>NC_068945.1:5000-1229583 GCF_026419915.1 Harpia harpyja | reverse complement strand
TTGGCACAGGACACAGCCAGGGCACCTGACCCAAACTGGCCAACGGGGTATTCCATACCATGGGACATCCCGTTTAGTATAGGAACTGGGAAGGGGGGCAGGGGAATCGCCGCTCGGGGACTAGCTGGGTGTCGGTCGGCGGGTGGTGAGCAATTGCACTGCGCATCATTTGTACATTCCAATCCTTTCATTATTGCTGTTGTCATTTTATTAGTGTTATTATCATTATTAGTTTCTTCTTTTCTGTTCTATTAAACCATTCTTATCTCAACCCACGGGTTTTGCTTCTTTTCCCGATTTTCTCCCCCATCCCACTGGGGGGGGGGGGAGTGAGTGAGCGGCTGCGTGGTGTTTAGTTGCTGGCTGGGGTTAAACCACGACACAGCAGCACCACAAACTTCGTCTGTCCTATGTAGAACAGCTCCAGGGAAATACTCCTTCTGGGATACCTGCATGTTTGCATCTATTTTCCAGTATTACATCTGCTTCAGGCTAAGAAATGTTAAAGTTTTCCTTGCACCATGATCTAACTCCATGTTTCTCTTTATCCATAGCAAAACTGGTTTGAAAATTCCCCTTCCTGGCCTCTGCTCTCCTGTGCAGTTCCCTCCCTATGACTACAATGTGCTGTCCCCCATTGTGCTGGGATATCTGTTTTGGGATCCTTCCCCACTGACAAGCGTGCTAAAGCCATACTTCCCTTTCCTTTTCTGTTCCAAATAATGAAGAAAAGGGTCTAATGGAATTTTAAAATGGCAAATTGTTCCTTGGGATGGAAGCCTTTCACTCTATATTTACTAAGAGCAGAGGAAAAGGAGAAAGTAGGGATAATGGAAAGTAGGGAATGTAGTATTAGACCATCAGGCACAGTGCTGATGGACTAGGCACTGCTGGGGAGACAGAGGAGCAGGGAAGCCTCACTGTGGCTCCTGCTTCTTTACCCGGTTCTACCTAGGCTTAATATTTCATAGTTATTTAATACAATAGTTATTTTTATTACATTTAGAGGAATGTGGCTTTTTTCTAGACAAGGCAGAGATTGGCATGTGGGCTACCTTTGACTCGTTTTGTCAAATCATTTTGTCAAACCATCGTATACCATTACATATTCTAAACACTACCAAGAGTATTTTATCCTGCAAATGTGGCCTCAAAACTTGTATCTGTCTGTTGCAAATAGTTGGTGAAAAGGAAAATGGTACATTACAGAATGACCCTCAATGGCGTTTTCATCTTTTATTTATAATGGAGTTTATTACTGCAAGCTCCTGTTGCACACCAGCTATCAAATCCTCAGCAGGTGTAAATCAGCACTCAGGTTAATGGAGCTAGACTGATCACTGCCAGATGACAATACAGCTCTCCTTGCAACCCAGGGATAAAATACAAGCTTCTCTAGAGTGCTGAGACTCCGAGAGCTAAAACAGGCTGGCTGATGAATTACTGGTTATCTGAACATGAGAAGAAAATGCACTTCCACCCCAATCCGTGGTCAGGCAACTAACTCTGCTGGTTCCACACATCTTTGGGGAAAAGCATTTATGGAAAACAACTTGAAGATACATGCTGTTAGGGTAAAGGAGGGCCCGCTGGCCAAGCACAGAAGCCTCTAAAGCTGTGTAAACTGTCAAAAGGATGATTACTTCTGGCAAAGGTCATTCTCACGTACAAAGAGGAAAATGCGTCCTTTTTCAGGGGAAGATACAAGGGCCTTCTTGTGTAAGCTGTTTCCCAAGACCTTTGCCTTCTGAGCCTCCCCAGAAAGGGATGGAGGTCAGACTTGTGACAGGGCAGGGAACAGGACCAGAGAAATTGTAGTTTATCTTGATGTACCAATTTACTTTCTAATTAAGAATTCCTCTTAATAGAAAAATCTTCCAGAAACAGGGAGCTGCAGGAATGGAGCTTCACTGAGCAGGTGTGGGTGGCAGAGCCTTCTTTTATTACTAATCAGCATAGTTATGCCATTTATAGAAAAGGACATGAGGCTCTGCGAGGAACTTTCTAAAGAGGAAAAATACAGCCCTGCTTTGAACAGCAAGCGAGCTACATCGGGTGGCCCATGAGAAAAGCCTCGTAATAATGCCCTCCTCTCTTGGTGAAAGCAGGAGGTGAAAGTGGATTTACATGGTCCTCCCGAGGTGCTCTCAAATTCTGTTCGGAAGGGCGAGAAAGCCTGTGCAGAGCTGAGCAGAACGGTCAGGTAATCTGGATTTCACATCTTATGGCAGCAGCTGGCGTTTGGCCACGGGCAGGTGCTGCTCAGAGGCCGTGGGGCAGTCTGAGAAGCTACGGAGCAGGAGCCGGCTGCAGGGTCCTGGCCCCTGAATTCTGCAGTGATATACCGACAGAGCCTGATGGGACGAGTGGAGCACGTGGCAGCCAATATCAGGAAATCACTAAAAGAGAAGTAACCCATTTTCTGTGCAATGGAAACTCTTCTGTAAATGATCTGCAAGCACTGCTAGGGCATACGCTGCACAGCTCTGAGGCAGCTTCATTCCTGCGGCTCCCTTTCACTCATGAGGTTCGAGTCAGACACAGCAAAGCTAAGTAATGTACCCACACTGTGTATAAGGTTAGTTTCAGCTGCAGGTTTTCTAGTTTTCAATCTGTGGTTTGCAAGAAGAACAAGCGATTTATTTTTTTTATTGGCTCTCTAACCATTTTAAGATCAAAGTGCATTAGGTCTTATGAAAGAAACAAAAAGCTCTTGAAATTAAATAAATTAGGAAAGCTTGCACTTACAAAATACATTTCTTTAAAAGGTCGCAGGGCAGTAACGCTTTCCCTAAATCTTTGGCTTCGTTAGAATAATTAAAAGCAGCGGTACGGTGCTTTTTAGTTGCAGTAATGTCGGGCAGGCAGAAGGCGCGCCCTGCCGTGGCCCGTGCCCAGCAATCTTCGTTTCCTGACTACGGCACACACTGGCTTCTGCGTCTGCATGCACGATTCCACTTCTCATATTTCTTCTCTTAATAATAATGCAGCCGTAAAGCCTGTCCCACATGTATGTTTTATGTAAAGCATGGTTAATATTGAAAAGTGTTATTTGCATCTGAAGATGGTGGAGTCTTTTCTGATTAGGAGGCAGGTTTCTTGCAGTTCTGTAAGAAACATATTTTCTTTTCCATCCAGTTATAATGATCATGTGAGACGTGACAAGGAAACAGGAGCGCAGGACCAAAAGCCATCTGTTTCTTTTTTGGTATTTCATATTGCATGGAGCAGGAAGGTGGCAGAGCTTATATGCTTAAACATAGGGGTACAAAATATGATAGTAACATTTAACATGCTGTAAAGAAATGTCATTGAACCAAAAACAGATTTATCTTTTTTTGTTGTTTTTATCAGGACCTCTTACCACAGCTATAGTAAAACTGGCTGCCACTTGTGTTTGTGAAAACTTTGCTTTCAAGATATTTTACATATTTAGTTTAGATAGTGCAGTGGGTGGAAAGTCAGCTTCCATTACTGAAAATAAATAGTTTCTTCTTCAAAATTCTGATACTGCTTTTCTTTGTTATTATTATTTCACATTGTGCCATTCCTAAGACTAATTTGTAAGTAAAACTTGGTTTCATTTTAAAAACTGAAGTTTACTGCTAATTCTGGAGGTAGAATGTAATATTGAATAGATTTCATTGATATTTAACTTCATGAAATGTAGCCTTTTGCCTGCACAGTTAGACTTTCAGTGTTCTCAGGTATGTCCATACCAAAGCCTAGCAGTGCTTTACTCTGCAGTTTATTCCAACCAACTGTATTTTGTCCTTTTTATTTCTGTTTGCCATATGACCTTCTACTGTATTTACCCAAAGTGCGGATTTCCACCCTGCAGAATGCATAATGGGAGTTTAGTCAGTAATAAGCTCCAGTGGTAGATTTTAAAAGCCGTACACCGGTGTTAGATTTGAAATCGACACACTGAAAAAAAAGGAGTTTGTGCACATCTTGTGCTAGCATTAACACACTTGTACCCAACCCCTTCTCCATTTTCCCCTTACATATTCTGTACCTTTGCAGCCTTCAACTGCATTGTTTAGCTGCAGTATCCCTACTGTGGGTGACCAGATTAAAAAGTACCGCCGTAAATATACCTGGACCTTAGAAAGGAAAGGGACATAATTGCCCTCTCTTTCATCTCAGAACTGAAGTGCCTTTTTAATGAAAGAGATTTCCACTGCTTGCTAAAGACTATTCAGATGAGAAGAATACATTTGGGATATTTGGGCTAGTTAGCGCTCACTTCCCTTTTTTCTGCATTAACAGAATAGCCCTCTTTGTAAGATCACCCTATTTTTTAGACCTTTGTAAAAGTTTAGGTCCCTCTTGGAATCCTGTGCTTTTGTTGGCCTGTCACCAGTTGGATCACATTTATAGAGAGTCTATTTTTTCCCTTAACTACTTGCATAGCCCCTTTTCTCTTTTGTGGTGCAAGCCAGAATTCCTGGAAGCAGGTTTTACTGCCCGTGGGATCTCTAAGGCCGCCTTCTCCACGGACGTTTCCCTCTTCGACTGGCTGAATGCCACACCATGATTTATAATTTGTTCAGTGGATCCATTACTGAATCTCTGTGTATGTTTTTTTTGTCTAGACTGAGGAAGGGCAAAAAGTCATTCCACCTAAATCTGCTTGGGAGCTGTCAGAGAGAGGCATCCTCTCACAGGTACAAGAACTAGTGACTGCTGGCTTTAAGGCAATTGCACAAGAGTTGAAACATATTGACTCTTCAAAAGATAATACAGTATCAAAAGAAGAGTTCTGGGATATATGTAACTGACATTCTCATCAGCTGACTGAAGAACAAGTAAGAAAACTATATTATTTTGTCGTCTTAATTTAAGTGTACAACTGGGTAAATTGGCTACGGCTAGAGACATGTGTTTGCATACTGCTGTGTATAGGCAAGTAGTTTAAAAATTTGGATGAAATGAAAATGTTTTAAGACTATCATTCCATGAACATTTGTTGCTACATTTGTGGGAGATTATTTTTTCCTTATCTCTGAGTATGGTTATGAACTATAATAATCGCAGGCTTTCTAAAGCAAAGTCACGGAGATGCTATTGCTAATAGCGAAGGTGTGAATTTAAAGCACAGTAGTTCTCTTTCACTAGCTCTTTATCTGTATAGTTGCTATTTTAAAAGTTTCTTCTTTCAATTTTAAATTAATCCACTTCCAGTTGATGGGGAAAAAAGCCTTCTCAGCATGGAATAAAAAGTATTTCCATGAGGAGCTAATGCAAATTCCTTTTTCTCAGTAGCTATTTTGTCCTGTCTTCCTTGGACAAAGACAGGGGCAAACATTTGACTTTCCCGGCCACCTCTCAGCTACTTTTCTGGGTTAAAGATTCCACCAGATTAGTGTTAGCAGAGTTTACGTAACCTTGAATTTAGCTTGAGTGACTGAAGTCGTGGCATGGATCTGGCAGTACAGACCATCTGATTAGCCCAGTGCTAATCTCAAGGGAATCTGAGAGGCCAGTCTTACATAAGATTCTGCTTCTGCTGAATTTAAAATTAAAAGGGCCATTTTTTTATCTTTGCTAATGCTTGTTCAATGTGATTTGTCCTAGTCCAAAGGCTAGGTGAATAATAAAACAGAGGGAACCTTGACTAAAAGATTTCAGATTTTACTTAACAGCACTCTAACCTTCATGCTCACAATTGCATCAATGCCATTTGGCAGCAAACTGAAAGACAAGACACAGAGCCTCCAAACTCATATGCGTGTCTGAACTACAGAAAATTATTTCAGTACTTTGCTGACTACAGATATACCCTCTGAGTTCTTGGCCCAGCATTTTTGACTATAAATTGCTGACAGGAGCAGGGCCTGCTTATAACTACAGCAAAGAGATTGCACAGTCTGCCGTGTTACCAGGTGCTGCTACGCATGCGTAAAGTTACAGGTGAAAGCACTGAAAAAAAAAAAAATATTTTCCACTTCCCCCTTGAAAATAGCAGAAAAAACCCAAATGGCCTATGTGCTCTATTCCTAGTAGCCACAATTCTGGTGAGGTACCAAGTGCAAGTGACAGATCTGAACCTGGAGCCTCAACATCAGGTGAAAGCAAAAGTGAAAATGTGGTGACACTCTTTCCTCATGCCTGTGAACCCCTGTGCAGAAGCATCAGGGTGATCTCGTGGCAGGAGAACACACACCTTCCTGAGCTGTGAAAAAAATCTCATTTTTTTTTCTTTTTTGGAAGCAGTAAGGCAGGCATCTCCAGCTGAAGGGTCCTCCAGACTAGATCCTGTCTACTTTACACTCAAGAAGAAGCGAAGGTACATGGGAGCTATTTTATACTTAAAAGAACCTCAGACAAGTGAAGAAAAAAAATCTTGATAGAAACTGTCATCCATAATAGCAACGAGAAGCAGGCCTGAGGAGCCTCATTTATATAAGCAGCAGCCTCTGTGTGAGTGAGACTCGAGCCCTGTATCTCCAGAGATATTTTGATTTTGACAGGCCTCTCAAAGATATGCCTACGTGTATCTATATGAAGATGCCCCAGGAGAGCCTTGCAATCTGGGTACAGGGTTTGCCACTGCTAATCCAAACCCCTGCCGTGCTGGTTGTTGTTGCTGCTCAGAGTTGTTACAGAAGTGTTACTAATAGTCATAGTCTGGGTGACTTCATAGAAAATGTCTTCTTTTATCCTTTTCTGGATGATGGCCACTTACTGTTTGCTATTAGCAAGGCTCAGCTGGAGTCCGTATTGAATAGTGGATGAAGAATTTCTTCCTGAAGTTTGGCTTCTTGGTCTTCTGAATTTCTGATACTGTGACCTTTTTCATAAAAGGCTAAGGATGGTAAACACGCTGCAAGCAAGGGGTTGATTAATATCTCGCCAACTGACATCTCCTTTTTTATCACAGGCACTTTTCTCGTCTCTGCTTGAACTCCCTTGACTTGCTTGAACTATCTGTAATCTCCCAAATGGCTAAACTTTGTTGGGTGTTGAAATAGTTTCTAACTATAGCTAACCCAGCTCATCAGGGTATTGTTCTATTTAATTGAAGTTTGTAATACACTTTGAGATCCTCGTATGAAGTGTGAAGTACAATCACAAGCGCAAAATAGAATTGTTTATAATTCATAATGTGGTAGCAGCCAGGCCAATGGGGGAAAGTTGAAAGGAAATTCAGAATGTATCCTTTGCCCTTTGAAGTTTGACTGCAACTTGGCACATGCATCAAAGAGGTGACTAGCTTCCTTTAGGGTTTAAGTCTCTGCCGGAAAAGATCAAATCAAAAGCAATCTGAAGTTCCCAATTAGATTTATATTAAAAATCAATAATGAAGACCCTAAAAAGGCATACTGATGACTTTTGAAACACTCACAAAATGAGTACAGCTCATTTAAGGGCAGGCTGTGATAATCCTTGCTTTGATTAGTAGCTTATATCATGAGTAGTCCCATTTAATTCAGTGCAACTACTTACTGAATAAAGTGCTGTTCAGTGGGAAATCAGCCCAGCCTCATCCTTACGGTACCATATGTAGCCCCGAGGGTGGGCTACCTGCCAAGGGTGGGCTACCTGCCCTGCGTTGGGCCACGCAGCCACCCAGACCTCCACAGGCAGCAGAAGCAAGGGTATCAGCAGCCGCCCCCAGGTCTTCTGTAGGCTGGCTGTGCTGTAGAGGTACAGTTCTTGGCCATACGTTGTAACTATATGTGATTCTAAAGGCTGTAAAGATTTCCTGCTGTGTTCTTTCATGCTGATTCATTTTTGCCCTCAGGGTGAAATAATTTGTTGATGCAAATACAATAACTGAGGAACCTTAATGGCCTCCTGAGATGGTGGTATAACTTAGGTGCCCCTGATAGCGTGAGAAATTCGCTTCAATGGTACTTAGCCAGGATACAGGTGCACCATGTATTTGATTTACATCTCATGTTAAAACGTTATTCTTCTATACTGCAGCTCAGTCACTGTGTCTAATCACAGGGTTTAGTAGCTTAAACAGCACACTAAGGGCCCAACTCAATTAAAAAATGTCCTGCAGAAATCCTTTTTTCATTGTTTTCCCAGCCTTGTGCGGGCTTCTGCAGAGAAGCTGTGATTTTTTTTTTAATAAGATGGGCCCTAGGATTCCTTCTGTTCCAGGGCATCCTCTCCCTTTCTTTTTGATATGTTTTGTCATATCCTTAGTACATAAGGGGATTCTCTTGTTGTAAAACTAGCATTTACAAAAGTCATCTTTTGCTTCTTCATTAGTTTGAAAATCTTTGGAACACAGTGGATGTCAGCACTGGTGGACGGTTGAAGTATCAGGACTTTTTGAAGAAGTTCAGCTCAGAACTTGTAACAACGCTGTCCAGCACTCCCAGTGCAACTAGTTCTGCAACTTCTACCAAGCCAGCTACCCATGCCGTGCAGGACCCATGCATGTCTCCTCAGCCTGAACGCCCCAAGACATCATCTTCTCTAGTAGGGCAAAAGAGTGTAAGTGTGGTTATTTTATGAATTTTCTGGATTTTCTTTTCTGTGCATAGGCTGAAAGTAATACCTGTGGGACTCAGTGAAGGTATTCCTATTGATTGCCCATGAAATCAGGCACAACCACCTGTCAATAAGCAAATGAGGTAATTTGCAAAACTGTGTTACGATGACAAAAATTGGGCCAGATGATAGTAACTCCACTAAAGTCCAAGGATATATGTTGATTTATACCAATAGCATTCCCTGCTGTTACCATACGCATATCCGCAGAGCTGTACGGCAAATAAAATTTCTGTGTTCAAGCACAATCAGATTTCTGAGAACAAAGAAAACAGCCCAAATTACAAAGGTCCGATAGCTGCAAAAGCAGCATAAAAAAAAAAAAATAGACGGCTTATCTGTGGTCACCTGACAAAGGTAGGCAGGACTGGCAGTTGCAATTTTCCAATAGGTGTTTGCTGGCCTGTCCTAAAATATTCTGGTGGTCTTGCCTGCTTTCTGGTGGATGCCAAATTACAGCAGTTAATGCCTGACAGTCTGATAGACTTGCCATGAAGGCTAGTGATCCGAGAGAGTTAAGAGAAATGAATTAGGAATGCAGTAGTTCTGCTTCATTTTTGCATCCATACCTATACTTCATGTCAATAATGCACTTTGGTCCTCTCCACTGCCATGCTGGCTTCTTACCTTGGTGCTAGAATTCACAGAAAGGTGGGGAAATCATTACACACAGAAAAATTAAATATCCCCCTTGTGGAGCTGCAGCTACATATTCCACGTTCTTTAGCTACAACCAAACCTACAACAGAAGAATAAAATATTTAGAATTATTCACTGCCTGGAACATGCTTGGATTTTCTGACTACTTCTACATGGAGATGTTTAGCTACTGAAAAAGAAATAACAGATTGAGCAAATTAAAGATGCAAACAACTTGTCAGGGCTGGTAAATCTAAACATTGGCCCATTGCTAGCTCAATTATTGCATTAACTATAGGTTCTTTCTTGAAAAGCCCAGATGATTAGCTACATGCATCCTTTGTGCTTTGATCCAGTTCCCAGAGAAAGCAAAGGAAATTTCCTTCTTACTGTCTGTGGATGCTAGATTTGAAGACAATAGGAAGAGAACTTAAGTCTCCCCAAACTTATGGCTGTTGGAAAGACCCCAGCCAACCTGAACACCAGTCAGGAAGAATGTTCCTGCAGCATTCATTGCATGGAAATGTGTGTGAGGCCTCAGCAAGTCCGCACCAGTGAGACCCTCAAGGGAGCACTGGGAGGTCTCACTAAACATGAGATTATATGTAGGATCTAGAAGCATAAATACCGCTTGTGCATGTATTGTACAGCAGTAGGCTGAGGCTTTGCTTCCAGCTTACCCACAGTACTGCTGAGGCAGTAGCCAAAAAGACACTGAGCACCGGGATCCTCTCACGTTACTCCTTCTGTGGCTCTGCGTAGGACTACTGCAGAACTGAGTCCTCCCAGTAACAACTCAAAGCAATGTTATTTTGTAATTCAGTGACTTTGCACTGGTTTGTGTTTGGTCTAAGATGGTACTACATAGCTTTTTTTGAACACAGTAGCTGTTGTTTAATAAGAAACAGTTTGGAGAAACTATAAGTGACTTACAGATTAAGCTGAATTAAGAAAAAAATAGTCAAGGCCCATTAAATGGTGTTCTTTTGACACTAAGAGTGTTCTCACATCTTTACGTAGAGTTTTGCAGACCAAATTCAAATCAGACTTAGAAGTGGCTCAAATGGTACATTAATCTCAAGGCTGGAAGGCCAGAAACTGGATTTGTCATCTGGTAGTTTATCTACACAACCAGTAAAACTCAATAGAAAAAAAATACCATTATCTCTTGCTTTTAGATAGCAACATCCAGTCATCCTCAGACAACAACAACTTGTTCTGCATCTGTCCTTACCTGCAAAACCATAGACAATAAGATAAGAAAGAACATCCTACATTCCTGGAGAGGCATACTGGAAGCATGCAAATAGAAGGATGTCGGCAAGCTAGGAGAAATCCCAGTGTCAGACTTCTTAGGTTTGTTCCATCTGAAAAGTGCTTTATTCATTCTCAGATGCATTCTGTTTTCTTTCTGCTGTCCCAGCCATAGGAACATCCCGCCTCTAGGAAGTGGCATCCACTGCATGAGTGCTCCAGGTACCACCCTGCTATTGCAGAGCAGAATAGCCTTAGCTGCAATACATTCACATTCCTATTCAGAATTAGCTTAGCTACTCCTTGAAAAAGAAGTGCATGGCTTGCTTGTGGGTACTTATGGCACGTGTACGAGTTTCTCATCACCTTCCCAATACACTACCCTTTCTGTGCCCTGGGGATATTTCAATAAATAGATTCACCAGTCTTTTCCTTGTGGGCTTCTGGTCGCGCTGGTCTCGATGGTTGAATGTCTGCTGAGTTGAAAGGACCCTGGATTTTACTCTGAGAAGAACTGGGCTATGCTGCTCTTCTGTTGCGTTCTCTTCTAGAGAGAGGATTTTCTGTGCCTTTGTTAGGATGTTTGCATGTGTGATAAGACAGTGCGCACCTGTATAATCACATGTAAAGTCCTGGCTGTAAGAACATGTTAGCTTATCAGATCTTCTATCTCAGGTGATGTCAGGGAGTACTTCTTGTGCATTTAAAATCAAAATGACATGTTATCAGTCCCCTGAAACCCTGTAAAATGTGAACTGCCACCCCATAAGTATAGGCATATGCATATACCTGCATATAGCAAGATCTGCATAACACACGCAGCAGTCACGGGAACTGATGACCTGTCAGCATTTACCTGGTAAAACTTGTGAACACAGGACAACGATTGGCTATTTTTAAGAATGACAAAATGAATATTCTTTCTTTGCATTTCAGATATAGCAGAGAAGTCCAATTTGGATTTAAATGAAGGGGAAATTAACCACATAACAACAAAATATGATTTCAAGAAAAATGGAAGATTTGCATACTATGACTTCCTTCAGAGTAGTATCTTGTTGTTAAAACCACAGGAAAGCTCACTGCTACAGAGGGTGATTATACAGAAGCCACAAAAGCCAGTAGGTACAAAGCTTATAAAAAAATCAAAATGACATTTTTTTTTTTTTTTAGTTTCTGCTGTACTGACAGGATATTTCATTGCCTGTCTCTGTAGTCACTTTATGCAGGGACTTTCTTTTCTTTTATTTAATCCCATGATACTAATTGCCTAGTATTCATTTGGTATCTCCTTCAGTTGGAGGATTTAACTCCTCGGATCATGCTCTGTGTATCCAGGTTATATAGTAAATTGGCCAAATTTGCTAAAATTTGGATAATAATTCCAAATAGAAAACACAGGAGCTGACAGTTTAAGAGCTTTTGTTGAACTAAATAAAAATCAAGCTAGAAATAAAAAGTGCATGGGATGTGTCTTAAGATGACCCCGACTTGTCAGCAAGCTGTGCCTCTGCTCCACACCCAGCACTGCAAGAAAAGCCCGGAGGAAGCTCTTCACTTGCACTGCTATTGACGGTCACTAAAAACATCTCGTAGCCAGGACTGGCCAGCACACATTGCGCCCTTGCAGCTCTCCCTGCCACACATACCAGCTCCCCAAGCTACGATGAAGAGGCAAAAGAACCCCAGCAAAACAGCTACACACAGGCTGTTCCCCCCTGCTCACAGTACTGCTCTAGGGCAGAAAAGATCAGAGGAGACACAGAAATCTGGCTCTCATGGCCCAGAAAGGAAGGCATCGGTAATAGCATCCCAATCAAGTTATGTAGTAGGAACAGTGCCAAATTCCAAATCTGCTCATTCAGCAAGCCTGCTACATTTTTAGGCTGTTTCTGACTGTGCCTAATTAGCTTAGATATGGTTAGTAGCAGCATTTTATAGAGAAATTACATTACCAAAGTGTTTTCAGATGTGGAATGAACAGATTGCTACCAAGGTATGAAGAGAGTATCATTAGGAATTATCAAGTATTCACCACCAGTAGGGAGAGTAAGGTGAAACTATTAAGTTTTGCATGAAAGAACTTCATTATCTTACATAAGGTTTCCTTTATACACAAATTTGATGCTGTAAAATTCCATCCCAGTATTCTGGAGTGGATAAAGCAGTAATTTCTAAGTCCCTATGTAGTTGTCTTGAATAATTTTTATTTATTCAGTTCAGAAAAAATGAAGGTCTCAGTCCATGTTCTGAGCATCCTTATATAATGTAATACTCAGAGTGAAATTTCCTCATAGACCTCTCGGTCCATTCCATCTAATAAGCGTACAGATACACATCAAAAGGCACCACAAAAAAAAAACAAATAATTTTTTTTTTTTCCTTTTTGGTGGCACGTACAATTCCTTCTCTTTCTCAAAAGCCTGAGAGAATCAATGGCCTAGGGCTTCATGGAAGCATCCAGGGTCTGAGCTATGAAAATTACCCAAGTTGCAGTCACCATGAAGTGCCCTTTCCCTCCCTTCAGCCCACAAGGGTACTCAGTATTTTGGATGGGAAACTGCATTATTCATGTACTCACTCATTCCTCAGCTACGTAGTCTGAAGGAGAAGTACTCCAAAAGCACAGAAAGAAGGTGCAGCTGGCCCCCCAGGTCTCTTACAACTAGTGTAGGCGCAGCACAGCCTCTGTGTCCACGTAGCAGATGTATAAAGCCGACTGTGCAATTCCTTCCCAAGGAGATGCTTGTAGAGACTCCAGTGACATGCAACCAGCACAAATGGGCACTATCAACTTACCCAATTACAATAATAAATACCAGGAGAAGGTAGGGGAAAGCTGAGATGGAGCCATATTTTAAGAAAATAGTAGAGCAGATCCAGAGCCTGCAGGTGGATTGGGGCTTGCTGATTTTTCCCAAAGTCCCTTACTCATCTCTCCAGTGTTAAAGCTTTGTACAAGTGGAACTAATTTTGCCTTAATGAATAGTTCCGCAGTTCACAGGTGTTCAGGGTACATCAGTGTAACAAGTTTAGCTGGGTTAAACAACAGGCCACAACATGTCCCAAGGAAAATTAATCCTATAGTCCAGCTGTGGAACTGCAGAAAGGTTCAAAAGCTGGTTACAAGGTATTTTATGTACCAGGGAAAGTGTACAGTAGGGTTTGTTTTTTTCTTAAATATTGTACCGCTCCCACAGTTGGCTTGTGCATTCAGTCAAATGTTTCACTCTGAAGCAAAAATTTCACTCTGAAAAATGAACACTGCAGAGAATTAAAAAATGACTGAAAGAGGGAGTTGAAACAAGGACAAGCATAACACATGTGAAGACACCGAGATCTAAGCAGAAGTAACACTGACTTCAGAATCAGTTTCAAATAATAAAAAGTTAGGGCTTTGACAGTGATTAAGTAAATATACCATCTGCACTTTCCAAGAATATCAAAATGTTATAGGTTAAAATAATCTTGTGTAAACAGTATCTTGCAATAATTTGTAAACAAGTATTCAGCAGCCAGTCATAGATTAAGGCAGTATTACAGTCCAACATCTTTTCATTCTGCATTATAGTTCTTCCCAGTTGTGTTCATGATGCTGTTAGTAAATGCAAGTCTTTCTCATCCAACTTTGTTAGCTGAGTCTTGGACCACAAACCACATCATTCCTCAGCGCAATGCTGAGAATTCAGCCCCAGATCCTGCACTGCTGGCGACCAATGAAGCGAACTTTTAAATCCTATGATGAAAGTCATACTGGACTGTTAAATATTGCAGATTTCAGACAAGTAAGTTGCGTTTAGCAAATAAGTCAGAAAATTACAGTTGTGTAATCTAAGCTTTCTGATTGAAAATTTTCTGAAAAATGGTACTGAACTAGAGCGTAGAAACTGGCTCCTCTCTGTGACTTCAGCTCTGACCATTACTCACGGTAATCTTTCTCCACATGTGATTACACTTCCTTGAGGTCTAAGGTCTTGGTGGCATCCTGAATAGATAACACAGAGAAAAACCTTAGTCCCTCTACAAAGTTTAAATGTGCATCTTCTACAAACACATGGGAAGGGACTAGAAGCGTACCTTCTGATAGGTCTCCCTACAGGCACTGCTACAGCTGCAGGATCCTGCCACCCTCCAACTGGTGTGGTCCTTTTGAAAAGTGGAATGGGCTCAAGCAATCCCCATTTGAGAGCCTCTGTTTCTGGTTTCTTTTTGCTTTTCTGTGTGCGGCATAATTTTATACTAGGCAAGGGATTGTATCCTCTGCAAATATTTAGGTATCTTGTATCTCCTCAAACAGCAAATACACACCTGCGTATTCTGGATATCAGTGATTCTTCATCTAGATCCATGGGGAGTTTGATTTTTGCTTAGCTTTACTGATTTCAAAAATCTTTGACATTGTTTTAACTAGGAATAATAATCACTATCTGTTCTGGAGTAATTCTGAATATTTACTATTCAATCGCAAGGAAAAAAAAAATAGAGTGGCGCCCTGAACCCATTTAATGCTGCATGCATTAGGACACCCTTTGGTATTGCTCTTAATTAAAAAAACAACTGATCAGCTAGCAGACAGGATGCTCAGTTGCAGTAAGCAAATGCTTGGCTGCAATAAGCAGTGCTAAGGTGTGCTTCTGACGCTCCCCTTCCCCTGGAGCTGCAGGAAGCCGGCTTGTTGCCTGGTAGATATAAACCTGTTCAATTATACCAGTCACAGAAATGCTCTTTTAAATCTTTACTTATTTAGGACTGATGGGAATGCGATACGTTCTGGCACTGCCACATAGTTGAAACCTGAGTCCCTGTCTGCTCCTCTCCAAAGGCAGAGGAGCAAGATGTATGGATCGATGCGGCCATATCACCTCCCTGCCTGCGGCTCCCCGGCTAGCACTGCCGCTTGCTGACTGCTTGGGCACTGCCTCAGTGGAGCAGGAGTGAAGATCAGGCTCCTTTGCATTTGATTTTAATTTGCCATGTTCCTCTAGGACATGTGATGATTACCATTTATAGTTAAAGTAATGTCAACAACTTTCTCATCAAGCTTCCTAACATGATACGAGCTAAGCAAAAAAAAAAAAAAAAAACCAAAACAACACCAAAACAAAACCAAACCAAACCCACAACAAAAAACTAACTCTTCATGGATCTAGATCAAGAAGCAATCCCTGATTCCAAAATCCTACTACAAAGGTGTTAATCTGCTGTTTGACAAAATATCAAGTGATTTGTGGAGGTACAGATCCCTTTATCTCCTAGGTAACTTAATTTACTGAAACGGGGAAATTAGCTCACTACTAACTTCAGTAACACTGCTATTTATGGCTGTACTATCTGCAAGGGGTCATTAGCGATTTCTGATGCTGAGCTGTTAAGAAGGAAAGGGGCAGACTAATCTGAGTTTGCCAGAAAAACTAATGACAACTGACATCATAGCCCACAAGGACACGCTGTGTTGCTGGTCACTTTCAGGGTTTAAATTCCCAAGTGCATCTAAAACCAGAAGTAATCCTCAGAAATTAATGCTTCCCCCCCCCCCCCATGTCAGGGCATTGAGAACATTTAAAACTGTTGAAGTGCTGAAAAATGCACTGGGTGAAATATTTGAAAGATGCAGGTATCTAACCTGGCTTTTAGCATCGGGTGGACCAGATGCATCCTGTTCAAGCTGGGTTCCCACTGAAGCGTTAGGAAGGCATGCTTACAGGCTGAGCATTTGTCCCACAGAAATTAAAAGCACCGAGTGCATCGTGGGCATTATTATATACATAGGGGTTTGTACAGTTTGAGTGACTGGATTATTCCTTCCGTTTCTCTGGATGCAAAGGCTGCAGATCACCCAAGGAGGATAGAAAGGAAGATATTCCACCTCCATCTCACCTCCAGATGGTACTGAAAGCCTTTTAAACATGTACTTTTTAAAATTAGCTTCTATTCACATGGGTGCTACCCATTTCCCAATGCTCCCTCAGGCAAGTGCTAGTTGGGCTAGTGGACAAAACCCCTGCGTGTGCAGGTTTTCAGATATGCGTCCCAGGGAGCCAGTATTGGCATGGGCAAAATAAAGGAAGGTTTGATTTTCTAATATTCTGAGAAACCTAAGACAGAGTGGAGCTGAATCATCAAGTTATTTTGTAAAGAAATTTTAGCAAGATAAACTAATGTTTTTACTTCTTGCTCACCTAAAGCACTAGAATAAATTTTAAAGTTGTTTGTCTTTTGTAGGTTCTTGGTGAGTACAGCATCACCCTAACTGAAGAGGAGTTATTCAACGTTTTGGAATACTATGATAAAACTTTGTCTTCAAAAATATCCTATAATGATTTTCTCCGGGCATTCGTACAGTAGGATTTGGTCAAATGCAGGAAACTGTAGATAAAGACAGTGACTGATTTATAATTTCAAATTTCAAACTAATAAATTAATTGAGTATGGCTTTTTTGTATCTATTCATTAGAAAACTCAAAATACTTTAAAATTCTGACAGTGGTCCTGTGTTGTGGATTAAATCTACATAGTGAGGGAATTAATTTTGCATAATCCATTTATCAAAAAAGAAAAAGACAACAATTAACACTATCAAAATAATGCTCCCTAAGACGTCTCCAAAAGAAAGTCATTTAAGGAAATTCTTTTTTTAATTTTACGCATTTTATTCATGACATACTCTTAACTTCAGTAAAAAGGTTTACAAGACACACTATTGAATTTCCTCAATTGTCATTTTCCAAATGTATGACTTTTAATACATTAGCCTTCAGTATTAAAAAAGAAATCAACCTATTTCTCGGTGCGTCTTTTTCCTCTACTTGCAGTGCCATATGTGTATTGTCAAAGACATGTTAATATGGACCAGCCATTGAAATCTGAGCAGATGCCAACTGTGTGTGGACACCACACCTTTCTCTGTCAAAGCTGTTCTTCTACATCCTTCAGCACACTTTCGAGAAGAAGCTACTTTACCAATAAGCATTGGCCTCTTAATTGCAGAGAAATATTCCCAGTGTTAACCATGAGGTTTATTTTTTTGAGGATACTACATATATGTATTTATACAACTAAACAGTAAATTGCAAATAAAACCTCTGATTAGATTTCCCAGTTCTAGAAAAATCCTGTTTGAATATCTTGTGAGGTACTTGGATTTGGTGAGGAAATTAAAAGATAATTGTCTGACTGTTGAACTCTTGTGATAGTTAAAGGATCACATGATCATCAGAGCCTGCTTCCTGGTATTACAGCAACAATTAAACACTTACCTGCTCTGAAGAATTGTTAGATAAATATTTCACTGTCTGGTTCCTGAATTAGTTTTCATCGGTACACCGAAGAGCCCTGTCCTCATCACCTGAACTGATTTGGAATCTTCCTTTCTCCCAAGTAACTTGCGAAGATAAGTCAACAAAAATTAATAAAACAAAAAAAGAGAGCAAGTTATGGGTGTACAAACACGCGCACGCACACACACACACATATGTATCAAGGGAATTCTTTGGAATGGGAAAGGGTAGAGGAACATAATCTTGTTTTTCTTATTATTTCTAGTGAACGTGTGAACCACTGCAATGAATCTGAAAGATTCCCAGTGCAGAACACTTTAATGCATGTTTTTTCTGAGAAAATGTTTCTTTGCATTTGGTGCTTTTCAGGAGATATTTTGAAGATTTTGAGTAAAAAGCATTGGGGATGTTTCAGATTGGATGTTCTGTATTGTTTCTTTTAGCTTCTAAGATTTGTGTAATTTGTACTCTACTATAAAATAAATACACTTGGAATTGGATATATTTGAAATAGTAACATAAAAAATACCTGGTAGACTTTTTTCCAAAACTGATGGCTAAGTCCCTGAAATTGCTGCTTAGGTGTTTGATTAACCGAGGAGACTGAAACTACCATTATTTAAGGATGTTCTCCCATACTAAATCAATACAAAAATTCCTAGTTCCATTAACAGTAGTTTTTAAGAATACACGTACACCTGTCAGCAAGCGACTAACAAGGGCTGGTCCTGGTTCAGTTGCCTGAACACAGGCACGAGTTCGCTGTTCCGACCCGGCTGTCCCCGTTAGTCCTGTATTAACGCCGGCCAGGCCCACAGGGATGTCTCCGGGGTCGGAGGGCATCTCAAACTACAATAGGTAACCGTGCTTCAGTAACTGAGCTGAGCCCAAGGGGCATTCTGTTTAGCCCCGCTTAAGATCCAATTAGTCTGGTTTTGTTTAATTTTATCCTTGTAAGTGGTGTGAAGCCTCAAACTGCTCTCTTTGTTAATGGCAACTTCTTTCCTCCTCCCCAGTCAGGTGCAACATGCCTGATTTAATTTCTGTTATTATTTCATACAGTTTATGTACGGAATTAATCCTTCATATTCCTTAAAGACTTAAGTGCTATTTCAGAATACCTAAGATTATAACACAAATATTACATTAATTATTTTTAAAATAGTGGATTTCACTGTACTGATCTAACCAAGGAGAAAAAAAAAAACTAGTTAAGTGATTATTGGTTAGTGTTGTTCGGTTTGGGGTTTGGTTTTTTTTCAGAATCTCTTATACCTCCTGTTTGATAATTGGATCTAATTTGATATCAAATACAATAAGACTTCCATCCCTGGGCTGCTTTCTGGCACAGAGCATGGCTACCATGTTTCACAAAGGGATGCAGGAGTTCCATCCCCTGCTCTGCCATTTTCAAGATACCCACCATCTTCAGGAGAGGCGAGGGGATGGATGTCTCTGTGTTTCCTGACACATCCTGCCAGAGGATTTTTCATTAGTTCGACTGGCAGGAGTATCAAATCCAACAACTCCGAAGGGATTAAAGAACAATCTTTTTGCTGTACAAACAAATCAAATCCTGCTGGTTCTTTTAGTGAGTTCTTAAAGGCAGGGATGGCACTTACCAACTGTTTATCCAACCTCAAAAAAAAAAAAAAAACCAAACTGAATTTCAACTGCCAGCATTTTGAAATAACTGAGGTAATTTTTCATACTAAAATTGCAAACTGCTGGATGGATAAGCTTTGTAATAGAAGGCGGCGCCTTTTTTTTTTTTTTTTTGCAGCCGCTCCCCCTAACCAAGGGTCAGTCAGCCAGCCAGGAGGGGCTGGCAGAGATCCCCCGTGTTTCTACTGTAAGGCGGATAATGTCAGCGGGATTGAGCATTATCCCAGGGTAACGGTCTCCCGCTGCTGTACGTAAACACTGCGGCAAAACTGAGGCGGTTATGAAAATAAGAACATCAATGCACATCTCAGAATTTCAATCCCCAAGCGGAGGACGGCGGTCCCGCGCCTGCTCTGGCGGGATCGCCTTTCCCTCCGCCGTCCCCGGGGGCCGCGGCACAGGTCCCCGGGGCCGCCGCTTCGGGCGGGCGGCGAGGAGCACGGCGCCTGGGAGAGATTTTGGCAGCACGGGCCGCTGCCAGCGCTCCCTGCGAGGGGGCATCTGCCGCCGCCGAGGCGCAGCGTCAGGCGGTGGCGGCCTCCTCCCTGCCCCTCGCCGGCCGTCGAGCCGCAGGGAGCCATGGCTGGCTGCCTCCTCCAGATGTACCTCCTGGGCCCCGCGGAGGAAAGCCCTGAGGCGAGGCCTCTCGCCTCCCTCCCCGCAGGTCCTGCGGTGGGCGTCGGGAAGCGAGGCGTTGGCCTTCGCGCCCCGGAGCGGGGGCACGGCCCCGCGCTCGGCTTTGCGGTGGGGGGGCCGTCGAGCGTCTGACTGGGCTGATCAGGAACAAACCCGCCAGGCGTCCCGCCGGGGCCCGAAGGGAGGCCAAACGCGCCCCGTAACGCGGGGAGACGTCCGCCTCCGGCAGCCTCTCCAGCACAGCCTGGGGAAGAGCAGACACGGGTCCCCGGGGCTTAACTCGGCTGCGGACAACAACCCGGAGCGTTGCCAGGCCCTTCCTTCCACCCGGCCTCAGCGCTCCCCTGCCGCTTCGTCCCTGAGGCCGGCAGCCCCCGCGACTGCCGACGGGCCTCTTCCCAGCTGGAGACAAAAGGAAAATGGGTCCTTCGGCGGCGTTCCAACGTCGTTCCATGCTTCGTTTCCTTTACTCCAGAGCGGGATAAGCTAGTTGAAGGAGGGTGAAGTCGCTAACGAACCTGCTGCTGCGCAGGAGCCTCACGTCACTGCCCGGCCACCCACCCACCGGACCCCCCTTGTCTCCCCACCCGCGTGTCCAGGTTTCTCTCCTTGCTACGTCCCTCAGCAAAGCAGCCGCTCACCTCTAACAGGGGGCTGCTGAGCAGGCGCCTCCTCCTCAACACTGCCAAATTACGTATTCCGACCGTTCAGAAAACCCTTTTACAGTAAGAAAACATCCCACGGGAATACCAGCCACCAGCACGGGGAGAAGCCCCCCCCAGAGCCACAGCCCGCCCAGAGGGACCAGGTCACCACCAGCACCAGCCATTACGACCCTGCACCGCAAGAAACCTCACACCGGCCAAGCATCACAGGGCTTCCAGGCAATTAAAATACAATATAAATATCCCCCACCACGCAGAAAGCGAGCCTCCTGTAGAAGAAGAGACAGTGTCTGTCCCTGGATTTTTTTTTTTTTTTTTTTTCCCTGCCCCATCTTTCCTCTCGGGTTTTTCTCACTTCGAAGCCCCTGTAAATATGGATGCTCACCCATAACATGTGCTGCTCATTAGCACATCCTCAAACCCACCTGAGCTACTTGGCCTCTTCAAATCCCCTGCCCCGAGGCCAGCCTGCTGCTATTGCCAAGAAGCAGGGGCTGGTTTGGGGGGGGGGGGGGGGCAGCCCTTTTGGAGCTGGGCAGAAAGGCACGGCACAAAAGCTGTTCGCGAGAAGCACGAGGAAGCAGGACAAGGGAAATGAGAGATGGGAATCAGTCAGAGGTGGGAAGGAAGAAGCGGTTTGTAGACTCCGCACCAGCTATTTCTATCCTAGGGCTTGGCGTGGAGCCTGCGAGAGCAGAAATAGAGTCTCCGCTCAAACGATGAAGAAGTAGGGAAGGGCAGAGAGAGGGCTGAGGCTAGGCAAAGGGACAGAAGAGAAGGGAAAGAAGGGAGAGATTCATATGGGCCGTCTTCTGCATTGGCAACTGGCATAAAGCCTGCAAGGCTAGAAATAGAGTGCGCTTCAGAAAAAAAAAAAAAAATCAAACTTCTTCAAAATGTAGTCATTTGTTTGATTAAGGCATTACTGTGTGAAATGTCTATATCTCTGTGCAATTACTGTTTTTATCTGGATGATATGCAGCAGGTCATGAGCAGTAAGGAATGCTCCAAACATGGGAAAATGAAAATCAGATTAAAAAAAATACATTTTCTTCTGTTTTTGAATTTTTCTATGCTCAAGACTGTCATGCCATGGAAAGAGCATTATTATGCTGTGAAAAGAGTCATAAAAAGAATTTTGTATTATATCAATACTTAAAATATGCAAATATGATATCTTCACAACGCCCCAAAATTATGCTTGGCATGAATTCTTAGCAACAATACAAATATCATCATCTTCAAATAAGCAGGTATAACGTGCTGCTCAAATAGCTGTAAAAACAACCTCATCACGGCTCTAGGAGCATCCAGATTTTGTCTTTGATGTAGGTAGATTTTAAGTCGGAAAGGGAAGAAAGTTGTCTTAAACATCAGGATATATCAGGATGAGCCTTAGTGGAGCAACTGCATATTTAACGTGGAAAGGAGACCTGCTGGTGTGCATTTACGGAGCTGCTGTCGTTATAAAAACCCGGTTCTGGTACTGTGTGGGCTCAGCTACGGGGGCTGAGAGCTGCGGCACAGCCTCCTTCTTCCCTCCTGAATCCCCACTGAAACAAGGTTGTCCCCAGGCTGCCGTCCAGCGTGTTTGAGCCTTATGTTAGCTAAGGGTCTGTCTTTATCACTACATGTAAATTGGCTGTGATTTTTAAAAAAAGGAGGGGGGAAATAGTAAAAATACTATAACACAGACAGCTCATTGTGAGGTGGATACCCTTTTGCACTTTCTTTCAGTAGAAGTATTTTTACAGGGCTTGATTCTGATCTCGTTAAATCAAAAAAGTACCATGAATCCCCTGGCTTCGATGGATTTATCCCAGCACTTGAGATCAGGATCAGGCCTTGGCACTTCTGGTTTTTTTTTTTTCTGCAATCGGGTTTTCAAAAAAGTAGCAGCTATTTCTGCTCACTCCAGAGCAAGAGTGGCGGGAGGGTTTTGCCTGAGGAACAATGCATCTTTCTCCGTACACTGTACAGAATTCCCATCTTGTGCATTAGAATAGATGTTGAAACAGTTCTAATTAACATTTTTAATTTGCATTTTAATTGCCTGCCAGGGTGTGAAATGACATGTCTGGGTAAAGGAGTGTTTTTCTTAGTTCCAGTGGTTTGCACAGTCCCAGCAACGCGACAGGGGTGGAAGCACCCTGGCCACTGGTTATTTTGCAGAATTACCCACAATTAAGGCAGGGCCTGATCCAAAGCCTGATAAATTAAGCTGAAATGGTTTACATGGGTGTGTGTTTGTTTGTTTATTTTTAACGGATGGTACTCCCATAATTAATTTTTGTCTGAAGATACACATCATAGCTTGATTTTGAAATTGCCAGAGAATCGCAAAGAATCAGCACAATCATTCAAAGGTTGTTTTAGTGGCTAATTACTCTCTTTGTAAAGAAAACACCATATAACCATTCATATACATATGAATACATATATATGTACTTTTAAGACGATGTTATTTCGGATATGAATTTGCCTCTGTGCAGCTTCCAGCTTGTGCATCCTGCAGTCACATAAAGGTCACAGTGAAATCATCCTGAACCTCTTTATTTCAGCAAGACAGAGTGAGCTCCCTAGATTTTCACCTCTTGGGACAAATTTTCCAGTCCTTTTCACATTTCCACAGGTCCTCCTAGTGTCAATGCCAACTTCTCAAAATCACGCTAGAGTTGGAGATGTCCATACTGGGATGTTTTCAAATCTCAGCTGTAGGGATGCCAAATGCAGAGGATGCATAACCTCCTTCTGCCGGCTTTGCCCATTCAACTGCTGCATTTGCTCTTCTGGCTGTGGCACCGACTGGACACACCAGGCGCTTTCTGCCAGCCAGACCTATATCTAAGTCCTTTTTTTTAGAGCTGTCCTCCCCAAGGCAAAGTCACTGTGGCCCATGTCCTTGTGTTTAGGGATATGACTTCATATGTGGCCATACTGAAACATAGACCAATTTGCTGTACCTCATTTTCTAAAAAAAAAAAAAAATCGAGATTAGAGTGTACATGTGAGCTGTCCTATTCAGTATTTCCTGCAGTCCGACACTTGTTTCACCTATAAAAAGTTTCAATAACACCTTTTTTTGGGGGGGAGGAGGCAGGTTTCCCGGTCAAGATCTAGCAGTTAAATTATGTCAGGACAGGAACCACTACCTGGAGGACCCTACAAAACATATAGCCTCTTAAAGATGATTCCTCATTTAATTACATCAGTTAGGTGGTTTTTAATTCATCTAACATGTGCCATGTCAAAATTATATCATTCCCGTTTCCTCCTCAAAATACTAGGCAATGGTGCCAAGTCATGTGGCTTACAGAAGTCTATTACCCTAACACTATTTCATTTGTCATCCAAACTTGTAATCTCATAAAAAGTTATCAAATTAGTTTGAGAAGATCCATTTTACTTAAACCCACCTTGATTAGCATTTAATTTTATTAGCCCCTTTTAATTCTTTATTACTCAAGCCTTGTACAATCAATCCCATCACTGCTTTTTTCCGGGATCAAAGTCAGGCTAACGCTCTCTCACTTTGGCCATCCTCTTTCCCTTTTTAAAATATTGGCACAATTTCTGCTTTTTCTGGACTGCTGAGGCTTCTCTCATGTCCTAACGTGTCTGAAAATTCATTATTAGCAGTTTAAAAAGCTCCTCAGCCGACTTCTCAGGTACAAAGTTCCCAATTCAAAACATTTGGTAACTGCTGTTTAACATGCTGTTTAAGGACTGCTGGGCTGAAAAGTACTTGGTCACCAGCACTGTGGAACGTCCTGCTACCACCTGGCCTTTTTGTCTGCACTCAGCAAAGATATTTATTTAAAAATTCCACCTTTTTAATAATACTGTTGATTAATCTCCCATTCCCATTTGCTTTTGTATTCTTATCATTACCATTTCAAGCCATTGATACTCCCTGTGCACGTTTGCTTTCCTTGTCATTTTTTAATGCAAACTTCTTCCTTCATCAGTTTGGCATACATCTTTATTTTTTTTCAGTCTGCTTTTATTTACCCTGAAAAACAGGGTGGTGGGTTTTTTTTAAAACCAGTTTGGGTCTTCCTGGATTCTGGGACTGTTCTTTGGCAAACTTTCTTAAACAGTTTGCAAATACCATCTATCTTTTCCTGTTTAAATGGTTTTTCTCCCAACTGATTTGTTACTTTTTGCCTTTGTGAAATTCCCCTTTTTGAAAGACAGCAAGTTTATCCGACTTGTTCTTTCTCCTTAATTTTACATTCACAGAGTGGATGTGATTGAAGCCAAGGCTGCTGATACCTCAGGCTGCATCAGCATCCTTGCTCCGTGAACCAGGTCTCCTCATCCATCAAGATGAGATGTGATGTAAATGTTGCTCCTGCTGGAAATAGCCTTTTTGTCAGAAAATTGTCATCCAAGGACTTTAGAAATTCTGGAAGACTGAAATCTCCAATGTATACCATTCAGAACGAACTGCCTTGCAACAGTGAATGTGGGGTATGTTGCAAACATTATTGATATGTTTAAGTAGTGGTCATCCTCTGTGGGGATGACTCGTAAAGCTCAATTGAATTTAATAGTGTCAAATGATTATCACCTGGAGGGACACCGCAAGCTTTACTTCTTAGGTGCAATGGATGAATAAATATTCCAGTTAACTGACTTCGTAGTTGCCAGCATCACCATTTTATACTGTGAGCCAGTTTTATTTCCCTTTTTCCAAGTTGATCTTTTCTAAAGAGATTATAAACAACTTAACATTCCTGTCATGTGTCATCCTATTAGGGTTCATTAATATCAGCTAGTTCAAATGCGTGTTTCTAAACAAGCAATTTCTATTCCTTGCATTTATTACCTGGGCTTCTAATCTTGGTACATAATCAATTTATGAATTTCTGCAAAGCATGGTCTTTGTCTCCGATATACGTTGCCAACACAAAGACTTTGTACAGTCTGAAGCTTTGGTGGTCCCTTGTTTTCACTGAATTATATTGATTGAAACCCCTCCTTGTAGGTCCAGACAGCCGAGTCTTCTGCAGAAGAGGAGCTCTTCCAAGCTGCAGTTTTTTCCAGTGTCCTAAAAGCCCAACTTCTTTAACTTATGCCTCCTAGTTAAGCAGCATTTTCACTGTGAGGTCCTTGCACTTTCTGATTTCCTTCATTTTCCTCCAAGATGATACCTCAGATATCCCTCTCCCTCAGCTCCTTTTGGAGTGTAATTTTTACTAAGCTGGATCATGAATCAGTGCAGCAGTGTCTTCTGATTTCATGAAGTGTTGACCTGTGTGCTGTGACACTGTTCATTACTCTGGTGCCAGCCTGTCCCTTGGAGAATGTTTCGTCCTCCCCTTCTCCATGCAACAGGAGTCGACCTGCCTCCCTGGTTTTGTCTTTTTCTGCTTCTTCCAGGTACCCAGTGAGGGGATGCTCCCTGCATTTCACTGTCCCAGCACACAAAATTTCTTACACTTGTCTTGTGGAAATAGTAAACACTGTGCACCATATTTACTTATCAAAGGAAATCATCAATTGAACAACTTCTAAAGCAAAATCCTTCCCCAAAGAATGAACCTTTTTGCTTGCTATAGCTCAAGTTCCTGCATTTGAAGTCTCATATCCCAGCTAAACCCAAACTAAACCACCATGGTTTGCAAATAACTACATAGCCCTGACTCTTACAGAGATAAAACTCTGGTGGCGCAGGGGCACGTACCTGTGCCCCGCTGAGGAGTCATTCCACTTTGAAGGTGTATTCCTCTGAAAAAGTTGAAATGTCCCTTGGAAAACAGTCACAAAAATAAAGTTCAAGTGGGTTGTGAATTCAGATGTAATGAGCACAATATTCCATTAAAACATGATCAGAGTGTTTCCCCTCTGCTCTCAAGTGTCCAGGTGAAGTGAAGGTCCGGCATGGCAGGTGTCCCTCTCGACTACTCCAGCTCAGCTAGAAGTGGGCACAGTGCAGAGATAAACATGGCTACTCCCAAAAAACTGCATAAGCCTTAGGGTGAGGTCATATGAGGATGCTCTTGGCTCAAACTTATTTAGATGTTCGTTTTGCTGAGGTCAGTGCTCATACTTCTGCTGACTTCAATAGGACCGAGACATTTTCCAGCACACTTTTCGTCAAAGTAGGTTTTCGTTCTGCTCTCCCAAAGCAGCCGAAGCAAATCAAGTTGTTGCACTGAAGACATCAGAGCAGAAGAAAGAAAACCAGCAGGCTCCAGGGTTTTGCTGTGGGTCCCCACGTACATGAAGTTTTGGAGTGGCTGGGGCAGCCAGACGGACGTGCCGGCTGTCTGGAGGCCACGTGCCAGCTCTGAGCCAGCCGCCGTGCAGGACATCACCACGCGGGACGTCACTGCGTAGCCACACAGGCTGGGGGGCACTGGGGACAGGGAGCAGTGCAGGTGGCTTCCCTTGGGAACACAGGACACGAGCTTTCCCTTCTACAGGGAAGAGCACTTTACACCGTGCGGGTGGTCAAACAGCAGCACAGATGCCCAGAGGGGTGATGAGCTCTCTCTCCATCTTTGGAGATACTCAAAACTCAGCCGGAGGAGCCCTGAGCAGCCCACCCAGCTGGACATGCTTAGAGTGGGAGGTTGGGCTGGGTACTGCCAGAGGTGCTCCAACCTGAGCGACTCGGAAACCAGACTTGGGTCATTTTGCTCCTCACAGAGTAAGTTTGTTTGCAGATTCAATGGACCCTGGGCTTCTGACAGAGTCTTGCATGGATTCAGCTCAGCTTTGCACTCCCACTGGTATCAGCACCTTCTTCTTGAGGGAACAGCTTTGCAGTCCTCTGTAGCCACGTACACAGGAAAGGAAAAGCCGCTGTGAAGCCACCAAAGAGTCAAGAGAAGTAACTGACTTTTACTTCTATAAGGAACTTTTAAAGAATAAAACCAGTCTTTTTTTTCTTTATTAAAAAATAAAAACCCCACATACCACCTTCCTATTTCAACTCCACATGCGTGCTGTGAGTTCTTGATGATTTTTAGACCAACACCATAATTGCAGAACACAACTGCTGTTAATAACGCCAGTGCGGAGACTACTGAGACAATACTATTCTTTAAAGGACACTCTCCTTTTTCGCTCAGAAACAGAAATTAAGCCAATAGGAAGCACAAAACATCACCCTCACTTCTGAGAGCCCCATTCAAGTAATTTGCTTTCATACATTTTGTTGCTTTCCATCTTCCAGCTTTGAGTTCCTTTTGTTGTTTCTAATAGATAACACCAGCTTCAAAGTTTGAAGGAACCGTTCCTCTTCTGCCACTGTTGTCCTTTTTTCTTTTATTCCTTTAGCAAATGTTGATTTTTTTGCAAGTTAAAAGAAGCTGCTTTAACAAAGCACACCCAGGATCCAGGAGAGCCGGGTGTCTTGCGCTGCGGCATCCTGAGCTCGTGGAGGGTTGGGAGGACCATTTCCTGACCAGCGAAGTCAGCTGCACCCTTTGCCCCTCTGGTCTACCCAACCTTAGGGGGCGGCGGAGAAGGTCCTATACTTTAGATTAAAATCTGTCCACAAAATGTTCCTATACCTTTATGTTAAGGGACGACGTGTTCGGTAGCAGATGAATTAAAAGCAACTAAGAAATCCTCTACTTTTAACTTAGAAGAGAGCATGGTATTTCCAAGTTTACCATAGTGTTAGTGAGCGCTCGCTGGTTACAGCTGTCACGCAACCAGCTCTGCCAGCGTCAACTTTAGTGCAACACACTGACGCAGAGCTAAATGCAGCTGATGAAGTGTCTTCATCATAGTTTGCTGAGTGCCTTGTCTATGTTTTCATGATTTATTACTTCCCTGACTTTCTTAGGTGTTGGGAGGAACAATGAATCAATCCAAGCGTTTTCAGAGCAGGGACTGCTAATTGTGTGAGCTCTGTTTACCACTCGAGAGCTCCAGTTTTGACAAGTCTCTTGACCGCGTGTTAATACGTATGATTAATTGTTGTTACGTGCATCCACAGAAACAAACTGGATAGGTAACACTTCAGAGCTATTATTTCTTTCTGAACAAGCAATAAACATAATTATGTACACGCACACTGTGTTACAAGCATAACAGGCAGGGAAAGAAGGTGCTTTTGAAGGTGTGTGGGTAAACCATCGCTCCCCAGCAATGGGTACCCAGAGGGTACAGGCTGAAATGATGGGGCAGCAGGTTCAAAATGGTTACTTGACTCCTTGGTGGCTTCACAGCAGCTTTTCCTTTCCTGTGTACGTGGCTACAGAGGACTGCAAACGAGGGCAGAGGCGTGTGAATGAGGGGTGGAAATGCCGGTCAGAGCGCCGTGGGCAGGCCATGGGGTTATTGAGATGCCAACATTTGCACCGTTTCACAAACAGATGGGACACACTTCGATGCTGGGAGGCTGGGTGACCCTGCTGCGCACTTGCCGCTGGAGGCTTGCCCTGCTCTGCCATGCTTCGCCTTGGCTGCCCTAGTGAAGAGCTGCCTTTGCTCTGGCTGATGTTGGCATTTGTTGCCCCGGGAGCAGGGCTTTTCCCTCCCCACGGTGGGAACCTACCCCATATGCGGGTAACCCACTCACCCGGAGAGGCTCGGGGTGATGCCGGGAGATGTCCCCAGGCTCACCCCAAGCAGAAGGACCTGCCCCCTTGTCCTACACCACTCAGCTTGTTGCAGGTCCTTGGAGCTGGTGCTGCCGGGGAAGGTGGCGGGGTTTGTCTGTGGGCTCAAAAGCAAAACCAGGTTGGGTTAAGGTTTGCACATCATCCTTGGGGAGACCATAGAGGTATCTAGAGTGGGGGTCCCCATGGTGAGAAGCTGCTCGGGGAGCCCCGCCACGAGTACCACGAAGTGGCGGGGACCAACCGGACCGAGCGTGGGAAGCAGAGGAGTCGGTGACAAAGGAAAGGTCATCGGCAGCCGACGCATGTCCATGTGAAGCAGCTCTCCGTTCATTTTAAAATATCAGGTAACATGCAATCAGAATGGCTGCGCCATGCAACAGCCTTATAAAACAGCAGAAGAAATACTAATACAGGTTTAATTGCCCACACCACTTAAATTGCTTTATCCTGCATAACCTCATTATTTCTAGAAAATTTGACCCAGGACATTATGGTGGGAAGTAAAGTTTGCAGGAGGCTATGAAATTTCCCACTGCAGCAGCCGGCCAGGGCAGGTTATTACACCATGCAGATGAGAGTATTTCTGTCTGCACAAAGGCCTCTGTCAGCACGTTGGAGGCGAGGCGCAGCGCCGTGCAGCTGGGAACCCGACCAGCGCTTCTTCGTCTCCCTTGTGTCGCGGTGAAGGGGCAGCACCACTGGTCTGAAATGGAAACCCGAAAGGATAGGGACAAGCCTCTCTCCGAAATCCACAACATACAACACCGGGGCCGCCTGGCTCTGCGCCACGCAGAGGTGCGGATGGAGTCACCTACCCCATGCCATCGACTTCAGCCCCGTCCGCCCGTGGGCAGGGTCCCTGCCGGGGCTAATTCTGCGGTGTCCTCAGCCGTTCCCCCATGAACAAGGGGGCACTTGTTGGGGGAAGGCACCCCAGGACCCTCTGTGACCCCTTCCCACCGCTCCAGCGGCCTCTCTGGAAAGGTTCGTACCACCAACCTCAGTATCCTCTAATATTCCCAATTTGCACTCATCTGGGAGCTGGGCCAGCCCTGGCCCCCGTGGCTGGGCTCTAACTGCAGTGGGGAAGGGCAGCTGGGGTTGGGCTGGTGGGACGGTGCTTCAACGGCACCGTCGACTCTCCCCAGCCTTTGCTGGATATTGGGTAGCTCAGCTGGTGGGGCAGAGCATTTTCCTTACCCTGATTTTGCATTTTAATGCCGCCATAAGCCATTGCAGCATGTTTATAGCATCCAGCATTTTCCCATCTGGCCCTCCCCAAGCTGCTAATCCCATCCAGAAAGCAGAAAGCATTAAAAGAAAAATGTAATGAGAGTAAGCAAAATGGCAAACCTGTCTGGGTCGTTGTTTCCTATGGCTGTCCCCCCCCCCTTCCATGAGGCTCGCTGCGAGCCGGCAGCACAACCTCACCATGCAGCGGTGCTCCCCCGGCAAAACCAGGGAAGAAGCAGACGCACTGCGGGGTCTGCTCCGGGCGAGCGAACAGCCTCTTCTCCAGTGGCGGGAAGCGATTTTTCCACTAACTGGGCCCAGATTGCACTGAATTGGAGCAAATGGCACAAGTGCAAGGGCATGTTGTGTGCTGGCCCAGTGGCAGGTAGTAAGGTTGGTTACTTAACGCCACTCGGTTTTAGCCCGTCGTGCTCAAGAGGGGGAATACGCTTCACTGGGCGGGGGGCAAAACAAAGCCGACCGGTTTGTGGAAAAGAAAAGCCTGTTCCTTTAATCTATTTGAAAGCTTTCGGTACATCAAAGTCCTGGCAACAAGAGATATCGCCGATATAATTGGTGTGGACACTTGCAAAGGTTTTGATAAAGACCTTTGTGGAAGAGCTATTTGTGGGAGGCAAAGAAGGGTCATGGGTTAGACACTGGCCGAGAAACAAAAACCCCAAAAGCAGGATGAGGAGCGGGCAAACATCACACGGCTCTGTACCTCACCCAGCAGCACCCCAGCCCCAGGGCTGCTCACCAGCCGCGGCGGATGAGGTGCCCCCAACAGCAAAGCCCGACCGGGGGTGACGAGGATTGCCAAGGGCACCAGCAAAGCCGGGGGAACAGGCCAGAGCTGGGGAAAGGATCCCCCCATGGACACCGCCTGGGTAAGAGCCCCTGGGAGGAAGGGGGTGATGGTTGTGAAACCCAGGTAAGTCCAGGTCAGCTGTCGCCTCTCGAAGAGGAAACCCAGCTAGGGCCATGGGCAGCTCACCGCAGTCCTCCACTGGGAGTTGCAAATATATACTATTACCCCCCCAAATGCTAAACAAATGAAGAGCAGAATTGGATAGCGATCAGGAGAGAAAGTAGCAGGGAATTGTGTCCAAATGCTCAGATAGGAAGGAAGAGGAGGTCCTCTTCTGGCATCGCTGCCTCTCACCAACTCCCAAAGGACACATCAAAAAGAGAGGAGGGGAGCGTTTCCGAGATGGGGAAGTAAGAGGGTTAGAAATAGAGTCTAGCTAGAATTGAAATTATTTTAATTTCTAGATGAAGTGAGTAAAAAGCACCATAATGGCAGTATACAAAATAATGAATGGCACAAAGAAGGTACATATAAGTACTCCTATTTACACTTTTCACATAAAAAGAGAACAAAGGGACGGTCAATAAACCCGAACGGCAGCACACGTACAAGGATAAGCGAAATACTGTTTTTCTAATGCACTGTGCATAATCACCCGGGGAGCTCACTGTTCCAAAATATCACTAAAATCACAGATGCAGAGAGACTTGCAAGAAAGGGACAGGAATGTACCTGAAAGAAAAGAACATTTGCAGTTATATTTGCTATATGTGAGTTACATTAGCAGTGAGCAATAATACAGGTTTTTAAGAGAGAAATTCTCATACAAACAAGAATAAATGGGAGGGGGGCAAAGATCCCCATGGGCAGATTATTCCAAAAATTGCCTTCTACGGAATGTCTTGTTCCTCCTTCCTCTGAAGCATTTACATTGGCTATTGGCAGCAATCAGCCGCTGGAGAAGACGAACTACTTCTTATCCCCTCCGGCTCCCTCCTGCAGCACCTTCCCACCCGCTCTGTCCCTGCGCATCGCCCTGAAATGGGGGTCTTCACCTTCCCTCCCCACAGCCACCTCACCCGTGGAGCAGCCGGCAGGGCCAGCCCGGCGTGCGGCTGCCGCCAGCCTTGCTCCCTACAGCGACCTCCTCGAAGACCATCGCAGTTTCGGAGTCTCTGGCTTCAGGGGATACCAAATCGCATCATCTGGAAGCCCAAACTCAGTTCCCCAGGCTGGGGGGCAGCTGCGGCGGGTGGGGGCTGCCTGGGAAAAGGCATCTGCTCAGGCGGGTGCCGAGTCCCAGCTTGCTCGTTCCTTGTAGCCAAGGAACATTTCACATCCTCAGCCATATGTGCCTGAGGGAGGTAAAAATAATCTTGTCTTTTTTTTCATTGACATGCAGTGATATCTCCCCTATTTGTCGTCGAACAGAAATTAATCTCGGTAACAATTCTGCCTGGTGATGGGAATGCGTGTATTAGTGATACACATCAGCACACCTTCGGGAGCGATGCTACCTGGATAAATATCAGTGAAGGTCAGCAATGGGGAGGTGGGGCGGGAAATGACTTGAGCGAGCATCCCTGAATTTAAATAGAGCCGACAATTGCAAAAGTACGTTTGTGGAAACCTTCCTCTTCATGGCCTCCCTAATCTGAAGTAGATCAGATTTGAGGCAAGAAGCCCAGGCCTTGACTGTGCCCACAAAGTTAAAATAAAAATAAGTCTCCTTGCCTTAATCTCCCTCTCTCTGAGGTTCGTGTCCTTACACTCAACTCAGAGCACGAACCATCCTTCCCCTGACTGCCGCCCATTCCCAAAGGATGGATGGCATCCCGGCTCCCGACTGCTTCGCAGCTCTGTTGCAGCACTCCCTCACGTTCGCTTTTCCCTGCATCCCAGGCACATCTGGCACACTTCCCCACCCAAATACATCAGCGACAGGTAGCGGCTGCTATTTTCCCCTCTCTCTGCAACCCCAACTTCCAACTCGCTCCCTTCGGCAGGAGATGCGGCAGCCTGGAGCCGGCAGAGCGAGCGCGGTACCTTCCGCCCACTGCCCCCAGCCCCTCTGCCAGCTGAACCCCCAGCTGAGCCGCAGTCCTTCGTGATAACGACTTCCATGTCCCACAGCCTGGCTCCTACACCTGGAGAAGACAGGCAGCCTTTCCCACACGGAGCTGAACAGATGAGGTGGATATAAAGAGGCCTTATTTTTTGGTGGTTTGTTGGTTTTTTTAAGACTTTATTTGTCTAACATGCTTGACCAAAAATTACAACAACAATCAAGATATGCCAAAATGATTAAATAATCTTTAAGCTTTGATACCCCAAGTACTTTAAATGATATTTTTGAAGTAACAGCTGCTTTCGTATCCTTTCCACATAAAAATACACAGTATTTTGAAGATACCTTAGGAAAAATTATTTTTAAGAGAATAGTTTATGGTCGACATAGAAATTTTGTTGAGGCTAATAAAAGGACCTCTTCCCTCACTTTAACATTTTAGTCTCTTAAGTGCCGTGAGCGAATGTAAACATTTCAGACTTTAACGAACAGCCAATTTCCTGTCACATTTGTTGCAAACCGCTTGAATTGTGACTAGCTAAGACACTTTTATTCTAACTACACACTATTGCTCATCTTCCCAATGATGGCGGGAATTCATATTCAACTATGAATTTCAGTCCTTGCTGATTTAGGAGCTGATCCTGCAATTTCTACACCACTAGTTTTGACAAAAGTGGCCCCACCTGAATTCACGGCGGACTGCTCATGTGCTTGTGAACTATTCACCCAAAAACCAGCTGCAGGCATCACCGATCGTTTTAGGCTTTCATTTCAGGAAAAAGCAGCACATTAGTTTAGACCCCAAGTCACCCAACAGCTTACAAGAAATGACAGACCTGTGACTTCTCATGTTTTCTGGTGGTCTGGTGGTTTCTGGTGGGTCCACAGCATGTGTTAGTTACTGGGCTCCAACGTCACTGCTCCCAGCAGCAGCTGGAAGAGCTGCTGCCACGGGAAGCCAGCAAAACGCAATGTTTCTGCCCAGCTTGCTTAGAGTTGAGGCTGACATAGCCTTGTTTTGCAACACAGGTATTTTAAATTGGGTATGCATATAACGTACACGCAGCTGCTACATGAAGCTCACATTTACATCCATGTATCAGGCAAAAAGTAACATACACAATGATCCAATGCATGTATGCAGATGTGGGCTATGCGCAGATGTGGGCTATGCACAGACCCGCAAACAACCCTGTATTGGCAGTGCGATAATCTGCTCAATGTGTGTGAACAAGATCAGTGTCTTGATGCCATGAGCCCCAAATTCAGGATGTCCACGTGCAGAATACAGCAGTTAGTTAAATTATCTCCATCAAGGCAAAAAGGCTCCTATTTGAGCATGGAGATGTTTATTAGTTCAAGGCAGAAACCCATTTCTTGTAGGACACATTTGAAGCACTTTTTTTTTCGTGGGTTTGTAATCAATTCTCAAGTTTCTGCCTAGGATGGGACTGAAATCCCAGCAGCTCCAACATCTCTGTTAACCTGCAGGAAAGCCGCATGGGCAGTACCATGGCAGTTGGCCGTCCCAACCAGCTCCTGACACGTCCCCCACATTGCCTGGCATCACATGCAACACGACAGATGGATTTCAACTCGGCTGATGATTTTCTCTTGGGCCTCTCTCAGCGGTGTCCATGAGCGGGCAAACAGCAATGACAAGTTCCGTGAGGTGACCCCTGCTCTGTACCCATTGGGGTGTACTTGTTACTCATCGCACTTATGCTACTACATAGCTACCCAAAAGTGAACGCCCAAACTCCACCTTGGGATGACCCCTTCCCCTCAACATCCGTAACGTTCCTCAAGGACAAAATGATCATAATGACATTTAATCACTTCTGACTGGGGCCAAATTCAAACCAGTAATCTAATCACTGGCTGCATGTTCCATTAACGGATTTTAAACAAATAGACTCAGTGGGTTTTATTTAAAATACCACTACTGAACATTGGCTGGGTTTTTTGTGGGTTTTTTTTCTCTTTTTACATACAATCACATATCGCCTTACCATATGAAAACACGGGGGGAGGGGGGTGTCTGGTGTTTTTTTAAGGGAAATGTCATCCTTTTTTTCACAGGCGAGGCCAGGTTACAAATTCCTGAGTTTATACTGCACTTAACACAGTCTCCCTTCTTGAATGTTGAGCTGTTTACAGCATGCCAGCAATATGCACCATTTCCCTTACCATCTGTAATGCCAGATGTAGTAAAACTTCATTTCAGTACAGTGAATTAGGGCCTCTATTGCATTGGTTTTGAATAGATGCAAAGACTTAGACCTGGAGGACTTGAAGCAATAGCTTTCCTCCTGTGACTGGTCATTCGTGCACCATCTTTTATATTTGCTGTGTTAATTAAGGGAAAACATCTTTACCATCATTTTTCTTTTACCAAGAGCTCACTGGGAAACATCTGAAATGAGGAAATCCTAGTCTAAACACTTAAGTTTAAACTGCAAACTTTCTTAAAGAAACACTCGTTTGAAAGACATTGTTCTTTTAATAAGTCCAATATAATGTACGGTATATACAAAAGTCCCTACTTGAGATATATATATATGTATATGTATATATATATGTGGAATGCATTCACTTTTCTGTGTTCACAAATATTTTAATGGTGAAATGTTAAAGTCTTTAATCTGTTTCTGGCACCAAAATGTCTTTGTTTCTCATCCACTTTTGTCACTCAAAATTTATCTGTGAAGAGCTAGCAGGGAAAAAAGAAGAAGGTTTTTGCTTTTTTGTTGAATGGTTCCCTATTGGGATTCTCAGCCAGCAATATAAAGTTGCTAATGTGTTGGGTACAACTTTAAATCCTCATTATAATCATGTGTTCCTTGGAGTAGGTAAGTCAATAACTATAGGTGGATTGAGTGGCTGGTAATTCACAGTGCACACAGATGCATTCACATAGGTAGTAGTTCCATCAGCCATGACACCATAACCTGCAAAGAAAGAACATCTCTGATTAGTCTCATTATTCATTATTACCTTCTTTTTTTTTAATTATTCACCTTTATCACACAACAATAAATGCCATATTTATTACTCAGAATGAATTTAAAAATTCTCTTCATGCAAAACATAAACGTCTCCTGAATTAATACCATCTTTGTCTTACAGCAGAACTTTTTGCCATCTTTTAAATTGTGTAAGAAAAGCAAAATGGACCCTCGCTAGCTAGTGGCTATAATCTCTGGCAGCCAGCTCACCAAACTTCCTTAGAAAGACAGATATATCCCTCTGCAAAGCTTTTTCTTAAAACCTTCTCAGTTTTGGAAAGCATGAGAAGATAGAGCTTAGGCCATTGCAGCATTGAAAAAAACACACTTCTGATCATTTAGGTTTGCAGTCACCAGTGCAGCAAACTTTGTGCAATTTTCATCTTTCCACCTTTTTTTCTGTCCTGTGTTGTACATCTTTTAAGCTACCAATGAAGAAAAAGCATTGCTTGACTAAGGGGAGTATGTGTGCATGTGCACCTGGGTGGGATTTGTCTAGTAGGAACCTCTTTTTCCTATGTGTTTGAACTTGTTGACCAATTTCCACCAAATTTGATGGCAAGACACTAAAATGCCTGCCCAGGTAGAGAAAAAATGGCTTTATTAATGCGTTCTCTGACAGACAAGGGGAATTTACGCCCTAAGACACCATAACATTTCCATGGGAGAAAACACCCTTCTGTATGTCTCACCAGTGGCAAAAAAGCTTTAACTACATCTCATGTCTGACTGGACACCCAAGCCAAACAATTCCAGAGCTAAACCTGCAGAAAATCAAACTTCCAGCTCTAATGCCTGTAGAAATACAGTGAAATGCCGTTTCAGAAAGTCAAGAAGCAACCTTTAACTGCCCTGGTGTTATGAAAAAGTAGACACACTCTCCATTGTCAAAAATCTTTTCATGAATGACTAGGAAAAAACATAAGCTTGATTACACTAAAACTAAAAGCTTAATGTTGGAAACTTGCACTGAAACATTATGATCAATATGAAGAAATGCATTCACGATCAGAAATATATGACTTTGGGGAAACTACCTGGTCAAAAGCATTTGTACTAAGATTCAGTCTCACCGTTAATGAAGTTAATAGTGAAATGTATTCATTGCTACATACACTGAGTTCCAGCTATTCAAATCCTAGGTATCTAGGATCCTACAGTTTTCCTGAGTACGATTTCGTGTCTTATAGAAGCATTGATAGTTGCATAATTTACAAACAAAGAAACAGTAGCCAAATTCCTTTCTTTTTTGTTCCTTAGAATACCCTGAATAATGCAGGGCCTCCTGGACTCCCCATGGAAAAAACACACTATAATTAGGGACTAGGGAGGGAAGAAAACTCTGTCAGGTTCCTGTCACAGACATTTCTTTAAATCATTTGCTGTTTGCCACAGAACAATTGTTCTGTATAAAACACAAACTGCATGGAGGACAGTCAGCATTGCTGCTGGGACTTTCCGTCTCCTCGGCTACACATTTGGAGAGAACAGAATCAGCTTGCTAATACGCTCTTTTTGCTGGAAGATTCCTAACGCTACAGTTTTCACTCCTACCCCACTGCCAACAGAGTTTCTTTGGCCATGACCTCAGCCAAGTACTGGCTGTGATGGGCAAACCAGGATTTTAGCCGGAGTCCCTGCCATGCTGCTTGTCACTTCCATGGGTCAATCAGCAGCAAGCCCATGTGTAGAGGTATTTTTTGGCAGACAGCAGTGCAGAGGGGGAATAGGGAAGAAACATCTCTTCTAAGCATCTCTTCCTCCCGGATGTTCAGTAAATGAGTTCTGCAGATGTAGCTATGCTCAGTCAGGGGAAGAACTCATCTGTTCAAATCATGCATTCTCTCTACAAAGAGCAGCTTCGTTTGCACAGGCTGTCTGCAATGGGAATTCTCCTCTGCAGAGATTTAGCATCCCACTGCAAAACAGGCTATGCAGTTCCCCATTTGTTTTCTCTAAATTATGATAGTTAACAAGAAGAGTACCTTGTTTCCGATACCTACTCTGCCAACTGTATTAATTCACAAGATTTACCATTCTGTGGAGGTGCCATTCTTTTCCCTTGGGAGCCAAAGTTGGGCTTGGTCTTAGCAGATGTGATTTTGTTTACCTGCCTGAAGCTTCATGGCTTGCTAACTGTTTGCTTATATCCCCTGCAAACCACTTGGCTTACAATTTCTGAAAAGACAATGAGTTTGAACTGTATTCACCAGCTCTCTTGTATGGAATCTCAACGACTGCTCTAACAGCAAAGAGTTAGAAAAAAATACTGCCTATGCATTGTTTGTTTACTCTGTGATTTAACAGCACTTTAGACATTAACTAGGCATTAGGTAACCCCAGATGAGACACAAGAGGAGAATGAACTTAATCCCTGAGCTGTCAAATAATGATCTGAATGTCTTCTCCACCAATTTCACACCAGCACACCTCTCAGCAATGTCACTTCTAACTTAGCATGGTGAAAACCCCCAGCAGCAAGTCAGAACGGGATTTCTGTGAAGAGTAATGGTTCTTCACAAAAACAGAAGTACCTGAATGCCAGCTACTCCAGTTTCTCCATTTGTTCATTTCTACACTGGTGAGACGCACAGAGATCCTACATCAAAGGCTGGAGCAGTCCCAGAAGCAGAAAACTGGCAGTTGTGGAGCACCTTTTCCTGCCAGTAAGTTAACATTGCCAAGAACTAAGCAGCTGATAATACATGCTTACGGGCCAATGGGTACACTTCAGCACAGCCCAGTGGTTTCTTTGGTGGGGGCACTGCTTGAAGTCTTGCTGCCACGATATGTGAACAGGACAGACTTCTATAGCAGACAGCATCTACCTTTCCCTTTGCCTGGTGATGAACTGCTGTCACTGACTTCAGTGGAGCATGTTTGTCACTGGTTACTAACTTATGTGAAGGGAACTCATTTTTTTCCAGTTAAAAATCAAATAGTCAAGAGAACCACTTTGTTTTTTCTGGGTACAAAATGTTTCCCCTGCCAAAGCAAATAAATACATGAATAAATACCTTGAACTTCTACACAAGTCAGTGGTGACATCTCTCTTGATTTCAACTTCATATACGCAATGATGGGGAGAGACAACCTTTATTGTAAAATCTTAAAGATTAAGCCTTGGAAGCACCCCTCAAAGCATTCTTACCCATTTTACAAACACAGAAACTGAGACACAGAGAGCTTACATGAATTATCTTAAGTCACAGAGATTCAGCAGAGGGAAATACAATCCATCAATCCTCATACTTAGTCACTTTCTGTAACTACTGGACTTGATGTTCTTATTTTAAAATTCACAGTAATCCTCTGTGAAGGAGGCATCACTCTGTTTTACAGATGCAGGAACTGAAAGAAGCTGATGTACAAATATTGAAAAGTGGGTATCAGCCAATTTCATCTCCATATATGCAGCTAAGTAAGTATCTGAAATCCAGAAGTGCTTCAGTTCAGACATTCAAGTTTGAAAATGCTAATTAAACCAGACAAGTTCTGTGTTTGTGGTTTCTAAATATATATAGAAAGAAATGTGTTCTGACCTTCATGGATATGTCCAAAAACATGAAGCCTTGGCTGTATTCGTCTCTGGACAGTGTTCAGCAGCTCAACACATCCTACCCGTTGCATTTTCTTAGGAACCCAGTCTAGAAAACCTTTGGAAAAGAAATGAAAACTTTAAAAGAAGACAGGCTATCTACAAAGCTGTACTGCTATACAGCAGTTCTGAGATTTCATGTCTTATGGTTTTTCATAAGCAGCCATAGAAGAATTGACAGGGAAAAAACAGTGTTTGCCTTGGTAAGTAGAAGAGGAAGGAAGGAAAAATACTTGAGGAAAACCATAAAAGCTCATCTGAAGAAAAATGACTATGAGAACTCTTGCCAGTTGTTTTTCAAGGAAAAAAACCCACTGCAATTAAAGCATTTTTACACTCTTGTTAATGGGAAAACTCAATGCTTTTTCCATTCTTCTTCAAGAGAGTGAGGTGTAAAGAGAAGTATGTCCAAAGTGTCTCTAAAGAATCTAAATAAACATTTAGCTATTTAAATCTACTTCTGGGATCTGTTTTTTTAAATTGAACACTTTAACTGATGTAATGGAATCTGTGTTGCTAATAATAAAACTATATTGTTATCACATTGAATCTTACAGTAGTGGAACCCAGGTGAGGAACCCACAGCATGCCTAAAATCAACATCCTGAAGCAAAACTGGTTTAAGCACCTCATGACACAGCAAGCCCCACTAGCCTAAATCTATGGACCTCAGACAGGAAGAGAAACTCAGCCCTTCTGCAGTAGATGTTTTTAAGTGCTATATTTACTTGCACAAAGTTTGTATAAAAATGCGGTTTTTATTAATACAGACAAAAATTTATTACCAACTTGCTTATATGTCTGAAAACATACTGCAGGGGGAAGCTTACTGCCAACTGAAGTCTCATGTTTCCTTCAGAGTAGTAGTATAAGAAGCATGTTGTTGTATTAGAGGGTTTGCAATAACCAATCTAGTTTTCTTTCTATTGTTCTGCCACCTTCATCAGGCTCAAGTTTGGAAACCTAAAAGATATAATCATTTTGGTTTTCTTTAGTTGTTCTGGTGCTCTCCCTGTGTGCCTGTCATAGCTTTGTATCTCTTCGATTGCTTCAACAGCATGCCTTTGAGAAAACAGTAGTCAGCCAGAGCGCTATAAAGTCTGGACCTAGTTTTCATATGTTTACTTTTGACATCCACTCAAGCATGCCTAAATAGCAGCTAACCAATTGGCTTAAAAGACCATAACGGTGGTATTGGAGATCTTGGAAAAGCTCTCAGATTTGCTACAGCTTCAGGGTAGGTTCACACATTGAGAAATACCGCTTTAGATGCCAGTGCTTGAAAACTAGGCTCAGTATACTGTGGGGTTTTATGAAAATAGTAAAAATTTGCCCTTGTATCATAGTTACTCAGAGAGCTAAGTCCAATTTTCAGAAATTAGTTGGGAACGCAGCATCCTAAGTGTCAGAAAGAGGAAGTTCTGATAATGGCCATAGACTCCCAATTCATTCAGATAATGCTTGGCTCCTGTTGGGGCATGTACAGAGAGAAAACCCCACTGAATTACAGAAAGAGCAGAGCAATGCTCAGTTCTGGTAACTGATTTTACCAGTCGCTCTTGGTATCCAACACAGGTCAAAATTCACTGTAGAAAATAATAAGTATTTAAGATGTCAAAGTGAGGCCAGCAACTGCTCTGGAATACAGTCATGCTTTTTTCAGAGCAAATGCATTATAACCATAGGTTTTGTTACTTCGATGATTTGAAACAGTTAATTGTCAAAATGTCTGTGGTGAACATAAAGCCAAAAGTATTTCCACTTCAAAAACTTCACAAACAAAAATCCATAAAATTAACTTCTCCATTAAATTAAGCATTATTTATGTTGAACATGTTTTTGTTTACATGCATTATCACCCTTCTGAAGCTTTCCCATATGTTTGCAGCTTATTATGTACACCTGACTACACAAACTAAGAATAATTGATTACACCTAGCTAACAATTAGAGTTCATCTTAGGGTTTTTTTAATGTTTGGTTACTTGAAACAGGTTTCTGCAGCTGTCAGGAAAGTATAAATCTTTGTCATAGACAATCAAGCAGACAGCTACAAATGAAGACTTAAAGGTGAAATTAAATTAAAAACAAACAAAGAGAAGAAAAGTGAACTTTTTGAAGATAAACAAAAGAATCATAAGTGCAGATCTTTAGGAAGCAGGTAAAAGACTTAAAAAGTTATACTATACATAAAAGTAACAAAAATACACTGATATAGAAATGAGCATTAGTACTGATCCCATAATCACGAATACTGTATTTCAAAAGCTATGAACTATATATCATATCTTCATTAATAATAAACAGGTTACTAATAAAATGGTCAATAATAGCTGTTTTAACCTTTGCTTTCTCATCCTGCGTGAACCTCCTATGTATCCCCGCCCTGGTTTCATCCCAAAGTACTACTCTAAAACAGAAAAGAAAAATTACTCAGATTTTTGTTACGTTGACTAACTGACTTAGAAACACGAAGTCCATTAACTCTTAATGGTGCTTCTGCATCTATGCAGACAATTCTAGATCTAATAATGCAGTATTAATTAGTTTAGGAGGATGCGCGCTCTTTTGAACTGAGGGAATGAGAAAGCAGCACAGAAAATGGATGATGGACACAATTTAGGCAGCCATGCTGGAGGAAAAAAAAGGAATTTGCACTGATTGCTATTTATGATCATTAGGGACAGCTCTAGTGATGCTGTCCAAGATCAGAACAACAGTAATCAATCAGCTTTCTGGTTAAAATAACTGGCTGGGAAGGTCAAGGAGGATCTTGTCTCCCAAAATGTCTGTGGACAGAGCTACACAATAAGGAGGTTCTGTAAGTTAGGCAGAGTGTTAACTTCTTTTGAAGCGTCATGTATTTGTTGCCATGGGTGTCAGGGAGACCAACAGCTGATGCCCTCAGGCAGAGGGTTCTGTGCCTGAGCCATCTATTAATGCATCAGTAAGAAAAAAGACAAAGAAATGGGAACTTTTAAAAAAGAAAATCCTTGGAGGACGGTTGAAGCTTAAGAATTCAAAAAAAGAGAACAAACACTGAGACATGGAGATGGGGGGAATTCATGTTATCCCATTACAGCCAGTGGAGATGGTCAGCTCTTCCTCAGAATTACTACAATTATTAAATTACTTTTCAATTATTAAATTTACTATTCAATTTATTATTAAAGCACGTCTGTTAAGTGCCAGCTCTGCAGTGCTCTCTAGAGGTTCTCTTCCCTCTGCTGATCCCAGAGGCTGCCTGGAGAGGCCTGGTGGATAAATTAGCAAGGTGGCTGAAGTTGGGTGGTGCGAACCCCTCTCTCCACTTCCCAGCACTGGATTTCAAGTGCTAGATACAGGGATATTCTTTGGATCAGCTGAAGGTTGGATTTCTTTACAGCTGATCAGACGGTTTTAAAAACAGCTTTAAAAGTGCTGAAAAAGCTTCTGAAAAAGTTTTAAATATGACTTACAAATAAAACTATATCAAAGACTCAGCATCATGCCTTGGATCCTAACAGGGATTATCCCCACTACTAACCGCTTGGAGCTGGTATCTCAAGGCCTAAACAATTATTTCTGCCATCCACTTTTACGATACAGGTCCATATTAAAGTCAGTCTATGGCATGGCATGAGACTCCACTTAGCTGAAGTATCAGAACACATGCCCTTACTGTGAGAAACCCTGCTCACAAAGAAGCCCTTTCCCCCAGGATTAGTGAGCAGTGGAATGCAAACATGTCTTTCTAAAGAAAACAACAAAACACAAACCCTTTAGATACTTTCTCCTCCAAGCTCTGAAAGAGGAGAAGAAAGGGTGGAAGACAAGAGGGTTTTAGCTTCAGGAAATTGGGGAATCTAAAGGTTTAAAGAAACCAACTGCCTTCATTTCACACAAAGCACTCCTCCACAGTGAGACTCAGCAGAACACTTAAGTACATGCTTCACATTCGTGTCCATTTATTAAATCAGTGAGAGTTAAACACATAGATGCATTAAATATAGCTTGCTGTATGTTAAATACACTGAAAAACATGTTAAAAGCCTTAAGCCTTTACTGAATCTGGACAAGTTTCTGTGATTGTATTATTTCTGTAACACCGGTAATTTCACTATTATCTAGGAACACAAGAAGTCTCTCCTGGCTTTTGTATCTATATTAATATTTGTAAAACACAAAAGTAAAACTATTTCTTGTTGGTCTGTTAGTGTTGCCAGATTGTATTACAGACAGGCAATTCACCCACGCTGTCCAAAGAACAGGCAAACAATGGCAGCAGTTGGGTTTGTGAGGCAGAAGATGCACCAAGTCAGCATGATGAGGAAAAATACAGCCTCTGGGTACTTGTTGGTGGGGGAATGCTACTGCAAGTGAGGGAGGCAGACAGTCCTAAAAAAATAAGATCCCAATCCTGCATTTCTCTTCAAGCAGGCTCCATGCTTTAAATCTACTAATTTCACCGGTGGCAGAGTGGACAGATGCACAGGAAAAACAGACCTTGCTTATTTATAAAGCTTATTAAGGCTTTATGTGTTAAGGCTTTATTTTTTAAGCCATTATTTAATTCCCTACTATTAAGCATAGGTAATCATGAAACATAAACCTGAGCAGAAGTCCTGGTGCTGCTGAAATCAGTACGGATGTTACTTTTGACTTTTCTAAGTAAGTCAGGATTGCACTTTGTCTAAGGAGAGCCATCAGTTACTATATAATCATCTGAAATACACAGCTAAGAGCACTAGTATTTTCTTACCGAGAGGTGGTCCATGTGTTATAAGAATATCTATTCCATCTGGAATAAGGTTCCATTTCTCTAATAGTGCTTGGCCTCGTGGAAGATTAAAGCCCCAGCCATAAAACCAAGGTTGCCTGCCAAGAGAGGAGGAGAATGTCTTCAGTGCTACTTCCATGTACTGGTTATCTAATTAAAATACGGAGATTGACTCTCTACTAACATGGAATTTGGAGACACAAATAGCATTCATTTTCTTCTTTGTGTGCACAGTAAAATCCTCTTTCCATACAACAGTGTTATTTAACTTGTGTGGTACATCAGTGCAGTCCTTACCACTTTCAGTAGGCAGCATACAGTAAAATATTCACAGTATTCCTCTAACAAGGTGAAAAGTAACTCTTACAAGACCTGGATACCAAGATCTCCCTGTGTGGATTAGCATGCTGGACTCCCACAACATCTAGAACACCTGTCTCAGACACCTAGGTGTGGATATATGTTTTCACATTGGCTCCCGTCATGTTCAGCCCTTAGCCTATGACCAGCTGGGCAAGGACAGACCCTGGCACAGCAACTGATCCTGCTCCAAAGTCGGAGAAATTACCTATGCTGCTTTGTTTCCCTAATTGGAAGCATCTCATCAGAACAAGAATACTGCTTCTTTTCTTATACATCATTTTCTTCTGTCCTCTGGTGTGTTGACTTGCTTTTAAGTAAGACTTTCCATATTCAGGATTTCTTATCAGACAGGCATTTACATTTTTTAAAACATATTTATGGAGCAGCTCATCATAGAGCAGCAGGACTGTAACACTGCCAGTCAGAACACAATTTATCTGTATCTTGCTATCCCATTGATTAAAAAACTGTATTTCACAGCAATTATATCACAGTGGTAAATTATGTCTTGCTGACTATGCTCTAATTCTAGGTCATAAAATTGAGGGGTTAGTTTTAGGTTGCAATTTTTTTATAATTTTTTGACTGACATCTGGCCATATCCATATTTGGAGAACAACAAATAGGCTACTGTGATTTAATAAGGTTTATGATAATTGCAGCCATAGTGTTTATACAAACACGCATCAACCAGAGTTCCCTTTGAGATGTTACTTTGTTGAAGAAAGCTTTACACTCCTTCGCCACATCAAAAGACAGAAAGAATTCTTTCAAACAAATTCTCTGAACTCCACTTTACATCATGTATGGCAAAGACAAAAGAAAATGCCCATAAAGCTATTATTCATCCTCTTCCATTACTGATGCTTGACTAACATTTCAAAAATTAGCATGTCTTCATGATGATATATTTTCTACTTTTCCTTTCAGAATGCTGTAAAGCACATGCCTATTGAAAACAGCTGTAAAAATAGAGAGCTTGCTAAAATATAAAGGGATGTGGCTTACCAGAGGGAAGAACAGAAAATTCTGGTAAAAGGAAAGGAAGAAGGGGGCTTTGCAGAAGGTTTCTTGCCTTTCTTTCATAGCCAAAAAGAGCCTCAACTATACTAAACAGATGACTGAAAGGCTCTCTGTGTCCACAGCCAAGAGCTCATCTCCTAGTTCTTTGTCACACACCCTGGATAACCAGGGTCTGGATAAACAGGTGTCCCAGGGGAAAAAAAAAAAGGTGAAACTTTGTACATCTGCCATCGGGACCAGAAATATATCCCAGCCTCCCGAAGCTGTGATGAGGCAGGTGAAGAAGGGATGCTAATGCCAGTAGCAGTGAAGCGGAAACCTTCCTCTGAGTCAGGTTGCTCAGACCAAGGTGGCTGGCTAAGAAAAAGACATATCCCTGTATCAGGGATATGAAATCACACTTTTCTGGTTACCTGTTCACCTCCTAGCAGCCTTTCCTCACAGAACGAACAGCACCTGGCTCACAGGTACATGACTTCTTGCCTTCCTGCTGCTGGGGCAGGAACTCATGGTCTAGTCAGGGGGCTGAGGGGAGACCTTATCGCTCTCTACAACTGCCCGAAAGGAGGCTGTAGCCAGGTGGGTGTCAGTCTCTTCTCCCAAGTAACAAGTGATAGGACAAGAGGAAATGCACCAGGGGAGGTTTAGATGGGACATTAGGAAAAATTTCTTCACTGAAAGGGCTGTCAAGCATTGGAACAGGCTGCCCAGGGAAGCGGTTGAGTCACCATCCCTGGAGGTATTTAAAAGACGTGTGGACACGGCACTTAGGGACATGGTTTAGTGGTGGACTTGGCAGGGCTAGCTGTACGGTTCAACTTGATAATCTTAAAGGTCTTTTCAAACCCAAGTGATTCTATGATTCTATGACTCCAGTTACTGACTTATTCTGCAGTAAGCTACCAGCGACGTTACCGTGTAACACTGTCACACAGAACCAAACCCTGGTCTGTCTTCACATTCAGCTCACCATTGACAGAATGGGAGTATTTTTATCTCACAGGAATGCCCTGAAAATAAATACACTGAAGTCTGTGAGGTGCTCAGATATTACAGAAGTGGGAGGGTTTATAAAAATATACAGAGGTTAGGCTTTTTCTAAACTCTCCATCCGTTCCTGCCTCAGGACTGCATTCCACACCTTACAGCCAAGTATCTTTCCTCACCAAGAGGAAAATATTCAACTGTTTGGCGAATCATCTTTAGGCCCGGAGCAAGTTTTCCAGGAGCAAAATCTCACCGACAGAAAATATTTGCAAGGGTAAACAGGAGGCGAAGGAAGCGTCGGCATAGTAAATCATGCTCGTAAAGCCACTGACGGATTCAGTGGGCGCAGGGGCCGTCGCTCCCCCCGGAGCTGCGGGGCATGGACAGAATCGTGCCCTCGTCCCGCGCCCCGCCGGCGTGCCAGGCACGGCACAACGGGCCGTGGCCATCCCGCGCCCCGAGAACAACACCGAGGGGAAAGATCAACGTTTGCCCAAGAAGAAAAGGTCAAAAACCTACGGAATAATTATTCTAAGGATACAATGAAGCGTTTATAAAGAGAAATAATCGCGACCGTCGCAGGTCTCGCCAGAAGTCAGCTTAATCCTGCTGAAATCCAAAAGACCACGAATGGCATACGCGGCTGTGAGAGTCTCTGCCCGCCTCTACTAGGGTTAGCCTGTACACGGCCACTTTTCCAAAAGCCCGTTTCCCCTCATGAATAGGCATGATCTGCTTATTAAGACAAGAAGCCCTCTCCCCCGTCCCTTTGTGGTGACTGCAGCGCGTAGCCGCCCCAACGCAGGGCTGGTAAGTTATGCGTGCTGGAGCTGTTCTTTTGTGAAGGGGAGATGTTACAACTTGTGTGATTTGCCATCGTGCTGTCTTTTGTGACAATCCCGAGATCGAAAGAAATGTCTGGAATATTTCTGGCAAAAAAAATCTGAATTCCAAGAAAGGTTTCAGCCGAGGATGTTGGTGTGCTTTCTAGCTGAGAGAAGAAAGAAAAATCATACACTTCAGTGCCCCCACCCCCAAAGCAAACCCATCTTTATATGCACACAGGGATTTTATAAATCCCAAGTCCCTTTTCTGAAAATGTATTGCAAAACAGCCATCAAAGTTTCTGAGTAGGAAAAAAAAAATCTTCTCTAATACCAACTAACGAGTCTGTGACCTGGATATCGTGCAAAGACAACTTTGTCTAAAATTTCCATTTACAATGGAACCTGAAAGCAAAGTTAAAGTCTTCATATCGAGCACTGAATTTCTGGATCCCCACTTACTGCTCGCTCAGGAGAAATGCAATTTTTTAATTAATTATTTTTCAACAGTATTTTACGGTTTACAAAGAAAATACTGTCATGTATGTTCCGTAAGTGAAAAATCCGCTGTTCTCAAAAAAACCCCAAGAAAAATGTATTTGGCAATTAAAGACATACATCATGAATGTATTTCACCTCTGAAGTGAAGCGCTCATGTGTAGAAATGTACTTTGATTTAGGTCTTATCTTCTTAAAGCGAACGGTTTGAGTCTCTCCACATACTACTGAAATTCAACGTTATTATGATAAGAATAATGATTGTCTACACATAAGACTCTAGGGGGAAAATATATTGGAAGTGAATTTGTTTACAGCACAATTAACCTTATGTTAAAAACATATGAACAAGTCTTGCAGGTCAAATAATCTACCATACAAAAAGGGCTGAATTATCAGAATTTGTGCTAGCAATCGGATGTTGCTTTATGTACTGAATTTCTATCTTTCTGTTCTAAAGTAACCATTGGAATAATTTTCTTACAGAATGATAGTTGCTATGACAACCATAGCAAATTTTCCTTTTCTGAAACAGATGTCTCATTTAGTTGAAAATTAGAATGTGAAAAACCCATGGGAAAAATTAATTCAAACTTTAACAGAACACTGACTACAATGTAATCTCTTATAGGTTAACCCCTTAACATCTTTCTGCACTCTTATAGTAACCTTCTCATAAATTCTAATTAAACCAGTTTAACCTCCTAGGAATGACCTTCTTAGCTATCATTAGCGCTTTAGTTGTCTTTGAAAGGGGCATTTCTGTTACAATAATAACAGAAAAAAGTCACAGTAAAAAAATAGTGGTCAAACATATTACCACCTTAATTATTTATTAGTTTTTTCTTTTCTCCAGCTACTACCGGAAAGAGCTACCACGTAGTCCAAGAATTCTTTTGTCATTTAAATGCGGCATAACTTAGTTTTACATGTGATTTACTGTAAGGGGCAGTGATGCACTACACAGATTTGACCTGTAATTTACGTGAAAATTGAAAATTTTCAATTTTCAAACCACTGGTACCCGTCTCAATCTGCTCAGCAGACATACAAAAAGGGGACGCAAAAAAGGATACTTGACTGGGGAAAACTATCAGTGTGCATGGATTTTTCTATTACAAGCAAGAAGAGAGTGAAATCTGATTTCTCCATTACCTTGATTCAATTTAAACATTTTAACTTTAAAGAATGGATTCCTTCCTCTCTGTACACTTACCAGCTCAAGGGGACCCTCCACAGTACTTGGTCATCGGCTACAAACGAACATGGCAGGCAGCCAGCGGGCAGTCGAAGAAATATTCCCACCACGGCGCTGCCCATAGTGCTTGCGGGGTGTGAGCTACCACAAGAACTTCAGGACTACAAGATTTACGGCAGCAGCTGCATCTAGGATGTCCAGTTGACCAAGACAAATCTTGCCACCCGTAGGCATGCAATTACTCTCTTTGACTTCAAGGGAAAACTCCCTTGCATAGTCCAATACCTGTGGAGAGCTATGGGTGGCAACTTACTGAAGAGCCATTAGTGTATCAAAGGGACTGGTGGGCAGCATCTTGCAAACACCTCGGTAGCAAAAAATACAGAACTAAAACACAACGATCAACGTACCTCCTAATTTCTATAAAGTTTCCTACACAAATCTTTATTGTAGCTGAAAGGCAAGTTCTCTCACTAGAATTCCTCTACTTACAATATAAATTTCAAAGGTTCACAAACGTGTAACTTGCTCTAGTCTTTCCTCCACAACAGTTGTCATTCTTCTCCTATCAGAAAATAAACAGATACTGGCCAGTGACTGTAAAGAAGCTCAATGGGAAAAGAATGGACCAAATGAAGTCTTCTCATTCCTGCTCCCCTTCCTGACAATTGCAGAGCTGCATATATTCAACATTTACAAGATTGGACTACGCATGCTGACAGTCATACTGGTAGAAGTAACCAGTCAAGGGCCATGGAGCACCAAAAAGCAGTGGCAATAACAGGCAAAATTCCAACACATCCGGATTCCCAGACCAAGAAATCTCACTGTTGGACATTTAAGTCTAATTTTTCCTAGGTTTGATTTTATCTTACTATTATAACCAGCTACAGTCCTGCAAACACAGGTATACAGTACTATATACACTATATACCCTCCTTGTATGCCTGGTGTTCACATCCTTCAGGTGTTTGTATTTTTATGCTCCCCATCACTGTATTAGTTTAATTTACCCAATCTCTGTAATTGCCTTTTCAGCCTTTCCTTGGTAAGTAACTAACCAGTTTACCGAGTATTTCTACTGCTTTTTACTCAATTTTCTCTCCAAGTAAGGATTCATAAAAGTTCACCTTTTTGGGGGGGGGGTTGTGGGGGGTGGTATTGGCTGTTTCAACATCTAAAGCAGTTGTGAAGTAACACTCATCTTTCCATCTTTTCTTCCTTGCATTCAAGAGGACTGTCCAAAGCAGGCAGGGACGAAACTAGCTATTAGTCCATTAGTGCTAAGAAGGACTGGCAGGGCACTGTTTGTTTGTAGGCTTTGAAATACTGTTCCAACATCTTGGCACCTGAGCATTTTAACAGCATAACTGAGATTTAAAGAAAAACAGGTTTCAGAAGTTTTGAGGTGACAGTATTATGACTAACTTCCATGGGAGAGAGACAAGGGTGGTATGATTTTAGAGAAGAGGTACGAAAGCAGTGTAAAAAAAGAATTAAATTATGCAAAAAAGAAACTTAGATTCACTCATTCATAATATTGGAACTTGGGCTTTTTTGATGAAAGCTAGGCCTTATACTTAAAACTAATAAATGCAAATGATGGTTAATCTCATAAGAGATTATCCCCTGGAACACATGGCCACGAAGTACAGCTCAGCAGGTGGAAAGGAGAAAGCAGAAGGGAGGGGAATGTAGGTGCTAAAACACAAGATGGCTTGCACAGTGTTAGTTCGGGAGGCTGTAGTGAGCAGCAAACTGAACTCAGATTCTCTATCAGTCTGCTGGCCACAACAGACAACATTTCTTCCATGGGGAAGTTTGCTGTGTTCTTGGTTTTTTGCCTTACTTGCTTTGCATCCAAGGTTGTCATTCTTGAAACTCTGAATCAAATTGAATTATTGTTTTCACAAAAGGAAAGGAGGGTAAAAATCAGAATATGGCCCTTTGTCAGTAATTATTTCTTTTGCAATTTGAGTTACACATGAAATCATTCATCTTTTGTTTAGTAAAGGATTTCATACATCTCCGACTAGAAAGAAGAAAGAATGAGCTGTGACTAATAGGAACTGATCATTTCTAAACATTAATCTGTTATAAAACAATGAGAAATAAAATGAAATCTACTTTATCTTCATAACAAGAAAACAGAAGATAACAGGTAAGGAGAAAAATTAATGAAAGACTGAATTTAAAACATGCCAACACCAAATGCAAATAGTTTATTTCATTCTGCTGGGAGGCAAATGATAATATCCCATCTGATATTTTGTAAAAATAATAAAATAAACCCAACAAACAAACATAAAAGCTAATTTGCAATAATTAGCCAAAGATTCAATGCTGAGAGTACAGATGTAGAACTGTACAGACTTTCAGTACGGTCTTATGGATTTAATGCAGGACTAAGGTCTTGAGCTCCTGATGTCTCAGAGTCTGTTACCTCAGTCTCCCTGATTCTCAGTATGTAAAAATACAGGTACAGCCAGGTTATCCAGACTGTACTGCAGATACTGGTAGGTGATAGTCATAGAAAGAAGAAGGGGTAAGAGACAGGAGTTAACAGCCCCTCTGTCCACAGTACAGTCACCATCTCATTTTAAATGTAAAACTTGCCATGAATGGTCCAATCGGTAAGGAAAAATAATTTGAAGCCCATCTATGCTAATTTGAAGCCCTTTCACTATCATCAGATGACCAGACAGCTAAAGAAAAAAAAATGTTCTTCCACACGTCCAGCTAGTTAGTGTTTACTGTAGTCCTCTAAGAGTTTGCAAAAGTTTGCTAACTGTGGAGATGGAATATCCCGTCAAATGGAGATGCTATACTTGTGGGGGTTTTTATGATGCAGCTCCTGGAAGGACTCTTCTAGATGAAACATGACTGAAATACACAGGATGTGTAATAGGTGCACTGAGAATTGATAAAAAAGGCCCCCACGGTAGCCACTTCTCAGTTTAGGAACCCACCAGGTTTACATTCTTTTCTCAAAATACCAGGAGTAATTAGGCCATATGGACTAACTGTCTGCCAGTTCTTTTCTGGTTTTCCTTCCTTTTTGGTTTTTTACCTTCTTTTCCTTAGAAAGTTCAAAGTCATTTTGAGTTAAACAAGCATGAAAATGCTTCCAAAACCAATAAATTAATACAGCACGTGTGCATATATGTGTAAAGTGTATTATTTTTAACATTATCAATTTAGCAACAGATGAACTTACTTCTTGTTTAAAAAAGCACGTACTGATACTTCATATGCCATGTTTCTACCTGAAGTGAACAACATCCAAGCAATCCTAAATTCCAAATCCATGTTTTCCTGCAGTCCTAAATTCACCCCACAGTACAGTGGTGGAAACCAACTGCTGCAATATAACTTTCTATACCAAAAAGGTACAGCTTTAACACGCGGATGCTCGTTCAGCTACCTAGGAATTCTGAGATAACCTTAAAAAAACCCATATACTTATCTGATGTAAATTACATAATTAGGAATATTTGACACACAGGTGCAGCCCTGTGTTGTAATACTGGTTCCAATTCACTTTCTTACTGAGGAATAAAATCTTCATATTAATTCATATTAAATGATGCTAATTTATTAAATAAAATTAATTTATGAACAACAAATCCAAAGGAAGTGTTCTGATGTTAAACAGCTTCACAACAAGTGGTAAATTACTTTTCCCCTTAAAATCTGGTCAGGGAAAAGAGAAAGAACTCAGATAACTCTGTTACAATTAGTTCCTGTGATAGTGACTCGATTTACCATTCTTCATGTAGAGCACAATGTAAAGTTACAATCTACTTCTTGATGTAGTAATGCATCTACTGTGTAAAAACCTAGGGAAAATGCATACATACAAGCTACTGTGAAGTATGGGAGGCTGATTCTCACCAGGTGTAAATGGCTCAAAAGCCAGTGGAGCTCTGCCAATTTACTCCAGCTGAGAATCAGCTCCATGTAGATCCGCTCCAAACTAGTGAGCTATTTGTGTTTCTCTTGGAATATCGCCAAAGGGCTCATCACAGTACCCAACTGTGTTTACATCTTTGAAACATCCTGAAATTGCTGCTGTCTGAGACTACAGCCCAGACTACAGATAGAGCTGGTAGTCCTTTTGTTCAAGAAAAAATGGGAAAAAAAGCACCAGAACAACAAAAAAAGCACTTTAAACTTTAAAATCAGCTCTGTCTCATAAAATTAAACTTTCAAGCAAATGTGAAAAATAAAGAGAAAACTGCTGTGGGGGATTGCAATTTCACTCTTGTGGTTTATGAACTGCAGGAAAGTGAAGCCAATTCCCTGTAGTGAGATTACAGGTCTCCTCTTCTATAGGTCTTAAATTAAAAACCAGCTGAATCCAAAGTGAGCTAGTTTACTGGATCAGAAGATTCAATTATTTCTGCTAAGTAACTGAATGTGAACTACTTCCTTTTAATAATATGCAACTAATAATTACTGCCCAAGAAAGGACTTTTTTCTACCAAGCTAATTAAACTAAAGGAATGTATTTTTCGACTGCTCTTAAATTTAACTAAAGCAAGAAACATTGCAACAAAACAAGTAAATGCAAATCCCCACTAACATACAGAAATATAAAGCCACACAATGTGTTCAGACATTACCAGAAACAGGTCTTGTCCAAAAATGTTATGTGAAATCAACATAACTTCTGGTCTATATTCAGCATATATGCACACATAGGCAGTGTAATGTCCTGAATACTTGTACAGACACAGTGGAGGAACACAACTGCAAAGTGGATGCAAAGCATCTTTGGCTTCAGTAACTGATTAAGCTCACTCTGCAAGAGGTCACTGTGAAATGTGTTGGAGAATTGATCCGTATCCCTAATACGCAAAGACATACAAGTAAGCAGCATGCAAAGGTGTTTGACTTACTGTTTTCCTCTATTGTGACTATTCTAGGATTGAACTATTCCAGACTCCTCAGCCCTGGGCAACGTTGGGAAGAAATTTTATTTGAGAGAAAACATTCTCTGGAACGTTCATTAACAAGAAAAGAAAAAAGGGATGTTCTAAACTGCTGTGACTTTAAAAAAAATCTTGTGGGAAATGGAAAAACAAAATTTCTCAGGAGAACATAATAACTAGAATTTATCACATTGGTCTGACTTTGATGATATTTATGGGCTACATTAGGTGTAGTTCATTTTACATTTTCATTCACTTACATACCTATTGCAGAGTTTAATTAGTTAATAACTATGTTCTTTAAACATGCTATAGAAAATTCACTTGGCGTCTCTGAGAAATTTTTATTTTGTTCCATACACTTTTTTTTCCAGCAATGTTAATGGTTCTTGCTAATTCATTTCAGTCACTTCATTTGTACAGGAGTGTTCATTAAAAAGACCTCTCCTGAATTCAGTATGATTGCTCACATGAGCAATAGCACCTGTACACCTAGTGTCTACTGAATGAGACACACATTACTGTATTTCCAAGTCATGTAAATAACTGCTTTCCAAGATGTGTTTATCACGTGAAATGCACCACTTTTAGCAAAGTGCCATTAGTAAAAAAAAAAGAAAAAATGAGGAGAAAAATGATCCAGTGATCTGTTTCTGATGTTAAAACAGCCAGAATGCGCTCTTAAGTCTCACTTTCTGCCACTGGAAAACCTTTCACACTTCAGGAGTTCAGTATCTTACATTTCTCCCCACCACCTTCCCTGAACAGCTGAATTTAATAGATCAAAATCATTTCGCAGGAAAAACCATTCTTATGATCTTCCATATGCTGTAAACTAAACTACAGTGTTTTGTGGTTTTAAGTGTTTTTAGAAGCAGCACTTTCCAAAATGGAAAATGGTTTCTGATAAGTATGGAAGAGGAAATAAAAATCACTCCAGCATTCTATTAAAATATAACTAAAATATAACTGTACCTATGTGCCTCAGACTGTTAATTAATATATTTTAACAGGATGATGAATTTTACTTTCTCTCAACACATTGCTATTTCTTACACACCTGTCACATCTTACCTACCTTTTTCTGAATGGCTGAAATAAAACATCTTCAGCATTCTAACCAGAGTAAAGCAGCCAGATCAGGTAGGCTTAGATGCCAAGCTTCTCCCTAAAATTTCTGAAACTTGAGATGCCTCAATTCTAAATAACGAGTGGAGTCTATTATTCCCATTCATGATTTTAATTTTCTTCAAGAACCATGTCAGTCTACCCAAATTACTCACTTACATTGCCTGCCTCAAAGTCACTAGTTTAAAAAGCTCCAAATAGTTTCCAACTTTAAAAATCAGGGAATATCTACCATTTTTAAAACATTTCTGAGCAACCAAAACCCAGCACTCTGTAATATGTCCACATCCAGCATTTCCACATCCATCCATACAAGACTGTAGCACTGACAGAGCTAGACATGCGAACAAGCCACCTGCTCAAAAATCTACTTAATCTGAGGTTTGCAAGAATTTTAGAGTGGTATTTTATTGCTGTAGAAAACAGTACAAAAGCCATAGAAAACAGTACAAAAGCCATTGCACTTTAGTTATTTGTACTTTTATCTTTTGACCAAGTGAGGGTGCAGAAAGAACACAGGAGGATCAGCTATTTTACTTGGAAAAACTTCTAGTATGGTTTTGTCCAATAACACAAATTTTTGAGTCCCTATATATTTTAGTCATGTGCAAGGTTCCAAATAGTTTTTTGCAGATTTGAAAGGGGGCATAAGAACTAAGAAGCAGAGTGGTCACTTTGAGGCAGAAGTTATTATTTTCTGTGAATTTTATAGGGAATGAAACCTGCAATGTAACAACTTGCACTGCTGCTGCTGCCGCTGCTCTATCCAGAAGCCACACTCCCAACTTGGGAGGTATATTATGTTAAATGAAGTCAATATTTTATTTTAATACAGTTTCATTTTAATTGATGTTCACCTCAATGACTGTAAAGATTTGTACAAGGTCTGGGAAAGTAAACATTAGATGATTCATCACAGGCAAAATGAAAGCGTGTCCCTCTCATGAAATGAATCTATAAATCTTTGTTACATTATTTTACTGATGGAAACCGAGTTCAGTGAGGAATGAAAGAGACTATTATAGCTGTTCCTGAAAAGATGGAGGAGGAAGGCACTGAAACGGAGACCTAGGGTATGGGTGGCCTGGAGTCTGCGTGGAACAAAAATAAGTCTGCCCCATTTTGCCCTTTGCATGGTCTTTGAAACTACCCCAATTACACATAGAAGTTACCAGTCTTTCTATCCAAAGTGCACACGTGCACGCGTGTGCGTGCACACACACACACACACAGAGAGAACATTTGAGAAATATAGCAAAGTCACCTACTTTGTGATGAAAAAGCAAATCAGACAAGAAAATAACAAATCAGATGAGTTACACACCTATAGCTAAGCACTACCGATCACGCTGGACTATACAGCTTGAGTGAAGACACTCGGCTGCATACTGGAATAGTACAGATAGCTGTAGTGCACCAAGAAAAGGGCCAACAGGTTGTAATAAATTTCCAGCCCTCACACCAACGTGGGATGATGATTTGGAGAATAAGCCCCCTGTCAAGGTTGCTTTGGGCTGAGCTGGTGGCTGATACTCACTAATGCAACCTACAGGTTGATGTCTTTTACGCTGAAGGAATTCAGCCATCTTCTCTGACACAGCCAGAGCTCACTGAATGGCGCTGACCCAGAATGCTACGCTCAGTAAAAACAATACTTGAACAGAAAAAAAACACTCCCCACATACACAGCCCTACCTTTCTTCACTCAGTTCCCATTATCTGAACAACAATGTTGTACAAGAGCTGTTGGCCCATGTGTAAACATGCAGAGGCCATATCTATTCAATGTTCCACTGGAGAGAAGCTACAAAAATACAGAAGTCCAGCCCCAGCGCCTGTCATTTCAGGACAAATGGTCACAAATGTCTTTCTAGGCTGATATCAATCTCTGCTCTCCCATTTTCCCTGACTGGGAAATGAAAGTTTCTGAAGTTCCAGATGGCCTATAACAAAAGAATGAAGGAGGAAATGAGAATACATAGACACTAGAAAAAAATGTAATTCTACAAAAAGAAAAATGAGGTTCTGTTTCACAGGAATAGATCCCTCCAGATAATCAAAGCCAAGAAAAAATCCACTCTCTGGATAATGAGTCTGGAGGCAATCTCATCCTAAAGGGCTTCTTTAAGCTATCCAGGCCAATATGTCATTTAGAACAATGAAATTGTGTCCTGGTTTCAGCTGGGATAGAGTTAACTGTCTTCCTAGTAGCTGGTACAGTGCTATGTTTTGAGTTCAGTATGTGAAGAATGTTGATAACACTGATGTTTTGTATGTGAAGAATGTTGATAACACTGATGGTTTCAGTTGTTGCTCAGTAGTGTTTAGACTAAAGTCAAGGATTTTTCAGCTTCTCATGCCCAGCCAGCGAGAAAGCTGGAGGGGCACAAGAAGTTGGCACAGCACACAGCCAGGGCACCTGACCCAAACTGGCCAACGGGGTATTCCATACCATGGGACATCCCGTTTAGTATAGGAACTGGGAAGGGGGGCAGGGGAATCGCCGCTCGGGGACTAGCGGGGTGTCGATCGGCGGGTGGTGAGCAATTGCACTGCGCATCATTTGTACATTCCAATCCTTTTATTATTGCTGTTGTCATTTTATTAGTGTTATCATTGTCATTATTAGTTTCTTCTTTTCTGTTCTATTAAACCATTCTTATCTCAACCCACGAGTTTTACTTCTTTTTCCCGATTTTCTCGCCCATCCCACTGGGTGGGGGGGAGTGAGTGAGCGGCTGCGTGGTGCTTAGTTGCTGGCTGGGGTTAAACCACAACAAATTGTCATATGTTTGGCAAGTGGGCTTTGATTGTCCCTTCCTTTCCCATATTGTGAAAAATGAAAAAAAGCACTGAAAGAGATAAAATGCTCTCATGCCACCTTGTATGCCTGTTTGAAAGCAGGAGGACCAAAGTTTCTCCTGCAGCTGTGTACAGCTGCTTAGAAGCATTATGGAAATTCAGTGGCTAGGAAGATGTTTTCCTTCTGCCACTTGTATTTCTATTGCTATGTCAAGTAAAATGTGTACTCTTAACCTGCCATTAATGCACAATAATCCACCTCTTAATAGAAAATGCCACTGAATTCCTGCCATTTTCCACAAGATCAGAGCATACACACTGAATACCTGTTCTTCTGCAGATGCACATCTTTTCTATAAATTTGAGGCAGGGGTGCAATATTAGACTTTGGGGGAACAGCCAGTATAACCTTTGCCAGACACAAACAGCTTCTGATTATTGATTAGGCGTCAATTCATTAGTCTTCAGGTCTTATCAGTAGTTATTGCATGCAACAGGAGAACAGAGAGCCAAGTTACTTACTCATCCAGTTGTAAAAAACTCAATGGAAAAAACATGTAGTAGGGCAGAGTCCATTATTGGAACTTTGTGCAGCAGAGAAGCAGATGTAGCAACACTCAGGACCAAAAATGCAAGTATGAATGAACCTCAGAGAGGTGTTCTCACGTTGAGACAAAAATGTACGTGCACCTCTATAGACATTTATTTTTACATGGCAATTCTGAATAATGACTATAAAAGGAATAATATATAGTTGACTCATTCAGCAAGCACAGCAGATCTTATGCACTGAATGCATCAGGTGTTTTTGTGCAAACACAGTTTGTAACTGTGCAATTAAAATCTTCAGCAGTGCAGAAGCACACATGGGTTGTATAGCCTACCTTCATTCCAGCTGTAGCTAACACTAAAACTCTGACCTGCAAAATAGTAACACATTGTGGGGTAATGAACTATAATAGAATGCTGAAAATCTATAACTGAAATACTCACTAATCATTTATTAATATGGTTCCATGAATGGCATTGTCATAGAGATAATACCCAGTCTGATGACACAGAAAACACCTCCTGCTTCAAATCCAAATTCAAATTTCCGCTATTATCTCCGCTTCCTGACTTCCAAACTACCTGTTGGGACCATCTACTGTTTGTAGGTAGTTTGATAGCAACAGCAAAGCTCCCTATTGTAAGGAATTTGTTGATACCTGTTCATTTCAGGTATCAACACTGACACCTAGCTCTAGCTCCATAGTGGGACTGACAGAATCACAGAAACATTGCTCAAAAGAGACCTCTGGAGATCTTTAGTCCAACCTACCACTCCCTACCACTCACCACCACTAGATCTGGTCAGCCACGACTGTCTAGCCAAGTCTTCAAACCACCTAGGGATGGTTTCTCTGCCAACTCTCTCATGTTCCTGCTTGCTCTATTTTTACTTCTGTGTTATGATTTTGTATGTTACTAAAAAATAAATTAAACCCTTCTGGAAAATGGCTTCATCTTTGGGAAGGCTGAGCAGTCAAAAGTACATTATATAGAATTATTACATAGAATTATTTGGGTTATTTTATCTGCCAGTTTGACTTTTCTCATAGCAGTCCAGAATAAATTAGGGTGTTTAAAAGTACTTTCCAACCAGAAGCTTTCCGATTTACAACAAATGCTACTGAGGAACCAAAGTCTTTGTTTTACATTCATAGCGACTATGGTTACTCTCTACACAAGATCGCTTCCAGGTCTGCGAATATGTTCTGGCCATGTCCTGTGTTTTGCTGGGATGAAACCAGAGTGCATCTTCCTGTGCCTAGCTTTTTATGAAAAAAATCATGGTGTCCTGGCTTTATATGGGAAAAAAACCAACAGTTCCCAGCATCTGGGCTACACTAGAAGGAAGCATGTTGCATTCTTACTGATGCCCTGCTCATCCAGATCTGGCAACCAATACTGTACAGTGCACTGTCAAAAGCATCAGCCGCCTAGGCCAGACATAGCCACCCTTAAAATTCAAGGTTGCTTTTGACACATTTAACATCGTGGATTTCCCAAGTTTCTCATGAAGCATCTAATGTTTTTACACGCCTCTCCCTCATCATCTATACTGATAATCCACAGCCCAAGATACCAGTGTTGCAAATACTAATTCCTAAATAGCAGCTTTTGTGCTTTGCAGCTTGCATTTCAAAATGGCTGCTCCCTGCTTGATGATAATACTAGCGTAATTAACATTTAAGGCAGTTAAATTTTCGTTAGTGAATAGAGGCTCAGTCTGGCACTTGAAATCTTGCCCTTGGAGCCCAGCAGAGTTAGAGCATTGGTTTCTGAGACAAAACAGTGTCCCATTTCTTCTCTGCAATTAAAAATAACCACTGAGTTTTAGATAATAATAGAGGTCAAAATACCCAAGAGCTATTGAAAATATTTAACCACACACAAATGGTACATATTTAAAAGGCCTTAGAGACTGGCATGTTACACGAACCAGTCAAGCAACTAAAACATCTTAAGTAGAAGTACAATGAATTGTGTACAGGTCATATATAAAAACGGAGATGGCTACAGGTAAACACACCAAGTTAATGCTGGTTGGCATTCACTCAGACCTTACTCCAGCGTTCTCGAAGTACTTTGCAACTATAGATTAACCTGTTTTATAAAGGAGGGATATCTCTAGCTTGTACTTATTTTTACAAAGGGTGAAGTAAGACAAAAGGTCAGGGCTGTAACCAGAAACGGAAAGGCAGGATCTGGGGCCCCAGCCTATTAATTTCTAGATAGCTCACCTTATTAAATAGAGTCACGTATGGACAACAAACATAAACTGTAATTGGGAGTTCTCCAATTAAACAAATCCATTCAAAAAGCTAGATGCATATTTTCAAGGCTAGAAAAGAAAATTGTTTTAGGATACTAAACAAGCAACTGCATGAAATTTAGCTTTTTTATTGAGTTCTGAGATCTTAAAGAACTTTAAGTTTCGACTAGGTTCAAAAGCATTTTCTAAAGGACTGGCTTCGTGATGCAAGGGCAAAAAAAAGATTCACCGTGGAAAGTTCACCAAAGTTCTGTAGGGTTTTAGAGATTACATTACTATGATGTAGAAAGAAACGGAGATTGATTTCCCAGAGAGGCTATGACAAACCTCTCTTTTCAGGGTGAATGAAGTATAGAAGCAAAAAGAAATGCTAAAGAACAGTAGTCATCAGTAGGCACGGATTCGTACTACAGCCTTCAATCTAGCAGGCAGTTAGTTTAACCCACACAAAACAGCTGTTTCTCTTCCTAAGTTTTCTGACTGGTGGGCTGGCTGATGTGACTTTATTACTTCTGCATCTGCTGTTCTGATAGACTAATGAAGAATGACTTCTTATTGCTATTATTGTTGTTGCTGTTTCCACTGGACATGACATCAATTAGCATGGACACTTCATTCAGCACTGCATAGTAACAAGCAAAAAAACCAGTATAGCTGGAAGACTTGCATCAAGACTTTCTCCCATATGGAGTAAGCAAAGATCTTCGAAGGACCTTACAACACTCATCTTCCAGGACCATGAGGGGTGGGAGATGAGTTAGCAACACTGTGAAATGTGTAGTGTGGAAATTTAGATATAATCTGAAGGTGCATAAATGATAGAAAGCAATCTTTTTTCATGAAGAATAGGTCATGCCAGATAGCTTGGACAAATTCTGCAAAATGACAGGATTAGTGCACAAAGGGAATGCAGCAGTTCTGATTTTACAGAAACATTATTTATGGGTTAGTGGGTGGACAAAAGTTTTCTCAACAGATTTTTACAGATCTAACCATACACAGAAAGTTCAAATGGTTTCCTTTAGCCTCTACTTAGTGCTACTTTATAGGTAGTGTTTTGCTTTAATTTAATTTATCTAGACTTTAATAAGACTTTTGGTACTTTACTGCCTGGAAAATTATTACTGACACTGGAAATATGGTGCCTGGTTATGAATATTGCAATGAAGATATGAAGTTGCCAGACATATTGTAAACAGAGCATAATTACAGTATTTACAGTTGAACATCAAAATGGGAAGAGATGCCAAGTGGCATTTCTCAGAAGTTAATATTGGGACTGATACTATCTAATATCTTCCTTAATAATTTGGAAAATGAAATAAATTGTACATTGATTGAATACGCAGTAGACACAAGAGGAAGATGAACTACAACACAGCAGGTGGGTAGGTTGAAAAAAACCCAGAAAGAGCTGGAGATTTAAGACGGAGAGAGAGAAGGGTGCATTTAGAAGAGAAGCTATTTAATGTAGACAAATGTAGAATAATAAGCTCAGAGAAAATTAACACCCATCTCAAGTAACCAAATGGGAAAATGCCAATTTTCATTAAAAAAAAAATCCAAGAGACTTCACAGTTTATTCACACTGAAAATTCACATTGGGGTATATGCATCAGGTTTGACAACTTGTTTGCTACATTCCAGCCTGATGTGATTTTAAAGGGAAGAAAAACAGATTCCCTTAAAAACCTGCCTTTTAAAATAAATTTTTACTTATTTTAAATATATACTGAACGCTCATAAAAGACCCAATTTACAGTCCTGTTAGTGGAAATAACATAGTACTAATGTAACATAAGAGACACAGAAGCAGCGCATAAGAGGTCCAAGATGGAAGTCAGGAAGCCAAAGCCCATCCGTCTCCAATACTGTCAAGGAGTTCTAAGTGTTCACTCTATGCAGCAGACCAAAATCCATTAAATACTAGGTTACCACTGATTTGTTGACTTTAGTTTAGAAGCTCAACTATACCTTGAGGAAAGCTATTACTGTATAAAAGAAAGTAAGATTCTGAGGGATATTAAAAAAAAAAAAAAAAAGCCTAAACAAATACTGAAACAAGCTTGCTGTGTTAAATGACTGCTGTATACGCTAAGGAACCTTAAATATTATCTGTAGGATGGAAATTGTCAAAAGAATGTACCCTTGCAATAAAATTAACCTGTAATTATATAAATTCACTAAGAATAGAAAACATTTTATGACACAAGAACCCCCTACATGGACTATGTTAGAGAACTGCTCCTGGCTGAGAGTTTAAAGGCACACTATCTTTTTTCCCATCATTATTTGGTTAACAATACTTACAATACAAGTACATTATTTTGTCACAGGACTGATTCATTACAAGAATATATAAAAACTTTATCAAACTGAGAATTACTTTTCTTCCTAACACAGCAATCCAGATATAGGTGATGCATATGAAATGGCTGATGTGATAGCAATCAACAGTATTTTTTTAATGTACGCTTAAAAACCTGCTTACCAAGGGGAGCCATATATTCTGAATCCCCTCACCGTCACTTCAGAGTCTTGAAGATAGATGCAGTTTGTTAGAAGAGACTGTACATTTTCATAGCTCTCTGGCTTCAGCTTAGAAACAGAGGGGAAATAGTAAAAGTCCTGCTTGATTAAGTCAGCCATGAATTCCTGGTCAAAGGTCAATTCATGATTTCCTGCTATCACAATCTTGTATTCATAGGGCAGGCTACCTAAAACAGTGAAAAACAAACAAATTACTTGTTTTATGGAAATTCTGATAAACGAAAACAGACAGAGTCACAAACTATTATCGATTCCTATAATATGCTCACATATTTGAAACAATCAAGCATATCCCTACTACGTGTTACTGTAATTCCCGGTGATTTCAGGTAAATGACATTACTGTCTTTTTCAGGGCACACTATGATTCAGCATGCTTAGCATTAATGTGTTGAAACTACTTTCAACTCATCAACCTTAAAAACCAGTCTGCAGACTCCTGCTCTACTATTTACTGCTAGTTGATTGCCATTTGTGCTGCAAGTATCACTTACTGTGACAGTGATGATAACTCTTTGACAGAAATTAGGGTTCAAAGAAGATCGTCCACAACGCTTCATAAAATAATGTCACCTCCCTTCTCCCAGACCTGTAGTCTTTATCAGCTTGTACTGAGGAGGTCTTACAGACTCAGAACTTGGGTCAGCCAGAGAGGTCTGCTGCCCTCTTTGCCCTGACATTAAGACCAAGCCTTCAAGCAAGACAGGGATTGGGTTTAGCTGTCAAAACTCCACATCCCACAGAGAAGTCTCGCGGTTTGCCTCTATCCCATTTTTTTTCCTGCTCCATTTTCTCAGTGACTTCCTTAGATCCATGGACTATAATTTAAAGTGACTCACGTTCAAGAATATTTTACAACCCGTATTTAGTGAAAAACTTTACAACAACCTCCTGCTGAAGGCAAGAATATATATGCCCACACACGTGGGTTCTTCCAGAGAGCAGCACTGCAACAGAAACTTTCCACCTGACTCTACATTTGGTTATCAGCTGGATTCTGCCCTTGAGAGCAGGCATCGCCTGTCTCAAAAAGCTCAACTTCTAAGTATATCTGAGAGGAAACGAAGACAGAAACTGTGTAAAGCTGCATTCAATAGCTTTGCTTCTGCACGATTAATTTGCATCAGAATGAGGACAGTTGGAACAGATTGGGAGCAGAAAGAAATATTTTACTGAAAATGAGACCCACCCTGCACAGCAGCAATCATGTCTTTTTTTTATTTTAAAAATGTGTTGTTGATAACATAGAAACCTTAAGTGATGACCCCAAGCCTAACCTAGAGGCAGGATATTTAGAGAATGTAAAACACCAGCCAATGTGCAGTGGCAAAAGTTGGCATGAGTAGGACTTAAAAATAAAATGCAACAGCATGATTTGGAGTTACAGAAACAGAAGACAGAGAACAGTGCTAGCCCAGAGGAGATGCCACATGGCTGAACTCATTATTTGCCAAATGAAAAGATCTGGGTAACTCTGAAATACGTTTCAGGCACTTGTAACACCTGTATTAGGAAAATCGATTGTACAGGTTTCAGTCTTTCCTGTGGACCCAAGACATACATGCCTTTAGAATATTTATTAACAGAAACTCTTTTCAGATATTTATAATTACACGTTGAATGCTGGAGATTCAATTATTTACCTGAAAGACTAGTTGAGATGTAAATTTTGTCATTTTTGCTTCTGAAATGCTTAGCATTTTCCAGATGTGTACTCCATCTCTGCAAGTTTTCTGGGTGTGTGCACACATACACACACAAGTTAAAAATGTTACTTACATGCCACAGTCTGTATGGGCATCTACAGGCCTTAAAGCATTCTTGGGAAATAGGAAAATAAAGAAATCCTGTATGCCGCAATATTGTTAACAATTCCATTTCTATTCTGTTTTGTAAATCTTTTCCAGCTCATCTGATCCATCCATCTAGCAGCCAAGAACCTGTACGAGCTGGTTATAGTTGTTGCTTCCACTAATGTATTTATGTCATGTTGCTGTCTGTGGGTGTTACTTAGGCAAATTAGCAAATTACTCTAAATGTACAGTTACATTTATTATAGTGGCGGCCAGAAGCGCTGCTTTAGTTACAGGTCTGTCAGCTTTTCAATTAACAACTGTGTTTTTGATGAGTTTGCAGCTCAGGTTTTTTTTCTTTCATTCCATACCAGGCAGCAACTTCCTAAACCTATTTCCCTCTCTTTGTCTCCACAAGCCCTCTTTACCCTTTAAATCTTAATTTTTTGTCTAACGGGGGTATTTTTTGCTGCTTGCACATAAATTTAACAATATTTTGTTTAAACTTTGCTCCTTAGAAGACTTTAGAACATGCTTCACTTTTCACCCCAAGTGCTCTCAAAGTGCAAAGTCAACCTTAGGTAGAAATCTTTGAACCCTTGTTCTTGGCTGGTCACTACTGTCATGAACTATAGGACGCTAGTTGAGTGGCTGCAGATGAAGACTCTCAGCTATCAGACCACAATATCGATTACATTTCCCATCTTCCCTGCTTCCAGTGTGATCCATACTTACCTCACTCTAGCCCACATGCAGAAATCAACACCGAATGCTAAACATCTCTTTGCACTAAAGCATGGTCCTCCTACCACTGACCTCAGAGGGACCAACACCACCTTACTGGAGCAGGACCACAGTCCAACATGGTGTGTCAGCACAATCCTGAGAAATGGCGAATGTTTCAAATGCCTTTTATAGCATGAAGATCCACCAAACACCAGCAATATCTGATCAATACTTACCTGAAAACTACCTTAAAGCAGCAACTCCTTCCTACTTCTGACCTACAACTTCTTACTTTTCCTTTTTATATGTTATTACTTAAACTGTTCTGTAATTTCTTATTTCGTTATGACCTTCCAACATGGTTTTCCATCCCTAGGCACAGACTACTGCACAATTTGTAGCCTTGGCTTGGTCCTTTGCTAGGACCAAGACCTCCCCAAGAACACATAGCCTAATAGCTGCTGTATGGCTGTGCTTCTACATCTGTCCATAGCTGTAGAACAACCACTTTTCCATCTGTTATTTTTTGTGCCACCAGCCCTTCATCAGAGATAATTTGAACACTTCCAGGTTGACCAGTTTATTCCCACACCTGCTAGTGGGTGCTACTGACAAGCTGGGTAGAAAAGACACCAGGCACATCTCCTGTCCCTCGTTCAACAAACTGAGCTGAGAATGTTGAATTCCCACTCATGCAGGTTTTCATGGCTTCTGTAACAACTGCGTTTTGCTAAGAAAGATTCCTACCAAAGACAGCAGTGGCTACAACGTACCTATGCAGTGGGTTCCTTTTGTCTTCCATTTACAAACTCCATGAACACAAGCCTTAGTAAAGGCAGTGGCTAACATTTTCATTTGCTAAGCAATTTTCCCTTTTTTCTTCTTCTTCTTTTCCAAAATAGCCATATGCTAAACATTAAGTTCCATGACTGCTCATCCGCGTGGGCACCAATGGTACCACTAGAGCAACCTTGAGCGTATCATGAGTGACTGAAATAACAGTGAGGGGGATGTGACCCTGGTGGCACCTCCTCAATCCTTCCAGCGAGGGGGCTCACTGCTCAGGTGGGAGTGGATGCATCCCACAGCCAACACAATGCTGCGTGGCTAGAGCTGCAAGCAGGCCTGCAGCTTCTATGACCACAGGACCCTTTCTGAAGAACAAGGATTGCTGCGCAGGGATGGCATTCCCCTGGCAAACTGGGGCAAGAGTGTCTTTGCCAACAGGTTCGCTAATACCGTGGGAAGAGTTTTAGGTGTGCTGGGGAAGGGCTGTCACGCTGTGAAGAGAAGGGAAGGCACGCAGGCAGCGAGGGAGCAGCTGGGGGACAACGGGACGGCAAAGGCTCTTGCATTACCCTTGCAAAAGCAGCCTCACTGCGGCTCCTCTCAGGCACAGCATTGGGTACAACCAGGAGGGAGGAGAGCTGTGACATCTCTGAGATCATGTAGACGGTGGGATAGGTGACCTGACTGGAGTGCCGCAATGGACGGACACAGGCCTACCACCCGTCTGTCACAGGTCTATCACCCTTGAAAAGGATTGGAGAAGTTCCCAATGGCTGGAAAAAGGTACATGTCCCACCCATCCTCAAGAAAGGCAAGAAGGGGAATCTGGGGAAATATATGCCATCAAGCCTCACATCAGGCCTCCGAAAATTAGGAAACAAATCTCCCACAAAGTAATTTTCCAAGCACATGAAGGTCAGGAAAGTGATTTGGAACAGCCATCATTGACTTAACATGGGTAAATCATACCTGACTAATGCAATTGCCTTCTACGAGGAGATGACTGGCTCTCTGGATAAGGGAGAGCACTGGATGTTGTTCACCTTGATTTTAGCCTTTGACGCAATCTCCCATAGCATCCTTATAGCCAAATCAGTGAGATAAGGATGGATGATAAGGTGGGTCAAATATCGCCTGGAATGCTGGTCTCAAAGGGCTAGAATCAGTGGTACAAAGTCCATCCAGCAGTCAGCCACTAGAGGTATCCCTCAGCTAGTGATGCTGGGGCCAATACTGCTTCCCATCTTTACTAACAGCCTGGATGATCTGATGGAGTGCACTTTCAGCAAGTTTGCAGACAACACCAAATCAGGGGTGGGGATCTGATGACCCACCCTGGAGGGCCTGTCTGCTATTCAGAGGAACCTCCAAAGGCTGGAAAAACGAGCTGAGAGGAACCTCATAAACTTCATCAAAAGCAAATGTAAACTCCCGCACCTAGGATAGAGTAACTTCATTCAGCAAGACTCACCAGTGTGTCTTTGTGGCAAAGACAGCCAACCACATACTGGCCTGTATTAGTAACAGTGAAACCAGCTGAACAAGGGGAGTGATCTTTCTCCTCTGTCTAGCACTTGTGAGACCACATCTGGAGTGCCGTGTCCAGTTCTGGGTTCCTCAGTAAAAGAAAAAGACTAACAAACTGAACCAAGTTCAGCAGAGGGCCACCAAGATGGTTGGGGAATGTGGCATACAGGGAGAGGCTGAGATCTGAGTCTGTTCAGCCTAGAGAAGATGAAGGGAAGACCTTACTGCTGTCTGCAACTACCTGATCTCAGGATAAGAGCAAGTAGAGCTAGTTCTTTGCAGAGGTGCACACAGATACGACACGAGGCCACAGACACAAGTGGGACCATGGCATAAGGAAACAATTTTACCATGAGGATGGTCAAAAAGTGGAATAGGTGCCCGGAGCAGCTGTGAAATCTCCATCCTTGGAGATAGTCAAGATTCAACTCGACAAGGTTCTGAGCAGCCTGCTCTAACTAGACCTGCTTTGAATAGGAGGTTGGACTCAATGACCTCCAGAGGTCCCCTCCATCCTGTGTGATTCTAGGTTTCTGTAAGTCTACACTGGAAAACGAACAAGAATTTTAAAGAGCCTGCAATGCTGAAAGAAATTAAAAACTCATTTTGTGTTGTGATTCTAATGGAACAAATCTATGGTAGATAAGCAATTTAACAGGACTAGAGATTATGTTCCATTAACTTTGGTGTAAGTTTCTTGTACTATCCATTTAGCAGATGAGTAGGACTAAACACCCAACTGATAGCCAATTAACATTTGATGCTAGCATATGGCTTTGCTGGTGGGCAGGTAGCAACTTGGTATTAATACAGAAGCTCTATGTATACAAAGATATTAAAGAAAATTTATGGCTGTCACAGGAATTCTGCACACATATCCAGGACAAAATTCATTCCCCAGTAAAATTAAGGCAGCAAGCATGTAAGAAATAGATCTGCCCTTCAGGAGTGCCAAGAAACACATTCAAGAACATATGTTATGGGAGTCAAAGATGTATTTTCAAACCAAAAAAAAGGAAAAGTTATGAATTTGGGAGAAAGCTACATTTTTTTTCTGATCTCATATTTTGACTAGCCAAAACAAGACAAGTGTTTTTGCCCAAAGACCAGGGATCCCCCTGGTCTTGGCACCTCAGAAGCTTCTGCTAAAATATCCCTATAACCTGGAGACAAACTACAACTAGAATCGGTTGGAAAAAATTTACCTGAACAGTCTTCTGTATTAAAATTATTAAAATACCACTTGGATGGAATGGGATATATTTGGAAATTCATGTAGTGATTCTGACATTACCAAGGAAACAAAACGAAGCAAAATGTCAGTTTAAAATATTTTGGGGTGAATAAAAATTTCATTTCTAAGCAAAACTTCACATTTTTTCTAAAATAAGGGGGTTTTTCCTCCCATAATGTCTAACTTGCAAGAAATTAAAATTATTTTCCTCCATAATCAACCTCTAGCCACTTCATCCTATTTAGATTTGGAATTAACAAAAATATCTACACATCAAAATTCTGTCAGAAACACACTGGCTCCAATTCTGCCCTGGGCTTCAGGGCCACATCCAACTTTTGCCTTCTGCCAATTTGGAATGGAGCTCCATCCACTCTTTCAGCCTCTATCTTAACATGGGATGAGAGATTTTTCCTTTCCTTTTCTTTCTTCTCTGCTACATGGTTCTTCATCTTTCTCCTTTCCGTTTTGTAATCTCCCCCTGTATGCAGAAAAATGCTGGAGACACATTATCTTGCACTTAATTTAGCAGTTTTAGCAAGGTTATCTTTTTCTCACAGAAACAAAACCTGTAGAAGTACGACACTTTACACTTCTGTATGCTTGTCTCTCAATATCCCTCTGAAAATGCCCAACAGATTCAAAAGTCATTTACTATATTCAGCAGAGGAGTAAAGGCCTCAAAGATAATTATGTTCCCTTCAGTTTCCTGAAAGTGTCTGAGAAGACTAATGCCCAGTCTGAAGGAGAGGCTTCAAAGGACTGAGACATGTTAGGTGTCTCATGAAATGAGACCTAAGAACCCACAGAAAGTCTATGAGACAAAATCCAAGAAGTCAGGCAACAGTGGTTCTGCTCCCAGAACAACTCATCATACAAAAAATTCTGCCCTAAATCTCCTAAATCAAACATAATTTATTATTCTTTGAGATTATTTTACTATCAAAAAGCCTGGGGTATCATGTTTAGCTTATATATAGCCAGATGCTATTATCATCTTACTAACTTCTTAACCAGATACATTTTGCCAGTTGTGGCAAACCCTCCTCAGAAAGTTTCTTAGCCTTTGTTTGCTTAGTATAAGAATCTGATCGTAGTTCTGGTAATATAATGTGTAGAAGATTATATATATTGTTTAGCTAGTAACATCTTTGTTTATTCCTTTCATTACTGTAGATTACTAATTAAGAGAATCAAGTGACGATCTAATTTTTTGCATGTTTATGCACCAATTACAAAATTATTACAGCAATTCTTAACTTCTAAACTACAGTAGGTCCTTTTTATGGTGAACATAATTTTTACAAAATAACTTGAAATGCTGGGGAACCATTACTTGAACTACAAAACTGCATAATGCAAAGCACTGAACAATGTGCCTTTGTTTGCTATTTCTCTGCATCTGAGTTTGTTCAAAGTAGAATTCTGTGTGCTTAAAGGTTCATCCTGTTCTACCAGCAAGTCGTCTTCTCCGTAAATTAGATCAACACTGCAAATAATTCAAAAGCAAATGCATGATGTTTACACTCCAGGCTCCTCTTGTACTAAGAGGTTAGGCATCTTTATCAACCAGTGACCTCCTTTGCAGCTTACAATTGTTATCAACTTGCAACTTCACCAAGATAAATGCAAACTTATACAAGCAGATGTGCTTTGCTTCTCTCCTGGTATTGTACTAAGCAGAATTTTTAGTATTCATTAAAAGCAGCGACAATCATATAAGTGCCCACTTAATGCTTTTTTCCCTCTCATTTCAACCTTTTAGAATACAGCAGTGAGTGATATAGTAAAAAGACTGCATAACTGTCTCAGATTGCTTTTTTAGCATCTCTTTGACAGTTCTGTGTTTAAACACTGGGGCTGATGTCTGGGAAATTCACATTAACATACTTTTTGTATGGTGTGTAATCTGGAATAACATTGTAAATGAACACTCCCTCCTAAGTCATCTGTAACCTGCTAGCTCTAGACATTCTTGCGTTGTAAAAGCCAGTAATTATATCAAACACTAAAACAGCAAACATATACTATATTGCTCACATTTGCAAAACAGGATTTCTTAAAATAAATAGATAAAGGCAAACCAAACTAAAAAATATCTGATAATAGTCCAACTTGGGCTCTTTGATATACTGTTTTATACGCACCCGCACACATGTATAATAATTGGCCCAAATTACTTCTAAAGGAAAAGTGGCTTCCTCTTACCCTGGGTTTATTTAATTACCCTGTAATTACACAGAACCAACCCAGTGCATGCTGCAAACTAGGATATTAGAGTAGCTGTAGTGACTCAAACCAAAAGATTATGTAGCTCTGTACCTTCTGTCCACTAGTGGTCAGTAACAGGCGCCTAGAAAATTGTACAACTGCAAGGTCTGCCTAGGTTGAACCTTCCTTTGGTATGTCCCCTTAGATTGTGGCAATTAATGGTTTGAAAGTCCCCAACTACATAAGCCACAGAGTCCATTTTCATAAATATTTTTTCCTTTTTTCTTCCTGGAATAGTTGTAGTCTTAAATAATATATGTTTCTGAGGAGATAAATTTCTACAACAGCTTTTCTGTCCTTCAGAATATACTAGTTTTGGTTTACAACATGTATCTGGGGACAATGAAAGCAAAGGAGATAGAGAACTGTGTTAAAAAGTAACAATTAAAAAATACTTTAGACTTCCTACATGGATCTCTCTGCACACTGATACAGATTCCTATTCAGGTCTTCAGATTCCACAAAGGTGCTTTCAGCATCTCCCACTTGTCACCTTCTGGAAGGGAAGACTACAAAGAGCTGTGTGTCATGTCACCGTACGAGGTGCACAGCACTAATAACAATGTTTAATGTTTGTGTATAGTGCTTTGCAATAGCTGTTCAAAGTGCTGTACTGAGAATAATTAATCCTCCAACACGTTCATGTGGTAGGTGGATCAAGCATCATTTTCACAATTTTACAAGGGGGAACGATAAAGAGGCTGTCAAATCTGAAGAGGACTAACTAGAGTTTGGTTGCCTGTCTTCCTCAGGCTCTTTCAAATATCTCTGCCAGAGGCAATGACAGTTCACAGAATCATATTCCAGATCTTTCAGTTCCCTGGTTGCTATCTGCACTTCTGGGCCACACCGCCTTCCTAAAGCTACACTTGTCTGCTAGTCTGGAATAAGACTGGGTATTTTTACTCACTTGCTTATTTTGGGGGGTCAGGGAACTCAATATTTATGAAAATCACAGCACGTTTTTAGGTGAGTCATCTCAGAGACTCAGAATCTTGAAGTTTGGCTACCTTCCACTCCATCAGTGAAAAGAAGCAACCTTGGTATTAGTCCAAAGTACAAGAAATCCCCCCAAAGCATCCATATGTTTGGAAGGAGGGAATGAAGGAAAAATCCTTTAGCACCTACCACTCCTATAGCTTCTACAGCTTCTCACCACTAGCATGGGAGGCGTACCTGGAAAACAGTTGTTCTGGGTCATCTTCCCAACACAGGGATGTAGCTTAAATATTCCCTGAGACTCTGGCAGCCAGTTTAACGTTCAAAAGTCTTCAGGACGTACTAACTCCCCAGCACCAGAGAAATACTGGAAGAGTGTGCTGCAGTGCACTTTTCTGTGCTGTGCTGTCTGAGCCTTAGATGTACAAACCGATCTGAGCCATCACACATTTAAGAAATGCAATATAAACCAACACTTCTTTAGTATGCCCAGTCTTTTAAAAATGACATCTGTTCTAAATCCCTACACAGCTCAATGTTTTTCACTGCATTTCCAAAGCCATTCTTTTGTAAATAGATAATTAGTGCTTAAATACTTCTTTCAAGGGGTTTCTACATTAACATAAAAATAGTGTAATTACCGATGGTCAAAATGGCATGACTACAATTTATAAATTCTAATTTCTTTTGCTGCTCTGAAGCTGATTTTCTTTCTTCTTCAACACAATTTTAATCTGTTTTAAATGTGAGTATTATTGAACCTAAAAATATAAAATACCTGTTAAGAGAGGAAGAAAAATAACTACCATCATTTTGCAAGATTGAACAGTAAAGCAAAAGTAAAGCTAAGCCTACTGTTTCAGGCTTTTCTGAAGATCTTTTATTTTTTATCAAGAACTTCAAGGTAGAGATGATGTTTATTGACCGAAATTAGCTGATTTTGTTCTACAATCTAATACTAGAAACAGGTGATTCTAGTAGTGCTAGTTACTATAGCTGGGAAGGCATCTTCACTCTACAATATTTTTAGTCTGAAATAAAAACGTTATCTTTTGAGCTGAATCTGCTGCCCAGGTCAATTCCTGAAGTGCATGTCAAATAATTTAATCCATTTTTTTGTGTGTGTGTACAATATACAAGTAAGATTAACATTTTTAGGAAAATGCTCTGAAGAGCTAATTATTGTTTTCCAAGTGCAAAGCCACCTTCTATTTTTTTATTTCAACTTTAGCTTGAATGTGAATTTCAAATAGGAAGACTGTCTTTGACATTGGAAAACTCAGGCAAACACACTGAAACAATAGATATTATAAAATGTGTTAGTTTAAGTAATCTTTCCAATCCATGCACAGAAGATAATTCTCAGAGAGAATATGGAAGTATGCGTTGCAGCTTCTATCACAGATTGGCTATTTAGTTAAATTTCCAGGAAAGTAACCCACAAGCTCAAAGTGATGGTGGGTCCTGGAGCATACACAATTTGGAAATGATATTACAGACTTGAGCAAAGGGAATTACAAGAGCAACTGAGCCAAGCAGGCAATTTCCAGTGCCAACAATATGGGATATAAAAAATAGAGATGGGTTTGGAGTCATTATTTGATGAGTGCACTAAAGTAGGACATGTGTCTTTGTATTTGTCCTACAACACTTTTGATTTATATGCAGGTAGGGAATAAATACCAAAACAAAAATAATGAAAAAGCTGAGGACAAGGACAGCTAGTGAGCTTAGCACATAGTGAGCTTGATATATCTCATGATATAATCTGCCTTATCTACCCTTGATTACATAGAATCGTAGAACGGTTTGGGTTGGAAGGGACCTTTAAAGATCATCTAGTCCAACCCCCCTGCCATGGGCAGGGACATTTTTCACTAGATCAGGTTGCTCAAAGCCCCATCCAACCTGACTTTGAACAATTTCAATGATGCGGCATCCACAACCTCTCTGGGCAACCTGTCCCAGTGTCTCACCACCCTCATTGTAAAAAATTATGTCCTTACATCCAGTCTAAATCTACCCTTTCAGTTTAAAATTGCTGCCCCTTGTCCCGTCACTACAGGCCCTGGTAAAAAGTCTTTCTGCATCTTTCTTATAAGCCCCCTTTACATATTGAAAGGCAGCAATAAGGTCTCCCCAGAGCCTCCTCTTCCCCAGGCTGAACGACCCCAACCCTCTCAGCCTTTCCTCACAGGAGAGGTGTTCCAGCCCTCTTGGTGGTTTTCGTGGCCCTCCTCTGGACCTGCTCCAACAGGTCCATGTATTTAGAAACAATTCCCCCGAATTATTTTCGGCTGTTTACAGTGGTGTCATTAAAATCTCCTGGACATACTGGAAAATTAGCATATGCTCAAAGCTGTCATACCATGCACCCTTAGAACGTCATCAGAAAGTTTCACTGGCCTCATGGCCTTCCATTTGGCCCTACTGTAATACGTATTTTGTACTTCATTTTTTCTGATTCTCCAAAACGGGATTTTCAAATTTGGAAGAAAAATACAATCAGAGAAGAAACTAGGTAAAAAAAGGAAAAGATGAAATATAAAAACAGGAGAAAGGTCAATTTGGGAAAAAAGGGAGGGAAATGACCAGGTTGGCACCATTGGCAAGCTTTATAAACTGACTATCCATCCCTTTTTCCCTTCTTTTTCTAAGCTGTCCTGAATAAGAGTAGCAAAATAGAAATCTGACTTGCAAAAGTACATCATGATACTGCATGACTGGGCAATAAGAGAACAGATGAAACTGAATATAATTTTATGCAGAATAATTCAAGTGCTGGAAAAAATATACCGACTATAGATACACACTGATGGGTTCTGAACTAGGTATTACCTTTCAGGAAAGAGTTCACAGAGTTATAATAGGCAATTTTATGAAAACGCCATCTCATTGTTCAGTCGCAGTCAAAAATAAAAACAGAATAATCCACAACACTAGAAAGGAAAAGAGAACAAACTAGAAAATTTTATTATGCCAGGGGATAAATCTGTGGTGTACTCAGATCATGTGCAGTTCTAGTCTCACCATTTTTAAAAGGATATAGAACAAAGAGGTACAAAGAGTGACACGGATGATCAAAGGCATTTAAGGACTTCTAAACAGTCTTCAGCCTGAAAAATATCTTAAGGGTAGATATGGAAAGAGCCTATAAATTCTTAAGCAGAATGAAGAATGAAATTGTTCACTTGCCTCTTCCAGTATTAGGAAATACCAAATGAGACTAGGAGGTGACAGGTTCAAATTAAGCAAAATTCTTCACACAATTCATATCACATTGTGGAACTCCGATGCAACATTGTGTTGGCACTCAAAATTTGCATAGATCCAAAAGACAATTAAAAAACTCAGAGAAGAAAAATCTATATATTAAATACAAAGTAATTCTGTGGCTCAAGTTGTCCTTGGGCTGCCTACTAGAGAAAGCTGAGAAAATACGCACATCCAGTTATCACCAGCATGTAATCTCCTCCATACAGTTAGGCACCAACCTAGCCCTAGTAAAACCTTAAATCCCTTCCTGGGAAGGGGGGACGGGGCTTCGAGAAAAAGAAAAGTGAAAGAAAACAACTAATTACCAAAAAGAACGAAGTGAAATGAAATGAAGTGGTGGGCTTTAGGGGTCAGAGGACAAATAGTCTAAAACTAGGTGACTAAGGGGCAGACAAAGCAGAGCACCTTGGCTGCTAGCCACAGCCAAAGACAATACTGGGCTAGAGAGACTATTATCTGAGCTGGTACAGGCCTTCCTGTGTACCCACATACAGTTAGCCTAAAAAAGAGAACATATTTTAGGGCATGACTCAGCAAGCCTCTATTAGCACACTTGAGCATGTGCTTGATATAACCATAAGGTCCCTGGAAGTTAATGATGTTAACGTAAAATATACTTTGCATCAGACAGGCACAGAAATTTTATGTTGAACAGAAAGATAAAATCTGAACTTGCTGAAGGGCCTCTTGAAAAGATGAAACAGGCTGATAAACCAAAGTGGCACAGACCCAAGAGGGTATGACAGAACAGAAAGCTAAAAGGTAGGAATCAATGCTAGACATAAGGATACGGTGCAAAAGCAGGAGTAGGATATGTATCTAGTGCCTAAGAGGAAGCTGAGATCAAGGGAAGGTGTAACAAACAAATATTCTAGCGTTTATTCCAAGGCATAAACAAAGTTATAGTCTAATAATGCCAGAAGACACAGATTTGACAGAACAAAATAACTAAGTGGGAAGGTGAGCCCTGTGCTATGGTATGAAGGAAGGGACAGGGCAATTTTGTGGCAGCAGGTAAGAATGACAGTGAAGGTCAAAGTCCGTGCCAGAGTCTGTCAATTACTTTCTCAAGAAACTAGTAAAATGTCAGACAAGGAAGAAGGAGGTTGGGTAGGCTGTGGGAGTTGCAAAATCATGGCAGGTACTGGAAGCAGCTATCTAGAAAAATCAAAACTGTTGGAGACTAGTGCCTTTCACAACAAAATGGACAACCAGCAAAAACTTTCGCAATTTCTTCTTCTCAAAGAGAACACTTTTAACCATTCCACCATTTACTACACTACTTTGCAAACACTCAAGGTATTCAAGAGTTGACAGATTGTTCATTTAAAACAAAAAAGAACTTTCAAAAAAAAGTAAAGTTTCCATTTTGAAATCTCATCTACTGTAATTAAAAAAAAAAAAAGTTTACAATTTTGAACTGGAATAAAACTTTAAATGCTAGCTAAATGAAACCTATGTAGTGACCTCAAATTATTTTTCTATTGGATTTTCCAGAATGAATTAAAAAATTGTTAAATCTTGCATTTTTTCGAACTGCCAAGAAACTAAAAAAAAATCTTTAACTTGATAAATTTGCATATCTCAAAGATGCTCTTGCAAAAATATAACTTAAACCACAAAGATCACCTTTTCCCAAGCCGCACACCACCACGGAATTGGAAGCATGCCTGAAAAGTCAGAAAATTAAGCCTTCTTTTGGAATAAAAATGATGAAAAGACAATCACAGAAATGCCTTGGGAAATCTCCCTACCATACTGAGAGGATTTCAGCTTAAGGACTTCTTCAGAACACTGTACAGCTGTGACCAGCAGGGAGGCAGATGGAGAACTAGGGAGACAAAAACTGTGCGGCAAGTAATGTGTGTAGCCGCCATCCTTGCTCGCTAGCAATATCCCAAAGCACTCCCCTTCCCACACCAGCAGATAAATAAAATGGGTATTATTCAGAAGGGATAACCATATGGTTTGTATAATCTTTATATGCTATTTTCAGTACATTATTATAATACATAGTAGAGACCTACAAAATAGGATTAAAATTTGCTTTCTGTTTTACAACCAACCTGTTCCATTCGGGTACAGAGACAGAGGTGAGGGCACTATTAACAGACTGTGTTACTTCCACGTGCTGTCCCTACCTTAATACTCACAGAACATTGCAATTGTTCCATGTGGGGCATATTATTGGGTTCCCAAGCTCAAATAAATATTTATCAGCCTTGCTGATAATTATTTGCTACTAAATACTTGTTTAAATTGTGAAGTCCTGACTTTTTTTTATACTCCATTTCAGCCTACATGCATCTGTCTGCTTTGTGCCTTCCCAGTGTGGAATGCTGTAATACGTAGCAAAAAAAGACAGGAAAAATGCAAATATATCAACTACAGGAAAGAAAATGAACCTAAAAACTGAAATCCATTTACCCTTAAACTGTGTCCTTTCTCTCTCCAACTCCTTCATTTCCTCTCACCCTTTTTTTGATAATGAAGTATCAGAATCCAAAATCCATTTTTATTCTAAATTAAGGTATCTGCACTGCTGCAGAAACAATACCGATCAGGGTTTTTGTCTGGATACAGTGTATGCTTTCCAATTTTCAATGTCATTTTTTTTAGCATATACAAAACATTGCAGAAGCACATGTAAATCACCACTCTCTTGCCCAGTGGAACAGAATTTCAGTTACCAATGCCAACAGTTGCCTACAGAAGGCATCTACATCTGGTCTGCTACATCCAAGACAGCAACCACAGGCACACGTTTTGCTTTGTTTGGAATTCATCACTGTGGTGCAGCTGAGCCTCAGATAAAAAAAAAAAAAACTATGAGCCTCCAGGGTTAAACAGACAAATGTTTTCAGTCACAACAACTTTTTTTGTGAGGAAGCAAAGCCATAACAATGTATGTAAGAGGTTTTATGTAAATCATTAAAGGCCTACTGACTTAAATTGTTGCTAACACCAAGAAGTTGCTTAATGTACACTTGAGAGTGTGAAGGCAGAACAGATGAATAGTCTCACAAATCTTATTTGCTCAGTTGGAAAAATGCAAAAAGAGAAAAAAAAAATCGATTCCTGCCCACTGCCATTCAAATGTAAAAGGTAAACTAATATTCATCATTTCTGAGTGCATGATGGTTTTTACTGGGAGGCAGAAGGGGCATATACAATCAGTAAACAAATTTACTTTCAAATCCACACAGAATTCAATACCTACCTAGCCACTCGTTGAATTTTTTTACTTCACTAGGAAGTCCCAGCTCAGTAAAATCACCAGCATGTATTAACACATCTCCATATGGCATTTGGATGGGATCAGTTCTTGAGTGGGTATCAGAAATACAGACAAATCGTGTATATCCTGGAGGTTTGGGAGCATCATGGGGCACCGGATCAACCCTGTAGGAAATGCATCATAACAAGGTTATAAAGTACTTATGTACTTCTTAGTGTCTACTTTGCAATTCTAATACTATTTTTTACCTTTACAAAAGATTACACAGGCTTCTAGATCTGTCTGATGGAAGGGATTTATTAAAACAAACCTAACACTAATGGGAGGTGTAAAAATTCTTGATGTTCACATCACAACATTTTCAGTATTTGTTGGGTAGATGGATTAATTTAAAGAGATTAAGGAAAAGAGATTGGACTATGGCAGTAACTCTGAAACAAATACTTACAAATAAATCAAAGGCATTGCCAGTTTCAAAGGAATAGTACTATCCCATTTCATTGTTTAAATATGATTACATGGTACACAGGGAAAAGATTTTAGATACATAAATACATTTAAATACATTTTTTCTAATTATCAACTTTTTTCCTGCAAGTTATATAATTCCAGCAAATTTAATTAACACATTTTGGAGATATGTTTCAGTGTGTTAATGCAAAGCAAGATAAGAACTCTCCTGACAACAGCTGTAAATGTACATTCAAGCCTGACTATTGTCAGGACAAATGTGGCAACTTTCTGGGCTTAACTATACTAAATGAAATCAGATGCTGTGACCGGTGAGGCTGCATTGTTCAGAGCCCAATCTCGACATTCAGAACTGAGGAAACAAAAAGATCTGACCCAGTTTGATGAAACTTACTTATGATTTAGAAGAGGAAAGCAGAGAACACCTCTCTGCTATATGAGGTATACTTATTTTCAACTCAATCTTTTTACCCTCTATCCGTATTTTGTTAGAATATACAGAACCAAATGTATCTATATGCAGCTATACCATATCTCCTATTCCAGTTAGAGAATTCTGGTGGAATAAAATCAAAAAGCCAGAGATGCAAGAGTTATATTTGTGTCACTAGAAACCAGAGAGATAAACAGAATTGTTATGAATTATTTTACTTTTATAACATTTATTTTGAAACGACAAATAAAGTTAGTTTTGTTCACTGCTGCAGTATGTAATATATATTCCTATTCCTTGCTGGTTGTGCTTCAATTCAGGAGCTTACTTTTATATAAATAAACTCAGAAAAAAAAGTTAAGATATCTTTGCTATTAATACTACTACCCCTGTTTACTGGGTAAATTTTCAAAAGGCATTTTATTGCTTGAAAGACATAAGATAATACTCTTTAATCATGCAATCTTTTCTCTAAGTCAAAGAATTCTATGAAATTTACAGGCGGGTAAACCGAGGGGTTTTGACAACTTCACAAGATTAGTGAGAGAGTGAGGAATAAATCTAAAACATTGAAATCCTGTTAAATACAGAAAAAGTTCTTAACATTTTCTACAATATTAACTACAAAACTAGAGTATGAACAAATTATTTTGTACCTGTCTTTCCTATACCTTTTTTTGGAAGAAGTAGTGTTGGGTTTTTTACAGCAGTACTGGAGAAACAGCTTTTTATTACAAGTACCTTGTAGTCGTCTTTCTGAAGTTCCAGTTTTTGAGCAGAAAGTAACCAAACATGAAGTAAGGAGTAAAACCAGCTGTGATCAAATCATACCTAATGAATGCCCAGCAGTACGTACATGCTAGCGGGATATGTAAGCAAGCATGTACTGGAAATTGTAAAACTTGGCTGACAAAGAGTAGAATGTTTGGACCCTGAGAGAGAGCAGCTGCGAACGCTGCGTGTAGGGCTGAGGGAGTGCGTATGTTGCGAGAGGACCACAGGCACGTGTAGAAGGGCAGATGAGAAAAAGAGCGTTAGATGCAGGGGGAGTGAGGCATGGGTGGTCACAACCTCAAACACTGCAGCTGCATGACTGCCATCGCATGTTAAAAATGTCTCTGTTTTGGAGGGAAGAGAGCTGCCATAGAGCGAGCTCCATGGCTGGCGCGTGAAGGTAGCAGGGGTGAAAAGGAATATGGGTGGTGAATGGTGGGTTTAGACCAGTGAGTGAGGGTTGTCATAAGGTGCGAGCTATGTGAAGGGTAATGCATTGAGTTCATGGAGCTCCTCCACAAAATGAACTAGGATGGCTGGATAAAAATGACGAGGAGCTGGCCCTGGCTATCGCTGCAGTTAAATATCAGCTCAGTAAACAGACTTCTGGTTGTTGCTCTCCCTGCCCAGCACTTCCCAAAGTGAGTTACAGGTTGTATTAGTAAGCCAGCTTTAACTTATGCATACTACCTTGGCACAACATAAGGATATGAACTGGTCTAAAATACCACTTTTTGACTTTTCATGGTAGGGTAGCCTTTAAAGCAGGTGCTTCTTCCCCTTCAGAAATCTTTCAAAGCTTAGCACAGCAGTAAGTTGGGTGTTGGGGAGTAGCATGTATTTCACATGTTGCTCCTCTGAAGCTGAATGGAAAAAACAACAGGCTTACCATGGCAACCCATGCAGCACATAATACACAGGCTTTTTCTTATAGTTTGGATGGGGACAGGGAAGATGTGGGCAGCATTTTCCTGGTTGCTGAGGTATGTGTAACTTTTAAATCCTGTGCAATGGGCCAGAGAATTTTCATGGGAAAAAGGCATCAATACAAAAACCCAAATAAATGAGATGCAGATTTTTCACATTGAAGTGATAAGCACACACCGAGGCCGTACATAGGTAAAAACGTATGTCAAGTTTCACAAACGCATCTAAGTTGTATGACTGGAAATATTTTCTGAAGGCTCGATCCCCATATTCTTGTGTAACGCGTTCCCACAGCAGCTGTCACACCAACACCCAATGCACTGCTTGCAGCGTGAGCAGAGGAATAAAGATCTGCTGATTATTTTTGTGCAAATGCTTTTCTTTAAACCAGTATGAAAACTTGCAGGGAAACTGAAAGGCAAAGTTAAAAAATCTCAGAGCAAAAACACTGCCAGAGGTTAGTTTATACGCTAGATTTCAGTGGTTTCACAAAGGAGCAAGACAGGAACTTTCCAGAAACGACTGATGGACTTGAAAACACTGGCAGAATTTACCACCCTTCTTGTCAGTGGCAACCCAGTCATCTCGCAAGCACAGGGATGCCAGACTACGATGGAGCTGGAAAGGTCTGTCAGCATGTTATGAGTGCTAAGAAGTAAAACAAGAAATATAAAACTCCACAGAGGATCAAGGAAGAGCTGCAAGACTGAATTCAGAAGAAAAGGAGCACAAAAACCCCCCTGTGGTTCAAGTAGTTTACTATGAATTCAGATGTTAACAGGTCTATGTGAAATCTGTTTATGATTGCCTGCAACATCACTAATCTAGGTATTTTGAACTATACACAAAGACATGGCAAAGACCTCACCTCCCTGAAGTTAACAACAAAACTTGCATGGACTAAAGCAGGGCTAAGATTTCACCCATAACAATTACGTGAATAAAAGGTGCTTTTGTTACACTTTTTATGTCTACTTTTCCCTTCTTTGTTACTATTCTATTCACTGGTAGGAGGCAAAAGCAATCCTGCTGGTATTCAGAAACTTTATTTACAATTTCTGTACCAGGAGAAAGAGTAGGTCAGATTGTGGTAAATGTTTCAATTGATTTTGCCTGTTCTTCTATTTGCACAAGCTTCTTTAATAGTATTAATCATTCATGAGAGATTGCTAAACTCTTCTGAGGAACCATTTTCTAAGGATAGCTTATTTTCAACTGCTTGCTTAGGTGCTGAACTTCTATCACGCAGTTGACTCTCTAAGCCCTCTGGTAATATGATTTGTTACTGGTTAGAAGTTTAAACAGCATATTGTTGAGTACCAAGTGGATACTAATAAATAACTTATTTTCAGCCCAGTAAAAAACATTCAGTTTTTAAGACCAGTGAACAAATTCATGAGTGCCCAGGAACTGTCTGAATATTGATGAAGAATAGCTAAGCCTCGACAAATAAAGCAACCTGCATTTGGCATTTTCATTTGTAAAAGTATTTCTGAACCCGCTTGTTTGTTTGTACTTTTGCTACCATTTGCCAGCTCTATAAACAGAAGATGTTTCCCAGTGCTAACACTCAACTCATTTTACTGTTTGCATTTCAATAGTACCTAAAAACCCCCAACACAGACCATAAGCTAAAATTCTGCTCACCACCCTGGTATATATGTTAGTCTTCAGATTTTTTTAGTATAATATCTAATTTATGCCAAACAATGTACGTAAGCATTCACTAAATCGACACATAGCATTCAACCAGTCATAATTGCTGTGATTTTTAACTGCAGAAATCATGGCCTATGTTTGTAAATTATCAAATCATATTAAATACCAAAAATGTGAATGAGGTGATTATTTATTCAGTCTTCCTAAAGGAAAAATGTTTCCTTTAAAAAAATTAAAACCGGCCTTCTGATCTAAAGATAAGGCTGCTTCTCTCTTTAATAAACACAATAAAATGGTGCAGACATTTTTATTCCCTATAAAACTATTTTACAGTAGAATTTTATACTTAATTTATTTGTAATAGCTTCACTGTTTTGCTCTTCATTCTGGCTTTAAACTTTATGGCAGGTTTCATTTTGTAATTATAATTCTCCACTTTACATTACAAGTAAATCATATAAAGCAGTTAATTTTACTGATGTTGTCATTATATAAGAAGTCAGAAACAAACACATTATTTTAATTACTCTTTAAGCACTTGGCATCTTCAGCACATCGGTATGAAAGTAAGTTGTCGGATGGGTGCCCACACTATTTTATTTATTGATGTGATTTTTCCCTTGTATGTAGCTGTAATATAACTAACCAAACAGTATGTGTTGTACAGATACAGGCTTGGTATTTTCAACAGCTATTTACATCAATAAGTAAATGCACAATGCAAACATTATTAAGGTTGCAGAAAGTATCATCCTTGTAGCATCTCTTATTTTATTACCACTGCTTGTTGTTTATTTCTCTTTTTAATACCTAAGTATTATGTATTAAAGTTACGGTAGTGGAACGATCTTTCTCCCATCCTTTAACAAAGTACTTATACTTTCCAAATGGACTGATTTTGTATCATTACAGTAATTATTATTAGAAAGGCAGGAAAACAGTGTTCTTTTTGAATTCTTTTTGACTGGTCCATCAAATACCACATCGACAAGGCAATAACAATTCAGAAGGCTGTGCTAGAGCAATAACAAAACTATAATACTTACATTTGCACATGTGGGGGCTGAAAACGTCCCTGGTTAATGTTGTAGAACGTGAAAGCCTGTGTGGGGTTGGAGCTGTACTCATCCACTTCAATTATAAGTCTACTGTGCTGATGCCTTCTAGCTGCCATAATGTGCGACTGGGCGAAAGCCATGCTTGCACTGTGTAGTTCAGCTTTTTCAGGCGATCATATCTGCTATCTTCCTACATCGACGGAAGAAGACCATGACATCTCCTTACCTACTCAGCACACTGTCCTTTGAAAAACCTAAAAGCAGATTGAAGAGATGGAACATAACTGTTCAACAGTTAATCTGTTTGGAATTTGCTCTATTTAATATGAGATGAAGATGAAGGGGGGATATGCAGGGATGAAGACACACAGCTCAAAGAACTCATCACAAACCTTTCCAGCTCAGCAATTTGATGAATGCACTTTAGCTGGGGGTGGGAAGCAGGGACTGAAAGTAAACTTGCTAAAGAACACAGGGGTAACTTGCTCAAATATTTCAGACATTTAATACGAATCTAAAAGACAAGGCAGTCATTCAGAATGGTGCGTCAAATAATAATGTTTCTTCAACACAATCATTTACTTTCTTTTATTGCATTGCTGAAGGTTTATTCCTCATCCTCCTTCCAAAAAATCCCATCAAACCTAAAACTGAAGACACGGCTGTGCATGACTAAAATGCGACTTAATCAGTTTAACCAATTCCTCAGAAAGCCTGCGCCATTTATTACATGGAAGCATTGCAAGTGGTTGTTCTTTACATCCTAAGGAACAGAGCAAACGGTCTTCTGTGCACTTGCTCTTGGTTTTATAGTACCACTGAAGGAACTCCTGGCACAGATATGAAGGGCTCCCCCCTTCAAACACATTCTCTTCTCAGTCAGTACTAGCCCAACATTCTGGATTCACTGGAAAAGAAAGCAATTCAAAGGCTAACACACAGTTAAATATTATTAAATATTAAAAAAAAGTAAAATCCATACAGGTTTTATGTGTGGGAATAAATTTTTCCCTGAAGGTTATGCAAGTCTAGAACAGCAGCAATGAAAATGGGTAGAGGAACAGCAAAGTGAAACCAACTGAAATGCAAAGAGTATCCCCTAGAAACAGCAGAAAGTAATTTAACTGTGAATTTTACTTTTATTTCCCAGTTTTAATAAAAAATGGATGATAAAGGTGGGTATTTTTACAGTATGATTTTGCATCCTTTTTAAAAGTTGTCTGTCTTAAATATTTACTTTCATGCAAGCGAGAGCTCTTTTCTTCTAGGGAATACAAGTAATCTGCTTCAGAAGATATATTCATGAAAAGCCATGCTAGAATGCAGCAATTCACTTAATATGTGCAGTTTCTGGAAAGCAGAACTACAAGTATTTTACATGACCTTGGTGATGTGCCTTACTTCCATTCTGAAGGGACCACTGCCAAGAGTGATGGATGAGGGAGGTCTTCACAGTCAGGCACATTTTTAAAGCTATTTACAGGTACTTAGGTCCAATTCAGTTCTAGTGGCAGTCAAGCACCTAAGCATCTTTAGAAATCTGGGCTTCAGTCCTCTGCTTAACTACTACCGATGTTAAGCGCTCCAAGAAGTGGCGGTGTATTTTTGTTTTGGGAAAGCTTGGTCGTAGGAAACTGAAATGAGACTCAGCTCAGTTTTGTTACTTGCTGAATGGCTGTAAAATGAAGACAACTTCCTGGCACTAACAACCCCCAGGAAAACAGTCTGAGAAGAAAAGAGCAGACTCCTTCATGCCCTCCCCTAGAACTGCGTGGTAAGGAAATGGTAGAATAACAACAAAGAAAATTTTGGATTTTGAACACTCTCAGATGCCGTGTTCAGGCTATGGAACACGCAGCAGCACAAAGGAATGTGCCAGAGCAGCGGGAGAGGAGGGAGGCACAATCCTTGTAAGAATAATCAAATACAAATTGCTGCATTTAGGAAATAAGAAATTATGACGGCAGATGTGAAGAACCCTCCCTGAGGAGCTTCCTGTATTAAATGATGCATTTGTAAAGAAGTTTGAATAGGCAAGGTCAGAGATTTTATAGGGGGCAAACCGTTCTAAGTGAACCTACTTCTGTTTGAAAGAAACTATTAGAACCGGTGACCTCTAGAAATATTCTCCAGTAAGATTAATAATTTATGATTCCACAGCTCTACATAAGGATTTCAAACTACCTGAAAAACACAGCCTTTGTTTTGTAATTCAGGGATTATGCCCACTTTACACACAACTGAACCGCAGTTACAAAGGAGTTAAGGCACTGCCTTAGGGACCTAGAATTTCCCTTTGGCCTTAGTAAGTTCTCAGGAGCTCACAGCAGCTGAGAAAATGGCTTCTATCAGCCTCCTCCTTTGGGTCCTGTCTTTTATGACTTCTCTCAAGTTATAGATCAAATCTGCTGCAGAAACAGCTGATGTATGCAGGTACCCCAATATCCACTCTTAAGCTCTGCTTCCTCTTTCTGGGTAAGTGGAAAATAGCACTTACGAACACAAACTACCTCAAAAGAACAAATTTGTTTGCAAACAGAAACAAACCACAGCCAGCACACCGCTGATATACCCTTTAGTGCTGAAGCATTCTTTTAAGCCGGGAATCAATCCTTGCACATGGGAGACTGTATGAATCACACCATTAGGCCAGCTTGAGAGGATGCTAGCCACAGACATTCAGCAAGAAGTTCATCATATAAACATGTAAAAAATGTGAAGACAACATATTTCACTTGGTAAGGGGAAAAAAAAAAAAAAGATATGTCACAGCACTGCTAAGCCTTCTGCCAAATGACATTCACCCAATGTCAACCCTGGACACATAAAAAGCATCCAAGACTGGAAAAGAAAAGGAAGAGCCAGCTCCTGCAATAAAATAAAATAACTAGCAATCATATGAATAGCCTGTGCTAAACAAAAATCAGATATGTAACACACATAATCAGTAAGCATAATTCAATGGCAAGCTTAATTCAAGCTCATTTCAGAAACATACACAGATGTCTTTGAACCTTACCTTTCAGTCTAGGGTTTTCTTCCTGCATAAGTGGTTGGCTGACTACTAACATTCTTGGTGTTCGACGGAACAAGCTGTCTCTTTCCAGCTTGACTGATAACTAGACTGACACCCATTACTCCCCTCTTTCTGTTTCCATTTCCAATAGTCCCCCAAATCATAACTTTTTCTTTCTTTTAATATTCTGAAATTTCTTCCTTTCCCAAACCAGTGTATAAAATGCAGCAGGGAAATAATTATTGGCTTCTATAACATGCAAGTTTTAAAATTATATGCCCAGCATTACCAACACAGAGCATTAAGACTCAAATCCCCACAGCAACAACATGCTAACCATCCTCTTCCCCCAGACTTATGGAGCTGCGGGATGTCTGCCAGGGAAAAACAGAGAAATGTAAAAAGGACTGCAAGAACATGAATACTAAAATAAATATCACAAACCTGGCTGTTAGAATCACAGACTGAGAAAAAGCTATTAAATCAGCTAAGCCATCTTCTTACTGATGGCAGGAATTACATTATTTTTCTGCTGCTTTCTCCAGCATGCGTTCAAACGTTCACAGAGTTCTGACCCAAAGCCCACTGTGTACAACGGACACTGCTCCACCATCTTCAGAAGGCTCTGCATCAGGCCATAAACTAGGTGGACTGCACCAGCTCTCCTGAGGAATTACTGGACTAGGCAGGTGCTTGAACCCAGATGCATATTTAAGTACTTTGATAAGGTCCTCAAATAAATCTTTGTATTAAGATTTTTCTACTTTTTCAGCCTGAAATTTCTGGTATTTTCACCTCACAGCCTTCTTGTATAGCTGGAATAATTATCTCCCTCTTTTACATGAATTTTCCAGCCTTTTTATGCATCCTATTTCTCTTTTTTTCCATTTCAATGCCAATGTTTTATTTTAATCTCACTTCTTCACTCATAGATTCTACTTTATTCTATGCTCATCCTTCAGTTCACACTCATGTCCACTGTCTCTCGCCATATCTCATTCCATCGTCCCCACTGTTCCCTCCATCTTCTACCCTTTGTCTCAAGCCTAAAACCAACACTGAGACTTCCTGAAAATTATTCCAGCAACACACAATATGAATCTAGACTTGAAAACAACATGGCTCAAGCAGATGTCACTAAAATAATAATTAGAAACCAAGATGAAATACCGATGATGATGATGATAAAAAAGAAGTTATAAATTAACAGAGAAAACTGTGAAGGAGTTAACCTGTTGAGCAATGAACTTTAACTTTACTACTTTACAAAAAATCTGGAGGTCAAGAGGCACATGGCTATAGCACACCTTGACAAGAGTTGAAGAGGTGCAGTTGCCAGATTTTGCACTAGTAATAGTGAGATAACATAAAGAAAGAAGAGGACGCTGGGACTCTCGGCAGTACCAAGATCAGTGGCAAAGAGGTAACTACAGAAAACACGTTAGTTCTGTTCAGAAAGTCTGACAAGCTAGGATTTGGGGAGGCAATGAAGAAATGAAATGTAGTATCGAAAAAAAAAAAGAGGCGTTTTCATGCAGCTATAAAACATCAAAGCCGTATTTTTTCAGGGAAAGCCAGTAAGACAATAGCAGTAAAATAACTTAAAGAAGCATGTAAGAGTTTGTGATAGACTGCATAGTGACACACTTGCTTCTTGTGCAAAGCTTGGGTACTGTTAACCAGAAACCCTTCCAAGAGCTTCATCCCCTATACTGCACTACAGTGCTCTTCATAAACTGTCAGGTCATCCTTTACACGGAGAAGCAGACCCTTTATTTAAACCCCCCAAAAGCGCTAGAGTATTCTGCAGCAATGGTCCCAATTGTTATAGTAACATTCCTATAACCACTAGTGATTGGCTTCATTATCACAAATTACTATTTTTGTTTTAACCCCCCACAAAAATCTTGTTAGACTGACCAGCAATAAGCAAACATACTGGAACCAGTAAAGCAATCACTTACTATGAGAAACAGGCTGAAAATGCTAAAGGTTTTTTGCTGTCTAAAATGCCCATTTCAGATACTCCAGATAGAAGCCAATCAATGGAATTAGTCTACTATCTTCAGTTCTGCCATCGGGAAATGAACACTGAAATAATCCTCAAAAGGCATTATTCTGTGGGAAAGGATGAGCCAGGCAAATCACTCTGCAGATGAAAGCTTTTCCAAAGGGATACACTCTCCTCTTCATTGTCTGAAACAGAATGCAAGTCCTGGCAAACCAAAACCACCAAGTCCCCCCTTAGCAGACTGGTTTGGACTCACTTGACAAATGAGAACTTTAAAGCGAAGGCAGCGTAATCAAATGTCATCGAGACACTTGTAGATTTTAAGGTCGATCATGCACATTTATACTGATGGCATCATTAGGCTTTCTAAATGAATACGGTTTGTCCTAGACAGAAACATACCCCGTTGCATTTAAAAAAATAAACAAATGAAACTGCCGTGTATTGAAGTGCAATATGCACTTATAAGACCTTTACCCAAAGCAAACGCTTTACCTACCTGCAATTTGCGTCAACGAGAACTAAACAGCGTTAAAAACCGAACAGACTCCCGGAAGATAACCTGAATTACAATCCCATAACCTGCGGTGCCATTTAAGGTGTTTACCACCCTTACAAACCTCCCGGGGTTCTCCACGATGAACAGAGCGACCTAGAAACCCTGCCAGGAAACCTAACCCTACTTCGGCTACAGCAGCAGTACGGCGTCCGAGAGCATCGTTTTTTCTAAATGCCGGTTTAGCGGTGGTGAGACGTGCCAGGGCGGCAGCCCTCAAGGCTGCAGCCCTCCGTCCCCCGCCTGCGCGCCTCAGGCCTCGGCACGGCTGACGGGCAGCTCTGACCTCACACCCACGCAGGCTAAGAAGTCCCGGCTGTAAGCGGCAAATAAACGTACGAACGAGGCCGAGTTCTGTAACGCAGATTTATCTTCGCGAAAAAAATGGAACGCCCTCACCGTGAGATGGCAGCGCACGCTGCTCCAGCTGCTCCTCGGGGCGCAACATCTAGGTGTACTGCTGTGCAAGTTTGTAAAGTTGGCTTAAGGTCAGAACTCGGAATAAAACCTTCACAAACACCTCTCAACTACGGCTCTTACCATGGTTTCACAATCCTCATCTGGCAACTAGAGCACATATGCTCCACTGTGGTATTTTCAAAAACCTTTGCCTATGGTGCAGCTTTAATCAAAAGGGATCTTAAGCATCCCGTTTTTCGGTCTCTGCTCTCTTCAGTGGCTTCTGCTGAAAGAAGTTATACCAAACACATCCGAGATGGTTTTCAGTGCCAGCAAACCTAAATTTGCTAACTGTTATCAGTCAAATAATACTCAGTTCTGTGACCGTATCTTCTCCCTGGGAGTCAGAGCTATTCCCACCCATATAACCAAAACCAGGGGGCATAATTCTGAGTTACTTGTATGCCTCAAAATCCTGCTGATTTCAATGAGAAGAAAGGCAAGATCTACCCTCTTCTCTTTAGAATCTCCCATTTCACCTATCAATGAATACTTCAGCACCTCGTCATATATATCACATATTTTTTAACTGCAGATCTACAGGGCACTGAACAATCTGTTTTGTAACATGAAAAAAATTCAGTGACTTAAATAAGACCTCTTATTTATCTGTAATTAAAATTACCTTAATCTGCATTAGGAAAAAAACCAACAAAATCCCCCAAGATATTTCTCACCAGGCTAAAACACACATCGTTGTTCTCCTTTGCTGATTATTATGACCTGTCAAATACAGTATGACAAAACTCTTCACTGAAACTCATTTTTTTCTTCAAATTAGTTTTCTTCCACTGCTCTCAGACACAAATATTATACGTTCCTCTCATTACTTTGTTTATAAAGAACACTAACATAGTTGTTAGCTTTAACTGTCGTAAGAAGATCATAAAGACAGAGCAAGTAGGAAATGAGATAAATTATTTGTCTTTCAGAACTATGCCCTAACATCCACTTCTGTGGAGTTGCCTCCAAAAATATACTGTACCTACTATATGCCATAGTTCTGACCAGGCATCCAGAAAAGAAATAGATGAATGAGTTCAGAAAACACAAAAATTGCATATTTACCTACGAAATCTAATTCTGTATTTATTTAAAGTAGTTACCACTTGGAAACCTTCTTAGCTAGTCTTTACTACTTTTTTTCATTTCCCTACCTAGGTTCCCAAAACTACAGTAACTGAATATTCTATTTATGAAGACTTAATTTTATTTTGGCTCATCAGCAGTATCATTTTCTGAATCAAATTCTGATCCATACAAATAACTGTTCATTTATTCAATTTTAAAAATAAACACAACCTAATAATATTGCTTTGTTTTCACCTTAAACTTCCACTTTACAATATATCCAATATATTTTAAACACTGCAATACTCTAAGATTTACAAATAGACTGAACATTTGTCAAGGCTAAATGCATTATTGTAATCCTACATACGATCTTGCCCGAGTGTATAAAACAGTATCATATTTGGATAAAATATTTAAATGGATACATTATTCTTAAGTAAAACCAAATCTTTTCCCTGAAAAATATACTGTTTTGGCTCAATACCACCTGTATTTATCCCAAAATACCTGCAGAGGTAGCTAATCTATTTAAGTAATTACCTCTAGGGAAGGAAATTTTAAATAAGTATCCAAAAGCCACAAAACTCATTCCTCACTCTAAAAAAATTTGCCTTCATCTCTGGCAGTATTTCAAAATCTACTATGTTACTGGAAATCATGAGTATACATTCATAAAAGACAAATTACAAGTCCCCAAATGATAATACTCATTCTAAGGGAAAATAGCTACAAATACCGGTTATGTGGGAAAATTATCAAAAACGGACATTCCAACAGGAATAAATTAGGGTTGTGGGGATTTGATTCTACATTTCAGTCTGCAATTTGGGCATGTCATCTGATTAAGCTCTTGAATCTCTCAAAATATTATTTACTGAAAAGAAGACGGTATAAGTACTGAAACATTATATATTTAAGAAACAGTTTGGTTTATTTTTTAACTGAGGAATGTTCTTTTTCTTCACCCTTTTGTGAAACTGGCCTCACACTCATTTCCTAGCCTTCATCTATACAAATCCCGCAGGGTGAAGTCCTACTTGCCTGCAACACATACTTTATCCAAACCGATTTCAATGGAAATTGTGTATAAATACACAGAATTTGACCAGTTTGATCATTCATGCATATCTGAGGGCAGAATACATCCCATCTGCTTTAGCACGTTCGCTCCAATACCGAAATTACATCGGAATACGTCAAAGCCTAACACTGAGCAGAGGCTTATTTCAGTAGACAGTTCGAGTAGTTTTCACGTAAGCATTCAAAACCAGCGCTGGTCACCGACAGCGTTAGTCCGTGGGTCAACGAAGGACGGCAGAGGTGCCGGGGTGGCTCGGGGCGGAGGTGGATGGTGCAGAGCACCCCTGGAACAGCCAGCGGCAGAGGCAGCGACTCCTCTGCTCCGAGTTTAGCGGGAGCCGGGAGCTGCCGCTTCACACACCGGCAAGTTAACAGCGGTAAGACAGCGCACAGGGTCTTCCCTTTTTGTGCAGCAGCACCTCTCAGGTGTGGATGAATTTCTGTTGCCAATATTCTCGTCCGATTTCAGAAAGAAATCTAACACTAACAGCTCTTGAAAGGTTGCTGATCTCTGTGTCAATACACCAGAACGGAAAATAAAAGTGGCCAATCTATTCCTGTAGTTTAAGACGAATGAAATGCCAAAGTACCAGCACACAAATATATTTAAGGTGGAATGCAGAACACAGCTTACATGTACACATATTTATAGTGATATTACTTCTGAGATGAGTGTATCTTTTTCTATTAAGGCCCGGAGTTAAATTATAAAATTAGTCAAGCAAATCCTTAACAGCTACATTTTTTTTCTCTTGGACACAAAACTTTGAAAATGAAGTACACTGTCCTATTCATTTTGTTGTTTCCACTTTTCACTCACTTAGCTGCATCCATCCCATTGAAATCCTTCATGTCATCTGATTAATGTTCACGGAGGGAGTCACTGGGTTTGTTCTATTTATTCTTCCAGGTATCCTCTCCAGGACTGATATGAAGAAAAAGTACTCAACAGTTGTTTGGGTCACTCCTCCTACCCATAAAGTCATGTCCACAAGGAACCCCCATAGTGCACAGGAAACTAAAACAAAGGCCACTAAGCCCTTTCCTTCAAACGAGAGAAGAAGGATAGTATGGGGGAAGTCCCAGACACACAGTCCTGAAAGGGAGCGTTTCAGGTCAAACAGCTCTGGATATTTTTCAGACCTAAAATGGATCCTACTGATTAGCAGAGCGTCCAGTCCTACAGTGCCTTTCTCACACAGGGATGCTTCAAATCACTGCTCTCCCTGAAGCTGAAGAGGCTACTCGTAAAAGAAGCAAGATTCAGGAGAAGATCTACACTGAGAGTGCACTCACAGTACTCCGTGGCAGCTAGGCTGGCTCAGGTGGAAGCTATCACACTGCGAAACACCGCGCAGGCTGTGCCAAGTGACAGGAATAGTTGGTCAGCGACTGGGCTGGCCGTCTCCAAATGTGACTCCAAGCTGTATGCACTGTACATCAGCTGATTCGCCAGCCACTTGAAAAACTCTTTTGAAAATTTTATTTGGACTGACTACAAATTTTCACATGACACAAAAGATGCTAAAACGAAGCCAAATAGTTTAGGGGTGAAAAGTAAAGAGAAATCAAAATGAAAAAACATTTAAGAGGAAAATATCAAAGTAGTGAAATGAACTCACTACACTTTTTTGGATTTTTCTTTTCCCTTCTTGATCAACGTGGTGAAACCAGAACATTTTTTTGGTGTTGCCAAATCTGAAGCTTCCACTGAAATGTGCTGAAGCTGACATTTTTTTGTTTGGGTTCTTGTTCAAGGTACCAGATTGTTAACTACTGGCAGTAGCTAAGTTTTAATCCATCCCATCCCGGTGCATTAGGCAAGGTATCTTGAACTTTTACCAAAAACTACTCACACTAGGGACAAGGTGCTGAGGGGTAAAACTGAGATATACCTCAGAACAGCGATACAGTTAAGATAAGCTCCGAGTAAGAAATTTTCTGCTTTTCTACCAAAGAACCAGAAGAAAGGCTGTCCCACAAAGTCGAAATAATCCTAGTACTACTACATATTATGAATAGCCACAGACCAGGTGAAATCCAAGAGCAAACTATGCTAGACACTGTACAACCATACAGTAACAGAGAGTCTCTGCCCCAAACAGCTTACAGTCTTCAGAAACTCAACAAAGGATATGGGAGAAAAATAATACAGCAATGCAGAGAAATGATCAGTGCAATGGCAGAATACTATGTTCCTTCCATTTCCTTTTACAGAGAAGGAAAAAAATAAGCAAGATTAGCGTCACAAAAGACAAAAGCAGAGAGAAGATGGGATGTGATAGTCAGTGAGAGGAAGAAAAAGGTGGTGAGAATTAAAGTGGCAAGCAGGATGTTTGAGCTATACAGTACGTTAAGCAAAGTGATGCGACTGCGAGAGCTGGCAAAAAGGGAGCTTGAGCAAAACAGCCAATTAGGAAAAGGGAAAGAAAAAACAGTCAGAAATATCAGTAACCGTCAGTCTCCTTCGTGCGCTGCTTCTACAGCTGCTCTGCTGGCTTCAGTCTTTGGTTGAATGGCAAGATCCTCACCTGCCATAAGGGAAGCTGGACTGGCTGTATGGCAGAGGAACTGAATTTGAAAGGTCGAGAAGACATGCCACATAAAAAATAGCTTTCAAAAAAGTGATATATGCTAAATATAGTAATCTTGTTTTTAGCAGAAATGTATAAATTAAAAATATATAACAAGTAAGGGCAAATACTTGCAACTGAAATGTATTACACAGATGTATTACACCTCTGAATCTGAGTAAAAAGGAAGACAAGTCCTTATTACGTTAATATCAGTATGGCTCTCTATAGTGACACACAATGCAGCATATTTAAATGACATTATGAACCCAATCTTACTCCCATGGTAAATAATGGCATTTTAAATAGCGTAATGAAACCTAAATCAGTTATGACTGCAAGTTACTACATATATACTGTGATGGTTATTTGTTAATCTTAATACGATTTCCACTGTCTTATCAAATCACAGCAAAACTGTCACACTTGTTGACAGTTTCAACAATGAGGTCAAGCAGTGAGCAGTTACAAAGAATGAACTGTTTTACCCTCCAGAGGCGGTCACTGCAGAAGCAGGTGAATAGCCATTACCGTAACAACTCTGCTCCTTTTTGCAACAGATCTTATACTGGACTGTCATTCTGCAACCTTGCCCAAGCATTACATTCACGTGTTGTTTTATCTGTAAAAACATCAGCCTGAGATGACTTTCTAAGAGGAAGTCAAGGATCAGTCCAGTGACCTTAAAGGACCCTCTTATATTACTAACCTTGCTTATATTTTGAAATATAACCTAGAATATCCAGAATTTAAACAGAAGCATGTATTTTAAGTTAGAAGTAACAATTAGAGACCACCTTGCTCTCAGACACTCTCACACAAACCCAATTTACCTATGGACGACAATCACAGAATCCAAACTGATGTACGATCCAGAATATCCCAATTAAAAGTTTCCAGCACTACACTTAGTCTTATTCTGACAGGTCAAACTGTACATTGTAATATTCTAATATACCTTAATGTAACAGAACACGTGAAAAGGCTCTTCCTTCAGATTACCTTACACATCCTCTCTGAATTCTTCAAAACAAGGTTCAGCAAGAGTCAAATGGACTGCATTGATTTATTTTTACTATGTTTATTAATCACTTGAGATGAAAACTGTTTTCATGGGCAAAAATATTAAAATTCTCAATTATAAATGCACTTTTAAATTTACTCTGATAGTTTCCACATGTCTGAAAAAAGAAACTGCCTGGATAATTGACTAAGCAGTTACCTGGTTTCAGGGGATTTGCGTCTCCCTCCTTGTAATTGAGTGGTAGAAATGTAGTTGACTTAAAAAACAGTAACCTTTTTATACACCCCTACATGTTCTACTACATGGAAGAGGCCACTCCTGTGTAACTCTTCAGGTGAGGAGGACTGCACCTGAGGCAGCAGATCCGATCATATTTGGTTCCTAAAAGGCCATAATCTGGACATTTTTTTCTAATTCCACATAATAAATTCAATTAAATAAATATGATCACAAACAACACTATATTCTATGAGCCATTAACTCAAGAAGCAGAAACATGAATGTCAGAATTGGCTATGTATGCTAAATCAGAACTCCAGTCCGCTTTACATTCCTGCTGACAGTTCCTGTAATGAGCATGCAGCATTAAATAAAAAACATGACCTGTTTAAACAAAGATCAGAGCGCCAGCTTTACCTTTGCATTCTCTCATGTTTGTTGTTTGGCATGACAAACTAACACCAAAACAAGTATCTTATTAATGCCAGCCCAGTAGGTTTTTGTGCAGTGCAATGAGGGGTTTGCTCTCGTCCACCAAGATTTGTGTACCTTTAAAATGGGTATTTTTCTTGACAGGAACATACACAGGTATCCTCAGTGGTTACTCTGCTTTAAATTAGACCAAAGGAGAGCAGGGAGAGACGAGGTAGAAGGAATAATGTACAAGCAAGAAATTTTAAGATTCTTCCGTCTCAGATAGCTTGAGACAATGAAACAAACCAGAAGAGCCAAGCTAAAACTGTTTAAACATACCATTAAATTTCATGGGTAATAATTAATACCAATCAATTCATGTATGTATTATACATGGCATAGCCATTACATTTAATAATTTTTTTAAAAAATCCGTATGTAGAATAGAAATTAACCCCTCCCCTTTGTATAGTACACTACCAAAAAATTTACAGCACCTGGCATCATGAAGCTGTTTATTACGAGTGGGTGCAACACGGATTACCATCATATAAAGAGTCCTTAATTGGTCTTCTCAAAAGATACACTCTTTCGGGAGTCAAATTTCAGACATGCACATTTAAAATGCAGCCTTGTATTTTAAATATCTACTGGTATTCTTTTGAAAAACCGAGAGTTCACTTCATCAGGAGCCAATCACAAAGTTTAATAATCTTGCCTAGTTATCCATTTATCCAAAATATCCAAAGCTCCTTTATACTAGTCTAAATTACCTACGAAATTCATTAAGCCTCAACTGAAGTTGAAATGGCTATCAATACCGTACATTATCAGCAGATCTCTTAATTATGATATTGTCAAGGTATAGATTGTGTAAGCAGAAATCTTCAGCTATTCATCTTCCGCCAAAGAGAACGGAATGTTTAAAATCTGTCTAGTTTCTGCATGTTTCCCATCTTTATCCTCTGTGTTATCCACAGACGAGTATACGCGTTTGTAAATGTACTCCACATTACCCATCTGAAAGTGCAAAATATAAAACGCTGGCATGAAGAAAGCAATGTATTAAAAGCAACGAAATCCCTACCTAAACGTCCCTAGCCTTTTTTTTCTGCCCCACTGCTCCGAGCGTGCTGGATACCAAATAACAGCGCAATAAATTACACGGAAATCAGCGTGAATCCTAAAAAAAAAAAAAAAAAAAAAAAAACTTATCGAGCGCTTTCCTCCCGGAACAAAACTTTGGAGGTCACTAAATCCTCTCCTACGACAAAGGAAAGTTCTTCCACCACCCCTTCCCGCGGCTACGCCAGGGGAAGCTATCGGGGTAGGCGCACACGGATGTTCCTCGGGGGCTTCCCTCCCGGGCGGTCACCCGTGGCGGCTGGTGACACCTGAACACGGCGGTGGCAGACGGGGGGGGGGGGGGGGTGACAGAGGCTGGCCGGGGCTCCCCGCGGGTCGCCGCCCGCCCGCGGCAGCCCAGCCTCCGCGGGAACTCTGCGAACAAAGTAACTTCCCGGCTGGCTCGCGGGAGGCGGCGGGGCACGCGTGGGGCCGGGGGGGGGGGGGGCTGCTCTCCCCCGCGTGCCGGAGAGGGGAGCCCCCGGAGAGGCCAGGGGCGGGCAGGGCAGCGGCAGCCCTTCCCCGAGAGCGGGGTGACAGCCCTTACCTTCACACACCCCCTTCCTCACGCCCGGCGGCAGGCGAGCGCCGGCAGAGCAGCACGGAGGCAGAGCAAGGGGAGCTGCGAGGCTCTCGGCGGCTCTCCCTCCGCCTCTCTCCCGCTCCTCGGAGAAGCCCTTCCCCCCGACCGCCTCACTCTCTCTAGCTTTGGGGCATATATATATATATATAATTTTTTTTTTTTTTTTTTTTTTTAAGGCGCAAAGCGAAGCCACGGGAAAGCTTGGTTGGGAGAAGCAAAGCCCTGACGCGCTTGGGGGGGGTGGGGCGGCTGGGGGGGGGGGGGTTCAGACCCTCGCACGGCAACACAGGCAGACCCATCCCCCCCGCCTCCTCGGTCCCCAGCCGGGGAAGGCAGCGCCGAGGCTCGAACCTCGCTGCCTTCAACCGATCCCGCGCCGGGGAACGGGCCCTGCGCACAATCCCCCCCCCCCCCCCCCCCCCCCCCGCCCCGAGCCGGCGGGGAGACCCCGCCCGGGGCGGCCGCACGCATCCCTTCCCTTCTCCGCTCCCCATCCCTGCAGGGGCAGGGAGGGCTCGGGGAGGGGGCTCCCCCAAAATACTTACCCTGCCCGCCGGGGCTGCTTTGAAGACGCAGGATTTTGTGCTAGCGATCGTCTCCTTCTCCAGGAGCCCAGCCTCCCCTCCCCCCCCCCCTCGCCTCCCCTCCCCCCCCCCCCCGCCTCCCCCACCTCCTTTGGGGGACCAGGAATCCCCCACTGCCGGCCCTCCCCCTCCTCCCCCCCCGGCCGGGGAGCCCCACGGGCCGGCCGTGCCCGGCGCCGCCGGAGCTGTGAAGCTGCCGGGGCCGCGGCCGGGGGCGGCCCGGCCGGGTACGGGGCCCGCGGTGCTCCATGGCCCCCGGCCGGCGCCGGGACGCGCTGCCGGCCCGCGCTGCGGCGGAGGCGCGGGTCGGCGCCCTCCCGCCTCGGGTTGGGGGTCAGCGGGGGGGGGGGGGGGCGCGGCGCGGGGCCGCCTCCGGCGGGAGGGGGAGGCTGCGCCCCCCGGCCCTCCGCCTCAGGGGCCCGCCGGAGCCCGCCGGCGGGGCTGCCCGCCCCGGGGCAGAGTTGAGGCAGCACCCAGGGGAGCGAGCGTGTGTAGCGGGCGGGGGAAGGCAGAACTCCGCGCCGGGCTGTCGGGGGAAGGGGGGGGGGGGGGGGTGTCCCGGCCTCCCGTGCCCCGTGGCCCCCCTTCTCCCCTCAGAGATCGGGGGGAGGTTTGGCCGCGGGGCTCCCGCGGGTGCCTGCCCGCAGCCAGGCCGCGCCGCGCCGGCCGTTAGGCGGCTTGGCGACCGTTAGTCGGGCGGGCGGCCCGTTGGGGTGAGGGCCAGCTGTCCCCACGCCCGGAGCCCGCGTCCCCGCCGCGGCCGAAATGTTCGTCTCCGGCCAGCGCCTCGGGGCCAGGGGAGCCGCTGGCTGTCGCTTCAGCAGTGCAGGTGGTGGTGGTGGGCGAGAAGGACTCGGGGGCTCCGGGGGGGGGGGGGGGGGGGACGGACCGAGGAGCCGCGGTCCGGTGTGAGGTACTGGTGCGGCAGCGGGGAACTTCGGGGTGTCGTGAGGGAAGGCCCCTTCCCTGCCAGCGCCTGGTGTATTTCTCAGAGGCACTGAGCATGCACAGCTTCCCTGCGCTTCAAAATCAGGCCATGATAGAATCATAAATATATAATATTGCACTCCTATGATATTATGAGCGGAGAGCAGGAGAGTTAAATGCGTACATCGAGGAGAGGCAAATTACATATAAAGGGCTTTACTGCACAATTGTCAAGCGATTCTAAAATGAAATATTTTAAAATCCGTCCAAGAATAAATTTAATTCCTGCACGCTTGTTCCCGTATCGCCTACTAGGCAAGGAAGCATGCTGGATATCTAGCAACAATTAGTGGAGTTACATCTGCGTTCGGCGCACATGGTGACTTTATCACTGATCAAACAGTCTTTTCAAAAATCCTGAGCTGGAAAATATCCATTCTATAAAAGAAAATTGCGATTTGGACATTTGGTCTATGTCAGAATGAAATAGACGGCGTTAGGAAATTTTCTGGAGGAAATAAAGGAATGCCTCTCAGCCTAGCCCCATAGTCAGTGTATTACCAAAGCAGAGGCCAAACTTGAACGCAAGCCTCGGCACAGGGGGGGAATACCTCAGCTACCCACCGAGCTATTATCTGCTCCGCGTGCAGATGGAGATGAGGCTGGGCTGTGTATCAGAAACGGGAAATTGGACCTGAGAACCCTCCCGCACAGTTTTTGTTGCTGGCAAAACATGCATTTATCTTGAAAGTTTGCATTTTGACGTGTCAGCGTTTTTACAACAATATAAATGTGCTTGAAAAATTTTTGATCAGCCTAATGGTTAGGACCTATTAGAAGCTGCAGAACATATTCACAATCAATTCACTTATTCAGATGCATGAATACAAGCTTAGAAAAGTAATTACAGGCACCTTTTTTTGGAAATCTTGAGGCTGTGTAGTTTCCCCATGGGAAATATGAGTAATAAGTTCCTACCAAAAAAAAAAGAGGCAAATGTGCTAAGCATTGTTCTTATTTATTTTTTTCTATAATATTAAAAATTGTTGATTAAATGTTCCAGGTAGGGTAAGGGTTGTTGGATGTAAATCCTTCATTTTAACTATTGTCTAAAAGAACGAGCAGAAAAATTTGATCTTGGTAATTTAGATCTTCTTTTTACTTTTTAAATTTTAGTTTTCTTTGTTAAGAGAAATTTATTTTCCTTTTTTGGTGAACACGTAAACAAAAATTGGCAACTGATCAGTATTACCAAATCTGGCTGTTTTGATTCTTCCCAACTAAGAGATGATGTTGTATCCATACACATTGAATTAATCTATTTTAGCTTTAAAATCTTTTATTCAGAATATTAATTTCTCACCTTTTATTGTTACAAAATAGTGAATGGTACTTCACATTTTTAGTTATTTATTTAGTGTTTGCGTCAAGTTCTGCTCGTATGAAAACTGACATTCAATTAAAATTTACAAGAGGTCATTTTAAATTGTTCATTAAGACTACCTTAAATATGCTTGATGCATTTCAAAAGCATGTTTGCATTCGAAAATATTTTATGAAACAACTGAAATCATGACCTGCAGAATGGGAATTAAATTAGAAGCTTCTGGTAGCCGTGTCCTTCACAATCTTAGAGAAGGTAGATCTTATCCTCTCATACTTAGGGTTAGCTGTAGATTGACAGAGGAAAATAGGCGATCCTACCTTTTCTACTCTTACGTTGATTTTTCAACTTTGAGTTAAATAGTTCTTAACTGAACTACTTGAATGGATTGAAACAAAGAAGATATTCACCCTGCCTGCAGAAGAAAATGCAGCTCTCAAAAATCGCTTTCCTCGATCAGTTACATCCTGTGCCATCTGCTTAGCCTGTGACTTCAGTCAGTTGAGTGGCAACACCTTCAAAACTTGAGCAAGCAAACATCTTTTTTGATTGACTATCTTAACTCACATCAGTACACAACAGCACGTGTAAAACCTAAGTTAGCTGTGATACCAAGTGTAAATTGAAGAGATGCAGATAAGATATCCACAAAATGTTATTTGATTTGTTTTAAATAGTGAGTTTTGGGGGAAAATATTGTGAAATTATGTTGTGCAGTTAGGACAGTACTTGTAATGGGATTTTGATCAAATTCATTGGATAATGAAGCAAGGAACCCCTAAATAGTTACCCTTGGTTGTACAAACAGGTTGTTACTTTAAGGTGGAAGAGCTTATATATCTTATTTTTTGAATGATTAGTTTTGATGACAGAAATTGCTCTATGTGAACCTCCACTTACATAGCAACAGACAAAAATTAATTTCAAGTGATAGGGGAGGAAATGATCCCCTTATCTAAAGTGAAAGGTAGTTGGGCAAAATGACGTTCAGGAGATGACTGGGGAAGGCGGAAATGGATAATAAATATAATCCTGTATAACAGTGCATCACTTTATTTCTGCTGAATTTTTTTACTTAATTTGGCTTTTCGGTGGTTGACAACTATTTATGTGTAGTTTAATTTAAATCTGTACTTCAAAACCACCCATTAAGTGAACAGATCTAGCCTATTTTAGGATTTTTTATGATTCTAGAGCAGTTTGATTTTTACAGATAAGAGTTCATGGCAGACTTCTGTCAGCACAGTGTCATGGCAGAAGAGGAACAGTAGACCACTGCTGAGTGACAGCCTATAGCTCTGAAATCTGCAATCCGTCCTCTCTTACGTTATCCATTTCCCATCCTCTGTGCTTCTTTGACGTGTCAGACTTCCTGCACATGTACTGCAGAGCTAGTCTATGCATATGCACTAAAGTCAATACTTCCTAAACTTGTCTGACTTATGCTCCTATGATGCTTTCCTGAAGGATCAGATTTAACGCACGTGTGCAAGTAACGGCTGATCTGTAAATTCAGTGTGGTCTTAGCCAGGACACCTGAATATATAGCATGGAAGTCAGAGTTAGCGTACATGAGCTCTGATGCATTGCTGTATGTCCATAAAACCTGGACAAATACAGAAAAACATCAGGTTGTGCCTGGGCATAATTACCACATGGAAAGAGCAACATATGTAGGAAGCTTTGTCTATAAAGTAGCCTTACCTCTTCATTGTCCAGAATGGAGAGACCTGTTACTTGGGCAGTGGAACATCACTGCTAACATAAAAAATGTGTTACAGGGTTTTTACCCTGAATTTTACATCTTTTCCACAGAAATTTAAAACTGGGTCTGATGCATGACTAAATCCCATTGTCATTTCTTTAGCGGAGAGGTGGTCTCTAATATGCATTATATTTTTAATCTGATAAATACATAGCTAGTTCTTAACACTAAACATATCAATCAAATCAGTCTCATGTAGTTTTCCAGTAAACCTCAGTGATCTTCTTTCAACTGTGGTGAGGCGTTCCCTCCAACTCCTCATAAAATATGGAACTGCGGTACTCTGCCTGTGGGGAAAAAGCCTGAAGCCACGTAGTGATGTATCTGTACAACAGTGTGAAAGAGAAATTCCCGATTCATAGTCCTGCATAGTCAACATTACCTGATGGTAAACTTTAAATTGCCAGAGTTGCTTAACATCATGATTAAAAGCCGTTTGTTTCTTTCTTGTATTATGTTGTGTTTGACAAAATAGAAGAGACAAAAGTCTCACAATTGCTTGCATACCGAGCAAACAATTGTACATTCTCCAATTGTACAGGCTTTTATTATTCTTAAAACTATGGTCTGGTAATACTATGGATACCATAAGGCCTTTTAAATTGCCCGTCACGAGCAAAATGAAAGGCCGAAGTCCGGAATCCCAAAGCACAATTATGTGAGTTGTGAAACTGAGTAGGTATATCCAGCAGCTACATAAAAATGACAGGACAAAACCTCAGACAAGCCAGCATTGTTTCATCCCAAAGATGCCAAAACCGGCTTTGGAATGATATTCAGCTTTTAATTAAGACAAATGAGAAATGTCACAAATCATCCATTGTACAGGTCACAGCAAAACCACGTAACTACTGTAGAATTTCTCCTTCCTAACCACTGATGTAGTTCCCAGTTTCATTTAACTGGCATTTTTCTTGAAGTTTACTACTGTGTCAGAGGCTGGAGTACTACAAATAACTCTAAAACCTGAATAGCAGTTGCTTATGTTACTAATAGTAAGACAAAATGTCTGCATTCTCCTGTATTAAAAAGAGAAAATTAAGTAGAGTGAATAAAAAAGAAAACAGAAAGTATTTGTATTTTGAAAGATCTGGAGTTATATTTGGAACAGCTCTAAAGACTAGCTTCTTTTCAGTGCTATAAATTAAAAAATATAACTGAGATGCCATCTATAGCGATGAAAGGTGTTCTTTTTTTTTGCCAGTGATACATATCCTTCAGCTCAGGGGAAAAACTCCATTTCAACCATCAAGTGGACATTTTTGTGCTCCTATTTTAGGAACAGAGATCCCTTTTATAGACATTAAACACAGTTTACTAGTGGAAATTTTTCATTTATTATAACTGTTTCATGTAGTGTCTTTCATGTAAACATTATAAAAAGGATTTAATGTTGGATTTAGAAGTTGGGGTTTGGGGTTTTTTGCCCTTTGTTCTTGTTTTGTATTTTATTTCTTTGGAGAACTCTTTTTTCCCCCTTTCAGGAAATTTCACATAATCTTTTCCATTCGTCATCAGCCAGGTTGCTGATTACCAGAGTAACTGCCAAGCTTTCAACTCCTTGTCATCAATGGGCTGTGAATGACAGACAGCATTAATGTTGGCAAGCTCCCACTCTCCTTTTCGCCTTTCCCAAATGTAATTAAACTGCACTAATACAGCAAAAGAAAAGCTGCAGCTTTATTTTACTCACCCTAATAACATAACAATTAAATCACAGAAGCACACAATACAGTCAAATAAACCCATCATGACAAGGAAATTCAGAGGTAAGGGAAGTGTGTATCTACCATTTAGAGAAAAACATGAGTAAAGAGTCTTCCTTTCCTTTCCTAGCACTACAGCGGCCGCACTGTTTAACCTTCAGCAAGATGTTATGGCCAGCATCTGCGTAACCACTCTCTTCCAGCCTGGTGAAAAGCCTCAAGTGTTTCCTCTTCTGTTGCACCTTTGGTTTAAGCATAAAGGGAATATTTAGCTTCTCCTTCAAATGATCTGTTATCTCCCTGATAGGGGACAGCTGGATAAGGAACAGAAAGGATGTGGGTCATAACATACAGGTCGAACGGAATTACACACTTTACCTACCAGAAAGAGATGGCATTATCATGACCTTTGAAGAAGTTCTGGGCCTTTGGTTTAAAGTCTGTAGGGGTTAGAGGATAGCCAAGCATCAGGAAGAGGGAGAAACCAGAGTCCTCACCTCACTTGCAGAGGACTATGGAGGCTTGTAAAATGCACAGATACCACTGAACGTTTCTGTGGTAGGTAAATTGTCAGTAGATTAATTTATGTGTGTTTCTCTGGACCAAGGCGAGTGAAGAAGCTGCTGGCCCTCAGAAAGGCAATGGAATTTACCCATAAACCTGTCATTCTTTGCAGCAGTGTTCTAGGATGGGAAGCAAGCGCTCATAAGGAGGTTGAGAACTGACTGCCATGAGCTCTGTAGGCACGGTTCTGAGGCTAGCATACATGCTGGCGTGATAGCCTGTCTCATTTTTCAAGCTATCAATAAAAATAATACAGGTGGCTTATAGGGCAAAGTAAATTTACAGTAATGCAAAGAAGTAGTTTGACTAAATGCAGAGAGAGGGAAAGACACAGCTAGCCAGAAACAAGGGACACTATACTTAGTAGGGAAAGCATGGAAGAGCCAGGACCATCCCCAGCATGTACTTGAGCAACCAGAATGGGAGCTTGGTTACTGACCAAAGTAGACACAGCTTCAAACATGACAATTATTAGGCCAGCCTGGCTAAACAGACTCTAAATGAATCTGTGCTTGTACAATTTTGGTGACTAATAGTGACTGTTAGTTGACAGGTGGTACCTTATAAATCCAGCCTGTGCCAAATTCTCTGAAGATCTGCTAGTGTGGAGTAAGTAATCTAACAGTGTGAACAAACTGTCCTGCAACACTAAATGCAGTTCAGTATTATGGTAGTCTTCCAGAGGAAGAAACACTTGGCTGAAACCAGTTTTTAGACAAAGGTTACAGCAGGATCTTATGCGTTACATTTTTAGTAGATCTGGAGCAGGGGTGAATTTTTCTGTGTTTGATAATGTGGCTAATGTGTTATTAACAGCCGTAAGGAAAAAAGGGATGCATGTAAAACGTAAAAATGTAAACCCACTGGACTGAATGAATAGTGTATAGGAGGAACACTAAAGAGGTGGAGTTGAAGGTTTCTGTTAGATTTGTTCTGATATAGTGCTGTTGCTTTAAACAGGCAGTTGCAAAATGGCCCAAAAGACCTTTTGGTTAAGAGTCATGATTTTCTTCTTGATTCAGCAAAGACCGAGGCTGCAGTGTTCCAAGCCAGCTCTAGGCCATCAGAGGGAGAACCAGCACATCAAACACTCACCTCATCTGTTTTTGCCATCAAGCAGAGAAAGAAGAGGCCACAAAGGACATAGAAAAGAACATATCAGAAGAGCATAACTGAGCTGTCAGCTGTTCTTGTGCATCAAGCACAATTCTTGTTAGAAAAAAACCACAACGTTATGGCAGACTGGGTTCCTGTATAGAAACTACCTTGAACACTTTAAAAGGCTTTCTCTGAATGACCATGAATAGATGATTGCCCAGATCCTGTAACAATTTAATCTGATTTTTCAGACTGAATATTAAGCAAAGATTGGCGATAGAAATTGGCCCTAAGATGAGAAGAAATGCTTTTATTGCAAGCAAGGTTTGCAGCATTTCAATGTGATGGCCTTTGATTCTCATAGTGGGCAGCTACATTTGAGGAACCACCAGAGGAGGCTTTGGTCCAGAACTCCTCCTGGCCTGTTCACTACACCTAGATAATACCCTGGCACATGCTAGTATCTTTGAACAAAATTAGATATATTTACAAATAGGCCAGGATCAGCTCAAGGCTGCTGGTCTGAAACTGTACACAAAGCAATAGGAATTACGTTAAAAAGAATGAATTTAGGTCTGGCACGCAGAACAGTGAGGAGGGAAATTCTACTCTTAACATCTTTGAACACCAGCCAGCTCCCCAGAGACTCCCAGATGTGCAGTTTTGTGGGACTTTAATCCTACCAGAGGAGGTTTATTTCTGTGTTTCACAATATTACATAACATTTGCATAAAAAGAGTAGGAAAAGAATGTTAGTTCAGTGGTCAGTGTGTGATTTAGTATTCAGAGATGAAAAGGTTCTTCTGACTTTTTCTCTGTTAACTGACCAGGGCTTCAAACCTCATTTTCAATTAGACACAGATGCTAGTGTTTATGGACTGGGTATTGATACAGGAATGTAAATGACTTGAGAGGATGACAGTTTATTAAGAGTCAATAGATAAACTCTCCTGGGAAAAATTATCGTATGCCCTGCTAGTGATTAAAACTATAGAACATGTTCACAACTACTTGTATGGAAAGAAGCTTGTGATGGGAATGGACCAGCAGTGGTTCTTCAGATTCAAAACCAGAGGGGCAACTTATTCCAACTGCAGACTGGAATAACTGCAGTGGTATGGTTTTGTAGTAACCCAAAAGCATGGGTTCAGGCTTAACATTGACTGCTATTAATATTTTGTCCAGATAGCTTCATTGTGGGATTGATTGCAAATGCCAGTCTAAACAAGCAAGGAGCAAAGAATTGATTGTTCAGGGAAATGAACATGTTTGGGGAAAGGCAATTGTTTTCCTCCCTTCCTGTGTCTTGGAGAAGTGCAAATCCAGTGGAACAGTAGCTACAGGGATTCCCAAGAAACCAGGTGATTCCCACAGAGAGAACCTGATATCAGACTACCGTGCTATTGGCAACAGTTTTCCTGGAATATAGTCTCTCCCTTAATGTACCTCAGTGAAAACTCTGTTCACAGTGGAATGGCTTGGGGTTTAAGATCAAGTTCTGTATAAAAGATGGGAAGAAAGCAGTAGATTATAAGCTTTATTAGCTGACTCTAGATCCTTTGAAAAAGAAGGCTGTAGTGTAATGTCATCATTTAAAAACTGCTGGATATTTGAAGGGCTGCAAAGTGGTATGATTTCCTTTGCACGAGTTACAAAATAGATGTAGAAAAAGTGGCTAGGAACTGTTAAGAGACAGGGAAAGCCTCTGTCAGGCAGTAATTTTGCTAAGCAGATCTTTCTGATATTTTTTAATAAGGACTAGTAATTATTATTTGCTTGGAGTTTTTGAACTAGTTCACAAAATGGCATAAATATTACTTGGGAAGGCATTGTTAGGGCCCTGTGTGCACTAATAAGTCTTAATGATCCTGACCAGCCTCACCTGAGGCCTCCACCCACACGCATGGGCCCAGGACCTCTATTTAAGCTCAGCCCTGGCCCTTCAGTCTATCCTAGAGCTTTGCTGGAGAAGTGATGGGTTGTGGCCATGCTGTGTAGCTGCTTGATCTGGATCTCAACCCATGGGCTGACTTCCAGGCTTGATCTGGGACCTGCCTTGTTGCTGTGGACCTGGCTGGTGATCACTGGACCTGATCTTAACGCTGACCTATGGACTGATTTTCTAGCTTGACCTGAGACCTGCCTCATCATGATGGTATTGGCTTAATATCTGGATTCTTGGTTGGACCTGGCCACCATTTCTGGGTTTGTCTTGCTACATCCCTTGAGTTCTGTGGGATGGGCCCTGGCTAATGAGGTACCTGCCTTGGTGGCCTCAGCATTCCCCTAGACTCATCTTCCTTTAGGGAACAGCCCTGCCCTGCCTGTTCCCTTACAGACATAAAGCAGAGCAGACTGTAGCAGAGAGGATGAATTAGTTTTGGATTTTTTGGGGTGGGTCATAGACAGGTCAGGGAAGAAATTTTGAATCAAAAGTGTTTCTGTAGATTTGTGAGACTACAGGAAATCCATTAAATAACTACTATCTCAGTGTACCAACTTCTGATGTGATAGTAGAGGAATTCAGAGTGGATGCTGGCAGTCCAGCTGGCTTTCTTGTCAACAAGAGGTGGGAATTAGCCTTATTCCTTTTATAACTTCTAGGAGCGTAGGCTAGTGCTCCTCACTCTTGGTTGGGGGCTGGAGACTTCTGGAAATCTTCTACCTGGAGTTCCTGTAGACTACCAATTACTTAGGTCATTCAGAAGTTTTTAATTCCGAAAAGAGAAACTGAAGTGTCCTGACTGGAATGTATTTAAAGACAATGTCTGATAGATGGGACTATCTACTACTGATGCTTCTAGTGTGTGTGAGCCAGGAGCACTTCCCTGCTCTTGGGTGTGGGTGCTATGGTGGGACAAGACCCAGAGTACACCAGCCCTTTACATGCCCATTTTCACTGAGAGATTCAAAGGAAGCTTGGAGTTTCTCAATTGGAGAGATCAGGATTGCAGGGTGTGCCACAGATGATGCTTTTTCAGTAGCAACAGTGCAATTCCTGAAACAAAGGTGATTTGTTAGAAACATCTTGAGCCCTGTTTGGTTTCACTGGATCCAAGATAGTTCCTGAGTTTCTGGCAAACTTTGGAGACTGTCATGTCCTCCCCACAGAGTAAGCCACAGATGGAACTACTTGGAACTGGGAGTTTGAGTCCCTATCACTGCTTTGTGAAGTCAATGCTCATTTTAGCTGTGATAATCACTGAGCAGCTGAATGGTTTGGGGAACTTCCAGTTCAGAAGAACTCCTGAAAATATCTCACTTAGATTTGATTTGGACTGAAATCAAATCTGAAAAGCCCCCTCAAATTTCCATTGAACTGCAAATCTTGCTTTTGAGCCAGATCTGATTGGAAACCTTAAACTGGGTAAACCTTGGGTGGGACCCCACATAGACCTGATGTGAATACAAGCAGTGTCATTGAAGATAATTTGGGGTTCAGTCTTGGAAATAAATTGTCATGTCCAACTGAGAGCATTTCCAGGGTTAAGTTTATTCTCCTCCCTTTCTCATTCTAATGATGGAGAGAATACCTGTCAATCTTGAAATTGCAAAAGCTGTTTCAGTAACAAGCCCTCTCCGTTAGGACACGATGTGTGGGGTGCCTCCATGTAGCCTGAAAGAAATCTGGGCAGGGAATGGAAACCTCCAAAGACAGATGCAATGAGGTATGATTGGATTGGAGTAGCACATGAAAACATCCTAACAGAAAGATAGGATACAGCTGCTTAAAATTATATAATTTGTAATGAATCTTCTATAAAGACTCTTCTATTTTTATTTCCTTTTGGAGGTGACTTACAGGTGTCAGCCTTCTGTCGTGAGCTGCAGTGATGAGTGAGTGAGGTTAACTGAGATGTGGCTATGAACTGCCTTGAATCTGATCCTAATTGCTGCCTTATACTTCTAGTGAGTGATGAGAAGCTGTAAAGCTCCCTCATGAAACACTGCAGCAGAAGTGATGGGAGATTTCAATCCAAAGCTCATTGTCCAGAACCAAAGATACAAAAACCTGTTCAGGAATTTACGGTGTATGGCCACAGAGTCTTCATTGGGAATCCCTTTGAAGGGAATGCAGTACGCGTGTATGAAAAATAGAGAAGAGAACGCTAAGTACGCAAAATTAACAAGTATTGGGAATATGGTCCTAACAAAAAGCCAGAGGAGAGTTTTTTGGGCTGAACTGTGTCAGATGACTGGCACTGTGAGCAGAGACAGTCTCCTGCTATTTGAGTCCTCTTCTGTTCAGGCAAACAGGATGGCATCAGAGAAATAGCCGACTCCTTCACTAACCAGTTTCTCCTCCTAACTGGAACAACCTGCAATGCCCAAAGTTGTGACTTAGCAGGTAAGAGCGGTTATAACACATATGCATTACTTGCTAGAATGGTTATGATGGTTTAGAAAATAGTTTCTCTCCTCTATTCAGCGTATGGATCCAGTCTGTTATCTCATTGTTTGCAAAAGGACAGTAGGGGAAAAAAAACCCATATTGGCACAGGGAGAAGTGGATCCTGCACACTAAAGTTAAGGCATTGGGACAAGCACAGAGGAAAGTCCACAGTAGGAATGTTTTTCTTCATGGTGCCAAGAAAAAGCATGAAAGATGATACTATTAAGCTTGGAAAATAGGAATCTCATGCCAGTGATGTTTGAGCCTCAGAAATAATGTGTCAAAGATGTTGGAACATTTAGAATACAATCTTTTACTGTTTCAATGTCATTAACATATTGTTCTCACTATTTTCTATGACAAGAGAATTCATTGAGTCAATTTGTCTTCAACCTGTTAAATGTACTATGTGTAGGCAGGTAAGATAACCTTATTTATATAGTATTACAAGGGAGAATGCTGACTACACTCACTTTTGCACTCTTGAAAACTATTTCTTCTAACAGAAAATACCACACATCCGTTTTTCAGAGTTACAGCACTCAGGCAGGTGTGAGAATACTGTTTCTTAAAAGAATGGCTTCAACAAAGAAGAGACAGAGGGGGTGTAATCCTACCTGTGGTGTTGAAGTTACACTGAAAAGTTTGTTTGGCTCTTGTTACTTTGCTTAAACTGCTCTCACACCAGATACTGGTCCATCTTTCCTACAAGAACTATCTCTCAGAATGAGACCTTGAGATATCTGTCCCCTTTCTGCTTCATGCATTACTTTAATCTTCTCAGTTTCACCTTTTTACTTTTTTTCCTGTTGCTTTTCTTGATTTACAGGGACAGTTTCTTGTCTTTCTCTGCCCTTATATTAATTTATTTTAGTCCTCCCCCCTCTCCCCAGCTATTGATAGAACAAATGAATACTCAAGCCTTTGCATTTTCCTTATCTTTAACCCTGGCCACTTTAAATCTGCTGTGTGCTCCTGTTGCAGGGAACCATCTGGAGACGTGAGCCGAGTAACAACCGGACACCGATACGGTTAAAGTTGTTCTCCCTTTATTGCCCAATAGCGTGCTTATATACCTTGTCAAGCTAAACATCAGCTGTCCACACGCCATAAGCTAAAATATAATTGGTTATACTAACTCTGTACACGCGCATAAACATAGGACACAATTGGTTATACTAACTAAAACATGTGAAACTTGTCTCAGTCTAATTGGTCAAGATAAACTGCTGAATTGAGGTTCTTCGTGCCAAGTTCCCTTTATCGTGGAATGCGCACCTGTGTTCTTCTAATTGGCATCTTTCTTTTTTTGTCGTCTTGTTTATTCTGTTCAAGGCCTTCTAAAGACGTCTGGAATGCTCTTGCGACCGTTAGCTAAATATGTGTCCGCAACATGCTCCCAAGGGTCTCAGTACTCCAGCCTGCTGCTTCTGACCGAGTTGCTTTTTTTGTCACTGTCTGGTATAACCTGTGCAATACGACAGCCCTCTCCACCACTGCACACACTAAAGTCCAAGTGGAAGTTGGGCTGCTTTGTGTTAATTCCACATCTTTGTCAGCGACAGGGACAGTGGGATTGAGTGCACCCTTAGCAAGTTTGCTGATGACACCAAGCTGTGTGGTGCGGTCGACATGCTGGAGGGAAGGGATGCCATCAAGAGGGACCTTGACAGGATTGAAAGGTGGGCCCATGTGAACTTCATGAAGTTCAACAAGGCCAAGTGCAAGGTCCTGCACATGGGTTGGGGCAATCCCAAGCACAAATACAGGTTGGGTGATGAGTGGATTGAGAGCAGCCCTGCGGAGAAGGACTTGGGGGTATTAGTGGATGAAAAACTGAATATGACCCAGCAATGTGAGCTTGCAGCCCAGAAAGCCAATTGCATTTTGGGCTGCATCAAAAGAAGCATGACCAGCAGGTCGAGGGAGGGGATTCTCCCCCTCTACTTCACTCTTATGAGACCCCACCTGGAGTACTGCGTTCAGCTCAGGTGTCCCCAACATAAGGAGGACATGGACCTGTTGGAGCAAGTCCAGAGGAGGGCCATGAAGATGATCAGAGGGCTGGAGCACCTCTCCTGTGAAGACAGGCTGAGAGAGTTGGGGTTGTTCAGCCTGGAGAAAAGGGTCTGGGGAGACCTTATAGGAGCCTTCCAGTACCTGAAGGGGTCTGCAAGAAAGCAGGAGAGGGACTCTTTACAAGGGCATGTAGTGATAGGACAAGGAGTAATGGCTTTAAACTGAAAGAGGGTAGATTTAGATTAGATGTAAGGAAGAAGTTCTATACTGTGAGGGTGGTGAGGCACTGAAACAGGTTGCCCAGAGAAGTTGTGGATGCCCTATCCCTGGAATTGTTCAAGGCTGGGTTGGATGGGGCTTTGAGCAACCTGGTTTAGTGGAAAGTGTCCCTGCCCATGGCAGGGGGGTTGGAACTAGAGGATCTTTAAGGTCCCTTCCAACTCAAACCATCCTATGATCTTACTGCAATCTCTAAGAGACTCCAGCTCTCTAAGAGTTGCTTCTGGCTGAGGTGGTCTTCATACTACTGAACTTAAGCAGCTGTTCTTTTCATGTCCTCTTCTCCACTTGGTGGCTGCCTGCCACCTTTGGTGATTTCCCTGTTACTTTTCCTATATACCCATCCCCTGTACATACACACAACTGAGATTGTGACTCTGTGTATTCCTGTACCTGTGTTCCTTAACATTCTCCTGCGAATGGAGATCAGCAGTTGTTTATTTGAAATCGCACCCTGAATATCTAATTTAAATATATGCTCTTTACCTTTTTTACCTTTTGCCATTTCATTTTTCTCCACACAAATTTCCCTTCCTTCTCAAAGTAGATAATTCCTCCAGTCTCATCTTTTTTTTTTTTTTCCCCTTCCTTACTTTTTATATGCTTTTTAAGTAGCTTTGTCTCTTTGACTCTTTAAATGGCTGTTGGTCAAAACCCAGTACACACATTTCAGCAAAGTACTCATTCCATGCAGCTAAAATCTCCTAACAGCCCTTTTCCCCCCTAGAAAAGGTAGGCTTGGTAGTATTTCTAGAAGATTAATGAATTTTTAAGTGCCTTCCTGGTTCTGAGAGGGCTGCCATATGCTTGACTTTCTCCCCTTCAAGCAGAGGTGACATAGTTGCTTTTGCTAATCATTCAAAAGGTGATATTATATGCAGAGATAGGATAACAAGCAAACTGGAGCCAAACTAGTCCAAGGGGTTCCCAACTTGAGAAGCATGGTCTGATGTCTCATTCCTTCTCTTCCCCACTCTGCCAAATATTTCTTCAAAACATGATGTTGGTTTCTTCTCTTGCTAAAATCATGGTCCTTGCCATACTGTATCTCTTGTCATAGGTACTACAATCTGCTTTCCTTTGGCTTTGTAATAGTAACCTCACTTATTCAAGTGAGGCCATTAGAAGCCACAGTCCTTGCATGTTAGTCTCCTAGTCCAGTTTCTTTTCCCCTCCCCACTCTAAAACACCGCATTGGCTTTTCACACCAAGCAGAAACTCATTACTGTTACCATTCAGCACTCAGTACCTGTCTGCTGTTACATCTGTCAGCTTGAACCTGGCAAACACCCTACTTTTACAACCTGGTATGGACCATCTTCCTTCCCTGCTATCTTTCCTTTAACCAAACCCATGTGCCTAGAACATTGTGCTGGATGTTGTGCCCTGCAGCCTCACTTATCCTCAGATCCCCCCTCAGTTGCACTGCAGTAACCTCTCCATTATTCTGAACTTTGCCATTAATGATATTAAATGTCCAAAAGAAAAATCCATTCCTTAAATATTAAAACTACTCTGGTGCTTTACGGAGATGTACATCTCATCATTCGCTATGGTGTCTAAGGAAGAGCAATCTCTGACTGAAACTTTTTTCATGGTTGAGATGTTTGTATGGTCACTCTTGCACACATGGATACTTGACATCTAAAAATATCTTAATCTAAATGACACTCTTCTCAGCAGAGGCAATTGTAGGGTTTCTGGTCACTTGAATTCACTAATGTTGTAAGAATTCAGTTACTCAGTTTGGAACCCTTGCTGTCTGACAAATTTGGTTAAAAGCTGTTAATGAGTTGTAGAGGTACTTTGGGAGGGACAGATGTACATGTGCACACCGCGAACACGATTGCACAAGTAAAAAGCCTAGAAAGAAGCTTCTAATGTTTGTAGGCATGATATTAATCTCAAGCTGTTTTATTGTTGCAGACGTTGTTTATCTTCTCTCACTGTCATTTCTGGTAATGTTGCCTCACCTACTACACCTTTTATTAGGTGTAACACATTCTTATATAAGCACTCCCTTGATTAAGTTTACATGGGTATAAGATTATAGGTGGCATCAGGTGTTTCCCTCTCTTTTCTGTTGTTGTCCAGACCGTCACCTGCTAAAATAGGTCTGCAAAGAAGCTAGTGTGTGTATCCTTTAAATGTATAAAACTATGTATGTAAACTGCTTTCAAGAAGTTCTACTACTTTGTAGATTTGAGGATTTTGTAACTTAGCACAAGGCAATTGAAAAAATAGTTCTGTACCAGTGTGTATAGAAGTTGGATACTTCTTTTCTCAGTTTTATTGTTTTTGTTGAAAGAACAAAGAGTTCTGGTGGCAGAGGTCACATCAGTGTCTGCATTTTGTACAGTGGCAAGCGCTCAGCACATAGTCATTGATACTTGGGCAGGCCAATTTGCAAATAGGGATGCTTTATTAACATGTCTAAACACAGAACTTGGGCACTCTATTAAGGTCCTCCAGAGCTCACACAGTTTGAATCAATTTGGCAATAATGTTGGGCACTTTATAAAAGCAAGACTAAACAAAAAGAAAATTTTAAAAAAACTAAACAGACTCACTTGAGACATGGACATTTGGACATTATTCAAACCACAAAGCCAAATGGGTGCAGGGCAGTACAACTGGTAGCTGTTGAAATAGATCTGGAAGTTGGAAGGATTTCCACTTGGTTTCGCTGATGCAAATTCTTTCAAAGGCAAGAACTCAGTGCACTACAACCTTCCAAAGCTGTAGCAGGTAAAAAGATTTGAGTGATTTCTCTAAAGTGGATGAAATGACAGCGGCATAAAATCATCTCTCTGATATCTGATTGTGTTAGGGCTTTAGCTAAAGTGTAATTACACTAAGAAAGCATGACTCGGAATGGGACACTGTAAAATATAACAGAGATCTGTGCACACATTGTAACCTTCATGTTGTTTAGATTTTACTGTGAATGTAATGAATTACAGAACTAGCTTTGTCTAAATATGGACAATAACAAGAGAAGTATTTAAAATGCAGGGTTAAAAAAGAAAACGAGACGATGGAATTACAGTGTCCATGCAAGCTCCACGGGGCAGGGTCTGATTGTTTCTCAGCATTTGCACCATGCCCAGATTGATAGAAGGACCCTGATTATGGATCTGGAACAACTAGAATTAGAAGATGAATGAATCTTTAAAACACCCAAATCACAAAGCAATAGCATCTGAGAGAAAATGTCATTAAACATGCTGCATACATACTAAAATTAAATCCACTAAAGGGATGCTTAGTCAGAAGATTTTACAAAGTTGGGGGCTTTGTATACAAAATTCATACTACGTTCTGCATGTATATTAGGCAATAATTTCCAGCTTCTTTATTCTGTTATTTGTTTACATTTTTCCTAATTACTATCCTTAATTTTGTTTCATTACTTCCCATAATGTTAAACCACATAAAAGAACATCTACAAAATGAATAATAATTATTGCTATACAAATGAAAGTATAACAAAACCTAAACCTGTTAATTCTGCAACTGTGCTAAGGCATCTGTGCTGTAGCGAGGTCACAGCAGAAGGCTGCGAGGGAGGACTCCTGGGTCTAGTCTCAGGTCTGCCAAGAAGTGATTCTGGATGCTGTCCAACTTTCACTGATGTTAATGTTAAAACTCGCACTGAGTTTAGTGACTTGTTTCAAGTCATGCTATCTTCTTATGCCTTGATTTACTTCAACTAAAAAGGAACTGAATGAAGAATAGAATGAAGTTTTTTCTCCTGCGAAAACATTTTCTAGGGGGAGGAGGAAAAGGGGGAATAAACAAACTACTGGAACAGGCAAAAATATATCTAAATAGGAGAGAAATTGAGTGATTAGGGTTACAAGACAAAGGACTTCTAAGCAATGTTCAGATGCGCCCTTAAACTTTCTGTCTTTTACCTGAAGTACTTGTGGGGCAAACCTGAGTTCATACCTCTGATGCCTGGCTCTTGGGAAGTTAATGGATTCTCCGCTTTTCTGGAAAAGCCCTAACTAGAGAGAAGAAAATTTTCTGAAATAGACCCATCTTCAAACCCCCTTTCTTATTTTTCCTTTTTCTCCAAAACTGTACTAGACACTAAACTACGCAAGGGCATATAATAACCTCCATTTTATTTGAACAACTTTCCTTATTAATCTGGCCACTTCTTTCCAAATTTTCATTTTTCAGAAATGTAACACTTCAGGTCAAACAGAACGTTTCCTTTCACTTGAAAAGGAATGTTTTCCCTTTCCCTAAAGCCAAAAGTGTTACTGTGGGTCGTACTGAAACCAAAAAGTATATTGGATTCAGCTACCAAAATAATTTATTCACACAGCTCCATGGCAGGGTGTTTTTCATGGCAAATTAACAACTGTAGTATGCTTTGGGACCTTTGGATGAAAGGGGCTATAGAACTGGAAGGGATTATTAGGTATATTTAATTTGCCTTTAGTAACATGATGGAGGAAATAATCAGTCTATTAAACATACATGAAATATTTTTGGAATGTATAGTCTGTTGGAAAGGAATGAATGGTTTGTGTTATTAGCTGGGAAGTGAAGTATATATAATCCACTGTGTGTGGTTGTCATCAAAGCCCTACCAGGAATGCAAGACTAAATGTGCTATTTTTACCTTCTTTTTCTTTCTTGCTTTGTTTGTGGTTTTGGCAGAACAAAAAGAGACCTGCATAAAATGAGAAAGATTGTTTTGCATTTATCATGATTGTGTTTGAGGCACTGTCTTCAGTGTGAAGACACAATAAGCTTTTCATTTATCATTTGCATTAGAGTAGAGCATAGAAGCCTAGGCTGATATTAAAACTCCACCATCCTAGGCACTCTGTGTACTCATGGGGAGGAACAGTCTCTGCATTCAAAGAGTTTGTGATAAAATAGTTATGGCAAATGATGAGGAGTGAACAGAGTCACAGAGGAGTACCTCTGTGTTTGCCTCGTACCTGGAACATAACAGAGCCAGTGCTTGGGTTCTGGTCTGCGGCCTCCCCTGTTCCTTATTCTCTTGAAACATGCTGCCTTCCTCTGGAATTGCTCTCCCAACAGCCCATGATCGCAGTAAAAGTATCATTTTTTCTGTCCAAGGATTCCAGCAGAGGCAGTGGATGAGCGTGATACGTGATTCACTAGAAGGTGCGCACATAGGTACCCATGTTATTTTAACTTTGTAGTGACAGAAATTTAAAAATAAACATATTCCTTTCATCTCCCAAACCTGACCTGGCAAGAACATTCATTTAAGGAAGATGGTGATAACGCCACATGAGATTAATCAGCCTTAAATCCGTACCATTTGTAAAAGAAAATGGGATGGTACAAGCCTAGTCTTATTTTATTTCAGTATTTTAACAACAGATGCAATGCTGCCTTTGTTATTATCCTTTATTCCTCAGACAGTGTTCCCCCTCCTAATTATTACTTGTCGTCTTTAGTAAGATTGAGAAATGGCATTCTTTGAGCTCAGGTAAATATCAAAGCAGTCTTACTTGACTGAGTAATGACAGAGCTGCTTTCACTGGGGAGTGAAGTGTAATGAACTAAAAAAGGAATTTAGTACGCTTTCCAAATTAAATAATGTATTAATTTCTTCTGAACAGAGGTCCCCAGCCCCACTTGAAAACAACGGTGCTTATAAATACCTGCGAAGTTTGAGGGCAGTTTAGCAAACAGTAGCCGAGAAGCAAAAGGCATTAGGGCCACCTCCCTCAGTATAGTGCTCTGTGCGAAATAGCTGGTGATGAACAAAGTTGCCCGTCATACTCCTGCGGGGGCTTTGTCCCACTGCCAGCTCAAGGCACCCTGTGTGGGGACACATTCTGTGGACACTGGACTGTGTCCGTCATCTCTTCGTTGACTTTTGCCTCTTCAGCCACTGGCAGTGAAGCAGATTACTGCCTCAGTTTTTGCTGCCGTTCTTCACCATCTGAGCATCCCTTCACAAGGGCTGCTCTCTCTTGCAATTCATCACAACATGTAGCATTTTCCTTGGTGCCTCAGTTGCTGGAATCATGATTATACCCCCCTCAAAAATGGCTGGTTTTCAGCTTTTGTGATTGCAGAGAATAGTTTGAATATAGAAATTCTAAAGGTTTGAAAATCAAAGGTGAGTTAAAAAACAGGCTTTTTTCTTTAATATTTTCCTGTAGGCAGATACTCTTTTGGTTTAGATATGTGTTTATTTAAAAGGAATAAGGGAAGATAAGAAACTCATTCAACTCAGTGGTTTTAACCTCTTGGAGAATTCTTTAGGATTTTGCTGAAAAATCAGTGCATTGAATGATTTTTTTTCTGGCAACATTTTTCTCTCTGAAACATTTTTTATTTCAGGAAAGGTTTGGAACAAAAATTCCAAACGGTTTTATGTAAATTTAGTGATTACTCTCTTTAGAGCGGCTTGAGGTCATTAAAAGTAGCATTGCTGAGAGCAAGCATGGGTACAGGCGTGCTTCACTACACGGGGATGGAAGCATAGACTTACTTCAGCAAGAGAGGTGAAGTGGGAGCTGTGACTTTTTAATCCGCCTGTCTCGGTGAAATTCCATGTAGCCTGAACTGCTCCGAACACATCTGTACATGTAGATGTGTAAACCTATGGATGGAAATGTATAGAACTGAAACAGAGAAAGCATGGAAGCCTGTATTCCACCACTCTCTTCAGCATAACCATAATTAATGCATTCTTATTTAGGTAGAGAGAAACAGACTTTCAAAAGTGTTAAGAAATAAAGGAACATTCCCTGAAACTGAGAAATTTGCAGACTATCGCAGATGTAGCAAAACTGACAGAGCTGGCCAGAAATTTGCCACTTAAGAACTACTTCAGAAAAATCTAATTTGGTTCATTAAATTCAAATCAATTTCATTTAAATCAATACTTAATGAGTGAAATGATCTTTTTCACTTTGGGAAAAAAATCAAGGATCTGCTTCACAGGCTTCATTTATCAGCCTTTCTGTTTTTCTATGTATTACTCATGTTATTTCAAAACAAGACAGTAGTACTCGCAGAAATCCTCTCTTTATTAGACTGAAGTGTCAAAATGTCGATTTTTTTCATTAAAATATAAAAAGCCGTTTCAATCAGAATTCAGAAATAGCTACTCTTAATCATTTTTGAAGTAAAAGAGAAGTTCGTCTCCTGTAGCACGGTGATGGCTCGGTGAGTGTTTGCATCATACGTTCTTGCTGGGACCAAGGTAAAAATAAGAAAAATACGTAAATAACGTGTGTTTAATTAAGACATTTCCCCTCCAAACTGATTTTTTTTTTTTTTTTTAAATAGGCTCTTCAAGATATTTAGTCGGGAACACCTCAAGGGCCTGCTGCCTCCTCCTCACCCGCCGCCCGCCCTGCGGGGGCAGAGGCGGGAGGAGCTCCGGGCCGGGAAAGGCCCCCTCCCGTCCGCCCCCGTCTCGCAGCAAGGATTTACGTAGGGGAAGGAAAAAAAAAAAACCAAACCAAAAAAAAAAAACCCCAAACCCACCTCACCCCAGACCCCGAGCTCACGCGGCGGGTTTTCACGCGGCGGCCGCGGCCCCGCCGCCTCCCGGGCCCGGCCTCGGCCTCGCCGCGGGGCTGAGGCGAGCGGCGGGCGGCGGCGCCCCCTCGTGGCCGGCGGCGGGAAGCGCCGCGGCGGGCGGGCAGCGGCCGGGGCCGTGAGGCGGCTCCCGCGCTTCTCCCGAAGGCGCTTTCGCCTGTTTTGTCGGCGGCAGCGAGGGAGGTCGGCCGGGCGGGCGCCTCCCGGCTCGTCGCGACCAACGTCAAGAGGAAGGGTGAGCCCTGCGGCAGCGACGGCCGCGCCGCGTCGGCGAGCCCCGGGGGCGGGCCGCGGCCCGCAGGTTCGCGCTTCGTCGGGGAGCCGCGCGGCGGCGGCGCGGGTGGAAAACCACGGTTTGTTTAGGGCAGAGCCCGGCGGGTTTCGCTCATCTGGGCACGCGTTTTCTCTAGTTGCAGGGCCCGGTGGCTCCCCGCGGCCGTTTCTCCCCTCCGCGGGCTGGCCGTCGGTCCGGGCGCAGGCGGACCCCGGCGTCCCTCAGCCCAAGTCGGCCACAGCTGTGCTGGACATCGCCTCCTGGCTCCGCTCGAGGGGTTCGCAGCCCTGCCGGGAGGAGCGTTGCTGGGCCACCGCGGGGTGAGTGTCCCCTGCCAGCTGCTTCCTTGGAAGTCTTCCCCGCGGGTCAGTCGCTCACGGTAACCTGCTCCAAAGCACCCGATTGTCCGAGCGCCGGTTAGGCAAAATGTGGTGGGGACGAGCAGTTCTCGGGGTAGATATACACGCGGGCGAAGAAAAAAACTGAGACGTTTTCTTCCCCTCCCAAGAGGCAGGAAAGGGGATAAATGAACTCTAATACACGCAGGCTGCAGCCCAAACGTGTTTCTTCCTTTTCCTTTCAGGCTAACTGGAAAAACTGCCTGCCTCGGTTTCCCATCGATGTGCCGGCCAGTTGTTTGCCTAAACTGTGGGCCCCGTACTCAGTTGTTACAACTGGGATCCAACAGATTGTCCTACGTGGGAATGGGGCCTTGAGAAAAGAAGCCCCGCAGTTTAATGCCCTCCTTCCAAAGAAAGGAAATACACGCATCCTCTGCCTGTTTGTGCTCTTCAGGTAACTGTATATCATACTTGGGAGAGCGGAGGGAAGGGTGGCACTGCTCAGGTCCTCAGCCCTGGAAGACTTAAAGATGCACTCAAGTATTTCTGCTAAAGACCATACTACACACAGTCATAGTAGTTTATCTCTACCACTCTACCCAGCTTTCAATCCTTATGCCCATTGTTTTTAATATTTGGGTGAAAATGCTAAGCACAGAGTCTGATCTGACAGCCACAGGCTGAATAAACACCTGTATCGGGGCAGTACTCAGATGCGTGATAAGTAGGTAGACAGACAGATAAAAACATAGATAGATTGCTCCCTCGATCTATAGATCAGTCATTAGGTGGCATCTTCTTCTAGGTCATTCATTAATCACTAATGCAGCCTCAGAAGTGATGCATTAAAAAGTAAATATTTTATGGATTTTTTTTTTTAAGCTTTTGAGATAGTGTTTGAGGCTTTTGAAAAAACAGGAACATTTGACTCATTAAAAATAGTCATATTCTTCTATTTGGCAAAGGGGGCAGAATTCCTGCTTTTTTAAAACTTTTCCATTCTTTCTCCTTACCCACAGGTGAAAAAGTGCATAAACAACAGAAAGCACCAAAACCCATTCTTCTTCATAATTTATCTTTTCCCTCGGCAAAGGGATTTGCCTTCCTTGTTTTACTTGAAATGTGAGAGAAGAGTTGTGATCCAAATTTTTTTTGATGGAGAATGGGTGAGAAGAAAGTAAATGAGAGGACTTTTTGCTCTTTACTTACTTTGTTACGTTTTCTTTTTCATTCCATGGAAGAAGAAAAATGGTGACAGAACATTTCTTCCCACACACTCTATTTTGAGTTCTGTGCCCTTTTCTTTGAGAAGAAGGGGTTTAGAGAGCACGGAACTGGAATAAATCCCCTCCAAAAATCCTTTTTTTTTTCCCCTAAAAATATTTCTCCCTGCGAGAAAGACAGATATAAGATAGCAAATGAAAGTGGTACTAGGAATTATAGTAGTGTTTTTCTTAGGTTTTCAAATAACTTTTCCCCTTCCCTGAAGTGTCTGCTGTTTTGTGGAAGTTGTTTCACTTTTTTGGTCAAAATCTGCAAACTGAAATTTCCTTTCAGGGTTTCAACAGAAGAAAAAAAAAACGTGAGAAATTTGTCAGGAAAAAAAAATCCTGCCAACCGGCTTCCATAGTTACATGAAGTGGAAAATAGAGCCATTGCTGGTGTTCCATCTCTTGCTCAGCTGACATCTGTTCTGGATGAGTAAATTCAGATAATCAGCATGTAGGGTGTAAACCAGGTGAGAACCCATGTCCTTCTTGCTCTTTCTGTAATTACAAACTCAACAGGGCTGTGGTCACGAAGTAAAAACCTCTGTTCCAGGACCGTCCAGGTCAGCCCTGGACATGTGGCCATCCTAGACAGAACAAGTAGCTCCCTGTGAGAACGTGCCACCTTCACAGGAATAAAAAAAGTTCGGGGAAAGGGAGAAGCAAAACAAGAAAGCATGGTCAGAGATATGACAAAGAGCTAAGTACAGATTAAGGCTCTTTGTGCCAAAGAGGCAATCTTATCCGATCACCATTTCTTCTTTCTTCCCCAATTGAAGTGCCAGAAGGCTCCATTGCATCTGGGTCACATGGCAGTGAGAGTGCCAGTTGCTGAAGAAATTTGGGAAGCAGAAATACGAGCTGAGGAACAACAAAGATCCGATCAGTCCTTCCAGTGCTAAAGAAGGGCGGGCAGGGCAATGCTGACCTGCTGACATGACCTTATTCTGGCAGGCAGTGCTTGCTGAGTCAACAGTAGCTCATTATCTCCTCTAGTGCTAGCCAAGAAGTGCAGCTGGTGTCCCATCTCCTTGCGCGGTTGCTCTGTGCCTGGTCACTCCAGGGCAACACCATGCTTCGCTCCCTACAAAAGGCTTCTCCAGAACCTCTTGGTTGTGCTACTGTCTTCTGTAAAATGAGCATTGTCTTCCTTCTTTGGTGAAGGGTCAGAGTTATTTGTCTCCATAGTTTTTCCTCAGGAGTGGCACAGAATAGAAATGCACATTGCTGTGCCCCACAGGGATGAGGGACACCCAAGGTGGAAGTTACATTTTCATAGCAGTTTGAGCCCATCTAACTCGGCACTGGTGCCAGGTTACTGCTTCCCTAGCTGCATTAACTCTCTAGAGAGCAGGTTTGGGGCTAAACGAGTAGAAAACTTTTTTTTTTCCCTTCTTAATCTTAGTTAAGGAGTAGTGGGAATGTGTAGCAGGATGCCACAGCAATTCCTTGGTTGCTCAAAGTGCAATCCTAGCCCCTAGTCCAGGAACAGATAGATACAGAGCTTGGGGACTGTGCAGCCACCCACACCAGAGTGTACCTTAACGGCATTTCCTCCTGTGGGCTGACCAGTGAGTACTTTGACATCCTTCAGCATTCATCTGTATTGCTCCAGTGCATTGTTTGTACTTATTAACCAGACAGGTAATTAGAAATACTCTTGCAAATTGGCTTGAACTAAAAATGCTCTTGCACTGGATTCTGCTTTCAAAAGAATTTCTAGGTAAGGCATCCCAGCCTCCACAGGGAGGCAGCAGAATACCTGTCAATTTGTTTGCAAGCTTAAACTGGCTGATGCTTTTTTTTTTTTTTTTCCTTCTAAAGAACTCTTTTACCCGGTATATACATTGTTTGGATAAGAGGTTTTAAGAATTTTAAGTTCAGATGAAGATTCTTTTTTACTTGCCAAGATAAACCTTGCCAAGATTAACATTCCCCTTATTTCCCTCTGAGCTGCCACCAAAATGATTTACAAGTTATGTAAGAGCCAATTTTGGAAGAAATGTACATTTAATTAGAAACTAAAAATCATGGTGTCTCATTTGAGACAGTATAGTTAAAGTTCCATCAGTATTTCCATTATTTTCAGGGATTTATCACCTCAGGAGAAGAAAGCATTCTACTCTGCTGAAACTTGGAATTTTAGGCCTCAATGCTATAAATATAAAATAGGTAGGAAATAATAATACTATAAAGTCCAGCATTTCGAAACCAGGCATTCAAATATCATGGAGCAGACACCCACCCCACTCCCCAAATTATGTGATTGGCTTAAAAATAATTAAATTTTTAAAATAATAAATATAAGGTTCTTTTTGTTTGTTTTCAGACTTGTGAGAATTTACGATCCATATTTTCAAAATGTTTCATTGCAACCACAGGGGCTGAAAGCTTACTTCTTTTTCCTTTTTCCCTTTTTCTAAATGGAAGTTGATATTTTTCACATGTTCACATGACCCCAAAAGCTGGGTTTTGAAAAAAAAATTGCAAATATTGAAGGACATGTGAAAACCCACATCTTCACTAAATTCAACTGCATGTGACTTTCCTGGACTGCCTGTATTCTTAGAGTAGCTTGCTAGGAAACAGAAATGCTTTAAATAAAGCAGATTGGACAAGCCAGGAAGATTTGAACTATGTATTTGCTTCAGTCAGAAGCAGTTGAATTTAAGTGTATCCTTCAGAGAAAAGACGGATTTTCACTTTAATTGTTTTTTAAAAATGCAAGCTAATTCATAATTTATAACTTGCTAGCTTTATCTACAGAAGAGGTATCTCATTGCTAGGAGCAGCATGTATTTCTTTCATACTGTTCTGAAATAGGTATCAGTCTGCCTCTGAAGTTCACTTCACAGGAGAGATTCCAAGTAAGCTTTCTCAACTCCTTTGCAGCACCGTGTATTTGCAAAAATACTCCTCTCACTTCATGAGTCAATTAATTGATCCAGTGTGGCAAATCCTACGTTCCTGCTAAGACTGAGGGTTTCAGACTATTCTCACAGGTTCACTGACTTAACATCTGGTCTTCTGGAGATAGGAAAGAAAGATCTTGCTCTCTTCATGGTCATTTCTATCCAACACAGTGCTAGATTTGCATTGTGCAACTCTCGTCTACTTGGGAAAGGCAAGGAGGAATATTTTATATTTTTCTGTCCGTCATAAAATTCTGTTGAAAGTAAAAGCTTTAAAAATTGTAGTGCATTTTTATCACATGCAGAGATTTTCTTTATATGTTTTTCAACACTACAATTCCAAATTTGATCTGTGTGAAAAGCTTTCAGGTTTTTTTATAAAAACACACTTCTTTGGGAAGCATTCAACCAAAATGCTTGTCGGGGCCCTGAGAACACTATGAGGTGTAGTCACTCCAGGGTAATACCGTGGGCCTTGGTGGCCCTGACTGGCCTCACCTGGAGCCCCCACCAGACCATCTGCCCATTTAGGCTGTGCCTTCAGTCCCAGCCTAGGCTGTGCTTCTGGGTTCCCTGTCTGCAGTGCTGGTCCTGTGGTGTTTGGATTTCCTAGCTTGACCTTGGACCTGCCTTGTTGCCTTGCTTGATGCTCGCTGGGGAGGACCTGTTGCTGTCACCATCCTGCTCTGCTTGTCTGTGTCCGGTGCTGGGGGACTGTGCCTTTTTGGTGAGGTCACTGCCCACCTTGTGTTGTCTCCTGGTCTTCCCCAGGTAGTAGCCCCACTCTTGCTGCACACAAACAATGCTGTTCTATTAAAAAAAAAATTTTCCAGTGAAACAGGTAGAACTGTGCTGCAACCAACAGGCCTGTCAGTGAAAGCACCAAAGGGTGGTTTTCGGCCTTAACTGAGGGAGACAGTGAACTTGTAACCTCAGGGTGAAAAGCGCCAGAACTAATTACCAGAGTTGTCACCCGTGTAGTCCCTTTGAAACATGGTTATAGGTAGAAGATGAATGACAGCAATTTGAAGCCATGGATGGTGTAAAGCTCTAGTGAGCCACTGGCTTCCTTCTCCAACACTAGCATTGTCCTTGCTGCTTTGGAAATGCTTCATTCCCAATGAGAGCTGTTAAGCTGAGCTGAAGGGAGGGTTAGATGCCCCAGGGTGAGATGGAGTTTGTGGCATTAGGGAAGAGCCAAAGGAGAGGTCCAGCTCCATGGTTGATGGTAAACGGGAACTCAAATGCTGGGGACAGCCTAGCAGCTGTTAGGAAGATGTCCTAGAACACACTTCATTCCTGCAGCAACAGCCAGAAGTGAAGCCACCGAACTGCACCTTGTCGGTCCTATTTCATGACCCTGAGAGTGCTTTAGGCCCGAGCAACTGAGGTCCCAAACCCTGGTGGGGCTTGTCCAGTCCCCAGAGAGAGAAGGGCCAGTCTTCAGCCTCTGCCCAGAGGCCTTGATGAGGCTATAACACTGTGGTCTCATCTGAAGAACAGCTGCTGGCTATGGAGGATGCGAGTATTCCTGAGCCTTTGGTTCCTCTGTGTAACTGATTATCTTTATTTTACAGGGTTGCTGTGAGGATGAATATATTAGTGACTGTGAAGCACCGGAACTACAGGGATGTCTGTTGTCAGGTAATTTATTATCAGTCTTCTGTGCTGCCTTATCTCCAGTGTTTGGACTTTGTGTCATGCCAAGTCCTCCTGGTGTTCCCAATTATATTTAAAATGGTATTGCGATTAAAGGACAAATGCACATCAGAGCTGCTGCGCAGGACCACTGTGTTTCAGCAGTAATGGGGAGCCAAGAACCTGACAATAGGGCATCACTGAAGATTTTCATGACATCTGTTAAATAAGTGGGATTCAAAGGCTGTGATTTGGGCTCAAGAATGACAATTCATTTGCCTTTAAAATTAGTTGATCTATTTTTCACATCATTGCTGCAGTGTTTCTGTTCTCTGCCCTCCCTTTCCCTTCAGATGTAACCACATTTTGGTGACAGATGAAGTGATTCCTATATATAGCATGCAAAACACTTTGGGATCCTTCCAGTGAATAAGTCCCGGATACATGTCAGATATTTATTTAGTGCAGCACTTTATAGTAGGCATCATGGTCAAGAGCACAGCCTTGGAGCACTTTCTGGCTGGAAGTTCAAAGCTGAACCTACTGTGTGTGGCTTGACCAAAATGTTTGAATAGTAGACATGCTGAGAAGAAAAAACAATTTTGTCTGCATCTTTGTTATGGCAATGAGCCCCTCATCCTGGATCAATTGCAGTTTCCAAGGTGGCTGACAGTTCTGCCCATTTCCGTAGGAAAGGAAATACCAAAGAGTAGGCTCAAACAAGGCCTTTCCACGAATTTAGGATTTACTATACTTATCAGGTCAGATATCCTGTTCCTAGCAGCTGTCAGGACATGATGCTTCAAAGGAAGTTGGATAAGTTTACCTAGCCACAGCATGACTAACTAAGGCTGAAGAGAACTGAGGTAAATATCACTTTAGGTGGTGCAGGACTCAGCTTTCTGCCCAGAACATGAGATCTGATTACCCCTGGCGTAGTAAGTTGTACAGCTGTAATGTTAGTAGCAATCATATTCAGGCCTCTTTTCATTGTCCCTTTCAGTTACCTGTTCAGCATCTGCTGTGTTTTCCCAAAGGTTTTACAATCAAAATAGGATACAGCTCATTGGGGAGGCACCATGTAATTTTGTGTGATCAGTTACGTGATTATTCTGCAATGTATTCTCTGCTGGGTCCTGATTTTGAAACAGATGGGAAGTGGGCAGAGAGCTGAAAGCCTTAGGACCACTCAGCTTCAGCTGCTTTCCTGCCCACTAAATTACAAGATCAAGCCTTCCTTAACACATCTGATAAGTGCCATATGCTAGAGTTACCACCAGTCCTTTTGCCATTCATTCAAGTGTCTGTTGACTTCAGAGGCCAGACATCTTATATTACCCTTTACTGAGTGTGGCACTGAGGCTGCACAACACCAAATATTTTATTCCATCTATTCTTTCAATGTGTTTCATCTTTTGAAAGCTTCCAGTGTTAACTAAATTTGTCATCCAGAGCAAATGGACTTGAGGTTTTCCAAATTCTCCGAAAAATCAAGAATTCACTTTCTTCTCATCTGCCTTTCCCTCCTCCTTGGAAATCATAGTTTTATATTGTTGTGCACTGGTGTTGCTTCCTTGTATCTAGGAATAGGTTGACTTGAAAGTAGGTTGGTAATTTAACCACGCTTATCTCTAATTATCTCTACAGGAAAAGGACTCTTGAAAATGTTTAGTAGACAAATAAAATAGAGAAACAGTAAGTTAATTCATACCTTCCTAAACTTGTATATCTTTTTTCTGGAGTGTTAGGCACAGTAGAGGGAGAATATTTATTTTAAATTTTGTTGGGGAAAGGTAAAAGATTAAACAGTCTTTACTGTTCCAAGTCATTTTATTTTTTAAAAGGAATGTTCCTTCTCTAAGTCTCTGGAGATATCATATCTTCTAGCATAGGAAAATCAATACATACAAAGGTTCCAGTTCAGTTTCCCCTGGATGTGATCAAGTACATTCAAATATTAAATGATAAATGGGCTAATTTACACATCTGCAAAACTGGCATTAGCATTTTACTAACTCCCTGCAGTGTCGTGAGGTTTAACTAACGGTTGTAAAGCACTCCTCTGAATGAAAGGTGTGACTTTTTACATTTGAGATTATGTAGATCCATCAGCTTCTGCTGTATTTTTAACAGCCATCTAGAAGACTAATAGCTTTGCAGATTTACTGCTGTGCTCTGCTGCTTTCTGCTAGCCTGCACTTTTTGTAAGTTTGATACTGGTGGTAACTTTCAGAGATTGAGACCAATTCTAAATTTGTATTCAGCTGAAGACACCTCTTAATTAATTGTTGAAGGCAATTTCCTTGCATTTTAATACCTGTAACTTAAACTGTGTCAAATTAATACAAAGTGCGCCACATTATTCACAAGAATGGTGGTTTTCAAGGAGCTGTGGAAAAAATGTCATCTTAAGTCCATGCAGCCTCAATAAGACCACACTGTGAAGAAGTGAAATATCTTCTGACTGCAGCATCGCTAGGTCAGTATACTAGATTCTGGCTGCAGGACCAAAGTTGCATGCACTGGCACCTCTACAAATAGTCTTAAGAAGAAGCTGGCTGAAGTGACAATTCAAAATATTTGTGCAGTTCTTATCTGAAGGCTCTTTCTCAATTTCTACCATTAGCTGAATGTGGGTTTGTATGTTATCCCCTTGAGACTGCCTTAAGACTGCCCAGAGTGTTTCAATGAGATCACCAGTCCTAATTAAAGATCATGATGAGACTATCTTACTGGGGTACAAAGGAATTTTTTTTTTTTTTTTTAACTCCCTACCCTCTGTTCTACTCTGTCAATGTCTCTCCTGCTAATTTGGTATAACAACTGCCCTTTTTGGGTGGGTGGCAGGGAAAGAGATGGCAGTGAATGCATGGCCTTAAGTTCAGCAGCAAAAATCTGCAGCCTGATCAAGTACGTACTAATTTTGGCCTTTGCCTTTGGAGTGTTCCACATCACTTACTATTGTTCACTTGTTCCAAAAACAACATCACTTTTTCCTATCATTGGTTTAAAAACTAAAGAGAGACAGATAAAAATGCAGTTGCTTTGGTCATCCTGAAAGTGTCGTATCCCCAACTCATGTGGAGCTATTGTATCCTTTCTGAAATGAGGAAGACACCACAACTCTGCAGCTGAGCCCCAAATAATCCACTGCAATGTACCGTGCCTTACTCCAGATGGACTCAATGGTCTCCTGAGGCTGACACAGAGCTGTCAAATGTTGGCAGAATAAGAAACCACCAGACAGATTTTTGACTATTATTCTGTAATTCTATCAGATATATCAATATTATATAGGGATCAAACTGGGGTATCCTGGGCCTACGCAACTAACGAGAATTATTGTACTTACAGAAGGACGTGAGTTCTGGCCGCACCAAGTAGAGCAATTAACTCAAAGTCGCATTATACATTCTTTATTGCTCTATTGATCTCAAATATTGGGGACTGCCAATTACAGCCATCTCTGCTTTAATTATTTTTATTTGTATTGGCAGCATAAAGATCAGGATGATAGGAGCGCATCTGTCTAAAGTGTTTGCTTTTTTCCTTGCCTTTCCTTAGGATAGCCAATATATGTTCAATTGTGTTTATAACCCACCAATTCTCTGGCAAGTTACACAAACCAGAAATGATCCTGACTCGATCCAGATGGTGATATGCATTTTGATGATTCCTTTAGTCACTTTCTAAGACAAGGATGATGTTTGAGATGTCATGTTTTAACCAGCACATCTTGTCTGGGTAGCTAGAAAGCAGTCTTGCAAATAATTATCACTTCTGTGTCAGTGTTAGAGCAGGAAGCAATGCTGTACCAGTGCTAGTGAAGCACAGAAAAGTATAGAATGGTCTTCGGAGCTCTAATTACTGAGCAATAACTCACCCCACAGCAGGTCAGCAGCAAACTGCAATCGCCATCATTCTATTATTCTGCTTTTAAATTGTTTCATTTACTTCTGAGAATTGTGACAAAAAAACTCTGCACAAACCTTACGTGAGCTATGTGTGATAGCAAAAACATTCTAAGAGAGAGAAAAATCTCATTGCTGGTGACTTTAATCACTGTATTGTGAAAGGTAGTGAATGATGCCTCTGTGGAATGCTTTAGGATAGGAAATGAAATTACAAATAGTACCCGGGAGTACGCAAGAAGAAAAAAGGACAAACAGAGAAAAGTGTCACTACCCTTGTATATGGAAGAGTATGCCTAAGGGGCTGGAATTCCTGTAGGGTAAACAGTTTGAATCACCCTGTACAGTTGCTCAGCCCCTCTCATCACTGTCATCCCTATAGTGCAACAGGGCAGTTGCTCCTGTAGGATGGTCTTTTGCTCAGGTGGCTTCCTGTTAACAAGGCATTAGTGTTGGAGCTCTTTGCCCACCTCCTTCCATTGACAGAAGCGATCCCAGGGACAGAAACCATGAGACCTTGGTAAGGCACCCAGTAAACCCTCTATTTTCTTTGCATGGAAGCAGCTAGAGGCTGGCAGGAGTGGAACATACTGGTGGGTAGCCCTCATCCGTTAAGGGTGCTTCCCAGGAGCCCTACAGCCCCTTGGTAGGGAGGGGACGAGTCCTGCAGCCGTGTGGTGTCCTGCTTCGCCTCCACAGGAAAAAGCTGAGGTTCAGCCTCAGGGCTGCCATGGTGGCCTGGGTTAGACTTGTTCAAATAATCCATTTGTACAACTGAAGTGGAGGAGAATGGAAGAGGGAAAATAACTGTAGACATTTTAAAGCAGAGAATGAAAGATTGACTTAATAAACAGAGTTGTACCATAATGTGGTAATATATCCAGAGGGTCTCTATGCCTCCTTTGTGTTGCCACCCACAAAGTTTTAGGGACTGCTTTGTTTGTAGCTGTGTGGCGCAATCTGCAGACTAAATGAAGGATGTGCCATTCCACTGAAATCTGTTGTTTTATGACTTGAAATTACATCTTTTGTTTGACGTTGGACCACATTTGTACTTCCTGAATTTTTTTCTGTGGGCATTTCAAGAATTGGACGGTGTTTCTGAGTAAAAGTAAATCCATCCATCCATCCTCTGTCAGGAGCACTTCACTTTTAGGCAAATAAAATGGTCTGTATCATTTCTTGTCATCTTTGTTCTTCAATCAGTTATTCTGTAATCTTTATTCAATGTATTCCTTTTACCTGAAATGCCAAATAGCCCTGGTGTTACGCTTTGCAGGTTCTGTACTTTCTTTACTAATACTGATTTGTCTTTCAATTTCACTGGTGAAGTAAGAGGCCAATTTGCAAACAAATGGCCTGGGAAATGAATGTGAAAGCACTGCATTACACAAAACCAGGCAAATGATTCTGTGCAGTCACTGTTTTTTACAATATCAGCTAGTCATATTAGGATGTCAGTTCATGGAGTAGCTGCAGGGCACTGACAGCCTGTGTTGACAAGATATTTTTCTCCATTGCCTTTAACAGGTGAGAGAGGAGTATCCCGTCTGCCTTTGTGCTTGTGTTAGATGCTAAGCTCTTGACCTTTGTCGGCTGTGAACTGTGATTCCTTTCTTGCTGTTAGCGAGGTTTTTGCAGGCAGTGGCAGTTGAATAAGACCTGTGTCATTGCCTTTCGATGTCCAGTCAGAGGATGCATTCCATCAATGGAAACATGAAGTTGGGTTATATCCATTGGTCTAGGAAGACAAATAAGGTCATAAATATTAGTTTGATGGTTTAGTATTGTGTTATGGTTCAGCCCTACAGCCAGCCACTGCATAGGAAGCTGCAGCATGTGCAAAGTGACATGCACCCACAGGCCATCTGCTTCTGTGGTGATGTGATTTATAATGTAGCTAACAAGCTTCCATTCTGGACAGAGGTGTCACAGTGTGTCAATAGTGGTCCATCTGAAAAAAAAAATACACTGTGAATTGAAGTTTTTAAAGTGTGATTTTGAAATCGTGCAGAGCACAGCAGGAGTCCCATCCTATAATGCAAGGAGAAGCCAGCCTGGAATGGTAGAGCCTCTTAAGAGGTAGAGGAGTCCTGACCAGTCTCTACATTCAAATGTTGTTTCTCAGTTCTCATGTCCCATTTATGTTAAAATGTTTTATGTCCGTGGTTCTGGGACAAAAAGTTTATTCAGACACTGAATGTCTCATTCAACAATATGTTACTGAGTGCTTTAATTATACTGAGAGAGCAATTTTATTGTACTGGCACCAAAAATTTCAGCAAATGTCAAGCGAGCTGAAAATGAGGCAATTCCAGACTGGACTTTTATTGAATTAAACGGATTATTTCCTTGGTGCCTTCGAAGTCTTCAAATATGTCTGGAATCTCTTACCCATTTCTCTAAGTCTGCCGAAACAAGATTATTAAATGGCCCATTTTCCATAATATCAGTCTGGATTTTTCTCATCAGTCCCCTGATTATTATAAATTGCATGGTATGATATTTCAGAAGATGAATATTCCATCTGCCCTGCACGCTGCCAGGAGATCAAAACGATTGGCTGCTCCAGCTCAGACTTAATCTGCATGACAGGCCAACCGCTGTAAACACCCTACGTGTTCACGGTGGGCTTGTCTACATGGGTGGTTTATGCTTGGTGGAAAGCTGACTGTATCAGTATAAAGAGATCTGTGCCATACATCATTGACAAAATGCTCTGGAGCTTTTAATTCTGTTGAGATTAGTAGCACTGTCACAGTGGAATAAATACTGATGAGTATCAAGTTAATTTCATCTGTGCTACAGTGTTTTGTTAGCTGTGCAGTTACCTTCCTAAGTTTCTTTGTACCTAGTCCCATATGGCTGCCCTGAACATTCCCACTTACTTCTGGCTGTCTGCTGCTGCACATTGGTAAATGAGAAAAAAGAGCTATTCCGCATTGTAAGGAAAATAGCCTTAGGGCAAAGGTGTGTGGGACACCTACCCACAAGCCTGAATACATTAAAAAAAAATATGAAATCCCACCAGTAATAGCTGGTAGCCAGCAATTTGTTTGGATATGGTTTCTGCCTGTTGGTAATGTGATGCATTACAGCAAAGGATCTTACTATGATGTGAATCTCCTTGCACAGTAACATTCACATTTGTGTATAATACATGGAATGGTCTTCTCTTTCCACACTACTTTCAGTATGAAGTCTAGTGGAATGAGGACAGCAACAGTTAACCCCATGTTTGTAACCCAAAAGAGAGTAAAATTCAGTTTTCCATTCTGCATCAGTGCTGGCCAAGCTGTGACCTGTAAGTAGTGTGCTTCCCTGTCTAGGCAAATGTCGTATGATTAGTATCATGGTTCTGCCTGCACAGGAGCTATTGACTAACCTCAGTTCCTGACAGTGGGAGCAAAAGCTGCTTAAGCTGGTGTTTACAGGAACCCTGTGTCTACCATACAGTGAAAGAGGGGCGTCCAGGAAAGCCACTGTCATCCTCTGTGTCAGAACTTGTGTAAGGGCTTGTTCTTGGCACACTCTGAAATATGAGGCATACATCTGGCAGCTGCCAGCTCTGGAGTCAGGAGGTAGATCAGGAAAACCATCCAACTCTTTGGTATAATACTGTTCTCAGTCTGGGGTTTTTTTGGTGTCCTATCCCAACACCACAGTCTGTATCACCCTGTTCACAGACTGTTCAACTCTAGAGACTAAGGGGAAATGATGTTGGCTCAACAGCAATGAGTAACTATTATGTGGCAATTTATACTCTTAAATTATCTGTGACAAAGGTGAGCTTCACCTCACAGAGAAAGGTGATTCTGGTAATTCTTTATGCTCAGAACTAATCTGGACTGTAGATATTCAAACATAGTCATAACAAAACAGTATTGTTCACTTAAAGGAATGGCTTTTGGTTCTTCTTCCTCTGTATTTTTATACTTGTAGCCTTTGCTGACCAGCTCTGTTCCACTGTGCTTCTGGTCACCACTGATGCCCAAAGGGATAGGAAAACATTCTGAGAAATTAAATTTTAAGTGCTTTCATGATGCTTACTTATACATCTATGCATTTCTCACTGAACAGTGTCAGCATGTTAAATTCACCTCTTGGTAGAACCCCACTGTAATACTATAAATCAAGAATGAATTTGGTATATTGTTTCTAAGTGGTTGCTGAAATCATGGTATGTTGTAGGCTGTTTAATCCTGTGTTTAACATTGTCCTGAATCTAAACTTTCCCCAGCTCGAGAAGTTTTAATTGCTGATGCATACTCTTCAGAAGCCCTTTCCTGACTCTTTTTTGGTCCCTGCTAGTAACAACCACATTTAAACTGCTAAAAGACATTGAAACTGTGTGTGAACAAGAACATATTATCTGGTATTTCTGTGTAGTTGAAGCTAGTAAGGCCAACAAAAACCATCCTGCTGAGTTTCATACAAGCATGTGTGAAATAATCACCACCCTGAAGATTTTGCCATGAGGCAATGTAAACTTCTCAGAATGCAAAACCATGCCAACCCCGCTTCTAAACCAGGGATGCTCCTCTCCAGCCAAGTCAGAACCTGCGCAGAGAAGCTTGCATCTGTTTATTCTCACCAGGCAGATATAATTTCAATATGCAAAGCAAGCATTACAGTGAAGTAAAGATTATGCAATATGCAAGTGCTGTGACAAAGTACAGGATATCAGAGAGTTTGTGGCAAATGCCTACATAGCAGGTCCCATGCTACCCCTGATGTTTGATTCCATTCTCTTTGATTATTCAGTTTTCTGCATTTTTTGATGGCAGATCTTTTCTCTTTCCTAATCAGAAGAGAATCTACTGTCCTCCAGATGTTTTTGCAGACAAAGGATTTTACAAAAGCATCTTACAAACTATGGCTGAAGTTGTGACTCTGCCATTGACAGCAGCTGGACAGAGAGCAAGAGAGAGATGGGGGGGAAAAGCAAACATACACTCAGCCTGGATATTGAGTGTCTGGTTTTGTTTTTTTTTTTTCTTTTTCTTCTCTTCTATGGAGAATGTCAGTACCCAACAAATGACTGAATACCATTGAAATCCCACTTTTTTATGCATTGTCAAAAGATTTCAGGTTTGGGTTTTTTAGTTAAAAATAGGAAATGATGACAGCAAACAGAGCATTCCCAAAAGAATTTTCATTTTGCTAAAAACCTGATCTTCAATTGTATGAAAAATTATGTTTTTCATCCAGTTCCTGCTGCCCAGAAGTTTTCTGTAGTGCGTTCCAGACAGAACCAGGATGCATCGGTATCTCCTTCATGGAGACATTCTTTGAATGTGATCATAGTAGCTCGCTAATGCTGTTTGTGTCTATTTAAACGATCATCAGAATTGTTACTACTGGCTTTGACCCTGCCCCTCCACCCCCTTAAAGCTGTTGTATGGAGTCAGGCAGAACTGCTATAGTTGTTGAAGCACTAGTGAATGCCATTTAGAAAGCTAACCGTTTCTCGTGCTTGCTAAAGAATTTCCAGTTGAAGTAAAAATATAAACAGCTTTTCTTTCTCTTCTGTTGTTCATAGATGAACGATCAGAGTTTCTGCTGATGAAGACTGACTTTAGTAGAGCTGTATCAGGCTGCCAGTGCTACTTCTACAGTCTGGTCCACTATTTCTCTGTACTGTTAGCTCAGCCCACCCAGATAGGGCTGAGACTGGTCGCTACTTTTGACTTTGGGAGCTTAGGGCATGTTCCTAAACTTAGATTTCAGTCTAGCATTCTTCTCCGTGACCAGGATTCAGAGCCTGAGACCTCCCAAACCATCACACAAATTTCTCTTGAGTTCTACAAAGGCTTTGAGCACTCTAAAGTGGTGTTGAACTTCTAATTCAACAGGGCTGGAAAAACACAGAGGCAAAGAACACAGGTTCTTACCATAGAAATTTTATTTCTAAAGCACCTGGCTGTACAGACCTTGGAAAACAGGTTAAGACCAGCTACATAGCTCCATTGATCCAAACTAACCACTTCTGTAAGTCTAAAGTTTTATCATTATTTTGGGAGAATTCCCCGTACACTTTCTGTCTTGCAAGAAAGTCACTGTATGTAGCAGTGGTTGACCACACTGCAGCAATGATTGCTTTGGTGTATTCCTCCTCTCTCTTTCATGTTCTCCACTGAGATACTGCCCCTGGAGTCATTATGCCCCAGCTGTGGTCTCTTGCACAGAAAATGTCCTAGTGAATAGTGAAGGGCCAGGAGCCGAGATGTGCAGAGCTGGTGTCCCCAGCACATATCTCTGAGGTTTTCATTGTGATGGTCCTTCAGTGGGCCAGCTAACTAATTTGACTCAGCTGAGCACCTCCCTGAACTTGCAGTACCATAGACTGTGGACCTTATCCTCTTTGCTGTCCTACTTCTCCCTTGCTTTTTGGACACTTTGAATTAGAAAGCTGCAATAAACTTATAATAATAATCTCTTAGGGACACAGAGGTGGCAATTTGGACCAGCAGGATACCCAGTCTGTGTTCAGGTCACTCTGTGTCACTAGCCTAAGTGCCAAAGATCACTTTTTGAAGCAGATGTGTTTAGCAGGGTAGGTATAGCCGCTAAATGATAAGGATTATTATTGGAACTTAATTGTAAAAGTCACTCTGAAAAGGGTCCTGGATATTCCAGTTGAATGATGCTGGGTATTTTTTAAAGCATAATGGTCTGAATTGTTCTTCATGCCAGTGCCAAGCATTATTATCACGGTCTTGAAGATGAAACCCTCTAGTTTTTGAGTGTCCAGCCACAGTGAGAGTCCAGAGTGCAAACTGCCCCATTAATTTCAGAGAGGTAGAAATTGCTCTCCAGAACCCAATTTTCTACCAGATATTTGGACAGCCAAGAAACGGACGGTTTTTGCGACCCTAGGAGAGTCCCACTGAAAGGTGCTTTATCCAGTGGAAACTAAGACAAAGTCTGGTCATAATGAAAACCACCCTTTCTATCAGAGAAAAATATTGCAAGTTGAGTGAAAATAGCCAAACCAACTTTTACACTATTTCTTTTTAAAATATTTGAAACAATGGACTGTGAGATTCAGTTCTTCACCTAACCAGATTTATTCCGCAGTAGCTGTTAACATGACACAAATGCAGAGAAAGAACACATTCTGAAAACTAATCAGCTTTCAAATCTGAATACATGGTAGTGGCTTTCTTTACTTTTACAGAATAGCATCTTTTATCTGAATAGTTCAAAGCATTCCTCAAATAATTTATTACATCTCACCACCCCCTCTCTGAGGCTTTTAAATATTATTTGCCTCATTGCAGAAGATGGAAAAATGGAGAAATCAGAAAAATTGAGTTACTTTCCTAAGACCACACAGTGAGTCAGAATCACAGTGAAGAGTAGAAGTCTGAAGTGATAACTTCTGCTCTGCCATTCCAAGTACTGGATTATATAGTTTGCCTGTGACATTCCCTCCAGTGAGAGGTAATAGCTTTCTAAGGATCTGCTATAATTCAACCTGGAAGTTACTGGGACAGATGTGTTAATTACTGGGTGAAATTCTGTGACCTAGCTATTCAAAGGGTCAGACTAGATGGTCAGAAAGGTCTTGTCTAGTCCTAAAATATAAGAGTCATTACCACCATACAAACCTATTTGCCCTTTCTCTCCTTCCAACAAAAATCAGCAATTAGTCTTGTTTAAAAGCTTGCTATGAAACTGCATTTTTCAAGTCTAAGGCATATTATGCCAGAGGTTAGCAAAAATAGCTTCAGAAATCCTGAAAAATTGACAGGTTGAATCAATCATATCCATTTTTAATTTTATTTTGACAAAAATTCACACTGGGGCTGACAGCTCCTTGTAAAAACAACTTTGCTGACTGCAGTTTGAAACACATGCTATAAAACCTTGGGAACAGGATTTATAATAGAAACCTGGCAGTCTCCTAGCTCTACCAGTATTATCACCATGTGTGACAATAATGTATTAGGACCATACTTCAGAGCTCCTTCATTAGATTCTGACATATGAAGGAGAAAGGAGGGCCTGAAAACTAGGGAGGACATAGAGCGCAGCCTCAGCTGTGCATATTTATCATCTAAATCAAGTGAAGGCTATTTATTGACTTATTGATTCTAATTCAAAATGAGAACTTAATTAAAAGTTTAGTTCATTACCACACAATTACATGGCCCTCAAGACATTTCCAGGCTAGTAAAGTGCATGCTTAATCATGTGGTATATTGGGAAGGCTGGATCTTCAGTTGTTATAAATCAGACATTAGTGGTGCCATGCTAATTTATGCCATCTGGGGACAGGGCCTATTAGTTTTCTATGCAGGAGACAGTTGTTATTGTTTTAAATAACAGAACTACAATGTAATGTTGTCCTTTGCTGAGCAATAGCATATGTTAACTTCCCACCAGAAGGCAAAGTAGTGATGAGAAATTTAGTCTCAGTGCCATATACACCACATATATATACCCGCCTCGGAACAGAAGTGCTCACGAACAGCATAAAGGACTGTCTGCCAAAATGTTAATACCAGGCCCCAGAGAAGCTCTTCTGCCTTGGAAACATGCTGTAGTGACTCTGCTAAGAGAGATTCTGGCAGAGAGCAAACTTTGCTGCCAATTGCTCTGAAGAACCACAGCACACATGTATCAGGATGCAGGCAACATCTACACAGATGTGCTGCGCAAGCTCTGACATCCCTTCTGGTTCTCAGCCTCGCAGGGCTGCACCTACACTTTACAGCTTGTCGTGCTTCTTCCCCTCTGCACAGCTAGTGGAATAGTTTATGTAAATTTGGCTTCTGAGGCTGAGGTTCTTTGAATGCAGCAAATTTAGGATTTGTACTTGCAGAGGACCAGAGTTCTAGCTATATTTGCATTCACATAACACAGCGTGCCAGGGATCTAATCTTGAGCATTTTTGCATGTTTACACACTTTTTGAACATTTTTACATATTTACAAATGGTCAGAACTTACAGTCTGGGAATCAAATTGTGAAAGGCTTTCACATGCAGGCAGGAGGCATATTAAGGCATAGAGCATTTAAAGGCAAGTTAGGCTGTTCATGCAGACACACACTGTATCCTCAGTGACTGAACTTCATGCACTAAAAAAGAAACTCAGCAAAACCACACTGAATGATACTCTTTGGTGTGATCCACAAGAAGAGTCTGAAGTCTTTGCTTTGCCTGGCATCTTTATTCAGCTAATGCTTCCCATCTCTCAGCGTCCTAAAAAGAATTAGGGGAGGCAATTTCTACATACACTCGTATTTTGGACTCTCAGCATAGGATTTTCAGCAGTAATGTTGGGGTGGGCTAATGTCAAGGAACACAAATTTTGCTGTACTTCTGACCTTAGGGACTAAAAGATTTTTCAGCTTGTGTGTACTGTACTTAGACTGACATCAACATGAGTCAGACACCAGGCATAGAAACAGTTTTCAGTCAATTCTCTGTTAGCTGTGGGGCTGTTATTTACAGTTGAAAGGAAGTGCACCTAGCAGGGTAGCAGGTGTGGGGTGACTGTGCGAACAGCAAAAATTACACCTGTTCGATCTGAAGTGAGTAAAGGACGGAGGCAAATGAGTGCAGAAGGGCACCAGACACAGCATTCACACATCTGTCACCCAGCAAAAAAGGAAGCGTGTTCTGCAGGAAGCACAGTGATTAACCTAACACGGGTGCACGTGTGCTTGTGTGACTGCTGTGGTGGTGGCAACAGAGCCAGATGAGCGAAGCCTTAAGTGACAGGGCTTTTGAAAACTGGTACGTCTGTAGGCCAAGGAGTATCCATGTAAGGAATTGATTGGGGGAACAGGCATTTTAATAGCTGCATAGTAGGTGCACCTGCTACTACTCAATGTGCAACCAAATAGTATTTTCCAACTATTGATTGAGCACATCCCAGAGCTGCTGAGGAGCTGTTTTTCCATAATGCCAGATGATGTGTGTGACTGCTCTTCTCTGTTGTCTTGGCCATTTCTGGAACAAGAAGATATAAACTAAGATGGCCTCTGCTATGCTTGGTTGCAATATCTCCAGCTGTCAAGAACCCACGTTTTATCCATTACAATTAGATTAATGGTTTGTGCCTTTCTAGTGCTCAGAGCTCTGAGCCATCACACTGAGTTTGTGGCAATAGCTGCATGAAACATCCTGCTGTCTCAGATCCCACTTACTGTTGCACTAATTGTTTTTTCTCTCCCTGCTTGTGCTTTCTCCTAGGGTCGGTTTTGGTAGGTTGAGATCAAGCAGCCTTTTTGTGTGTGGCCAATATATATTACTGGAATGGACAGAGGCATAAGTAAGAATAAAAGAGTTTGCCTTGCAGCCATGCTCTGTGCCATAGCTTGTAAACTGGAGTCATTTTCATTTTGCTTCTTTGCTTCTGGTATGTCTGGTTTTTCCATCCAAGAAAAAAACCAACATGTTTTTGCCTAGCTCCCTTGCAGAACTTTCAGCATCTGACAGAGAATTTCCCTGACACCTTATGAATCCCATTGTGCTGGTTTTGGCTGGGATAGAGTTAATTTTCTTCATGGTAGCTAGTATGAGGCTATGTTTTGGATTTGTGCTCTGATAATAGAGAGATGTTTTTGTTATTGCTGAGCAGTGCTTACACAGAGTCAAGGCCTTTTCTGCTTCTCACCTCACAGCGAGTAGGCTGGGGGGGCACAACAAGTTGGGAGGGGACACAGCCGGGACAGCTGACCCCAACTGACCCAAGGGGTATTCCAGACCTTATGATGTCATGCTCAGTGTATAAAGCTGGGGGAAGGAGAAGGAAGGGGAAGGATATTTGGAGTGATGGCATTTGTCTTCCCAAGTAACTGTTACGCATGATGGAGCCCTGCTTTCCTGGAGATGGCTGAACACCTGCCTGCTGATGGGAAGTAGTGAATTAATTCCTTGTTTTGCTTTACTTGTGTGCGCGGCTTTTGCTTTATCTATTAAACTGTCTTTATCCCAACCCACAAGTTTCTCACTTTTACTCTTCCGATTCTCTCCCCCATCCCACCAGATGGGAGTGAGCAAGCGGCTGTGTGGTGCTTAGTTGCTGGCTGGGGTTAAACCACGACACCCACTGAAGCCTGAAATAGAGCAGTGCAGGGCTAGCAGAGCTCTTTATAAAACTGCCATCAGTAGGCATGTTCACAGAGCAATGCAACCAAGCAGTTTATCACTGCTTTTCAGGCTTGCAAATACTGGTCTGATGGGGAAGAGCTCATGCTAGATAAATTTTACATCAATTTCAGATAGTGTCCTAGTAGTGAGGGTAACTGAACATTACAATAGACGAAGGGGGCAGCATGATTGACATCATTTGGAGTCTTTAAGAGGCAGTTTGGATATCTTTCTAAAAGATATTCTTTCAAACTGGCTTTGGCATGAATGGTCCCTTCTGGCCACAGAATCTGTCCAGAATGTATCATTCATTCAGCTCTTGCCTTCATATGTAACAGGCAGAATAAGTCCTCAGCATGATCATCATTTGCATAAAGATAATGGTTGTAATAAAAGCCTGTGCTTCAGGGGTTTAGCTGGGTAACCACTGGGGTCAAGAAAGATTTTTTTTCTCCCACTATACAATTAGCCAGATGTACTCTGGGTTAGTGTTTGCTTAGTTCCTCTGAAGTACTGGAAATTGGCCATGCCTTAGAGACCGACTCCTCCCTGGTGAACCTCGCAGTGGGCCAGGGTTATACTGAGACTCCTCTCTCCAGTACCCAGGGGAAGCAGTTTGGTCGTTTTCTCAGACCTCAGAGCATCTCCTGCAGCATGAGAGCATGGCTAGTTGGGTGTATCTCGCCAAACAATCCCTCATCTCCAAACAATCTCCCAGTACCTGCACGCCTTTGGAAATGTAACAGCCTGCAATAAAGATTAGAGTAACTCCTTTGTTTCTAAACTTTTCTGCTTGCAACACCATTTCTGGAGCTGTAAATCCCCTTCTGTGCTCATAACATCATTTGGGGAAGATAATACCAAGAAGTTCGAAGGTGGGAATATGTATGTTGAATAATCGGTAGTTTCTTATAGCCTTCACCTCTGCTGTTGCATTTGTGTAGCCTGTGTAGGTGTAGCCACCTCCACCCCCCACCTCAGTCACCTTCAGGCACTGTGATAGAGGGGCTGCAGGTGTGTAAGCCCAGGCACACCAGGGAGAGTCTGCAGGAGCCTGGGGAGGTGAGTGTACACCCTGTGTATTAACACCCAGCTGGAAATGCTTAGGCAGGCTGTCTGCAAAGAGGTTGTGAAGCAGCCTTGCTGGGAGAAGGATGTAGAGCCTTCTGTGCCCTGGTTGTCCTTGGGAGCACTTTTTGGTGGGGTTTTTTTGGAGTGGTGGAGGCAGACTGTGAAATTGGAAGAGGAGATCAGAGGTGAAGATAACCTGCCAGTCTTGTGCTTGCTTTCAGAGTTGCTGTGCCTTTCAGGCATCTAAACTGTGTGTTAATCCACGTTTACAATATGCTTGCGTCAGATTAGCTCCTACCTCGTGGGCACTAAGAACTATCTGTATTATGCAGATTCTTAGAAAATAAATAATCTGTGGGCTGAATCTTACCTGTGTGAGTAAATAGGTGAGTATAAAGACCTATACGTGAGGATCTGCAGCAACAGATCCTCAGGCAACACAAAATAGATTTGATCCTTCTTTCCTAACCTCCAGTGATTTTAATGGAGCAGGAAGAAGCCTAACAAGATTTGCCAGGAGGCATTACTGAGATCTGGTGGCTGTGGCAGCTGAATGCTGCATAAAATGTGTAACTGTTCATATGCTGTAGAGTGCTTGGGTGGAGTCATTGGCCTTTTACTACGGTTCCTTTGGCAGTAAAACTTCCATCTTTGTGACAAAGTAGTCATGGTGATTTAATGCAAATGCATTTTCTAATACAGGGCTCCTGGCAGCTCAGGAGTGGGTCCTGATCCTGCAGCTGTGATTGTACCTATTTTCATTATTATAAACAATTGTTTCTAGTAGAGCTGTTCACAGGAGTGCATCTGCTGTTAATGTTGGCCAGTGCTGGGAAGTTTTACTTTCAAATATTTCTTTACTCAGAGTGACTTCCTGTGGCTACTCTACTGCACAGGTTTGTTGGCTATTAATAGACTTTGGACCATAAGCTAATTCTTTTCACTTTGTATACAGTAGCTTTTCTCCTCTTGTTTTGTTAGAAACTTCCATGAAGATTGATCTTAATGCTATTTTTAGTTGTTGAAACCAAGGTCGGGGGAATATACCTAGTGTAACTAAATTCATAGAGCAACTCCTTAGCATAGAACAAGATCTGATTTGCAGTCTTCCTTTCTTACTGCTACACAATGAACATGGTAGAAACAGGAGTTATTTTATGTATAACCAAAAATCTGTTTTGTGTAGGGTGGGAAAGCATCAAGTTTCTTAGAACTGAGTGCCACAAGATGAATGCCTGCTCTAAGGAACTTCCTTTCAAGCTATTCTTTCAGTATTTTCATGTGTTCTTACACTATATGTTTAGGCAGAGTGCTGGTTTTTCACCAGTACTCGTAAGCTGGGTTGGATTTGTCACATTAGATGTTTACAAAATCATCTCCCCCTGCCCCATGTATATTTGTTTTCTTTTTGACATTAATAGCAGATCTGCCTCAGAATTTTCAAAATTGAAGTAAACAGTTTTTCAGAAAAAATTCTGCCAAATACTGCTTGTTTTCAACCCTCCTGCAGAGTAATAGAAGTCAATGGAATTTCTTTTCACTGACAAAGTTCATAAAGTCTAATTGTACTTAGAATTTTTGGATGTCTTTCCAGTTTTTTCTAGTTCCTACTGGACCTTGATTTTTGTGCTGTTTGATAATCTTTTTTTTCTTTGGAGGGAAAGATAGCACCTGATTTACCTTTAAACCTGCTTTCTCTAGAACTTTGTCACCTTTCAGTGACTCAGATGTGCAGGCTTTTTCCCTTCCTTTTTGAAGGGAACAGATATTCCAGTTACAAGCCAATTTTCTTATAACCACAGTAATTCAAATACACATTGATTCTTGGTCCTATCTTGCCTCGTGAAACTGTTAATGTTGTCAGTGATGTGCCAGTGCACGACACCAGGACAAACATTTGCTCATCAGCAGCCAATATGCTAGTTTGGGGATCATAAACTACCTTTTACAATCCTTACAAAAAACGAGAATTTTAGTGTAGAATATATAGACTGCTAAATATGAAGTGTTACCTTTAAAACAAAATCACAGATGTTTAGTGTTATACCAACTGCAATTCCTTTCTCTCAAAATATTTAAGTTAGGGTACAATCTAAAAAGAAAATAACTTACATTTTTCCAACTATTACTGTAATTTTCTTTAGTGAACTGTATTAATTTCAAAAATTTTACTCAGAGTTGCTGCTACCACTTTCTGCAAGGTTTGGATTTGATTGTTTGCCCCACTATCTGACTAGTGTTGCAATCATCTGTAAACAGAGGAGACATTTAGAGTTAATAAAATGAAAACATTGAAGCTTTGATCAGGGGAAAAGCAGGAGGCAGGTTTTGGTTTTGAATTTCTTCTTCATGATTTTACAGTTTATTAGTGCCAGGTTAAACAAGCTAATGGGTTCAAATTATAACAAAATAATTGCAGTGGTTTATAGAGCCACTATGAAATAACTCCCCCCCCCCCCCTTTTAACCTTTTATCTTAGTCTCATTCTTATCTGTGGACTGCCCCTTTGCCCTCCTCTTCCACTTCGCCTGAAAAATAAGCAGAAAATACAGTTTATGGTATGCCTGTACACACTTCTAGTTTTTTTTTTTAATACATCCCCAGAGGAAAGTGGATAAATAAATACACATTTTTCAATAGTTGTAGAGCATTTGTTTAACATTGGCTAACTCCCCAATAACTAGCAGAAGATTATACACGCAAATCTAATTTTCTTGCAAACTTAGGTCTCCCTTGGGAACCTTGGTGGCTGCCTGCAAACATTTTCCTTGAATCAGCAGTATCAGTAAAGATGCATTATGTTGCTAAAAGTATATAATGTAAAAAGTGAAGTAAAAAATGGAAGAAGATTTAGACAGTAGGAGGAGATGGAAAAGGGAAGTACTATAAAGGCAAGGGCATCTATAAAGACAGAGGGGTCTAAGCCTTTTACAATAGAGGCAGTCTGAAATAACCATGGTTTCTTCTTTGAGTCGTGAGAATAGCTATTTTCTTGTTTAAAAGCTTAAAGAGCTATTAAGTTGGGCAAATCACTGGTAAAACAGCTGGAAATGTAAATAGCAATTTAAACAGTCCATTGCCCCTCAATCCAAATGTGGAATGTGCAGATCTACTTCAAAAAAGTTCCTCTGGTTTTATTATATTGTCAACGGTAAGAGGATTGAGTAGGCACCCTTTCTCCATGGGCTGAATGGAGACGGTGTGCTTTATTTAGAAAATCCACAATTTTTTTTCCTTTTCTCATTTTTCTCCTTTTTTCCTCCCCCCTCCCCTTTTTCCTTTTTTCCTTTTTTCCTTTTTCTCAATTTTTTTCTTTCTTTTTTTTTTTTTTTTTTTTGCAAGTGAGCAGACGGGTCTCTAATTTTCACACCATTCTCCCTTAGAGACCTCCTTCAATTGCACCATTCTTTCATTATGTGGAACTAATGAAGTGCTCTGCAACCTTTAGGTCTCCAAAGAATCCATTGCTCTAGGAATATAGTCCTTAAATAAAACATGTTTCATTGGCTGACTTCAAAACACTATTCTTACAGGGGGGAGGGAGGGGGGATAAATAATTGGCCTGGAATCACTGTGTGAAAAAAAGAAGAAATTACATTGGACAAAGCTTTTAAATTATAGTTACAGTCAAAGGATACATTCAGCAATGGCAGTTTTGGTTCTTATTCCTAGTAAGTTACCAAAATTGGAATATAATTTTTTGAAGTCCCAAATGACAAATCTTTTTATGACTATTGTCTTTTCAGTGCCTGGGTTCTATTGAAAACTAACGGGTTTTGTGATGTAAAAAAATAATGCAATGCCAGATCAATAAGACTAATAATTCAGCAGCTGAGTTTGAAGGCTGGCTGCCTTGGGTGTCTTAAGAATAACACCTCACATTTTATATGTTGCTTTTCATCTTCAAAGTACCCACCAAACACTAACTCAGTCATGTGGCTTGTTTATTCAGCCTGTGAAAGCATAGATCTGTATTATCCATGATGTATCAGATGCCTTATTCTCCTGTGAGTATTCCTGTATATGAGTGCAACTTATTTTTGTTTGCCATTACAGACCTTGTAGAACAGAGCTATTTCAAATTTGTCAAAGTCTCTTCTCTTTCTAAGCAATGTCTGCCCTCTGGCATTTTTAATTGATTTGCCTTCTTTAAAGCTTTTAATTGGTCTAAGCCCTGTTTTCCTTCCCCTGTCCTAAAGCCAGTATCCTTACAAGCAAAGTGTGCGCTCTCATAATATCTTTGTCTGCAAAATCTGCTATTAAATTTAAAAAAAAATAAAAAATGAGGGAGGGCAGACGACGACAAGGGGAAAGAAAGCTATAGTTCAGCATAAGATTGCTTGTATATGTCAAGCTTGTATCTGAACCCAGCAAAGAAATGTAAACATTTCATTTTTTATTAGTATTCATTTCCTTTAGCATTGCTTATCTTTTGCTTAATTTTATTTGGTGCTTGATCTAATTTGTAGCATATTGGATTTTGGCTTTCGTAAGCTGAAGTAACACTATCAGCATGATTATTGTTATAGTACTGGCATGAGAGATTTGCTGGCTTTATTTCAGTGAAAACTAGAACAAACTGTAATGTCTGTCTTTGTCTGTAAAACAATTTATATTTATAGAAACTGTTGTAATCATCTTTTTTTGAGCGAAAGGATTTCTTGGAGCATAACTATTCTACAAAACCCAGGACTTATCCCAAATTTCCAGTCTAAAAATAACATATTTAAACTCTGTTGAACAGATTAGGAAACAAAACAGTGCTTAATGAACGTGGAGCTTTAGTTTTTGGGTTGCTAAAGATAAGTTACAGTCTTTAATTAGCTCCCAATGTATCTTAGTAGGACAGCACACCGTGCTTTGCAGTACTAAAGACTGTGGAGCAGGAGTCAAGAATATGGACTAAGTTTTGCCAAGGTCATTTGTAGCAATGGTTGCCTAATTGTGGATCCTCTCAAGTGGCCTGATTTCAAACACGCACAGAGCTCACAGTCACTGCATTAAGCCACTCTGAGTTGTATAATGGAGACACCTGAAATCCCTTCGAAAGTCTCTGCTCTGACTCTATTTCTGGGTTTCCAAACTTCCCATGTGAACCTGAGAAAGTCATTTAACTTCTCTGTATGTTCTTTCCCTTATCTTTACTAGGGGAGGATAATACTCCCCTTTTCTGTGCTATGAGACCTAAGTCATGAATATTTATCAATGTCTTTGTGCAGAAGAGAGTTGTACAATACTGGCCTCATCATAAATAATTTTTGAAATTGCAAATTGGAAACCTGCTACAGTTTCTATAGCTTGGTATAGGAGCCATTCTTGAGCTGTATCCTGGCAGTTCTTTGTGTGGAGTAACGTTTATGTAACTTTGGTACACAGAGAGAAAGTTCATATTGTGCTTTCTTCCCAAAACGGCGTGTGCAGTCCCAGGCTGACAAGCCATGGCTGGCAAGCAATGGGAGCACAAAGTGATGGACAGACGACTCGGGCTGGCACAGCTGGCAGCGCTTGCAGTTGTTGTCCAGCCGCTCGTGGTATCCTTCCGCTACAGATACAGCTGTGGGCTCTACTACACCTCCGTTGTGTCCAATTTGAACGAGCACATGCAGTGCAAGCTTCCCACAGGGCTGACCACTACTGTTTTGCACTCTGCAGAGTTGGTGATCTGTCATTTAGATCTGGCAAGGTTTGCACACCACTGGTGCAAACTTCAGTGCATAACTGAAGGCTGAATAAAGCCAGTAGAAAACTCTATGTTATTCTGAGTTGTTGAGTTGAAAGCAGATGAGAATTGAGACCCTGTTTGAACATTTAATCACATGCTAGCTGAAGACAAAACCTACAGGGAAAGCTGTAGAAGGTAGATATCACCATGTTCAGTGTCAGTTCAATAAAGGCTTATGTGTAGGTTAAGTTGGCTATTTCTAGGTATAAAGAGAGAAACCTGAGATGCTGTATTTAAAGCAGGTTCTGAACATCAACAAGATCATACATGTGCTATCTGCAGTCTTGGTCTTGACCTATGTAGATATCTACATACACCTAATTTGGCCTTTTTGGTGTCCAAGGATTCTTTACATTCACTTGGAAATTGGTGGGACAAGTACTGATTTTGCTTTTCTATAATTCTACTGTAGGCATTTGATTGAAATTTATTCCAAATTCTTTTAGATGTGTAATTAAAGCAGGATCAGTTGAAGTACAATGAGAATTTATCTGGGAGCTCTCAAGCAGTCAGTAGCTTCTGCTTCCTGTATTTTCACTTAGTGATAATATGCATTTTTCCTGATTTCATGAGCTTTCTGAGCACACCTTTGTGAACCAGTCTTACCATCCTGTTCTCTTCTGTAAACTACTTTCACTGTAATTTAGTATACCTATGTTAATCCAACCCATCTCTGATGACATAATAATACTAACAAACTGCAACATTTTTAGTAGGTCTACACTGTGCATTTCATACAATTTGAAAAGAGAAGCAGTAAGCATATGAGACCAAATCCTTCTGTCTTTATTCATGCAGCTATGCCCATTCAGCTGAACAGGATAATATGCAGGATTAAAGTGAGTGGAATTTTACCCTTTCTATATCAAGGCCTCTTGAGGATGCTGCATTTAATTCTATTTGATAATCTTCGCTTTTATTTGCCATTTCACACCACCTGAAACTGCAGCTGCCTGTCAGGAATTGAGTTAGTTTGAGCTTCAGCTATCTCATAGGTAGCTTAGCGCACTAAAGCATTGGCTCCTCCAGAGAGCCCTTAGGGAGAAGAACTCATTTAGCAGAAAATGATAATTGGGTTTTCCAAATGGTTCTGGAATTTTCACTGTGTGTTTGGGTAGGATGATGTATTTTAAAAGCCTCTGCAAGTGTGTAACTGAGCAGGCTGTGCTTCTAAGGATGAAGCAGACTACTAGGCTACCCTGATTCCTGGTTCCTTTAAAGATGATTACTGGAAAAACATGTAAGTGTGAGACAAGCATTCTGCCATAGAGAAGCAGCAAGCTTTCAGTATGAGGGCTTTGGGGAGGGATGTTTACTTTCTATGCTGGAGAGGGATCACTGCTGAGTCCTTCACAGCAGTACTGGGAAGCGGGGCTGGTATCTGTATGAGCATGGCCCATGAACCATGGGCTCCCTGACAGCAACTGGAATTGCACGTGCAGTCAGAATAGGACTCTGAAATATAATCCTGGGACTTGGGGAAAATGTGGGAGAAGGAAGGAATGAATATTTGCTGACCTTTCGTTTTGATAAACTCTCTGCAAACTCAGGTTAGAAGAACTGCAAATATCAACACCCGTGGGTGTATAGACTTATTTTTTTAGGAAGGAGGAGGCATTGGTTGGTGGTGTAGAAAAGTCAAGAGGCAAAGATTTGAGCTTGGGTATTTTCTGGTATCTTCTATGTTGGAAGTTTCTCTTAAACCACAGTGATCGTGCTAGTTTCATTCCATCAGATTTGTCTGGTGTGTTGAGAAGTGCAGCATGAGTCTACTCAAAATATGCTCTTTGCCTATTGCTGCATAGTTCTATGGGAGCTGAATTTTACTTGTATTGTGCCCATTAAAACCCTGTATTCTTAGGTCTAACTTTTATTTTTCATTTACTTTGGCTAGTCTTTCGGCCTAAAACATGCTCATCTTCCCTGGATAATGCTCACAACAGTGCTCAGCATCAGCATTTTAAGTGTTCGAATATCTAAAAATGTGAGGAACACAGCTTATCCTTCCATAAAAGACTCCGCTCAGTCTTCTGAAAAGTTAAACAATATTCTGGTAGTTAAAGAAGCTTCATCCAAGTATTCTTATAAAGATCCTATTGTGAAATAAGACAGTCTCTTTTTCCCTTCTCTCTTAAAAGACACTGAGGGAAATCATCTTCTCCCTGCTTTGAACACTTCTCTGTTTAGAAGCACTGTTCTGTTTACTGGGAAGTGGTTGAAACTTCTTATCTGTTACAATCCTTAGCTAATCTGAGCATAGCTAGAGATGGCAACAGAGTTGCTTACTACGGGATTATAGGAGACAGAACCTTGCTTGTTCTCATTTTGAACCTTTGACTGTCTTGTGGTGCTGCTCTGCTAGTCATTTCTCATCAGGACAACACCACAATCTTCATGCTACAAGACTACAGGCCTAACTTTCTGCTGCCATCTACCTAATACTCATTTGTCTTTCCAGGTGACAGCTGGAGTATTTTATACCAATTTGTCACAGCTGAAGAGGCCTGGGCTACAGTCAAAGCAGGGGAGATGCAGGCTCCCTGATCAAAGCTTATCTCAGTTCAGCTGTGTTGGATGAACAGAATAACTGAATTAAAATGTATTTAATTACAGCACAAAGAATTACATGTGTTTATATTTCAGTGAAGGCACCTACTTTGGAATAGAACTCTACTTGGTCAACACAGGTTTTGTTTAGGATAAGAGTTGTTATTGTTAATAGACCAGGCTTACTGGATAAAGTCAGGACTTGATCTAAAGTACCTCTTTAGCAACATACTTCTTGCTTAAGATTAAGTTTTTATGGCAATGGGCTCTTACACTGGTGATCATGTGCAGTAAAAATTGCAGCTAAACAAGGGGATAAGTACATACATACACTTGCACCAAAATAAGCATATTGGTTTTAGGAAACTTGTATGCAAATCTCCACCACTACATAGCTCCCTACTATACAGATAGCTAGGACTTGGGTTGGTAAAGGAATTGATGCCCTGAGCTGGTGCTTGGTCTTCCAGATGTTTTTGCTGGAAGAGTTCTTCTCCCTGCAGTAAATTGAACAGATGCTGCAATACAAAATTATCTAATTTTCAACTGCATTAGGCCCTTTTCATATTATGGCAAATTAAAGGGAAAGCCTTGAGAGAAGCTTTGGTACTGTGGGCCTCCCTGAAGAATGCAGAATTTTGAACTGGTACACAAATCTCACTTTAGCCCTCAGTGGCAGGATGAGTGGGTGGGGAAGGAGGAAAACTGCAGGAGCAGGCTGCATTACAGATTATTTTTCTTTCCCGTCTGCATGAAGGTGTCCTGAGAAACAATCTTAAATTGTTCGTGGAATTGTGGAGTCAGGAAAAATTTTTATTAAAGAACTTCTATTGGAATTTTCCTACAGTCTTGTTGCTGCTGTTAATGTTTAAACTGAAACATTTTGGGTTCAGGAAAGGTCCAAAAGAACTGATGCAGGGGTCTTATGGGATCCTACCATGACTCGGCAAAATGTCCTGCCAACTCACCCACCTCTGCAGCTGCTGTGTCAAGCTGCAGTTGAAATTTGCAGCCTCTGGAAGTCTTGGGGCTTCTGGGAGTGTTTTGGTTTTGGTTTGGGTTTTTGGGGGGGGGAGTGGGGTGGGTGCAGGGCTTTGAATTGGAACAAAATAAAATTTCACAATATTAGTCCTCTGTGAAGTGGAATCAACTTTTTCCTCTGAACTGCTGTCATGGTATGTTCTACAGAACAGAGAGGACTGCCTGTGTGGATTAGAGCCATGTTACTCCCCACATCTGGTTTTGAGCTAAGCTGAAGAATAAAGGGACTGTGAGTAGAGGCCATGGCCCCTACACTTTATCTTGCAATATACGATTCTGAGCCTGCTGAGACAGTCTTTGCAGAAGTCTATATGCAAGAGTAGTCCTGCTGATGAGTATGTACATGCTTCAGTGTTGCTTGCATGTTCAGGGCCTTGATTAGACCGGGAAAGCACACAGATAACTGACTGCAGATCATGGATAACAGTAAGAAAGGGAACAACAAAAAGTACCTCTGCTTGAGTGCCCTGATCAGAGCTTTGAAGAAGAAATCGGAGCCAGCTGTAGCCATTTTTGAAGGACAAGTTCACTTTAAATAGACTGATCATAAAATGTCTCCTAAAAGCACCCAAAAGCTTCCTTATCTGTTGGGTTACTGTAATTCTTGTTGCTGTCCCATGCAGTCAGAGCAGTTAATGACTATCCAGGATTTAAGATAAGAAATGACTGGCATAGTCCTAAAATACCCAAGACAGTATTTTCCTCTGAGTTGCTTGATCTTTTCAGGCTGTGCAAACCTGGGTATTTGAGAGGATAGCATGTTAAAACAGCAGCAATGCAGCATATTTCTTTGTAATCACAATAATCAGTGAAATTCATTTTGCGAGTAACTGGGCTGCCAATGATGAGAATACAATGGTAAGTAATCTGTACCAGATCAGGAGCCAGAGCTTGTACTAGCATAAAGTCACTGTTTTGAAGGCTTCTGTGGAGGAGTCATTGAGTTAAAATTCTGATCCTACTCTGGTCTAAAGTTAGTGGATGGACAGAGTAATGGGATCCCCACTCAAATCATCCCCTTTGTAGTCAGGATAGGATTCAATGCTGGCATTTCAGCACCTCCTACATCTTTCTGTGAAGTTCAGGTAAATATGCTGTGCCTTAGCTTCTGTCAGCTGGTATGTTTTTTGTTTAAATGGGAGGGTGTTCTCACCATCCATTTTCTTTCTCTAGAACATCCACTGGCACAGAAATCTGAACGCTCAGCTACTGTTTCCCTAGTCTGTCTGTCTGGTTTTTTTTTTTTTCTTTTTTTTTCTTTTTCTGTGATATTTCCCTTCTGGCTCCCTTATGCTGTCACTTCCTAAAGCCAAACCATTTAAAAATGCTGCTGCCCATCTCCTTGTGAGCACAAAGGCACATCACCACCTCTAAAAGTATTGTGGCAACAGAGTTGACAAACAGGACTTTAAGAAAGGTGTTCTTTTCAGCTGCATGTTTCCACAGGTCCTTGTCCTCCTCTTCCACCCGCTGTGGCGTAATCTCATAACAGGTAGTACATACAACCTTGTTCTGTGCAATTCCTCTTGCAGCTTTTATAGGTGTCCCTTATCATTTTAAGGGAGACTGCTGTATCCAGTCTCCTGCATAATGCAGGTCATGAAGTTTTACCCAGCTCTTTATGCATCAAATCCTCATTCCTCTGAGATGTAACCTTCATCTTGGTAAAACATGCCTTTTACCAGGATGGAGTGAGTACTAGTGATGGAGGATCTACTCTAATCTTTGTAGTGATGGTGGTATGTTCCAGTTCTTCATTAGTATTATCATCTTTCCCTCTCGGTGGTTAGAATCCAAGCAGGAAGAAAAAAAAATAATCTCCATTACTCTTTCTAGTAACGTTTTTCTACCTCTCTAGCTGCTAAAGCATTTTTCTGAATGGAAAACTGCTCATAAGACAGTTAAGGGGAAAGCAGCTTATGAATTTGTAGATATGCAATGCTCAATAAGGCGTATCATGATCCACCATGTTAAAAGATTTTCAGGTTTAAGGAGATGCTTTTGTATGAGTTTTAATCTTTTTTGGCACCCTGGCAATGAAAGGGGAGGGTCAGTTGGATGAAGTGGGTGACATGTTTTGGAGGAAGGTAACATCACAGTAGAAACAGGAGAGTAGCTGTCCTCGAGCATGAGTTGATGTATCTCTTCAAAGGTTGGCACTGACTTACATATTTTTTTGGCTAGAATATCCAAATTTACCACTATTTCCACAAGGTTTCAACCATTGTCTCAATGATGAGAGAGTGAGATAAAATTGATTGTAATCTCACCAAAGCTGTGGAAAAAATATCCCCTTTTAACTGTTACAGCAGCTGCTATGTAATTCCCCATCCCCTCCAAGGAAAAAGAAAAAATATCCTCCTCCTCCTCCTTTCAGACACTGAATTTTCTTGTACAAAACTTTCATTATGGATTATGGTGGACTTTTTTCTTCTTTTCTCCCAGGTACAAGGACAAATCATTAAAATACCTCAGCTGCATGCTGCTACTCAACTTCTAGGAAACTTAGATGCTGTATTTTCCTGGAAAGAAGTAACATAGCATTAAGCATGTGGTACTAAGCATGTTCATTGCCTCTAGTTTCAAAAGCTTCCCCTAAGTATGTGTAGAAAGGCAAAATGGTCTATATTGCTTTGAAGACCTGGTTTTACATTGTTCCTTTCTTCCTAATAGAAAAGATTTAAATAATGTTTGGAGATACATGTTCAAGGGTTCAAAGTATATATGCTCCTTGCACAAATTCTGGCACATGGCCTCCTTGTCCCCTGTATGAGGGAGCCAGATTTCACTCAGTCCTCCACACACTTCAGGGAAAGAGAAGAACTTAAGTTAAATAAAAGGATTCTCCTATCAGGGTTTGTATGTCTTGCTGGCCTCATGAAAGTCCTAACTTGGGAGACAGACAAAGTAAGTTTAGTATGTACTGCTGTATTAATACAGTGATAGACAGGCCCTGCTACAGTGGGCTTGCCCTATAAATGGGCAAGATGGATAGAAGGAAGAAAGAGAAACAGAAACACAGAGGTACAGCAATTTACTCATGTTTGCACAGGCTGTCCAGTGACTGCTGTGATTCCTAGCCCTGTCTATAGCTTGTGTTGCCTGCTATGGCAGTGTTGGCCCCAATATACAGGTGTTCATAAATAGCAAACCAGGAAACCAAATAATTCCACAGATGCTGTTCTGTCTTCTCGAACCATTTTGGGAATGGTGCATGTCAGTGGTAGAAGGTGTTCTGGAGGCAAGATGACTGTTCTGCAGCCACGCTTCTATTTATCCCCTTGGCCTTCCCGGTATGCAGGTGTTCGTGGACATCCTACTCTGTAAAGAGACAGGTCCCAATAAAACATATCTCTTATTATTATTTTATTGGAATATTGCCCAAAAGCTTTAAAGACGTTGGTATGGAAGAACATTAGAAGCCCATGCAATCCATTAACATGTAAGATGTCACTGCAGATTGCCCACAGGTTTTCAGGCAGAGCTCAAGTATGTTGGTAGAGAGCTTAAAGGTGGTGGTTCCAGGCTAGGCCCCCTCTACCTTCAATTCAGGTAGCTCTTGCTTACACTAGTTATACAGAGCAGATTTATGGTCATGAATCTGGCTCTTAGTTTCCACTAAGAAGAAGCTTCCACTTGGAAAAAGCTGCTTGGTCATTACTTCTAATACTAAATTTTTCATGGAAGCATCTGTGCAATTGACATAGGGATGATGTTAGATGATGATAAACAAGGACAGAAGCTTAATTACAAGTGGAAAAGGTGAAAGTCCACAAGGATCCGTTTTCTAATATGTGGCCCTTAGCAAGGAAAACTGCTGAAAAGACCTTTCTGGAAATACTCGGCTTGGCACTGTACATCATATTCCTTATTGTATGTGATGATCCTGACTTAAGATTCAGGCCCTCTTTTGAGAAACACTGTACCATTGTATTTCCTTATATGTGCTGTCAGTCAGGAACTTGTTTGGTTTTTTTTTTTTTTAAAAAAAAAGGGCAAGCTTGCTAAAAGATGGACACCTGATATGAAGGATCTTTAGCTTTCAATTGCATGCCACCCTTCGAATATACAAGGACAAATACAGATAGGGTGATATTTGGATCAAGGTGACTGCCTTTCCTGTGTGCCATACAGGTAGTGTTAGTACTGTACAGATTATAAATGCGTAGAGTCAGGGAAGGTAAAAGGCACAAGTGTAGCGATTCTGTAAGAGTAACTGAACAGATGCAGTTAACATGACACAATATATGCTAGCGAGCAAGTCACTAAGGCAATTGGAGTATTTTGTTGCTTTAGGAAACCTTTTTATTACACTGTGACTTTAAAAAAGTTGAGGTAGTTAATTTTTAGACATTTCTAGTGAAGCCCTTCATGGAAAATAAACTTTTTGGACAATTTATCCCATGATAAATTGTAGCATGACTTCATGAAGTGGAATGACGAGACCAATTATGAAGTTTTTTTTTTTTTAATTAGTAAGAAGGCTTAGCCTTATTTTTCATCTAGGACAAAACTCATACTTACAAAGTCTTTGAAAATAAGAGCCTTTCCAAAAAGATCGGTGTGGTGGTGTTAACAAGGTAAAGATCACCCACCCTACTAGCGGATGCAATGGAGATGATCGTCGTTCTGCTACAGCATGCCATAAAACTCACTAGGTGGAGCTCTAAGGTACCAGGTAATCCCTCGGGGGACCTACATGGAAGAAACGCTCAGTGTATCCATGGGAAGACTCGAGCACGGCATTCACAACTGCACCTCAGCGTAGTCGCACAAAAATAAGGGACCGGAATTAAAATAATAATACTCCTGCCCTACCCCTAAAGGATTAAGGACAGGAATGCCCAAAGCGGAGGTGTAAACATTCGGAAAGCAAACAGCTTTTGCGCCGTGCACTAGTTATTTAGCTTTATGAAGGAAAAAGATAGTGGTGTGTACTTTTACTAACCAAGCAGCTGGGCTGAACAACTTTTCTCACGTTTTCTTCCCGTCTCTTCAGGCTTAAAGATACTTAATGGTGCTACTCTCTGGGCAAGCGTATTGTACTGAAACATGCATACGTTTGGGAGGAACTTGACAAAAAAAGGCATCTAAGGTTATGACAGGGTGTATCTATTATCCAGGTGACAAGTGGATGTCGCACACAACGGGCAGCCTTGCTGGGGAATTACGAGTTAAAACAACCTAAAGTAGCAAAGTGTTTCAGTAGGGGGGGTCTGCGAAAGAAAGGTGGGTGTAAAGCAAATAGGGGTGCCAAGTCGTAACAGGGGATGTCTGCAAGCTGAGTCAGTCTGGAAGTCTTCAGGGTCATGAAATTTGCCCCCAAATTTCTCAAGTGTGGGCTTAAAACGGAAGGATCTTCTCCTTCAGGGGGGTGGTGACAATGTCATATTCGTGAACACGCGTCTGTATCGGGCTCAGTTGCAGCTGCCCTGGTAATTTTGGGGAGATCGTCTGGCCCAGGCCGGGCCGGGGCCACACGGGTCACCTTGCGGAGCCCTGGTTGCCTCGAGTGCAGCGGGGCTTGGAGGAGCAGGACCAGGGGAAGGCCGGCCGGGGTGGCCGGCTGGAGAGGGGCAAGAGCCTCTGCAGCAAAGCCCTCGGAGCGCTGCAGAAATCCGGCGGCTGGTAATGACCCGGGCCAAGTGGGAACGGCAGCGCCAGGAGTTTGCGAGGCTAAGAGGGCAGGCGGGGGGCGGCCAAAAAAAAAATTTTCTTTTAGTCCGAGCCCAGGAAGGGGAGGGGGGGGGGGGGAGGAATCCCTCTCCGCGGTTGTCAAGGAGACGGGCGGCCGGGTTCGCCGGACTGTCCGCCCTCACAGGCCGCAGCCCGGGGGGAGCCATCTCCTCGCGGCTCCCTGCGAGGGGCGCGGGGCTGCGGCCGCCCCCGGCCGCGGGGGGGCGCCCTCTCGGGCTGGGGCGGGGCGGGGCGCTAACGGTCCGCCCGCGCGCCCCGGCGGCTGAGGGGAACAAAGCTGAGGGCTCGCGCGGCTGCGGACGCCCGAGGACGAAGCCCGGTAACGGCCGCAACGGCTCTCTGCGGGCTTCCTACCTGTTGGGGGGGGCGGGAGCGGGAGCTAGGCAGGGGCGCGGGCATCAGGCCGCTGAGCACCCCGCGCCTGACTGGCAGACACCTCTCGGGGCGGGGAAGAGTTCCACCGCCTCGCCGATTCCCCCCCACCACCCACCGGCGGGGCTCAGGGGCAGTCCCGGGGGCGGCCCGGCCCGCCCCGGCCCGCCCCGGCGGCCGGTACCGCCCCCGCCGCGGGAGCCCCGGCGAATCAGCGGGGCGCTGTCAGGGCGTCAGCGCCGGCGGCTCCGCGCGGCCGGCCCCGAGCGCGTCCCTTATCGCAGACAGGCAGCGGGGGCCGGGGATCGCATCATTATCATGGGCACTGTTTGCTTTTCGCGGCGCTGCTGTTTGCTTTTCGCTCTCGCCTGGGCCGGCAGGTTGGCGGGAGGCAGCGGGGGCGCAGGTAAGAGGCGGGGGGGGGGGGGGGCTCCGCCGCCGTGCCGCCTTCCCCAGGCTCGGGCGGCGCGGAGCCGTGGCCCCGGGGGGACCGTGTTTGTCCGCTCTCCTCTCCCCGGTGTAAGGTGTTGAGGGGGAGGTCACTTCTCGCTGCTAGTAGCGCCGGGGGTGTTGGAAGTTATGGTGGGGAGGCGTTTTCTCGGGTGTTTGACACTGCCGGAGCCGAGGGACGTCTGGAGGGAGAGACGGGGAAGAAAAAGTTACTTTCCTTAAGTGCCTACGAGGTAAATCTGTGCTGAACCCTAGAGACTCCGTAGGGGAAGCGTTGGCTGTTACATCTTCACAGGTTTTCCCTGGCTGCGCATTAACCCAAAGACCTGGGGTTTTTTAACAGCCGCGCTCGTCTCTGTTTAATAGCAGTAATAATATTAAGTCTTTGCTCCGGTGTTTATTAAAAAAAACAACAACAACAACAACAAAAAACCCAAACAACAAACCCCAAACCCCATCTGCCTAGGAATGTTGTCAGCCCAAAGTAATTTCTTAAAGACGTGTATGCAGTCTCTGAAGTTGTGCTAGAAGCAATCCTTTAAGGTGAAGGGGGGGGGGCGGAAAAATCCCTTTTCCTCAGATACAAGAGTTTAAAGGCAACAAAATGAACGAAGTCAGCGTAGAAGTTCTTAAAAGTCCAAGAAATGCAATGTGAGATGTAGAGCAGAGAAAGGGCTCATATTTGGTTTTGCCCTTTCATTTGACTCATTGGCATTCACGCCTGACTCCCAGGCATCCTCTGGTTGCTGTGAAATGTCCCCCTTGGCTCAATGCAGTTTGAATTTTTGACGGCATTATAAAGAGTCCAGCTGTCACTTTTGCTGATCTTGATGGGAGATGGGTGCCGGTTTAATGAGTCAAAAGTATGAACCAAGGCTTTTTTTTAAAAAAAAAAAAAAAAACAACTAACAAAAAACTTCTTTTCTTTTTGTGCTCGACTGGATCTGTGTCTGATCTGGGCAACACCCTTGGATCCCCTAAGCTAATTCACGTAAATCATAGCTAGATCTGAACCGTCTCAGCGGTTAAAATAAACGAATGGACAAGAAAGAAGGAAACGGATTGCAGCAGTCCTGCGTGTCTCCAGAAAATACAACGCTCTGCGTTCTGTTCCCCTCTTTCTTTATAAAAACCCCAACAATACAGCGTCCAGGCAATTCTCTTGCTAGGATCCCTGGGGTGCCCCGCGGGGCCGTCCTGGTCTGCACCTCTCAGAGAAGTTCTCTGCTGCGTGCCATGCCACAACGTCTGATTATTCTTTCCTCTCTAAATAGCCCCCTCCTGTCCGCGGTGACTTTGAAGGATCCGTGGGTTATCACTGGAGGGGGCTGAGCGAGCACTTCTGAAACAATTAGCGTTAGGATTTCAAGCTCACAATAAAACTGTTTTCACTTTAGTGCACCTTTTTTGAGGATCTGTTAATCTAATTGGCATGAAACCAACTGCACATGTCTCCCGCTGGGTGCCCCCCTCCCTCCGCAGCACCCCTCTCTCCTCGACACTTCCTAAAAACGAAGGGAGGCTGGGCTCTGTGCAGCTCTGCTGGTCGTTAGCCGGCTGCTCACCCGCCCCTCCCGGGCAGAGCGCTCCCCTGCCTGCCCGTCTGCCTTTCTCCTCCCGGGAGCCCCAGATGTGGCTCTGGCAAGGAACGGTGAGGAAATCCCTGCGAGGTGCGTTATTGACACGGCGGCCGCGGCTGACAGCGGCGGGCGGCCCGGCCCGGCCCGGCCGGTCTCCCCGGGGCGGCGGCGGCCCCGGCGCAGCCCCCCGCGTAGGGCGCTGCGGGTGGCGGGGTGGCCGGGGACCGTCTGTGGCGAGCGCGGGGCGGGCAGGGCAGGTTAGGTTAGGCAGGGCTTTAAATGTCCCCATGTTAACAGCACACCCCATCCCCTGAATAGGTCGGAGCTTTTTTTTTTTTTTTTTCTATGTTCACTTCATTAACATTCCCACGACTACCAAATCTCGACTCTCTCTCATCCTCCTCCCTCCCCCATCCTCTTTAAATCCGGGGGAGAAAACGAATGCCCGTCACTGAAGTGTTTGTAAAGGCTTCCCACCCTGAAAACAAGAAAAGCGGTCTGGGTCCCCCCCTTTCAGAGTCCGGCTCACCAGTAAGGCACCCGCCCAAGCAGGGGCCGGGAAGACTGCTGGGACCTTTTCCTTCTGAATGAGTTTGAGTCCATGTAGATGATGTTATTGCAGGTTGCTTTTCTCCACGCTAACTTACCGAGTTTCATATGGTCTTCCATTTATTTATTTTTTTTCCTCTTAATAAAAAGGATTAATGTGGTTTTGCTGTTCAAATATTTCTTTTTCTCATTCCCCCACCAGCCTAGTTTATTTAAACTAGGGTCTATCTTTCTAAATTCAGAAGATCTCTTTGCTAGAATATGCAGATGGGCTTTTTTCCCTCCTCTTATAGGTCATTTAAATGCTCTGCTTTACTAAGATGCGGGTCTCCAGTACCAGACCTATACGGCAGATGCTAATTTCTAGTATGTCTTAATGATTTCCTAATGCAGAAACGTGGGACCGAGTCCCTCTGGCTTGGTGGAGCAGTGCTTAGGAGTGACTTAAGGAGAATAATACGTTGGTTTGTTCAGTTATTTAACCTTAGATGTTCCCATTTCCAGGATGACACTCGGAAGGCAGGCAAGCAAACAGCTTCTTCAAGGGGAATATCTGTCCTTGACAGTTTTCTGTGTCTCAGGTCTCCCTTCTCATCTGTCCCCTTGGGGTTTTTTCTGTGCTTCCAGATGTTGACGAGTGCGCAGAAGCTACGGATGACTGTCACATCGATGCAATTTGCCAAAACACACCAAAATCCTACAAATGCATCTGCAAGCCAGGCTATAAAGGCGAAGGGAAACAATGTGAAGGTAAGGACAGCTCGACTCCTCTCCTCTCTCTCCTCCCCTCCCTCCTCTTATTTGTTTGCTCTGTAAAAGCTTTTGTAAATAGCTGAATTCCTGAAACGATTAATGCAGATTTACAGCTGCTTAACCTCAAATCTCGGTGTTTATTGGCAAGCATCCCCCTGCTGCTTTTGCTAATTGTCCGGCGTCACAAACGTCGTGTCCGCCAGCCTACTTCAAAAAAAAAACACCCCACCAAAAGGGGGTGGCAGTCCGTTTCCTCCCGAGGCGGCTCCCGGGTTCGCACCGGCTTGTCCCGGGCGGTGCTGGGCCCGCTGCCGCCGGGGCCCGCTGCCGCCGGGGCTCGAAGCGCCGCGCCGAGCACGTGGGCCCGCCCCGCCGGGGCGCGGCCGCCGGGCCGGGGGCCCTGGCTCGCTCCCCGGCGGAGAGCCGGCGGGGAGGGCTGGCCGCCGAGAGTAGCCGGGGCCGCCGTGCCTGCGGGTGGCCCCGTCCCCCCCGGCGGCTGGCGTCCGGGGAGGCCTCACGCCTACCTCCCGCGGCCCGGCCGGCCAGCGGGGCTGCGGGGGGAGCCGGGGCCCCCTCCCTCCGCCGCAGCGGCCGCGCCTGCCGCCGCCCGGCCCGCGGCCTCCCCACCCTGGCCCGGCGCGGCGTTGCCGCGGGCTGTCCCGGTCGGTCTCCTCGGGTTCCTCTGAGGCGCGGGGAAGCTCGCACCTTCCGCCTGGCTAACGTGTGATTTACCGACACCCTTCTCCCCCAGCGAGAGCCTCCTTCCCCCCCCGGCCGGTTACAGTAAGTGTTTTTCTCTATCAACGCGAACAGGACGCTGGAGCTTGCTCCTCTGTGACGCTATGCCTGTGTCATGATCATGTAGTTTTTGAGTCGGTGGAACACTATTTTGGAAGGAACTATTCCAGATTATTGTACTTGCACAGAGTTTAAAAAGTTGTTTTACTTTTGTATGCCCTTGCATCAATCCATGCAATTGAGAAAGACCTAGCGTGTTTTGTTAGGCACTGTGTACGCTCGTATTTCAGGTTTTATGAACTCCATCTTGTCTGTTGAACCTCAGCAGAGAGATTGTTCTCTGGTGAAAAGAAGGAATATTGTAATCACAGCAGAGTGCCTTACAAATAAAAGATGCAAGATTATTTGTTTTTTCTATGTGCAGGTGCTTAGCAGCTATAAAAATTCTCCTTCCAACTCTCTCTCTTCCTACGGCAGACTGAAACTTTCAAAATGTATATGGCGAGTCCATTAAAAAGATTAAAGACCTAGAAATGACTTTGCTGAAGTCTACAAAAATTTGAAACTACTTATTATTCTCCGTGGACTTCCAGTGTGTTTGTTCAAGTGCCCTCGTAAAGCATTTTTGTGGTTGTCATATTTTTCTGTCTTGGGCTTAAATTGACAGAGACAAATTCCTACTGTCCACTTCTTGGTGCTCTAGTGTCTCTGAGCTGCTGTTCATTTGGAAGCCAGATTTTCTTTCTTGCAAACAGAATCATCATTCAGCACCACTTCTTCCTCTATTCATCCCTTCCAGGGAAAGAGCTCTGTGCAGAGAAAATGTACTCAAGGCCACAGCTGTGGAGGCTACAGCATTCTTAGAATTGGTAGTTCTTGTTGTATTAGTTTTCCACATCAAAAGTTTCCTTAAGCTTTAACTACTCCTATTTTAGCTGTTGAGCTCTGTTTAATGGTAGACCTGACTGATACTCATGCTTATTTAATACACGTGTTTCTCTTTGCCTGACTTGCCTTGGCTCAGTAAAAAAGAGAGCCCCGTAAGTAGTAAAACATCAGATTTCTCTGTAGAACGATGTACGGAATCATGGAATTTCTGTGGCTGATGTCAAGCTTTTATATCTGGTGGCATTTAGTGTTCAACAAGCTTGATAAGGTGGAACAGACTGCAACACGTTCTGCATGGATGTTAATTGTTCAGCGTTAGTCAGGTAAATGAATGCAAGCTGTCTAAACCAGGCATTACTATTAATGATATATAACTTTTTTTACAGTGTTACAGTAACAGTTTTAAAGATTTTGCATCAGTCGGCTTTATATCTTAAGTTTGTAATTAATACCAAACTTTGGGATAAGCAGAAAGCTTTAAATATTTTTGGATGCTTCCTTTCTGGACCTCATTTTAGATTACTTACATAGTACCTCTTAATTTGAGCCCAGAGTACTTTGAAACTTTGCAATTGGAATTATGTGCCTTCAGTGGCAGGCAGATGTTATGTCCTTTTCATAAGTGAGTAAACTCAAAACTATAGAGGTGAAGGAAGGGTCATACAAGTCAGTGGCAGACCTAAGATCTGCCTCAGGTCTGCTGTTCACATAGAGTGGGTTTATTTTGCATCCTGAGGTCAAGTATTCAAAACCTACAGAAATAAACAGACTAGCAGCATTGATTGGTATTTAATATTCTGTCACAAGAAAATGCCTGTAATAAGCCTTTAAAAATTATCTTTAAGATAAAAGTGACTGTGGTTGTAACAGCAAAGACGAAATACACCAAACAGTTTTTGTTGTGCCAGAACCAAAGCTGGGTCATTAAACGATTCTGGGTCTTTATAACTGAGCTTTTCTAAATAAGCTTTTTGATCACTGAAACTAGTTACCTATGAGAAAAGGATGTCTTTTGTCCAGATAATGTGCCTCTGTAACTAAGTTCATAGCAAACTACCTGTATTGCTTCATGTCTAAAGAACATTCACTACAGCATAACTAACTCCCTTATAGTGCAGGCTCTCATATACAGCCAGTTTTTACTAAACAAGCAGAATTGCATTAGTGCAGTGAGCTTAAAGAAATGATACTGTATGATCAAATTTTTCTAATAAATTTTAGGGAGCTGCCAGTTTAGGTTATACTGAGGCATTACAATTAATTTAGGAGGGTGTGCATGTTAATTTACTTTAAACATCAGTCTTAAATACTGCTTTAATTCACTTGAAATCCATTTTTAGGGAAAGGGGTAGAGTATGAGAACTAACATGTTTTTGATGTTTCTTGAGTTTTATAAAAGCAATAGAGCACATATTTGTACAAATATGTCCAGTATGTGAATACGTATTTTGTGTACTCTTGTGTATTTGTTTATATTTTTTCATTCAAAGAAAATGAGTAGTTTAAAAAAATGGGATCTTTAGGTTAATGCAGGAAATGTGGAGCCCAGCCACTTGTGCAGGATTTTGTGCGTATTTTGCTGCTCTGACCTGAAGGGCGGGGAGAAGTACCTAAGACGGAAACATTCCTTTAAGGATATGTGGAGAGCTCTAGCAGCAATTACACTGAAATGAAACATTTTCTTTACCGTCTGTTAAATTGCTTTAGCAGGGAATTTGTTTCTGAACTTTGCTTTTCTCCCAAAATGTCTTTTGGACTGGGTTTTTCCTGAGTTTCTGAGGATTGGGGATGACTTCTCAGTTCATGGATCTACCCTACCTTTTTTCTTTTTTTTTTTTTTCTGGGTAGCCTTCTTGCCTGAACCAGTTGACCTATTTCCACAGAGCACAGTTGTTTCTTCAGACAGAAGAGTTGCTCCTTTTTCCTGTGTCTCGTCTCCTGCTTCCCTCTGTAGATTTTGGTTTACCTTTTTTTCAACCAGCTATCTGCTATGCTTTGTCAAGCCATATGGTCAGCATTGCTGTGATGGTATTTCCCCATATCACATAATAATACCAATATCCTTTGACCGCAAATTCTCTAGCTGGCGTTTTCATGGGACAGAATAATGTGTCCAACCCAAGTAATCTTTAAAAAAATATTTGCTTTCAGTTGTCCATTTCTATTCAACATACAAAATCTATTAATTGATAACTGATTCAGTTGCCCAGGCAGACCTACTGTTACCTAGGAAATCTTCCACGTTCTGATTTTAGTCAGTATCTCAAATGCAGTGGCCTGCATTCAGCTGCAAGCGCGCTGCTTTATGCTCCCTAGGTCTTTCTCCTTACCTTCTCTACATTGACCTTTGGTCTCTCCAGAGGTTGGTATCTCAATAAAATTGTTAGCTGGAAAATTGTGTCAAAGCAATGGAAGTTCCAGAGCATTCAAAAGGATTCCACATCCTGAGGTTCCCTAGGCCTTGACAGGGCCTCCTTTGTCCCCAGTGGGAATGTTGCATGTTTGCTGTTGTAGGGTACTCTGTCACTGAACAGTTTATGAAGGGGTTTAGTTCTTAAAACTAGTTAAGTTTTTCTGCCTGTGCTACTTCTCAGGCTGTTCCAAACCCTCACACCATTAATAGTTAAAATACTCTGGATAATGTCTGGTTGATGTTTAGCTGTGCCCATTTTATATCCAGTTAGTAGTGTGTTAACTTTATTCTGTATTTTAAACATTTTTTTGGCTCAGCCTACTGTTTATCCCCCAGTGCGACTGTGATTTTGGTGAGTTGCTCTGGCTCTAGTTTCTTTTTCTCTTGGATGATACCTTACATGTAGGAGGACTCTTTCTCTACAGTATGTAGAGGATGTGATTGGGTGGATATGATTTTTCCTTAAGACATGTTCACTGGGACCTGTTGATTTGGGGTTGCAAAGCTCTGCTCTGAGCTTTCCCATATTGAATAAGATTTCTCTCTTGGTGTGTTTTTTCTACTGTCTTTCATAGTACTTGCATGACTGTTCTTAGTTCTTTTAATAATTGGTCTCATACAGTTGTCACGTTTCTTGAACTCTTTGTACAGAAGAGAAACGCTCACAACTTTCAGCCGTACTTTTTTTTCCCCCCTGCTATGAAGCTTCATAATGTTGTTGATGGACTTCTTGCTGAGGGCAGCATACATGTACCATGGCAAAGTATCTTGGCAGAGTCTGCCTCGAGAGGGTGATTTTTCAGGTTTCTGCTCATGTTGGAAATTTGTGCTATCAACAGCAGTTCTGCGTGACTGCTAGTTGAGTAGGCCTGTGCAGTTCTAGTGATGTATGTCATGTGTTGATGTACTTGCAGTCCTTTTCCTAATGTAAGTAATCATTCCAGGGCAACAGGCAGGTAGTCACGGTAATCTGCAAAGGGGGCTGTTATTCTTGATTACCCCAGGGATAGCACCTTACTGGGTTTAAGCATGATACAATCTCAAAATAAGATAAACCATTCCTGCCTCGATCACAGGTATATTCAGCCCCACAGCAGGTTGTATTCTGCATATGTCCATTTGGAAACACAGACTAATTGTCCTTTCTGAACCCCAGTGCTCATCTAAGGGCTGCTTAGCTGAAGGAATCTTAAGGAAAATGGACAGCCAAACAATCTAGCAAGGCATCTCCTAATCTGGGGCTGATATGCTGCTCATCGCAACTTCTGCCAAAGTTCCTAACATTTGTCTGTGTACAGTGGATGGAAATACTCAGTACGGTATCTGGAAAGATACTTGCATTGATATACCTAGATTTTGTTATTTCCATTGATATTCTGTGATGTCTGGCTTTATCTCTGACAATTCGTTGCTGCAGACAGAAAAGCACAGAGTACCGTACAGATCATCTCTAAACTGTTAACTAAAACCCCTTTTCTGAACTAGGAATTCTAATTTTGTGGAAACAACACAATAGCGAATTTCTTACTTTGGCAAATGTTTGAGACTCTTGGGTCTGTCACATGCAGTTCTGTCTTCATGCTGCAGGTGCAGTAATGTCCCTAAGCCAAAATTTAAACTAGTCACAGTGTTTGCAGCAGTACACTAAAGTTTAAAATGAGAGCTCATTGTATTTACAATGAATCAGAAACGGTATAGATAAACCACTCATTATCATCTTCAGTAATTTTGTGGGTGTGAGGACAAGTTTTTTCTTATACCTGTTTGTTAGATCTGTTTTTAAAGGATTTTAAACAAATCTTAGCAATTGGAAAAAACATACAGAAAATTTATCTCCTCATTACTCTCATTTGAATAACAATGATTGTTTCTCCAGGCTTGACTCAATATTCTTCTCACAGTTTTAATCTTGTTCACCTGTTTTATCTTTTGTTTTCTTAAGAAGCTGGTCTCACTCATTGGATTTTAATTTTACTTAGTCTTTCAAATATCTGCTGTGTTCTTCTCATGCTTTTCAAAAATGAATCCAAATATTGTGACAGGGCTGCTCTGAATCAGTCAGCCTGGACACAGCACAGGACATTTCAGAGTTCTCATTTCCCAGCTCCTAGTCCAGTATCTCACACTGAAGCCTCCTCTTGTCTGCAGGGATAAGTAAGTATGGGGCTTCTGGATGTCTTTTAAATGGAACAATGATCTCATTTCTTTTAAGAGCTCCATGGCGTGTCGTCAATCCACTCTCAGCAATTCTTTCTTGAGTGGACCATCTTTATCAATGATGTCCTGTGAGAGTAAATGAACACTGTTGGGTGTCCTTTGGTTTCTGAAACTTGGGCATCTTGATGCTTGCACAACTCTAGTGGGCTCAGGCCTGTGCTGTCTGTCTCTGCTGAATAACAGTGATGCCACTGAACAAGGCAGCTTAAGTGACTTCTTCCTGATTGATGATTCTTCTAATTGCAATAGAAGGTGAATTAATTCCTTCAAGGAAGGGTCATCCTCTGGCATCTTGCAAATACTGACTCATTTCAGGCTGAATATTATCACTACATCCATAGTCTTACTGCTGCTGCTTACAAGAAGGTGATCTGGAAGGTTGGTTTGGTCAAATCCACTAATAATATCTACTAATAATATCCCACTACATATATGTCAGAGGAACAAAGGATTTTCTGAATAGCTCTGTGTTCTTGTGTTGAGTTTTTTTCCCCCCTGAAAACACGACAAATATCTACACCCTTTGTCTGCCTGTTCTGAAAAGCTGCAGGAAGATGGAACGTGAACATTTTTCCTAAATATTGTTTCATCCTTTGTTCATATCCTTATTCTAATTTTATTTTCTGTATAACCATTTTGTGACTTGATCTCAGTTTAGTGCTTGAGAATTTGACACTGATGTAATTACCTTTCAACTGGTTGTCCAGTAATCTCGAGGTCTGTAGTGAATACTAGGTACTGAAGCTACTGTGCTTTCTAGTTTTACAGTTACAATATCTTAAGAGATGGCATTAATGTCATGTGTTGAATTTCATGTCACCGTTCCATAATGGCTGTGTTCTGTATGAGATCTGTTGCTACAAGTCTGTGATGCTGGTTTTGTCCTCTTGGCTTGCAGCAGCCCATCAGAGCACAAAGGAAGAGATACTCTACCACCTCCCAGTTTTGTGGTCATTTTTATTTCAGGGTCAAATCTTCCTTCCCAGTTTTATTCACACGGATTATAGCTTTACTCTGAGTGAGCCATTGTGCTGGTTTCACTGAAAGCAGCTTCCAGAATGAGGCAGTAGATGTTGTCAAAACATGGCGGAGGGAGAATGTAAACGAGCTTCTTTGATTTGAGCTAGTAACAACTTTTTTTTTTTTTTTTTTTTTTTCCCCTCTCTCTCTGTAAATCCTACTCATTGGATTGGGTAACTTGATGCATCTTTTTTGGTTTAGGCTGATAAAAGTGTTTCCCAGAATCCAATTTTGAGGTCTTCTATATCTGTGGTGTTTGTTGTTTTTTTTTTTTTAATTGTCTGTTACCATTTAATACTCGATTCCCAGCTTGCCAGTTTTCTGAATTACTTCAAGGAATGGAGTTCTTAGGGGATGGAGAAAAAGTAGCAAGCAAGAAAATACTCCTGAGAACATTCTGTAACAAAACAGAATTTTGTTGCAGCCTAAGTGAATTAACAAATTATGATACCTTTTTCTTTTCTCCTTCATGCTTCTTCTGTTCCTTGAGTAGGACTTTTGTTTTGGCCAGGGTTGAGCCTTGATTTTATTTTGTTATTGTTTACTCAGATTGCTTTATTTTTCTGACTTTGTTCAGCAGTTTATCCAATAAAACCAGAATATCCCTTAGTTGGGATGACGTGACTCGTTTAACTGCTCACAGTGCCATCAGTCCCCATGTGTCACACACCCTGTTGTTTTCTCTGCTCCCTTTGCCCCCTTTTCTTCCCCACCCTGTCCTACCTCTCAGAGCTACTTTCTGGCAGTCCATAATGCTGCTTCAGTGAAGAGCTCCCCCGGTGGTCCAGTTTGGAAATCTTCCATTTTTACTTAGAAAAAGAACATTTGCTCCAACTTCCCCCCCCCCCCCCCCTCCAGAAATGCTTCTTGGATGCAAATATGACTATATTTTGCATAAACAAATACCATGCCACTAGAAATATTGCCTCATTCTTCAGCAGCATTACATGTAATTCTCAATTTTTTTCCAAGGACACTTCTTTAAATAGTTGATAAGCTCCCTGTCTTCTGGATGGTCTGTGGGTACTCTGGGAACTTATAAATATATGTATAAAATTTCATCAGTCTCAACAGTTGCTAAGCTGCAGAACCCAGGGTGGCCTCCTGTGGTGATGTAAACTTGGTATTTAGAAGGAACTTCTCCTTCCCCCCAAATATACAGTGTAAATTATGTGCCAGGAAAATGATAATAAAATGAAGGAGCGTAAATAGAATGTACTAAACTCAATATGTAAGAGTCTGTCCTTCTTTTGTCTTCATTCTTTATACATCTGCCAGACACTGCCCTGTTTTCCATGTTTTCCCACCTGTCACCTTTACTTCTGGTGCAGTCCTCTTTCCTTGCAGTCTTTGTTATGTTGTCGTGTATATTCTGTTACTCAGCTGTTTCTTAACCTTGTCATTTCCCTTCTGCAAATCCTACTTCTCTTTCGTCTTCTCCTAGTGTATTTTCACCTGGTTCTTTCTTAATTTATTCCATTTTTCTTCCCTTGTCCTCTCTCAGTGGCTTATTGCAGTTACAGCAGTATTACTCTGAGAGCTAGTGTCCCACAGCAAGACCTCTGGGACTGGAGAGCTGGTAGCTGCAAGCTCTGAGGACCCCTTACCGGTCCCTTCTCTTGAGTTCTGTCTTCAGGTCAAAGCAGCTCCCACCAGCTCTGAGTTTTCCTTTCTTCTTCCTTTTTCTCCACCTCTTTCCTGGCCCCCACCACCAGCTCAGAGTTCACCTGTCCCTCAGCACATTCCTCGCTGTTGCCACCCCTGCAGACCCATGGATCTTTCCTCACGTGGCTGGCTGGAAAGACATCTTTGCATGGCTGTTTGCCATCATTTGTCAGCTCCCATTGATTATGGGGACTGTCCTCATGTGTGGCCATTGCACTACCAAAATACACGTTCTTTGTTCTGAGGCACAACGTAAGCTGATGCATGACGTGGTCAGGGAGCCTCTGGTTGGATGATGACAGAGCAGTTGGGGAATGTGACCTTCTGCTACTTCCCTAACCCTTGCCCAAATAAACTCCACTAATGTGGCTTTTGTGTCCTCTGCATTTGAGCCAGGTGGCATCGACTCTGATGCTGTTAGGACACTGTGGAGGTAATGGGAATCATGGATGGTGCATACAGTCTCTGTACCTGTGGAAGAGGATGATGGATATGGTCTCTCTACCCATGGTACTAGTCCAACCCCGTTCTAGACCAGGACAGCTGGGAGAGCCTTGACTAAAGGGCAGGTTTGACCAAGCCTCAGGTAGCCCTGGGATGGAGGATGTATGGCAGGAAGCTGTAGGAGAAATGTGTGTACAGTCTGGTCGAAAAAGGAGTAATACTTCCTCAATGCACTGATTTAGGAAGTTCCTGTTTGCTTGATCATGCTTTTTTGTTGCAATGGGACAATTGATGTGGGGCTATACTGGGAGGAATATCACTGAAATTATCTTCCCAAAAGTGGAAGAAAAACCAAAGGATTACAGCATGGCCCTATAAGCAGTTCTGCACTGAAAAGGCAATGAACTGGGGTATAGAGGCTGAAACACATGGCAGGGAGAAGGTGGTGGTGGACAAGGTGAATAGATTTCCTCATCTGGTTTAGTTTCTGGAGCCATTGTGTTGTGAAACTACAGCCTGAGGCTGAAAAAACACCAACCAAGAAGGACATTTTGGAAACTTTAGCCACCTAAATTTCAGCAGATGCCTGCTGAGCTTGAGAATTTATTTGATTGTGATTTTTTTTTTTCCCCAATGATATTTTAAATGGTTATTTTTTGTTTGGTGAATTTTCAGCTGTAATTTGGCCAGCTTTTTCTGTCCCAAGAAATCTACTGAAAGGTGGCTCCCCGCCTCCTTACAGGAAACAAAATCTGAGAACATTAAATCTGGTCAAGTAATGTGGGGAGATTTTTTAGATGTAGTAAAGTAGTGAATTTTCCATATAATCACTTTAGAGAAAAGCCAACTTTCTGGGTTTTTTTCTTTGTTTGTTTTAGTATGTATATATTTGTTTTAAATTTCAGCTGAAAAAAAGACCTGCTTTAAAGCAGATACCTTGCATGAAAACTAGCCCATACATAAATGTTTGGCAGAGTTATAAGAAACTGAAGTTAGGGTCTGACAGACCCCCTTGAAATTTCAGGACTTTTCTACACATTTAAGATGCTCAGCAAAAGGAATACAGTCACATTACAGTTTGAAGAGTTGTTTTGTTCAAATGCCTTGATTCATCAGAGTACTTGAGCATGTGCTTAATCTTAAGAAGTTGTTACCCTTTAAAGTAATTCTGTTTAAGTGCTTTATTAAATTGAAGATATTGTCTTATTTTACTTTACAGTGCTCCTTCTCTGGAGCTGTACAAGATCACAGTTTTTCCCTCAGTGACTAAGGAATAGGAAAAAAAAAAAGGTCTAGATCATTTAATAAGCTGATGTAAGACCTTCATCTTGCAGGTGCTTTAGACCTGAACTTACATGAGCAGTTTGTGTGGTGCTGTAGGCCCCATAGATAACATACCAAATTCAAGACCATGCTTTCACAGCTACTGATGATGTTTTACAGTACAGCCACCAAAGACAAAAATATTAAATAGACAAAATGACCTTCGTATCATTCTGATTCCTATAATCAATTTATTAAGCAGATGAGCTGTTCTCTCAGAAATATAAAAGCCAATTTTCATTTGCTCTCTCAGCTTGAGATTGCTAAACTCTGCATACCATTGTTCCCGTGCTTTGGACTGCATGAACCACTGTCAGTCCTTATGTTTAACAAGGCATCGTGCTTGCAGAACATCAAAAATTTAACTGGAAAAAAAAAAAAAAGTGATGCATCATGCTGATTTGGTGATTACTAATGTTCTCAGGGTGAGGGTTTTGCTGCAGAATGTGCTTTAGAGACCAGAGAATGGGAACCACTGCAGGAGTAGTTACTTGTTGGATGTACCATTGCTGAAAATACTACGGGATGTAGCTGCTGTGCATTCTAGTTCTTGCTATTGTCAGAGGGAAACTACACTGAAGTGCCTTCGTTCTGATTTCATTATCTGGAAGCAGAGGCTACATTCAAAACTTTCAGGCAAGTTGTCTCCCTGTTACAGTGAAAAAGTGGTTGAAGCAAGTGGGTGTTTACTTTGATGAGTGGGGAGCACAGGTAATGCACATCTAAATTGTTTGGCAGCATGTAGGTAGGAGAAATTTGTTATCTGACTTCCTACCTCTAGAGATGTTAGTGTCTTTACTGAGTAGAGTTGTGCCTTTATTCTTTTCGCACTTTTCTGTTTGCTAAACTTTCTTGGAAAAGGATTCCATAAAAACTGTGACTTGGAGATATGCCTATATTTTTATCTAACTACAAAGCACCAAAGTCTGACTTTATTTAGGAATTTCCATTTTTCTGATGCATTCCAACCTGTCTAAAGATGAATATGATCGAAGTTCCTCTTTCCATCTCCTTCCCCCCATGCGCCACTTTTCTCTTAAACCAGCCCAATTATTGCTTGCACAGTGGTACAGTTCATCTTAATACTGGTCTCGGTATACCACACACTGGAAAGGCAGGTGCTCCGAACTGATTGCTCCTGCTTCTGACTGTGACAGGGTTTTCTCAAGGGCTGTCATAGTGGCTTTGTCTGCAGGGGCACGCCAGGGAAAGGCAGTCTCGCTTGGCCTGTGTTGCAGACTGACCCAAAGCCATGAGAGTGCTTCACTAGGGAGGCTAACTGTGAACTATTTGGCTACTAGAGGGCAGACACAAGTGGAACCCTGTGGCTTTTGCTTGGCTTGAATGCCTAGGAAAGCAAATTTACCTCTGTTCAGACTGGAGTGCGTAGACATATTCAGAGTGCAAGGAGTAAATCAGGGAAAGAGGACTGCCGGAATTACTCTGACCTGTGACTGTTTTGACTTGTAAGAGTGAGCCAGGGAATGAGTATAAGGCAGGAATAGACAACCTCAGCTTGTTTTCCTGAAATAAAAACCTGAAGGTTGGGTATAGTCTGTTTCATTAGGTATAGATTGTTTCACTATGTGAAAATGGAAGCAGCTTATTCTGTGTACGCACAGTTTTACATTTAAGGATATTATGGCTTCAGAATGGAAGAACTTCTCTATTACAGTTCTCTCAAAAACCTTTAACAATGAAAACAACCCCCTTAAATTGTTGTTTATAGTATGATTAACCATTCCAGTTGACTAGGAAACAACTTTTTTTGTGATATGGATAAAATCCAAGGTGTTGTCACTTAAGTTTTATGTTAACAGTCACTTTTAAGCCTATATAAAAATGATTTCTCTTCTTTATGCTTCTGGCATTTTGCATCCTTTCACTGTTTATGTTTTGAAATCTTTTTAAAATTCTTTTTCTTGAGGGAAGTGTGAGAATGGCATTATAAAAAAAAAAAAATCAGTTGACTGCATCACATGTGGTCTTATGAAGCAAAACCCAAAAGCTTTAGTGTTTATTCTGAATAAGGAATACACGCAAATCTATTCAGGATAACAGCAGCAATTGCATCCATTTTCTAGAACAGCTTATTGACATATTTTACTTTGAGTTAATACAAAAATTTCCAATGCACATTTCCGAGTGCTTTCACTGGACTTGGTTGCACAAAGTGAGTGCATACGCATATATGAATACCTGTGTGTGCCCACATTCCTTCAGAAAACCTTTTTTATAGTATAACATTATAATATATTTAAGTATCCTGAGGAATTCCAACTTGTAAATTTGCATGTTGGCCTGTATCCGAGTAGAACAGAGTTACTAGAATGTGTTGCTGTACTGCTTATTCTGAAAGGCCTTTAGTCGTTACCATTAATATTGATGTTATGATTAGGCAATGGTGGTAATTTTTAGGTGTTTTTAAGACAAGTATTTTGGTGATCTGTATGGAAGGTAACAGGCAGTTGCTGTAGCCTACTCCGCAATGGTAAGACAACATCAGTCCTTATCCTGAGTAGGATAACATGATATAATTGCCTGAGTTAGCAAGAGGCTGGACTCAAGGGATGGAGGCCTGAAAGGGATGCTTTCTGGAAGGACTAGCATGTTTCTGTTAATGTTGCCATTCATTGAGGAAAGTCCCAGTGTTTGTAATTGTGAAGCCACCTGAACCGTCCTGTTTACGCACAGCATATTCTGTAAGTCTCGTCTTTAATGAAAAGGACAGCCTGGTGTCTTGATCACGTTATCTGATTTATATAGGCAAGATTTGTGTGCTTGTGGGGAGTCCTGAAGAGTCCAGAAAATGTACAAGAGGTTTGCTGTTTGGGTGTGTTAACAGAGGGTCCTGCTGCATGAGGGCTCTACCGCATCTGGGCAGAGGTATGTGTGGGGGTGTGTCATGTCCTCAGAAATACAGGCCTCAAGCTTGCTCAGCTCATTTTGCTTGAACTTGCTAAAATAACTTGATCTCAAAGATGAGACCAAGCATGAAGAATTTCAGTCTTTGGAGAAGCTGTGAAAATGGGAAGTGGCAGGTGAGGTGGGAGTGCTTTGAAAGGTGGTTTATGTAAGTAATACAAATCATAGTATACTTCTACCTTTACCTGTCAGAAGTACACACAACATATGCGCTTAAGACCATTACACCAAGTATGAACACAACTATCAAAAGGGAGAAATATGCTACTGAGCAGTTTACTACATACTTTTATTACTGAACTATGTAAAATTAAGGGAGAAAAGCCATAATAGGAGCAAACTTTATACTGTATTTATAAAACTACAAAATTCATATCTCATTTTGGGGGTTTTTAATTATGCACAGTAAGCTGTAACATACAAACATATAACAATGTTATGTTCCACTGAAAATCTTGTTTACCCATGGATTCTTCTTTAGTAAACTTTATGATCAACAAGGAAGTATAAAACTTAAGGGAAATACATGTCTTCTGGTCTGAATTAGTCACTGACATGGTCTTTTTCTATTATAGTATTTGAAACAGGAGGGAGTGCTTTAAATGCTTCAACCCATTTAACCTTAATTGCTCAGTTTTAATAGACATTTGCTAACTAAAGGAACCAAATTATAGGTTGAATTAGGCCTTACTAATCTTAATTAAAAGCTCTACTTTATAATCGGAAACAGCCTATGTTTAAAACAGTAAGCCTTTCTTAAATGGCTTATTTTAAAATGCTAAGGTCCTTTTGATTATAATTGTTTAGACTGAATACGGGTAACCATTATTCTCCTATATATTGCACTTAATTAAAAATATCTCCTCCATGTGGTTTTGTGCCTTCTGCTGGCTGTAAAATTGTTTGGCTGGTGGGGGGTGGGATTACTTTACTTTTCCTGTGGTAATTTGAAAACATGTTGCTGCCCTTTGTTTTGAAAGTTTTCTGGGGTCACAAGTTACAAAATTAACATGTGTATCAATACAAACATTAGCTTCTGGCATTTCTCTATCCTCAAGTGAACACTTGTCAGTCACTTCAATTAATTGGTGTATGAGGCATACAATTACAACCATTAATAACACGTCCTATAATTCATTTAGTTTAACATTTAGATTGTGCTTAGACAGTTGATTATGGGCTTTACGTTGCACGCCTTCCTGAGACCTAACTTCCAGTAAAAATAAAGTCTGTTATATTGGGAGGGATGCCCTGGCTCTATCTATTGAGCACTTGGTATACTGGTAGAGTGTCTGTTCATTTCAGGGGTATCTGAAGAGGACAAATGGTGGATTTCATCTGTCCGAATATGGATCTCAGTAGTACAGATCAGTACACTTAAGCTGTTTGCCTTGCTTTCCCTTTATAGTTGATGGAGAGAAATAGGAAATTCCTTAGTGTAGTTCGCCTTGGATTATGGGAGACAAAAATAGGTCAGATAAATCATGTCCTGAAAATAACAATCTCTTTCTAACACAGATGTGGACATGTACAATGTAAGCGTGTAAAGTTGGATGAGGTGTATCTGGGCCAAAGAGCCTGCAGCTGTGAGATTCAAAGTCCATTGAAATTAATGGAAACTATTCTGTACTTAATTGTGCTTTGAATTTAACCAGGACAGGGGATTTTTAAGTTGCCGTATTATCATTTGATCATTATGAAATTCATCCTCCCAGTCTCAGTTTTACATTTTTTATTCTTTAATTTAAAATGGGCCCCCACCTCTCTAGCACAGGCATATAGTTAAAAAAAACCAAACCAAAACAACCCCCCACAACTTTATTTTAGGAAAAAGCTGATTTTTTAAAAATTGTGTTTTCTTAGAACTCGGTCTTAAGATTTTTCTTGGTGTGTCCTACTCAGGAAGCACTGCTAGACCGCGTGGTCATACCTTTGTTTAAATTGCATTGCTTTTAATTCCAGTAGCCGAGTTGCCTGCTTACAGAAACTAAATGCACATTAAGAGTCCTTTACACTAAGCCTGCTAGACCTTTATGTGCTTTTAGAAATAACTTCTATGAAAAGTCACTTGTGGGAGTTACAGAGATGGACAGACCTTCTTGAATGTCAGTCTCATTTGCTTAGTCATCAGATCTTTGGAATACCCCTTAAGCATTTTTTAGAATTTCTCCTTATTGTCCAGTTTGTTGTATGTTCTATGCTGATGGAGTATACAAAGATTGTTAAATTATACCCATTACAGGAAGGTAAAATCAGGGCTTTTTACAGTGGGTTCAAAGAACTCTCGTCCCTACCTATGCTACATACCTATGTGTATTTATCTTTTAATATCAAAAGTGTGTAAGCTGGCCAGACCAATTTTGACTAAAGATCTGTCTAGCTTGATGTGCAGTCTCTGACAGTGGCGAACAGTGGATGCTTAGGGTAGATTATAAAAAATGGGACGTGGAAGAATGCAGCTAGAGATTTAGAGACTTGTCGAGCCAGAAGTTTCATTCAAATCACTGTGTTTAATGGCATCTTCAGAATAGAAATGGAAAATTAGTGTGTTTGCTTCTAGAGGTGTTCTGCAAAACTCACAGCTGGTCGATAGGTGATTAGCCATGCTCTGTACACTGGTAAAGAACTGTACAGGAACAGGTAATCGTACACACCTGTCTCTTTTCAGCCTCCCATCTACTATTGTTTACTATGAGTGTCACATCATGTTTCCCTACATGGCCAAACCCTACAAAACCAAGTATTAATTTTTGGCTTGGCAGCTAACAACATCTTCAGAATGACTGGCCTTCCCACTTTTCTGAAAATGAGACTTTGTTAAGGAGAATCTCAAGTCAGTTGTGAAAAATGAATAGGTACTTTGAAAAGCTTGACCTGGATGTTTAACCTAACTTTAGATGGTTACCTTGTTAAACCAGGTGCCATGGATGAACACCCATAACACTATTATTTCATATTGAGCCTTTTACTGAGGGTGAAGTCCTGTATTAGTCATGGATGAGTTAATTAGTCAGGCCTTGGTGCCCTGTTTTCAATGGATAACCAAGGATATTGTAATGTGTTCTCTCCCAGACTGTTTATATATCTTAGAAATACAATGAGTATACACCAGATACAGCCTTAAAAGAGGGATCGTCTAGAAAGATGGGAAGGAGGAAGGAGAAATATGGGAAATTCATCAAGAATATTTCAAAAAGTGACTTCTCTAATCTCTAGTTTTATATTGGATGTACTGTCCAATTTAAAAAAAAACAGACTGTTTATTGGGTTGTTAATGAAGTCTTTAGCCAAGAGATTGCTGCGTTTTGCTTATCTGTGCATAATAAAATATCATCGCTGTAAAAGGCATCTCATGAGAAATCATCTAAATGAGAGTATTGGGAATAACTCTACAGGACTAAACAAATATTTATATAAACTTACCCACTTTTATCCCTCTACTATTGGAAGGAGGGCAGTACAATTAGACTGCCTTTGCTTTCTAAGCGCATTCTGTCAAATGCATATTACTATTTGAATACTGCACAGAAGTTGTAGGCATTCTTTGGTTCTCTTTACCTAACATTCTCTCCAACGTAACAAACAAATATAATTACATAAAATTACCGAAGGAAAATTTCCAGGCTATGAATATGAGCTCTCTTCAGTTTTCAGCAAATGCCCATGTTACTATTTCCGTATCTGCAGTTTCATTCTTTTTTCACTGAATAGCATTAACAATGCTGGAAGCTGTGTGTGCTTTCTAGTACAGGATATTTGAACATTGGAGCAGAAATGTCTAATTTCTTGGCAAAGCCAAGACTGTATCTGTTTGCTCTATCTGTCTTTCATGTCCAAACATCAGATGTGAGCAGAGCTTATAATTGAAAATATTTGATGATTCTCAGGTCAGCAATGGTGGTTTTCACATTTGAATTTTAAATTTCATCCTTACCGCTTTTCCTGGATTTTTCTCACTATGAAATAGGTGCTTGTACAGCCTGCCCTGGTCTCATCTAATGCTTACCCCTGCGTGCCAGGCAAAGGGGAGTGTGTAACTTCATTAGTTCCTGTTCAGAGAGTCCCTGCTCTTGCTTACTTCTCTAGTGGCCAAAGAGTCCACGCAATGTTTTGAGGAGTCTCTAAAGGATAATGATAGAAAAGCTGATGGGTTCCATGCTGGTGTCCGCTATCCGTAGATCTGTGTTTCTGCTGGACAACTGTTACACACCCACAGGTCAAAAACCAAAGCCTGCTTACCACTGGTTTTCAGTTTTTCTCTATTACTATTTGTCTTTGGTGATAGATAGAACTCTGGCTCACAAGACCAATTTATGCATGGCTTTTTAGAAGACTAAGGAGAGCCTACATTGTAACTGATGAACTCTCTTTGTGAGTAGAATTTTAGAATTGTCAGCATGTATCAGTAGGACAGGTTTCCCTGTTTCAGGAATGAAAAGCTTGAATCCAAAAATTACATTAATGTAATATTCATTTGAAAATAAAACCCTCTTGCATTGGTCTACTACAACAGCATCTAGGGCTTCTTGTTGATACTGGCCAGGGCCATGCTTTCAAAGAATGGAAAATGTTCAGTCTGTACACCCAAACAAAATTACATGGCAGGTTCTTTACACATTGTGGAGATAAAATTGTTAAGATGCTGAGAGGCTGTGCCAGAATTCTGAGTTATGCAGCAAAATTGCCAAATTTTTTGGCATCTTGAAAGTAATTCCACATTTCATGATTATACAGTTCCCAAATCCACTGACTTCTGATTGAGCTGTGAACTGTTTCAGACAGTGCTTTGTGTGCACTCTCATTTAGGGTATTATATTTATTATCACAGGTTTAATAAGGTTTAACTTACTGAAAGTTGAGATTCTGAAACACAATTCTGTGACAAGTTGAATTTGTCATTAGAGGAACAAAATGTGAACTGATCATCTTCAGCTCTCACATAGTAACAAAATCTGTAGCCTAGTAACTTTTTTACCTTCTAGACAGTGCACAAAGCTGAAGGGTGCTGGACAAAAATGAGTTGGAGCATTTTGTAAGACTATCTCAGATTTAAAAAAAAATTATTGTAAATCTTTGATCTAATTTCTATTCAGTTTAGTCTTTTCAGATCTTTTTGAAGCAAATGTATCAAGCTCATAAAGGAGACATTTCTCTTAAATGTAGGGTCATCTCAACTAATTTTACTCAGTTTGTTTCCTAAAGATGCTAAGTACCCACAGCTTTGCAAGGGACTCATAAGAAAAATGAATACTTACCGCTCTCCTGAAAACATAAATTATATACAGATAATGCATCTTTGTCTAGGCTGGAGCACTGAAATAATTTTTAAGCAGACTTACTTTCAGTGGACAACACCATAGAAAAGAGAAGGAAAATATGAAATCCCCAGTACTATCGCCTGGATAAGAAAAGTGGGATGTAAAATGATTGATATTGGAAATTAGGCAACATGCTGGTATTAATATATTACTCTTGCTGAAGTTACTCTGGAGTCTTAATTACCATGAGGTGTGAGAAACTTTTATTTCCTTGAGTTTTAATGAATGACCCATTTTTCAGTACATTCCATGTGTGTTATAGCTGTTTTACAATCATGTGGACCTTCCTAGTCCAGATAAACACTTCTGTAGTTGGAAAAACTATTTACGGCAAAAATAAACATAATGATCTTGAAACAAAGAAGGATGTGTGCTTTGGTAATCCAAGTTATCCTCCAGTCAGCTGCTGTTTAATAGGTGAGGAGTTACAGTCTTCATACTTGTGAAGGACTTAGAGTGGCAGTCCTTACAGGCTGCTCTTTGCTGTTCTCTGCAAACCAAAATGCTGGGAGGCCTTCACTGCGCAAAGGATGCTGTTGAGGAACTGTATGAATTTATCTACATTCGGGTAACAGGTGACAAAATAATAAGCAGAGTTGGTTTCTTGGGCTCCATAACTATTCCATCCGGCATTGTCAGGGGACACAAATCCATGGATCACCTGTGTATCATGTTTAGAAGTAGTGACATGACTTTAGTAAACGTTGAAATGAAAGGCAGCCCTGAACAGGTCATTTGAGTATGTACAATGATTTTCTCATGGCAGTGCACAACAGTGTACATAATGCAGAGTTACTCTGCTCATAGATAGATAAGTTGTATGGTACTCTCATGGGAGTTTTTGTAGGCTAGTAAAATTAATGTCTGATGTGTGTCCCATATGAAGTAGGAAGTTTGACCAAGTAATGCAGGATGACAGGAAGCCCTACATTTTACAAATCCTACATGATATAAATTATATTATATTTCCCAAGTGGTTAACCAGCACAGCAGAGCTGTCCTCAGTCAGGAGTCTGCAGTAGAGCGTTCTCAGCCAGGAGCCTGCAGTAGCCCAAGGACTACTGCTAAAGCACATGTAGAAAAAATAGTTTGAAAAGGTAAGCCTGATGTCAGAAGACGTAAATTTGCTATACCAGGATTTGCACCTCTGCTGGAAAACATAACCGTTCCTCATATCCAAGAAGGTTGAAAACCACTGCAGTATAGCCTCTCATACTGTTTTGGCCTTAGCTGTCTCAGCCTGAAACTGAAGTAGTGTTAATCTGCCAGGGACTAATGAAGCACATGCTACATGATATCAAGAAATCTCATTCTGAAATGAACAAGAAGGAATAGCCACCTTCTGTTCTCCCACATGAAGGGCCACAAAAAATAAGTTAGTACTCATTCCACTGATGGGTAATAAGGAAATTTATTTCAGAATTGACACTTGGGATTGTTTCCTTTTGTCGATGGACAGAAATTTAAAAATGAAATGCAAAGGAAGGTTGGAGGTACCCAATCTGAGAATGAGGGAGATGCCTACAGGGGCTGGAAAAAAATTAGGCGAATGATGTCTGTATCAGTGAGCTAGTTTCACTGTTTTAAACTTCTCCCTCAAAGGTTTTAGATGCATATTTCAATTTAAAGATCTAGGAATAACCTCCTGCCATGACTTACAGAAGTGATAATCATTAGGATGCATGCACACCAGTTGTGGCAGTAAGGCACACAAAAGTATTCTCCCATTAGATCTCCAGAACTTGCAAAATTAGATGTGGAATCAAACATTTCCCGTTATATTAAAAGAGGGAATTGTGGTGGAAATGGCTGTGATTTAGAAGTGGTGGGAAAAATGCTGTCAAATGTCATGTTCCACATTCATAACAGCTTGTGAACAGGAAATCTCTCTGCTTGAGCTTGTCGGGCATGGCAGCTACTAAATAAAGACAGACTCTAAAACTGTTATGTGCTCTGCAGGTATCCATCTTTATTTGGGTATCTCACTTGCAGTTCAAAGAACTTACAGCCAATCTGTTTAAATATCAATTAAGAAAAATGTCAAACCATAACAAACTCTAATCAAGGGTTCAAGATGCATAATGCAGGATAACAATAATTTTGGTTTTATCTAGAAAAATACTGTGTTAAACCATGAATGGAGCTGGAATGGTCCCAGATAAGTTTCCAATGTGCTGGTTGAGACGGCCAGTGTCACATAGCGATAATATTCAGGTATATGAATATATATATATATATATGAATATATAAAATTTATATATGAATACATAAAATATATAGTTCCCCAGGGAAAAAACCCTGCTTAATTATTTTTTTCCATAAATGACTGTAGCTGCCCAAAGGTTTTAGACCCCCGAAAGGTGCTCTAGGTAAAAAACAGTATATAAACCTAGTGTTAATGTGGTAGACTTGTCAATTAAGCAGTCAAAAATTCTGTAAGGTCCTAATATTTGATATCCTCTCCATTCCTGCTCCTGGAGTGTTATGTATGCCATCATAAAGAGTATTTAGGCAGCTGGCAAATTGCACCAAGTGCATGCAGAATCTCAGCTTTCAGTTTCTGTGTTCGTTTTTTAATATTTTTTTAGTATTTTTTATTCCCCTGTACTTCAGTGATAACTTTCTATTGTCAAAATACATCTACACTGAAGCAGTAAACTGGAGGCATCCTGAGAGAATGAATCAAAGGGGTGGATTCTTTTGTCTGTTGTCAGTTTGATTGGCATATCAATGTCCAGCCATTAAAAAATGTTCTTCTAACTCTTTGAACTAGGAGTTTAAGCAAGGAGGGAAAGGTACAGGAAAGAGAACAGAGACAGGAAACTGAGGAAGGGAAGGTGAATTTAAGGAAAATATAAGGAAGGGTGTCTCCAGAGACAGTATTTCTTATCAATGAATGAAGAATGTGATGGTCATTCACCAAAAATGTAAAATATAATCATTCAGCTACTGCAAAAAAGTTTGGATTTTCACAATCTATTGCCTCGTTTCATTTAACAGTATGTGAGCTGGGTCAGCTGAATTCTGCTTGCAGCATTGGGTGCTTGCCACTGTCTAGCCACTAGAGTGTTTAAATGGGACTCTCTAATTCTCCCTTTGTATGATAAACAATATTTGAAGATCATTAACTAAAACTTGCAAAATAACAAGTGCTAAACACACCTACGTTTTTTACAGCTGATAAACTCGGAAGTTCATGTACTCCATTGCCTCCTTTGAGAAGTACTTGAGTGTCTGAAAGCTTGTCTGTTTTTTCCCGAGCAGTGAAGGTGACTCTTATAAGGCCATCCTTACTCTGCGACTTGACAATTTGATTCATGCTTGCTGTGATCAGTGTAATAATAGGAGACAAATTCAGATACAGGACAAATAAGGATCTGCAATAGGTGTCTCTGTGCTTTCTCTAAAATTAGGAGATAATAATTGTGGTCAGAGAAAAAAATATTAAACAAATAGAAAGTAAAGAAGTCCCATCCTACAGCCAGTGATAAATGGGACAATGTCTCATCTGCTTTCCAAATGCATCCTAAGTGTTTTTAGGCAAGATATTTCTAAATATGAAGCTGTTCACACTTTAAAAATGTATGTGCTGTTTAACCAGCTGGACATACCTCTACATAGTTTGGTTTGTATTCCACTTTTCCCCCCCCTTTTCTCAGACAAGTGCTTTAACAGGATATAAAGCATGAAGAACTTTGTGATCAGCTGTCACAGAAGAAAAGGAAACAAATAAAACTTCTACAGAGTACTTGATGTTTTCTGGAAACTGTATGAAATGGCTTACAGAAAAACACCCCAACAATACCACAGATTGCATCCAAATCATCTCCACTAAGTTGGCATGGCATTTTCATTTTATTGCTGGTTTAATACTGGAAAATAGGGGTTTGTGACATTTTTAAGGAAGTTGTAAAATTGAATTTTTTTTTTCTTTGTGGATGCACTAATGGGAAAAACATTGGAGGGGCAGTACCCATAGTGGAAAGGCACTTGAGGGTTTTACACTGAAAAAAACTCATGCTGAACAATCTATTGTACCTGTTCTTTTTCCTTTCTCCACAGAGAAACATCAGGCTGCTTTTTCTGATTTTACCCTATTCCCAGCCTGCTCACCCTTGACCTTGGCTCTCAGAGTAGTCCTAAGGGCTATCAAATTTTACAGTTTTCTTGGGCACAAGCATCTTGAAAATATCATGACAACTTGAAAGCTGTAAAAACTGCACTGTGTGTTCCTCTGATTCATTAGATTGTAACATTTCCAAGGTCACAGCATCTAAAGAATAAAGATGTTAACATTTATGAGTCAAAAAATAAAGTGTCTCAGGAAGAACCAGATGTAACAAATAATAGATTTTAATTTGCTTTCTCTTATCAAAAAAGTGACTTACGAAGCTTTTCCTGGGAAGGGATTTTCAGAAACAGACTTCACTCTGAGATGAAGGTCAAGGTTTTGTTTGGAGTAGAAAAAAAAAATTAATTAATCTTGATATGTCAATATTTTCTTCATAAAATTTGGGCTTGGAGTAGATGCCGAATTCTGCTATCACAAAACTCACAGAGGGAAACGGTATTTCGGCAGGTCAGGTTGAGTGGGATTGATAACATTGTCCCAGCTGATTCTTCATACATGTAGCTGGGTCAGCTCTTGCAAATTTTAAGAGCAGAGCTGAGTGCAGACTTCATGTAACTTTGAGCATGTGGAAATATGCTGATGCTAAACTCCTCTTGAGAATCTAATCACTTTAGTATTCTTGCTTGGGTTGAACGCTTTCCAGAGAGCTGAACTTTTGGCAAATTTGGCATGCACTTAACTAAAACAGTCTTTAACCAATGTGTGAGCTTTTTTTCTGGTCTTTAGTTCTGGAGCTGGTTCCCTTCTTAAGGAAAGTGCATTTTGATATGAGAAATACAAATACCTTAGGTTCAGGTTATCCAGTGTGTGTGTGTAACTGCTGAAAGTATATTAAACGTAGAATCTGCCAAAGAAACAGAGTATATCTAAGTATTCCCATGTTGTTTTTATTTATTTTAATGGCTTTTACAGTCCCCAAATCCATTCATTAAAAAGAATAAGATGCCGATCTGATTATGATCCAGGACTTGAACTTGTTTGTATTCTTGTCAGTGTGCATGTTATTTCATTTCTGCCTGTTTCCTTAAAAGTGAAGTGCTGCTTGCTCTGAATTGGAAGCGGAAACAAGAAATTTAAGTGCTGATCCCATCTCGCGTATCTCTTTGCTGTGAGTCCCAGGAAACGTCTTCCTGGCTTCATGAAGCCAATGGCAAAAATGCCTCTTGGCTTTTATAGGATTGGGATTTCACCTCGGGGCTTTTTACCTTTGCATATTACAAGGTCACTTCTTTCCCAAGCATCTGAGATGAAGGTTGCATAAAACTATGCAGTGATGAAGACAGCTCTGTTCATACTGTAGCTCTATTCTTAACTGCGTAGGATTTGGAACCTAGGGTGGGGCTTTTCTCCTGTATTTTTCTGTGGAAATGCGGATAGTGCGTTAGTCCTAGGAGGAACAGTGACCGAAACTCAGTTAAGAATCAGTAAAAATTTTTGAAACCTTTTAAGAGAGAAGCCATAAAAGTGCAAAATATTACTACATGGAAATATGCGTTCCAGCATTTTGCAATGTCCTTTGCTGCATACCAGTTCTGGATAAGCAGGCCACATGCTACAACTGCAGAACTGTAATATGACTTTTTTTTAGCAGAAGACTACTGATAATAGAGAATTCTGCAAGTGGTATGCTTTCTCCTCTGTAGGGGGCTAGCAGCAACCTCTCATGGAGCAGGAAGGTAAAAACAGTTTCTTTGCTGGCAAGTTTGTAAGGACAATGTTATTTACTGTCTGCATAATGCCTCTTTGGCAGTATTTTGTTTAAAGTCGCTAGATAAATAGATAAAGATGAACACCAAAATATTTTTCTCACCAGATACCAAAAAAAATGTGGATTTATCCATCAAGATACACTTACAAAGACTTTAATATTTATTTTTCTAGCTATTTTATGGATCCAGCTCCTTTAGGAAATATTCCACATCTGCATAATATACCTGTGTGCCAAGTTTTGGGTTTGGTTCTCTAAATTAGAAGAAATTGATGTGGACAGACAGCTTCCTTTGGCTATTTATTTTCAAATGTCCAAGCACATAAATTATTCCTTTCAAAATCAATTGAAATTTGTGTTTACTAAATTATCTCCAGAGATTGATTCTTGTTTTATTTTGAACATTTCTTAGCCAAGTTGTATGTGCTCCTGGAAGAGCTGCTTCTCTGTAGGGTGGCCTTGTGAGACTTCTGAGAGTGCCATCCCTTTGCTGCAGAATGCACAAATGAAACAAATTTCTGGGATAGTGTCAGTTTCACCAGTAATAATGAAAGAAGAATCAACCCCAGTATGTATAAGGTAGATACAGGTCCCCTCAGACTAAAAAGAATTAGGTCACTTAAAGAAGACGACTTAAAATTCTTTTTCTATAACTGAAATACAGTGATTGTAAATTACAGCACTTCCTCATGGTAACAAATGCTTGGATTTTCTCGGATACTTGCCTAGGTTTTTTTTAAAAGTTCTTGGATGCTTATATAATAATTGTAGTCTCATCCAGTATGTACTCTTTAAATAACACCTCTGCTCATTGAGGAGGACAACAACAGAGCATCGCAGTGCTGTGTTCCCTAGGGCTGCTGAAAGAGAGTTATTTCCAGGCTATAACAAAAAGATTCACCTTTGCTTTACAGAAGGAATTATGATGTAGTTTCCAAGCTTCTTTCGCCTTGGCAAATAGCTGAACCAGTACAGTTACTAGTATACCCAAGTAAACAAGCTTCTTTTTATCTCTTTTTTTCCTGATAATTTTTTTCCTTTAAAACATTTGAAAGAAGCAGTGGATTTTGGAGATTTCCCAAACCAGTTCCAGAAAGAGATGGTCAAAACTATCTCGCCAACACCTGAGGATGTGGTTGCTTACACCCACCTCTGGCATTGGGAGTTGCTGTCTCATTTGAACACAGTAAGCCCAAACAGGTTCTTGGCAGACTATGTCATTATTATAAATGGCCCTATGCCTTCTTAATCATTTTGGTGCATTTAATTTTTTTCCAGGGCTCCTATAATTGCTGCCATTGTAATACCCATATGAAATGAATTCCTCTTAGAGAGGAAATTACAATACTTTTTTAAGGTCTTTTCTTCACTAAACTCTCCAAGAATTGCCTGTCAGCACAGCCAGAATTTACTGGAGTGAAAACTTTGTAAATATTTTGCCAGTTTAGGTAAAACTTTAGGTTTCCCATTGAGAGCTAGATTGCGGTAAACCTTGCTAATTCAATGGTATACGCACCTGCATCCAGCACAGCAATTCTGTGGTTCGATTGCAACATTTCTGTGTTTCTCTTGTTTCATTTTTGTGTTACATTAATTCATTCATGGTGAAAGACAGTATTAAGTGATAAAACACTAAAAATGTTAAGGACAAAACTTGAAGCTACAAAATTAGTGGGAAGAGTTAACTTTCTGAGTTAGAGGTGTTTGGAGTCAAGAGTTTGATTAACACCCAATTCTATCAATTACAGGAAAAAAAGAATAATAGGATATGACCTAACGAAAAGGAAATGAACATAGCTGGCCCCTGCAAATTCTGAGTTTTACAATAGATAAAATTAAGAGCAAGCCTGCAGGTTTTATGTGTTTGAATGTAGTCCGATTGCTTTTGTCGCTATATTAAGTTTACTAAGGAAGCCATATCCTGCCATATCAGATGTAATATTCTGCCCATAAATTACAGTTGTTTAGGAATTCCTTTAAAGAATGCTTCAGTGAATGTCCTTCTCCAGATACATGAGAAGAAAAGATGGGGTGGTGTTTGCATGGTTTGCAGGCACGTTGTCTGCTTTTCTCTTGATGCAGCTGGAGCTTGAAAAAAGTTCAACATTTGGATTTTGCACACTTTGTGCATGCTTTTGGTGGGGTTTTTGTTTGTTTGTTTTTGTTTTAAAAAATAAAGTGTTAAATTCACCAGTCTTATCCCCTTGGTGTTTTACTAGCAATACTGGAGATAGAAGTTCCAGTCAGCCCGCCAGGTGAAGTCTCTTAAAAAGCAGTGTGGTTTTGGAGGGGAAAGAAACACTAAAAACCCCACAACATGGCTCTTAAAAATAGGTAGAATGTTTGGCTCCACTCCTAGTTTTGTACAGCTCCTGGGGTCCAAAAGGGAGAAGTAATCTTCTAATCCTTTTGCAAAATTTAATGTAACTGGAACTGCTTGAGAGAGAAAGATGAAAAGAATCTGTTCCTTTTGTTATTTTCCTGGTGTATGTATCTGTTAGATTACCCTTTCTGGAACTTAAGTATTTGTATTACATCAGCACCTTGCGCTGCTAATCACAATACAGTTTTTTAGAAATAAGTGTTATATAAGGGGTAGACATTCAACAGGCTTCACAGTTCTTTGATTTTTGTGCCTTTTGAAGGCTCTGCCATCACTTATTTAAGCAAATAGTCCTATTTGATTAATTGTTTGAAAAAAGGGAATTAATTGATCAGCCCTAGGCAGTCTGATGCTGAATAACATAACAACTGATAAAACTTTCTTCTGAGTTCCCTCTTATGAAGAAACTCGGTGTCCTGGTTTTGGCTGGGATAGAGTTAATTTTCTTTATAGTAGCTGGTATAGTGTTATGTTTTGGATTTAGTATGAGAACAATGTTGATAACACACTGGTGTTTTTAGTTGTTGCTAAGTAGTATTTATAGTAAGTCAAGGATTTTTCAGCTTCTCATGCCCAGCTAGCAAGAAAGCTGGAGGGGCATGAGAAGTTGGAAGGGGACAGAGCTGGGACAGCTGACCCAAACTGGCCAAAGGGGTATTCCATACCGTGTGATGTCATGCTCAGTATATAAAGCTGGGGGAAGAAGAAAGAAGGGGGGACGTTCAGAGTTACGGCGTTTTGTCTTCCCAAGTAACTGTTATGCGTGATGGAGCCCTGCTTTCCTGGAGATGGCTGAACACCTGCCTGCTGATGGGAACTAGTGAATGAATTCCTTGTTTTGTTTTGCTTTGCTTGCGCGTGTGGCTTTTGCTTTACCTCTTAAACTGTCTTTATCTCAGCCTGTGAGTTTTGTCACTTTTACCCTTCTGATTCTCTCCCCCATCCCACTGGGAGGGAGGTGAGCAAGCAGCTGTGTGGTGCTTGGTTGCTGGCTGGGGTTAAACCATGACACTCAGTGCTGGATAAAGTTAAGAACACATCTTAAAATGAAGTTACCATTTTTCCTGAGTGTCCTGAAGGAACGCCCGACACACCTGACATCAAAATCAAGTTATGTGCTTTTTGATTATTGACTTGGCCTGTTAAAACATGGCATTACTGTAGAGCTCTATTTTTGTCCCTGTAGCCTGAGAATGTTAGGAAGTTTCTGGAAGTATTCATGAATGGTTATGGAAGCTGCAAATATCTGCTAAGTGGAAACCTCACTGGTGAGCTTTGGCAATATGCACCCAAGCACGCTGGGCTGTAAATAAAGGAGAGCGGCTTTTCTGGGACTTTGCACTGCCATGCTGCAGGTGTGTTTGGAATGAGTCCAATATGCAGTAATTGACTTGTTGGTTATTGTTTTCAGGAAAAATCACAGACGTATCTTTTTGTTGTCATACTAGACTCCAGAAAGTAGAGCACATCCACAGGCTGTGCTAACTCGGCACTTGTACAACTGATGGATGGAAATTGTTAGTAAAGGATGGGAACTTTCTGAAACAGAGCAGTGGTTGAAAGACTAGGAAGTTTACCTTTAAGCAGCAGGTTGTATTTTTGTTAGGAAGATCCTTTCTCCAGCTTATTTCTAGTATTTTTGTGGTGCTGAATGCTGAGTTACAAAAAAGCTAACCAGTTTTGCAGATAAAGCCAAATTTGTAATTCCCATTTCAAACTGCTGAGGAGATTGTAGAAGGGGAGCTTCAGAGCTGTTGGAGGGAAGTAGATGGAGACCTGGGCTGTTCTGAGTTTAAGGTAGGTTTCTGGGAGGGGCTGACCTGAGGGGGAAGGCTTTGCAAAAAAACTTGGGAGAAGCCTGTCCCTGCTCTTGACAGATTCAGCTTCTCAGAGGATTGTGCAAGGAAGGACAAACCTAGCCAAACTCAATCCAAGGGCCAGAAATGCTGAAAGCATTGAGTGACTGAGTCAGAGCTGGCTTTTCAGAAGAATCTGGTTTTAACAAACTACCTTGCTGTCTTGGGGTTGTGGCTGGGTGTGATACCAGGTAGCAAAGCTTTTCCTGGAGTACTTTTAAAAGTAAAAAAAAAAAAAAGAAAAGAAAAAGAAAAAAAAAAAAAGGCTGCGTGAACATGAACCTTAATTCAGAAATATTTCAACCACCTCTGCAGTGGAAGGCATGATTGAAATGTACAGCCAGGGTAGCTCTGATGTACTAACAGGTGATTTTCTAAAAAGATTACTTTATCCATTTATCATGCACTGTCTAGCTTAGGGACAGTAGCTGGGGTTTTTGGTCTAGCACACAACAGATTTAGAGCTGATAGTTCACAAGCTATGAGGCTGTCTATAATTATTTGTGTATTTTTAGTTGGTTGATGTGTACCACTGAATGATTTGCAGCAGTGACTGTGATGCTGACATTCTATGTATAAGACAAGATACAGTCTGTAAAAAGAAGAAAGTTTGCACTTTCTAGAATGAGTGAAGAAGTGATTTTTTGTATGAGGGAGGGAAGATCATAATGGGATTGTTTGTAGTTGAAGCAGAATGCATCTCTCTTATCATGGTACTCTTTCAGATACAGGCCAATGTACAAAAAAAAAAAAATAATTCTAGCATACCTTCTAAGAATAAAATGTTGGACTTTTTGTTGTTGTTGCAGTACATGAATTAATACAGAAAATGATAGTAGGACTTAATTTTTTTGGGGGGGGGGAAGACACAAACAAAACTGTACCAAGTTATCAATTGTAACTTCATAGAGCTCAGTGGACTGTGACAGCTTTTTCAGAAATGGCATTTTTCAAGGTTTATTGGATCAAACTACAGCCTTATGTATTGTCAGGAATATACCAGATCTTCCTTGTTCTGAGAATACAATTTTTTGTTAAACAAGGCATACTTTTCTCTTGTCTTATGCCATATTAATAGCATGTTTCATGTAGTTGTTTGTTACAACAAATTCAAAGGTTTAACTCATTGTCTGCTTGATTATTTTAAAGACAAAACCCAAAACCTACATTTTAAACATAAAAAATGTACCAAAATCAGGTGTTTCTTTTTAATTTTTGACAACTTATCATTGTTTACTGTGATGATACTACAATTATTTTGGGAAGGAGTGTTCTATACATTGGCTTGCTGCTTTTCAGTCTTATATGACCCTGATATATTCAGTCAGTAATTCCCTGAGCCATCTATTGGATGAAATATGCAATATGAGTATATAGAAAGCTTAGGAACATGCATTTATTCGAAGACCATGCTCAGCTGGAGAAATTTTTCTGTATTCTTAGTATTCTTTTTTTACAAAAGCTTCTTTTTCCTCCTCTTGTGTTTTAGATATCGACGAGTGTGAAAATGACTTCTACAATGGGGGTTGTGTCCATGAGTGTATCAACATTCCAGGCAACTACAGGTGTACATGCTATGATGGGTTCATGTTAGCCCATGATGGCCACAACTGTCTTGGTAAGTAGTGAACGCTGGCAAGAAATTTTCGTTTCATGGCTGTGGTAAGAAGGCCTGATCTGCTTGGCTGCGTTTTGTCATCTGGTATGTTTTCAGTAAAGACTTGATCCAGATCACACTGAGTAAGTTCAAACCTGTCCGTTGACTCCAGTGTAGTTTAGACCAGACCCTTAAAGTTGGCACTCTTAATCCTAACATATTCAAATCAGTTTGCCCATCTGTAACATTGCTAAAAAAACCCAACCTCCAAAGCTTGTGCTGGATGTTTGGGCTTCTTTTTAGGAAAACTAATCTGTCCCATCCACTTAAATATATTTTGTCTGTTTCTTCCAACTTTTGTAATTCCAGTCATATCTTTAGAGCTCCCCCTCCCCTTTTGTCCCTTTTAGGGTAACATAGTTCTAGGATATGCTGTATGAACATAAATCACAGAATGTTAAAGTGCAAGTGTGATGAAGGAATACTTGGACAATAAAACAGGGCAGAAGAAACAGCTACCAGTAATAGCTATTTACAAAGGGGAGGGACACAGTCCACTAACTGTACAAAACCATGTTCAGAGCAGGATCTTAATTGCTTCAGCAGTCTGAGAATTTGGGGATCTGTTTTTCTGATTCATGTCCATTGCTCTGGTTTAAATAGGTTGGGTTTACCCTGTAAGCTAAAAAAGTATATGTTTTGTTTTGAAATTTCTTCACACCAGTTCCCTGGAAATAAACTTTGACTGCTATGTCAAGTTTCCCATACCTGCTTACCTGGTAGTCATTTTAGCTAAATCCTAGTGCCTAGGGACTATCTTTCTCAATATTCCCCATATAAATGCAATGGCCAGTGTTTAGTACAGTCCCAAATTCATTTCAAGGTGATGTTTATAAAACAGTGTGGAAAGCAGGTATTTTCTTCTGTATCATGCAGCACCTTTACTTGGTAAAAACTGAGATTCTTTGCAATAGAAGTCAAGAAATCAGGTAGTGAACCAGAAATAATAAAGTCTATAGTAAAACCAGTCTGCACTCACTGAATCTATGGAACAACTAGAATTTCTGAGCAAGGATTTGGTTAGCCTTTCAGTAGATGTATTTCCTACTGTGTTCATTTTCAAAGTGAGTAATATTTGTTCAGATGGATTGTATATCCTGACCATTGACAGGCTTTTGACTCAAACGTCCAAATTTCATTTGATAGAACAGACTAAATAGATTTATTTGCCTCAACCTGAGATGGTCAAATGATTGATTGTGCAAGAGGTATTTCTTATACAAAGAGCCACCAGCCATTCATTTAAAAAAGAAAGAAAAACTCTACTTATACTAATGTTCATAAATATCTCTTAATAAAACAGGACACAAACATAATCAAATAGTTCAGCTATTTGGAATTCAAATAACTGTGTCTGTACGTTTTTCCAAACAGCTTGCTATTTTCAACTTTGTTTCCAAATGATTCCCATAGTAGTAGGGAAAAGTAGGTTAGCAAGTATGAACGGCAAAAGGAGTGACCTGATGAAGGTTCAGGAGATCTGTGGGATTTTTTTGGACCCCTGCTGTCTGTGTTGTTGCTCTCTGGTTATGAAACGTACAGGCTGGATCTACACAGCCAAATTTCTAATTTTCTTTTCATTAATTTCTATTCAGCCACTTGGGGGTTTTGGGGGAAAAAAAAAAAGGCCTACAATAATATAAACAGGTAGCTACAGTTGAAAGTATTGATCCAAAGCTTGCCAAGAGATCTTTCAGTTTTTTTAGAATCAGTGTCTACCCATATTCATGGTCTACTCTGAGCTGACTTTTTGTGTTACCCCAAAAGTGTTAGGAACCGTGTTGCTTCTAGAACAGGTTCAGTGAACAGATGAGTGGGAATAATAGCAAAGGGCTCTCTTTCTCCCAGTGTGCAACTTCAGGACGCTAAAAGAGGTCACAGCTGCCTTTCTAATTTTGAAACCATGGACTGGGGAAGTTTCTGTTCCTCAAACGCAGATTGAGTATTTGCAACTAATGAATGGTCTTTGATATGTCTCAGTAAAATAGCTGCTTTTACTTAGAGGCACTGAAAAGGGCATCAAGGCACATCCCTCTTTCTCCCTTCCTTAAAATTTGAGTGGGTTTACTGAGGATGAAAGTGTCTGGTTGTAAGGTCTCAGACTGAAGTTTTTAATGCGGACAGCGGCCATGCAGATCTTGCTATGACTGCCCGTTGTGTGCTAACTCAGATTTGGGACACCATTGCTAGGAAAGACAGAACTTCATTTCTCTGTCATCATTTGGTCCCTAGCTGGTTGCTGGTATTATCAGTTATACTGACTGCTGGGATAGCTTCTTTGTGCCCATTAGCAGAGTATCAGTTTTAAAAAGGGGGATGTTACAGTCTTTTCCCTTCTGGAGTAGTTGTATTTCCCTTCACTTACATTGCCAGAAGTGTGTAAATGCAGTTGGCTGTTTTTAAGAGGATGCAGTGAGGTCTCAAATAAAAAACAAACCCTGTATTTGCACATACAACCTTTTGGAAAATTTTCCCAGCATGTAAAACTTGATAAATTTATTCCAAAGATTTTTTTTTTTTTCCCCTGAGGAAATTAGGTATTGAAAGTAATTAAAGTTTTGATAAGTCCACTGGTTTCTACCTGTTCTTGCTTTTTGAGAAACCACTTACTTTTCATGGATTTTAAGGAGACAAAGAACTCTTCACAAGATTAGTGAGAACGTTTTTCACCTTTCAATACATTCTTCTACTGACATATCTTTTTCCTCTCCTCACACCCCCCCACTCCGCTCCCCCAGCCTCTGTAGGACTTCAGAGAACTGTCAAATGAGGATTGCTAGTTAGGTACCATATCATATATTCCATGTATCAAGTTTATGTTCCTCTTAGAAAAGGCATGTAATGTTTGATTAGCATGCTGAAATTGTCTGTGTTCACATTAAGTAGGGCTGTAGTGGATCTTGTATAGAATTATGTAATTTCCATGGAATTTGTAGATGAGCCTATAAAACTCGCAGTAGGTTGATTTTGAAAACCCTTCCTGAACTATCTTCTCATATAGCACCGTGGATGTGTATGTGCTTGGACAGAAGATTTGCTAGGAGTGACCCAACATCAGACTACACTATTCCTCCCTCTCCCCCATCCATTGGCCTTCCAGGCATTACTGTCGGGGTCCATTTTGTCAGCACATAGGGAGCCAGGCAGCAAGAACTCTTTGGGGGCGATTTGACTGCCTAAACACAGGAGCCTCGTGACAGTGAGAACACCCTGGAGCTGGCAGATGTGTGAGATCATAGAGTCGTAGACTATCTCAAGCTGGAGGGGAGCCATGAGAATCATTGAGTCCAGAGATCTACAGGAGTAGATCTGGAGTGTGAGATGGAAGCTAGATGGAATAATATTAGGAATCTAAAATGGCATCTGACTCTGATGTTTAGACAGCTGAATTACTCCCTCAGTGACTTGGTCCACATTTTATCACACATATCACCAAAAATCTTTGTCTAGTGATTTTAGATAGAAGGTCTAGGGATGGGACCCCATGATAGTTCACTGATAGTCCTGTGGGCCTTGTAGGAAACAGGTTGTAATGGACAAGACCGTTACATTAGGATTTCTGCATCTCACGCTTGACTGAAGTCTATGCAAAATCTTAAGCCATCTCTTCTTGTCAGGTTTTACATTCCTTTTTAAACCTTCACTGGATGTCTTTCTAGTAACGTCAGTATAGCAAGATGATTAAAATCTTCTTTATAAAAGCAAACTTGGAGTATTCACAACTAATTAGATCAGATGCAGTTGACAGGTTAAGTGTTTTTTCCTGAATTCTTGCTTCAACATTTCTTTCTTTCTAATCAAGTGAAGTTTCTTACTTATTTATTTGTTGGGAGGAGATGTTTGGTTAAGAATTCATGGTTAAAATTTGTACTGGAAAATGTCCAAAACTGTCCTCGGGAGAACTCGACTCGCTCTCTATTTGACATTTTTATTGAGGAATTTCTCAAATATAACATGAAATGACGCCATAGGGAATTCAAACTATGATGATATCCTTGTCTGGCTAAAATTAATTTATTTTAGCACTGTAATCACTTGAAATAGTAGTAGTTCTTTCTCAAAATTGCTCTAAATTCTGCTCAGTGGATGCAAGACTAATATTTGGTCTCATGCAATAGGTTTTCTTTATCCTTCATTTGAAACCAGTCATGAAATATGTTTTCCCTTCTCATATGTGAAATACCAGTCTGGGGTTTTTTTATAAGCAATTAGCTCACTGGTCCAGATGTTCTTTCCTGTTTGATCATTTTTTCTCCATGTTCCTACTGATAAATTGATTTTTCTTTCTTTGTGCCTTTCACATGTTGAGGCATGCGATCAATTTTCATTCTGTCTTGCCTTTAGGAGAGTTTATGGCATAACTGATCATCCTTCCTATTAGTGCCAAACACTTTACCCATCTCATTTGTGGTAAATCAGTCTGTTCTCACATATCTGGTAAAATCTGTGCATCTGTACTACAGAGTATCAATGGATAAGACTTATGCCTTTGAAACTGGTTATTCAGAATATACTCCCTGCTCTGATTCAGCATGACACTTAAAGGTGTTCCTAATTTGCCTAGTTTTTGTAAATTTCTTGGTTTAATATTAAGTAAGAAGACTGGACTTTTGCATATGTGTAAGTGCATTATTGATTTGAGGCCTCTTTGGCAGTTGGGTATACTTTGTCTCTGTGTCCTCATGGAGGCTTTCAGTAAGCCAGATAGCAGAGGAGGTAGATTGAGCCTGGTGGTGTAAGCCTGGGTGTTATACAAAGTGAGATACGTGATGATTGGGGATGCCATAGAGAAGGCTTGCGAATTTGTCTTCCTTTTCAGGGAGAATTTCAGGTGAGCTTGGCATAGCTGCCAGTATGGTGACCCCAGAATGTACCCACGAGGGTAAAAAAGAATTTTCTGGGGTTTTTTAGTTTACTTTTAAGCTGTTGGGATAGGAATTGTCATATGGTAAGAAACCCTCTGCTCCTTTAGCAGCAGTAAGGCTTCAGCTGGTGGCGGACTGTTCAGTTAGGGCATTGCACTTGGATGAAGCCAAAAGAGAGCAGTGAGAATAATGAGTGATCTAGAAAACATAGAATCATAGAATATCGCCGGTTGGAAGGGACCCATAAGGATCATGAAGTCTAACATGGCTAATGCCATGGCTAATGCCAGAAGAATGAAAGAAAAGGTATAGTTTTCTTCTAGGGAAGACAAGATGAAAAAGAAGATGCAAGAGTCATCAAATCCAAAAAAGGCTGCTGTGAAGAATTAGATTTTTCCGGGTTTTTTTTGTAAACCCACAGAAGTGAATGAGGTAGTGTGATAGTATTTGGTTACTCCATCTGGGAAATTCAGAAAGAGTGTTGAATTATTTTTCCTTTCTCCTGAAGGACTCTCATGTGGAGTACCATTATCTTACATTAATCTCTCTCCTGCTGTATAAAAATGTAAGCTTCCTGGGAGAGTATTATGGGCTGTGTTGGTCTGAAGCATCACTAAAGAAGAGAGTTCTGAAGCTTATCCTGGATTATTAATCCTTGGGATTTATGCACAAAAAGCTTGCTAGAAACCTTGCTGAAAGCAGTTCTTGCTGGTATTCCTGCCTAAGTCTTACAAATTTATTCAGCATCTGCAAATAGAATTTGGAAGATAGTGCCGTGACTATTCGGATCAGAAAGCAGAGAGCCTTGTTTCGCCAAATTTCCTTGCCAAAGGGCTCACGTATCAGCTGATATTCCAGCTGTTCCAAGCCTTCTGGAATTCACCTATCTCTGATCAGAATGTGAAAAAATGGGGAATGAAGAGTGTGCAAGAAAAATACATAGCAACAAAAGCTGACTGTCATTGGTTCTTACTTGAGAAAGCCGCGTAATACCTCCTCCACATTCTGCTCTTCTATCCTTTTTTTCCTGTAGGCAGACTTTTGTGTACATATAGTTAGGGAATTCTTCCTAAAAAATCGGCCCAACTCATTGTTTTCAGTTTGTTAAACCAAATCTGAATGTGAAGAGTATTTCAGGTTAAAGAATGGAATTGCATGGAGTGATGATTTTCTTTTGCTTATCTATTCAGGTATAAATATGAATGGCTATGAAGTGCTACTCATCTGACTGTTTTGTGTGGGTTTTTTTTAATTTTCTCCTTAGCTCTGATTTGTGATAGTCCCTTTTTAATAGGGAGTAAGCATTGCTTTTTTGCGGAAACACTTCTTGCTTCTGGGTTGCGCTCATCTTAACTCTTCTTTCTTCTAAAGATTAGCATAGTTTTCACAAAGTCCTCTGCTCTTTATAATTTCTCTAATTAGTAAGTGTGCTCAAGAAGGTTGTAAACTCTTCTTAGAAACCTTCAAAAAAGATACAAAGGAGCATGGACAGAAAATTTATCATAATGTATTCAGAGACATTTTTTATTTATAGGTTTTTCTGTGGTATTAATTGCTGTGATACAGGAACATATGTGAACACCTTGTAAATACTAATAGATTTTCCTCAAAAAATCCTGTAAGGAAAAGAAATACAATTTTCATTGTTTTATAGATGAGGAGCTAGGGCAAACAGATTAAGTTACTTCTCAATCTTTGCACAGGATGTCTGGATATCTGCTGCATAGCCAAGAATAGAATCCTTACCCTTCTGAATCCCTGCTTACACACTCTTATTTCAAATACTCTGTGTAACTTCGGTTTCTCTTACAGAAAAATAACAATTACTAAATTTGGACATCTATAATATGATATCTCAATTAATTCTCTTGTGTGTCAGACCTCCTGAAAATAACTACAGAAGTAGGTTTTGATGATCCGGTATAGTTTATGTTTCTTCAGCAGTTAATCCTGTGTCTGATGAAGAAGAGTCCTGGAAAGCAGAATGAACTTCTGATTATAAATCAAGCTGGAAATGCAATTGCTAGTGTGCATTATAGATTCCATGGAGCCCTCTGCAAGAGCTGAATGTTCAGTATGGTAGACGAAAAGACAAGCACGGTGTCAGCTGTGAATTCAGTAGCAAAGAATTGAATAGCAAAGTCCTAAGTTACGTCCACAATCTTGAAGGTGTGCTTTGGGCAGAAGGCCTGATTTTCCCACCTGAAAAGTGGACATTACTGGTTTATTTGTCTCTTCTCAGATGCTATTTTGCATTTCTTGACAAAGTGACTAAGTCATGTGGAAGCCCCTGTGGGAAAGGAGAGGTGGCACTTTCCCCAGAGCAACTGAACCTGCTCCAGGAGTGGTACTAGTCTGCCAGCGCTGGTAGGTGGAGCAGAGCAACAATCGCAAGTCATTTGGAGCCTGCAGCTAAAGGAGAAACTTCTGAGACAAACCAGGAGCAGATGGTCACAGGCCTCGAAGTAACATCTGCCTGTTATAAAACGGGCCTTGGGATCCCAAATCAGTATAAAAATCAGGTTCATGTTTGTAATCACACAATTTCTTTTCTTCTGAGGTCTGAGGTTAGTATCTAAACCCAAGTTCCTACCTTGCAGTGCTCTTTTAAAATCTGTTGGTTTATTTTAAGAGAGCAGAGTTTTTAACCCTGGCATGTAGGCTTCATTCTTGACTGGGTAGTGGTAATCTACAGTCTGGGTCAGATGACGAACATTAGTATCTACACACATGTAGGTATATCACATCGTATCATTCATCCTCTTTCGGTGAATGTTCTAGCACTCTGTTTTTCTTTCAGAACAAACCCAAAACAGTTAAACCCCAAAATCTACCTATTCCTACCCTTCTGTTTTTCTGCATTTATACACTGGGACGGGGGACTATGGCCTAATCTGCCTATCAGCGTGGAGTGGGAGGAGACTTGCAAGTGTATGAGAAATCATTTCTAAAGCTCCCAGATGTAAAGTGTCAAGAAGTAGTATATAACTCATTTAGGATTGCATAATCACTGGTATGATTAAAGAGACCAATGTCTTCCTTTTAATTTAGCTTTATTTTTCTTCTTTTCCAGACAGCTGTGCACAATGTGTTGCTTGCTTGAACTCCAAATGAATGCTTCTATTACTGGTGTTTATTTTTCTTTATGTTTCCCAACAGTTCAAATACATTTTATTTTTTCTTTAATGTGAATATTTTAAATATAAAACTAAACAGCTTTTGGAAAGTTGCTTTTAGTTTCATAAAAACACATATTTTAAAGAGAAGCTGAAAAATGGTCCATTTTCTTGGCTGTCTTCCAGTTTTCCTTGCCCTTCTTTCCTAATTCCAGGAGACTGTTAGGTGAGCTGACGGTTAAGTATTGTCCTCCTCTAGCACATCAGCAGGGCCTCTAATAATATTATCAGTCATAAACTCTCTTCCAGATTTTCATGGTTGCTAATCTTAAGCTCCTTGGCAGACGGAGGAGGGTTGAATACACCTAATAGCCTTCTTTTCATAACTCTTCATTTTTATTAAAACACATGTAAAATTATGGCATTTTTGTAGAGAAAGTTATTAATCTAAATCTTGAAGCTCTTACTCATTTCCAGTGATTCCAGTGAGAGTTTTGCTTGAGCAGAACTTCAGGACTTGGCAGTTGTTTTATGTCTTAAGAGAAGGCGGCCAGACTCCCAAATCAGGGCTCAGTGGTTGAGTAGCGGGGATCTGTTCTAAATGTGAGGGGCCCAGGCACAAGATGGAAATGGGATCGTATATAAATATATATTTACAGACAAGATGAAAAGTGTTGAAATGCAAGTTTTAACAATAGATATATCTGTATGTTTCAAACCTGCATGTATTCTGTATTTCTCTAAACGATGACTGGCAGCGATTGGGTCCTTGGAGCACAGTAAGAACCTTGGGATCAGAGGACCCCTGCAAATGGGAGACCAGAGGTATTAAGCTACTGAACCTCCCCCAGACAAGCTGCAGTGGGTGCATACACAAAAATCCATGCTGCAAATTGAATTTTAGTGAATTTTTACTAACTGAGTTTTAGTGACAAATGCATTCTTTCAGGATTAAAAACTTGACTGCATTTTTCAAAGTTCTTTGTTTTTCAGATGCAAGCCTAAGTGACGAAGAAAGTTACTTTCCCATATGTTTCTTCAGCTAACTAATTTTTACTGTATTACTGTTTTCAGATCTTTTATCAATCTTGCTTGGTCTGTACACTAGATTAGTGATAACAGTTGTGATTCATCACAGCAATTTAAGGTATCCCGTCTTTGTGGTACAGTGGCATGCATCAGATTTCATAACGTACTACTATTCCGCAGTGCCTTCTGCTAACTGATGACTAGGTGCTGAGCAAATACGGATAGCTAGGATGATAAGTAAATGTTCTATAGACAATTCTGTATTAGATGTTTACATACAACTTCTGTATATATGTGTTTACTTTTATTACTTGGTTGCCTGCATCTTGTGAGAGTCTTCATGGTGCAAGTGGTAGCAGACAATTGTAGATACAAGTTAAATCTCTCTTTTGAGATGGGACTATAATATGTTAGTTCTGATGATCTTTCTCTTCTAAACCTCAGATTTAGTTTTATGACACCTGGTAACTAGAAATTTCCAGACTCTGAGCCATTGCAGCCTTCTCTCTTCATGGCAGGTTCCGTGATGGACAGATGAGAATTGTTATTATGGTGTTTGCATACAAATTTGAAAAACATTTAACAACCAAGAAGTCAAGCCCTACATTTCTATAAAGCTTATGAAGCCCTCAAATTAAGAATCACTTACTTTAAATGTTGTAGTCTGTGCTTCAGTGCACTTTGTGTGTGTGACTGCCATCATCCTAAAGTATGTATTTAGTGTAGCTCAGATGAACTGCTCCCTGTTTTTTCACGGGATGCAATGCCACGGACTTCAGTTAATCAACACCTTTGAAAATAGGATTGTTGCTATCAGAAGTTTGGAGCATAAAATTCGAGACTGGTTTTGAAAATATGTCCATGTTCACTCTGGAAATCCAATAAAAATATGGAATTCTCACTGTGATTGATGGAAAGGCCTCTGACGTCCAGCCCTCTTGAAGCTAGAATCTGAGCACACTGCTTTTCTTACCCTGCTTTTTCTATTTCCGTATCTGAAAGTTTCCCCCTTCAAAAGTACTCTAATGTTTGGTCACCCCACATTAATCTTCTGCGTTAAATGAGATATAACTTTCTTTACATGTTAATTTGCCATATGTTTGCTTTCTTAAGCCAATGTGATCGGAGAAGTACCAAAACAAGTGAAAGTATAAATCAGCACAGGCCCAAGGTTTTTTGTTAGGTATGGGGAAATAATCAAAAGTGTAGAATAAATCTTGGTGGCTGTCAACTATGAAGTTAGAGTCTCAGACTGTCATAATAAATTAAGAAACTGGGAGCTATGTGACAGCAGCATCAATCTCAGTCTCTTGTTTCTGCAAGTCTTCTTGTTGTCTGAGTCTCTTTTTTTTTTTTTTTTTTAAATACTTACTCCCTGGAGGAGGTAATCAATCACAGTAAAGATTTCTCTACATGGAACACTCAGGAAAGTAAAGAATAATCAGCTTAGAGTGTGAAGTTAATATGTATAAGTTAAATCAGTTAAATCCCATATGGATGTTCTTATTTGGTCTGATATGGCTGTGTCTTAGTTCAGCAAAGCCAGAGTTTTATTCTGCATTATTTATTCTGCATCCTTACTGCTTTATCTTGTTTGTATTGGTTTCATATCTTTTGTTAATTCATCTTAACTTTCTTAAAATGGCAAATTTCTAAGCCAGTGTGGCCTATATTGATGTATATCTTAAGAGAAAAACTATAAAATATATTAAAATTAACCAAAGCTTTGGGAGCCACATTGTGTTTAGTGCTTACTTAAAGCAAGGGAGAACATGTATTCACCTGAGGGTGCAGGCTTTCAGCCTATAATGGGTGTGTTTACTAGTCAGATGTGTATGACATTCAAGCCTTCCCTCATGGAATGGTGTCTGTCAATCCTAGAAATTTCATAGATCCAGTTAAAACACTGAATTCATATGGATTGCAAAAAGACACCAAAGTGGAGAGCAGCGAAGTCATCTGGTGCCTGATTTCAAATATAGTCATTGTCATTATACTGTAATAACAGTGTACTATAATGACAGTAATGCGTTTATAAGTATACAAGCAGCCTGAAAGTCAGGTTATCTATTTTTTCTGTATCTGAATCAACAAAAATCCCTAAAGTGATTTTTTGCAAGTATTCCTAGTGTATTTCTGTCGTGACCAAAACAGGCTGGAAAGTTTTCCACTACTGATAACTTACACTGTTATATTAAAGTACTAGAGTCATGTTTTTCAGATAAATATTAGCAAATAAAGAGTAGCAATATTTCAGTATTACCTTCTGAAAAACGGTTTTTGCAATTCAATATCATGAGTATATACATTGGTATATTTAGACTTAACTGGGGAGCTTGAATGACTTCCTTTGAAAAAGTTGAGAAACTTCACTTATTTAATTATTTCTGTTGTTTATTTTGAAGGCATAACTAAGAAACTGCTTCTGAAATTAGTCAGAGACACAATAAAAATTACTAATATGACAGTGAAGAATGGGTTCTGGATCCCACTAGTGATTTGTAGTGACAGGCGTGGACTGTCACTTACAGGACAGGGAGCCAGAGTTTTGTTGTGTGACTTAGAATAGTTTAGGGCTTGATTAATAAGATGCTAAGCACCCTGGTCCCAGTGCATCAAAACTTCTATGCGCACACCAGATATGAGTCATGATATCTGCTGCCTGGGCAACTGCAGTGCTTTCTTTAATAGACCTGACACTGTATATATGCCACCAACTGTTATTCAGTACTTACAAAAACCTCTGAAACTCCTTGTATGAACATCTTAGGGAATTCTAAGAGACTTGATTTTACTCACTTGAAAAATAACTGGAAGAACTCCTCCTAATTATAAATTCAGTATCAATTAGCTTCTGAAGGTACCACCACCTCAGCCTGTTGATGACTGCAATTGAAAGAATGCGAAAACTCATTCCCGTGCTCTGAAATGACGTGAATATCCTGGGTATGGACTGAGTTTTGCTTTGAGTGTTTGAATTTGAAATCAGAACTCAAAGAAGAACTCTAGGAAGCTGAGCTCCGAATAAAAGGTTCCAACAAGTGTCCACTTTGTAATACAGGCTGCATGTCCGAGTGTGATTTCAGGAACTTCAAGTTGCAGAATTTGTCAGTGGATGGTCAGTCCATTTGCCTTAACACGTAAATAGTTTTCCCTCTGACTTAAGACTCTGTACCTCCAATATCAGATATCTTAGAGTAAAAGGTAAGAAGGCTTTTAGTGGAATAAGTTGCCTATAGAAAGCTCTTCACGATTCCTGTCATTTAGAGATTAACTTGTGCATGAAACAAGGTTTTCTCTCTTGTATAGGTATTTAACCTATCTGCAAAGTGAGTAGATGCATTAACTTCATATATTGGACACTGATAATAGAAGGCCATGACTCTTAAGTACTTTGGTTTAAGAAAAAATGCACACTGTTACGTAGCCATTACAGAAATCCATTTATGTGTTCCCAGGTGCTGGTGCAAAGAATATACAGCTCTGGTGAATTTTATGGAGAAGGTGGGGATGAGGCAGTTGTTTGTTTTGTTTTATTTTGGGTTCTTTGTTTGTTTTGGCTTTACATTACCACGCTAGCTCCAAACTTATTAAATTTATCCCTTCTTTACATAGTTACGGTGTTCCTGAAGTCAGGTTTTTTGACCTCTGTTGCTTTTCATTGATAATTCCCAGCACTCTTACTGATCAAGGCTGATTGTGTTCATCTGTTGAGTTGCACTAACACAACTTACTGCAACTTACATGTGCTAATGGGCAGCTGCTGCTTAGCTGGTGCACAGGTGTCCAACTGTTTTCTAAGGCTGTTTTCTTAAAACCAGGTGGTCAAAACAAACTAACCAACAAATCCAGCTGTGTAACACAGCACAACTAGATTGAGTGGTAAGCTAGTATTGCCATTCCATATAAAAAAGAAATTAATGCTTACTGTAAGATCTTGAATATCTTTCAGGTATTTCTGTCAAGAGAAATCAGAGACAATGTTTGTTCTAAATACTGGGGTTTGTGTTACTCATGTTTAGGAGAGTAGAAATGCTGAACTAATTTCCCAGGTGGCATAGATGCCCATTTGTCCAAACATTTTGTGTCAAATGAAGCATTCATTCACTGAAGATTTACCTACTGAAACTATTAAGAAACTGAGGTTGCATTTATAAAACACTTTTCGCCAATGGAGATACTTTCAGGAAAATTTAATTGTTTTGATATGACCTACAGGAGCAACTCCAGTGCTTCCAAAACATTTTCAGCATTTTCCTGTTCCCCAAAAGTTTAATGAGTAGCTATGTGCCTGACTAAGCCAATGTTTTTCAACTCCTGGTAGAGTTCTCTTTTCAGCGTGTTGAAGGTTGTGCTGCATACTCTCCCATTTCTTCCACTTTTCATGGACTTCAAGTATTATCAATATAGAGAGTGAGAATGACTTCATAGCCTACTGGGTGCTGTAGTGCTTAGGTTAAAATCCCTCATCTGAATCTAGAGCATCCCCTAACTGTGTTACTGATAGATAACAAAGAAAATAATTAATCTAGCCATTTCCTTGGCTTTTATTGCCAGAGCTCAGGAACAAAATGTTGTATAGACCTGGAAAATGTTACCAACTTGAGATGAAAATATTGTTTCATTTTTTAATGTCAAGTTATATGGTTTGTTTGACCCACAGCAAAATCCTTTTCATTTTTGTGAGAAAAAATCAAAACAAACAAAAAAGCAGTTTTGAGTTAACCCAAACCAAATTTTTCTGATTCTGGCAGGGTCTATAAGTAGGTGTAAAAAGAAGCAGGTATAAGCAATAGTTATCCCAGATAGAGAATACTGCTTCAGTTGAGCCTGCAACAGTTAATGATGCTCCAGAGAAAGCCCAGGGGCAAGACAAAGTAAGGGGCATTATGATAACAGACTGGATAATTCACTCAACTTGTCCGAAATTTTTCCTTCAGTTGATGAGGACTGATGCTTGTTTGCATCTGTAATTAACTTCCTTCAAGTCTATGGAGGATTGTTAATCCAGCATTGCAACTTGGAGTGCCCTAACATGCAGCTAGATGTCAGTGGGAACTACAAGCTTATTGCTAATGGGGCTGTGGCTGTCCGAGCCCAGTAAGAGCCTCATGCCAAGCTGGAGGCTGCTGGCATTCCCTAGACAGTGGCACTGTAGATGAAAAGAAGCAGGATCAAATTAATACAAAACTAGTTTAAAGCCCTGTATCAGAAGAATGGATAACTAATTAACAAATAATTGATTGGCAACTTTGTTGTGTGTAGGCACTGTTGTCAGGAGGTTACCATGTGTATGTGTCTGTCAAAAAAACCCATGATGACCAAGTGAGAAGATAGAAGCTACAACTAAGATGTCACATTAAGCGGCTTGGATGTTTAATTTGGAAATGCTAAAAGCTGCAAAAAGGGTTTTGGTGTCTTAAAAGGACAGGCAGTGGTGCCCAGTTGTTTAAGAAAGGAATAAACAAGTGACGTCAAGAGACTTGAACTTGATGCAACATTCACGCAATGTCCATGGGGCTGTTTACTTCAGCTCCACAAATGGTTAGGCATCCCATGAAGCAGAGTTAAGCTCATGCATTAAGTGAATGTTTCCTATGCTATACATAGCAAAGAAATCTGTTGCAGCTGCATTTACACTGTGTTTGTGTCGTGTGAAATTTAAGGAATTCCACTGTGTGTCACAAAATAGCTACAGAAAAAAGATTTTAAGCATTCCTTTTCAAGCTGTGCACATTTATAACTGTGCAGGCAAACAAGAAGCCTAGTCAGTGTTTGTTGAGGTGATAGGTGATTGTAGCCCATTAAGAGACAGGATTCTGCAGGACAGATGATGGGTATCATTTTAGGTGCTGTATCCTTGTATGTAAGAAAAGAGTGGTTCTAGGGATCAATTCATTGATCATTTTAGAATGATTTTAGTATTCATCACCCAAGAGCATCCTTGTGATTAGTACTTCATGTTTCTCTTCTGTAAAATGTGCTTTATTTTTCAGGGAAAGGTAATTTTTCACACTTTCTGTTAGGTTTTTTTTTTAATGTCTACTCCAGTAAAAATTCATTACTGTAGGATCTGGTTTTTTGCAAGTGCATCTTTTCTCAGCAAGGGCTCTAGTGAAGATTTCTGCAACTGTGGTAGTGACTGAAGTACTGCATTCAAGGGTGTGGTGTCTTTTTCCTTTTCTTCACCAGATTTTTCAATTTCTGAAAGAAGGGGACAAAAAGCAGAATTCTAGCCTTATGTGCAAATAGTGGAAAATTTGGGCCCTGCTTTTAAATTCTTGGTGAAGTCTGACTTCAGATCTCCTGGAGATATGAATGCTGTTTACATAGGTAGTGGTGTGTCTGTCTTCTAATATTTCCCTTTGCATGCTCATATAAAGTTGGTCTAAGAAAGATGATTTAGCAGTTATTTCAATTAGCAATGATTCCTGTTTCCATGGCCCCCTCAGCTGATGCAATGTATCACCCTCCCTACCTTGACAGCATGTCACTACTTGTATAACCCTTCCAGCGGGAACAGCTGCCTACAACCTCTAATCTGATACCACTTGCTTCACTCCTACATGCCAGATTTACTCCTTGAGCTTCCACGACTATCTTGAAATCAGATCTTCCAAGACACCCGCTCCAATAGAGCATCATGGTACTTGGAGGGAATGGAATAGAGAAGTGAGAGGAACATGTGCCAAATGTTACTGTCATTAAGGTTAACTTCTAGAAATGAGCACTTTTTGTTTTAAATGTGATACACTGAAGTAATTTTTATTCTCTCTGTAATGATCATATTTGTGTATTGCTGTGCTTCAGGGCTCAAAATAGATGAGGTAGGTAGTATGAGGCTGAGGGGGATCTGTAAGATCAAGAAAGATGCAGAAAAGGCAAGTAGGGAATAAGTATTTACTGTTGTTCACAATCATGGGATTAGGGGGCATTCATTCAGACTATAAAGCAGCACATTTGAAATAAACAAAACTTAAACAAAAATATATCTTTTTTATGTAACCTCTTAATTAAATTGCAGAAGTAATTGCCCCATCATGTTGGGTTCAGAAGAGATTAGACAAATTCATACAGGAAAGATCCAGCAGGACAATGGTCTAGCAAGTGATTTAGGAAGGTCATAGGTATGTGATTGCTGAAAGCTGGGAGAGCATGCCAGCAGTGGTTCTGTCCCATCTCTACAGTCTTCTCCTAAGTACCAACTGCAGGGCAGTGGCAAAGAGAGGATGCTGGGCTAGTTGTTCTTTTGGTATAAGAGTAACTATGACTATAGTAAATCCAGGAATGTGATTTTTTTAATAAGACTTTCAGCCTGCTTTCTGACTAGAAATATTCAGAATATAATGATTTTAAAATTCTAGAATCAGGCACTTACATTTTCTGAGTTTGCAGTTGCTAATCATTTCTCTTAAAATACAAGATATCCTCAGGGGTGGTTTGTTGCTAACATTTGAGAAAGGTCTACAGTATTGCTATCAGTAGTTCATCTCTCTGTCACAGTGTTCTGCACTGGTAAAATAGACATCTTAGAGAAATCTTTGAAAAGTTTCAAAGAGTAGCTTAGAGAAAAACTAGCAGGATCAGCTTTCTGGATCATGAGTCAAAGTCCTGTTTTTAGAAGTCTTCAAAGAATCTTAATGCTATAGTAAGTGAATTGTACTGTGACTCCCAAACACTTTGGAGACTTTGAAGATGAGACTCAGATTTCCGAGGGGCTTAAGTGCTTACGAAAATGCTGACATGAAAGAAAAATGTCAGAAGGAAGAGAAGATCATGGGAGGAAGTGGACAGTGGACATACTGTTCTTGACATTGACTCTGTGTAGTGTTTCTACTTTTGTGTCTTCCTGCTTGTGGTTTTGGTTTCAGGTACCCTTAGCAAACCTTTCTGCCTCGGTGGTATCCAAACAGGGCACTCAATCAGAATAGCTTCGTTAGGCCAAATACTGCGGCAAGCTCTGAGCCAGATCAGGGTGAAATACCAGTGGAGCTAGTTTGAAAAGTTCATCAGATAAATTAAATGAGAAACTGAAAGCATTTGTTTATTTAATAAATAAAACGTCCATCTTTATCAACTTTGATGTTTCCTACCCTTTGATACTGTTCCACACTACCGCTCTCTAGAGGTTCTCATCTTACCAAGATACAGAACACAGGTTTGATTACGTGAAGGCAGTGGGCCAAAAAGCTAGAGGTCTTATGCAAATTCAGATATGCATTAATTTGCATAATGCTTCTGATATATAGATATATCTATATATGTATGTATATATGCATCCATTATCACTCCTTCTCTTTTGAAAGATACTTCTCCTTTCCCAGCCTCTCCCTGAGCTGGCTCTTCCCTTATTTCTTGTTGTCCTTGATGATGACTGGCCAATTTGAAGTCCAGGCCCTCATCACCCTGGAAACATAGGTTTGTCACTCTGGTCTAAACTCTGTACAAGCAATTCTAGCTCTTGTGCAGATTGTCATCTTAGCTGTTTTTTTGTGCTGGTAAGGAGTAGTTAAGGAGTTATTTCTAGATGCTTCCATCAGGGATTGTCTTCGGTAGATGTAATCACAGGACAGTTCTTTGTGATGAGTGTTACAGAGAATGGCTTAAGGACATATATTCACTTTCTCCTAGTTTTTCCTCCTCTTTTTGAGGATGAGGGTTGGAGCAGCCACGTGGGATAACCATCTGAGCTCAGCTCAGGCAAGAACATTTTTCCATCCTTTCGTGAGTTTGGATTGTGTAGGTTTGCTGAAACCTTGCTCCAGCTTCCACCCTGGGATCATCAGTAGGATCTTGAGGCTCAGCTCTCCTGTAAGCAGTGGATAATGTACTGTAGGAGTTATCACACTGTCAGGTGGTGAGGCCAAGCTGGATGAAAGAACTTTTGCCAGACAAGGAGCCTAGGAAATGGATTTGAGTTTCCATAAAACAGTTTAAAGGAAAGGAGACCTGCACCTGCTGTCTTGGGGCTGCCATCCTCAGGGAGACAACCCTGGTCCTGCATAAGATGACCAGTGGTAGCTGATTTTGTGCAAAAGGTTGCCAAAGAAGACATGTCTGTCCGCTCTAAAAAAAAATATTCCTTTTTATAAAGAGTAGAGTAATAAAGCAAGTGAGCTTTGTATTTGTGCTCAATAAATTTAAAAGTTTTTAGAATGGGTTTAGTTGGGGCTTAGAGGAGACGTTTGCGTGAAGGGATTTTACATCATAAGCGACCTTTTTCCTATGTCTAGAGTTAGGCCCTGGGGTGCAGGTCTCCAGCAGGTGTAAACTGTCACACAGAGTGGCAACATTTAAAGCTCCTGATGATCCACCCTCAGTTTTTCAAAACAGTCAACAGCCCAGTTGGACATGTGGAGCCTCCAAAACTGGAGCCAGAAGAGCTTTATTGAAAACCTGGCTACTTATTTTGGTGTTTATGTGGAACTTAATCTCTAGAAAATCTGGTCCAAAATGCAGTCTCACATATGCTGCATTACTGATGTTTACATGTTCAGCTGGGTAACTTGAGCTGCGTTGAACGAGAGTTGCACAAACAATGAAAGAAAGAAAAAGCCTCTTTGGCAGCTGTTTCATTTGTGAGCTTTGAAAAAGTTCAGATACATGAAGGAATTATTCTGCCAGATCTACTGAAGCTTGAGCTCATTGGAGTTGATGGAGTTCTCTCTCCTAACTTGAGAAGACTTTTTTTACCCCATTCTCTAAACTGGGTTAGTAATAGGCTGACCATAGAGTGACTTTATTGGAAAGAAAGTTTGTCAAGTAAATAATTCAGTAAATATTTTCCAGGCAGCCATGTCCAATAGATTGCATGGTGTGGTGGATAATAAGCAATACTGCCTTTTAAGACTGCAGGAATACAAAGTGCTCCAAAAAGTCTGACCCTAGTAGGGTTGAGGCCTGAGAAGAGAAAATGTTAATCCTACAACACGAGGCCAAGTTTTATTGGAAGGCATGTAGTATGGAGATAGTAATATAGTAGTCCTACATCCCAGCTGCTCCCTTTCTTCAACTCCTTCTCTTCATAAATGCATATTAAAGTAATTTTGAGGCAAGTAATTGAAAACAATCGGAAGAAATTCCTCATGGTAAAACTTTTTAAAGAGTTTAAGTTGTAATAACGTTTATTTCAGCATATATGGATTTGGGGACTGATGGTAAATTGAGCTGTCTCTTTATGGAAGTGGCAAATCACCAGCATTTGCTATCAAGTGGAGAAAAAAATGTTTATTAATCATTGCATTTGTTTCAGATTATTCATCAGAGCTGGAAGGCAATGGTTCAAGTTGCTTTGTGATACTATAAACAGAGCTCTGGGAAGGCCATGTACTTTGTAGCAAAATTTTGGGATTTGCACATGTACCAACTGAGACTTTTTCCTTCAGTAAGCGGTCGACTAATCTTCCAGCGAGCAGGATCTAGATTCCAGCGTGCTGTTTTGAAGGAACAAGTTTCAGTTGGCACTAATAGGGCAGTGAGGCCTGCTGGCTCACAGAGGAAGGGTCTCACAAATTTGGCTTATTTGAGTCTTTCCTTCTTACACTGCAATAGGCAAGGAAAGTCTTCACTTCTCCTTTTCCTGTGCGCTCCCAAATTGCTCAGATGGGGTTATGAAAAGGTTCAAATCTAGAAAAGAGTAAGAACTGAGGGCAGGGAGGATTTTGATGCAGAAAATTTGAGGCAATAGTGCTTCACACTTCCTGGTAAATAAAAAATGGAGAAGGACTGTCTACACACTTGCATTGTAGTTCAAGACAGGAGGAGACTGTCTGGTTTCCCAGGGTACTGCTGTAATTACCCTAGAGTTTTTTTACTCTGTGAAGAAGAGCTACAATTTCTGTCACATGAAGCACGGGCAGCACACCAGCACAAATAGTGATAGCAAGATCAGCCAAGCAAGCTGCTGAACTAGCTGGTGTTCCTGCATTAGTTACTGGCTGAGTTTCTGCAGCATTTCAGAGCTTCCTGGCCTTGCCTGCAAGAGTACTGGCAAAAGCAGCTTGCTTTTACCTTAGTGTATTGTGGCCAGTCCTGGAGGAATTAATTTCTGCAGGAGCTGTGCCAGCTCTTCTAAGGTTTTGAATGTTGTGGATCATTTAGCTTTGTTGTGTTTTTTCTCCCCTCCAAAAATAAAATGAAAGCAAAACACACACCAACTAATTTGCTGACATGTTGGCACATACTGTGAAATAACTGGTTGCAGAGTCTCCATAAAAAGGAAAACATGGATTTTTCAGGTGGTGAGTTGCTTTTATCCAAAGAAAAAACAGAAAATGGATATGATATACCTTTTATGAGCAAAACAGGAGAGTTGCAAGGTTGAATGTGGATCAGATATCTTTTAGTGGCAGTGGTTTCCCGATGCTGAAACATACATCTCTCCTAACACAACAGCATAAAAACTTTTATGCCAAATAGAAGTGATGGGGGGTAGGCAGGGACCCTCAAAACAGCCAGTAGCTAATGCTGCCTTTGTGGTTTTATATATTTGCCTATTAAAATGACAATACAGACATGGAACATTTAGATTTAAGAAGCCTTCTTTTCATTAAACAACATTAAACAAACTGACAAAGTAGGGGGTTATGACTCCAGTAATTGAAACATGCTGTTCTGTTCAAGACCAGAACTCTATAAAGACTCTTTTCACCCAGTAATGCCCTTTGTGTTTGCCTGCTACCCCTGCTAGAAATTACTGTAGGCCTGAAGTATGTCTTTCCAAGTGGAGTGGGAATGACAGAGTGCAACACCACACTTGGCAGATGGGGTCACAGCCTTTTTAGGACGTTAACATTCATTGTGCATTGGAAATCAATTTGCAGCTCAGAATGCATGGAGACTTAGCTGGACTTCCCTCCCCACTGTTTTTTTATGTTAACTTTAAACCTAGGATGCAGGAAAAAGATGGATTAATTTGGATTAACTCTGATGGGGCTCGGGTAGTTTTCATTAGCTTAATTTACAGTGTGCCTTTTCATGGATTCCTTGCTCTTCTAGATGTATATTCTGAATCTGTACATCATCTTGCATTTCTTTTTCCTTCTCTCTTCTAGATGTTGATGAGTGTCAGGATAACAATGGAGGGTGCCAGCAGATTTGTGTAAATACTATGGGCAGCTATGAATGTCAATGCAAAGAGGGCTTTTTTCTGAGTGATAACCAGCATACCTGCATTCATCGCTCCATTGGTAAGTTTTCAGTGTGTAAATTGTGCTCTTCAGAATAACTGTGTTCAGTCAGAAATGCAGAAACTGTTTGGGGGGATTTTTTTTATCCACAGAGCTCCCAAAATCATTTCACTGGTTGATTGGAATGGATTGATTTCTCTGCTACCCAAACTTGTAGCAGAGCCATAAATAAGACAGGGGAAAAGGCTTTAGTTTGACATAGAAATTATACTTGGTTCAAACAGCAGGCTTTTTGGGCAGGCAGAGGCAGATTTTCAAATGGCAATTTTCTGCTTGTGAGTTTCCAAGACTTAAAAATTTCTCGTCTGTTTATTGTATAATAGGTCACCTGTCTTCCACCTTGGAGAGCATGGTATCTTAAATCAAAATGAACAGCTTGTTGCTTCTGGAATTTATACAGGTTATGGGTTTTTTGCCAGTCATGTAACTCATTGCTTCATTGCAGACTGATGATGGCTGATATTATATGGACACAGCATTTTTCTTTGGTTCACTACCCTGCCTAGGGTGGATTAGAAAACTGCTTCTCTGTTGCCTATGCACTAGCAGTAGAAATAAGGAATCCTTCCAAAACTGTGATCCTTGTCTGCTGCTGATTTTGACTAGAATAAGCAGCTCTCCCTTTTCTATACATGTCAGACATGGAAGACAAGTTTGAGTGGAAAGGGAGAAAAGAAAACAGCATAGCTATAAATCTTTGCAATTAAGTGGACTCTTTATGTGTTCATTCAGACTTCTGGTGACCCTGGCAGCAATGGGAATATACGCTAGCAAACTCATTTACCAACAGGCAATACAGAATGACAAAGTAGCAAGATGAGTCTGGTGATGAACAATGTAAGCACACTGTAAATTTCAACAAGCCACACAAATGGTTCTGAACTATTTTAAGTCACTAAAATTAACCAGAAAATCCTACTTGAACACCGAGTATGAATTTAGCCACTCTGTTGACAAAGCAGAACGTTGTAGCGTAGCATCTCAGAAATGTAAATGTATTTCTGGCACTGAGTGTCTGCTTACACAGCATTGTAAAGACAAGTAGTAATTTTGGTTTTCAGAAGTGTGAATCTCTGGAATATATTCACAGGTCCACTTATTAGCATGACTGTTAGGTTTCAAGTGATTGAGGTATTTTGATTATGACGAGAACATACAATTAAGCTCTATCAACCAGGGCATTTTAAAGGTTGTTATCTAATAGTTTTTAGTCATTCTTTTCAACATAAATTGTTCAAATTTCTGTCCAGTGTAAAGTATCCCTGACACAAAGATATCCAACAGAGCAAGGAATAGTAGCTGGAGGCTTAATGAAAACCACTTGCAGAGTACTGTGATACAATCATTATTTCAATTTGCACATTATAAAAATTCCCAGCTGTAATAAAAGAGAATTTAGTTATCTGAGATGGAAACTAATGAAATAAATGAAAAATGAGACTCCAAAGGCAAAAGTTTCTTCTAAGGAATAGATTTATTGAGGGAAAAACGGTAAGTTTTTATGGCAAAGAGGATTCCTAGTTTGCCGGAAGGACTGGGGGAGTGGATTTGAAGGTTGACTGCTGTATGCACTTAATAAATATGCATGGGAGTAATATATTAGCATTAACTTGTTTACAAAGAAAATGTCAATATAGGACATGGATGTTTAATTTGAAGCAACATTTTCATATTATTTTAGATCTGAAAAAAACAAACAACCTACCAAATAGACTAATGGTGATTGCAAAATGTTTTATGAACAAACGGTTTGTAGCTTTTCAAAAATAAAGTACCAATTTACAATAATACCAAACATTACACTGTAGTGCCATGATCCCCCCCCAGAAATACATTGGATGGGTATGCTGGAGGAAGGAAATGAGATTAAATGATCTCTTTCAGTTGTCAGAGGTGACCGAGCTGCAAATAGTAAACATGCATGGTGAGAAAGTAAATGGCTTTTCTAATATCTGTGTTTACTCGCTTTCATCTGTCTCACTTGTAAGCGCTGCTACAGAAACTGCTGGAACGCAAAAATACGCATCAACACATTTAGCCAGAATGGTGCCTAGGGCTAGATTGTGTCTATACCTCTGTTGGTAAACAAGGCTAAAGTGGACAAAGGCACACCACACAGCCAGCATTGCAATCCAAACACAAAGGCGCTGACTTGCCAAAGCCCTTTAGCAAGCTTGTTGACTTTGAGCATAATAAGATCCATTAATTGCAGTGGGATTACTTTTCTGTCTCTGAAAAATGCATGTGCAGTCACACAGTCTCGGTGTCCTTGACATTACCTAAAGTCTCTTCAAGGACTGAGCCAGTCTAAAACAATCAACCACAAGGTTGTCCATGCAGTTCACTGCCACCTTTTCCCTCCTGTTTTCAAATGCCTTGGGAAAAGGGGATAAGCATTGCAAGGTGCTTAGGATGTACTTGGAGTTGGGATGATTTGGAATGGAGGGAGCAGTACCAAGCCTAAGCAATGCCCTGTCTGCAGGCCCAGCTCACTTGCCTCGGCCATCAGCAAGGCTGGTGCTGATCACAGGCTTTGAGCTCATCAGCACAATCAAGTGATGTGCTAGTTTCAGAGTTGAAAAAGGGCATTGGATATTCTCTTGGGGGTTGAGCAGAGGAAGGAATATGTCGTCCCTTTTTGCACTAACCAGCCAAGGGAAAGGTGTCTTATGATATGAGGTACTGTCCTTAAAATTGTTGGCTGCTGTGTGAATCTCCTTGGCTTCCAGAGATGTGCTGTGCCTGTCCCAGTGTTTCAGGGGTGTATTGTACCACTGTGCTCCTACTCACAAGCTGTGGTTAAAAGCCACACTGGATTTCATGGTAGAGGCTTTTACTATCATCCTTGTGTCCCAAATGACATGTTTGCTTGCCATCTAGAAGTGTTCTTATTATTTCCTGTGGACAAAAAGGATTAATGATCTATGAGAAATATGAATTTTATACCAATGGGAGGCCAGGCTGACATTAAAGTCAGGGCAAACCCTCATTTCCCAGTATTTGCTTCATTTCACTATCTTCATTACAGACCTACTTATTTCTTATGTTTAGTCTCAGTATCTTTTGGGAGGATACTATGCCCAGTACAACTTGCCTCATTTATTTTTGCACAAAACTTAATTTCCCTTTGCTGAGTCAGATTTTTAGTACTAGCTTACTCACAGAAATGATGGCAACAATGGGGAGAGAGAATGGGAGGGAGAACAGATTGTAAAAGATACGGAGAACTTAACAGTTGTTTATCTTAGTACGTCTTCATTGCAAGTGCATAGAAGAGGCACGTTTGTGTTTGTTTCCTCATGACTTAAAAAGAAACCAGAATAAACCAGCTGTTAGTGTATCATCTCCAGCTCCAGAGGGAGCATGTGTTTAATAATGTGAAGATTAGTATCATACACTACAGCTGTGACTGAGTCAGGTGAGTGGGTTACAGCATGTTTTCCCTTAATTTGATAAGCCAAAAGGCCCTATTTAGCAAAGCCTCTGGGCACATCCTTAAAGTCCTAGTGATAGCAAAGTTGGTTAAAAATCTGAATTGGGCTTAAAAAGCATCAAAATAGAGTTTAGCTATATGCCTGTATCTCCGCTGAAGTTCAGAGTGATCGGTATGAAAGGTAGGGTATGTCCCATTTGCATTACAACTACAAAAGGTCTTGTGGTCAGGAGCACTGGCTACAAACTGCCTCACCAACCAAAATTCTCAGCGGAAGCATTGTAGAAAGCCATTGCTGTCCCACCTCCAGAGGTCAAGTCTCCTAAAGCACAAAGGTTGTTTGCTTACAGGCCAGATACTTAGGAGTTCTGTGGCTAGGAAAGACTTCTGTTGTTTTAGATTCCATCCCCTGAATGTCTACCTAAAGCATAGTTATAGTAATGGTCTTATATCTGCTAATCATTCACTGCCAATGTTTTTATACAGCTAGTGCCAAGTAAACTAAAAAGGCAGGTGCAATTAGGAGTGGTAATTATAAGTGGAGACAAGAAGAGGTGGAGAAGTACCGGGCTATAGAAGACTGGAAATGATGATGGTCTGGTCAAACAGTGGAAAAGCTTTTTACACGGTTGTCACGATCATTTTCAAGCCTGTTAAAAAAGCATTTGGCAAGGAAATGCTTTTTCACTTCCCCTTATCCCATTAGCCTTATGTTCTTAGCAGAGTTAGGGAGGTTGACAAAAAGTCAAGCTACCACAACTTAGCAAATTACTGTGCTACAGAGTTTCAAAACCAGCTTGTCTCTTTCTGCACTAAAAGTGTAACAGTTTAGTCCCAGAGGAAAGGGAAACATGATAAGCCAAGTTGTTTTGCATTTGTCATGGGCTAAGTGGGCTTATGAAATGTTTTCCCATGCTTGTGCTGACATAGTAACTTGTTAAACTTGATTATATGTTTAAACCCTTGTTAATTTTGCAGTAGTAGCGTAGGACTCTTTCGGTCAGCTGACATCAAACTACCAAGTTTCTTCTTGTTCTGAGGATTATAAAACCACGTTTGTTCAATTTTTTCATTCCAGCCTTCCATGATTTATTTTTATTCCTTTACCTGTTTTCTTAGTTCAGTGCGATTTTATAGCAGTAGAATAATGTGTTAGGATTCCGTGGGAGGAAGCATGGGTCCCCCATCAGTTCAGGAAAGGTTACAGGTTGGGATTCTGGACTCCATTCCCATCTCTGGTGCTGATGCCTTGTGGGACTCTGAGCAAGAAGGTTATTGTGACTCAGAATTTCTGCAAAGCACTTTAGAGGACAGAGGTGCTTTTTCTACAGAAAGCACAATAATCTATTCATATTTAGATTAATGCAGAAGGGTGACTTTAAATAATTAAGTGTTGCCAGCTCCGTTCCAGACTTTATGAAGTACAAGGTTTCTCATCTCAACTATGAAAGCTCTTTCATGATGATGTAACTGGTTAAATTAGTCCATTACTGGAATATACTTTGCCATAGCTACCCTGAGTACAGGCATCCCATTCACTGGAGCAGAACAGTCCTATTTATCTTTTTAAATTGGAATCCTAATATGATTGTAAAGAAGAGGAATATATGTAAAGTAAATTTTAAGGAAGTCAATTCATGTGCTTTTAGATAAAATGATAAGAAAACCTTTCAGGCAGCATAAGTTTTATCTGGACAAACATACTGCAATCTTGGAAGCTTTTTCCTAAAACCGCACACAGTATGACCTAAGCGTAACAGAAACTTGTCTGCTTATACATTCCCATGATACATTTTGAATAAATAGTTCAGTTGATTATCTTTCACAGAATACAGGATACAGAATGTATCCAGGAAAAAAGGCTTAATAAACCATTTTAAATCTCATTGTGCCCTGTTAGAAGTGTGCAACCTTTTAAAACTGTGTATAACCCATGAAAATTGCTGTACTTTGGTTTCAGGGATTCTTATTTGCTTCGGCAGCCTGTGTGAATGGCACCTCACATTTGCTTTCTCCATTCGTCTGGAATGGAGGGAGTTTGTAATTTGTTTGGAGGGAAAATGCAACAGGTGAAAACACCTGGTATAAGTAAAAAATAATGTCTGTTAGGCCTGATCTCCCTCCTCTCATGTATCAATGATGTATCATGATTAGGACTAGTAAAGTTACACTGGTGTAAAACTGGTTTAAGTGAAATCTGACTTAAGTTTGGTTGTGAGGGGAAGCAGTTGTTATATAATCATAAAAACAATATTAGGTGAAAGTTTAGGACTAGATGTGAGACTAAGTAGCCTTGTAGAATCATAGAACAGCCCAGGTTGGAAGGGACCTCAACAGATCATCTGGTCCAACCTTTTGTGGGAAAGGGAGCCTACATGAGATTGTCGAGTGCCCTGTCTAGTCGCATCTTGAAAACTGCCAGCAGTAGGGACTCTACCATGTCCCTGGGGAGGTTGTTCCAGTGAGTGATTGTTCTCAGTGTAAAAAACTTCTTTCTTATGTCAAGATAAAACCTCTCCCAGTGCAACTTGTACCCATTGCCCTTTGTCATCTCCATGTGGCTCCTTGTGAAAAGAGAGCTTCTATCCTCTTTGTAGCTGCCGTTTAAGTACTATCCAAGTAAAACTAAGTCTATCCAAATAAAACTGTAAAAGCAGAGTTTTAATTATCAAAATTGTCGGTAGTTTTTTGTTTGTTTGTTTGTTTTTTCCCCTCAGCTTTTCACATTAAGGCCTTCAATAAATGTCAGATTAAATGGTGACTGCTTAGGATGTCATAGAATTGGAGGCAAAGGCATGTCACTTTTGGCTTACAAAAATTTTAAATGCTTCTGAAACCTGAGGCTGCAACCTTCCTTTTATAGGTAAGAAAACTGAGGTGTAAATATTACAGTATTGTCTAAAGCTCTCATGGCTGTGTCTGAACTGCAGGTTAGATTCACTCCATTAGAGCAGCTGCAGCCCTGTTCCTCAGAGCAGTCCAGGTAGAAACCAGGATGTGAGGAAATTATATAGGATATGAAATTAAGATAGAGTTTTGGTATATCCCAAGTTGCAGAGTTAAATACAGCCAAGTACGGTTGGTTGCAGGTCCTTGTTGAGTTCCTAGGGACCAATTCAACCCCTGTCATACTTATACGCAACAAAATATGATGAAGTCTCTACATATTCTACCTTAGTTTTATAGCTCGCTTGTGTTCTGAAGGAAAAATATCGTGCTTTAGAATTTTCTGGGACTTTGAATTAGGTTTAATTCAGAAAGAAAACCAAATTTTGTTGAGTAATCAATACCCTCTGCTGCTTTGCTTCAGCTGAGATTGAATGCACTAGTAAACCAACTGGTTAGCAGGATGCAATGGTGGTGAGTTCATTGAAACTCAAAGGAGAAATCTCCCAATACTTGGAAACAATAACAGATTGCCAGATTTTGCCAAAATCTGGGATTGAATTCTAAGAGTGTTGTGCAGAAGCTGTCCTGTAACAGGTCCCAGATTCAAGTGTACTGATCAGAACAGACATAAATATTTTAAAAATAAAACAGAAAAGAATATTAAAAAAATTAAAGCCTAGATGTACTAGAAAACATCAACTGGTAAGTAATCTGAAAGTCACACGTGTAACTTGCATATAATGCTTGAACAGTAGTAAAAGTAGATGCACAGTTGAACATGACTGACTAAGTGATAAACTAGGACTTGCAGAAAATTTCTCAATGAGCCAGAATCTGAAATAGTTTAATGGTACGGTGGTTGTTTCTGCATGGCTCCATTGCCAATGCCTTTTGGTATGGAAAGGATGAAACTAAAGGGGGAAAAGAAGTGTGTAAGAAATAATGAAGCTGGAGATAGAAAGAAGTGTGTCTTAGAAAGAGCAGCTGTTTGAAACACCCTGCAGCAGCATGACATCCAGCCAGCTTGCTAGAGGGGGCAGGGAATTCATAAGTTAGATCAAAAATCTCTCCACACCTGTGTGACAGAAAGTGCAGCGAACAGTCTGTAGCTCAGCAACTGACTGACTGGCAGTGCTGACAAGATGGGAAAGCTATACGCACGAATGGGAAAACACACTGGAAAGTAGTACATTAAAAAAAAATTAAAGAGAGAAAATATGCAAAGGGGGCTTTCACACTCAATCATTCAATAGCATTGGAAGTGAACCAATATTCTGCTCGTACTGTCTGCTCTGGATATAGCAGGATTATACTAAATAAAAGAACTGATGTGTTTTTAAAGGCCTCTTGCATCCAGTTGACTGAAACATCAGGTGAGAAAGATCTGGGAAGAATATTAAGCCACAGTGTACTGGAAAAAAGCTTGCATTCACACATGCACACAACAAATGGACTCTGTTTTAAGTATACCATACGTTGTGTTTGTCATGATGTGTCTCTCTCATGCCATCAGGGATACAATAATGAATTCAGGGCCTGCTCTGAATACTGTGTAAAGATGTTCAGCATCTTTCATACCTACTATAGTCACTATAGGTCTCTCCGTGTATGTCTCATATTTTTCACTGTGCAGAGAGATCAGCCACAGACCATGTTGCAGGCACTGTTCCTCTTTTCTGCTATTCGTGACAAATCTCAGAGATGTGATCCAGCAGGAACTCTCTACAGGCCGATACCGCACTGTGGTTTTGGCTATAAACCAGTAGGAATTCAAGATACGAATGCCAAATACCTGTTCATATATACTGTTACCCTCCTGTATATGGTATGCATACTATGCATTTAATGGGTTCTATTAATTATTCAATTCCATGTAATTATGTTTGAGGTTGCTCTGAGCTATTCTGAAATAATTTAGGAGTTAATGGAAATAAGAAGGAAGATGCTTGTATTTAATAGCCGTGTATATTTTCAAGCCTAAGAATACTTGCATGCTCTGTTAAGCTTTATATCTTAGAAGTATCTGGGTCATAAAATTGTTGGTTTTGTTACTGTTCTTGATGGTATCTTGATTCTTTTGTACTTGAGCACCAGTCAAGAATGGGGCCAGATTGCACGAGACCTCATACAAAATGGGAAAATTTACAGCCTAAGTAAACAAGGTGAGCATAGGGCAGAGGACAGCACAAAACACATAGGCACTGTGAATGCTTTCATGGCAGAAACATTGTAGTAGCACCATGAGATATTTTTAAGAGGGGGCACAAAGGAAGAAGGGAGTGAGACAAGGGTATGTCAGGTAAACAGAAAGTAAGAGAAGGAGGGACAGAAGACAGACAGCCAAGTGGGAATGAGTTGAAGTGGAGGAGGATAGACTGAAGAAGAAAAGAAGGGTGTGAAATAGCACATGGCAAAATCTGTACTGCTTCTCTGTCTCCTTAATTCCCTGGCTCACTAATGCCATTTCTTTTCAGTATCCTTTCCCTCATAGTTTTCTTTCCATCTAGCGAACTCCTCTCCTGCATAAACCACAGTATAGTCATAGTATAGTCAAACTGCAGCAATGTCTTTGAAAACGAATGTTTTTCTCAGTAGAATGGGTCATGTGCTGAGATTGCAAAGCCAACCTGCAATCATGCGCAAGTGATCAGGATAATACCCTTGCAAGGGTTCAACTCCTTTGCTTCTCCCAGGAGTCAAGAAATGCAGAAACAGACGCATTAAGTATAACAGGGAGACAAGCATCGTGTGCTGTTGGAGTTACTCTCTGAACTATGTTCACCGTTGGTAAGAGCATTGGGCTTCTGCAGTGAATTAGTTTACCTGCTTTTTGTGCATGATGTGTAGTATGATTGAGCACTTTCAAAAGGCTCTGCCTGACTTACCAGTGCTGACAAGCTGCAAATAATCTTTCTTCTCTTGTTCCGACATAAAGCATTCACCTTTGAGCAAATGAACAGCACTTTTGTCCCTCTTTGATATGGAGCATCTCCTTTAAAAGTTCTCTGTGTTTATAGCTGACTAAATCACTGCACACACACTGTAAGCTGGTAGTATCCAGTACGGTGTGCTGCAAGCATTGTGTTACATCGGTGATTTACCAGAGTTGGCAGGTTTTCTCCCTACAGTTAACATGGGCTGAGGATAATATAATAGCTGCTATCTTCAATCCATATCAAACTGCAAAGTACTAGACAGGCTAAAACTAAGAGGCTTCTTACTCAAACATTAATTTTTGACAGAAATTCACATGATCAGTGTTGGCATTTCAGTATTTAGTGTAATGAGAATTGGTTATTTAAACTGACATTTGTTTGGAATGCTACAAATGCCAAGATGGGGAAGCAGCGATGTGAATTGTTCTTATGCCGTGCATTTCTTGTTCTGCCTGCTTCAGAAGTGAACTCCTAGTTATTTGCTTTTCTAATCACTAATTCGCTAGAGGATGTCACAGGAGCCTACAAAAACTACCTCCAGACTCTGAAATAGGAGCTATTATGCCACGTGCTGTAAGTTACAGATATGGGAGGCAGAAAAGTTAAATAATTTGCCTAAAGTTACACAGGAAGGTTGTAGAAATCCCAAGAGCTTTCCAGAAAAGCTGTGAAGGAATCATTTGACAGAGCATGCAGTTTAATTGATACTATACTGATTTCACGAAATCTGTTTTGTAAAACTGAGTATCTGTTTTTATGTATGCTCCTACTAGGAACAGAATGCAGATACCCTGAGTCCCATTCTTTTGGTCTGTTATTTAATTCCCGTCTTTCATCCCTGGTGCACTTTAACATCAGTGATTGATGAATTAGATGTACATGTTTAGAGATCAAAGTGTAGCACAGGGAGCCGGGTGGATAACAGTGCATTTTGCAAATCCTGTCCTCTCCCGCCTTTCCTCCCTACACTTTTTGTTCTGATTGTTCTCTATAGGCTCAGTATTCTAAATTGAACAATTTCTGATGGTGCCAGGCAGCTTGACTTGTTACTGAGATTCAGGATGCCTGATGACTCTCTGCCGTTGTACTGGGAAGGCAGCCAAATTGACACTGGGAATGTGTAGGTTCTGAAAAGTGAGGTGGAATACAACTACCTAAACAGGTCAAGCAGATGTTGTCAACATTATTTTTGAAAGAAATGTATTCTTCCACTAAAGCAAATTTTGTTCTCTTAGGTAGCTGCTTTTCCTGGAATAATAATGATTATATTAAAAAAAAGGCATAGAAAAAAACCCAAACATCAAAACTCTGAAACATTTAGACACTGAGATATTGTCCTTGGCACTATATGGTAGTGGTGGTTAGGCAGCCTTGTCTGCCTCCATAGGCGGCTGTTGTATTGCACCGTAGCATGAATATCCATGAAGCCCCCTTATTGAGAGGAGAGACTGGGCACTTAGTACGAGAAACAGCTCAAATATGAAGCCTGATTTGCCAGGTGAAGGAGCATATTCCCAGTAGTGTTTGCGCATTGCCTGTTTACTTTCACAGGTGAAATATTTCAGTGTTGGGGGAGCTTTCCAGGAAAAGGCCAAACAAAACAAAAAAAGGGTTCTGCATGCTCTTCTCCAGTACTGTGTTTTTGCTCCTCACCTCTCCAGACAAAATGCTTTCAGAACTCCCCCTAAGCTTCCCAGGAAAAGCTATCATTTGGCCTAAGTGCTTCCTTAATGGACATTTAATTACTCTGCTCTAATTGGAGTCTGAAAAACATATCATCAAAAAAAAGCCTGTAATAAGCTGTTTTAAACCAGGATTTGGTGAGCAATACTTTCCTAGCCTAATCTGTGTCTCTTGAATCCTGAATAGTATGTTTACCTGGAGATTTATTTTGAAAAGGCTTTCTATGTAGATCTCAACATGACTTTTTAGCATTTGGGTAAGCTACCATTTGTCTTCAGCAGGCATTAGTTGAAAATATCTTGTGCTGCTCAATCTTCCGAGAATTCACAGAAGGAGATAGTGAGCTGTCATTCCTGCGCTATCTCTCAGAGAAGCTGACCCCTTATCGGCCAAATGAACTCTGAATTAATCTGGAGGATTACCTGTCAGGAGCTCACAGAAATGCTCCATGAAACAGCCACATGGTAGAGTAAAATGCCAGAAAAACAATAAAATCAAAGAACATTGGTGGTTAATTCTCAGTAGTTCGATCCTTTAAAAGTAGAGCCTTGGTGAAAGCAGGAAAGCCCCTTTGTGTTTTTTATGTTGTTCTCATTAGTTTCATGCAAGAGGGACATTAGGTGGCTAAATGAATTTTCCTGTTGTCCAGACTGTGGATATGTTTTTTAACCTGGCTCTGAGGCTTTCTAGACCTACTGTAAATGGTGCCACTTTTGAGTGTCCGTCAAATTCACTTCTTGCTATTAGCCATCAAGTGCCCAAACCCAGAATGTAAATATATCTCCAAGCACTCAAAGTTTATTTATGTGTCATTTGGTTAAATATTTTATGGGGTTGTTTTGTTTCTTCATTTCCTCTAAAAACACCTGTAAAGGCCTCATTTTCTCATAGTGTTTATTATGACTCATTTCATGGAGATACTGTACTGAGCTATACTAAGTTGAGCTATCTCAAAAGCAACATTGTGGTCAGAAGTGTGGCTGTGCTGAATGACATCCCATTTCTCCTGTTCCATATTTATTCTTTCCTTGGACTTCCACAGTCTATTTACAGGCAGAAACAGGATTTCTTTGCTTTTCAATATGACCTGATATCAGGAAAAACACTGCCATTTTTTTCTGCTTACCTTGACCACCAACAAATACTGCCCAAATTAAAATCCATATTCGGTGTTTAGCTGATGCTCTTCATCAAAGTATAGAAATCAAATAGAGCTGCTTATCAAGAAGAGTTCTATTTTTCCAAGTTCACCCTTGCACAGCAAAAGTGGCTGCACTCTATTTGCTGTCTCAAAGTCTTGTTAACCTCTTGCAAACAGCTCATAGCTTCCAGAGGATTTTCTTCACCTTTCTTTTCTTGGATCGTTAAAGCCAGGGATGGCTACAAACCAGATATGCTGCTAGCAGATGTCATGCTTATTTCCATGTGCAGCTCTGCCAATGCATCTTCATCTTCATTTATCCTATCCTTTCACCTCCTTGCTCTTTTTTAAAAAATGGAATACCAGTTAGGTGTATACATGGTGACTAGCACAAAATAACATAGCTTTGTTAGACCATGAAATCTGTAGAGGCTAAAGACTGCTCCAGTCACGGCTGTAGTGTTCTCTCTGAAGTGGAGATGAGATGCAAGTCTGATCAAACCGGTTCAGAAGTCCACAAACTCCCAGCAGTTTCAGTAGGATTTGAACCAGCATCACAAGACTGTGAACATCTGCCAACAACAGAGATTGAATCAGAAGATAATGCAAATTATGATTATTTCTTTGGGTTACACCATTGCAGAGGCAAAGAAAGTTGTGAATAACTGTACTACCATTGTAAACTTTTCACTTTCTGTGGAAGACCTTAGCAAACCATTTCACTAATCTATAGGACAGAAGTGTCTCTCTGAGAAAGAGAGGAAAATGTGCCAGAAAGAAACCAATAGGTGATAAGTAGATTAAAGGTAGTTCAGTACTGAAGAATATGCTTGCAGGGCAATTACATAGTATACTAATCCCAAATGCTACTAGTGATTGTTACTGTAGTAAGAAGTCAGTATGCACTGTAGCAGAGCAATAAACAGGTGCTGACATAGTCACTTTGGCACAGAAGACAGCCTGCTATTTTTAAGATGAAGAAACTATTCTGCAATGACAAATAAGCCTCAATGCACAGAAAAAGAGCGATGATATGAGAGCAACAGGGTGGTTTGTGTACACACTGGATGTTTCTCACCCTGAATGTGCCAGCAGAGCATATAGACTTCCGAGAGAAGCAGGTTCTTCCACTTTCACACCACTATTGCCCTATAAACATTTCATTCATTTCTAAAGTACATCTTGCAGATTAGCCTTCTACTCATTGTGTTGGTGATAGCATTTGGTCTTAAATGGCTAATAATATAGGACTGCTATTTCAGGTGCCTCCACATGAAATCTGATGCTGAGTGCCCCAGAAAAAAAGTTAACCATTTGTGACAGGAGTGGGATTGAATTTGCTGCCGTGTGGAAAATGTGTTTGCCTACATGCCCACTGTGTGTCTGTGTTTGGTGCTGGCTGTAGCATTTGAACAGAGAGCCAAGAGGATTATTTTGGTGAATGTAAATACTAGAGATAGTAAAAGGAGAAATTATAACTGTGCTTTAAAATGGTCCTCTTGGTAATAATATTCTTGCTCAGATAATAAAGGATTTTGTTGCCTGAGGTCACCAGAAAATGTTTCTTGAATGCCTTAATGGTGCCGTCCAAGCAAATCTTGATAGCAGGTAACTTTTATCAAATGGCAATATATTTATCATCTCCATTCCACACCCATACTTCCCCAGCACCTCTCACTTTTCCCCTGACCTAGACCCTACAATGTCGCCTTCCAGACTGTGAATCATTCATCTCTCTCCCTCGTGCCCCCACAAAATGTTATCATCACGCTTGCTTGAACCCTGACATTTGATTTGTGTAAGCTAGGATTGCTGTGTGTCTCAGGCTGACATTTTATTCAGATTCCTTCTCTGAGGAAAACTCAGGGAAAACAGAGAAACGTATTTCATTTCCACAGAATGGCAAACTGTCTTCCCATAAAAGCAAACCCAGTAAAAAGTTTGGAAGTTTTTTCATAGCTAAATGGCCCTTTCATATTGCTGGACTCCTACAGTGTGTGGAAAACAATATGTAATACCACCAATATATGTGTATTTAAAATTTGTATATACAAATACATACGCATTTTGTAAATATATTTTCCTAAGCTGTCCTTGAATGTGGCTGCTGTGACTGCACTCCTTGGCTGCTCTACCCAAGGGAGGCAGCATTGATTTTGTTCTCTGGGTTTTGTAGGTTTTTCTGAAAGCAAGGGAGAGGCTTGTGCCTACATTGCATTTTACTTTAATGTATGGGCAGGCTTTCAGGCCTTTGTTGTTGGGACTATTCATGTGCTTAAGTGTTTTGCTGGATTGGAGCCACAGAGCAGTTAATGAATTAGTGCACATACCAGGGTATAGCATTCTATTTCTTCTTTCCAGACAGTTTGCATTTCCAGTATTTATATAGGATATAGGGTGACCAGATATTGTATGTAAAAATGTCTTCTCAGTAGTATTTCTGTATCGCCTTCTGGTAGTTGAATTATCTTCCCCTTTTCTTCCCATCCAAACTCCGTTCCCTAAAGAAAAAGTGTATGGGGTGGCCATTGTTGCCTTACTTTCTTCTCTTCTGTGAAAGTGGCAATGTGTGAATGTATTTTCCTCGTGGTATGTCCCAGACAGTGTTAGAAACAAAATTTAGCTGCCAAATAATTAGAGTGATAGTGGCAACAGGTATTCAATGCAGGCTGACAGAAGCTTCTCTGAAACCATTTGCCCAATTCTGTGCTTCCATCTTTGAGAATGGGAGAGTAGTTGTGCACCTCTTTGGCAAATTTCTCCTTTGGAATGAAATTTCAACACTGGTGTTTGAATTGGGAAAACACATGTTTGTACACAACTTAGTAGGCAGCAGATGAGTTCTCATTTTGCTAAATTATTTGTGATCTCCTGTATTGATACTACTTCTTTAGTAGCAAATTGACCAGGTGAGCTGACCACACTGGCACTGCTTTGTGTGGCATGTGCTGTCAGTCACCAGCCCATTTGTGTCACAGCTGTGTTGGGGCCTGGGTTCCACTTTTGATTAATATTTGGTGGCTTTCTCAAAGCCAGGTCATGCCCCGATAGAGCCAGTAGTGCCAGAGTTCCACCTTGCAGGAACCAGTGCTGCTGACTGCATCTTACCTTGCATGTTGACACTATTTCCAGGCCTGGTAGGCCTTTTTCTGTCCTGCATTGTGATGCTGTCTCCAATGCTTGGTTGCATTAACTTTTAATTCCTGTGTGGACTAGTAGACCAGCAGTAATTTTAAGGCATTGGTATGTATTGTTTTCTCACAGTGCTGCTTCTGAGGTAGTTACCTATTTTTTAATAGAGCACCTTTCATCCTGAAGTATCCCAGGGTGCTTTACAGATGTGATCCTAGGAAATGCCATTACCTCTGGACAGAGATGCTTGAAGACAGGGACAGTATGGGATGTATGTACAGAATGCTCTGGGTTGTACTGGAAGCAGACTGTAATACTCCCAGTAGTGAAGAATACTAGAATCAAGTGAACAGAAGGAGGAGCTAGGGATTGTTTTCCCTTTACCACCTCCCTGAAGAACAACTTGAAGTCATCAAGTAAGATGGGATAGAGACAGGTGGAGACAAAAGCCTTCGGTCTGATGTTATATAGAACGGATATGCTAACAAGCAACCAGGGTCAGAGAGTGAACAGCAGATGGACTCATTCCTTGAAGAATGCAAGCTCTATCACAGAGACAAGGGAAGAGGGGATTATAGAGAAAGCAAAGTTGGAAGTAGTAGCTACTCTGCAGGTAAAGAGGTGAAAACTGGAGTGGTAACTTGCAAGGGATATTATGACGGAAGGCGGCTGGCAATGCAGTAGCTGTTGGCCAACATTACATTAATTTGGGAGTTGGACTCGATGATCCTTATGGGTCCTTTCTAACTCGAGGTATGTTATGATTCTATGATTAAGGGAGTTAGCAAGAAAACCAACACAGAGGGAGGACACCTCACGAAAATGTAGCTAGATTGGGGTCAGAGAATGACAGAAGAAAACAGGATGGGTGATGTTAAAGGAATAGGGGGTAAGAGGAAGAATTCCAGATCCTTGCTTGGAAGTCTCCCTTGCATTATCTTCCCTTTCCCTACATAAGAGGAGGCAAGTAGTTCAGCCACCTCCATGGGTTAGCCTACCCTTTTTTCCGTACCTAAGGATGCTGAACAGAAGCCCCACTGAGATGGGGCAATGAAGAGTCAGGTTCGGGGCAGGGTATGTCATACTTATTTGGGCAGTTGGACAACAGACCCTCCATTGTGCCAGAAGATACTTTAAAGAAAGTACATGCAATTTTTGTATTTCCAGGGACCTGCAAGATGCATCAGATTACTGTGGTGAGCTCTCTTGCCTTCACTGGGTTATAGAAGGGGGTTACTTAAATACTGAAAAGTTAGGAGAAATCTCTTGGGATCCTTCCTGCCCCTGTTATGTTTGTCAGCTTCTATAAAGCAATACAACCTGAGTTTAATTTGTTGAGAGGGGAAGGGGATGAGTAGTTCAAAATTACTCTTTTAAATTGCTGCAAACAGCCTCAGTAAAAAGTAGTTAGTGGTAACTGTGTTGTATTGTATACAGTACAGGGCTGTGGGTTTGTTTATCCACTGAAAAGTAAGTGGGAAGTGTGAAACAAAACATATTGGGGCACAGTAAAATATATCTGTACTTATAGACAGTCAGTGTATTGTTACATGTTGGTTCATAAAAGTGTATATCCCTTCACACAGCAATTTCATTCTAAGAATCCTGGAGTCTTCTGAAGATGTACTGATATTAAACATAAATAATAAACATCAAGAATAACTGCTGATGTTTTGAGGTAGAGAGGAGTTATTCTCTAACACAGTGTAAGCACAGTAAAATATTTATACAATCATTAAACTCCCTGCAGTGGATCGGTCATTTACTAAGCTAATTCTCACCCCTTGTAATGTTAGCAACAGGCCTCGGTTGACAGTATCGTTATGACCAGCACAGATCTCAGGCTAACCCTACTGTCGCCTTTTTGGTTTGAGTCTCTGATTACAAGCAAATGGATTCACTCTGAGATGCTGTGAGGGAAAAAGACTTATTCCTCCTTTCAAATCTATGGAAAGCATAAAGTCATGCTGCCTTCAACTGTTCTGCTAGATGAATACAGTGACTGTGTGTAGCACCCTCCTGTGGTGCCTTGTGGCTTTTACTGCTAGTTTCATTTTCTTATCAGCTCTCTAACAAAATTAGTGTTTTGATGCTGACTCACAAGTTGTAGCCAAGACTGAGGACAGAAGGGTGTACAGTAATGAGCAATTCATGTGATACTGGATCTTATTCTTATTTCTTGATACTACCACATCTTTTCCCAATTCTGCCTGCCATCAGATGTTGAAAAATATTTTATTGCTTTAATCTTCTGGTTTCTGAATGTATTTAGTGTAATGTTAAGAAGGTATTTGAAAGAAGGAGAAGTATTATGAAAAGGAAGGTGTAGTGTGAATAGGTACCCTTCATCACACCTCTCAAAATTCCTCATTATTTGCTGGTAGCATCCCTTTTACTCAATTTCTGACCCCTTGTCTGAGCAAGTAATTGTCAGTCATTCTGAAATTAGTTTAAATACTTAATATGGGAATGTTCACCTGAATGATCTCTCTACAGTTTACTTCAAGAGTTGAACTTAGATTTCCAGGGTGTAGATCAAGCAGCATTTGTCTGCTGTGATGCTATTCCATTCCATATATTCTACTGTATCCTCATCATCTTCATATAAAAACACTGCGATATTAATCTGCATCATCAATAGCAGTTATTTCTATCATATATTGCTTGTTTGTGTTCTCATCTTTTCCACAAGAAACGTGTACAGGATTTCATAATTCATTTCCCCTTCTTCCATTCACCTCCAGGAATGATGTGTGTCTGTCATAAATGAACTTTACCTTTCTCAGGGAGAATTACACCTCGATGAAGAAATGAGTTTTTAGCTGGGGCATTCACAGTAGGGTTTTTTTAATTCCTTTGAAGATGATGAGAAACTGGGTGTAGAAGTCATTTAAGATATGAAACAAAAATTTGATGACGCTTCGGTGGAAGCCAGTGTAGGAAAGGGAAGGGATATCTGATGTGCCTAAATCTAGGTAATGCACTGCAGTTTTTTGTAGCGTAGCACTAGCATTTCCTAAGCGCTAAAGGTTTTGAGCCTGGGTGTATCACCTTGCTGGGGTCCCACTGAAGGAGGATAACATCATTAACTACTGAAGCCAGGCTTAGTGGCCAGTCTCCTTTTTAGCTGGAAGGTATAGAAGGTGCTGATTGTGAACTTTGCTGTGTTAGGGTTTACTTGGAAAGGAATGCAAGAGGCTTCTGCAGCTAGGGATAGAACTGACCAATTAACTATCAACCAAAGAGACTGCAGAGTGCCTGCAAGCTGGTCAAAATACTGCCCTGTGTCCAACTGCATCATTTGCTGTGGTTCAGCATTAGTCACACATTTTCATGGAGATGCTTTTAGATTGACAGTTGAAATGCAATAGCAATAGAACAGACTGCTTCTGTTACAAGGAACTACTGAGCAATGCATTTCTACAAGGGATTAATTTTCAGATTATGCTTTGTAGCTCTGTGTTTAAGCCTTAGGTTCCTTCAGGTACAGAATGACTTTTTTTGAATGAGTAAAGGTCTGCTACCTCCATAATAAAAACAGACACTATTCCATATGGGTTTGAAAAACAGCCATACCAAAATTAGGTTGAACTGATATGTTTCAGACTCTTGTTATCTGTTAGAGAACATTGCTCCTTTTGTATGATACTAAATTGCTGTTATGTGTCACTGTAGAAAAAAGAATGGTTAGGTGAGTGATGGGAGAAAGGCTGACAGAAAAGCACTAATTAAATACTGTTTTGCAAAGCCCTCATTGAAATTCATAGCTTGGTACCTTTGGGGACTTGAAAGTAGAGGAGATGGAAAGATTTCAATTAAAAACGTATTTGTATGGTTCTTTGTGAAGCCAATCATTGCCTTTTTAATATAAATCATGTAAGTATCTGTCTAATACGCTTTACAAACATCAAACATTGTGCCTTGAAACAATGAGTGTTTTAATAGGTCTCAGAGCAAGATATTTTGAAATACAATAAAAATCCCATAGACCTAAAATTTTATTCAGATCAAGGCTCTGGGGTTTTTTTTTAGCACAAATGCAGTCTTAAGTAATTTCTACATTGATTGACTGATTAGAAAATTTGAAAGGAAAAATATACTTTCAAAAAGAAATACAGTTGCTTAATAACTAATTTAGTTATTTGTGTTTAGCTATGGTTGTAGTTGCCATTTACAGTTTTTTAATGTACACAATGTTATTCTTACAAAGCTTAGATTTTTTAAAGTTTTTTTTTTTAATTCTGTACTTCTGTACTGGATTTCTGTAGCATGACACCTCACTGAATTGGTCTGAGCAAGCTCAGTCAACAAATAACAGGAATATAGCAACATATGGCTAGAAACGACCACCAGGGCCATCCACTGAAGTCAGTTGCAAGAGATACGTAGTTCAAAAGGGTTCAGAGAACATCTATTCCAGATGCAACTAAATACCACGAGCCACAAAATGCTTGTCAGCAAAACAAACTCAAAACTTACAGTAGAACCCCAAAAGCCACAAAACTGTAATTTGCTACAGTAAGAAAAAGAAAAAATCCAGGCTGTTGCCAGGTCCCTAGACCCTTGAAATCATGGGGAACTTAAATGAAATTCCCAGATAACCCTACTGTTCTGTGCCCAGTTATAAAAGACAGCAGATCCAGAATGATCACTGTTGAACTGACCTACAGTAAGAATTCCTCTTGTCCCTCAATCTCCTGGTCAGAATATGAAGATAGTGTACCAATAAACAAACACTGGCAGGTGCTTTGAATAGCTATTGGTAACAGCAACAAAACCTACCCAGTCTAAGCAGTATTATTTGTCTTCTTACCAAATCACGAGCTCTGTCTCACTCCTACATATCCAAGCAAAGCCAGGAGTTTCATACCATGCCTTGGGAGAATCCCTAGAACCAAGCCAGTGCAGATAGTGGGATTCAGGTCAAAGTGCCTGAGCAGAGTGGAGCTAAGGCAATTTTGCAGAGGGGTGTGGAGTCATTTGGTTCTCATTAGATCTCATGCAACACTTGAAACTGTATCTTGAAGCCACAAGGTTTTGACCCTATGAATCTCTAGAGCTTTGGCCTGAAATGAACAGGATTTCTTGGCAGGAGCACAAATGGCAGCATATTAGGTCAGTGCCCTTTCCAGGGAAAATTGCTCATGAGTTTAATCTTCTTCACTCTATCTGGGTTTGTGTGGGGCATCTATGATGACACTTGAACCCTTAACTGCTGCATCATTGGAAGCAGCAGAGCTATTAACAGGCTTTACGGGAAAGACAAATACCAAAAGACTGGTCGTTCTGATGAGATAAATTCTACCTCCTTTATGGATACAGAATGACCAAGAAGGATGTAACAGAATGCTTTATTTGAAATTAATGCTTTTATGTAATACCATAGACAGTCCCCCAGTTCTGCTCATCAACTCCTTTTTTTTTCAGAGGTTGCCTTAACTTTTTCTTGATCCAGGAGCTGATCTAGTGAAGCACTCTGCTGGTTTTATTTCTGCAGATTTTTTACGTAGAACTGCTCAGGTTATGTCCATAAGAAAACTTTGTTATGGTTCTGTTATCAAGAAAAATGATTCAGGAGTCAGAAAATCTGTGATTTAGGACCTGTTTTCTCATGGTCAGTGGAACACTTTCTCCCTACCCATGCCCACATGCCACCACAATACACAATAACCCCTGCTACTTCTGTCTCCTTTGTGACCTTGACCCCAGCCATGCCCCTCCTGTGCCCCCGGTGTCCTATGAAGACAGAAGCTGTGTATGCTCTTCTGGGTTCTCAGCTGTGCTTTTGTCAATAAGTCCTATTTTTTTCCTTCATGCTGACTGAACGGGTGGTATGCCAGGTAAAGCAGGTAGCTCTTGCACTAAAGTTGCAGCCTTTCCTGGCCGGTAATACGAGTCTGGTTCTCTCCTCTCTATTTGGTTGCCAATTTTCACAAAGCTTGTAGGAATGTAATTATCTTTGATACCTCTACCCTCTAGCTATGTGAGTTGGGATTGCCCAGTGAATTCAGAAGTGACTAAGTGGAAGGACTGGCAGATGGACAGACAGCTCAGTTGCATGAGCATCATTTCCTTGTAAACAACGATAATAACAAATATCCATTAAATAATAATAACAAATTGTACCAAGAGTAACAAATAATAAAAATAAATATCAGTTCATTTATTTGGTAATTATAGCTGTATTTCATTTTAAAGTGATGGCTACTTGAAAAGTTCAGATGTCTAGGCATGCATTTTTCAGTTCTGAGATTTTCTTAATTTTCTTTTTAAAAAGTTCTATACATAACTTGAATAAAAATATATACTCTCTTAAAATTTATTGTAATTTTTGGCCATCCACCCTTAATAATTGTGGCTGCTCTACACAGGTTTAAACATAGTAAGAACGTAGTCTGCCAGTGGCAAAGCTTGTGCATTTTACACTTTGAAAAAGCACATAGCTATCACTTAGGTGATGAATATTTCAGCAGAGGAGCTGGCATTGAACAAGATGATGCTATTTTCTTTTTATACCACTAAGATTCTTAAAAGACTTACTTGACTGTGGTAATTGCAGTATAAGTGGTGAAAATCTCTAATGCAATGCATTTGTTTTGTGGATGGTACTGTGGCCAAAAAATACATTTAGGCAGCATTACGGAAGTGCTGGTGGAAAACTAGTATTAATTTGTATTACAGTAGCTTTTAGGTCAGGGTCTATTGTGTTAACTGCTCTACACTCTACACAGAATGAGAGAGACTCAGAGGTTGAGACTCTCCCTTGCCATTCAGATAGACAAAAGATGTGTATCCCTACTTTACAGACAGGGAAGCATGGTATTCAGCTGGGCTCCCTAGGGAGAGAATGCTGACTCCTGATTTCTATCCCACTAGATTTCTAGCCTTACTACCACTGTCTGGCAAACTCTTCATTAGTTGAAAAATCATGTTTATGTAATCTGGAATGATAAGCAAACTCACAGAGAAATCAGAAAACTTATTTGGACAGAGAAACAATATTTCAAAATTAAATACACATACATTTCATTTAGATTTTAGGGGAAAAATGGGTAAAATACCTGAAATAGTTGCAGATTAAAAAATCAGAAAACTTATTTGGACAGAGAAACAATATTTCAAAATTAAATACACATACATTTCATTTAGATTTTAGGGGAAAAATGGGTAAAATACCTGAAATAGTTGCAGATTAAAAAATCAGAAAACTTATTTGGACAGAGAAACAATATTTCAAAATTAAATACACATACATTTCATTTAGATTTTAGGGGAAAAATGGGTAAAATACCTGAAATAGTTGCAGATTAAAAAATTATTTTGATTGTCTTTAAATGAAACTGTTGGTGCTTCATTTTGCCAAGAAAACTGCAAAAAATATCTGCGGAACCTAAATGAAACAAAAACCAGAAGTGTTTTAGACTTGATGCACAAAGCCACCCCCCTTATGGGTATGAGGGAAGGAGGTTCTCCAAAGCTTCAGCATTCAGGCTCAAGTCAGTAGTCGGAATGACTACAAACTCTAACCAAGAAGTGATTCAGAGCACTTGAGTTTAGGAGCTGAGGCTCTCTGTGGAGAGCAGAAAGCATCTCCAGAAGGCCACCAGGAACACTGGTATTCCGTGCCTAAAGTTAATAGTGCGAATACATCCTTTTGCCTTTGAATTTGATGTGAATTCAGTCCTGTAATGTAATGTCAAGAGCTGTGAAGATAAGCTCACTTCTATTTGAAAAAGAAGCCAGTTACATCCTATTGTAGGTCTACTAAGGCAGCAAGGAGCAGAATTTATTCCACCAGTATTAAGGATATAAGCAGAATGCATAGATGTGTAAAATGTATAGCATGCATGTAACATTTGTCTCAGTGGCAATTAAACCCCCACTAAGTAAACTGAAAAGAAATTTTCCTTTTAAATTCTGAAATAAAACTCCGTTGCACCCCAAATTTTATTTTATATGGTAAAAACTTGTTTAAAGTTATTTGAAACTCTTGCAACTTAGCCTTTAAAAAAAACAATATTTGCCAGTATTTTCCAAGATACATACCTAAGTTTGTGTTCTGTATTATGAGTCTAGCCACCCTTAATGATCTAGAAAAGTGGTCTTGTTTTTAGTCAGAAAGCTGTTGGGTAAAAGTAAAGGGAAGTCAAATATGCAAGTGTGTGAGTTGGTGGTTACTTGCCAGTTTATTTCTGTGGAATTAGCAGCAGAAAGGCTAAAAAAGAGAGTGCTTAAGAAATGTCTCATGTGCCTTAGGAGTAAAATAATTTCTTTGCTGTTAAGGAGAAGTGTGGAATGGAATGATCTGTTAATAATAAAAAAAACCCCAGAGTATGTAGGTCATAGGAAACATTCTAGAGGGTGTCGTCTTAGGTGGTAAGAACAGTGGTACTTGTTGAGAGTACAGGTCCATCTTGCTTGGTATCCTGTCTGCAGTAATAGCCATAAGTATCGAGGGAAGAGGAGAAGCAGCGGAGGCACACGGGATACTTGCTGGCACTGTTTCCAGCTCGGGGATTTCCTAAGCCTGGTGTGGTTTGTCTGCTTTGTAGCCATTAGTGGATCTCTCCTAGACGTACTCTTCTTGTCTACCCTTGGATCCATATAGGCACTTTGCAGGAGCCCCACAGGTCTACCGCCTCTTGTCTGAAGAACTGCCACCTCCTGTTTGTCTCATCACGGCTCCTGCTCCCTCCCTTTGGGGGCCTCTTGTTGCCAGGGTGCAAGAGAAAGAGAACTGTTGGTTTGGTACGCTCTTGCGCACTCATTCGTAATACTGTGGACCTGTACAGTACCCACTCACTCTAATGTCACTGCATACATCTGGTCCAGCCTTGGCACGGGCAGCCCTTGGCTGGAACAGGTAAACCAACCTGGAACGCAGCAGCAGCTGCAGAGCCATACAGAGGTGCACTCCCCCTTCAGCAGTTGTACTGGGGGCCGATGAAGTTGCTTCACCAGGTCCTCCAGGCCCAGGTAAGCTGCTTGGGCCACCCTGTGCATTCACGCCATGACGTGCACAAGCCCATAAACCCTTCCAGAGCAATCGCAACTTCAGTACAAAGACTCGTGTGTGAGTACCTCTGCAGAAGTTAGCTCAGGTGCAATCTTATTAACAGATTGCTCCTGACGGAAGATGACCTTGTGAGCATACAGTACTACGTGATTTTGCGGTTAGCCCAGTCTGACTGAACTGATCAGCAGCTTAGTTAACCCTCAACCTGGAAATATAGCCAACAGTGAAATAGAGCCAGTTACTTTACTTGCATGTGACATCATTTGCCACCCATATCTAACCAGTGTTTTACTGGTTATCAGAATGCAGTAAGGTTTTGCTATTAGCTGTGGGTCTGGAGTAGGGGGTCCATGTAAGAAAGGGAAGGTGAGGCCCACTGGGTACTTTTTTGGTTGAGGTTTTCTTTCAGTAGTTGAATTTTATTTTTTTTCTTCAGGTGGTGAAATCTGTAGTTTAAACTTTCCAGCATGTGTAAGCCAGCTCAGATTTATTATAATGAGTAAAAGTGGATGCTTCTTCCTAATTTTGATTCCACCTTTGTTAGGGGTGAATGCAAAACAATTTAGATTCATGCTGATGTGCATCAGAGAGCCGTGAGATATAGTGGGATTTTGCTTGCTCGGAGATTACATGGTATTCTGTGTTTGAAGAAGTAGTAAGGGAAACACACACAAAATATGAAGCATTAGAGAGATTTTCTGAATAGTTAAAACAGGACTTGTTTAGCAAAAACGTCAAATATGTTTCAAAGTAAATATCGAGTGTAGCTGAAAAAAAAATCTGTGACTATATTTCCCTCTCTCCAAATAGACTAATTGACATAAAGTTCTGTTTTGTGTGGTTGGCGTACTGTTAAGAAGGATTATTTTTGTTGCACTTGGTAGTACAAGAAGGTCACTTTTTCTCCCTTAAAAAATACAGTGATGCTTTCTGCCCAGTTTCGGCTAACCAGGCAGGCATACCGCTTTGGTCCTTTCTGCTGTCTTTGTGGCTGGTAATTCTCCTTCCAACAGCTTCATACTATGCTGCCTAACAATTCCATATCTAATATTATGGTCTTACTTTCAATATAAGTACACCATTTTCTGCAATGCACTCTACAGTTTTGTTGCTTTCCTGAGACATTAAGTGGATACAGGTGTGGGGTGAGGCAAGAGGAAGCAATTAGACTAAGTATCAAAGCTCCAGCTCTGTACTGATATGAGGTGGAAAATACAAGTAGCAGAACTTGTTAACTGTGTCAGGATGTCTGCATAACAGGGAAAAGGGATGGAAATATGTTGTTAAAAATGCCACATTGGGGTGTTGTTCACTCCTTTGTTTGAATTAGAGAAATAAATTTCAATTATCCATTTACCTAGTTATTGGTTTAGGTCCAATCTTGCAAACTTTTAGAACCATACTTACTTTCACTCCATAAAGATAATTTAATGTGATATCAATAAAGTTCTTTGGTCAAAGTTAGCACAGTTGTCTTTCTAGGAAATAAAATCACGGAAAGGAAAATGAATGGAGCCATGTTCTGACTCTAGTAGTAGCTTGTATTCTAGATAGTATTAAGGCCTCTGTCATGTACCTGATCAGTTCTGAAGAAAGGAACTATAAAAATGATCTGAAGAAAAAAAAAAAGAAATTTTCTCCTTTTTTTTAAAAGAATCCCATCTGAACTGTGTATTTCCGAGCAAATAAAAACAGTTATGGGATTAATCCAACACTACTGATATCAATGCATCTTTATGTTGAATTTAGCACAATTAGACACGTAACCACTGAGGTTTTTGTTTAATTTCCAAGAGTTTTTCTATTCATGCCATTCTACTGGAGGGTGTTGTTACCTTAATTGCTTTACAAATTCCTGTCATATGATTTAGTTAGGTATAATAGGTTACAATGAGCGTGCTTCCAAAAGCAATAGATGTTGTCACAAATGACATAGATAAACCTTTTTTTGCAAATAACTCATTTTTTTGTACGGCCTGATTCTTTCCCGTTCTAGTCATATCATGAAATGAGCCTATGCTTCACAAATGTCAGCAGTGAAATTAACTTCGGAGGAATGAGTGTCATAAAACAGAACTGTGTTCTCAGCTGACGTTTTAGAGTAGCAGGTGTGTTCCTAAAGCAGACAGCATGGGCATACTGCAAGTAAACTCTTCACCCTTTTGAAAAGTGGAAAATTTCTGTTCTATGCACTCCTAAGGAAGAATATATTAAAGGCTATATTGGAGACTGACGCCAATACTGTTTATCTAATGCAGGCCTTTTTACACAAGCTCTTACTGAACAGTTTTGTCAACAGCTTCAAAAAAAGCAGGATGGGGCTTCAGATTGGAGCCATTTGAATTTCTGCTTTTCAGAAGTGACAGGTGTGCCTATAAGTCTGGTTGGCTGTGGCCTGGCATTACATGGGCTAATTTTCAGGAGAGTGCTTAATAATTTCTGAAAATTATACTCCTTAAGCAGAAACCAAAAGTTAGATCCTGAAGTACTGACACATCCATTTCTGAAAGCTGGCCTAAATAAAAAAAGGAGCTGATAAGTCACTGTCTCAGTCAATGGAAATACTTCTACTTCTTACTAATGGGTGCTGCATCAGACTCAACATGCCTACAGCAAGTGAATTCTGACATCAAGAAGAATACACTTCATTTCATAAAAGGAACAGGGAATATTTGTGTTTAAAAGAATAGGTGATGCAAGCATATAAAGGTCCAAACTATTTTCTAGTGCTCTCTGACCTTTCCTCCTAATTTTTATTACGCAATTTTCAAGGCTATTAGGTGTGACTCAGCTTGCTTTCCCTTCCTTTGCAACCACCTTCCAATCACAAAAATAAGCTGAAGTGGATAACAGCTCTGGCCTTTTGCTCCCAGCACTCTATTTCTACTACAGTGTGTTGTTTTAATGGAATGACTTAGGTGGTCTCGGTTCAGATCCCAGTTGACTGTAGACCATATTATAAAACCACTGTGTACAGATTCAGTGGAATTGGCAGCCTTTACTTGAAATAAATCCAGGGCCAAACAAGCATAAAGAATGAATTATTTCTTGCTTCTAGAGAGGGTCTCTTTAGGTCAGGGTTGAAAGCATTGGCAGGCCAGTGTAGGGAAGCTTCCACTCCAGCTGCCTGCATTGAAATTAGACTGTCGATAAATAGAGGACTACAGTTTTCAGGACTGCCAACTCCTTAACCTTCATTAGCACAAATATTTGCTCAGGATTTTATGAATGTTGTATTTTCAATGTCTACTGTTGTATTTCATTCCTAGAACGATACTTTTCAGGACAAGATATTAGGGAGTTGTCTTTTTCTTTAACAGACGTGCGGCAGCATGAGCAAGGTGTACAAGATTCTGCAATTTTCAAAGACAGGTTTCTGTAAATTTCTCAAAGCATTTCCTCTTGTCTATGGGTGTTGGGTTATATGGTAAAGAGGTAGCATGAATTTTTCCCTTATAAAATAAGCAGAAGGCCCACAGGGACTCATAACCTGACTTCAAAAAACTGCTTTCTTAAGTCACTCCTTATGGCAAACTAGGAATCCCTGGAGAGCTGGGTTAGTCTGTGGTCTTGGCAGGGTTTTCTTTTGGCCCACCAGGTCTGGTGCAAGCACAGGTAGTCCTAGGCATAAATAACTCTGATTTTAATGAAAAAGATTTATGTGGTCATAAACGAAAAGTTTCCCAGTGAGCCAGTTCTGTACATGGCTAAATACCTAGCCACATATGCACAGAGAAATAGTGTCTTTTTTTTTTTTCATATTCTTCCACCACATAAACAATAGAGATGACTTTGGATAACGCTCCTACCACAGCATATGTTCACTTGCCGGAAGTTTCTTATCAGATGCACATAGATTTGACCTAGTATTCGGAACAGATTAAAGAAAAAAATTGGAAGTGAATATCCCACAAATAGATAAGACATAGAAAAGAACTCCTCTCCCCCAAAACAGCATTTTAGTTTTGGATAATAGCTCTTCATATTTCCTGATCGTGAATCCAGTGCAGCCTCAGGGGTAGGGAAGCCTGGATCTAATACTTAAGTTAGGATGATCAGTTGCAAATATCTTTTCTTTTCACACCTGGGGATCTCTTCTAACTGACTTTCATCACCCTATGAGCAGAGCTTAACCATAGGCAAGGGGCACTTGAGCTCTCCCCTGATGACAGCTGCTTTGGCAGATTTCCAGGCATCTGAGGGCCATGCCCTAGCTCGCAGAAACAGAAGCTGACTGGAGTCAGATGTCAAAACTCTCTCCATCCTTTTTCTAAGCAAAATATAGGGGAAGATTTAAAATAGCGTCAACAGCGAAAACTGAGTTACATTGAAATTTCAACAAATTTGACATTATCTTAAAGCTGAGGATTTACCCAGACTATGGAGGACTTCACAGTGTGTTGCAGATGTCTTGTTAGAACAGTAAGGCTGTCATAGCTGGGATCATCTAATGGTATAAGAAAGGTAGGGATTGTCAGAAGAGACAGTATTTTTTCAGACTTACTTGATAAGACGTGGAAAACCTGGCAAGCTTTGAGCATGTAAAATCTTCAGGTCTGGAATAGAAACAAGAATGTTCAAAAGTAAATATGAAGTGAGCACAGTTGTTCCCTGTTTGACTGGATGCACTGAGGGAAACATTGGCTGTAGTGAGCAGGGGAAGAAAGGGTGATAAGGTTGTTATCTCCAGTGGGAGAAAAGAGAGAGAAGAGAGGGTGGTAATTGTTCTTCAGGTGATACTGTTTCTTCCATTCAGATAACTTGGTTTATTTTGTTACTTAAATTTTTTTACAAAAGCATATTGCTAAAGTGGCAAAAGTGACAAATATCACCAGCATGAACTCAGCAGTAATTGCATGACAAATGGCTGACAATTTTATTATAAAAATCCTCAGAATTAATTTTCAAATTTTAAAAAAAAACATTTCACCAAGCATAACATGGTTCATAATTGCTGTGCTGAGAAATAGGTACCTTTAACAAAGCAAAATCCAGCAATGCAAGACCCAATCTAACTTCGAAGCTTTGAGCAAATGATTTTTAAAGGAGCCTTCCAACTAAATTATTCAATAATTTTACGACAGCAAGACTTACTATAATTGCTGTTTTGATGATGTGATGATAAGTATGTAGGTAGGGAGGTGTGTAAAATGGTTGGGCTAGAAGAGTGTTCTCTGGATCTGTGTTGCAGTAGGAGTACCTCAAAATGAATGTATATAACCAAGTCAGAATAATGTGCTGTGCTTCTCTGTCCATATTTGTCTCTTTTTGGAGAAGTCCAGCACTGAGCCAGGGGAGAAAAAAGATGTCAAAACTTTTTAAGAATTGTTTGGAGACACCTAGTTTATGTAAGTGCTTCTAAAATTGCCCCTGAATGAACATGGAAAAAAATCATCTCCGGCTGCATGACATTGAAACTGTTCCCCAGTGACCTTGAAGCTCAAATCACTTGCTCAGGAATTAGGGTAAATTTGTTTACAAACTTTTACAGTGGAGTGTAAGTCCATACAATGATCAGTTCTTAGTTCAGGAGGGAATGTAAGGAGAGAAGGTAAGATTTCTGACTGTGCACTCCCCTTCTTCTTTACATTCCCAGACTAGGGTACTATGTGAAGTTCTTTCCCACTCCCTTTCAGTAATTTTATTTTATTTACAAAGCAAATTCTAAAATAGCATACAAATTATTTTGAAACTCTCCACATTTGGCTTTTCTTTGTGAAGACTGCACAGCCTATGCCTTAGATACTTCATCCCAGAGAGCCATTCCCATCTCCCTTAAATCCAGAGTCAGCCATAACCCTTTTCCAGGCTTTCCAATCTTAGCTGAAAGATTAGGATGTTACAAGCATGTCATACTGTGACAAGGGCTTATTACAAAACAAGAAAATACATTGTACTTCTTACATAAGAATGTGTAGAGATACATAGGTATGTTCAGTCTATAGCGCAGCTTTATGCACAGTGGTTTTTTCGCTTGATCAATATTACGTGAAATGTGTTCATTTCAGGTCCACCTTCAGAAGTCTTTTTTTTAAAGATCTGCAGTCAAAACATTTTATTATTTGAATATCTGTTTCAGTAAGACTTGCACATGTCAGTAAAGCATAGCACAAGTTCTATGAGCTCCGCATGGCAATAGAATCTCTTAATTTTCACAGAATCACGGAATAGTTGAGGCTGGAAGGCAGCTCTGGAGATCATCTAGTCCAACCCCTTTGCTCAAAGCAGGATCAGCTAGAGTAGGTTGTTCAGGTCTGTGTCCAGTCAGGTTCTGAGTATCTTCAAGGTCAAAGACTCCACATCCTGTCTGGGCAACCTGTGCCCGTGTTTGATCATCCGCACAGTAAAAATGGCGTTTCTTATGTTTCAGTGGAATTTCCTGTATTTCAGTTTGTGCCATTGCCTCTTGTCCTGTCACTGGGCACTACTGAGAAGACTCTGGCTCCGTCTTCTTTACTTCCCCCTACCAGGTGTTTATACACATGGATAAGAACCCCCGCAGCCTTCCGTCCTTGAGGCTAAATGATCCCAGCTGTCTTAGCTTCTCCTCATATGTCAAATGCTCCAACCCCTTAATCATATTCGTAGCTCTTCACTGGACTCACTCTGCTATGTCCACGTTGAGCACTAGATGCATAAACAAAGAATAAACAGCCTTCAAATATACAAGATTTGTGTTTCAAAATATGATCTCCAGGCTAAAAGAATCACTGCCATGTCGTGAAAGCAAATTCGCATGGGGTGGGAGGGGACAATGTTTTGAAGGACTTGTCTCACCCCCAGAAATTGTACCAAATAGTTACCAGAAGGGCTATTTGGACTTTCAGGTCTAGAACTGGCTTACAAAATTATAACATGCTTTGTGCTTACTAACATTTTGTGAACAACTGTAATATTCCAGTATTACAAGTTAAGCCTGCAAAGTAGGACTGTTTCCGTGGCCTTTTTTTCTACACTTCAACTTTGTTGCTGAAAACCATTGTTTTTAATTTCTGGTAGGCAGATCTTTTTAAATGGTTAAAAGAAAAACTTAGAATATTTTTAGACCAAAATACGCTGTTATTCTTTGAAAACAGTTTAGGTGGATGTTTTGATCATCTTTACTAAACTCATTGGCAGGGATTCTTTCCCTGGTTGTAGATAGGTACTGAAAGGAAGTTGATCTTGGTTGGAGTCAGTGGCCCAGCTGTAATCCAGTAGTAATAATGATTAGTAGAAGTACTTTATCAGACCTCAAGTGCTGCAGTAACACAAAAGAGGAGGCTTAGTCTCTCCAGTAGTTACAGCTCAGAGCCTTCATTCATAAAGAACAGGCTATTTGATTAAATCCAATTTTTCTGTCCACATTCACACGCTGAAGTCACATCTTCATGATTTATGTTGCCATGATGACTAGCAGTGGTGGGTCTGTTCCTGGATCTGTGTTGCTAGGCCTATTCATTCAGGCAGTGAGCAGGTACAGATCTGAAGCAAAGATCTTTCCATCTAAATAGGCAGAAGAGACTGAAGAGGGAAACAGAGGCATGGGAGTTTAAGTGAATTTCCTTCAGGCATGGCAAGAGATCAGGCTTCCTGAGTTGTATTCCTGTACTCAGTCCAGTAGAGCAGCCTTTGAGGGTACAACTTTATCTGAATACTTCTTCATCTGCAGCTTTTTTTGTTGGCAGCTGTTCACAATTTCTTTATATTTAAAATGGATTTCTGATTAAAAGCACAGATCATACAAGAAATAACTTTTACTTGAGTGGGTAAATGCATTTCTGAAAATTGGAGCTTAGGTGTGAATTCTTACTCACATACACTCAAAACATTTCTTTTCATAAATAATGTGTAATTCCAGCTTAAAGTTTGCTGTTTCAGCAAATGCTTTTGCTAGCAAATTAGCTGTGTGAAATTCATTGAAAGCATGCCTAGAAAGGGAATGTAACATTCATGAGCATTTATTTTAAAATTCAGACGTGCATTGGGCATTAAAAAAAAAAAGTGTCTATTGCGTTCTAACTCGGGTCTCCAATCATATGGAATTTTATTGCTCAGAACCGACATCTGTGTAGACCATACTGGTGGTGATCTGTGGCAAGTACTACACCATGTAATAATAGGGTTTAGCCCTCAAAAATACCATCAAATTATATAACTGTCTCATCTTCTAAACCACAGAGCAGATACATGGTTAATACTCAGGGATCCAGTTGAGAGTAATTATCAGGTGAGCTGCAAGGACATGTAATTATTGTGAAGCCCTACCTATGATATTTACTGGTGTAGTTACCACATAAGTCAAATATACTTCAGGACTCTGTACTCATTTTCTCAGTGTAAAGTATTACCATTAGTTTTTGTCATCGTTTTTCTCCCGGAATTCTTCCATTTGTTGAGTTTTCAGCTCATGTTTCCCATTGCATCCTTATTGCAGCTGCCCAAAGGAAGGGCTCAGCCCACTTCTCACACAGGAGGGTCCTGAGGGAAGGGTCAAAAACCTTCCTTGCCATCCATCTTCCCTGTCCTCCACTTCCTTCAATATGCAGGTAGTTTTAATCGCTTTGTTTTCTCTAGTATCATATGCTTCTGGATTGCAGTCCCTGTGGACAACACAGCCAGTTGAGCCAGCAAACCTGACACCCTCGGTACTGCACTTCCAGCTTTCGTTATTAAGTTTGCACATGGGAGCTCAGAAAGAGAGCCTACTTGTTATAATAAAGTGCAGTGGCTAAAAGCTGAATAAAGGTTCTATGTACCTCCAAAATGAAAGGTAACAACTTTAAGAGATAATTGATACCTATATTTCTTGGTACTTGCATAGACTGACGTGAACATATAAAGGCAAGGCACAACCATGACATAAATGGTCACCAGTGATTCTGATGGCAGGGAAGGCAGAGAATAGTAGGATGAAAGTACTTTAAAGTTTGGGAGGAAACATCGATAGATTCTCTAGATGTAGTTGTTGCACTTACTGGGTGAAATAGATTTGTCAGCTTTTCTGCTGTATTTTGTAATTTGTAGGTCTAGGTGCTAAGTCTTTTGCTAATCAGCTTTTTGTTCCACTATACCAGTATATTACACTTAGAGATTTTTCATTTTCATCAGAAGTAGTCTTGACGTCTTTGTTCCCTTTACTGCATTTCAGACCTTCTCAGCACCAGCAGGTTTCTTCAGTGTTATACATTGCACAGGACAAGAATCTCGTAGTTTAATTGAAGCTGAACACAGTAATCTAGGTGCTGGACAGTTATTTTTTAAAAAAAAAACTATATTCCTTTGAAACAAATAATGTTTTCTTCGGTTGTCACATGCTAGACTGTTGTCTTAGCCAGACACATGTACACAGATCCACATGCACTCTTTCTAGTCTCTTAATCATATGACTGTTCCGTAATATTTTCTCACAATTTGTTCGTGATGTCCAAATCTTCTTTTCTATTTGCAGTATTAGAAAAGTATTAGAAGACATGGACCTGTTGGAGTGGGTCCAGAGGAGGGCCACAAAAACGATCTGAGGGATGGAACAACTCTCCTATGAGGAAAGGCTGGGAGAGTTGGGGTTGTTCAGCCTGGAGAAGAGAAGGCTCCAGGGAGACCTTACTGCGACCTTTCAATACTTAAAGGGGGCTCATAAGAAAGACGAGGACAAACTTTTTAGCAGGTCCTGTAGTGATAGGACAAGGGGTAATGGTTTTAAACTAAAAGAGGGTAGATTCAAACTAGATAGAAGGAAGAAATTTTTTACGATGAGGGTGGTAAAACACTGGAACAGGTTGCCCAGGGAGGCTGTAGATGCCCCATCCCTGGAAACACTCAAGGTCAGGTTGGACGGGGCTCTGAGCAACCTGATCTAGTTGAAGGTGTCCCTGCTCATCGCAGGGGGGTTGGACCAGATGACCTTTAAAGGTCCCTTCCAACCCAAACCATTCTATGATTCTATGGAGAGTTGATCAGGTTGTTTGTGCTTTTTGCCACAGGACATATGAGTCTAACCAGGAGACAGACTGCATTCCTTCTCACTCATGACAGCCTATAGAATTGGCTTGCTTTATTTTATCCCAAATCTCTGCACTGTTTCTATTTTGTCTCTCATCTGTTCATGGAGTCAGAATCAAGGAGGTCTGTGATGCTGAAGCAGTTTTTGTGTGTGAGACATAAAACTGACATGATAGCTGACTGTTATCCAGCATAGTGAATGTATTTAATCATCTTTCAAAAAATGTTCATCTGACATTATGTTGGAAAAGGTGTAGTTCACCAGCAAACTCTTTAAGAGGTTGAGGTAATCAAGGGAAAGTCACATTGTCTCTGTGCATTTAATGTCACACGTCCAAGAGAGATTCTGACTTCTAGGGGAGTTTACTTCTCACCCTTAACCATACAGGGAGAATACAGAGACTGGATTCCTACTTTAGACAGAAACTATGTGAGATGGATTGTAAAAATACAAACTTCCTGCTTTCATATCCCTTAGTTTCTTCAGACTTACTACTGTACTCTAAGAAGTCTCAAGTGTAGGTTTACTGTTTGTTCATGTAAGTTGCAGTTGGTTTAGAGATTTCTGGGAAGCAGTATTTTTGCTGGAAGAAGCAGCATTTAAAATCGCTGACTTAACTGGCCTTACTACGAGAACAATGCTATTTAATTTTCTTCAAACTTCTGTATTATCTTTGGAAAGCTTTTGAAGATATTGAAAACAGTCATAATTACCAAGAAGCAATCTCAATAATGCTAGAAAACTCTGGCTATATTAGTTATGTTTCCTATTTTGGGTTTTCTCTTTGACACTGTTCTATAACACTGATTCTTCAAGTCACTGCGTGGCATAGGAATGCACATTAATTTATCCTTACTCCTAGAAAATGAAGTTTAGCGCTTGAGGCCTTTGACCTTGTCTGAGAGGGTGAGAAATTACTTAACTTCTTCAGTTTTAAACTCAGAGAAGTTGTTATAGAACCAAAGAAGTTGTCAATATTAAATTAAATATACTTTCCATTGATAACAGAACTGCCCACAGCTTGTTTCTCTTTAAAAGGTGATCATTAAAAAATAAGGTTTCCCAATTTGTGCTAAATAAGCCATGCCAGGTTATCACAATCCCTGTCACATAATTTTCAGTGACAGCACCGATGGTAATTTATACAGTGTGACAGTAAATTAATCCCTTGTATCATTCACATAGAAGCGGTAGCTGCAGTAATCATTCAGCAGGTAGATAGTATATTTAGTTTGCATCATCTTAGAAGAAGAAACCTGTATAATTTTCTGTCAAACCAGCAGTTTCATTTAGAAGTCCTTTCATACATTTTCTTCAGGGACTTATTCTAGGATGGTTTGTGATCAGTGATCACAAAATAATTTTCCAAACAGTTTCATTTTTGTTCGGATATTAGCGGCTCGGGACGCCTAGTGCAACCAAGTCAATGACAGTTTTCTTTTGTGTTCAAACGGAGACCCCTTCCTAGCTACTCTTTAACAAGGAAATAAGCTGGTGGTTCTGTGCTAAGTAAAAAGGTTGCCAGTGATTATTGTGTTGTACTATAGCTTTTGGATCTGAAAGCTCTTGCAACAACATAAATTCCATGTAAAGAGCAATGACTCTTGTAAATTACCAATCTTCGATTATTCAACATTTCATTAAAAAACCCTATTTTGTAGGACTTCAAGTGCAAATGTCATCTTAGAAAAACACATTAGTGCAAAGCCTCTTACGAAGTACTATTTATTTATAAGATTATGTGGTTTTACCTAGCATTAGTCTGATTCCTTATTATTTCTTAAGCTGTTGACATTAATAAAACTTGCATGCAAGAGAGAAGACCTGTAAGACAAGAGTCAGGGTCAAAAGTAACATAGCAACCCTCTCAGTACTTACGAAATCTGGCAATTGCCATCATGGAGAAAAAAAATAGAGTGGCTGCCAATAGGGTTTCCCAACAATAGATGGAAGGAAAATCTCTGTCCCTTTTCTCATGCCATGAACTTGAAGATGGAAACTCAGTGGCATCAGTGTGGAGCAGCAATGTTATAAATAATGTAAAATGGCTTGCTAGTGCTGGGAAGCCTACTGTTGTTAGACTGGGGTAGTACAAATCCTAGTTAGCAGATGTGCCAGACCTATAAATTTGTGTGTCTGAGTTGTGAAGGCGAGGTCATAAAAGCAGCTTCACAGAAGAAATGCAGGCACAGGAAAGGAGAAAGGAAAGGCTTCCTGTAGCGTCTCTGAGGGGCTTAGGGGTGCTGTCCCACTTTTGCTTTCTGGCACCCACCACTTGGCTTATCTTCTTCATGCCTTTTGGCAGAATGACTTCTACACAAAAAGGGAGGGTAGCGCTTCCAATCCGGTAAACATGCACATCCTAAAGTAGCGTTGTGTTCCCTTCCTTGGCTGGCCAAGTGAGGTAGCTGGAGTTTGTTGTGCATATGTTGGGTTTAAATCAGATTATGGCACCCTGTAATTTTTAAGGATATGGATTACCATCCAACTAGATTTTTAAATTTGAAGTCAGGCCTGAGTGCATGTTCTTTGTCTCCTTTATTGTTTCAATGAGTGTAGAAAAAAGCACATCAGTGATACTCAAAAACAACATACAACAGCTATTAAAATGGCATACAACCCACACCCTGTGGCAACTTTCCAGGTCCACAAATTATTCTGAATTATGGTAGTAACACAGCTAATTATAACCGTCTTTTTTTTTTTTTTTGTAAAATAAGAAACATATTGTTAAACACACAAAGAACTTAACTTCATAACCACTCAGGAATGCTAAACTCATCCACTATAGCACCTGGAGACTGAAACTCCTGTTAGTATCATAGATTGTTTGCCCAGTACTTTGCTTCTGAACACACAGAGTTTCCACTGTTACGCTTTGCTGGGTATTGATAATGATGGTCCTTATGCCAATGGTGGAGAGGAATGCTCATAATATTTCTTTCGTCTGATGTCAGCCCACAAGCAGCCTGGTTATACAGAGCTGTGGTGAGAAAGATTGTAATAGATGAAATCAAGCCTTCCCACAAAACTCTATTAGAGATGCTGAAAAACATACGTATTTTCAAGCCAAGAACTTCAGCGGCATGTAAGCAATTGTCATATAATGTCATTGAGGAACATGGAATAAAACGGAGTGGCACACCTTTTTCTGGTAAGCCTGAAGGTTGTGTTCATTGACTTCCTCTGTCTGCCATCCTTTCCATTCATTTCTCCATTATGCCACTTTTTCCATGTTATTTTTTTCCTGTTACTCTAGGTCCAAGGAATTTAACTTACCGGTCTATTCAACATACCGCCTTCTCTGTTCCATATCCACACTAGATCACTTCCAGGACTTTATCAAAACCAGCTTTGTTTTCCTTCCCTTTATGGGACTTCCCTTTCCTTCTCCAGCATGGGACTGTGACCCAAGACCTTCTCTCCTGATTGCTTATATGCTGTGTGCCGGCATTATTGCTCGTGTCCTCTGCGGGCCTCTGTCCAAATCCTCTGACTCAGTGGCAATGACTGACTGACCCTTCATTCCTGTCTAGCCTCCTTCATCTCCTTATTTTACCTCTTCCCCAGGACCCACCTCTCATCTGCTTTCTCCATCTGAGCAATGCCCCCACACTCACAGCTTGCTTTTTTCTCTCGGCCAAAGATCTGGCAAGTTCCTTAGCAAAGATGTGTCACAAAAAGTCTATCCTGTTATCTATGTGGTGATAAAAGCACAGCTGTAAGACATACTTGCTAGCTTTTGTTGTGCAGGCTGTGGCCAGAAATATGTCACTGAAGATTTTCAGTGCTATCTTCGAGAACATTTAAAAAATACTTTTGTGACTTAAGTGTAGGGGAACGGCACCCATTCAAGTAGAAATGGTGGTGATGTAGATGTGGATGCATTCTTGCAGAGGCCATGAAAACAACTGAAGTTTTAATTGGGATGTGGCATGATGTAGCTTGCTTTTTTGTGATAGTCTGCCTTTTGCCACAGTGGAAGTTCTATTAATTCTAAATAGCCACAAAGGCATGCTTCTGGGTTCATCTTCAGGTTTCTATTCTGCAAGCATCCCTAAAATGGAAAGATTGCTCTCTTTTGAGAAGCAGCATTAGTATTCTGAATATGTTAGCAAAGGGGAGTTTAAGTTTTGACATCATTCCTTCTGCTTTTCCATTGAAAAATGGTACAATTTTACATGATCAAGTAGAGGAAATTCTATCGGAGGATTCAGGGGACAGAAAAAGAGAATGATGTAGCTGATATGCCTGATTATTGTAAGGAATTGGGGGGGGGGGTAATTACTGATGAAAGAGAATAATATTGTAAGCAGTGGCATATCTTTTTTAAATGTCTCATCTCAGAAGCTTTTTGCTCTCTTCAGAATAAAAATTAAAGGAGATTTTCTCAAAGATCTGTGCAAGATTGTGTTCACATTGAAGTGACCTTTATGTATCGCATGCATTCTGAGGTAACCTATAAGCAATTAAAATTACTAAGTGTCCTTCCAGTCAGAGTCCCAACAGAGTTAAGAAACTGTTGCTTAACAAAACACATGTACACTTTTAATACTTACTCCATAAATTAAGCATATAAACTTCCAATGGCCTTTAAAGTATCACAGAGGAGTTCAAGAGACTCTCACCAATTCATCAAAAACTTTGGTTTGTTTTGTTGACAACCATGCAGGAGTGTTGATCTGAGGGACTGGTAAACTGGGAATTGCCGTGCAGCTTTCAGCCTCTGAGTCCAGCTAGGAAATTACAAAAATAGACATTTTCTTTCCAAGTCTCAGGCAAACCAGAAGGGAAGGGAATCATAACATTTCCTTCCAAAAGTTTTCTTTTATTTCTTCGGCTTCAGAGATAAAGGGTAATTTTTGGATACTGAGAAACATATTTCACTAATTTTTGTTTTCTGGGGAACTTGGTGAATAGCCGCTCAGATAAGCTGAGTTAGCCCATTAGCTGCCCTATTAAAGCCTTTCAACAGAGCTTTCTAAACAATTCTTAAATGTGTTGAAATCTAGACAGAACGTGGAAGTTTTTTTTCCATGAAACAGAACCCAGTCAGTGTTAGCATTTAAACTGAATTGAATAGTGGAGTACTTTGAAACATTGCAGAGGCTCCAAAACAGAAAGGAAAGGAATTGGTTCCCACCATCTCCATATGTTGTTCATCTTTACTAGCTCACAATTCCTTTAGGATTTCCACAGTAACAAGGGGAGGGCTGAAGGAGCTATCCAAAATGAGCAAGCATTATCTCTCACTTTAGAGGTGGAGAGACAGAAGCAGCGAGAAATCAAAGGACAACGCAAGACAATAATGTGTTCAGGAAAAGAATTCAAACATCTTGAATTCCCTTTCCTAACTAGCTCAGACTTTCCATTGTAAATGTGGCTGTATGGTTAAGTTGTTATCTTTTACTCATAGACCATTCTCATTCAGCTAAAGAGTTTGGAAGTGCATCATCTTAATAAATTCATTTTACTGCTTTAAACCTGATTAAAGTTTTCTGCTATGTATCTTTGCTGTTGTTAACCCTAATAACCCTTTGGTCTAATTCTATAGGACATATGTGTCTGAGCTTACCAACTCCTATTCTTATCTCCAACTCATGTGCTCCAACTACCTTTAAAGTCACTTTCTTCCTTTCCTCCACACTTTTCTCTTACTTACATTCCTTTTACTACCTAGAGGCAAGGAGAATGAAGCAGGAGATTTTTCCCATCATCTTCAGCCTCTGACCCTAGTATAGGTACGTAGGAAAAGGCCCGAAAGATACAAACAAGCCATTGCACAACACATTGACCTTCACTATGTGTAGAAAACACCAAGCAGCACATTCAGAGCTCCCATTTGCACATCGCCCATCAGCGTCAGGACAAAAGTGTAATGTTTCAGAAAGGCTCCCTAATTATATGTTACATGACTCTTAAAAGTCCGTGCAGTCAAATCTTGCTTTGGTAAAGGTTCCATTATTTGTGAACTGACTTTTTGTAGTAAGTGTATCTACCATTTTGCTTTGGCCTTTGAGGTTTTAGATTTAACAGTGTTTTACAACTGTTTGGTAACACATCTAGTGTTGAAATCCTGTTTCCCCTGTTCATACAGAATCAGAATAGCTTCCTGTTATTACACTACTTAAAAAGCCAAACTTTCCCACCACAGACAAATTTAACCTGCTGGCTTGAAATCTATATTGATTCTGTCACTAATCTAGTTGCTTTTGATATGAGTCTTTTAGGTGAATGTGCAGGGTTCTTTAAATTTAATTGCAGCAGATGTTTCTCTGGGTTTTCTCTCTCCCATTTCACTCTGGATTTTAGTTGTTTTTCCTTGGAAAGGTACATGAAAGGGAAATCCTTGTATAGTCAAATGTTTGTTTTACCATCTAAAGCTTGCAAAGGGTCCTTCGCCTGGGCTGATTTCTTCTTGAAGAGCTGTAATTATTCATGGAAAGGAAAAAAAAGCCTTTGTCACTAATAGGCTTCTTGGTGCTTCTTGTAACAGTCTTTATTATTCCTTTCTACATAATTTTCTATTGATGAGGTGAAAAAAAGGCTTCCTCTGCTGTTGAGAGAGAAAAGGTAATTGTTCTTTTTTCACATTTACCAATGCTTGTTGCGTTCCTTATGTGTTTAAAGGACAAGGATGCAGAAAATGATGTTATTGATGGCATCACCATGGCAACAGTTCTTTGGAATAACACATTCTGGCATTGTTATTCTGCACACACAAAAAAGGGGGGACTTTCTTTTAAGCACAAACAGATTGTGCCCCTTTTAAATGCACCCATGAACTTTGCTTTTCTGAAGATTTACAGACTGGTTTGGGGCAGAAAGGATTCTGACATCATTTACCTCTCTGTGTACATCACATTATGGTGTTAAAGAAAAAAACCACTTTGAAAAAGCCAATGGTTTAAAGAGACACAGTATGGGAAGGATACATAAACATTTCTTTGATCAGATAGACAAAAAACAACTTGAAAGAATTTTCAAATTTATAAGCTCTAGCACCAGACCCACTAAATTATCAATCAAGAGACAGAGAAGAATGGACGAGACAAACACTTTGAGCTTATTAAAGTAGTTATTTAGTTATGACAATACTCCAGATAACATAGCTTTTACCCCAGCCACTATGCACATCTCAAAACATTTTGGTAGGAACTCAAATTGCCCATTCACAAGGCAGTTTGCAAACATATATTTTGCCTTTCATATTCAGTCTTCCATTGTCCTCAGGTATTGACAGTCTTGCTAGAATAACATTTTAGAAGTGATAGCATTTTCTAATGCATAGTGTAATTTTATTCTTTCTTGACTCCATTGCAGTTCTGAGTTGGATTACTTTATTTCTCTGATACTCAGCAGTGGAATTTATATGTGTTTTTATAAAAAATATATGGGAACGTATTGAAATATGGAACAAGTTTGAAATCCATTCTGCACTCTGCTGTGCTGTTTCTGGCACCCTCGTGTACACCTTCCAGTTTGACTTCCCCAAGGGACAAATTATTTCCTGCACACCAATGGTGCGTGGAAGTGGGCTATAAAACCTTGAGGTTTGAACAAAAGAAAGCTTCGCACCTCAAAAGAACTTGTGTTGTGTGCAAACATACTACTTAAGTATACCCACAATCTCATTTTTGAGAGAAACTGTAGTTGACTCAGTGGCTCCAAATACACTGTTAAAATTTTGGTTCCAGGTTGTGTATGTTTTTCTGAAAGTCACCACAGCTGATGGAAATCAGCTGTTTGGTTATTGGACAATAACTTAGACTATTGCATTTTTCTACTGTCAAAATGTTGATGGAAATGTGAAGCTCGGGGGACTATAGCACAGCTACATATGGATGTTGCTTCACATTCAGCTTTCTAGAGCTGAAGCGACCTCCAAAAAACTGAACAGGAGTCTACAAACACTATTGCTTTATCCCTTATCTTTGAGAAACATGACCACCTTTGTGCTACACGGTCTTTTCTGCAGGGGCGCAAGTCTATGAATTCCTTAACATCATGGTCAGTGTTCTGTTTTGTAAGGAACAAAATAAGAAAATGAGCTTTGACTCTTGGTCATGTTAAGCCCTACAAAAATGATAAGCCTAATGTAAGATAATAATTTGATCTGTGCTCCATATATACCTGTAGAGCAGTGGACAGTCTTCATTTCTTGCACAATGTATTTTGGGGTTTAAATAGGTTATATATGCATTAGCACATTATATATAATATGAATATTCATTATATATATAAATTAGTACATTAATAATGATACACATATCTATAATAGTATTTAATATATACAGTTATAATTAATATAATATCATATATAATTTTGCTAATTAGTCCTACAATGTATTTTCTGTTTATGTAAAGAAGAACATAGAAAAAGATCTATTGCATATATGGAACTTTTTCCAGCCATCAACGCTTAGAAATGTCTTTACATGTTGTGTTCAAGGTAATAAAATAATCTTACTAGAATAGTAAAATTAGTATCAGATTTCTTCAGACAACATTGTCTGACTTGGGGTGTATTATGCCTTAGAAAGGTAGTGCCATAAGTCAAGGCCACAGGAGACTGTTAACTTCCCTGAAAAAGAATTTGAGAGTTGTGAGAATATTCCCAATGCAGAATAGGCATTGCTGAGGTCATTTTTCTACTTGAAGTTTGAAAGTAAACCCTCACACACATCCGGGGCCCTTAATCATCAGTTGGTTCCATGAGGAATGAAGTGTCTTAGTTAAAGCTTAATAGGAACCCAAAAGAAGAATCTGTTTCATCCTGCTGCCTTGCAAGGTTTACTTACTACACAGCTTTCTTAAATAGCAGAGTCAGAAAGTAAACCTGCTAAATATCTCTTCTTGCTTCCAAAGGTCCTGATCCAGCACATACTCATTTTGTGTTTAATTACATGATGTTGCAAGAAGTTATGAAATTTTGCTGGCAAGAGTTTGGGATGTGAAGGAGTTCCTGCAAAGCAAAGTGTTGTTGAAATATTTACTGTTATTCTATCTATTTGAATATACTCTATGTGTTTGAAAAAGTGCCCTAGAAATATTTTTTTTTTAAATATTTTATTAGAAATATTTCTTTCTGGAAACCAAGGCTGTCTCATGTCAGCTGTGCAGATTTCAGAAGAAGGAAAAAAAGACAAGATTTTAGTATTCTTTTTTTTTTAATCCCATCATCCCATCTCTTGCCTTATCTTTACATAAATGATACTATAATGATTTAAACTTTGGTTAGACCCAGTTCAAAACCTTCTCATGAAACACTAATGAAAAGCAGTATTTTCAATTAAATTATTCATTTATATTTGTGGAAACTGTCTGCTTTCTGAGATTATTTTAAATCTTTTTATTGGGGGACTAAAAACTTTGCAACATCTTTATGAGAAGTTTCACTTGGAGGTGGAGAATGTTTGCTTAAATACTGAGTTTTCCTGTGACCAGGGAGGGAAAAAATATTTTCTTGCCATTGTCTGGTCTAATGCTCTACAATTTTCCTACGTTATAAATAGGTACTTTTATCCCTAGAGAGAACTTCCTAGAAAACAGTTAGCCAGGTGTTCATATCTCTAGTGTGCTATGAGGCCCAAAGGCCTAATCTTTTCAAAAATAACCTGGGAGTTATTAATTTTTGTGGCAACGTGGGACTTTGTAGTTACTGAAGTCCTACCCATCTGTAGGTATTTGAGTATGCCTTGATGACGATGTCATTTGCTAGCTGTGCTGTAGCATCACATCTCTAGGGGCCAGGATATGAGAGCTACTCAAGGTTTATTAGCTCCCACTAAGGCACCAAGATATATGACAGCGGTGGTGAAGACTCAAATGGAGAAAGCTCATTTCTTAGCTGTGCCTCCTGCATGGCCATGTCTGCCCTCAGGGTCACCTCCAGCTGCCAAGGGATTTTGTGTGGCAGTGACTCCCCAAAACCCAACCTTTTCTTTTGCTTTGCTTTCCTGTTTAAGGAATTGCAATTTAAAGATGAAGCAAAATTAAAAGCAGATTGTAGTAGTGTTGACTGTGGTTTGTTTTGCTTTCCTTTCTTGTCCTTATCTTTCTCTTCCCCTGCCATTTATTTCCCTTTGTGCGAAATCAGTGGTAATGTCAGGTGCCAAGTAGATACTAGGAGAGACTGACAGCCTTGATTCTGGCAGAGCAGCAGCAACACACATTCCCTGGGCTATCTTGCTGAATTTTCTTTGAGATAAACCATAATAATATGAGAGAAGGTAACAGAGACTATTGGAAGGAGTTTCAGTGAGCACCAGCTTCTATTGGTAGCTCTGCAATGTGGGAAACAGACTGAGATTGCTAAACTTCTTTCATGTGATCCACCAAAAAGCCATCACATGATCACAAGTCGGTCACAACCAACCTGGGCTGGACTTCAGCCAGTCTTACGTATTCTTTATCCTTGGTCTCACAGGAATTGCTGACATTTTCTGGAAGTTTTTTAATCTATTTCCTTTCCCTACCTGCATGGGTTTTCTGCTAAATGAAACTTGGTCCGTTCACTCCCATCATTCATTTAATCTTTCTAACCTCTTTTCTGAAATTACAGTACCTTTGCAGAATTGCAGACCTTTGCTTTTACTGCTGATAGAATGAAGTTATATTTCTGACACATGCCTATTTCTAAATCTTAAGACAAAAGCCGTCTTCAGGGCTGGATGACACATGCCGTTTTCTGGCTGCCACTCAGAGCAGGAACATCTTGTCAGAGATCAGACTGCAAGCCTGCGCGCTGAAGATGCTTTCCCTAAGCATGTTTTCTATCCAAACTGAAAACACCTGTAATTGCTAAACAAACTTGCATTTGTTTATTTTGTAATATACCAGCAGCTGTTTTTTTGTATGATGTCCGGGATTTCTCCAGCCAACCTACTTAATAGTGTAGAATTCTTGTTCCTTGGGTCAGCTTGCCTGCTTTATTTGCTTTCTTTTCTTTTCAGCCTCTGTTGGGGTGAGTTGTAGTCACTGAAACAACTGTATCTTCCTAAAGCTTTAGGCAGAACCAAGCAACTTACTTCAGGAATGACGGTGGAAAGAAAGTCTTGTGATCATTCAGTTAACAGTATGAAAACCATTAGACCGTGACATAGATTATTACATTTCCAGCATACCCAATGCAAGGTTTCTCACTTAGTTGTAGTGGTCTATTCCTAGATGGATGCATTGTACCCATGACATTGTGATCGGCTGAGGAAGGATAGCTGCCTCAGTCAATTAGTTTCATCCTCTCTTTTCTTGCTGAAGAGACCAAATCTTCGTGGTGTTTTTTTTATGCTCATATAAGGACATACTCTGTTTTGAGATGAGAGCATCTTAGGCTCTCACTGGGGAGCTGAGCTCACCCATTCTTCACGTCCCAGAATCAGGTCCTTATTAGCGAGCCAGAAATGTCCAGAAGATCTGATGCAACTGTGCAGCGTAAAGGTCAGATGCAGGCTGTTGGAAAACCATCCTTGGGCTTCAATGGAGCTAAGATCTGACCATATGTATTTGTTGACTATAATTGGTTGGTTCAGCCAAATGTTGATTTTCATCACTCTTGTGAAGCACACAAGAAGCTGGAGTTAGAAGGCCAAAGCAGGGACACTCACAGGTGTAGATGGGGAGCTACTTTCCACAAGCCAGCCAAAAAGTTAACAGTATGCTTTTTTTGGATAGTCAACCATCTAACTACATTTATATGACCAAAATTTACATGCATAATGTAACATTTGTCTTGAAATGGCCATCTTGCACTTTCACTAACATCATGTTCCTGTCTCCATGAGAAAGTTAGTGTGTTTTGTTTGGCTTCCATCCCTAACAGAGCAAAACAAAAACTCTGGGAGAGGAGTTGTCTCTGTCAGTCTTCTAAATTGCTTGGTCACTGACCAGTGTGTTTTATTGTAGCGCTGTAGTTTCTCACATGAATTTTTAAAAAGAAAAAAAAACAAAAAATCCCAGTATGTTAATAGTTTAGTAAACAACTAAAATGAGAACGCCTGTTTCCTCTTGTATTCTTTCCTCTCTCTGCTGCTGAAGATATATTCCCCTTTCTAGCACCAGGCATTGAGAGAATAACTATAAGTGACAATCAGGTGATCTAAAGACATATTTGTTGCTACTTTATAGTTTTTATAATTACAATATATTTGGTATTATTATATTTTGCTGTGATATATAATACATACTGATACAGTTGAACTGTTATCAACTGATCGTGATACAGTTGAACTCTACCATTCCTTAAATGAGCAGTTCTCTAAAAGGGAAAAGTCCTGAATATCACCGGTAGCAGTTTCATAGCACCACATGGATCCCCTACTCAAGCAGAAGTAATTATCCCCTATAACTAAGATTGATGGAGAGAAACTAACCACAACAATTGCTTGTTGTTTGTGTTATAAAGATTTATGTTTTACTTTACATACAGGGTATGTTCATAAAAAGTGTGTAAAACAGTTCATAAATAATTAAACACTGTGGCTTATCTGAGTCCAGCAATTCAATGACTTGCATATAACTTATATTTAATGTCTTTTAACTCTTCTGGAAGTTACTGGGACAGAATCATACAAATTATGTGTGATGCATGAATTTCTTAAATCATGTCCACAACTTTTTTAATGATTTCTTTATGAGATTCATTTTTTTGTTAAATAAGGGTGCAACTGTAATAAGAGATTTCACTGTGTACCTGGTGCTAAAATTAACTTATCAACAAAAAAGAGAATCCAATTATGTAGGTTTGAGAATTGTGTATAATTGATGCACATGTCAGTGTGTATATATGGGTTAAGTTCAAGATTTCTTGTATTTTCTTACCACATTCAGCCACATATAGTCTGACAATATTCTAAAAGTTATTACTGTATGGTATCTTTGGTGCAATTTAAAGTAGTCTTTTTCAGATTGTGTTTGGAATCAGCGTGTTTATTTGAAAGTTATAAAAAACAGCAACAATATAAAACCAGAGTGAGTGAAATTATGACAACATAGAGGATAATGTAAGCATATATGATGAACCACAGAGTAAAATAATTGCTAAAATAATTTGTCTTAATTACGATGAGAACAGGCAGTGTTAATGAAAAATAAAGGCTGATCAGTACCTGAGTTGTCACAGTCAGCCTGATTTAAGCACTTTCAGAGGTATTGAGCTGAAAACATTTTTAGAGCATAACACAATGGAGAGGTCATTGTATCAGACGGAACATTTTGCAGAACAGCACTCTTAAGAGATTTGTGATAACTAGATGGCAGACTGGATTAATGTAGTACACTCACACCCAAATCTCTCCTAGGCCAGGAACAAAAATGAATGTGGATTGTAGGTCATACAACAATGTCTGCCACTCTCCCATGAACAATCTTTTGTAACTGAAAGTCAGAAGAAATCCAGGAATGCAATAGGAGAGAGTTTCTCAAGTCATATCTAAAATGCTGAGAGAGGATTCAGTTTACTTAGATTAGTGTTTTCCTTTCTTAAGGGGCATTTCTTTTCCTGTTTATATTTTCCATTGGATTCTGTTTTGCTGTCTTTTTGTAAGGTGAATTTGCTGAGAACGTGTCTGTGTTTGAAAAGGTTTTTTTACTGTCTGCCAGCACTGCCGAAGAGAACATGCACCCATTTTTGTGCTACGCTTTAGAGACTACCTTGAGTAGCAGCATATGGAATTAAGATACTGCTTTTGTTAACAGTTAACATGAAAAACCTAGAACCTTTCAACATTGGACATTTTAGTGTCATGACGATAAAGTAAGGGGGTTTTTGGTATACAGACTTCTCTTTTATCAACATTTAGTCTTTCCCTTGATTTGGGAACCATGGTTTTTCATTTGACCCATAGTCAGATCAGTTCTAGAAGCTGGGACACACAGATCACTGCAAAAATCAAGAGAAGTAGCTAGGAACAACTCCTTGTGTTCAAAACCAGAGTGACGCAGTTGTGCACACTACGGAGGAGAAAGGGTGGCCACACGGCTGTGTAGTAAAAGATGTAGTTCTGCAAATGCTTTATGGTTAAGGCTCAGGTGAAAGATCCATTGCCTGATATTTTGCCCAGGCCGTGCAACATACTGAAGTACGACTGCTGTGGGCATAATTCTGTACTGTCTTGGGAAAGGCCGAGAATAATTCCATAGGTGTTTTCCCTCTTTTCCCTGGTTCTGCATTACATTGGTGAGCTCTAGGAAGGAGCAAGGCGTGAAGCACAGGGCACTCCTCTCGGTGCTGGGGCCCCTCTGCCGAGTCGGGGCTCATTGTGATTATGAGAAAAGCTTCAAACAAAGTTAAATGAGCAGGAGAATCCCACGCAATTTTTCCATGATAATGTTTTTTACTTGAATGACTAGTTTTCCACTCATTTCTACAAATCAAGTTGTTAGGCCTCGGTTGTGCCAGTTACCCCCGAGGGGACGCAGCATTTTTGCTGGAGCTGCGCGCTGCCCGTCACGCTGCCTGCCTCCCCTTTGGGTCACCCTGTGTCCTGGGGCCAAGGGAGGCTGAGCGCCGTGGCGGGCACTGAGACGCTGAAGAAACATGCCCCTTTAACACCAGGGGAACTTCTCCCATGCTGTTATTCACACACGTGGCTCCTTATGTAAAAAGCACGTGTACATTAGGTGGCTGCTAAACATTAACTAAAGTAAGGCAAAACTTTTGTCAGGAGGTGATAGTGAGCGGAGATGATAACTCAGACATGTCACTACTTCTGTGACAGCAGAGTGGTGTGCAGTCAGCAGACCGGTGATTTTGCTGGCAGCAGTGCACTCCATCCAGTTCCAGTATAGGAAAATATGTGTGAGATGTTTTACGTATTTTTAGTTCGGTTTAGAGTTTGGACTCTAGCACGTCCTGCTAAAGAGAATACTGAACAAAATCATTTTAGGAGTAATTTTCTCTCGCATTTATATGCATTTGTATAGCAACTAAACTAGTATTAGGAAGGTATTTAGCATATTTTTGTGGTTTTTAGTGTGATTTATATGCTATATCATAAAAGGTTCAGTATTGACTGAAGAGTCAGCTTGCAAAAAAAGTAAATCTTATGTATCAACAATGATTCATAAATCATTTGTGTGTGGAGATTGATACAGAAGACATCTGGCCAAATACTGCATTTCCTGAAAAATTAAAATTTGGGATGATTGAAACTATTTTCAAATTAACACAAATTTGGTTTAGATTACATTTTTAAACAAGCCAAAATATTTATTTGCTGCATTTTTATTTAAATAATTTTTTCAGGCCTAAACAAAATTCTGGTTAGGATTTTTTTGTAATTTAATTTTTAGGGATTTTGAAAAATACTAAAATATAAATGAGAAGTTTTGTTGTGGATGAGCTCCTGCTCTTGACTGATAATAGTGGTCTTTCATTTCACCAGAAAAACTTACATTTTCTGAAATAATCGTTTTCAGGCTTAGGAGATTTCTGTCGTGTTCTTCTCCAGCTAAACATTGAACTGAAATAGTTTTTCTACAGCTCCAACTACCTGATGAATACAGTAACTGAGATGATTAATACAGTAACTGAAATATTGTGGTCTTACACAAAAATAACAGCATAAAATTCTGCTTTGTCTTCTACTTTTGTTTCAAAATGTAATAATTCTGATCTTCAATTTCTCCCGATGTTTTTAGCAGTGCACAATTTCTGTCTTCCCAAGTGATTTCAACAATGGCAGATACTCAGTATCTGTAAGTAAACACTGAAAATCACTTGCTTCATTACACTTCTGGGCCATTAAATATCTTCTTTCATCTATCTAATTCCTCTCTTCTCATTGCCTCAGCAGTGTGACTCAATCAGGCATGTGTTATCTTTCCCAGATCCTTTTCTGAACATAGCATAGCGCACAGGAATGCAGTTTGTCAAACACATTGTGTCTGAAATCCTTTGTTGGGAGAAGTGGAGAGAAAGAGATTATAAAATGCCTCAAAACCTTCAATAAGGCCATTCCCAGGTTTCTTACATCTGTTCAGCCAAACAAAACATTCATACCTCACTTTGATGTATAGGATAGGATGGGATGGGATGGGACGGGATGGGATGGGATGGTGTATTGTATGTACTATTTCTTCAATAGCATCTGTTGCCCAGGCTGCAGTTTACAGAGAATAACTTATTTTGTGCTTTGGCAAGTTTTTAGACTCATCAAGGCCAACACAGAGGGGAATTTAGAAGAGAGAAATTTATCTGTTGTCTATAATGTTGATTTTCATAGGCAGTGAGATTTAAGTTCCTGATATTTTGTGTTGGAGAGATGAACAAAAATACCCACTCAGACTGGTGGCGTGTGTTTTTCATTGCTCTGCTAATACAAGCCTTTCCGAGTTAAAGTCAAGCAGTGCAAGTAACTTCTGAAGCCGTTAGCTTCTGTCAACCTGAGGGAATCACTGACTGACTTCCTGTAGCATTTCCTCCGAATTTTGTACACAAAGTTTCTTAGTACGTGTCTTATATGCTAATTTGTGTTCAATGAAAAACTATTCTGTATGCAGAGAAACTCCTGCTCAAATTCATCATAAAGCCTCAACACTTGGCTTCAAGTATTTGATAGTGTGGGACCAGCCTCAGCCTAAAGGCAGTGTGTGTAGATGCCAGAGGTGGCAGGTACGTTCGTGTAGTTTCTGTAAGAATAAAAAGGGAGGACAGTGATCGTTTTCCCCTTTGGAAGCAAAAATTTTGCAACAGCTCTGAAGAAACATTTATTTGAAGTACATTGTCACCGTGGGTTTAAGTTGAACATTTTACACCATTTTGAGAAATTAGGCTAGAATAGGTAGGAGTAGCCATGTTACAAAGTGACAAGTGAGCTGTTGAGTCCACCCTGATGTTGCATACACCAGTGTTTTGGGGAATACATGCTGTGTTCACTGTAGTAAGCTGAGTTACGCTGTGAATTCTTTGTCAGTGTACTCTGAGAGAATTTGTCTCTCCTTTCCAGGTCAGATATCCAAGGGGAAGTCTGGGAAGGCTTTGTAATGCAAATGGAGCTAGCCTTCGTTCACACGAGGAATGCTGGATGCTGACCCATAAGGACTGAGTTCAAGATTTCTGTGAATATGTGGGATTTGAATTAACTCTGTAATGAAAGCCTCTGAGAGCATAAGGCGCATTCAGTGTCTAAATCACTTACATGATTTAGAAAGCTAAAATTGGCCCTATGATGATTAAGAGAATACTGGTTGATACTGCTCCTTGGCATAAACATTAACAGGAATACCACCCATGACACTTGGGTGTTTCTCGAACAGCTGGTATGTTTTGTTTAATGTAGTCAAAGAGAAAAGTGGTAGTAGGTTTGTTGGCAGTGGGCTGCGCTTATGGTGGATGACACAGATAACTGAGATGTGTAACAAATAGCGAAGAAACAGATCCAAGCAAAAATGCTCAGATATAATCTTTGGTAGATTTTGTGTGTTAGAAAATATAAAGCACATTAACAGGCAAATAAAAACGCACCAGACAGTAACAACCATTAAATTTATACAAACTAAAAATAACAGTGAGCTCAGTTATTCAACTCTGATAATCACCTGTGGGACAGACAACTTCCTGGAGTATCCTTTAAATCCATGATATTTTCATGAAAGATTAGAATATGGATATGGAATGGGGAAATCACAAGTCCTGGGTTTCTACATGCAGCAGAAACACCCTATATTCTACAGTAGTACTTGTTGTATTTGGCCCAGAGGAGGTTTGTCATTTATTACACTGTTTTGTTGATTGTATACCTCTTTTCAGCTGTGTTCTTTTGCTTTGTGGAACATAGTCCAGATGCAAAATAAAAATTACAATTAAAATTACTGGAGGACCGAATGTGTCTAATTATTTTGTAATTTTATTTCAGTACTAATATTTTCTGTTTTTCTTTTTTTTTTTTACAGAGGGTATGAACTGTATGAACAAAGATCATGGGTGTGCACACATCTGCCGGGAGACGCCCAAAGGTGGGGTTGCCTGTGAATGTAGGCCTGGCTTTGAACTTGCCAAAAACCAGAAGGACTGCAAATGTAGGTAGATGGAGATTAAATTTCAAATGCACCAAAATGTCTTATTTTCTTCATTGTTGTTATTTTCCAGAAGCCAAGAAATCAAATTCGTTTTGGCCAAAGGTGATTTCAAATTTTAGTAATGTGTTTTTTGCTGTAGAAGGTGTACTTGGGGATGGATAAGAGGGAGTGAGTAACAGAATGTTGGCAGTAACTCTGTTAGCAAAATGGTAACAACTTTTCTACCTTCCTATGAATTCAGAAAAGTGAGGGATCAGTTTAATCCAGGCTTTGCTTGTAAAGCAAAACAAATAAAGCATAGAGGATTCTGGCTTGCAATATTTTGAAGGTCTACAATGACAGATTTATTGATAGATCTACTAATGGATTTAATGATAAACCCACTAGAGCTATCGAGTTAAGAGTGTTAATTCCTCTTTTTAAAAGGATGGAGATGTTTGCTCTAGTCCTGATTCTACTGCACACAGTCTACTTTTCTTGTTATTGCTTGGAAAACATGCAGCTCTATCATATATACTGTTCTTCAAAGAAAAACCCTGAGTGATGTATTCTTGAAGCTGGGATGCTGAAGATACCGATAGTCATTAGCCCACAAAATTGGGAATTGTTCTGTACAGGTTAAAATATTGACCCTCTCTAACTCAGCACCGTCATCTGAAAGCTTCTGAATTGCATGGGAGTCTTTCTGATGGCTTCAGTGAGTGTTAGAGCTGACTCCAATAGCTTGCTTTCCTACTTGGTAGCTCTGTGAGAGACAAAAAAAAGCCAGTGCAATAAAATAACATGAAACGTATTGTGCTTTGCACAGAGATGGTATTTTTGTGATAGCCTTTCTTCCACTTCAGCTTTTTTCTTCCTGAGATCTCCACTGTGTAAACATGCTTAGACAATATTAGTTCCCAAAAACAAAGTCAAAAGAATCACCTTTGAATATCGTCAAGAAATGCCACAGGATATTGTACAGCCTGATTGCTCCTCAGTATTAAGAGGCTACACAGGGCCAAAGGCAAAAGCACAGAGAAAAATTGCCTTTATGGTAATTTTCATTCTCAATGTTTATTAGAAGTGAACATTGTGTGTTGTTAATTGCAGTGCAACATCAGCTACATTGGTAAAGTGGGAGAGGATGTTTATTTATGTTGTTTATTATTTGTTTCCACAAATTTGTACATTCCTTGGGAATTACATTATCCTTTTTCATAGTAAGATGGTAACAGGAGGATAAGAGCCTTTTCTAGAACAGTATTTCTAAATGCCTCAAGGTTTAGTAGAGTGAAAAACTTGAATTTATTCTGTGCCCTGTGGTGTTCAAATTGTAGTTGGAAGTATAATGAACTTTTGCTGACAGACCTCTAAGTAGGGACGCTGAGTTCTTCAAGGCCGCAGAGCTTGCTGCAGAGTACACGACCCCTAAACCCACAACACATTCTGCAAATATGTTCCAGAGTTTTATTTAAAATAACTGTACTTCTAGCCCTTCCAAAAGCAAAGAAGTATAAAGCTGTAGCCAGATAGCCTGGGACACTAATTGTGAGATTACAGCAGGCTATTTATAAAGGTCTAGTTCTGAAACCAAATCTTGACTTTTAAGAAAACTTTTTCACAGCTAACCATTTCAGTGGAATTGAATTAAATCTTGAGCTGCAGCTTTGCAAGTACTGAGTACAGCTATGTTGAAGAGCTGAAAAAGAGGCACTTGCCCCTTGTCAGCCTGGACTGGGTCTGTAGCCCTGCATACCAGGGACTGGTAGGGTCTAATATACCCCTAGTATATCCCTGTATCCCTCTCAGTTATTCTGATTTATCATGGTCCCTCCAGGAGACTGTGCCTTTCAGGGTTTGTCAGAGCTTGCTTCTGTAGTTTTTTATGTGAACAAGTGACAGAAAACCAGTACCTCTCTAAGTGAATTTTTATCAGCCAGTTTGCAATTGAATCAGAATACTGGGAGAGGTTTTCAGATGTATTGGCCCAAGTCCACTAGTAATGAAACATGTGTTCCTCAAAGGAAAAAAAAGATGTTAAAATAAGTTAGAAAGCATAAAAAATTGGAGGGAGGCCCCCTGCTTTTTATGCATGCATTACAAGATTGTCATTACATCCTAATTACATGATGACATATCACCTGATCATATCATCGCATGCTAATAAGGCAGTCACTATTGGTGTCTTGGTTCATTCAGTGTACATGATGGTCAGTGCTCATTAAATAGGCTTTTGTTCAATAGCTTCCTCTCCATAATTCAGTGTCATGCCTTTCCTGCTGCGCAGTTTTTAAACCCTATTGTGAACATAAAATTTTTAATTTCCTCATGGATTTTCCCGTGATACTCATTACTGTAATATCGAAGTGCTTTGTAGGCATTGGTAATGTATTTTCAGAACATTCTTGTCAAGTTAAGAAGTACTGGTTTGCCTGTCTTACAAATGGGAAATGAATATAGAGATGTTAATGTCAAAGTCATTTAGTAGTGGTAGGTGATTAACAGGAAACACCCAGAACCCAGCTCAGCATTTATAGCACTTTAGTATGATAAAGCCAAGCTCCCAATGGCTCCAGCTGTAGTTGCAAATGCCATGGAGAAAGAAATATAATATTAGTAACTTGTAATAGATGTGATTCAAGTGACTTGCCAAGCCCTAAGTAGGAATTCCATGGCAGGGGCAGATTAGAGTTTTTTAGAGCTCTATTCACTGTCTGAACAAGACCATCCTTTCTTGACAGTCCCTTTCTGATTTACTACTCATTCTGCAGCAAATGAGACAAGATTCTCCAGCTGTTTCCACAGATCTGACTTTCCCCAGCTCCACTATGCACTGAATAAGACAGGATTGTTTTCCGCATTTGTCATTAAGGATGGTTATCATGATGCAATAATTCTACGTACCAGAAGTCTGGTATTTTGTAGTTTCTGAGTGCTAAAAATACTGTCTAGTATGTTTACAATAAAATGCCATCCCACTTATGCCAAGTGGCAGCTTTTCAGCCCCTGCTGACAATCTTCTCATGCAGCTATTTGCTGTCAGTACAAATACCTCCAGAATGTTAAAAATGTAAGGCCATACTAGAATAAATAATGCAAGCAATGTTGCATGCACAGCTTTATCACATAGAAAGAGATGCTCATATATTTATATAAATTATATATTGAATGGCCAATTTAGTTAAAAAACAGTGCAATTTTTAATTTCTCTGGAATTACAAAGTGCTGGTTCGAACAGTCACAGAAAGCCATGCTACAAAAACAAAAGTTCTGGCTTATTGCAAATTCTGTGGCACCTGAGCCATAGTATATATTTCAATCCACATGCAGACAAGATCAGGACATCGTTGTCTTAGGGGATTTTTGGGGTTAGTGGGTACTATGTGCTAGGTTTAATAATTGACCATATGTTTTCAAATACTCCTTGTCATGGCCATGTCAGATGGAAGAGACCAGAAAAAGGATTATATGAAAGTTCAGAGAAGCACTGAAAACAGAATTTAGCCTGTAGAGTGAGGCTGAATTCTGGTATTTTCTCTCTTCTGGGGGTTTTAGCATGAAACATCAATATCATTATTTAGTGGAATAAGTACTTTTTTTTTTTTTTGGTTCTTTAAGATGTCATTCCTCTCCCAGACAGTTGTTTCTTGTCTTTCATCATCAAGATGTCATTTCAAGACTAGTCCATCTATTTCTATGGATGTAAGCACTGGCCCACATGCAAAGCTGTGTCTCAGGAATGCTTAGCTCAGCCCAGCCAAACTGAATAGGTGCTGCTGCTTACAGCATAGGCAGGTGGACAGTCAGGGAGATTATGCCACGCTGCCAGCTTGCAGGCCCTGAAAGGTGGCTGGCCAGTTCAAGAGCCTGAGCATTATAGTCAGCAAAAAAAATTAATCTTGTTTGAAGGCTGTTTGAAGCATCAGTGTCAGGGCTTCGGCTCAGGATGCCCCATAGCTCTTCATTCACAGTAGAAACAGTGTTGGGAGAATAGACTGGTAACTTGGCCGCCAGCATTAGACACCTCACATAGATGGTGTGCATCTTTGTAGAGCTTGTGTGCTGTTTCTACTCATGTTTGTAGCCAACACGAGCAAAGCCTTCCCTATGAGGTGCTGGTTTTAGCCAGTTGTACAGGGTATTTCTAAGGGAAATCAGGGGTATCACTAAGGGAAAGAGCCCAGCATCTTGATTGCACTTAAGACATACAGGAATGCTGAAGCAGTGCCAAAAGCAATGGTGTTACTCTGGTTTTAAATCTGCTACATGGGGCTAAGTATATCTGAGTTCTAACAGATATGTGTATATTCTCCTTCGGTAAAAAAAAAAAAAGAAAAATTACTTACTATTTTCCATCCCTTTTATTGTAACATGATTCATAATATTTGAAGGTGATCTGTATCTACCAGAAGTTACCATTTTGCCTCTTTTTGTTTGCCTTTTTAATGTCACAGGCTATGAATGATCACACAGTCTTTGCATAGCTGTGGAGTCCAAATTTATCAGAAATAATTTTTAAAAGAACACTTTGAGATTTCTCATTAATTTTGCTTTAATGCTTTCTGACAAAAATGGAGTAGATCTGGATGTCCCTTTGCTTTTAAATAGTTTTGGTTTTCTTCCTCTAAGCAGGAGAAACTTCTCAGTGTGTCATTGCCACAGAATTAAGGCTGGAAGGAAATTGAAATGACACGTTTTACAACAGGATTTTGTACCAATTTCACCTGCAGAGATGTCAAGCTCCAGAATTTTGGCTCAAGTTGCTTAAAAGAAATAAATAAATAAATTGTAGTCTAGACAGAAATTCAAATCCTTCAAAAATGTGATTTACTAATATTTGTAAGAGACAGGAAAAGGAACTGACCTATGTCTGTGTTCATTGACTGGGTAGAATAGGAACCAGTAACTTCAGTATACAGGGAAACTATAAAAGAAGTGTGTGATTCTGCAGGGTTTAGTATAAACCCCATCAGTCTAGTGCGATTTTTCATAGACAAATACAGTAAGGAAAAGTCCCTCATATTACGTGGATCAGGGAAAACGTGTTAAGATATTTTCATCTCTGCCAGCAGAGGTTTCAGCAAGGAATGCCAAAAATAACCACTGCAGTCAAGTTGTTCAAAATATACATGTTGTCACTGATTGCACTTTAAAATCCTCAATAAAAGTACTGTTGGCTAGAAATGTTTTTAAACATCTGGCATAAACAACACATTTAAGTTAATTTCTGATGGCACTGCAGTCCAACAGGGATAGAAGCATAGAATGAACCTCCACGTAGTCCGAGAGGCTTACGGGGTCAAGAAGAAGGGGAGGATAGGTAGATGGAAATTACCTTATCCTGGATTAGCTCTGCCAGTGTGAGCCCAATACCGTGGATATTGCAGGCAGCTGCCTTCTGTACCGCTTACTGCCCCTGCTTGTTCCCATCCCAGACGCAGCCAGCCAGAAGAGAGCTCACGTTTGCAGTCAGGCTGCAGCCAGCAGACTGAAACAACCTCTGTCCGTTCCTCTAGCTCTCAGCTAGGCTGCAAACCAGTATTTCATCTACCTCCAGATTAACCAGGAAGTTACTGTTGCACACATAATGTGGCAGAGAGAGCGAGCCGCAAGAAAAATATTAGCCCCCAAAGACTGGAAATCAAAGAATGGGCAAAAAGAGGAGAGGTGAATAAGGACAGGCATTGTGCTGAGCAAGGGAATGATTTTTTCAGCATGACGGCATGGAAAAGCTGGGAGGTTTAAGAATGGAGAATTGATGTAAAATTTTAATTTGTTTTGCATCAAAAATAAAAACTAAAATGTTATTGTGTATTGAAGGAAATGAAATGCTGCTTCCACTTGATGCAAAGCAGAATGGTTTGCTTCGTGTATTTTTTCACAAGAAGAAATTAATAGCTATGTTCTAAAACTGGAGAAGGAGAAAGAATGCCTGAGGGTGGTTGTTGCTTAGGGGGCTTTTTTAATGTAATTCCTTGGAATTTTAGGATTCTTATGACTCTTGGTATATGAGTTCAATTCCCTCCTCTGTCTGGTGGGACTGAACCCACAATTCGCATTTTCCAGCCTACTGCCCAAACTGTCAAGCTTCAATAAGGGAATGTGGATCAGGCTGCTCTCCATCTTTCTCACTGACATTCTTTCCAATTGGATAAAACAGCGATATTCCTGGGAGGAGAGGTGGGAATCCAGGCAGGCCCTCTTCTTGGGGATGGTTCTTACCACTAGGCCATGAGTCTGTTCCCTCGCTATCTCTGAACAATGTAGGGATTTTATTCGGAGTGTACAATGTGAAGGACCAAGGATGCTTGCACCTGTAGTGGCCTCTGCTCTGTACTCGCTTGGGAGATGGACAATTCCTGTTGTGATCTTTGCCAGACTTCAGGGACCGCGGATGTAAACTTGTGGTTCCCACGCTGGCAGGAGGTTTTAATGGGAATTCTGTTAGGTATGCTGCAGTGGGTCTCCCTCAGTTGCTTTTCTTAGAATTGTTTTATTTTAAGCAAAATACATAAGTGATTACTGAGAGTGGCATGACTATTCAGCACTGGGACACTCACGCCAGAGGTGGGATATTTCAGTTAGAGTCACTGTGACTGAAAATTCCAGTCTACTCCATTTTAAGAAGCTAGCGCTAAAGCAGAGTCACTGAGGTCAGTGGGAAATTGTATGAGTTTAGCCCTATTGGGTTAGATAGAACCTCAGTTTAGATTAGATACATGATTTTAAAATCCTGCTAACCATTGTCTGGGTTTTACTGTATATTGCAGTTTGCTACTCTGGCTCTTTTATAAACTCTTTTATCTAGATGGAAAATTCTGCTGAGACCAATGTGAGGAAGTTCCTTCTGATTAGTAGGAGGCAGTATTTAAATTACTGTAGTCAGTATTTAAATTACTGTAACATTTCAAAACATTGAAGTCCTCTGAAATGATGAGTATGATATAACTGAATAATGGTATATTGGATTTCCCCTGTAGCTGCCAGTATGTATATACCAATAAAGAACCTAGTCCAAATTACCTGTATATAAAGACAGTAAATTGAATTCTGAATTCAGTCAGATCAGAATTGCGTTATTCAGCATCAAGCTATGCAACTGCAAAGGTTTAAATGGAACAGGGGCAAACGAGAGGCATTGTTAATAGTGCTAGCCAGCTTAGTATTTAAAAACTGGTTTGTCTTAATAGTCAGAAATTAAATCCATCATGTAACAAAGGAAGTTGAATCTGACCTATTAAGTCATGTAAACTTCAAAACGACCTCTCATGAAAAATGTTTGCTTTAATGTATTTTTAGTATTTTTTCACTGGAGGACATTTTAATTGCTAAAAGCCATTTTGCACTGTATGCTTGGAAGTGAAAGTGACATCTCCAATGTTTCCTTTCTTGTTGAGGCCAGTGCACTGCAGGGCCATAACAGCTGTGTATTTTTTGTTTCAGAGAAGAAAGAAAAAAAAAAAAACCAAGTTTCCTGTTTTATTTTTAAACATCTTCTACTCTAGGAGGACCGGTACTTGAAATAATAGATTTCAAGACTTATATGGTTCTATTCTTGCTGTTTGGTCTGCTTCCTCCACTTAGAAAATGAAGGAGAAGGAAAAGAGAAACGCTGCCTATAGACTTGAAAAGATGCGTTTGTATTAGTAGACTGCTCATTTCTTCATGCCATGTACATCATGGACATGAAGCATGTAGCTTTTAGGCAGAGATGGAACCACTCATACTAAAATTATGAATGCAAATAGGCTGGGGAAAAAGTAGCACATGCTGCTTTTTTTTTTTTCTTTTTTAGTTCACTGCACGGATTAAGAGTAGGGCGTGAGACAGGAGCGTGGCTAGGATAAGGGGTGGTCAGAAAGAATAAGAAATGCAAATGACTGCAAATACAAATGTGATGTTGCCTTATGTCTTGGTTTGTTACTGCTCTTCTGTATTCTGAAAGGCCCTCAAGACTAATTGGTTTCATTGTCATTTTATTTATATATACATATATACACATTCATTTGGGGCTTAACTAGTAACCTGTAACTATGGGAATGGAGGCTGCCAACACACCTGTGATGACACAGATACTGGTCCTGTGTGTGGTTGTCATCAGAAGTATGCCCTACATTCGGATGGCCGAACCTGCATTGGTAAGTACTTCTCTGCAGTGCATTTTATTTTGTATTCTTCATAGAATATATATGTGCACATATGTATGTGTGTGTGTGTGTGCGCACGTGTGTGTTTGTATCTCACAGGCGTTTAGCACCATTGCTGAGAGAAGTGTATAACAGCAGTTCCTGGCCATAGTAGCTAAAGTCACACTATACAGAGGGAGAAGCATTTGTGTGTGTTTTGTCAAAATGTTTGTTAATGAAGTATGCATTTGTTGCTCCTCTGCAACTTTTATTTCTTTTCATAACTCTAATAATTTTTGAAGTAAAAAGGTGTAGAACTTTCATAATTATGAATGAAAGTTCAGCTCTTCCATTCACTTTCAGGAGTCAAGACTTCCTTGCATAAGCAAGGTGAGGAAAATGATCCTCTTTTCTAAGCTGTTATCGGGGAAAATTAATCATCATGATGTGCTTTCTTCCCTGTTGTATGTTTTATGATTCTAAAAATTAACAGCAGTTGTAGTGAATAAGCTTTCACTCAGGTTATCAGTAGGAAAAAGCCGTTCAAGAGGTGGAGCATCTTGGGGGATGCTATGCAAACATTTATGGTTATAAAATATATTATTTGCTTAACACCATTTCTTTCCACCCTGCCTTTTTTTTTTTTTTAATAAAAAAAGATATTTTTGCATACTGCAAGTTAAGATTTGGAAATTCTTACTCACAGCTCAGAACCTAAAATCCATCATGGTTTTCATTAGCATTGTGGTCATCTTGACTTTTTTGTTTGTTTAATTTCAAATTCTTACAAATTCCTAGTAATTTCCTGAGGTTAAAAAAGAATGGACACATATTTATCATCTTTTCTCTCCTTTATCAATACTGCAAGACAGAGCGCTTGAAACCCATGGAAATCTGTCAGTTATCTTTAGTGATCCCTTGGTCTGATCCACGGCATAAAACTCCGTGGCTGCCCGCAGCCTCACTCGCTTCTGATGGGTTTGATTGCACAAATTGTGTGGTGGGGTGAGGGTTATGCTGGCAGAGGTAGAGCTGAACAAGGTTCAGTGCTGGACTCTGCCTCGCTGTATACACAAGCTATGTCTCAGCTTACGGGATCTCTCAGCTAGTACTTTTGATTAACACAGAGGGCTCCGTCGTACAGTCCCTCTGTTTAAATAACCCTCCCTAAAGCCTGTGGCGGTTCCAGATGCAGAGAATTTGCAAGAGCGAGGCCTTGAGAGGAGGTTTTATTGAATGGATAATTGATCTTCTATTTATTAGCGTTCATTAATATCCTTGGATTGATGTTTTATTTTGTCCAGCGTGTAAAAATTATTTTAAAAGCTGTGTACACTGCACCTGTTTTTACTTTTTTTTCTGTTTGTGTAATGTAATACATACAACTCCATGTTACATTCCTTGGTCTTGTGATGTAAGTGCCTGTGCTGATTTTCTTCCCTCTTGAGTAGTTCTTTCTCTTAGAATACTTCTAAATTTTTTTATTTATTTTTTAAATTTTTATTCCTGCTTTCTGGTGATGGTTCCTGATTGCCTGTCTTGTCTGATAACTGACGTTCATTAATTATTTACAGAGAAAAAAAACCCAAAAAACCTCAAACAAAAGCCTCTATTGCAGCCTGATCCCATCTAGAACTTGTTAAAAACAAAACAAAACAACTTCTTGTTACCACTCAACCATGTAGTGTTGCCACAAACAAAACCTGCCAGCCTCCTCCTCCTCCTCACTTCAGTGATTCCAGTGTTTGCTGTCTTCAGTGGTGTATATATTCCAGGCATCACTGCAAGAATGCAAACTTCTGCAATGCCAGATAAATACTTGTTGACCCTTTGTCTAACATATTTTGTCTTCGTTTGCTTGACTTATCCTTTTATTTTATTTTTTTATGTTTGCTGCATGTGAAACTCCCCACTTGCATTTTGGTTTTTTTCCTAATAAGCATTTCCCTCTCCGTATAAATCCTTTCATTTACTCAGCTGCTGCTTCTCCATTGCTCTCCAGTATCAGAAATCTTTATTTTTATTTCACTTACTGATCATCTCTTCCCACACTTGTGACTGTTTCTGTGTATTCCTAATGAAGCATAACCAAACTAAAGTCCTCATTATGCTGTATGAAACTCTTACATGTAGGATATCAGAGACTACCTTGTAAAATGACCTTTGCTGACATCATCTCGCTTACTGCATGCTTATAAAATTACTAAACCCTGTTCTTGCAACATCTTTCCTAGCATTGAATGTTTAGCTAGTAGTGTTTCATAGACAAGCAGGCAACCAGCACTGCCCAAATTGATCTTTTTTTGTTTGGTTGGTTTGTTGTTTGTTTATTTTTGTTGTTGTTTTTGTTTAATTTGCATGCTGTTGTTTGATTTCTCCTCACGACATGTCAATGTGTACGAGACTATGGTGCATCCGTGCCCATCCATCACCGGACTCTTCTAGCTCGCTCTGTCTGTCTCGGTCTTCCGCCTGCCATCTTCAGATCCTGGTGCCACCATTAGCCTGAATCACTTTACAGTTTGTCTTTGTAGTTTGTTTAACTAGCATCCCTGAATTTTAATTTTTATCATTAACACCTCTCTGGGGCACTCATGTTAGCTGTCTTGTTCTCCAGTAGGAATCTAGCTTCCTGTATGTGGTTTAATTACTTCATGGTTGACCATTCTTCCTCCTCCCCCTCTTTCTTCCTCCTTTACCTAAACACCCTTTAATTTTATCCTGGGGTCTCAAAGGGAATTAACTCTCTAACGGGGATTTAGTGCTTTCATGCCTTGCTTCTTGGCTTTGGCTGTGCCATGCCAAGAAACTGTCTTAGGCAGCGGAAAATTGGGCTTGTGATTAACCAACTGCTCCATGTTTGTCCCTTACTTGTGTTTTAGAGAAGGATGAGGCTGCAATTGAGAGTTCTGAGTACAATGCCACGTCAGTAGCTGATGTGGACAAGCGGGTGAAACGGCGGCTACTTATGGGTAACACTTTTCTTCCACTTCCTTTGTTGTGCTCTCACTTTTGTCTGTATGTGTGTGGGGGGGAGGTTCTCTTTTGGTCTCATTTGGTCCCTTTGGTTTTGTTTTGGTTTGTTTTTTTTAACCTGACTTCATCTGTGTGGAAAGGTCACCAATTTTGTTAAGTTCTCATCTGTTGTACGACTTCATTTCTTGTTTTTAAACTTTTTTTTCCTAATGCTGCAGCTTTAATGTTCAATTTCTTCTGCATAGAAAGAAGCTTTTGCCATTAACCTTACTTACCTGATGCAGGCTATTTCCTACATGTGATTCGTGTGTGTTTGTGTGTATGTGTTGCTGTAGGATTCCTGAAAAATCTCATGTTGCAGACCTGCCTATTGACTATTAAGTGGATGATGATGATATAAAACAATGTTGTATCACATATGTGATGTTAAATGAACAACTGTATTTGCCTACTTAAAATTTGCAATACTTTTGATTGAAATGTAAACATTATGACTGGAAATTCATTTACTTCCATTATGCAGCTATGTTAGTAGCCACTGAAAGATCTTTCCCTAGTGACGAGTGAGTTTCCATATGTTCTTCTTTGAAGACTGAACCATGGCTTGTTTCTCTGTGTTGTTGGAGCCTGAGAGTGGAAGGGATGAGGAAGTGCATTGAACAATGAAGATAGTTCTGTAGCTTTTGCTCTCAGTTAACCCATTGCGCACCCTTGTGCTTGTCTTCTTCATGTTACATTTATGGCCATTAGTGAGAATGACCTTTCGGGAATAGAAAGGGTAGAGTGGCTGGACCTCTGCCAGAGTCTTTTCATGTGACAAAGAGCGCAGGGTAGCACAGACTGCTGAATGATGCCGGCAGTTTGGAGGTTTTCAGGTGGTTTATTACTCTGTGTTTTCCATTCTGATGCCCTACTCACCACTTATAATTCTTTCCACTAGGTTTTAAACATAGTGAGCATTGGTGAGATGTGCCCAATGAACCATTTATAAGACAGGGATTCTTCACCCATAGAAGAAATTCTGACAGGACAAGATTCTGTTCTCTTCCCTCCTGGTCGTTATTTCATTTCTTAAATCCATTGAGTCCATTGCAGACTCTGTCCAGCTAGCCCTTGGCAAGCTCAGCTCTGGCTGTAAGCATCCACACCTATCTGGAAGGACTGCCTCTAGGAGACCAGAAGCCTCACTTTGAATATTTAGTTGATTGCTGGGCTAATAGTTGGAGTGGGTGACAATATTTATAAAGTTTCCACATCACTTGTATCTTGTCACCCATGACAAACCAGCCGCTTAACCATAGGCCAGCATACAACCACTGTGTAGGAAATGGCACGGTGTTACAACTCTGAAATGGTATTAGATGATAATATTGAGGTAAAATATTTTCCCTCGTGTGAAAACCTGGGCATATGTTCCTTTATTTTGAGATTATCTATGATTGTTAATTTGTAATTAGTTTGCAGACCTATCAAGTGACCCATATCAATTTATTGTTTCATGATGCACTGTTTTAATTAATTAATTAAACATGGCTAACATGCTAATTAATAATTAATTAATTAATTAAACATGGCTAACAAAAGCCATGAGGCAGCTCATCTTGCTTTCTTAAGGTGCTATTAACACTTCTAGCTGTAATTTCAGTAAGACCCATAGTCTCACAGGAAGTCAGGAAAAAAATGTGCAAATGACCTCTAGACCACTGGAAAACCCAGTCCTCTGGGTCTAAATGGTGAGTTTGCCCAGCCACTAACAGTATGTACAATATGGTTTAGAGGGACTGGGCAACATAGTGCGTTGCGTTGCTGCCTCACCCTCTGATAAAATTACCCAACCTGAAAATAAGCTCACACTGCTTACAAGAGTCCAGGCAAACAGAATTACTAAGTTACGATTAGCAACAAGCTTCTTAGTTACACCAGGTCTGCAAGTTCCAAGCTGAACATAGACTCTAGAAATAGGTTTAGGGAGATAGTTAAAAATCCAGTTTGCAAAATACATTGTTTAACTCTTCAGTACCTCCTGTATTAGCAGCTATCAGCCAAGAGCTGAGAGTTTATGAACATGCTGTGTTTGAACAACTGATTCCTTAGAAAAACATTAACTAGAGCTGAAAAGAAATTTAATTAGTAAGTGAGATCTGAGTGGGTGGCTTATAACCTAGGGACTTTTCTACTTGTTTATTTCTACTGATGTCTGATGCTCAGAAAATCCACCATTTATTTTTTTAATGGAGTCTTACTACATCTCAAAAATGTAGTGACATTTCCATGAAATTCCATGTATCTTCAGATGCTTTCTAAACAGCTGTTTTAGAAAGTACTGGAAGGCTCCTCAGGAAACTTTGTCACCACCTTTTGTAAATGGACTGTGATTTTTGACCCTCCTGCAGGCAGTCTTGGGAGAGTAGGAAAAGTAGATGACTTCATGTAATTTTAGTAGTCTGATGAAAGATGCTTTCAATTGCAAACCCTGAGACAATAATTTCTAGTCCCCTGTCATTTGCTGCATGCTATTAAAATGACTATGATCTGTATAACCCTTAATATCAGCCAAGGCTAAGAATAAACTTACATGAGATTACTTTAGGAGAACAGGACTGCTGTCAGACATGACTGCCTATGCCACTCATTTTGCTACAGCAACACTGGCCACCTCTGTGGCTCAGAGTGACTCGTACAGGGGCCTGTGCTGTAGTCACGGTGTGGTCCTGTGACTTATGGCTAAATCTTCAACAGAGAAAAGCAGATAAATACACTTCCTTCCTTGCTGTTAGATGCATTTTTATCTAGATCTTGTGGGGCAGACAAGAAACTGGTCTTCTCTGATGATCTACAAGAAACCTTCCTTTAGAGCCATCTAATGATTCCTAGGAATTTTTATGCAACTTTTTTCATAATGTTCGGAAAGACCCCGAGAGCTTCCAGCTGTCCTTTATCTCCCCTGTTCAGACAAAACCACTTGGACTCAGATTAAAGAGCACTCTCATTAAAGAGATGGCACTGAATGACTTTTCTCTGATCGGTGAATGTTGCACTGCATTGCTGTTCATACAGATCAGTTACATTTTCTTCACTTCCCCCTGGGCCATTGCCATTGTAGAGTGGAAAGGAGTGCAGCCTTAATTGTACTCCAGGTGGGCTCTGGTGAGGTTCTGCCATCTGCCAGAGTTCTGTGGTGGGTGCTATAAACTGGATGTCGAGCCATGTACGTTCTGTAGATTAGGAAGGACAGCGCACACATCAAAGCATTTAAAACCAGAGCATTACCATTATCTGCAAGGTATGTTTACATCCACCTTGTTGCAGAACACCTTGCACTTACTATAAATCTAGGGCACAACCAGTGTTTTCAGGTCTTCTTAAACATCTGGTATAGTTTATCTTGCAGTTAGTTGAGCACTGCCTTCAGCTCTTAAAATTATGTTCAAATCTCTGTTTTGTATAGTACAACACAATTTTTTTCTGGAAATATTTTCAGTGTATTTCTTAGGAGCAGTCACAGAGACCTCCCCAGTTTCCTTTACCTTCTTTTCCTTGAGAACCTATTTGCCAGGACTGTTTTTCCCATCATAGCATGAGACTGCCCTACCTGATTAGAGGAGTGTGCTAATGCATTTCACATATCATTCAGTCTAAATCCAGCATCAGTTTGAAACACAGTATATCATGCCCTGCCTACCTGGATGAAAACCATTCTAGTGTGGGCACACAACTTTAGAAGTACCAAATTTCTACTCAATCCTACTAATACACATATCTTCAAAATGTTTTGTCCAGTGTCACATCTTCAGCAATGGAAGTTGCTTTTATTCATGTACCCAGTTTCCAAATCTCTTTTTGCTATTGCAGCCCTGGATAGAATTCATAAGTTCAGTGGCCCTGCAGTCTACAACTGTAAAGATGAGTCATCCAGCAGTCTAGCACTTTATCATTATATATATTGTAAATTATCAAGTCTCACTGGCTTAGCATTACTCTCCTCTTGGGCACTGTCTTTTGCTTGAAAAGGCTACAGGGGTTTTATAGAGCAATTGTCTGTTGATATCCTGAAGCTTTCTTTTACATAGAACTTGATACTGTGGACACAAAAAAGATTTTATAGCGTCAGTTATGCCATTGGGCTGCCTCATTACAAATAAGTCAACTGCTTACAAAGATGTGACAGGCAGCTGAAAACATCTTCTTTGAGGAACCAGAACTGCAGAACTGTCTGGTCTTAAAACTCAAGAAGTCCTCATCTCCTAATTAAAGGTAATGCTTTGCTCTTTGGCTACTCTTTACATCAACTCTTAGAACCAAGAAATTTTATGATATATTTTTCATATTGTCTTTAAAAATGCAGTCACTTGGTACATTGTCATCATCACAGGCCTTACTAGACTGCATGAATTCTTAAGATGCTTTAGTGACACAACCATGATGTTCTGTCCGGGGCTTTTCTTAGATCTTACCCTCTGATCAGCACTTTTTGAAGAGGTGGACCTGACCCATTCTCACTGTCGTGGTTTAACCCCAGCCAGCAACTAAACACCACGCAGCCACTCACTCACTTCCCCCCCACCCAGTGGGATGGGGGAGAAAATCAGGAAAAGAAGCAAAACCCGTGGGTTGAGATAAGAACGGTTTAATAGAACAGAAAAGAAGAAACTAATAATGATAATGATAACACTAATAAAATGACAACAGCAATAATAAAAGGATTGGAATGTACAAATGATGCACAGTGCAATTGCTCACCACCCGCTGACCGACACCCAGCTAGTCCCCGAGCAGCGATCCCCCGCCCCCACTCCCCAGTTCCTATACTGGATGGGACGTCCCATGGTATGGAATACCCCGTTGGCCAGTTTGGGTCAGGTGCCCTGGCTGTGTCCTGTGCCAACTTCTTGTGCCCCTCCAGCTTTCTCGCTGGCTGGGCATGAGAAGCTGAAAAATCCTTGACTTTAGTCTAAACACTACTGAGCAACAACTGAAACCATCAGTGTTATCAACATTCTTCGCATACTGAACTCAAAACATAGCACTGTACCAGCTACTAGGAAGACAGTTAACTCTATCCCAGCTGAAACCAGGACACTCACCCTCTTTCATTTCCCTCCCTGTACTCTTTAGCAGTCAATGTATCAGGTTCATTTGGGCTTGAACCCAAATGACTTCAGAACAACTGCAAAGGCTAGGTTTCTCTCCCTCACCTTCAATCTACCTTTTCCATTCTTTCCAGAGATCACTGTTGTAAGAACTCACTTTGGCAATAAATTGTTCTTCTTCTGGCCCTAGAAGATGTAAGGTTGGTTCCTTCTTGTCTCAAGAAGAGAGTTTTACAAAGTTCTTTTCAGTAGAGCAACGCAATAGAACATTGAGCCCATCTTGAAGTTAAGGAAGCGCAGTCATTTCCCTTGCATGTTTAAGGCCAGGATAATGGTGCAAATGGCAGTAATACCATCGCTACAAGTGTCTTCAGAAACCCAAACTCTACACTGAAATTCACTCCTTCACAAGACATGTTCAACTCATGTGTCAGGACAGCTTAAGGTTTTGCCATTGCACACTGACTTCTTAGGTCATCAAAAAGGCTGTTTGCAGCCCACCTCAGATACAGGAATGTAATTCTCTTCCCTTCCCTTGAAGGTGGCTCCCAAGATCCCTACAAATTATTTTACCCTCAATTGAAGTGCTTGTATAAACTGTAAAGTGCATTGGAACTGTCCTGGACTTTGCTGGTGCTAAAGGTTACCTCTGTCTAGATTGTTTCTGTACTGTAGGAAGCACTTCAAGTCATTTGGAGAATCACACCAACAAGGACCAGCTTTGCCAGGCTGGGACATGTTATATGTGTACCTGTATTACATGCCATCCCTGATTTCTTAAGAGTGGCTTACAGGCAGGGCTTTGGTCTATCTATATTCATGGCACATAATGAGCAATTAAGGTAGTATTTTCACTAGTTCTGTATTTTCCCTTGTTGTGGCAAGAATGGTTTGATTTCTGCAGATGGCTCCTTTTCCATTTTTAGTAGCCTTCCAGCCATTTATAATGAGCACCCAGCTACCTGCCTGGAGAGCCGAGTGTGCAGTCCACTAAGACCATTTCCTCTCCGCAGCAATCACGAGAGATGTGAGCTGTGGAAATTTCAATTTGGGCATTTCTGCCATGGATTACCTTATGACAGAGAACATTACTGGATGTTACATGGGACAGAATAATCTTTTTTTTTGCCTTAATGTGGGCTTGCTTTGGAAAGTGTACTTCCACTATCAGTCCAACTCCAAGGATCTCAAACATTGTGGCAGATAGCCAGAGCCATTTCAGACTAGTAGATCACAAGTGCAGGTCCTGCTTTGGCCACTGTCATGATGTGCCACCACTCCTTTCTCTGTGTGCTCGTCAGCTCCTTCATTCAGTCTTGTGCCTCCTGAAGGTACCTAGAAACATCAGCCAGGGTAACTGTTTATCCTGTCCTGGCCAAAGCTGTTGTGATTTCAGGGGATTTTTAGCCTAGTACCTACAATGGATTTTAATGAGCTGCTCACATCATACTAAAAAACGAACACAATTTGAGCTTATGGTCATGACTTACTGCATTTGCAGCAAAGGCAAACATTTTAGCATCTTTTACATCAACTAGTCAGAGAGATTTACAGCTTTAGAGCTGATCCTTCTTACATAAGGTTTACCCATTTGAACCTGAAGTGGTACCTGACTTTACATATCTTGAGACATCAGCCATATGGTATTTTTTCCTAAACCACAATTATCTAAGGATTAGTCTACCCTATCCACCCTGGACATCAAGCATGCTTTGACTTTTATTTGTCTGGGAGCAGATCTTTTAGGAGCACCCCTCACCCGATTGCCTCAGTGGCAGGAAGGTACCTAGTTATACCTATTTCCATCCCAGATTACTGCTGCAGGTAACAGATTGTGTCAGGCCTGATTGTTAATGAGCAGAGGTAGAACCATCAGATGTGAGCTGAACATACTCCCCAGGCGTTCAAGGGGGAAAGCCCACCTGAAGCACCATCCTTGCTTCTGCAGTTGCCCCTCACAGAGGCTTCCAGGCATTATGCAGCTCTTAGCAGAGCAGTTCTCTACATTCCCTGTTTCTGATGAATCAAGATCCTCCTTCAGGTAGGTTGCATAAAATACGGACTACAGAGGGCACACACCCAACGTGTGAACTTCATATTGATAATCATTGGAGGAGAAAGCAAGCTCACTTACTTGAGATGCGTTGTCCATATGCACATTCATATGGTCAGCCACCCTTCTCCCCTTTTTTCTCCTAGTCCACCTGGAAATTCTTGGGATTCCAGAGCTGAGAACCGATGGTACGGGACTGTGTGGTCTTAAGGCTAAAAAATCTCAGGTCTTAACTTGCAGGGATCTATGCCCTGTATGAACATGCATGTGAATAACATAAAAACCTTTTAACTTCTCTAGTATGCAGTCTTCTTTTTGCTTCTTCCTCTCCCTATGACACATTGCAAATTTGAGGGTTATAGTCTTCTCTATGGAAGACCGTAAGCTTGGTAGAGCAGCAGGGGTTGTTATAGCTTATGGTTTTTGGAATCATAGAGTAACTGCTCTTGTGGACTTTCTAGTCCATTGTGCCTACCTGACCCAAGCTGTTGCCTCCAGTCTGGTGTTTTGTTTGTTACGAATTTCAGGACTTAAACTCTTTGAATCACTGTTTTCTTTTCAGCAGAGACATACAGCTCTTTCTTGACTACAGGAAAATAGAATTGACAAAGTTAACTAGAATTACCAGAGTCTCATAATTAAAGTGATTTTCTCCTGCCATGTGTAAAATGACATTGTATCAATATGGAAACCTTCCTCGGTCATTCTTTCAGTCATCCAAAGATCTCTCGTCTGGTCGTTCACTGTGAATAACTTCTCCAAAGTCAAACCTCTGTCTTGGATTACTGTATAACACGCAATGATTGTGTAGTTCATCTGGAAATCCACCATTTTCTGGATTTCAGGGCTCTGTGATGGAGCCATATTTAGCTCCTTTGCAGCTCAGGAAGGAGCTGTAGTAATGTAGAACTTACTGAAGCCATGCATTCTTTACCTAAAAAATCCTTTAATCTAATGAGAGTTTTCTGGCAAAAGCCTTTTCTTTTTTATCAAAAGTAAGTTTTGTGGGAAGACTCTGGTTTTCACAGTGCTTTTGCGTGGAATGATCTTCAGAAATAGGGAGACAGAATGTACACAGTAGTCTGGTTAGAACATTCATTTGAAATGTGAGGAAATGATACTGAAGACCCCTGCATGGTGATTTGCCACCCATGTTCAAGGGAAATGTTGGGCTGTAAAGTCAGACTAACTCATTATTGCCTCATGAAGGTGCTCTACCCTTGGGGCCAGTACTGATAACTGATAGCCTGATAAGGGCTTGGGATTCTTTGGTTTCAATAAACATAAAAGAATAGAAAACAGGACCTGGTGTTTTAACATGGCATGTAATGCCCTAACTACCAAACCATTGGAATAAAGAGTGTTATGAGCTCTGATTTTCCATTACAAAATTTCCAAAAGTCTAAGGTTGTTTTGTTCCACTGTGAATTAAAAAAGGATTCTGCAGACTTCATTTTTGGTTCTCTTTCATAATGGAATGAGAGTTTCCAGGTGATCCTACTCCCAATTTTCTGTCTCAAAGAGCAGAGAGATGGACAAGCTAGTGTTTGTTTTCAAGTGTTCTTCCAAAGCAATTAACTTCTATTGTAGTTACAGCCTACCAAGGGTCACTTTAAGCCAAGAGCACCTTTTCAGTATGTACTTCAGTTCCTAGCTTTGTTGTACTCTTTCTAGGACTCTTTCAAATTACTTAAAATATGTCTTTGTTTCTCTGAATGGCTCACTGTCAGAAAGCCAAGTGTGCTGCTCTGTATGCATCACAATCTTTTTGTGCTTTAATCAATAAAGCATTTAAAACATATTATTAACAGGCATATTGCCAGGAGGATCTCTAACTCAGTTACTAACTGTGAAACCAAGACCTCACTTTAACTCTTTCTGTCAGTTCTACTTTGCTGTATGAAATCATAGAAAACAGGGGGAAGGAATCCCTGAGGTCATTCATGCATTCTCTCTCTCCCAAGGGCAGATCCTTTCATCTTGAGTTATCGTCACTTTTATTCATTGGGTTTGTGAATGGTGTGCTATTTCCTGTAAAAATCCCTTTTCTTCATTTCTTTGCTGATGATAAAGACTCTGACCTTATCCAGAATTCCTACCAATACCTTCCATTGTTTTGCTTTTCCATTTTAAATGAAGGGATTTGTCCAAGGTCAGGAGATAATGCTCCTTCTCAATGTTCAGAGTATTTCAGTTTTTCTTAAATGCAGCTTTTCTATTTAGAAAAAGCACCACAAACACAACCAATAGTGCTATTTTAAAGGGACTGGATTGGACTCATCCAGTGCTTATAAAACATCTGATCCAATCTGTCAAGTGACGTTCCCTAAATATGTAGTGTTCGCTGAAGAGGAATCAAACTTTTCTGAAATGAGAGCTGTGGGATTCATGATTCAGTGCAAGATTCACCTAGTCGTTTCTTCACACATTCTGTATGTGGCAGTGCAGAATTGTCATCCTATTTTCATGCAAATAAAATTCTACCAGTCATGAAATTGCAAGGAAATGAGGAGACAGGCATAACGGAGTGAAGAATTCCACATCCTGGAAGTTACCCTTTCTGTCTCACCTTTTTCATTCCCTGAATATGAAGCTCTTTCAGTTTCTCCTTCATCTGTTCACAGCTATTTGTTTCTTTCATTATATTCTTCTGAATGCTCTTTCTCTATTCTTTCAGCATCACAGAGCATAATTTGCATGAGAATAACATCGTTCTCACTTAACTGAAAATTCAAATATCTTAGTTGTGTGTTTAGTTTCTACTTGTGCTTGTTGTCCTTTGGGTCCCTCCTTGTACCCTCATCTCATGCCATATAGCGCATGTACTGCCACTTGGAGTAAGATTCTTTTTATGGATGGCAGCAGCAGTCCTACCATGTGTTCTCTGTCTCATTGCTTTCTTACACATATTGCATATTCTCTCTTACTTAAAGGCAAGCTCATCTGTATAATCAACAGAATATTTAAAAAAAGAAATTGCCTTTCCCTAGTTAAGTTTTAATCTCTTCCAAGTTTCAGGCTTTCAGAATTTGTGTATTTTTGCTTGGAATTTGAATGGGATTTTGAGTGGGTTTTTTATCCAATTAGATAGTCTTTGTTGTTAGACATGGTCGTGCAGTTCACCTGCATACAGCAGTGATGCCACTAGTGGTTAAAATTATTTCTGTAAGATTCTCCTATAGAACATAAATGTTAAGAGGAGGAGTGTACTATGCAAAAACCCAGTATACCTGGAATTCAGAAAGAGCTGTATTTGGTGGGGATTGTGGTGTGATATCAACGTGAAGAAAACAGATGAGATGTCAGCACAGGCTACCTTTGAGCCAGACTGAGCAAGAGTGGTTTTGGGTGTGAGAGGAGATGACATACAAGTTATGGGCTAATTTGATTCCAGATACTTTTTGTATTAAAATGAATGAGTTCAACGTTCTTTAAGGTGAGGGAGCCAGTACCACTGAGCTGAGCAGGATCTGGCCCTCCCATAGAACTGCTCTAATACCTTAGCATCATCACTGTTTTGTAACTGTAACTTAATAGTAGCTGGCACAAGGGTCCTAGTGTTGGTCCTTATGAGGGCTCCAAAATGCCACAGTGATGCAAAGAGTCATTACAGATGATGGCAATTAATGGTTTAAGATTAGGTCTTCTCAAAATAAAAACAATCATGAGTATGTATTTTTTTCCCTCTTAAAAGAATCACGCAATTCCTGGCAGTTTCCTTTGAAATCTTACTTAAAAAAATAAATCCAGTTTGAATTTAAAATAGGAGTCACTGATATCCTGTGTGCACTACCTCGGACTGGTTCTGCAATTTCATTTCTGCTGACATGTACTGTAAAATCTGTTGTGAATCGGTGCAGGACATAAAGCAAATGAGGAGAGAATGGCAGGTCTTGTGATAGCTACCAAGGTGACGAACATTAACAGGGCATTTTTCAGCTTTTCAGTGTTCATACTTACAGATTGCCAGATATTTGGGTTTTTTTCACAGATATCCTTAATCTTTCCTCACTTGTTCAAATATATAAGTTTTCCTGTCTTGTATATGTAGCCTGGAAAGTCAGTTTGTGTTTCACTGAATTAAATACAGACAAATCAACTCATTTTTATGTGTTTAGGGTAGGTAAATAGGTTATCTCTTGGTTCAGACACAGTAGCAGTTTACAACAGCTTTAGTTACAGCACATCTGCTGAGGAACAGAGATTGCTATTAGTTTAACCCTTTTTGCCACTCTGGTTGCCAGGCAATATTACTTCACATTAGGAAAAAATGGTCTAAGGTAATCCATGTACCTCATAGTCGCACTGGCTGAGACAGTGACTGCTGTAAAGCTGCCATTCTGCTTGCAATCTTTAGCTTTCACTTACATCAAGATTGACTTGTTCATGTGTCTGAGCCCTGAATTCAAGACAGTTACTCTAAGCATAAGATACTGTGTTCAGATCTTTTGCAAAATTCAGATCTAGTGTAGAAGTAGATACGATGACACTCTGAGTATTATTACTCATTACTTTGCTTGGGCTATGACCTACTTGATAGGACCTGACAGCTACTCTAAATTCACAGCTCCAGACTGCTCCATCATGAATTGCTTTTTGGCTGGCATAAAAGTTGGCTCAAAATAAGGTTCTCTAATGTGGTACAGATTTTGGGAGCAAAGCCCAATCGCCCTATTTCTGCTGACCCCAGTGAGCTTTAGGCTACTTCAGATGAATTCCAAATGAAAGGCATTTGAATTGTTAGTTTGCTTTAACTTGCCCTGTGGTCAGTGTTATCATTTGGCCAATCGTAGGAACTATGTAGGGAAAACAAGCTTTTTTTGCCTTTCATGTCTTCCTTTCAGCTGTACTTACTGCTTACCTTATCAATGTAAATGGTTTACAGAAATTTGGCAAACTTAGAGAACATTCTTTGTTTTGGGGGACAGCAATCTCTTCGTCTCCCTTTTGTCCTAAAGTCAGACATTGCCCAGATTTGTGTCTTTGGACAGCATTAAACACCTCAATGGCCTTTTAAATTTGAGAATCAGCACAAACCTGCCTCTCCATGTTTCCAACAGCAATTACCTTTAAACAAGTTACTAATTACTAATCAGTGTTAATTAGTGAGAAAAGGGGGCACACACTGCACATTTTGCAGTGTATGGATTTCCCTATCTTTGGAGTTTGATGTCATAAACCTGCAGGTGTGACAAAACCTAATCTTTTATTGCTTACCTGTTGCTGCAAAAAAATCCTTTTCCTCTGCACAAGGCCTTAAGACAGGAGGTCAGTCTAACCTTCCTCTCTGATTCAAAGGAGATGGCAATCATTAGCTATAGAGAATTTTTTCATTTCATTTCTTCCAAGAACAACTTTTTCTGTGAGAGAAGGTGCTGTTAGCGCTCCCTTTCATGCTTTTCCTAAGAGATGGATGATCAAGACAGCAGCTGCTGCAAGACTTCCTTGAATGTAAGTGATGACTTAAGTGGCTTCCCTCTCCATTTTCACTTGAGGCTATATATGATTTCTTTTGTTTTCACTACAGCTGGCCACTTTTGGTCTTCTGTTAAGCCTTCTTTTCATGTTTATACAAACATTATTGAAAACAGCTTTTTCATTTACAGTTGTTCTCCACTCTTTCCAGTCATTGTGTTATGATCAAGAGTTGGAAAACAAATAGGGCTTTCTGAATCCTGTTGACTGCAGACTGCCATGCTGGGTAACAGAAAAGATCAGAGAATCACTTCTCCATATCTCCAAAGAAAACACCCTGATACTAGATGGCTTGCTTTTGCTTTCATGCCTTGTGGCTTAAAGGCTCTTTGTGGTAGAACTGTGTATTGATCAGACAAAGGGAAGTGACATGGATCACTAGTGCAATATTTCTATACTTTTTATATGTTCTGGGCATAACATGAAATTAAAATCATCCTCCTTCATGCAGAGGTCCACATAGTACTCCTCTGTCTTGTGTCTTGCTCAGGATACAGCAGCACAGGTCAACACAGTAGAAATACACTACATTGACTGGTATCTCAGTGGCCTGCACAATGGCACAGTGACTGTAAAATTGCATTTGTGCTTTTACACAGTAATAGTACGAGCCTAAGTTATATTCAGCATCTTCTCCTGAGGGCCCTTTGTGACTGCCACCTGGCTCAGCCTTCTTGCGTGATGTGCAGGATTACACCTTTACAGTGCCTCTTTCTGAAATTAATTTCCTGCCTACCACCTGAAGAAGCTTATTTTGGTTTAGATCTTCTTAAAAAACATGAATGATCACTTTGTTACTTGCCCGTTTTATTCCTTATACCCATGTACAGCATCTTTAGGTTTTTTTAATCTTTTTGTGTTTTCAGAGAATAATTTGAAAATTAAGCAAATTTTTATCACACTGAACATTATATCAAATGTTTTAGCAGGTTGACTGAGACTGGGAAAGCAGAGTTTTGCATATAGGTGCAGGTATATGCACACATTCCAGTTTATGGGGTTAATTTTTTAAGTAGAACATAAATAGAGCCAATCCAAAATGACTGACCTTGGTTAACACAAAACAGAGACACCAACCTCTCTGTTAAATAATGCTTTTTCGTATTAATTCTGTTGCATATTATGCTAATCTAAAGGAATTTAAGAGTGGATAGAAAAGATTAAATTCTCTTACCCCTGTAAAAAGTTACATTTACAGAGGAAAAAATATTATCAGGGGAAAAGGAAATTAAAGAGTGGGGAGTGTCAAGTCTTGCTTTTAATTTCAGTACTATTGGTAGTAATTTCTGTACTGTTGGTAGCAAAAAAACAATGCTATTTTACATTTATAGAGCATGTGTGCTAATGAATTTCAAAAGATCTTACGAGTATAGGAAATACTGCATGTATTTTAAATGAGGAGACCAGTATGTCACAAAATTTCTTGTGAGAAAGAATTCCAGTGCAAGTAATTTGCCAAGGATGAAATAGCAGCTTATGGGAAGCTAGGGAAGAAATTTAGGTCTCTACTTCCATGCTTCAACTTTCCAAACATGAGCATTTCCTATTGGAAATATCATAGAATCATGGAATGTCTCAAGTTGGAAAGGACCCATAAAGATCATCGAGTCCAGCTCCCTGCTCCTCGCAGGACTACCTAGCACTAATCCATGTGACTAAGAGCATCGCCCAGGCGCATCTTGAACTCTGACAGGCTTGGTGCCGTGACCGCTTCCCTGGGGAGCCTGTTCCAGTGGCTGACCACTCTCTCAGCGAAGAACCTTTTCCTAAAGTCCAATCTGAACTTCCCCTAACACAGTCTCGTTCCATTTCCTCGTGTCCCATCACTGCTCACCAGAGAGAGGAGATCAGCACCTCCCCCTCCGCTGCCCCCCTTGAGGAAGGTGTGGACTGTGAGGAGGTCCCCCCTCAGCCTTCTCTTCTCCAAGCTGAACAAGCAAAGTGACCTCAGCCACTCCTCATAAGTCTTGCCCTCGAGACCTTTCACCATCTTGGTTGCTCTCCTCTGAACACATTCTAATAGTTTGATGTCCTTCTTATATTGAGGCACCCAAAACTGCACACAGTACTCAAGATGGGGCTGCACCAGTGCAATGTAGAGTGGGACAATCACCTCCCTCGACCGACTAGCTATGATGTGCTTGATGCACCCCAGGACACTATTGGCCCTTTTGGCTGCCAGCGCACACTGTTGACTCATATTCAACTTGCCATCAACCCAAACCCCCAGATCTCTTTCCACGGGGCTGCTTTCCATCCTCTTGCTCCCCAGTTTGTATGCATAAGCAGGGTGATCCCATCCCAGGTGCAGAATCCGGCATGTGCTCTTGTTAGATTTCATACAGTTGGTGATTGCCCAGCTCTCTAGTCTATTCAGACTTCTCTGTAAGGCCTCTCTACCCATGCAGGAGTCCACAGCTCCTCCTAATTTAGTATCATTGGCGATACTAAATGTGTCAGATTCCAAAGAGATCTTGAGCTTGAATAGGATACTGAGTAGACATGAACTGTGCCCTTGAATTTGACACGCCGTGTTCATGGTACTTCCCTTCTCCCTCTTCCCCCCCAGTATTCTTTATCAGAAATAAAAGTGAAACTCAAATTCTTCAGTCTCTGTAAGATATGTGAATCAGTTTCATTGAATCACAGACTCATGTAAGTTGGAAGGGACCTCTGGAGGTCATCTAATCCAACCTCCTGCTCAAAGAAAGGGCAACTATACCACGTCACTCAGGGCCATGTCCAGTTGAGTTTTGAGTATCTCCAAGGATGTAGATTTCACAGCCTCCCTGGGAACCCCTTCCTGTGTTTGACCACTCTCGTGGTGAAAATTTTTTACCTTGTATCAAGCTGGAATTTCCCATATTCTAGCTTCTGTTTGTTGCCTCTTGTCCTTCCACAGTGCACCTCCAAGAAAAGTCTTGTTCCATCTTCTTCATACTGTGCCATTAGTTAGCTGTAGACAGAAATAAGAATCTCCTCTGAGCATTCTCTTGTTAAGGCTGAACAGCTCTCAGCTTCTCAGCGTCATCATGAGCTCCAGCCCCCTAAACATGATCTTGGTAGACCTCAACTGAATTCGCTCTAGTATGTCCATGTCTTTCTTGCACTGGAGTGCCAGAACTGGACACAGCACTCCAGATGTTGTTACTCCAAGCACCAAATAGAGGGGTAGGGTCACTTCTCTTGATCTTCTGCTGGTACTTTTACCAATATAAGCCAGGATGTTGTTGGCCTTCTTTGCCTTACGGAAACACTGGTGACTTCCATTCAACTTGTCCACCAGGGATCCCAGGTTTTACTCCAAAACTGCTTTCTAGCCAGTCAGTTCTAAACCTGTTCTGTTGTATGGGATTATTCCATCCCATACGCAGGACTTGGATTTGCCTTCATTGAAGCTCATGATGTTCCCTTCAGGCCATTTTTTCCAACCTGTTTAGGCGCCTCTGAATAGCAGCCCTGCTCTCCGGTGTATTGACTACTCCCCCAATTTGGTATCATCCACAAATTTGCGGAAAGTGCCACCTGTCCCATAGTCCAGGTTGTTAGTAGAGACATTAGGCAGTATTGGCCCTAGTATCACTAGCTGAGGCTGAGGGATAGCTCTAGTGACAGACCGCCAGTTGGACTCTCTACTACTCATTCAATCCTTTTGAGGCCAGCTGTCCAGCCAATTTTCCACTCCCCGTATTATCCACTTATCCAGTCTATCTCTTACCACTGTGGCCATAAGGATACTGTGGAAGACCATGTCAAAGCACTTACTAAACTTAAGGTGAAAAACATCCACAGCTCTCCCCTTATCCACAGTGTAAGTCACGTCATTGTAGAAGGCAGTTGGGTTAACCAGGCACAATTTGCCCTCAGTAAGTCGATGCTGGCCATTCCCAATCATCTTCCTGTCTTTCATGTGCTTGCCAATGGCTTCCATGATGATTTGCTCCATAAACTTGCAGAGGTCTGATGTGAGGCTGGCTGGCCAGTAGTTCCCCAGATTCCCCCTCCTGCCTTTCTTGATGTTTACCTCGTCCAGTCATCAGGAACCCTACCCTGTTCTCGTGACTTACCAAAGATTATAGAGAGTGACTTCACTAAGACATATATTACTGTATGATCTTCAGATGTATCCTTTCTAGTCCCATATACCCGTATAAGTTTTTTCTGCTTTGCAGCATATCTCAGTTCCTAAAACATGGGTTTGGATCTTAGTTGAAATTGACCCAGGCTGCCGAAGTGAATAATAAAGATTCCAAGATTTGCCTGGTTTTGAGCAATATCCTTAAAATCACATCATGTTCTTTTGATCGTAGAGATAAAATGTAGTCACAAAAATTGGAGGCAGATTTTGGAGACACCTGTCTTTGAGGCAGTTTTTCAGTGGCTTTATGAAATAATTGGCCAGTTGCAAAAACCAGATTTGAATAGAAGCTTACATTTTGAATGGTTATGTTTACTTGTTTCATAAAAGAGGCTGAAATTTAGGTTTTCTGAAATATTCCCAAACCATGACCCGTGTTGAGAGTTTCAGGCATTTAATAGTATTCAAAGCCAAATAATTCCTGTCTGGTGTCAGTCTTCTTTTTAAGAAAGTGACCAGGCTCTATTGCCACCTGGTAGAGATTCCGCTTTAGTTCAAAAACTTCAGAACTAGAACCTGGAGAACTGATCTTTCACTGCTAAACCCCTGCAGACACTGATGTGCCATAATGAAAGACTGAATACCCCTGTAACTTCACCTGGTAACTTAGTCAACATTCCTGATCCAGTGCTGAAGAACCAACAGCTCAAGCTTGCACTTTTTAATGGGATATTTTAATATCCAGAAGCAGTGCATATTCCATGGTGCAATGCACTATTGTTAAAACAATAAGTATCCTAATTGAGTAAACCATAGGTATAGCATGTTGGTAATCATTTTGATCACTTCTTGTCTATAGATCCAGGGACCAGATACCTGAGAGATTGCTCCAGAATTAGGAGTTTACAGTGGAAAAACACAATGTAAGCTGTCCCAGACTGCCTTATGTAAACAGATGTCCTTTTCTTTAGATCCCTGTTTCTGTCTGAGTTTTCTGGTGGGAATTCAATAAGGATGTAAGTGGGGCTGCAAACATCACTTTAAATTCACAGTAAAATCTAGTAGTTTCACATGATGAGCTTTATCATAATTCAGAAGGAATCTAAATGTCAGTTACATGACACTGCTTTATTTGTGTCTTTCAGTTCTTTTTCTCCTCCCTCATCACAACAAAAAACATCAGAAATGTGCCAAAAAGTCTGAAACAACAACAAAAAGAGTAATAAATATGCTGAGGTTGCCTTTCACAGAGAAAAAAAACAGTGGAAAATGGTCTGTAGGATCAATATCACCATGAAAATCTGATCCAGATTTTGAACATCCTTTCTCTCCATTCCATATAAATATAGCTTCTCCAGTGTGATAGCTTGGAAATAAGTAATTCACTTCTGCTTTTTATTTGAGACCTAAAACTTGTATTTGCATTTCAAATATATACTAAAGTTTGATAGTGGTGAGGTGAAGAATGAGTTGAAGTCATTTCTAACAGGAATACGGCTGGTGATGTGCTTCAGTTTATGTTGTATATAGGCCTCAGCTATTCTATTTCATGTAGCTGTAATACCTTTTTCCCACATTCTGCTATTCACGTTCGCTTTCTTTTACCAATGTTTTCTCATGACTTTGAGTTTAAGGAATTTCATCAATACATCTCTCCGATTATCCAAAATGTTAGAGGTACTGTCAGATGTCTTCTTGCTCACTTGGATCTTCATTCTGTTAGAGTTCATCATGTATTAAAGTCAGAATCACCAGGAAAGTCGAAGGGTATTTATCCTTTTTGGTTTGTTTTACTAAATCTCTGTGAAAATAAGAAAAGCTGGCTTGATTCCCTCTATTTATGCATAGAAATAACTCTTGTTCACTGAATGACCCTTACCCTATAGATCCAGTCATCCATGCCATGGGAAAAAAAAATTGTTGTGTCTATTCATTTTCACTGGATGTCATCCAGAAAGCAGAAATATTACTGCTTATGTTCATCTCATGTTGATGAACTGCAATAAAGGACTCTTCATATGCCAAAGTTAATCTGCTAACATAAGATTTACTGCTCTTTGCAGTGCCATGCCAAATGTACATCTTCAGCACTTTTTCCTGTTTTTTAACCTTAACTCTGTACTCCTGGCAAATCACCCTACCATTAAACTGTGCCCAAGTAAAAAAGTTTTAAATTACCTGAAACTTTCTCCCTTCTCTGAAACATAAAATCATTTGATATGTTGGCCTATGAAGACACACACACACATTCACATACAAATGGAAATGCCAGCATTGTCATTTACAGAAGAATTCTTCAAGCAGCAGTTGCAGCCTTTAAGTGTATAAAATAGTCCTTCCTAGGGGAGTAAATGAAAATCAGAACTATATTACTTCAGCAGTTAGGTTCAGATCCTGCAAGTCATACCTAAGGTGAGCAAGAACTTTACCTGAAAACTTTAAGGAGTTGCAGACTCAGCTCCATTTTCAGAAAGCTGTTCCAGAAAACATGTCAGTCCATTAGTTAGCTGTGCTTGCTGGCAGTTATGTGCAAATCCATTTGTATACTGATTACTTTTTCTATATGATGTTATCACATAGCACACATGGCATAAAAAAATTAAAATCTATCTAGTAGAGCATGTGTGAATGTATATAGACAGCAGAGTTCTGTCCCATGCTGTTAATGCATGTGTGCCCCAACCCCTTGCTTTCAGTTTGTTCGTAAGTGCCAGCAACTTATTCCACAACTGATGTAGAGGTCTGTGCCAGTGCAAAAGAAAAAAAAAAACAAACCAGTTACACTTTTTTTCTCTTACTTTGAAGCAGTGAATTGCGTCCAAAGGGCCAGTCTAAGTTTACCTTGAGGGCATTAGCAGAGGCTACTTTAAAATAAAAATCTTTTAGTACTAGTCAATTGAAAGATAAAGCCTTTTCTGTTCTGTGTAAATAATTTTTGATCACTGTACTGTTCTAAGGCAATTCCCTATTAGCATATCCTATAGCTTATTGTCAGACCCTGTCCGCAGGGTACAATTGTGACACAGGCTGTGAATATTCAGCAATAGGAGTCTGTAAATCTGAGTAAGTAATGACAAAGCCTCTTTAGGGAAAGCCAGAATGAGGTGAGCTGAGTAGAATAATGGCAGTCTTGGGGGGCAAGGGGGTATTTTAATTTAATCAAAGCCAGAGCAACTGAAAAAGATACTATTAAAAGGACTTGCTCTCTGAAGTAAATACTTTTCAGATAAATGCATAGTTCAAACTGACATGCTAAATTGACATCCTTACATCCACTCTATTCTCTGGATCAAAGCAAAGTTAATCATTTCACTTGCCTTTTATCTATTTTATGGATGTGTGTGTGGGTATGTGTGTGTATGTATGTGTACGGTGTGCGCATGTGCACACATGAGTAGCAGAAAATAATGGCAATGAGGGAGGGGTTTTTGCTTTTTCTGTAATGAAGTTGAAGATTTTTTTTTAATGTAGTGGTACCTAATAGTCATTGCCCACTGTTGTAAAAGCTCAGAAGTATTGCAGCTTTCTCTTGCCTGTGTTTGCCCAGCCACCCTTCTACATACTACAAGCACTGGGAAATTTCAATGACACAGCTTGGAATGGGTTCAGTGACCTCAATTATGCCCTCCCACCCACTCTAAACTCCTTTCAATTTGCAAAAAGCTTTAAGTGGACAAAACCCAGATGCCTTTTGCTTGTAGTTCAGTAAGAACAGATTGGGCATGTAGATTCTTGTCAAAGTGATATATGTAGTTCATTTTCCATTAACTCTTTCTTAACTAAGGATTTTAAATTCTCAGTTCCAAGTCTAGCACTCTGCTTTGCTTTCTACTGCTTTTTAAAGTTCATTATGCCTACAACATCATTTAAAAAAATGAACCTTAGAAAGCCTCGGCTAGACATTAACTGATACGAAACAGACTGAATGTTTGGTTCCGCTTTTAAAGGCAGTCACTTTTTTTTCTTTTTAAACTTGTTTCGTATGTAATAACCCATCCTATTGTCTAAGGCAGTTCAAAAGCACTAACTAAATATAATAAATAAAAACACCCAGTTTGGGGGGGGAGAAAGAAATCATGACTTGTGGAAATGATTTACCAGTCAAAACCAGTACATGGGCCCTGATGACCTTGAGAGCTTGCTTCCGTTGGCTTGCTTAAACTTAGATTGCTTTCATAATGTTGTAATATTGCCCCAAAGAGTCGGTGCCTCTCCCCTCCCCCAGACCATTTCATTACACTCCCTTTCTCCCTCTCTCTCTCTCTCTCTCTCTTTCTCTTTCATTCTGCAGAAACATGTGCTGTCAATAATGGAGGCTGTGATCGGACTTGCAAGGATACCGCGACAGGGGTACGATGCAGTTGCCCAGTTGGATTTACCCTGCAGCCTGATGGGAAAACGTGCAAAGGTCAGCTTCTGTTTGCTTTGCAATGCATCATTTGCCTTCAGCGGTTCCAGTACAAGATGTAAATACTCAGTTATTTAATCAATACTTTTAAGTTAAGGCAATACTGGCATAGAGATTGCAATTGAGTTCATTAGCTTTCTCCTTCCCTAATTTTTCTGTATTTACCTATTTCAATCATTTTTCTGTCTATTTATTAGAGGGTTTTATCACTGCAAAGAAATGAGATACAGAGGTCAAACTGTTTCAAACTGACCAGAGATTTAGAGGAGCAACCCTGGGCTGCAAAAAAGCTTTCAGTTTGAAAGGATAGTCTGATACCCTTGTAAAACTTCAGTCATCTAATGGTGTCTGTATTTGTCTATTCAAAAAGCGAGTTAAAATTCTCAACTGGTACTTTGTTACCTGCAGATAATCAACTGGTTATTGCCAAGCAAAAGATGCAGAGGTATTGCTCAAAAACCCCCAGATAATTGTCAATTTCTGCCCCTTCAAAACACAAGTAGCCAGCTACAAAGGAAAACCAAAACAACATTTACTAGTGCACAGGTCTAAACTGTATAGCTGATGCTCAGATTTTACTGTTCCAAACGCAGCACAAGAACCTTGGCATTTTGTCCTTCATGAGTGTGTTAAAACTGAGGTCAGGGAAGAGAGAACAGAAAGGAGCATCTGATACCACTGTCAACATCTGTTCTCAGTTAAGGAGACAGGGACAGTTCTCAAATATCCCTGCAGAATCGCATTTAATGGCACTATGCACATGAGTAGATTTGGATACATGTTAGTAGGACCAGGCCCTCCATCAACCATATGCCCGTCTTCCTATGTATTTCTTTTGACCATCCAGGAGGACACTGCATATATTGTTGTCACAGAGAATACTTTTTTATCACTCAGTGACTTAGAGTAAGTTGACCTAACTTGCTAAGAAACTATTGGGACCTTTTTCCTTCAAAGTAACCAGAAATGTCAGAATAACTTCAGTCCAGGGCTTGATGTTACTTAAAATAGTAAAACCCACAAAAATAAACAGAAAATGTGTGGTTTCCCCTCGCTCCAGGCTGAAAAATCCCAGTGCTTGGGCATGATCCTGTTAGTATTTATAGAAATAACAGTCCATTTGCCTGTTTATTTGAAAATAAAACATTTAAACTGCCATTGCACACAATGTTAATAGTTAAGGGTGAGCACACATCAAAAATCAGTTGTTTTAGTTCAAGCCACATAAAAATAAATCTTCATTTTTACAGGCAGACTAGCTAAGCCATAGCAGAGCAGTAACAGTGATTCCACCAAGTGCTTAAAAAGAAGGCATTTTAATACTGTAACATACACCTAGACTTGATCATAATGTTTATTATTGAAACTGCATCATGAAGAAAAAGATTAATTCTAAATTTAGAAGTTTGGCCATAGAACTAATATGAAACAATATTTATATAATCATCAAGTCTATAATTAATGCTGCAGACAAAATGAAATATTCAACTGATCCTCAAACCAAATACCCTAGCTCTAAACTGTTTCACTTTTTTTTTCTTTTCCCCTTTTTTATGAGAAGAAAATACAAGAAACAGAATCTGTATTTTTATGATGCTGCAGATTCTTTCTTATTTTCTTAAAATAAGCAGCAACTAGAATTTAACTCACATGGTTTAGCAAACCAACCAGGCCATTTCTTTTTAACCTTTATTGACATTTTAGGAAATACTCTTCATCATAAAATGGTAAAATATGTTTTGCATTTAATTTAACTGTAATTAATAATATTTATCTAATGTATTGCAGTGTGAGATTTCTGGCTAGATTCTGCTTCCCTGAAGCTAAAGTAACTTCCCATTTAAATCTGTGCACAAAGGATACTGCAGCTAAACTGACCAGTGAAGCTTCTTCCGTAGCTTTCGCAGGCAGCCCTTAGTCAAGACCGCTCTCTAAGATTTACATCTTCTGAGTGCAAAAGTGAGCATTTTGGTGGAGTGACATTGATGCCTTCTCGGCTCCTCTTGCTTATAGCTAAAGCCTGGAAAAGGCTGGGGTGGGGAAATCCAGTGTGCACATATTCATTCCTCTGAGTTCTATAGGAAACAAAAGAAAAAAGTGATCACATCAAGTTTTCTCCTTTGATTTTTTTCTCTTTACTCTCCTTGATTTGACTGGCCCACAATTTCTCGTTTGTACAGTTCATTGTTCCCTCTAGCTGTAACATTACATTCACGTGGTAAGAGCAATGGATTATCTATTGGATGCCCTTTAAAGCACCTTCAGGGATCATGCAGCTGTCACATCCTGTCTTTCCTGGGCAGAGTTTTCAAGTCCATCAAGTGTCACAGCATCTCCAAGTGAGGTTTTTCATATAAGCATCATTTCAAGAGAGGTTATATTTCTCACTGTAGGAGAAAGATATGCCATTATCTATCAAAGGAAAGTAGAGAGACAGGGCATGTAAGAGAGGCTGAGAGAAATTGGAGGGAAAATTAATATATTAACAGAAAAATGCAATTGTGGGTTGAGCAAAATTATTAATATGTTTGGGTTGAATTTAGCAAATAATGTTGACCAAAAAGAATGTTTTTATTGGAAAGTCTACGATTTTTCAGTCCATTTTGGCATCTTCCTGTCTAAGACATTTTACATAGTGCAGCTATTATTTGAAATTATGCAGTTGCTTAGATTCAAGAGGCTTAAATAAGACACAAAGAAACACCTGAACTTTTGAGTACTCCAAGGTGGACATTGTGTAATTTATCAATCTGTAATTCTAGCTCACTTGTAGGTGATTTCCTCAATAGTGCACTTTTATTCTTCCTTATTTTTTACAAGGGAATCAGGTAAATTAAAGAACATTTTTATTTTTAAATTAATAAAATAATTTATATTTTTTTTAATAACAAAAATTCCTAGATGGTTCTGTTCAAAAATCAGGACTAGTCTGTTTTAGGCATTGTATAGACATATAATGGGAAAAAGAGTTTACTGTCCAAAATGTTCACAGGTTTTTGTTTAGTAGTTTGGAATTTCATTAACTGTTTAGTATAGGAGGAAAAAGGCAAGTATACATACAAAAGGAAAGGCAATTTTTTAAGAAAGAGTATATGCAAACATGCTTTATTTGCCAAAAGATGGCAAATAAACTCTATTAAGTGTAACTAATTGTTCTACACTTTGTTTGCAATATCATATTTCATACTTTATAGTTCTATCATAAAAGCTGGGATGGATTCAAATCACAGAGTACAGAACTGAGTCAGGACTGAAACTCTGGTATTTCTCCTGGCCCCTTCCAACATGTCAGAGAATGGAGGGTGCAGGAAAGCAATTTCCAAGTAATACAAGGGACCTACCTTCAGTAGTTTTGAACGTCGACCTCTTTCACAGGCTCAGTGGGAAATGAGACTTCATTGTACCTCAAAGAATCAAGCTCCTTTTGTTAATGCACAGTGCAGTCTGGCTTACATCAAATGTCAATAAAATAGGAAAAAAAAGTTGTTGTGCAGAAAGTTCTAACTGGAATGTGTACAGGTAGCTGCATAGCCAGTAGGAAGACTACTGTAGCAGAAGATTGTTTTGGTTTCTGGAAGATGAAAAAATCTTTTTTTGTCTCTGATTCTTTCTCCCTTACATATATTATTTACCTGATCTCGCCGTGAAATAAGAGCAAAAGTGCTGTCTGTGGTCTAGTTAGAGAGACCTTCAGGTGTATTGATCGTGGCTGGGATAAAAATTCATTAACATTTTGATGTTCTTTAAAAGTCAGTCTCAAACTCAAGTCTTCCCTCAGCTGCGTTGGCGCACGATGGAGAATGCTCCTTTTTTCCCTTCAGCTTTCCTATCAACTTGGCTCTTAATAAGCCAAACCATGGAGGCTTTTGTCAGCTAAGAGAAGAGACACATCCCAGGCAGAAAGAGTTCCATATTCTCCCTCTAATTAATGCTATTTAATTTCTCCTACCATTGTAACTGGGTGATCCCAGCTTGATGCTGAGTTCATTTGATGCTGTCAATTATTGTGCCACATATGACAAAACAGTGTAGTTCATTTCCTTAAATGCCGACCAAGTCATCCCACAGAAGTCAGCTAATGCAGACAGAAAGGGAGCCGGAGGATTAAAAGACCTAGTGGCCCAGGATGCTTATTGCTCATTGCCTCCTACCCACTTTTTAATATCCCCTATATTATGCATATCGGAGGTTCTGTGGTCCCTAGCTCCCTTGCTTGTTGGTTTCTGTGCATCCTTCCTGCTGAGTACCCTTTTCATGCATCCAGCTGTAATCTGCCCTCAGTGAGAAGATTCATCAGCTTAGCATTTTAATTATATTAAATACAACTTATGTAGCTGATATAGCAGGAGACTCGTTTGCAAAAAACTTGCGAGGTTCAAGAGGAGTGAAGTCAGACTAGATTAGACGTAGCACAGATTTCTGAAGATTGTTTAAATCCAGCTGCCAAACTGGATCAAACAATAAAGGGCTTGTCTGCCCGAGGGCAGCTACAGAAGGATGGGAGACAAGCTGAGCAAGGGAGCATTCTTCTTCCAGGACTTAGAGTAGAGAAGGACTGGGAATGACCGCAAAAGACATCCGAGAGAGACAGGGGCTTTCTTTGTGGGTTCTCTAAGAAGTGAATTAGAGCAAGAGGAAGGGCCACAGGCTTTTGGCATGGTGTAAAATGTAGGACCATGTGTCTGATGTGCTCTGTCTCTGCCTCAAGGATTTAACAAAGAAACTGTGCCCCCAAGGCACTCTTGTGCCCCAGAATAATGCAGCCTCCCAGCACGGTACACATCGACATAGAGGAACTGTGCAGGGTGCAGCACTTGCTGAACTCCTAGAGTCAAATGGCAGAGAAAATATAATTTTTAAGCAGGAGAAGAGAAGCATAACTGGATTCCTAATGGTTATGGAGCAAAAGCCACATCTCAAATATGGCTTTTCCGTAAACATCTATAAAGTGCCACCTAACTTTGCAGTGCCCCATAGATGTTTTGTAATAGCAAGATGTGTGGTTTTTTGTTCAGCTAACTTTCTATTCTGCATCACTTTCATAGGCGAGCTTGACAGTGGGATTTTGGGCAGGTAGTTAGCTGGGCTAGCATGTCAGTGGTTTTAGTAGCAATATGATGTTACATTAATAATCTGCCACCAGCTGTGGCTAAATACAGCAGTATTAATTCATGTGCACGAATAGATCTTTGCCAGCCCCAGGTGATCTCGTGGACATGTATTTAGGAGACAGAAAGGTCCCTGCACATCTTCACCTAGAGATGGGGCATTTTATTTACTGTGCAACACTAAGTAAGCCCTTCTTAGCCCTCTGGCATATTGTTTAACTAGAGCAGTGTTACGCTGGGGTTATGTGACTGGATGCTGTTAAGGCAAACATTTCTTCTTCCTGCTGTCTCATTGTCATGGTTACCCAGCAATGTGGTGTGCTCTCTACTTCCTTGAAACAGGCCCTCATCCTTTTGCATTCAGATGCAGCAAAGAAATGTGGCACTTACATGCTTAAATACTTGACTGTGCTGCAGTGGGAGCATCAGAAATGCCTTAGCGTTGAATGGTTTGTCCAGTAACTCAACTCTGTAACCTTCTTTATCATTAAGCAATCTAGAGAAGAAGAGCAGGAGCATAGAGACTAATGAACAATTTCAGGCAAAGGACTGAATCAAAGTTTATTGAAATAAAAGGGAATTTTTGCATTGGCTTTATTAGGTTGACATAGTAATTGCTCTTTTTTTATCTTTCTTAATTGCAGCCTATTACAGCAGGAAAATGCATTTTAAATTGGGTTTGGATACAAAAAAGTGAAATCCTGAAAGTAAATTAAATTTTGAAAATGGAATTGTTTCTGTGAGGAAAGAGTTTGTTACAGAATGAGTTTCAATGAAGTAAGATATGTCACGTTTTGTTAAATATGAACTGAAAAGTTTCATTAACTTAAATGTTTAATGCTTGACATCAGTTTGGTACAAAAATATGACTCAGATGTTGAAGGCTTTTCTCTCTTTTCATTCAGAACACACTAACACTAAGTGAAAAGCTCACAATGAACAGTTTAGCTGGCCAATTTGGCTTCATTTCCTGGCTACACAATATCTGTGAACAGTTATGATTTCCTCCATCATTCCATTAGTCGAAATTACTTAAAACTTGTTTTAGGTTTTTTCTCTAAATTGGATTAAATTTACTAAAGCTTTTAGAATTGCATCTTGTCAGTCCTGATCAATTCATATGAAACTGAAAATGTTTCCCCTTTTTTTAAGAAAGGAACACCAGAAGGAGTTGCAGGTTATTTTTATTGTTTATTATTGGTAAGATGCAGTTGTTAATCTGGTATATCAACTATTAGCTTGCTTGAGTTATGATACTACCTTTGTTTGACTGTGATTGATTGGATAAGTTTCAGTGTTACATTTTTTTCACTGATTGCCTAAATGGGGAGATTTTTGCAGGAGGAGTAATTACCTATGATGAACTCATGTTTTGTTTAGTTAATACCCCTGATCAACTTGACATGCCTATAGAAGTTTGACAGTAAAATATATCTCTGTGCAAGACAACCTCTGTAAAATATATGCATCAGTCAAGTTTAGACCAAGGCAGATAGAACTTTAGTGGCACATGCGACCATACTTTTCACATCATGTAAGTGTCTCAATGCCTTTAGAATCAAGTCTATAGGTTTGGAGCAGGTCTTCTGAACTAACATTTGTCTCACCGAAAAGGCAAATGCAAAACAAGCACAAATTAATTCATGTGAATGAACTTTTTTATTTTTTGGTTTGGGCCCTGTTCTGGTTTTCTTCCTTAGGTAAAAATGGTCCTCCTTGAAAGTAGTCACCCAATTACAAAGTTTTCCTTGGTTAGATTGCCACAGAAAATTCTTAGGTTTCTGTTTAAGCGAGACCATCATTTTACCAAAGGTATACATGACTTTTTTCATAAATGCATAAGAAGCACTAGAGAAGACACCACCAAAATAGCATGCTGAAAGGTAATGCAAGTTCCAGGTTGAAAGGTGCACAGCCACAGAATTTAGATATTTAGCTTCTGCATAACTTTGAGGAACGTATTGCATTAGAATCACTAAGATACTGTGCTATAAAGCTGGAATTATGTTCCCTGTTGAATTCATTCACATACATCAGCATTTTAAATTAGAAGGAATTTAAGTGATCTCCAGAGTTTTAAACCTCTAGAGGTTGCTTATAGAGGCAAATCTGTTCATAGCTGCCTGACTACTCCTATCTGAGATCTGCAGTCTACTTTCTGTGTATCTCCCATTAGCAGCGTCCTTTAGTGTGATACCTGTGGTACTCCACACAGTGAAAGGAATATTGGTGCCTGCTCTATATTATATGGCGTTAGTGTCAATAAGTATTGTATTGGAACACAGAGCGGGTCTTGGGACATACAAAAAGAGCTTCTTCCAGCTCACCTTTCTCTAGCAACATGAAGATTTTTTTAACATGTGCGAAGAGGTCAGTTCAGCTTCCTCCACATTAGACACAGTTTTTGAGGAACATAAGCATTATGAGCCATTAGCCATAATGAGCCATTAGCATTTTCCAGTGTTCTCTCAAAAAAAGGGAAGAAACATACATGCAAATGGTGTGAAAGAATAAACTCAAATGAAGTAAGTTGCTGGCAGTCATCACCTCCACTGCAGTCGGAGTGCTGTGGTCCCAGCAAATGTCAGCATAAATGTCAGTCACAAGATTTACAAGCAGCAGTGTGTTTTTTGAAGAGGATGTCTGGCAAAGGCAGAAAGGGCAGAGACCTGCTTGTCTTATTCCCTTTTCTTCTGATTACATTTCCCTTGATAATTGCAGCACCTGAAATGGCCATTTACTTCTGTGTCATATCTTCAAGATAATTTATGTAGTTGAGTGGTTGTACTCTTACTTTTAATACTGGTTCATACCATTGCTGCTTGATGCCAGAGTAATTTGGTGTACAGCACATTAAATTTTGTTAACATTCTGCTGATACGGTGCTTTATATTCATAGTTTGGTTTGGAAAGTAGCATATGGAAAATGGTCCCTTAGCCTTACTCTCAGTCAAAGGTACAGTGATGACTAGTGAGAGCAGCTTTTCTTTTAAGCTAATAAGGAGCTTCTCTTTGCTTGCTGCACATAAATAAAGCTATCATCTGGGTTGGATTGCTCTGCGATATCCCAGAGCAGTAGTATGCATGTTGCTCAGAGTCATGTCAAAAGTAACTAAGGGAAAGATAGGATTACTTTCAGTAGGTTTTAATTTACTATTTTGGTATCTCCGCTGGAAAAAAATGCAAAACTTTGCAAATGGAAACAGATTGAGATACACTGAGTGCGTAGACCCTCTATGAAGAAGCTGACCCAAGCAGATAGAACATTTTAACCATGATTCCTGGGAGTGGCAAGTGATACAAGGTTTTTAGGTGATCGGCCAGATACACTTCAGGCTTTTTAGGAGAAAATTTCTCAGACATTTCAGAAGATTGGATCCTTGTGGGATTTCAAGTCAAGAACCTCAGAAAAAAAGGCATTGAAAATTACTGTTTCATTTTTAAAATAGAGGTTGTCATCCTCAGGCCTCTCTATAGACTGCACCTTCTGCGACTCTTCCTTTGATCCCCAAGGCCCATATTGCTGCTGCCATGGATACCAAACTAGAATGTCTGTCCTCGCTTCTATGCATCAGCTCTCTGTGGGCATCAACTTTGACTTTGGACCTTGTGCCTTTTACTTCTCTCAGGAATCCCACAGTGTCCCATTTTTTAGAATATGGTCAGAAGAATAGGTGACCACGAGGAAAAATAAGCACATCAGCCTTGGTAATTCCTGGTGGGATTAGAGGTTTTACATGATATGGCTAAGCTACCTCCTATTTGCACAAGCTTAAAGATATGTGCATTGGGAAATAATGCGGAACAGCTGGCACTCTCTGAACTCATACCTATCGCAATAACATGCTCATAAGCACACGCAAATAGTCTAATCCCAGCCTATAGGGTATCCACTTTACTTGCCTTGAAAATCTCTCTCAACTGGGTTACCCATTCCACTTCCCTTCAGAGTCTGACCAGTGAGGAATTCAGTGACTCTTCTTGATCTCAACAATAGAAACAAAATATAAGAAAAAAGTGGGTGTTAATACAGTGGTGCAAAGAGGGCTGTGTTCTCCACTCACATGTGAAAGTCAATGCAGGACAAAATTCCACTCCCTCTCTGGTTTCCTTCTACCTTCTGTGCCACTCCCTCAGAAAAACGTCCTACTCCAGAGGAGTCAGACTTCCTTGATTTTTATCAACAGCAGGCCATAGCCTGTTATGTCAAAGGCAGTCCACAAGCTGTCTGGAGTCAGGGCATAAAATTTTAGAAGTTAGTTATTGAAGTATGTGTTATCTTGTAACAACCCGAAAGTGTTTACTGAAGTGGTTTATTTTGAGCCATTCTTTTTCCCTGATGGCTTTCTCCCTGCTTCTCATCAACTTAAACCAAGAGTAAGCTTCCCAAGAGTCAAATCAAGATCTAGTTTTCATAATTCATTATACAGCAACTGTACTTTCATCAGACCCCTTACATGACTCTGCTTTCAAACTACAACTTACTCTTCCAGTGTTTGTAATTAGACATAAGTGCATGTTCAAATATAAACACCATTTGCTTCTCTGTATATGCAAGCAAAGAGCTATCAGAAAATAGAAGAGATCAAATACAATCACAAGCTACTGCAGCCATGAATCAAAACAAAAAATACCTTTGCCCTCTCCATGCTGAACACAAGGCTGAGGTCTGTCTTTTATCCTAAAAACAAGAAAAAAAATTAAATACAAAAACCTCTTCTATCTTTGCATATGTAAATTGTATGACACAGAATGGAGAATGGACAGAGGAACGTCTTTGCCTTGCATGAGAAGTCAGCACCTAAATAAATTCATGAACATGAGACTGATGTGAAGAATGATGATAATGAAAATGTGAGTCTTCCAGTAACTAGACTAGTGCTTTTAGGAGGAATGAAAATAGTCATTTTCTATATATTTGTGATGCACAGATGAAATGTACGATTAAATGTGCAATTAAAGTAGCTGAATTTTCTTTAAATTGCCTTCTGACAGGCAAGTTCTGACCATTTTCCAGTGCTTCTGCATACTTAAAGCGTCCTGAGATCACATGCCATTTTCAGGAAGCAAGCAGATAGCTTCTTGGTAAAGGCAAATTTGTGTGAATCTGAAACTGCTCAAGTGATTTACAGAAACCAACAGATTTTCTTGTTAGATGTTGCAGCAGCAAAGGATCTCCTTGTGTCTTCCCCTTCTTAATTCTCCTCTTCTTTTGACAAAACCCATATGATTGAGAAAATAAGAGGCAGTTGTGCCAAAGAAGCAACCAAAGGCAGCCAGTGGGTGATTTAGGACTATGAAACAATCGATGCAGCTGCCTAACCAAAGAAAAAAGTAACAAAAACAACATTAAATGAGAGGAAAATTAGGACTTCTCTCATGAAAACAGTGGTCCTGTTCAGTGCTTGAGTACTGGCAAGAGTTTCTGAGAACACACACTTTGTAACCTCTTTGGGAAAGCACTGAGAAGATTGTGTTATAGTGCAACCCAGTAAATGCTTCTATGGGGAATTCTTTGGCATATGAATCAACCATCTGCCTGGATTATGCTACAGAGAGAACAGGTAGACATGTAGTTGGTGAAAGAAGACGATGCAAAGGAAATTTTCTAAATTTATTTGATAGGAGTGACAAATGCAAGACTAAAGCCAAAAGGGAATATTAAATAACAGAGGCAGTTTTGAGGTTATTTTTGTTTTGGTAGGGCTTAAGCAAGATGCAAGACCATCTGTGTCCAAAAAAAACCTCATAAAGATCAAGATTGAGAGAGGGAAAACTGAGTAACTGGTGGAAGAGCAATGCTCAAGTTCAGTTTATCAAAAGAGCTGCTTGTTTTAGAAGAGATGGATTATACTAGAAACTCAGACCAGAGCACAAGCTCCCAGGTAGCTACAAAAACATTTTCAAAATAGCTACCTAAATGTGGGTTAAAGCAGCAGACATTAAGGCCTGTCTGCAATAGCCTTATTGCTGAGGCCACAGTCATTTTAAGTGATTACATCAATGTTATCCAGTCTCAAGACAAGAAACAAGTAAGGTCAACCCAATGTGAGGAAGACGGTAACAGCATCTGGAGGCAGCTGCAGCAGCTCAGTAGAAAGCTCCGTGTCATGTCCAGTGAGGGGGCCATAGTCATCGGGCCCAGTGCTGCTGCCCTGGAAACAACTGTTTCAAGGCTTGGTAAGACTGGGAGGTGACTCAGGATTCTAATTTTTTCCCCACTTTTTGAAAGAAAAGAGGGAGTTGACTGTTGTTGGTGCAGAGGCAAGTCTGGGATGTGATGACAGAGCGTCTGTCCGACTGAGGGGCAGAGGGAGGCACAGAGAGAGGAGAAGGGTCAGCAGAGTTGGTGGTAAAGCCATAGGAGGTGGAGGAGATGTTGGAGAGACAGGCAGATGCTGGTCAGCAGCAGAAAATGTGTGGGATTTGGGGGAGGAAAAGATAGAAAACTCTTGGTGGTGGGTGGCTGCAAGTGGTCAGAAGCCTAGCGAGGGGATCAGAAAAATGAAGAATTGGACAGTGACTAATGGGTACGTGTGTTGACCGGGCATCAGAACAGCAAATTTTAGATACATAGACATAATTTGATCCAGACTTTCTCAGAGAGAATTGAAGTTCCAGGCCACAGTGAGGAAAAATGAAATTATAAACCCATGAGATTTAAAAAAATGAGAGGAAATGCAAATTTCAGATACCAACACAGGTGAAATTTGTCAGAAAGAAGAAAATGGAATGGAAGACAGAAAAAAGAAGAGAGGGTGGAGAGCACAATCCAAGAAAGAAAACTGTGGATAACATCTGCCTTCTAACTGTTGCTTCAAATTTATCTAATCCAGAATGTGTATGAAACTTTCACTGCCCCTTCCCTATTTTGGGGGGAATTACTGCCTTTTTTTTTTTAGGTTAAAGACATACAATTCATTTGTCTTCTGTAGACTTGTTCACGACAGACAAATATAATATAACAGATTATCTTCCATTAAAAGATTGCAGACTTGGGTCAGCTGCCGTGTAACTCAGTTTCATTCCCTCCCAAGGGTTTCATCTATCCCCACAAAATAAATTCATGTGTACTAAGTTAGGGTTTTTTCATGACTAGGCAATATCCCTGTTCCCTGGAAACTTGCAGTTGTTATTTGTCTTTGTGAACCTCCCCTTTGAAAATGCCAAATCCTTTAAATTAATGCTTGGGAGGGTCATATTTTGCATTTCAGTTGTTGAAAAGACCTTGCATTTATTCAACTATATAAAGCTCCCTGAGGATCAGCAACCACAGTTTATTATGTAAAAGTGCGCTGTGCTTTCTGTAATTTGGGAGTTGACTACTGACATAATCATAGCTACCAACATTCAAAACTTACAGTATTTTTTTCATTCTTTTATTATTGCTTTTTTCATCATAAAATACAGCTTGTTTTTTATATGGCTAGATCCTGCTCTCAGCGAAGCATTTGTCTTCCCTGGTACAGAACAGATCCCTGGTTGGTTGAAGTAATGTCTTCAAAAAGTTTTGGAGGGTTAATTTTCAGTCTCCAGCCAAATTTCTTCGATTCATTATCAGCTGTGAGGCATTTGAATTATCATGGGCTAATTGTGTTCAGCTGTCCTTTTCAGCAGAAGTAGCTTTATCATAGGAAAGCTAGCATAGTTTCAATGAAATTTTAGAGAGAGCATCTGTATCTTCAGCTGTCCTTAATACCAATTTTATTTTTACATTTTCTTTAATTAAATCAAACAAAATTTTTAGAAGCAAACTGAAATTCTAGGAAATAAGCACACAGCTTTCCTGAGCAGATAATAATTCCAAGGGGAGAAATGAAAACAACTATGACTAAAGGTAAACTGAGTTAATAATGCTAAGTCTAGGGATTCTTGTATCTTGGTCCAGTAGTGCACAGCTTGCTCACTTGCCCCTGTGCTCTTCATTGAGATTACACGGAAAAATTGAATACTGTAAGAGCAAGGCCTTGTTTTTTAGTGAGACCTAGTACAGAGAAAATGCCCAGGGATGTCAGTTCCCCAGTTTTGTCTGATTTATACCTTAAGAAACACTGAATTAACTCCTTTACTGCTGCTGTTGTGTGTAACCTTCAGCAACCCATATAGTTCTTCTGTCTCAGCTCCTCCTGCATAAAGTGCAGAAACATTAAACATAGAATTATTGTGGTCATAGTGGCTGTGTGAATAATTAAAGTAGATAAGTAGTCAGCCCAATGTATTTGCACAATTCTGTACCACCGTTTTAACGACAGCCTCCAGGTCTGCATGTACTTACATAGTCATTGTTACCATCTGAGTTTCCCAGAGTCTGATGTACTGTACTTTCCACAAGCTTTGTAAAACAGAGAGACGTTATTTGTTGTCCCCAAGTACAGATGGGAGTCTTGACTGCACTCTTATTTCTGTCTCTCCAGGGTTTTACAAAAAGCATTTTGATTGATAAAATGTTGCAGTAGGAGGGAAACTAACTTTATTTTCTGGGATTCCTATGGCTTTGGGGGGGGTAGTTTTTGCATTTAGCTCAGCCTAGACAGTAACAGACTCTATCAGTGTATTTCTTTATGTCTCCAGTCCACTTCACATTCTGGTGTCACAGCCTAAGACAGCTTGCCCTGTTTGGGTTCGTAGCATTGCACTAACATGTTTTTAAGTTTAAAAAAGAATTCAGTGTTCAGCAAAAATTGTAAATGAAAATCCTTTCTTTTCACATTAGATTTAGTAAATCCCTTCCCTTTCACAAATGAGAAATCAGGGCCTAAACTATTCTGACAGCATTTCTAAGTTTTTCACTTTTGAAGCTTTTCGTGTTTTATAAATCTAATTAACTGTAATAAGAAAATAATAGGACATAATGTTTGTTTTACAAGGTGATTGATCTCTTGGCAGCCTGGCAGACTCTTTTATTGATTGGTTGGTGGATAATGTCAGAGTGGATATGTCCTGGAGGAGAATAGCTGACACCTAAATCCATATGTGACAGATTACCATCTGTGTTGGAAGACAGGTTTCTTCATAAAATTGCAAAGATAACAGGTGAAAATGGAGAAAGTGACATAAGGGAAATGTGTTGAAACCTGCCTCAACCTTTCTATGCTCTAAGAGCATTTACACAAAGCTCTCTATTTTGTGGGCAGCCTGTTTTCAGGATGAGGGAGATTAAATTTTAATTACACTCATTCCTGTCTGCCCAGTCGAGTTTTAATTCTGTTAATTAGGAAAATGCCTTGCCCCACAACCTAGCCATAAAGCTAATTAAACAGAGAACCTTCATTTGCTATTTGGTGGAACTTCAGTTCAGTAATGATTATCATACATTACAGTTAATTAGCACTGTGGGAGGGAAAATGAGGATGTCGCTGAAGTGCAAAACTCAAATTAGAGGTGCTATAATATATGCCTTACTTCATTTGGTACCTATCTGATGCAGGGAAGTCACACACTACCCTACCTGCCTCAGTTTCACATTTGTTAAAGGAGAATTAATTAAATTTATCTGTGCTGCAGAAGTGTTGTGTAGGTTTAATGCAATGAAGCTGATAAGATGCTGGCCTTTGAAATCCTCAAGTAGAAAACACTGCATAAATAGAATTATTCCTCCCTGAAACATGCAAAACATGTTCGAGGCAATGAACCACACTGGGAGAGTGCAGTCACAGGTGAAGTGGTGGAACAGCACGACTACTTCCTAAAGTAAAGATGCTGTACAGTTCTGCACATATTCATAAAATCTTCCAGGGCAAAACACTACCAACATGGAACAGGCTGCTGCATCAAACCATTCAGAAACCCAGACCACCAATTAAAAACAACTGTAATTTGACTAAAAAATTTTGACAGTAAATTATTTTGACTCAGAATGTTGTGTTGAATTAGAATAATCCATTTTAAGGTATTGGTCCTGAAAATATCAAGTGATAATTACCAATACCCCATTATACAGATGGAGTAAAGTAAAGAGCTGTTACAACTTGCCCATAAACCCACTGTAAATCTGGAACTATGACTTCTAACTCCCTGTAAACTACCAGACAACAGCTGGCTTGATGTTTTCTGGAGGGAACAGCAGAACCTAAGTTCTACTTTGACTTAAATTTTCTCACAGTGGCACTGAGTCCAATGAGTCTGAGGATATGAAATTATCTTTATACCTTAATAAAACATCCCTGGCATACATTATTTAAAACACTATGGAAAATGTTATTTAGAGCATTGCAAATGTAGCCTGATAGGTTATGTTTATGTTAATCCTGAGTTACTTAATATATTTCAAGTTTTATTGCAAAGTGACAGGCAAATATTAAAATAATTGCAATCTGAGCATTGGTGGCTTCAGTAATATTTGTAATGTAGAGCAACATGTCGAACAACATGTATTTTGTGCAAGCCAGGGCTGATTGACACACTGTCTAAGCAAGGTAGCCTATTGGGTTGTGCACTGGGCTTGTATTCAAGTGTGGACCAGTTAGTTTGTTTTTCTGTGCCTCTATTTCCCCACCTCTGACATGGGGTTAAAAAGTTTTGTGGTTGCTTTATAAAGTACTTTGTGGTCTGTGTGCATCAGGGAACTTATACCTGTGTCAACAAGGCAACACTAGTTAAAAGGTTTAGGGGACAGTGGTGATTTGTAGAAGCATGAGAAAAGGAAAGGAAAGAAAAGCAAAGGAAAATTATGAAAGCAAGGAATAAGAAGAACTAGCAGCCCACTTTGCACAAAATATATCTATATTGATGTCCACTGAATAATGGTGGTAAATAGCATTAGTAATCCTAACATGCTGTCATTAATAAAAACAAGAAGGGTATGAAGTTTCTGTAATTACTTTAGGTTGATCTGGGAGTATATTATTTTCCTGGAGCTAGGTAGCATTTTAAAACTGCAAAGGATTAGACAGACGCAATCAGTTCAAATATTTGTCCAGCCATTGAAAGGAGAAGCCTCACTTCCGCCTGTGATGAGGCTTTGGAAATCTCCATATCCATAATTGTTCAACAGCTAAGTGAAGACTGCACTTTGATTACCCTTTCAGTTGCCTTTAAGCAGCTTATATGAAATGTTAAATTCTAAGTTGTCTAAAATCCCTACTTTTTAATTTGTTCTCTAACTTGTATGCAGCAAGGTAAATCTTTGTGAGTTTATATGCACACATGCGCACATGCGTGCACACCCACACCCTGATCAGAACCAGGTCCTTCCAAATCTGAATTACGCTGAGCAGATTTTAGAAAGGTACAAGTGGAACAGGAACAGTCATTCCCATTAATCTTCACAAGGACATGAAAAGAAAAATAACGGGCTGCCTGTTTCCTCTAGTCAAATTATGGCTATGCAGCTTATCACAAAGCATCTGATTTTCTGTTCCTTTATTTAAAGCTGAAAAGCTTTATTTAAAGCTGATTCCACTGACTCCCTCATATTTTGAGATCCTCAGAAAACTTAGCATAATCACTTACTTCAGAAATATTATATTTATTCCTCCTTCATACTTCTAAAATCATTGCCCTTTCCATTCTTCTGAAATTAGTTTTTGAGTGTTCAAAAGAATATAGAGAGCTTTGTGAAATAACTACAAAGAATGGGCATTTTAAAAGAGTACTTGGATCTGTGTACCAAAACTGTGACTCACCAGCAAATGCCACAAGGCTCTAGGGTCATATAAGCAGACCGGGAGAGTAGTCGTGCTTGACTTCACCACAGTGTCTGTCTTGATGCCAGGCCTTTGCTTATGGGATTTGCTCCAGGCCTGGACTTATATTTAACAATGCACATAGAGATGACAGGGAGTCACAGAAGCTGGAGTGGAACTTCACTATTTGTGAACAGCAATACAGCCCAGGGTTTGTTTCGGGGTTCAGACGGGCCCACAGCTTTTGTGATGGTGGTGCTGAGTTCCATCTCCGGACTAATATTTACGATGATTGCTTTTTTCCCCCAAATATTACAACTTCAAAGAAGGTTTTAGCTACCTTCGTGCAAATCATATGTTTGCTTTTGTTTGTTTGTAATTGTATGGGGGGAGGGGAATGAACCATTTTCAGGGCTAATGGGAGGCTTGAGTGCTTAATTGCCTGTTACGCCATAGCTTCACCTGGCGTTTTTGACTAGTAAATCTTAATGCCTCTGTGGTTTTTCATTGGCCTGTATTTTCCATTTCTGCACGTGTCCCATTTGTGCTGGGCACATCAGTTGGTATTTGTAGCAGATCAGCAGCTTCTATGAGCAAGGTATCATTTAACAATATTGACTTACTGCATTAAGAGAAATCCTTTGGGATTTCATTGCTAATGCACTGAGAGCCCATCAGACCTCCTAGTCTGAAATGACCGGCACATTGTCTGAACACTGATCATCAGGGCATTTTACATACAACCCCCCGTGGAGGAATACAGTTCTTTATGTACTTTTGCATTCCTGGGGATACAGGGGAGCAGAGCACTGTGGAAAGTTTGAGCCATTCTTCTGCACCCTGTGTCATCACTTGGAAAGGACCCACTTGAGAACTATGTTTGAAGACACCAGGTTTATGACTCCTCTACAGACAGTGCCAATAATAGTATGGGGATATTTGACTAAATCATTTCAAAGCTCATAGAGATACCATGATGGGTTTCCACTGTGTTTTCTTTACCTACATGATAGGCAGACATGCATACTCTCTGTGAAGTTCAAACAGGCACTTGACAAGGTTGGGTACCAGTCGGTTTAAAGATAAATGGGGCCTCACCTTCTCACACAGTGGAATAATTTATTTTCACATGGCTCATAACACGAATTATTTATAGCTATGGAAAGAAAAATAGTGGGGATATAAACTTGGTGCAATTTCTGTGAACCAGTTAGACGTGATACGGTTGGATACTGCTCTCTTCCAAGTGAAATGCAGCAATGCACTGCTCTCCATAGAGTGAAATAATTTTTACATGCCCAGCAATGCACTGCTCTCCATAGAGTGAAATAATTTTTACATGCCTTGTCAGTCTCGCTATGGCCGTGGAAAGAAATACAGTGAAAGCAGAGACATTGGTACTGTTTGTGTTGCTTAGAATGTTTTTGCAGCTAACAGTTTTGACCTCTATTCTGTTTTGATGGTCCTGGTTTCAAAAGGCCACGTCATGTTTTCCAGCTAGAAGAAATGAATAAATTCTTTCTTTTCCTGTGGACTCTCCCAGGTTTTACCCAGATCCTGGTTCAGAATTACTCCAAAGAATTGCTGGTGTAAAACTGATATGCTGCATTGTCAGTGAAATTACAATGATTAACAACTTCAAATCTACCTTCTGAGGCCAGGAGGGTTTCATTTTTGTCCCTCATGGTCTTCAGAGACCCTGAAAAGAAAGTTAGTGAGACTGGAATTTGGAATTTAACATGTGAAATCCAGGGGCCATCGTTTAAAACATCAATCCTTACTTCAGAATGGTGTTTGACAGGCTGCAAGTAATATCTGCTTCAAGCGGTCTCAGGCAGCAGAGTAGCCCAAAGGTCATGTTGTTCTTATCATGGGTAAAAGAGATCTTCATGATGGATGACTACTCAGTGTGTTTATGATGCATAATATATTAGTAATTTTAATTCACAATTCCATTTGTCCAACAGTTTTGTCAGGGCAAGCTAAACTCTACTTAGGTACACCTGTGCTGTGCAAAAGGATGGGACTGTTGTAGTAGTCCATCATAAGACCTGCAAGGCAGTCCCAGTTGCACATACTGGAGCTGAGAGAAATCACTTCTACAAATGGAAATGCCAGCCTGAAGGAATTGGGCCAAGTCTTGTGTTTTCACCGCTGATCTTGACCTGTGCTGGTGATGACAGCTGAGACCAAATGGGTTGCTGCCTCCAGTCTCATGGTATTATGTAGAGCAGCCCTCAGTATGTTCTTCACCAGCTTTATCAGATTGGGAGCCTAAGGTTTTCTGTTCCTGACTAGCCTAATCACCAAAACTGGAGGACCACAGACAACAAACACAACTCCTGGTTTCAGATCATTCTGAGAACTTTATTACCCGAGACATAAAGATTTGAGCTGGTTTTGTGCAAAGCACTCGGGGCATAATACCACCACAGCTGCTACCTACCATTTTACCCTTGTGCTTTTAATAGGACTGAATGCAAAAGCTACTCCTCTGCAGAACCAGGCACAAAAGTAATAAGCAGTAGTATTAGTTCAGAGGGTCTCAGAGCAAATATGCTTTCTCTTTGCCACAAATGCAACTCATAAGCAACCCTTTATAACAATATACATTGTTCTTGCTTATTTGACTAGTTCATCCTCCTGAGCATATTTCTGTCAATGTCAGTGCAGCAAAGTGCCGTTTAGAAAAGAGGGCTGAATTTGCCTCTCAGCTATTAGAATTTCTAGATTTACCGCCTCACTCCTCTTGCTGCCGTTTATATTTTACATGCAGAAACATGGTAAGAGCCATACTACTCTCCCATGTTGGTAATCATATGTTTTCAAAAATGAATGGATGACGTCCACTAAAAGTCAACCTAAATTCAAATCATTTTTAAATGTGCCCTTCATTCACCAGAATCATGCTGTCTTTGATAAATTTCCATCTCCACATATTAGCTCTTTTGGCACCTAGCTTTGCATTTTGCAAGATTTGCTTTTTAAATGGCGAGCTGTTACCTTGAAGTTTCAAAGCTCCTACAGCAAGAGGCTTTTCAACAGGAAACATCACTCTCCACTCGCTTTTCCGAGAGATCTTATTTTCGCTTCCAGAAGTGGGCAGCCAAGGCTCTATGTCATATTACTTATTCAGTGTATGCATCCCTAAAAAGAGCTATTTTTTGGCACTGTTCTTCTCCTGAAAAAAAAAGTACTTCTTTTCTTTTTCAAATAAATGTGGATCCATGGTTTTATAAAGGAGGGGGGTGGGGGGGAGCGTGGAAAGGTGCCCTGTATTTCAAATGAGGTTCTGTGACCTATTATATACTTATTGCACAAGTTTTTATGGGTTGGAAAAAGGACTGGTCATTCCAGTTCTTCAACACCTTTGGGAGAAGTTATAAGGTGGAGGAAGTAGAATCACCAGTCTGAAATTCAGAACAGAGGTCTTATCAAGTTCATCAACGTGCTTTGTAATCATTATTTAAAGTAAGAGCCGTTGATCCCATCCCCCATACATATATATGACTTTCAAATAAAGGCAATAGGGGTTCACCCTTCAGAACAACTGAAGAAGCAACATTTCACATGCACTTGCAGTTGCTCTTCTATTATATCAAATCAAGAAAACTAGACATGAAAATGGGTATTCAGTGACACTGTGTTCATAATGGACAAACTAGCCTATAATGCTAATTCTAAACAAATGTATCCCTACATTTGTTTATGTAGGGATAATGGAAGTATTTTTCAGAATTCAAATATGTTTTACTTCGTGTTTGTTGTTATTTCAATTTTTCATGTGTTCTTGGGTTTTGATAGTTCCTGTGTAAGGTAAGGGATTCACATCTTACACAGGCTGAAGTCTTCTGTCAAGCAGACCACTACATCTACAAAGAAGCTTCCCTGAATGTTCTTTAACATCAAAGTGCCTCAGCCTGGGTCATCTGGTGGTTCCAGTTCTGAGAGAAATACCTCTGTCTCCAGAACAACTCAGCCCATAGCTCTTTTGTAAGCCCTGCAAGAAAGGTTTGGGAAGGGATATATCTGACCAACCTGATCCCTAACAGAGACAGCAGCCTCCTCGGGGACCTGAGTAAACTCCTGTACTCCTGCCCTGAACTACTGAATTGCTGTCATGAACTAAATTTTTGCCCGTTCATTCTTTGCAGACATTGATGAGTGCTTGGTAAACAACGGTGGCTGTGACCATTTCTGCCGAAACACGGTTGGAAGCTTTGAGTGCAGCTGCCAGAAAGGCTATAAACTGCTCACAGATGAACGGACCTGCCAAGGTAATACTTCATTTATTTTACTCTTTGTATAATGAGGATGTTATTTTCAGTTGATTTTTTTTTTTTTTTTTTTGGTATTTAAGTCATTTGTACTACAGGTTTTAATCATACTGTCATAGAAAGTAAAGTTAGAAAGGACCTACCAGATTTCCATTTTCTGAGGTTGGGTTAGAAGATTTTTGGAAATGTCTTGTTTCAATGTTTTTAGTAGTAGGAATGCCAGTGTCCTGCTGAAGTGCAAAAATCCACGTGGTGTAGTGGAATAGCCTCAGGCAAAGAGCCTTATGTTCAAATCCTCTAATTTGCTATGATCTTAATGGGACAGAGGCTCATCCTATTTATACCAGAGTCATTTAGAGTAACTTACTGGAATAGAGCATTTACAACATCTAAACTGAAAAAGGCATCTAATTTGTGAGCTCACCTTTGCCTGACCAAGTCTGTTTGTGGAGGGATAATGGAGGTGTTTTGTGAGAATTCAAATTAAGTGTGTTTTACATCGTTTGCTGTGTGTATCATGATTTGTTATCTAAGTCATATGATGTTACATATTCTGTGACTAATTATGTGCATAACCATTTCCAACTTAAGTACTAACCATGTACCTTTGGAGAAATGACACTTTAAGCATTTGAGCTCTGTAACTTTACTCTTTAAAAGCCTCCTAGAAAAGGCTAGAAAGATGAGCATGCATCAGTAGAGAGAGAAGGAGAAGAAGGATGTATTCAATTAAAATTTTGTGTAGGAATTGCCTTTTTATTACTACATAATTATTTGCATGGGTTTTGAACACCTAAGAGTTGTCAAGTCCAAAGCAGCATTAGTATTTTAAAGCTTCTTTGTTCGTCAACAAAAGAGAAACCAAGGTCTGAAGATACATATGTCATTCAAAAAATTGTCCACTGCATGTCATCAGTTACTTCCATCATCTGAGAAGCCTACTCCACCCTGACGGCGTGATTAGACACAAAGAAGTCAGTGCAAGGTTGGTTTCAAGCTGGGACAGGATGGGAAGAGCACAGTTAGTGCCACATGGCTAGGCAGAAATAATATTGTGGGATCCTGTCAGGGTACGTTGTCAGGTTTTGATGTACCTGCTAAAAATAGGGACAACGTGTTAAAAAGAAACATTCCCTTCATGATGTATTTAGAGATAGTTAGGAATACTTTCTGGTTCATGTGTTTTCTGTGTCATGACATGCTCTTACTGTGGTTCAGTCAGAGGTTTCACCACTGAAGTAATTGTAATTACACCAGTGAAAAACTCAAGGGAAAAGTCCAGCCCTGCATTCTTGTTAGGCAAGAGCTGGAGCAAAATTTGTTTCTTCATCATGCAAAGTCTTATAATAGACTTTGAAAGCTACCGATAAATAATCAGATATCTATCATGATAACGGGAAACTAGAAGCAGCTCTGTAAACGTTGTTCAACTGAGTTTTGTTTCTTCATGTGCGTGGGCTACTGAATGAGTGAGTCGCTGGTAACAGTACATACCCTGCAAGGAATGAAGCAGTAGCTGATCTTTTCCTCTCCCTCGTGGGATCGGAAATGGAAATATAAACATGATCTGGCCATCTGACTTTTTCCATTGTCAGTGAGCAAGGGCAGGCACTCTTTCTGCCTCTACATGGTACTTTGATTCATCAGCTGTAGCTTATCTGTTGCTGTAACAGATAGATTAGTGCAAACCCAGAGAATTTTGGGGCTGGAGAAGTTCCTCTGGTCCCAGAAACTCATACTGTGAACTCGTAACTCATTCTTCGTGCTGTGAAATGGGGAGGACAAAGCTATTTCCTATTTGAAGTCTGAGGTATTTGGGCCCCAGAGACTGATTACAGTAAACATGGTATGATGCCTGCTTTGTGGAGGGAGCACTGTGATAATGTAGTTCCTGTCTGCTGCTTAAGGTGATAATTGGTGACTCATGCGGTCAGTAGGCCTGCTAATAAAGAAGGAAAGTGAATATAGATCAAGAAATCACTGGTGTATGAATCACCTGTGCTTTGCTTCTTCCGCTGCAAAAAGAATGTAGTTAGTGGAAGTGGCTATAGTTATTAATGTCAGGTCTGACAGAAAAATGTGGTTTGGGGTTAGTGACTGCTGGAATATAAATCATCCACGGGTTTTTTTGGTAACAGCCAGTCAACACTGACCATAGAACATTATTGAGAGATTCAGGGAAATTTATTTTGGGCATATTAGCCTTCCCAATGCATGAAACAGAAAAGTCTAATTTGTATTTACAAAAGATGCTGTTGTTCATGTTACATCTGTTGTTCTGATTCGTAATAGAGTTTCTATGACTTATGATCTTGCTGTCAACATTGCCTTTGTCCTCTGGTTTTCATTTTTAAATTAAAGATTTCCTTCAGTTATGAATCAACATGTTTACCAAATACTGATTTAGGACCTTAGAAGTCTACACTGTTTGGGGCTGAGTCCTATTTAAGTTCAGGTGGCCTTCCTGGTATATAGGGAGTTCATCTCCAATGAGTTCATCACTAACATCAGGGAACAGATTCTGCTAACCTTAGGCAAAATGCCTGTGGAGACAACTGGTAAGCTTGCCCTTTTACAATCTGCAGAACCCCTGGATAAGTCTGTGACTGTGTCTGATTCACAGGAAAGAATCAGTGAAGAAGAACAAAGCCACAGAGGTACAGCTCATGTTAGCAACATTTTTCAAGCGGTTGAAAAATACAAGTAAGCTGCTGCTGCATAACTTTCTTCATATGATCATTAACTTCAGCACAAGGCAATTTTACATGTTTCAATAAAAAGGTTCCTTCATATTCCCTGTGAAATTCTGAGTTTTTCCCACCTCACCTCATTTCCTTCATGTCCTTTCATTGTAGACCTCAGAGCTGACTTCAAGATTGCAGGGAAGTTGTATCAAAGTCTCAGACTTTGTTCTGGTTGTTTGCAGAGCTCCCACCCTGTCGTACCAAGTGCCTTACACACATTCAGCCTCTCTGTGAAGAGGAAAGTATTTCTCTCTCAGTTTTTCAGGCAGGAAGGGTGAAGCCAAATATAGCAGCTTGCCTAAGATCACACATATGAATGCCTGGACCACCTGGAGAATAAGCCTCCAGTTGCTGTGAATCTGCCCTCTGTGAATCTGCCCATTACAAGAATTTTTTTTTCTCCATTTGTGTTCATACCCTGATATGAAAATTCATCGGTTTTCAGGAACTCTGAAGCTTGCTGCTCACTTGGTGCCACTAGTTAGCCATCCTGCATGTAGAATGCTTGTGTAAGCAGCCCTTGTGTTTGTAAAGGGCATTAAAATGTTCTGCATTTGTCTGTTTACAGCTAAACCATTTTTAGCCCTGGCTGCAAAGAAAAGCATTGTCAATCACAGATTACTTCTGCTAGGGAGTGGTTCTCACGATGTGGCTCCTTGTTAGACAAGGAGAATGTGGGGGTTTCCCTTCCTTTCCCCTCCCCTGCATTCCAGCCATTTAAAAGGGAACTTATTTGTAACCCAGAAGGTGAAGAAGCCACACTGCGCTGCCGGTGATATTGTGGAGACTGATACTGCTTTCCCAGAGTCTCTCTTATCACGCAAACTTAAAAATAGATTTTTTTTCTCCTTCAACGGTGAAATCATTGTATGACAATACCAAACCCACCTATTCTGTATTATTTTAACAGATCCCTTAAGTCTAAGGTATTGTAAATTTTTTGATACAGGAAGAAACGGTTGGATCTGTTTGTATAAACCTAGCAAAAGAGGCTTGCATCTCCTTTGAGCATGTAATACAAATAACATAGCTGTATTTATAGCAAGGAGAGCTTGTGTTTCTAACCTTTGTGGTAATTAACAGCAGGACAACAACTCAGATGAGTTTTAGAACCACATCAGCAACAATACAGCAAGCAAGACTGTTTAAAGCTGCAATGAATGTGTGTAAGCACAGACATAATTACCTTAATCCTCAGCCAATATGAGTTTTAAAGCCAGTTAACTTAATTGCTTATTCAGTTTCTGTTTGTTGTGCAGTGATCTCGAAAAAAATTCAACAATGAGCAGTCTCTCTGCTCCACTCAAGTTCAAGCTTCATTAAGCACCCAGAAAAATGTGTGAAATTCTATCATAAATAATTTTCTCTTCGTGCTGTAGGAATTGCCTTTTGCAAAGCAAGACAAGGAGAGACAGCACATGCATTTGTTGTAACTCTCTCCAGGGAGTGGTAGAGTTGGACAGATGAGTTACATTCAGAAAAAAGTGATTTTAGTGGGAACACCCAGTGATCGATATGTAATACTTTGGCCTGCTAAATCTATACTCCCGCTCTCTGCCCCCTCTGCCTCTGTCCAAAATACAGCCAAATCCTCCTATGCTGAGGAATTTAAAACTTTTGCAGGGGGCAGTTCAAGGCATTTGCATCATTCTGGTCCACTTACAGCCTCCAAAGCAGGCTTAAGTGGGGCTTGGTGATTGCTAGATCTCACAGACGTGATGTTCAGCCATGACGAAGTCTGCCCAAGTAGCCTTTTCACGAACCATTTGAATTGATACAGCCACTGTGAAAGGAAAAACTCCACCAGGCAAAAGTACCTCTGGGGCATATGGAATACCTGCATGGGTCTGGCATTTTTGGGGCTTCTTTAAGGCCATGTGTTCACAAACAGTAGGTGACAGTATTTTTTATTTGCTTTGATGTATTGCCTGTTTGACTATTGGTTATTCTTTACTACCTTCCTACCAGATTTTAAATGAATGCAATTGACTCTTTTGTAACCAGGCGCTGGAATACAGGGCCTTGTAGTCTGCTGTTGGTAGTGCTGGTGTCTGTCCAAAGGATATTCAGTGATGCAGGTTTATACAACAGGAAATCCCAAACAGAATTTGCCCCCCTAGCTTCATGATGTATTGAATTTTCCCTCTAGTGATTTTCTGTGGGCACATCTTGCTAGAGGTTTGGGGTTTTTTAACAGTACAAAGCTATCCAATAGAAGTCCAAGTATAGCTGATTTGAGGTGGTTTTTCCCTCCCATTACAAGAGAAAGACATGAACATATCCACTATCATATTTGTGTATTTGGACTTTTCTTTCTCTCTTTTAAAACAAATGTGTTTCTTACATGCCCCACTGTATCCCTGCTACCTCTCTCCTCAGCTTCACTTCCAGGCAAGCGTTCCTCAAAAACTTGATGCTCATAGAGTGGAGCAACTGGAGGTAATGGCTAGAGCCAAGGATACTGTGAGCAGATATTGAGGCAGTTTTCTTAGTAACTCTACCGGCATATTGCAATGCTGACCTGCAGAATGCCTCCAACCTTGTCCAGCTCTGTTTTTTTGTTTCTCAGGTTGTCTCTGAGCAGACTTGATGAGTGTCCCAACTCTTGCCATCCACAACTGGTTTTTACTTATGATCTGAAATAAGATTTGAACCCAGCCTCAGGCCTTCTGTGTTAACCCACTGCACCGCAGAACTGTAATCCATGCAATCCTAAAATAATACTGGTAAATGAGAAACTGGCCTTTCTTTACTGCCAAATAGGTCTTCGTTCCAGAGAATTTGATGTGATTAGGCCTAGCTGACCCTGTGATCGATCTGTTGGTAGAGGGATGCTTTACATAGGGCTCCCAATGCATAATTGTCAAGAGGAGCCTTCTTTCATTCCAGAATGAGAGAAAAATAGCACCTTGAAAAATACAGTAACTGTCTATGATCCAAGGATCCTACAGGCCTGGTCTTGAAACATTGCCATATTAACTGGATATGTAATCCCTTCTCATAACATCCACCTTTTCACTTATTTGTACAAAATATGTACTATTAGCCTTCCAAGGGCAAGATTTGAATCTCCCAGCATGGTATCTCCATTTTGAAAATGGGTATGAAATGAGGGATTAATCATACAGGGAAGGACAGATAGAAAGTGTTTGTGGGAATTATTTTTGGCCTAAAGAAGCCCACAAAGATTAGCTACAAAGATCTCACTATACTCTTCTGTATGGAACCATTGATGATAAATATGGCTGCACAGGACCAGTTTAATCCCAAATAAATCAGTGCATCCAGGCCGGCAGCACTGAATCACCAGACATCCTTGACATAGAGTGACCAAAATAAAAAATAAAAAAGAGGCCAAAGAGGTTTGCACCCTTGGGTTACATGACAGTGACCTGCCACCCACATTTGATCATGTAACCCAGTAAAGCAAATGGCCTTGTCCCAATCACATAACCTGAGGAAGGTCTCAGGATGAGGATACACCCCTTGCATTGATTTGTATAGGACACAGTCACCCATCTTAGATGACTTAACTAAACGCATGAGTAGAGGTCAGGGCTGGAGCATCTGTCCCTCTCTCTTTCTCATTGCATCGTGAAAACAGAGGACAGGGAGAATCCCATGTCCTATGTCCCAGGAATCCTGAGGAAATTCCTTGGAATAGCAGGACAGGAAAATTTTATGTCCTGGTTCTCCCAGCCAGGCCAAGCTATCTTTTTACCTTACTGCTACTCCCCCAACTCTTCTTGCTCTGAGTTATAGCTGAGTATACCCTAGTGCCGTCCTAGAGGCAGTGAGCTGTGAGAAATGTTAAATGGGTACAGCTGCACCATACAGCAGTAAAGAGACTGATTAAACCCTTCAGCTAATCCGTATTAGTGCTAGAACTAATGTTTCATGTAAGTCAGTTTAAAAGACAACGGGTGAGGCCCAGACCCCTCAGATTCAATGCATTAACATTACGGTTTGGCCAACTTTCCAGTGAAAAATGACGGAAAGTTTTGTTGTTGGTCTACCCCCTCCCTTTTCTCCCCCCATTAAATACATAAAAGAAGCAAACGGTCAATAAAAGTAACTTTATTTAGCCTTACCCTTCTTTCTGGAGTGGCAATAACATACAGCTTCACAGCCCGGTGAGACGGTATAAAGAGGACACCAGCAGAAATTTTACATCTTGGTGTGGGGTTTTTTCCTTAATATTTAAAATGCATTTTTACCTGAATGCACACAAACCTGTCATTGAGGTTGTTACCCTCGTGGTCAGGACTGAAGTGTAGCTGGAGGAGAGCATTAGCAAGCCATTCGGGTGCTGCTGCCTGTGTCCTTGCGAGGGAGGCAGCAGCGGGGATCCCAGAGCGCGCTTGCTGTCTGGAGTGGGGAGCAAGCAGGCTTACAAGTCCCCTCACTGACTTCTGCCTGAGTTTGCATGTGCATTTGCTGTAAGTTTGAGGTCTTCAGCGGTCAGAGAAAATACCCAGGGCTTCGTTTTACTCTCACTTGTATCAAGAGAGAAGGCTACTGTATTCAGCAGAGTTACAGTGCTGTCACACTAAGGAAACCCGGCTGGTCTTCATTATCTTACACTGCTTGAGCAGGGTGAGTCAGTGCCAGTGCAGGGGTGATTAATGAGAGAGAAAGGGATGAAGGGACTCAAGCCATTCCCCTATCAGTACTCATTTGTGTGATACACATGAAGGAGAGGGATTTTGCCTTGATGCACTCATACAGTCATCCACATCAGTTAGGCGTGCTGTAAGATATATAATACCTTGATTTGATACAGGCTGATTTTCAGCCAGTCCAGCTGAGTGTGGCCCAGTATGTTTAATTGTGTGGACACTTGGTATATAAACAACAGTGCTGGTTCAGCTGGCAATGTAGCTCAAGAACCAGGAAGAATTGGTGGTGCACTGGAGGAGATACTGGGAGCTGCTTGTGGAAATCAGACTAGCTTACAGAAAGAAAATTCAGGATGATTTCTCTGTCACTGATGATGTTCATTCCCTATGCAGATTTTCTCTAAGGCATTCTGTGTCACTGAGCCTTACAAAAATATCTTGCTTATGACAAGCACCATATTGCTTCTAGCATCAGATTAAAAAAATACTCCGCTGGGAAGCAACATGTTACACTGTCAATAAAAGCAATACTTTTCAAATCCTTTCTGTTACACATGGTGCTTACTCTTAGTGTCAGTGAGATTGTGAATAGTGGTACAGTCTGCCTCTGTGAGAAAAAGGGTTGCAGGATCATACCCAGAAACAATAAATGCCCCAGGCATGAAGTAAAAACAGCTCTAGCCAGTACAAGTTGTTTGCCAAGTGATAGTATCTCCCATGTTGGTTGTAGCAATTAAGTCTGCTGAAACATGAAAACAAATACATCCTCCCCACCTCCATTTCTCCTCTCTGCAGCATAGTGTTATCATAAGTTAAAGGCGAATTTTCTTTGGTTGCTGCTCCTTGGAAGGACAATCTAGGTTTTAAATCAATTTCTAATGGGATAAGACCTAATGTGGGGAGGGCAGATGGGACAGATTATTCCACCTCTGTTTTCCCATGAAGCTTCTGACACGGGCTACTGTTGGAAGTAAGACACTAGATTAGTTTGACCTCAGGTCTCATTCAGTATGGTAGCTCTTATATTCCTATGTTCAACTCTATAAAGTGTACTGCTATCAAATTGCTTTTTACAGCTCTGTCTGGCCCCCTCCCCTTGATGATGTGTGTGGGAAGCCAAGCAAAACATTCCATTAGTGTTTAGAAAGAGAATTTGAGATATATTTTCAGTTGATGCTGCAGGATTTATGATGTGTATAGTGCAGAAATTATTTTACTGGACTAGAATCATGTTATGTATTAATGAATTACCAGGATATGAGTCAGCCTTGGAATAGTTTGAGCAGGAAGGTAGTATTCTTCCACAAACAATAATCTGTTGATAAATAGTGCTGAAAGCTGTAATTCAATAGGAATTGTTTTTAAAGAGAACCAGAGAAAGACTATATGTATATATATTGTCCGCTATTGCAGTGGTGCACATCGAGATAATGCCATATTACTGCACTCAATCACTTAATCACATTGATTAAGGTTAGATATCCTTTACACAAAGTGCTACACAGAATTGCAAAAAAATGACAACCCTATCCCAAATGTTCAGAAGAGTTTTATTTTCCTGTGCTTGCATCTACCCTTCTGGGCCTTTTAAAAGTGCCCTGTTTTGTTCTAATGAGAAAAAAAGCCTAACCTATTGAAGCGAAGGGGTGTGATTTTCTTCCAGTAGCCATGTTATGAACTGCTACTACTTGTTTTGATAACTTGGAGATGAAGCCTTAGTTAGGACAGGTGAGATGAAAACAAAAATCTAAGCTCAAATATCAAGAGGCAGTGGAATGGAGGAGTATCTTCTGGGGTTTTGCTGGTGGAGTTTTTTTGGCGCATATTTGCAAAACATTTCTGTTAGTGTTTCCAGAGGGATACCTGCCGTTTCTCGAATCCACGGAGGCCAGCCTTTCTGGGCAGAGTTTTTAAGCAAGCCTTTGAGGCAGAGGGAGAGAACAGCAATTCTTGTGTATATTCAGTGGCCACTGTCTTCAGCAAGAGCTTGAAGTAAGCTGGGAATGCACAGTCAGGTCCATGGGAGGTGAGGGAAGTGCTGCATTTGAGTTTTCAGTTGAAAACTGAAACTGTTGTTGTACTTGCTCTTTCAGCACCATCAAATAACACTAGGCATGTTTTCACCCACACTAGTCTCTTGTTCTTTCAAGAAGTTTCACTAGCAGCTCCTACTAAAGGGTGATGGAGACAAACACCTTAGCAAAGAGAACAGTTTCCTCTTTTGAGAAATATGTCTAAAAATCAAATGTATTGCAGGGTGGAGGGAATATTCCTTGCTCGATACAGAGAGAATAAAGCCTTTTTTATGTTGTCTCATCAGACTGTTAAGCTGCTCTTACAGAGTTGCTGGGTAAATAGTGGCTTGAGCAGAGTGCAGACTACTAAACATGTTTATGTTTGTAGGGAAACAAATAAACCTGCCTGAAGTTTCTTCTAATGCACTTCTACTCTTGATATATGGCTTCTCCTATCCCAAGCACTTGAAGTAGTAGCACAGTTTATTGCCATAATAGCAGTAGATAACTCAACTTGCCTTTGCCTTGGAAAATGATTGATTTTGGAAAAGGGTACATGTTTGCTTATAAAATCTTGGCAATGTGTTGATGAAAGTACTTTGTTTTCTTAAAAAATGTTGGGAAAGTATTGACTTTAATTGCATTTTAGATTGTCGTAGCAAAACAATGGTAAGAGGATAAACGTAATAGGAGCCAAAGCCAATTGCCTCCTACTGGGTTCCTCAGATTAGTAGAGGAATCTAAGCACAACAAAGCCCTCATGTAATGGAGAGGGGTGGGAGGGGTGGGAAAGGTAAGCATAGACCCAAGGGCAAGGGTAATGTCTGGGAAGTCTACAGACAGTCTAAGTGTTGACACAACTTCAGTCTCCAGTTTCAAGATCTTCATCACACAGAAACTTAGCCTTTTGCCTTTCTTGTCTCTATACCTCTCTTTCCCCTTCTATCACAGCAGATTCAGCCCTCAAAGTTTGGAGGCCCTTGTGTTGCTGCTAAGTGATTGTGTCCAATTGTTGCATGTAGAAATACCCATACAAGCAAGTTGGCTCAAGAGGATCTTTACTTTCATACCATAAATAATTCTGTTTCAAAATCTTGTATCAGACAATCTGTACGTAATGTGGGGAGGCTATGAAGCAGATAAAGTAAGCGTCAGAGATGGGTTGGTGATGGTGGTCCCCCACATCTGCCAAGCAGTGCATTTGTTAGCACACGTGTGCACCTTTCACGTAACAATGAAGAGGTGGTTGCGCAGACTGATCACCAAAGTGCTCGTACAGGGCACTGAGGAGAGCTGTCATCCAAGAGCTACACATCCTGATGCCCACAGTGCTACAACTTTGTTGGTGCTAGCATACATAACAAGTTTGACTTATCACAAATACCATTGACTGTAGTTGCACTTTCACTCTCCAGGCTAATCATTCGGAGGTACAGTTTTAAGTCAGGCTCATTTATTACAGCTGTGTTGACCTTTCTCTGATTTGCCATCACTGAAAGGTTGCAAATGTACTTAGACTTTCTTTGGCACACGGCCTTTCACCAAGCAGTTCCAGCCCTTCCTGATCCAATAGCGGGTAGATTTTATAGTTCTTAGGAAAAAACTGTGATCTGACAAAGTGCTTAGCTCAACTTATTTTCTATTGGTTTTAAAAGTAATAGGTTCTAAAAATGAACAATACTGTTAAATGTCCTTAGGCATTTTTTATACTATTAGCTTTGGTTGTATTTAGGAGATAGTGGTGCTTTACTCAGGTTCAGATCCCTATAGTGCATTTTTAAATCTTTTAAAAATCCTTTAGAAATCCTTTTAAAAACTGTTATTCACAAGGTTAACAGTAAAGAGAAAAAGTTAAGATGAGAGCAACTGCCATGAGCTTATGGTGAGGCTAAGTGTGATGCGCTCAGTAGTGAAAACCAGTAATGATTTGAAATCTTCCTTTCCAAATGCCTTTATAGAACACTTCCCCTGGCTCCTTTTGTGTCTGTGACCTTGGGCAGACTTACTAATTTTATACCATTGTGTCTAGTTATTAGTAGTTTTTTTTCATGTTCCATAAGAGACCCAGCAAACTTTCTTACCTGCAAAAATAATTCTTTCTTTTTTTAACTTCTCTATTTGAAAGTATCTGCAGAGCTGTCTCTGGTGATTGGCGCATCTCTCTGGAAACCCTCTGGGGAGACTCCCTGAGCTGAGAGTTCTTCTGCCCTCTCTGCTTCCTTCCCCCCTATCTGAGAGCAGATGGGGATCCCTCAAGTTTCTTCTCTTGGAGCATGTGAATACTCAGCCTGAGGGTGTCTAAAGGGTGGCTGTACAGAGAGGATGTACAGAGGGTGCCCCGCGGCCAGGCGCGTAGGCACCTTGGAGTGCAGGCTCGCAGGAGGCGAGCGTTCTCAGCCGCAGCACAGACCTGTGGCCGCTCCCCAGCGCCAGAAGCTCGCTCATCCGGTGCTGCTGGTCATTAAATGGAACACCAGGTTGACTAAGGTTATCTGTCAAGTGATTTCACAAACTGGGGGAGAAGCCATGGCAGGGTTGGTTAAAATACGGTCAGAGGCATCAGGGAGCTTAAGGCTAGGGAGAGTTCTGCATGTGTATCCTGATGTGAGTGACTAAGTGAAGTGTCTGCGCAGAAGAAACAAGCTTACCTCATTAGCTATGAAATGTTCTGCTGCCTGCCACTCAGAAAGCCTCGGGACCCAGCACTGATTTTCTCCTTCCTCTCTCTGCTAGGACAGCTGGCCAAATTCAGAATTGCTGAGCAGCTCAGCTCAGCTGAAGGAACGGAGGAAGAGGGAAGCTTGGCTTGGCACTTCTGAGACCGGGCACCTTTTCCTCCTCAGCAGTCCCATGGGCAAAAGCTGTCACTGCTGTTCTCCAGCTCTCCTTGCAGTGCTGAGATTTAGCAAGTAGTTTTGCACAAGCATGTTTAAAATATTAGAAGAAATTGTATCTGCCAAAAGGGAATTTACCAGGTAATCCTCTACTATTATTCTGTTTCTTAGTTTGGTGCTGCTTACAAAAAAAGAAGGTGGTGGGCTCCTTCATAATGCTGCAGGGAAGAATGCTGGAAATCTTTTTCTTTGCCCAACAGCAGAGAAATAATAATGTAGTAATAACGGTGGTGGTGATGATGATGATGATGGTGATGATGATGTATTTCATTATAGAAATGTAAAAAACCTTGGGCCAAATCCCACCAACTATAGTCAAAGATACCCCCAAAGACCCCAAAGTTAGCTGCCAACTTTTGCCTGGCTGAAATTGCCAAATTCTGCAGTTTCCATCCAAAACCATAAATCTTCCCAGCCCCTCAGGCAAAGCTTTTGGTGATCCAAAAGCAAGCAAATAGTTTCGTGGCCGATGCATGAGGCAGAACAAAACCGTACTCACTGACTGGGAGCAGAATTGGCTCTGCAGTGCTGACAGGAAGAGGAATGTATGGTGGTCAGTTGACTTGGCACATGTGTTAAGGGTAACACATAGGGAATAGGTATTTACTGCATTAAGATGTCATTCTGCAGCCTCATTTCTGCAGACTCTGAGAAAGCCCTGAGGGAAGTTTGTGGAAGAGAATGAGCTTGCGGACTCTGGAACAAAATTAAGTAGGGAATTTTTGAAAGAAACTGAAAAGAGAAGGGAAAATTAATTTGTTGGTCCGTGAGATCACATAAAACTCCCTTGGAAGAGTTCCTAAAGAAAGGATTGTATTTACTCTGGAGAGGGAGCAAACAGTTTAGGCCTACAATTTTATGGCCAAGTCTCGTTTTTTAACCTGCTTTCCTTCTGTTTTCAAATCCCAGAGGTAGCACAGTCGTTCCCAGAAAGTGCAACTGGTCTCTTTTGATAAGGTCTGATAGCAGAGATAAAGAAAATGAGCTGCCATTTACCTTTAAAGACTCTCCCAAAGGTACTGTCTTGTTCTTCCCAATAGCGGTTCCCTTTGCTGTAACTTCTAGGTAGACAGTGGGAAACCAGTTGCTCTGACGTTAATGAGGGTGATGAGTTTGCTGGGTTAAGAGTTGTCCCCTTGGTGCATAGCATCAGAGAAGGATCTGACTACCGCAGTTCCTCTAACCACTGAAGGGGCCAGTGAAAGATTACTGTCCTCTGAACTGAGCTGCTCTGGTGATATGAATTAATAGAGGCAGCCAGCCAGCCCAAGGGAACTACTTAGTTGGAATCTTGCTTTCTTGTTTGTAACCTCAGACCCAACAAAATAATATGAGAAATGTATCAAGAGGTACCTGCTGATTCCTGGAAGGATCAGGTATGCATTACACTCTTTTAAGAGAAATTATTCAGCCTTTACCAAATTTAGCAATTAAAAAGGATCACACCAATTTGAACTCTAAAAATTAAACTGATGGAGAAGACTAAGAGATCCATCCAGGTAAACACCTAGACAATCCTTTCTGGAACAGAGATGCTTTTGGAGGTTACCAAGCAAAATGCTAGAGGCTGCTTAAGTGCAGGAGGTCAGACTAAATGAGTATGGTTGTCTTGCTGGCATTAAATATACTCATTCTATCAAAATAAACATCCAGTTTCTGTCTACACCGCTAAGACTTGGAAGACATCATTCAACTTTGGACATGTAGCAGAAGTGTGAGAACACATAGAGAAGGGAGAAATCAGTGATGCCCAGATATTCCTTAGAGCAAAATAAGAGTATCTAAAATCATCAGACCATAATGATAGACAACAGAGACAACTGGGGCTCCCTAAACTGCACTTGCACCAGAGCTATAGAGTGTTAATACTGCATTTAGTACTGTTTGAAGACAAAGGCACAGCCTCTCTTAAGAGTGATCAGCAGTTTGACAGCCTCAAGAACAGAGATACCGAGTTATTTAACTTCCTACAGGTACAGATAGGCTGGGAGGAAGACGAAGACAAGCTGTTTCCAGGATCTCGATATACTGAATAAAAACATACAGATATAAAAGGATACTGAGGCCGTGAGGCAGAACTAGGTAGACGATAACACTAGTGGTCCTTAGTACAGCTATGGATTGGAAAGGATAGAATTCCCACTCCAGGTGTTGCATACCATGCTGGATTAAACAAGTGGAAACTGTGACCTGGTTGCATCTTCCAGGGCATTTGGCCGTTTGGGAGAGCACTTCTTGCTTAGCTACCCTGGAAGAGCTGGCAGGCTCAAGGTCCATGGAGACCCTACTGCTGTGGCAGAAGCTCAGGCTGCTAAGTAGCTTGCAATAAAGCAGCCGCTTTAGGGTGTTGAACCCAGAGGAAGGAATGTGTCATAATTACTGAAGTCCGTGTTAAGCCACTGCCATGCTAGAAAGTGGTACCCTCTGGGGCAGCAAGTACCTTCTGCGGGTGGCAGAGCAGAATCGAAATTGAGCCCAAATTCCTCCAGTGGGAATGTGACCGGAGGCACATCTGCGTGACCCTGGTGCCACTGCAGGTCCTCATTGACTTCGTGGTTCCCATGTGGACCAAGGCACGGACTTGCTTATATCATTACTGCCTAAAGCTGTTGCTAGAGATCAGAGACATACTGTTTGGTACAAGTGAGTCAAGGGTACAATTAAATGCTTTGTCTGGTCTGGGGAAACTAGATTAGCTCTAATTTGCTACAAGCAAATTTCCGTTCCTGAACTGAACCGTGGCAGCATGTTTAAATGATGCATGGACCAGTGATCTTACCTGCATTAGAGTGAGTAGGAACCAAAGAGTCTGCAGAATTTGTCACTGGCTGCTACTGTGTGCCTATCCCTGAAGCTGAGTAATAGTCATTTCATTTTGTACTGCTACGTCCTTGAAATACCTCCTCTGTGGGATGCTTATGTAATAAGTCACAGGTTTCTAATTATTTATTGCTTCTGTCTCGAGTATATTTTGCAGGTTTCTTTTGCAGTTTATATACATTTATTTGTTTTACTACCACTTTGCATTCTAAGAACAAATCATCTCTAATAAAAAGCACATTTCCTTGCGAGCAGAATCAATTTCCTTCAGAAGGCTTTCATTCCCTGATTAGTGTGTTACATTTGGTCTTCACTAATCACATAGTTAACTGTGAGCAATAAAGTTCTTAAATAAATAAATGCTCTGGTCCAAGTCAACGTTAGTCATAATGGACAGTTTCCCACTTTCTGAAATACAAGATGTGACTGTGCTACTTAGGCACTTACATTCACAGTAAAAGTATAGCAGTTAATGCCAGATCTGTTTTTTCTGCAGGTCATTAGTATGTTATCAACAACTAAGTCTTAGCAACAAGTTGACTTGATTGCAAGTCAGCAATGCAGTGGGAAGTTTAAATGGGTGTGATTTTTCAGTTACTTTTAAAGGTTTGGGGTTATGGCTTCCCCCCCCCCCCCGCTTTGTGTTAGCCTGCTCCAGAAGCACTCATTGGGAAGGTAATGAAGTAGAAGGTTTGTACATTACTACATCTTTCTGTGCTTCCTCTTCATTGGTTTTATTATTGTAGACTTTGAAACATAAGGAGAAGTTAGCTGTAAGCCATTCCTTCTGGTCAGTGTTGGATGTGTATTAGAGAGTTATGTTCTCAGATGGAGGATGCATTTTTACTAACTGTGAACAGGGGTAAGTCACTGTGGATCAGAAAACGTGAGATGTGGTGGAAAGCCCATCATATGGCTGCTGTAGCAAAATAATGCCTTTCCCAATACTGAATTTAAACCAGCATTTGTTGGAGAATCATGACTCCCTGTGGTCCAGCAACCACTCAGATTAAGATATGTGGTTTCCCTAATGTCCATCAAATATTGTTGGAAACCATGCTGGCTAGGCTGTAAGGTGAACAACATTACATGGGTGGTATCATTTCCCTGCAGAAATCAGAGGGGATGGGGGGAAGGCAGAAAATAACTTCCAGCCAAAATACATATAAAAAAGCATTAGTGTTTATTTTAAAAACATCATGTAACACTTCTTTAGAGTTTCTATGTATGTGTGCTTAATGAATGAGAAAAAGGCTCTGTTTCTTAGAGGAGCCGATGACTTGGAAGCTGAGAAATGTGAACACAAAATGTTCTGACTAGCCTTGAGTTTGGCGTGTGTGCATGATCAGTTGAGTGGGGTACTTCACACTGAGTCCACGTTTGGCTTGGGGGTTAAAAATAAACCAAGGGTGTGTGAGACAGACAAAATAAAACTACGTATGGTGGACTTCTGCCTTAGGAGAATGTGGCCGCGTTAGGAGATAACTCCACTCTACTGAGCAGTGGCTTTGCTGTGCACAGCGCGGTGGGACACCTGGGTATCCCCTCCAGCCTGGGGGTCAAACACTACTAATACATGAATCTGAAAACCACAGATTCCTTTCTCTGTACGTTCTTCACAGCATCCTGGGCAGCAGTTACATGATATATATATAAATCTTTGCTGCCATAATGAAGGTATACTTAATCTTACTGGGAGGACTGGGAGTGTATGGAGTCATGACTGTGATAGCACCTCAAAGTGTTACTGTAATATTGTGACCATTTTTGACTCAAGTGATCTACCAGCATTCAGGGTGTCATGAGTCACTTCTACTGATGAAGGAATTGATAGTAGAGATAGATATTTCCTTTTCTTTTTTTTTTACTTTCTATTTCTAAGCAAAAAGTACATATTTTATTTCTATTTGAAATAGTATATTTACATTTAATGTATATATTTTGCCTATATGCAGTGACCTACTACTCTATGTCTTGCCTCACTGAACACAGGCAAACCAAATACAAGAGGGGTTCTTTGCTTACAGTGTCCAGAATCGTTACAGTCTGCACTTTGTCCCAAATCCCTGTTATAGATTTCATTGATTGCCTTTGAGCCCCTCCTGTCTTGTTCTCTGTAGCACAAATAGCACCATCGAATAACAGTGATCTCCCCTTGCCATGTTTATTTTCAGACCACATGAAAAATACTCCAAGCAGCAAGACCAAACTCTTATTCAAGCATCATATGTGGCCTGTGTTTTGGAACAAGGCTCCCAGTTTCATAAATTAACCTAGTTGCTTAATGTATGTCTCGGAGAAAAGCTGTCGTGATTACCACTAGTTTTCTCTAACCAATTTCTTCACTTGTTATTAATATTAACAAACAAAATTATATTAAGGAAGAGAGAGAGGGGGAAGTCCTTATTTTTGCAGTAAATTTTTAATGTGGGATTGGGCAAACTGGGCATTGAATTGTTCAGTTCTATAACCACAACCCCCAAATCGCACGTGTACCTCTGTGCAAGTGAATTTTGCATGTACGTTCTGTCAGGGAGTCATAGCAGTTTCTACATCAGTTTGCAGTCATCAAAACATCTATAAATCCAGTGCTATTTGCCAGCCTCACCTGTGTATGTTTAGTGTTGAGCTGCTTGCTTGCAATGCTAATGCTCTTTGGAAATGTCCTGCTTTACACTTTGATTTCCTGATCGTTGGTTTCTTTTAATTACTCTGAAATTTCTTTTAGAGAAGAAAGCAATGACAATCAAGAATACAGGGGACTGCATTTGCGGACTAGAAACAGAGTACAGAAAGGAGCCTTTCACTCCAGAGCTGCTGGTAGGAATCCAGCTCAGGTTCAGACTTTGCAAAAATCATTACTGTGTGATGGCTTCTTGGTGCCCTGTACTCTGCATCCACAAATGAGTCAGTGTCCACATCACACAAACCACCAGAACAATCGGTGCTACTGTAATTGGGCCTACTGGCAGAATCAGTGGAAAGGGCAGGGACTTGAATGAGCATGGAAAATGAGCCGCTTTCTCCCTGCTCCCTCAGGTCACCTTTGAGAGACATCTGTGTGAGGAAACTTAGAAGAAATTTGATCTGTGGTAGCTGCCTTCTGGAGATAGATGGAAGACTTTACTTTCTAGTACTGACAATCCGACACCCACTAACAAACATTATATTCAAGAAAAATAAAGATCCTGATGGGATTGTTTAATGTGTGAAAGCATGAAGTAAAAAAAATATGCTCGGTATGATTGAAATATAAACAATAAAATCCAAATGCTGACTAGAAATAATAGGAACAGAGCCAAACAAATATTATCAGGCATGACCACCGTTGGCAGCAATTGCTTCCCTCAAAAACACAGGGAAATCCTGCTCTTTTATTAAACCATTGAACAATCTCTTCGAGTTGAATCCTTTCTAGGCAAAAATAAAGGAGTGATTCCACTGTTCACACATTCTCTTTGGAGATGAGAACATGGATTGATAGAAGAGATGCTGGACTTCATTCAGCCTGAGATGATGCCTTGATGTCATGGAAACAGCGACTGGCGGGAGAGCTCTCAGCAGCGCAGGACACCATAAAGAGAGTGCCTTTAGAGAGAGCTGGGACTGCCAGCGTGCAGGTGAATCCGTGGTGGAGGTTGGAGGGGACCTCTGGAGGTCTTCTGCTCCAGCCCCTGAGCTTGGCACTTCCACTGTGTCGCCTGCTGTGGAGTAGGGAGGTCCTCGTCCTGGAATTTATCTGGTACCATTAGTAATCCTAAAAAAACCTGCCTCTGGCAGGAAACTAATCGTGCACTAATCGGAGATTAATTTAGCCCCATAGTTCCTGTAAGCTTCAAACAGTTAAGCTGTGAAGATGTCTCTTAATATGCTGAAATGACACAATCGCATATGCTGATTACAGTGGTGAATGTGATATGAATTTTTGACTAAGTGAAAGTAAAAAGAATGTGTTTGATGTCAAATAAGTGCATTAGCAAATCTGAAATGTTCTGAGACAGCTTGGACTGTTTGTGAATTCGTGCCAAATTCAACTAAAAATAGAGTAGAAACTTCAACCTCGAGTTGAAGTTTTCTACTGCAGTTCCTCGAAAACAAAACATTTTGACTTTTCATGTTAAAACAGTTCAAAAACTTAATTTAAATAACTTTAAATCGTGTTAAGAGTGCCTCAGACCCAGAAAGTTAATTCCTCAGTATTTATTTTGGTGTGTGGAAGGGGGGAAATTCAGAGGAACCCAATACAAAAATGCGTGTGTTTTTGAGTGTGTACATGTGCTGGGTGGGGGGGTGTTGACCACAAAGCTGAAAGAGAAATTATATGTTCTGTTCTTTAGCTGTAACCTGCCACATCTTTGCTTTTGTACTTGTGGGCTTCTCTTCAGCAGATAATGCTACCAGATTGTGTTGTGTTGTTTGTACAGAGGAGACAAGATTTAGACACCTACGTTCGTTGCCAGTTGTGTGGTAGGCAGGATTTGAAACCCAGGGCTGTGAAGGTGAAACCAGGTGTAACTCCCTGCTCCCCGGTCTCTTACGAGATACACCTCTGTCGTGAGGGTGGTGGGAAATGAGCACGTCCTTTCAGGGTAAATATGGAGAAGTGGTGTGGAGCACCACAAAGGTGTGAGGGCCAACTTCAAAGTTTCTGGTAGCGAGGGGATAACAGGGCCCAGAGCACACATTTCAGGGTTTTTTTTAAAAAAAAAAAGCGAGAGGATTTCAGCATCCTGTATCGCACCGCTGGGTTTTTTTAGTGAAGAGTATGTGGTGCATATTTTTCCCTTTTCTATGACCAGTGCTGAATTCCTCAGGGGACTGGTGATTCTGCAGATAGGCGCTGCGGAAAGCTCGGTCCCTCGGGCAGTGCCTGGCTCTACCTTCCACAGGCAAGGAGGAGAGGGGCCGAGGGGCTGGCGTTAAGCAAGGAAAAATCTGCATGGAGGCTTTCCATGTTTGATCAGCCAAAGCAAGATGCTGAATTCAGCAGAGGTTGAATTTATGAGAACAGCAGCAGGAGGTGGGATGAGGGGTTTAAATGGCGAAAAAGCTTTTAATAGTGGTCTTTGTATTATAATAAAAGTGTTTGTTCCAGCATCTCTGCCAGCCAGTGTAAGCAATATAAGTTTATGAGTAGCTGATACTTCATGTAATAGAAATGCATTTGTCCATCGTGAGTGCCTGTTACTTGGCAAGCAGATGACTGGTCATATTGTTAGGCAGACTGTTGTTTCCACAGGCAAAGAGGGACGTGCATTCTTCTTAATGTGAAGAAAAACTTGTAAAGGCCTAAGCCATAATGTGTAACAACACAAAACGGTATGTGTGAAAGCAACGCGTAAACCCCGTTGACTAAACTAGTACAGGATAAGATCACTACTGAGAAATATGAAATAATTAGTTTTGAAAAAGAGCCTTCCAAGGTAAGTCAGAGGCCAGAAAATGAACTGCTTTTGTAAATTTCCTGCAATACCATATAGAGAACAAGGTTACACATGAATGAAACCATGATGTATGATTTGGCTTCTTATGCATTAAAAATCCTTTAAAACTATAACTGCAGTGTTCATTCCCAAATGATTTTACTTTATGTATTTATTTAGAGAAAACTGAAACAGTTTGCCATTTATGTGTATTCAAAAGCTGCATATTTCCAAGACTATAAAGGAAACCTTAAAAAGAAATTACTTTCAGAAATCAAATAATGATATTTTAAAATGCATAGGAAAATGCATTAAAAATTAAATAGATGTAAAAAAGATAAAATCTCAGTTGTCCTTTTTTTGCTACTTGATCATAACAAGGGATTGTGGTGCACACATAAAAACCGTATAGCGTAGATTTTTGTTTATCGTGTGTATTTTGTTTTATGTTACGCATTTGCCTGAACAGTTGCTTTCCACGTTGTGAATTCTCTTTTGTGTGAATGTTTTGAAACACTTAAAATTGGAGATCATATAAAATATAGCTGTTTACAGCATTCTAAATTTTGTGCATAAACTCTCACACAGATTTTGGGTTTGTGTACACATACACAAAGTCTTGATTTTATAGTTCTTGAAGTTAAGTATTTGCATTTATAATAGGATGAGACCTAGAATGTTTCATTAAACATCAAAACTATATAAATAATACTTGTTTACAGGAACTGGGTAGCATACCCTTAAGTATTGGTGAGTTTTCAAGTTTTTTCAAGCACCCACAGCTTTCTAAGCATGTACAATATGAAAGTCCAAGTTATATATAGTAATGGTGTTGCTCAGATTATGTTCTCAATAAGCAACTATAGAAAGTGTGCAAGCTATTAGAGGAATACTATTCCATTCATTTATACCTCAGGAATATTGGAGGAATGAGATTCGTTGAAATTACTACTCTCAAATAATGTCATTGTATTAATTTCTCTGACCTTTTAGCAGAAAAATTAATCACTGAAGAGGATTTTTTAAAAAACAATTGTCTGAGGATAAAATTCACTCAAAAGTGTTGTTTTGCACACATTGCTATTTAAGGTACCTTTAATGTAACGGTTTTCAGCAAGTCCCTTCCATCGTGACTGCTGTCAAATAAACTTTTATATCGCCCTGCTCAGCAAAACCTTTGTACTACCTTCGAAACAATGTGCTGTTAATTGCTTGCTTTATAGGCTGGTGGATGGAAGAGAGTGTGTAAATAAGGGTTTCACATTAGTGAGCAGTGATAATTGGAGATGCCTGACTTTTTTAAGGGGAAGAGGTCAAATTTTCTTGAATTAGCTAGAATGTGGACTTTGGACTAAGTTTTCCTGTGTCCTAGGTGCAGCCTGTCTGTTCCTGATGCTGACTTACTCTCGGGCAGTGTTTTCCTTACTCCCTTGTAGCTGTGCAACAGTCTGTACAGTCTTGCGTAGGCAGAGCAGAAGTCTGCGAGTGACTCCCTGTCCTGGTGGGCAAGATGTCAGTGGAATAGTCAATGAAAGAGGGAATGACTTGATTCAACCCAAAACTTTTTTCCATTGTGCCACTAACCCCCACAAACCTTCATACCTCCACAGCCCTGCTGGGTAGATGTAATCAGAAGTTAAAGGTTGCCATCTAATGGTGAACATATATAATACAGTCCTCATGTTTTCTCTTAAATCATCTCTTCTTGGCTTTCTCTATGTACCTGCATGTCCTTTCTTTATAAGGCACTAGAGGAATGAGAATGAAATTTTCCTCAGATTTTACTTGGGATGATACCTGATACTTTATCAGTAACAAGATGTTGCAACTGAATGTGAAATTCCAGCCATTCAGTTTAACTGAATTCTAATTTCTTAATGCTTTTTCTATGAATTCAGATATAGATGAGTGTTCCTTCGAAAGGACCTGTGATCACACCTGCATCAACTACGCTGGAAGCTTTGAATGTCTCTGCCATAAAGGCTACACCTTGTATGGACTGACGCACTGTGGAGGTTTGGAAACTAAGTTTTGCTTATCTATTGTTTGTTTGCTTTGTGAACTGTTTACTGAGCCACACCTTCTTTTAGCTGAAGGTTTTAGAACTGAAGATGATAAACCAATAAAGTTAAAATGAAGTTAAAATAAAGCTAAAATAGCATGAGCTAGGTATGACTAAAATTTGAGCATCTCAAATTTGTTGAAGCGTTCCCAGAAAAACATAAATAAAAAGCAATGGCCACAACATTTTTGTGATGGTGGTACATATCAGCCTCAGTATAGACCAGAAGCCTGCAGCTGTGACACTTGCATCCACTGCTGCATGGATGCAGCCGTTCTTCCACAACCATCGCGAAGCAGCCTCATGGCTGGGGTTCATCGCACTCTACAGGGTAAGCCTCCTTATAGAGTTTACAAGCACAGAGTGCCAGTCGGTACTTCCACAGGACTGAGGTTAGTCACAATTGTATTTACATAAGAAAGGCTTCAAATGATGGGCAGCAAAGAGAATAGGAGAAGGATGTCAGTTTTGCAAAGTTTACAAATTTTGGCTCTGTTGGTATTTGTCCTGACCAGTCTGTGACATAAACTGCCTGTGAAACTCATAATGGAAGGCTGTGGGGTACCTTCTTCCCACCTTCTGTGGAGCTACTTCAGCTCTTCAACCTTTTTGGCGTAACTGGAAAGAAGTAGTGCTGTAATGTTTGGTTATCCAGGAGAGGGATATTTAAGTGCAGTATTACCACAATGACCAAATTAGAAGTTCAGCTTCTACTTGATCAAGGCAGGAGAATTTCAGAGCACTCTAAGTCCAATGTTTGCCAGGGGTATCACAGTATGAGACTGCCTGCCACCGGCCTAGCTAACACCCCCGGGTATCACTGTGGTCTCCTGCCTGAACGTTTAATAAGTGGGGTAGGTTTTGGTTGTGTTCAGAACAGAATACAGGTCAAAGGAGACCAGAGGGTTTTTTTGAGGGATTTGTTAAGTGTATTAAGTCCAAATTATGCTTTTAATCAATCAGGTCAGCATTACACAAACAAAAGTGGAAAGAGGAAATTATGATAAAACCTGAAAGCCCTGAATCTAAATTACTTGTCAGAAAATACTGACACAAAATAAACTCTCCATGCTACTTTTAAATGTAAAAACTAAATGGTTTTGTTTAGTTAAAATATGGCTAATAGTTGATTATTTAATTATTCAAGAGACAAACTAAGTAAAGCTTGCATCATACTATAAACAAGGCCCTGACTTTAAATCCACAAAAGCCATGTATTCAGGCCAGGTTCTGATCTGAGTCAAACTTAGCCCAGGGAGAGCACGCTAGAGGAATTGCTGAGAACAGTGTTGGGCCATAATGGCTCTTAATTTGTGGAGCAGGCATTGTGGTGCATATTATATGCAAGAGTTATCCTCTATGTATTCCTAAGTAAATTGTGCTACAGACTGAGCCAAAAAGATACAGTTAAAAGCTGATGTTGGTTTGTTCCCATGTGGTTCGGTTTGTGCCATGCAAACTGATGTAGCAGAAACAGATGCTAGCTCCTCACTTCTGTCTGAGTGCTGAGTTCACCTGATTTTGTAGGGTTAACGTGAGACACTGCTAATGATATCTCTGCCTGGCTTCTCTTTGGGAGAAAGGCGTAGGAGGTGTATGCTGGTGTCTCTTGTATAGAGCAGGATAAGTAATGGATTCGCTGTACAGTAGAGGCAGGCAGGAAGAGAAATAGGAGTCCATCTAAGGAAAGAGTTTGGAAGAAGGCTCTACATGAGGGCAGTTCTGAAAGCAAAGTCAGTGTCTGAAAGTTTTGGGGACCTATGCTATGGAGGGATCAGTAGAGAGACTGATCTTCAGTATCACTGTTAATTCCTTAATGACTTAATGTATGTATTAATTTAGGGAAAGCCTCAAAGTTTGGGGTTCAGCCTCAGTCTTTAAATAATCTTCAGCCTCTGTTCAGCTTCAGTCTTTTAAATAAGACTGAAGTAGGACCAAAACTCTAACTGGAAATACTCAGTGCTGAACTTTGGGCACAAACATAACCAGATCCAAACCTCCTGCTTTTTTCCATAATGGACAGATCCAAAATCACAGCTCTGAATCCAGACTTTTCCAGCCCTGAGCTTTGCCGCTCAGGCCTATCATTAGTTTTAGTCAGCCCCTGGAGAGTGATGTTTACAGTGGAACAAATAACTTACCCTGGCTGCCATCTGTGTGGCACTGAGCAGAAGTCAAAACTAGGGAGAATTAATGAGAACCTTCAAAAAGATTTGGTGCAAGCTTGCCCCTTAGTAAGCTTTCTCTCCATCTTGTTTCCCTTCTACTAGTAAGAACAAACCACGTGGCAACATCCTTGTTCTGGGCCTTCCATGCTGAGGGACAACCTTTGTTGCTCTCTGGGATCCTTTTCATGTCATCTCTTGAAATAAAAATCGTGTGTCATAAGGGAACCTTTTAGAAGGACAGTGCTAGCGCTTACACCACCTGTTTATGTAAAGCCCTACTTGCGGTGTATATTGGCTCGTTCAGTGACATTAGGAAAGTCAGTAGAATCTGCGGGACTGTTCAATGCCCTGGGAATTCGGCTGCTTCTTCAGGAGCTTGGTTCTGGGCTGAGGTACTTGACAGCAAGAGCTCAGGTTTGAACAGTTCGGCCAGAGCTCAGTGGCAGGAGCACTGTGGACTAAACGTGTGTTTCGAAGTATGGGTTCACATGTAGATCCCACTCAGCATAAGCCTGACCACTATGTACAAATTTGTCCCAGAAAAAGTTTTTTCTGGGACTATCTCCCTTGTCAGTGTTTGGAATTGCTGACCCAGGACCTCCAGAAGTCCTGACTCTGACCCAAATCATAACATTGTCTAGAAACATGCCTGTTGTTAGGCATTAGGGTCTCTTTCTCAGTTTCTTTTATGCGTGTACTCCATGTTTTCTAGATTTTTGCTTAACCACACAGGCTAAAATCTTGCATCAGAAAAAGAAAGCTTCTGTCTGGATTTCAGCAGCTGCCCTAGTAAATACTCCGATGTTCCCATCAAGTTCCCCAAGATGCCAGAGGAAAACTTGGCTAATATGTGTGGGCCTGCATTTGTTAGCCAGTGCAGGGCCTATGTGTGTGCTTGAGCCCAGTCCCTCGTCATCCCACCTCCTACCTGTACCTCGCCCTCTGGCTTCAGGTGGGCTCACTGGGCTTCAAAACTGGGGCCTGGGGAGCACTGGCTTGAGCTCAGACTGTGTTCCTGCAGACCAGACGGATTCAGGCAGTGCCAAGCGCATGGCAATCGGAGTGCAAGCCTGGGCTCAGGCGTGGTTTGGAAAGGCAGTCAGACACGCGGGCTGTGAGCATTTATGGCCAGACCTCCCTTAGAAGCACATTAAGTGACAATTTTCCTTCTACGGTTACATTTTGAGGCCTATCATTAAGCCAGAGTATTAGCAATTCAGTATATTTCATGTTGATTTGGCGTCATTCTAGCTCATTTGAGCATATGTCAGGTGGCACAACCTATGTGCCTTGTAAAAGTCTATTACAGTGATGCTACTGTTTCAGCAAGCAGATGGGTAGCTGCATCCAAAGGGCAGAAACCACTTGTTGTTGAGGTTAGTGCAGTGCCTGAAATAACTGGGCTGTGGTTCATAACAAGGGCTTTTAGGTTATGGCTGTACTAGTAAATTAAAGAGTCTGGAGCAGCAATGTGCAACTGGTGGTTCACAGGTGCCATATGACAGTTTTGGCCTGTGCCATCTAGTGCCCCAGGTGTGCCTGAGCGTGATGCAGGGGTGAGTACATGGCAGCACAGCTCCTGCTGAGCGTGACGGATAAACGTCCTCTCTGGTGGTGGGTGGCGAGGAGACGAGATCAGCTGTGTTGGCACAAGTATATAAATGCTGATTGCATAGAGTAAAAAGGATATACCTCATATTGACTAAATACTTTTCTAATGTATCAACAATTGAAAGCGTTTATGTGGAATATCAGTGATAACGTGTCCTGTAATTGCTTTGCCTTCATGCAAGCTTTTACCGTTCATTTTTATTTGAGGAGTAGAAGACTGAATAAACTACACTTCAGCTGCTAGGTTCCTATCGAATATATAGTTTCCTCCTTCATCTGAATCATTTCTAAAAGCAAACTCTGTGAATCACTGTGGAGAATTTATCTCCCTGTTATGCAAAAGTGATCTAATCTCACAGATGTTTAAGCCTTTGACATTTTTCCATATAATGTAATGTACATTATTGTCCACATGCTGCAGACACTTTTGAGCGTGTTTTGTATCTTGTGAGTACTTCCAAGAATTTCAGTGTAACTAGTCCTGGCGAGTAAATTGTATTGTATGCATAAATCCTTGAAAGAGTAGGAGCTATACATGTGTCTGAGGACAAATACATGCAATATGCACTAAAATTGTTTGACATGAGTATTGTCTGCATTTATATATCTTTGTATAGACTTAAATATAAAAGATATAGTACAAACATATCCTTATGCACATATCTTAATGCACAGTTATACATGTGTACATATGGTTAATAGTCTTCTCAACTTTAATTACATTTTCAGATATTGATGAATGCAGCATCAGCAATGGTAGCTGTGACTATGGGTGTCTTAATACAATGGGGAGCTATGAGTGTGTCTGCCCGCCTGGAAAGAAACTGCACTGGAATAAAAAGGACTGCGTTGGTAAGTGTGGGAGGCTGACTCAGAGGTGACTGTGGTGATGGTCCTGTTCTCCAGGAGGGTGAAAAAGCCCGTGGTTTTGTCTGAGGGATGCTGCGTTTTCATAATACAGATCCCCAAATTCATTTTATAAACTCAGATGACACCTGATTGTATGGGAGTCCGTGGGGTAGGATATAACTGCAGGTGGATTAGAGAATGGGCAATGTGTTGGATTTTATTTGTGTTAATTTTTTTTTTAATTTTACAAATCCGTTCACACAAATCTAAGTCTTATTATTACTATTTTATGCATTTTATACTTTTGTCCTTAATTTGTCATTTGTCCATCTCTGTAACCTCAGCTATAACTCTATTTCCCTCTAAGACTAATTTAGACTATTCAAAATATTTAACTGTTTACAAGTAGGACATGGTATTCAGGTTAATATCTACATTCACAGCACTATACCCCAATTTTTCAAGTTATCTCAAGTATCCCGCTTAGTACAGAGTACTGACACTAGCTGTGTCAAAAGTATTAATTGCAATGAGCACAAATCCTGAGACCACTAAAATTATGACACTTGCTGCTAGTGCCACTTTGTGGCAGGTCTGAATTTCTGTATCCTTTAAGTAGATGACATTTTTCCTGGGGTCTTATTTGAAGCACAGCAAATCTTGGCCATGGCTATAGCCATTCAAAGTATTTTCTGTGAGATTCTAATTTTGTTTTCACGTTTTTAATGGGAATGCCATACCTTAGGTCTTTCATAGTCAAATTTAGGTTGTGGGATTTTTGTTTGGGTTTGGTGGGTTTTTTTAACCACGAATAGCTTCTCATAGATACATTTGGGGCTGTTGCCTAATACCTAACTGGGAGGAAGGCAGAACAAGAAAGGGTGGGACCTTACTTAAGGGAATCTCTGCACATACTGAAGGAAAGCACTATAGTCTGGAGTAGAGAGCACCGCACTGGCCTCTTGCATGGTCATGCAGTTGTGGCATTTTTTCACTTACATGGATACTGCAGTATGAAAACCACTTTATAACCAAGGTGGGGTGGGGGATGAGTATCTCAAGTTGGGTTTCAGCCTTTGCCACTGACTTTCTTTCTAACCACAGCTACGTACTTCATTTTTCCTGCTCACCTTTACATATATTACCTTCCCTGCTATATAGAGAATGAAGTACTGTAGGAGTAAGAAATGGTTAACTCTGGTTTTTTAGTTTTCCACTAGGTCTCCCTTGCAATGTACCAGTTAGTCCTCTGGAAATGAGTTTGTAAATTAACAGCAGGGACTAAGATTTTTTTGAGGTCTGGTATATAGTTAGACCACAGAAGTTTTGTGCTATATTCCTTTTCAACCTACTAAGAATGCTGTTCCCAGGGTAAGAGGCTGTATTGGAAATATTTTCCTAGTTGTAAATTTCTCTTCATTATTTGTAATAGTCAGTTGGAAGATGGAAAATAGAGCACCCTTCGTTATTGATACACACTGTTTTATCTGATGAATTTAATGAGGCTTAAAATGAGTGTCATCTCCCTGCTGATCGCCTGCCTTTATTACCAACATTGTTTAGAGGAAACTGCATTCTACATTGTTATAAAAGCACAATAAAAAGGAGGAGAATGATATTAAGTGATCCTGAATGCCACATGATTTGGAGACATTTGCATTAACAAAATCCTCTTTTGCTCAGCAATGACACGTTGCACTTGTGTTGTCTCCTCAGTCCAAAGAAATTTCTTTAAAAACATCACCAATGTAACATAAAAGACCTTAGGAGGGAGGTAAGTGGAGGATGATTATTCCCATATTTGAGATGTGAACATCAGGCTTGTTTAAGGGACTTGTATACATTTATATTTAACCAGCAGTGGGGCCAGGAACATGAACCAGCTGGTGGCTGCTGGGACCCTTCTTCTGCACTCAAGCCAAGCCAGGCAAGGCTCATTCCAGCTGCTGCATTCAAATTGCCCTGTTTCATCCCAGCTTTTCTGGGCTCTTCCCAAACCCTGGCAGACCCAAACCAGTCTGGCTGCTGCAGCTCTGATCTCCCCCCTACCTTGGCGTGGTTCAGTAGTGAGCTGACAGGTAGGAAGAAGGACATTCGCAGTAGCACAGTCATCCATGAGCAAAACAAGAGTCAGCCAAGTCCCTCCTGTAAGGTGAGCATGTTTGGAAGAAGTAGCAAGGAACAGTCGGAGAAAAAGCGTATGTACCTGAACAGGTGTTTTTACAGGGCTGGAGCAAGAACTGCTCTCCAGACACCTGGCTGAGATTTCACCAGCTGATGCAGTGTGAACTATCTGCTTGAAGAGGTGCCCAGCTGCAGCTGGCCGGCAGTCAGTGCAGAGGTTAAATCTCTGGGGGAAAGGAGGGAAGCAGCGAGGCTGCCTCAGCACAGGTAGTGATGGCACCTGCCAGCTGAGAGTGAACCTTGTCGTCTGTGTGGAGAAAGATGTACTTAAGTAACACTTCAGTCCCAAAAGATGTCAAATCAAAATAAGTGCAGGATTATAGTTATCAGTGGCATACCATCAGCTCAGGGTGAAGCACAGAGACTGGTCCAACTCTTCATAACAACTTTGTCATTTCAGCTAAAACACAAACAGTCCTTTACCTAAATACTAAGAGCACCTTGGGAGACCTGCAGGATACTCTGTCGTCATCCTGCCATGAAGCCAAGAGGAGAAGCTGGGTGTTTCCACCGCACAAGCCGCAATGTGCCTCGTGCGGTGGGCGCTGATGAGAAATGGCCGATGTCCGTGTGTGTCACAGTGTCCGTTCTAGCATTCCTTGGATCATTTTGGCAGCAGCTGAAAGGACTGGTGGGACTGTCCATCTCCATCCCAGCATGTCCTGCCTTGCCTCTGCCTGGCTGGGAAGTTTTCTACTAGAGAAGCTAGAGCATGAAGCTAAAATTAAAAAGTCTGAGAGTTTGAGAGAGAAGCGGAAAACACCATTTTAGCAGTCATCTAAATAAACAGATCTTTGTGAGGGTGACTCCTGTGCGTGGGGTGGTAGTTGGCCTGTTAAGCCAGAGAGCTGTGCCTCCAAAAGTGGGGAGAGAACATCTCGGGTCATTAGTATTACCTGTTGTTTCTGAGATCAAGATGTGCACGCAGAATTGTGCTCGTAATTAGAGACACACCTGCCTTCTGGAGTGCAGGTCTGGACCTGAGCAGTCCCAAAGTGGACGATAGGAGGGGAAGACTGATCTAGAGTTTAGGTCTAAAACTGTGAAGGAGTTTCAAGTCCTCAAGATGCAGATACTCTCTCCCTAATACGTGCTTACTTCAGAAATGCCTGGGCCTGTAATTTTGCTCTGTTGCCACTTCTACCTTTCCTCACCACTGTATGCAAGTGGATGCACAAGGTTCTGCATTGGGCAGCGTCTGATTTTTTTTTCATTTCTCTTTTTTTTTTCTCCTCAGAGATGGTGAAATGTCTCCCAAATGCCAAACCAGCTCCCAAGGCTCAGCTAGTGTGTAGTAAGACAGGAGGCATAGAGAGCTGCTTCCTGTCATGCCCATCCAATACTCTTTTTGTTCCAGGTTTGTACAAAGTATTTGTCCTCCTAAGTCTAGAACGTGACTTGATGATTTTTCTCTGCTAACACGTTTGTGATTCTTGCATTCAGTTTTTGTTATGGACAGCTGTAAATGAACAAAAACATACATCAAATTGGGCCAGACGTGCACATCACCAAATACAAGAAAAGCTGATTGTCGGTTACATTAGAGGTCTCGCCCTTTGTTTAATTGGAGGTGTCCTTTGCGGGAGTGGGGAAATTCTAACAAAAACTTCAGAGACAGGTCTACCTTAACCAGGATGGTACAAAAGAAAAATTCTAATATACTGAATTGCCATGTCAAAAGTGAGGGAGAAAATGCACAGTTGATTTCAGTGAATTCCTGCTAATTTTTAGTACCATGTTTTTCAACTTGAGTCGAGTCCCCTGTGCCCATCCAGGCATCTGCTTAAAATGATGGACCCTGCATCACGGCCTGAAATACCCTGTAATTGTGTGATTGAGCAGGAGCAGAAACGAATCCCAAAGCGGAGGGTCCCCCTGAGAGGAACTCAGCTCGGCGAGCGCAGTCCGAGCCGGGGGCAGGAGGGGACGGGTGGGATACACGGGGAAATTTAATGCTGTGACTGCCACAGCACACGATCAAGCTCCCACGCCAGCCAGGGTAGCGTAAAACTTCCATCAGCTCAGCCACGGGCACTGTGGTGCGGAGGATGACCTAGCAACAGCTTTAAACCTGTCTTCATGTCTCATACAAAATGGATACAACTAAATCTGTCTCAGGAGGCTGTATGGCAAAAAGGATCTCTCAGTATTAGTTGCTGCAGTTGCTGAGTTTTAATAAATTTTGCTGGTAATAGTTCATCTGAGTGTTATTTATAGAAATTCAGGCATTTCGTCTTCTTCCCACACACACCCCCCTTTGTTGTTGTTGTTGTTGTTGTATCATTTGCTACATGTAATTGTCATCTAGAGTTTTGCAGGGCAGGTGGGGCGGGGGGATTGCTGCTGCTTTTCCATATATGTTCTGGTTCTGACACAGGATTATTTTCCACAAGAGTGTCTCTACTTTTCATGTTAGTCCTGGCATTATATGTGGTAGAGCTGTTCCCACTTTATTTTCAGTTTAGCAGAGATTACTGGAACCATGCATTTATCTAATTTGTATGAACCAATACACAGTTTTATCTGTGCAATATGTAAACCCTGTTATGGTTCTAAGTATGTTATTTTTTTGTTTCTGCCAATAAATTCTGTCAGAGTCTGAAGCTAAAATTATTATGAAAGCACATGGTTTATTGTTTAAATTATAGAGATGATCAAAGCACAAGGACTCTGCCATGGACAAACACAAAATATTTTCTACTTGTGCACCATGGAATTATTTACAGCTAACCTCATGCCAAATTGTTTATAAAATGTAGCATTTCAGTGCTGGAAGAAATGAAACAACACGTGTAGTCAACACTGTGAAGCAGTAGCCCTTGGCAAACTATTTCAGCCATTTAAAATCCAAGTTCAGCGCTTAAAATGTCTCCTTATTTAGCAGTATTAATAGCTTTGTTCAAGCACCAAACGTTAATGCTTGGTGTGGCGAGGGGAGCAGATGCTTTGCGAGGCTGTTGCCACATGTGCTGACTGTGAGTTCTGCCCCGCAGATTCGGAGAACAGCTACACGCTGAGCTGTGGCATTCCTGTCCAGCAAGGCAAGGCTCAGCAGAAACGCAATGCGACCCTGCCCAGCTGCGCAGGTAGGTGCTCTCCTGCTCACCTGGTCCTTGGCGTCTAGGAGGTAGGTGATGGAGGTCCCCCAGACCATTTGGGAGTTGCAAGACGTACAGCTCTCAAGTTACACAAGGGCAGAATTAAGGTAGCCTGTGTTTCATCATGCACACACTTGCTTTTCGGCAGCCTCTCCTTAGGGGCCGGAGCGTACGTAGTTGCCCTCCACTGTGACATGGTGTTGGTAGGTCACTGTGGAAGTGGTGAAGGTTTGAGATACATTCAGTAAGGATACAGAGGAGTAATTTATTTTCCGTAGTCCAGCAAGGCGGTAGCGAGCATATCAAAATGGCATTTCTTCCCAGACTTGGAAGTGAGCCAGAGGGGCCCATCAGTAGCACAAGAGCAGAAGGCTACGGTGGGTCCCAGCCCTCACCTGCAAAGTCCTTCCTCAGGAGCACAGGCCCTCCTACTGGGGATTCCCAACAAAAAGGTTATGAGGCTTTTATGAGCACATACTGTGTTTCATTCATCTTGTTCTCAGGAATGGCTGGATTATTTTTGCAGAGACATTTCAAAATGTGTCTTAAAGCTGATACTCAGCATAAAAGAAAAGTTCAGCTCAAAATTGTGAAGTCTGGCAAAACTAGCAGCAGCTGAAACAGCATCTAGCAGTGGGAAGTGCAAGCCCACTTTAGGTGTCATTACCTGCTGTACTTCTCTCCGATTTGCCAGTTTTCTAACTTTGACTTTCTTACATACTTGGAATGCGTTAGGAGGTACGGTGCTGTGGAGTGAGGTAACACGGCAGAGGATATGTCTGCCTGTGGCCCAGGGGCAGGCTACCTCTATAGTCCTGGTTCGGCAAGGCCCTCCCAAGGAAAGAGGGACCCACGTTGCGGCGCTTCCCTGCGACCACCCTCCGCCTGCTCCAGGTCCCATGGGCAGCCCGCAGCGGCTGGCAGGCGACGGGCCAGGCCCAGCCTTTTCCACCGTGGGCTGAGCGAGGAAGTCGGCCAGCAGCTACATTTTCTAAGCAGTGCATGGCTGCATAACAGCCTTTAAAGTCACAAGACATAACTGGCCTGGATTTAAAGCTGAAGAATAAAGCTTGCGAGCCATAGACCACAGTCAAATAAAGACGTTTGCTTTGGATGGTTTTCAGCTGCCAACAGCGTAGCTCCACTAAATTAATCTTATTCCTGGTTGGCGTTAGCAAGAGCAGAACTACAGCCAAGTAACATGGGAAGTCACAGACAGAGTCAGGAAAAAAAGGTAGGAATTAACCTTTTTCATAGTAAGAGACAAATTCACCCAAATTCCACCAAGATGTGCAGGCCTGCTGGAGGGGAAGCGTATGTGCAGAGCATGTGCGATACTAGCAAATTCATTGATCTTTATGGGCTCAAGAGTGCTTATGTGAAAAAATGAACTCATGGAAATGGATCCACTTGTACGCTGTCTTCTATGTCACAAGAAGACTTTTGAGTCTGTTTTTAAAAATAAGTTTCAGACTTCGTTTCATCTGCATCGCAAATGATAGCTTTTTTACTTTATATCAACAGATTCATTAGCCCCTCCAATCAAGCAGAAAGCTCGTTTTAAAATTAAAGACGCAAAGTGCCATTTACGGCCTCGCAGCAAAGAAAAAACAAAAGATTCTGGGAAGCAAGCTGTTTTAGGTACGTGGTTTCTTCTAACATGTAAACAGCATTCTAATTTTTTGTTTGTTTGCTTGCTTGCTTGTTTGCATATTTTGTTTTCACACTGCAGATGGAAAAAAAAAGTAATGGTTTTCATATTTGGATCTGAATTTAAGTTCAGGCCAAGGTTCACACTCTAGCTGAACAGTGCCTTGGGTTTGGATCTAACAGTGCTGAAGTGTCACCAGCTGCTTTGAAAAATCTTTGTTCAAAAGTACATGAGTTTGGAATTAAGCTGATCCTTTTTCTGGCATTGGTAATGGCAGAAATATCCTGAGACAAAAAGCAATGACCAATGCAAAGTTAGATGAAACAATGTCAGTTTGGTTTGGTTTAGTTTTCCAAAATGAGGTTTATAAAAGAAAACAAAAGCTTTTATTTATTTGCTTTATGGTGAATTAATATCCTATTGCAGCAGCAAAGACAACCCCTAAGCGGGAAAGTTATAATCAAAATCTGATGTTACATAGCCTTAGATCTTTTGTTATGTTGGAGTGAGTAGTTATGATGTTAGAAAAAATATTCAGAAAATTTAGAGATAATTACCAAAAATCTGAAATTAAAAAAAAGTTCCATCTCAGGCTGAATCAAAGTAATCAAATGTTTTTAAAACTCAGTATGACTAGGTATGGGGTTTTATTATTAGTAGTTTTGAACATCACTTTTAAAGTTGAACAAAAAAGAGATTTTAAAAGTTATATGGATTTAACATATCTTCATTACATTTATTTCTTGTCCTCCATCCCCTTGATATTATGACAGGGACAATTAAAGAGTGTTTGGCTGTTATTGCTGTGCATTTCCACAGCTTAAAATATTTGGAGTTCATTTAAATTTAATATTAACTCAAAATTTTCCAGATTTTAATACACAGTATTGGTGTAATTGCAACAGCTCCTATTGTGGCTTAAAGCAATTTAACAGCTTACAGCAAATGTCTGCTGGTGATGTAGTCTGTTGTGGATCTGTCTTACCACCACTTTTGCTAGTGAGTGAGGAGCCATATTTGAGCCCTGAAAAGAGAAGAGTAAAAATAGCTATCCTAAAAAAATGCTAATGGTTTAAAGATTTTATTTTTAAAATTTAGACTCATATTTTATCTTTACCCTGCAATCTAGACATTTATCTCTCTAATTTTCCAAGTATAAGCTTAAAACAAGTCTCAGTTGTCAAGATGCTTACCTTGTCCTTATGTGTTGTCTTCTTTTAATAACATGTGATTATCAGACTCATTTTTAAAGTCATAGAAGTTGGTTTTTTTGGTCCATACAGTCACCACAGGAATGTATTTCTTGGAGGCGTTTTCTTGTCCTTTGCTTGCTTTGCTTTGTGTTCGTTATGTCATCTGAACTTCTGGGTCTAACAGAAAGATCATATCATACAACCACACACTGGTGGCTTGAGTGCTAGAAATTTCTCCCTGACCTGGAAGGTCCATTGCCTATGACAAAAAGGATGTTTTTCACATAGATTTCTTTATATAGGGAGAGGGTGCTTATGTGATTGTGTCCCAACAGGTTGTGGCCTTTCTCCTCAGTGGTTACACATAACCGATGAGGGCATTCAGTTCCTCTGGCTTGTGATAGGATGAGAGCAAATGGCCTCAAGTTGTGCCAGGGGAGGTTTAGATGGGATATTAGGAAAAGTTTCTTCACCAAAAGTGTTGTCAGGCATTGGAACAGGCTGCCCAGGGAAGCGGTTGAGTCACCATCCCTGGAGGTATTTAAAAGACGTATAGACATGGCACTTAGGGACATGGTTTAGTGGTGGAGTTTGCAGTGTTAGGCTAACGGTTGGATTCGATGTTCTTAAGGGTCTTTTCCAACCTAAATGATTCTGTCATTCTATGATTTCCCCTCAGATAAAGCCTTCCAGTATATTTTCATAACCTCCCAATCAAAGGCTTTTAAAACCTTTGATTGTCATTGCTGGAAGGGTTGGAATACCAGGTGGTAGTTTCTAGAGGCCCAGGCCTGCAGCTCTCATGAATTTACAAAAATTGACTCTCTTGCTTTGTTTAACCATCAAATGACTGTATATAGTATTGCTGATCTTAACTAGTTTCTGTAAAGAGCTTTCTAATCCTTATGCAGAAGAGAGACAGGCAATTACAGGCATGAAAGGTACCACTGTGCAGCTGAGCATCACCACACCGTATTTTTGCCTCCTGCGTTCACTAGGAAAATGAGCGAACCCAAAATTGCACAGAGAAGGAGGTGTCTAACAACGCATGTGAAATGTTGTGAAGCCTGTCACTGCATTCATGATAACCCAGCTGAGATATCGCTTATTAGCGTGCCACTTGCTACTTTGCTACTTGATTTCTTTTCTATGTTGCTTCTCTTATGCAAAGGAGGTCAATTCCCTTGTACAGACAACTGCCAGGTGACCTTTGTGAATCTCAAGTGTGATTCCTCCAAGAAAAAACGCCGAGGCCGCAAGTCACCATCAAAAGAAGTATCCCATATCACCGCAGAGTTTGAAGTGGAGATGAAGTCAGAAGAAGTCACAGGTTTGTGAAAGATCTGTCTGTGGAGGGAAATCAGAATTCAGTTCCTCAGTGTGTTAGAATCTCTTTGATGCTATTTCATCAAGCTGCCACACAAACCTTTTAGCACAAGCCTCATTTGACAGCTTCCAAACTCAAAGTTTCAGAGATTTAATTGAAAGGAATCAGGTATGAAATTAAGCCAAAGGAACAAAGATTGAACCTGCAGCAAAATTCCTTCAAAGCCTCGAGTTAAGTCCTGTACTTCAATTTAGTCTGATTTCTTTAAACAGCAGAAGTGCTAATTGATGCACAGAGAATGTAAGGATTAGGTAGAAGTTCTGCAACGATGATGATAAAAATATCCTCCAAAATGTTAAGTTGCTGAAACTTCAGTCTGAGAATCAAACATTTTTATCACACATTTGGAAAATTCATGTTTGCATAACAAATTCAAGGAAGAAAAAGAATTGCTTCAAGTTATTCATGAGATGGAATATTATGCTATAAAACCCAGCCAAAGAAAACGTGGTCTGAATTCTATAAACATGTCAGTCCTCAAAGGCAGGTTTCTTAACCCTGAGGGATACCTCACTAGCAAAGTGATTCAAACGGTAATCGTGCCAGAAAGCAGCTTTCTTTATGTCAGTCGAGTATTTTGGTCAGGGAAGTGGGAATAATTCCCAATCAACTGAGTAAAGCATGGGCAGACAAAATTCAGAAACATTAGTGGTGGCAGACTGAACGCATAACTGGAAGTACAACACAGTGGGATTGATACCTTCTGCAGCCCTCTCCCTGTCCGCTCAGTATAACCAATTTCTTAATGCTAGATACACGATAGCAGCACTCGGTACACACTTGCAGGCCATGAAACTCAGTTTGATGGACCTCAGTGTACTGTCTTGTCCCTTTAAAAGGCCTGATTTTGAATACAGTAAGCTGCTTCTACAATTTGTATGGAGAAGACAGTGAAGCAAACAGAGGTGTCATAGTGCGATGCAGGCTAAGCTTTTTGTTAAGCACCGTTTTTAAACATGAATCTCAATTGCTTCTAGTTTTGTTATCATTTCCCATCTAGACACCTGTAACATTGACTGTGTTCGGAAAAGGATGGAGCAGAAGCTGCAAACTGCAATCAAAACATTGAGGAAATCTATTAATAAACAGCAATTTTACATTCAGTTTTCTGGGACAGAGTATGAAGTGGCTCAGAAGCCAGCTAAAGCTACTGAAGGGCATGAAGCTTGCAGTACAGGGCAAGTGCTGCAGGATGGAAAATGTGGTAAGTCCCAACAACTCTATTCAGCCATATCCCCCAAAACAAGCAATCCAAAATTAACTTGTCCATAGTGAGCCAGGCAGGAAATCTATGAGGTAACAGACAATTTAGATCAGTATTACTCAGCATATGTGCATGGACCATTGACAGTTCAGAAGACTTTGAAGGGAGTTCATTAAATGATTGCAGGAAAACAAAAGCATATATATGCGTACATTCCCATGATGTCAGTTGGTATGTATCAAGGCCTGCCACAAGGCAATGTTGGCAAATAGTTCCCAGTTACTCCCAGCATCTTACGAAAACATAATTACAGTTCTGTAAAACAATAATATGGTGTTTGCCTAGATGCTCTGTATTGAGTTTTATATCACCTCTCTCACTCTCCTCACCACCAAATAATCCGTGACCCATGGATATATATATATTTAACACTCAAGAGGTCCAATTAAAAAAAAGAATCTATAGAAATCTATTTTAACTTTATGAATACCTAATTTCTTTAAGCCTTTTCTGAGGTTATCAAGCTCTAGTGCTTTACTGGGGGCAGTGTGCTAGCGCAAACCTATTAATGGCAGTTCTCAGCACTGCGAGCTTTCTAATAACTTAGAGTCATGTTTTCAAAATCAACGTATCTATTTTTCCAGCTTCTTTTAGACACCAAGTGATTTACAAGCAAAACCAAATAGTTAAGTGCAGATCTGGTAGGTGCCTCTAATGAGTTGGTTCAGAGGCTGTTTTCATCATATAGGAACATGTTTTCATATAGGAACAGTGATTTAGAAACTGTATGGAAAGACTGTTGCTATTAGTGTCTAGAAACCCATACATTTTAACTACCTATATCCAGCAGAGAAAAATGTTTACTGCAGTTATGTGCCCTGTTGCAGCAAGAAAAGCATGTGTATTCATATCTGTGCTGAAAACACTTTCCAGTTGGGGTGTTTGAGTGTCAGGAGACATAAAATATTACATGGGATACATTGCCCTCAGAGAAATCTCTAGAACTGATCTCAGGAGACAGACTTTTTGTAGTTGTCTGCCATAAAACCAACACGTAAATGCACCTAGTGTAAACTAAGAATTCACATCACTTCCCATACGTTATGCACCACTGTTTTAATTAAACTGCAATATACCATTTTAAGACTGCATCAGCTTTATTAACAACATATGTCTGATAAACACTTCAGTGCAGTACAATGCCATTTAACAGCTTAAACAATAGAAGAAGGACCTCGCCCTGATGTAAATTGACCTAGACCGCAGTGGAGCTGGGCCTGTTTACATTAGGTGAGGATCCTGGACTAACATACGCAAAACATATGCAACTATAATACTGGGGCCAAAGAGATCCATCTTCTCTAAATGTTTGATATGAAGGCAAATAATGTGATCAAAATGAAACTCCTTATGTAGATTCCCCTTTTCTTTTCTCAGTTACCTGCAGCACGGGCACCTTTTATAGCGGAGAACATAATCAGTGCATTCCTTGCTCACCAGGAACATACCAAGACACAGAAGGTCAACTTACCTGTGAGCCTTGCCCAAGTAACGATGGACAGGGAGTAGCGGGCGCCCGGAATGTGTCAGAATGTGGAGGCAAGTTTAATTTGATTATAAAAGGATTAGGTGTTGCCACAGAGCCTGTGAGGCATGGAGGCTAAAAGAGGAGAGAGCCTTCCACACTTCTGTCTTGTAAAGGTAACAGAAGAAATCTCTATGTGCTTACAAGCAATACGCAAAATGTTTTGGCTTGTTCCATGCACTGGCACTGCCGACAAGAAGATGGGACCTGCTACAGCAATGTGAGTTGTGGTATGGAAATGAGCAAGCCAAGCAAAGCACTTTGCTTCAAGTCAGGTATGGAATCGGGACATACCTCGACTTGTAAGGACTCGTCAGGTATATTGTGAGCCAAAGGGATGGATTACTTTGGACTGGTATTGGTGAGTCTAATGAACTTGCTGATTTAATGTTTTGCATGAGATGCAGTTTACCTGGTCTAATCAGCAGCAACCATAATTTTGAGATAGTTATGCTGCAGGGATCTGTAACCTGGACTCAGAGCTAATGTCTGCTAGTTTCAACGCTGCTTGAATTCACTGTAGCTTTTGGCAAGTGATGTAGCATCTCTGACTCAACTTCATGATACATAAATTAGATGATAATGATGAGAATACCTGATTTCAGAAGAGAGCTGTTCTTCTACTGTAACTTGATCAAGATAAGGTTTTAAGACACAACTGTTAATTATTTTCTTTACCTTATTTCATTACAGGTGACCAAAATCTAATTTACAGCAGATACATTATTTGACTTTGAAAGAAATCTGTCCTATCTGCGACACAAGTTCTAACTTTAAAGCTCATCCCTGTAATTTACATTAATGCTTTCTTCAAGGATATCTGGAGTGAACACACAATGAATGTCACTTGAGAAACTGCTGCTTTTTCCCCATTCACTGAATAAAAAATAACTCTAGTGTCTCCAGTCCAAACATACAGTAGATTTTGCTGATTTACTGTATGAAGGAACTATCACAGGAAAATTCTTGATATGCCTGTGCATCTTTGTTATGTTGATTTGTATTTATCCAAAATCCAACAAGAATAGATTATCAAAATAAAAACTGAGTTTGTAGAGGTTGACTATATAGAATACTGACCAAAGCAGCACAACAACCAGGGGAGAAAGACTGTGTTGTTTCAAGGTGTGCATTTGAATTATTGTTCTGCATAACAACAAAAAGAAACCCTTCTGATTATTTTTGCAGAGTGGATCTGTCTCAAAATGTTTGTTGTCAGATCACAACAGTCTGTTTTTCTGCTCAACTCTCCCCTTTTTTCTTTCTCTGAAAGTGGCAAGAGAGAATATGCTTTGGACTTCATAAACCTCCCTGTCAAAGATTTTATCAAAATCAGTATGTCTCCGTAAAATCTGTCAGCATATGTGATGAAACAGTGTATTTTGATGAACACAGATTTGGTTAGAAATGTGCTCACCAGCTGTAGTCAATAGTATTTTTGCATCATATCTTCTGGAGCAGTAATGTCTGTGTAGTAACAAATAAGCTATGACTGAAATCCTCACCCCTACAGGTGAGGCACATACAACAACTATGTAAGAGGTTTTAAGTGCCTATTGTGTAGAACTCTATGTTGTAGCTGCAAGTGAATAACATGCTGTGATTACTTAATTTACATGTGATCCATGTAGGTACAAGGCCAAAACACAATTAGAAAACCTAGTCATTTGGGGCATTTCTCAGGGAAATCACCTCAGATCTATTTTGTTGGCAATTTCAATACAGAAGGCAAGAAGGGAGCAAGTTAGCTCATTCTTATATACAGGTAGGGACTGAGACATGAGTGCTGAAAGCATCAGATATTTAGCAGTATTAAAACCCAGCTGTACCACTTCTTTAAAAGGATGTGTGTAAGCCATGCTCCACATGTACTTAATTTTCATACTAAAATCCAGATCCAAATCTGCTCTTCATTAACTGCCTTCATATTAAAGTACAGTGACCAGTTGGACCAGACCAGATGGATCAGTTTTGCTACAAAAACAATAGCAGAAGTGTCTTCAAATTAGTAATAGAATATTTCTCAGAGGTCTGTGTCACAACAGCCAGCTTCTACAGTCATATTCCAGCCAGCTGGGATGGAAGCGCAACTAAATCCCAGAGATCCTGGTCCCACAGGTGTCCATAGTTTGACTTTTGTGGGGACAGAACTTGAACTTTGCTTTCGCTCTGGAGCTCTGGTTCATCCTAAGTGCCAAGTACCCAAGATACTGGAAACCCCCAGCATTTCCCAGTAAGTATCAGGGTTCTTAAGAGACCCCAACCCCACCTAGAGCCCTCAAAACTTTCGGGTTTTCAAGCCAGTTGTTTCTGCCTGCTGTTTAGTTCTCAGGGAAGCTAAATTACAAAGTATTGGGATTAGGCAACCTCAGGGAACACCTAACATCTCAAGGTGCTGGTCTCCCAGGCTGGGGTGGTGTGAAGATAGGCATTAATGCCATAATCCTGATTCTCAGGTAGGTTGTCAAGGAGTAAAGTACTCAAGCTAGCAAGAACCAAGCCAAACACACACCTATCAGAAATTGCCTGGAGAGCAAGTTTGGAAACTACCTTGTATCTGTCAGTAGACTCATTCACAAAGTGCTTTGCTTTACATAAATCACCATTTTCTGGCAGAAGAGCTTCTGACAAGCTTTCTTTCTGACTAGTTTTCACAGCTACCTGGAAAGCTGCTGGTGTCAGCTGTTCTCACAGACAGGGTGCTGGACTGGTCCCATCCAGTCTGGTAAATCCCATAATCTACTGTTTCTGTATCTATAAAATGGAGATATAAAAAAACAATTACTTGCTTCATAGATCTGGTGCAAAGATTCATTTTTTCCTACGAAGTGCTTTGAAATTCTCAGATGAAAGACTTGGTGAAAGTACAAAGTATTCTAACAACATCTTAATAGAGCCCTTGCTAAAAGAAAAACCAAACAGAAACATAGGTAGCAAAGAGCTTATTAAGAAACTAGTTGAATTTACTGGTGGTGTTTTTAGGAAGCATTTACAGGAACAATACAAAATCAGCAGGTAAGATTCGAATTTGATCTGCAGCTGTCTTGTTGTCACGTCTTTAAGTTAAAGGAAGTATTGCTAATTACTAGTGGGTTTTATACTTTGTCCAGAAAAGTCAGCTCACTAATACAGATGATAATTTTCAATTTCTAGGGCAGTGTTCTCCTGGGCACTATTCTTCAGATGGTTTTAAACCTTGTAGAGTCTGTCCTCTTGGTACGTACCAGCCTGAACCAGGAAGGACCCTCTGCTTTCCATGTGGCGGTGGGCTTGTGACCAAGTATGAAGGTGCTGTTTCCTTTCAAGACTGCGAAACCAAAGGTGAATTTAAAATCTCTCCACAATTCATATTCCCGCTGCTTGCCCTTTTGTTTGTAATCTTCAATGCCAAGGGGCTTTGAAAGGCTCCAAAACAAACATAGTCACTGTATGTAGAAACACGGTGTGTGATTAAATTAAATGGTCAGGAAATCCGGAAACTAGGAGTGATCTCCCAAAGCTGCAGAGACTTAACAGGCTTTATGGTTTTCTTTGGAATTTACCACAGGCAGGTGCAGAGTCAGCGCTGCAACTGGTAAGTGAATTGGCTCTGCTGCATGGCAAGAAATAAGACAAACTTACATTAGACAATGCCTTAGCCTTCACATCCTGTATATTTTTATTTACCAAACTAGAAAAACTAAACACTACAAAAATTATATGAAGTTAAGGATTGATTATTAATGGGCTAGGCAGAAACTGTAAGCGTGCAACGCGTTGCGTGTTCCATAATGTCAACTTGCAGTGCAAATGCTGAAGAAGGAATCTGCCCAAATGCATTTTGGTTTAGTTACTGGAATGACGTGCTGGCCCTGGCAAACAGACACTAATGGAAACCTCTCTCTTGCTATTGTGAAAGGCATTTTTATTGTTGAGGCAGATAGGTATCAGCTTCCATTTGTTAGAAACTCATTGGAAACCACTGTATTAAATACAGTGAGAGACCTATGTAGCACGTGTTACAAGTTTGTAAGGGTTTAGCTCTAGTCTTTGGAACATAATCCTAGTTAGAAAGTCCTTTATAATGGCAAATACAGGGAGACGATGTCTTTTTTGCCTTTTATGGTCTAATAAGTATACTGCGAAACAGGGGTCATGACATATGTCCAGGGTAGAGGAAAGTTCTCTCTGCACTGAAGATTGCTACTTTCTGAAAATAATACACCTCGTACCTCACAGTTCATTGTTCTCCTGGACACTACTACAACTCTACAACACACAGATGTATCCGATGCCCTGTGGCAACATACCAGCCTGAGTTTGGTCAAAACTACTGCATCACCTGCCCTGGGAACACAAGTACTGATTTTGATGGCTCCACTAACGTTACACACTGCAAAAGTAAGTTTCATTTATATTAGTTGTGAGATGAAACCTATCTTTGGATCTGAACTGCAACTTGAAGGTTCCATCTGTCAGGCTGGACTTCAATTCTGTATTTCCTAATTAGCATATATCTACTGCCAGAGGGAATTGTAAAAATTGGGAAAACAATGAGAAAAAAAACTGGAAAAGTGCCACTTGATGCATATGATCATTTTAGCTTTAATGTAATTTGGCAGAGTGCCAGCTACAAGTTAAAACTACAGAGCTTTTGGTTTCCAGATCCTCTAAGTTGGCTTGCAGTGATGCATATTCCTCTGTGTCTCTGTAGAGCACAATATCTTCTATCAGAGTAACTGCCATTTTATAATAATTATAAAATACTAGGAGATATGGTCATGCATACTGCAATTGCCAGGTAATTGCTCACGACAGTGAAATCTTCTCATAGGCTTTTTTGCAGTACTCAGCCTCCTATCTTCAATTAACATTATAAATATCCCTAAGGATTGCAGTGCAATTTTATTTGATCTTTTGTGAATGGCTGATTCCTTTAGGGAAGCAATTTTTTTCATCTCTACCATGCTAATTTAAGAGACCATCTCTATAATAATTAGGTAATGTCATCTAAACTAACTATTCATTTGCAAGTCTATCATAAGTTTTTATTTTGATGATGTGCCATGTGTCTTTGAAGGCTATCATAATTTCTAATGTAATTTAAGTAAATTAGATATTTGTGAGGAATTTGAAGAAGTCTGATGATTTTCCTGTAAAATAAAACCATCCTTTTCACTTCTCTGTCTTAGATACTCCCTGTTTTCAAGCCAATTTCTGACCTTTCATAATCTTTGAGGCTTGGATTAAGCAAAATATTTAAACCAATATCTAGTTTCATGTGGGTGAGTAGGCCTGGAGAGATCAAGCTTAAGTAACTTACTGAATCAGGCTTCTGTGGCAAATTCAATAGGAGTTTTGAAAACTCAGAAAGTAAAACTGATCTGTCAGTGGAGATTCCTTATTAACTGGTTTAATCTAAGATAAAGCAAGGCAGATCTGTAATCAAGATAAGGTTGGCTGTTAGGATCATCACACTCATTCAGCTAAATCAGGTTAAAAAACAAGCGAAGTTAAACCAGAATACCTTCTGCACATCAGCATGGTCTCAGTGGTAACGACCGTGTGAGTACCTCCACAATGGGATCATGCTTATTTACCTGTGTTCCTTTCTTAATGAAATGTTAAAGCAGCCTGAATGAAGTGTTGAATCAGTTTATACACCCAGCATTAAGGTTTTGCAAATCAGTTGGAGCAGCCCTGCAGATCAAGTATTCCTTTAAAGACTTTCCATGCTAAACAAAGAGGCAGCTGGAGAATGTATGCATTTCTAAAGCCACAAGGAGGAGTTTAGACTTGCTCTTGACAGATCTAGAAAAACACCTCAAATTAGCTAATCGGCTAACACAAATGCTAATTTATGTTTCTCCACAGACCAGCACTGTGGAGGAGAACTTGGGGATTATACTGGCTACATTGAATCACCCAACTATCCTGGAGACTACCCAGCTAATGTTGAATGCATTTGGAATATAAATCCACCCCCAAAGAGAAGAATACTCATCGTAGTACCTGAGATATTTCTCCCAATTGAAGATGAATGTGGTGATGTTTTAGTAATGAGAAAAAGTGGTAAGTTGCCAGACATGGGTTATAGAACTATTTATTGCAAACTGGCTGAGTGGAAAGTTCATATTGAAGGGATGACTGTCTTCATCTATCTGGTGTTTCTAAAAGGATTATTGAATGAACTGGCACTGCAGGTTAAAACAGAACACTGTACCAATAACAATTAACAGAGTGATATTAATTATTCAAGTGTCCTGGCTGAATCACAAATCAGTTAATGGGCTTCTGTCTGGCCCAGTTATCACGTGGGATAGATCACTGCCACTCTAGAAGTCAACAAAGCTATACTACGTTATATTGGGAGAGCTGTCTCCTCATCTGTACAAATTGTGCTCTCACCATTTGCAAGTATATATATACTGCTAAGTCTGGGCAGTGACACAGGTTGGTACACCTGACACCCTCAAGAAATCCAAAGTTTTCCCAATTTTATGTGGAGTGGGGGGTGAGTTGTGTCTTTGATTATGAAGTTAATTCAACAACTTCTGAAGTTGACACACCAATAAGATGCACTCCTCCTTCAGTCCTATGCAGGCATCCAGCTTGTGGTGATCTGTTGTTAAATCTCCAAGAAGCACCAAACCTGAAAGGCAGTTGTTCATATGGAGCTTTGTTTAAAACAGCATATTTTACTTGCTAAAACAGTGTATTTTATTTGCTGAAACAATTTTCACAACTTTTTATCCTTGAGGGCTTGTGTTGACATCTCTGTATATCAGAAGAAACCTGCTCACTATAGATGGAAGGAAATTGTATCTGTCCAGATGAGGTTTTTGAAAGCAAAGCACTTACTGTAGCAAAACAAACCAGTCATCCTTCTAATCCCAAACTGTGGTTCCAACAGTGAGTAAAGCCAGGCACGTCAGGGAAACGTTTGACTTCCAGTTCAGTACCAATAACAGTACCAGAACAACAACACTGGAAAATGAGGGCAGTTTTTCAGAGTTCTGCTTTGTGATCACTGTATGTTTGGCATCCTAAGAGTAGATCTTACGAATATTTATTATAGTTCATGTACAGTCAGCTGCTAACATTACTGTGAAAAAACTAATGGCAGTTCCAGAGTTACAGTTAGATCCACTATTTTGCACTTCAAGAATCCAAATCCCATTCAATTCAAAAGGTCTCTTTTTGCTAACATTGGTGAAAGTTGAATCAGCCCTAGCAAGTTCAGATTTTAGGTTACAGTTGTTATTTTCCCTAATCATCCTGTGGCTACGGAGTAGGTTTTTTGAACTAGGTAAGAAGCTATTTTTAACTTTTGTTTGAAATTCATTTCAACTTAGAGGAGCCTTATGATACATTCATAATGACTTGAAGACATCCTGCACCCTCCATCTGTTACTTACGTTAGGGGCAAATGGGGGTCTTTCTGGTTCCCAGCTATTAGCTCCATTTCAGTATAGAAAAATGACATTTTCTTTTCAAAGCTGCAAGCAGGTGTTTTGCACTGGGAGGTGCTGGTCCATGATGATCCCAGTAAGAAAGGCACTGAGACTCTGTAAGGTATCATTTTAAATGCTATTTATTACAGCTATCATTATAAGGAGACAACAGTATAGATAATCCTACATCCCTTTAGATGGTGGGAACCACAGGTATCAAATGGCCTCCGATCCACACACAGCATGCTGGGCACACCCTGTCCTATCCCTTCTATAAGAGATTTTGCCCTTTCATTCGAGCCATTACAGGATTTTCTTACAAGGAAACAACTCTATCATTTCTGCTGTCAAGCAGAAACAATGTTCTCATGAGCGCTTCTTGCTGCACTTTTAGTTAAAGGCAAGGCCACACAGTAGCATAGTCACTGGTACCAAGTGGGAGCTGCCTGCAAGTTCCTCTCATTACCACCAGCGGGCTGAGGTTATCCTGCAGCCATGGGATTTGTGCAGCACAACACAGACCTGAAGGCCACACTGGACAAGCAGCACAGCACAGGCCTGGCCATACCTGGGTTAACTGGTGCATCACCACCTCCTTGGTGTGCGATGGTCTTTTGGTCAGAATCACTACACCAGGCTATTACATTCTGAGAAGTGGTTTATTGCTCTCAGATGAACTCCCCGAACTGGGCGTGTAAGGAGCTGGTTACCACATCTGCTTGGGATGCAGCTGACTTGTTCTTACCTATCTGGGCCCAGCATATGGGAACCCTGGAATTCAATGCTAGAGTAGTACACAAAAGAAGTAATATTGATAGTAATTTTATAAATGTTCAAAAAAACATCTCTGACACCTCGCTGTCTACTTAAGCTTCTTGCTGTGGGACAGAGGGGTTCCCATTACCTTTGTGGAAAAACTGCTCCTTATAGACAGGTAGCAGCAACATCCCTTCTATCACAAAAAACTTCTGCTCTCAGGAATACATCAGCTGAGAAGTGTCTTATCAATTTGATATTTCTGACCTCTAGATCAGGAAGGGTGCAAAAAGTTATTTGATAAAGAACATTTATTTATTTATTTAACCTTCTTTCTAGCTTCTCCTACTTCAATTACTACATATGAAACATGTCAGACTTATGAGAGACCTATTGCATTTACCTCAAGATCGAGGAAGCTCTGGATTCAGTTCAAGTCAAATGAAGGAAACAGTGGCAAAGGATTTCAGGTCCCCTATGTGACTTACGATGGTGAGAATGGGATTGTTTTCCATCTTCATGTTATATCTGAATTATAGAAAGTTGTCCTTTAGAATCTCTCTTATGCTGATGACAGAGACAGAAGAATGAGGAAAAATTTGATGTAACTCATTTCAAGTCCAGTGAATTACTTCAAAACCAGTTACAAAGACTTTGAAATAATACCTAATTTTAATTTTATTACTTTTCCTAATACTTAAAGGATGGACAGAAGGTTACACAGAATTCTTTAAACTTAATCCTTATCCCACTGAATTCAGTGAGACTCCTTTTAATTGGCATTTATCATATGCATAATGAGAATACCATTAATTGCTGTGCATTTTAGGAAGCCCCTTCAATCAAGTCCTACTGGTAACCCACACAATTTTGAAAATTATAAGTTAATAAAATCACAAGTCCAACAAACTAAAACAGTGATGCAAAAAGAAATATCCTTTCATTAACCACTGTCATAGATCCATGTTTTAAAACAATCTAGCTTGTCATATAAATTATGCATTAAACTGTATATTTTGGACTTTGGGATGTAGCTAAAACTAAGACTTTTCTATGATACCTTTGGCAGCTGTTAGTCCATCTCTTTTCCAAACAGCAGTGCAATTTTGTGAATGATGAGAAAATGTGTATTAAGCAGGTGATTCAAGAATCCAAATGAGAGCTGTTCTCAGGGCAGAAAACAAGGATCTGTTCCTGACTGTGCTGCTGACTTCACGTATAACCTTTGACGGTTATTTCATATCCCTGGCCTTGTTTCTTCATCTCTAAATGCAGATAATAAAGCATTATTATCTGGACTGAGTAGTTTTCTAGGGATAAGTTAGTATTTATAAGGATGACTCAAAATTACTGTTCTAAGGCAGTACAGAATTTTAATGCGGTTAGACTACAGCAGCTTGAGAGACACTGAGTAATTAACTGGATACTAAATTTCTCAGCTCTGTCTTGAAGAGGAGGTCTAGCTAATGTCTGGCTATTATCCTCCCAAAGGATGTCACAGTCACTCAACTGATCTTTATTTTGCAGAGGATTACCAACAACTAATAGAAGACATTGTTCGAGATGGACGATTATATGCATCAGAAAATCATCAAGAAATTCTAAAGGTAAGAAAATTCTGCTTTATCTGAGGCTAACCAAGAATTCCTTTTCCTAAATATTTTCCCAAGATAGTTCTCATTACCCTGATAAGGTCATAATATTTAAACCTCAAGTATGACCCCAAATTAAATTCTCTGTCTTCTGAGGCTTATGCTGGTATTTGGAGCAGCACAAAATCAGTAGCTCAGCTGGGCTGAACACGTGTGTACGTCCTTCACTGAATCAGGAACTAGACGAAATGTATGCTATCATGATTGTTCATTAGAAAAATTAGTCAGCCAAGAATGAAGAACCTATTGTTTGAAGAGCCTTCTTCAGCCTCAGTCTGGCATGTGTTTAAATGAGTCATTAAGTTAGAATTTCCTGCGCATTAAAAAATGTATTTACCTAAATCACTGTCCTGCCTCAACAAGACACAACCATAATGTAGCATTGTAAGCTGTCCATGAAGTGGTTTTCCAAAGGCACAAGCAACACACTGGAGAGAATTGTGAAGGAAGACTGCTGGGATGCCACCTATAACAACTAACTAATTAAAACTAAAAAAAGGCTGTTCAGAAGGCAAAATTCAGCCCTGTAAATGTACAGCTTGGAAGGACAGGAACTGATTAACAGCCAGCTCCCCTGCCATCCCTGCCCCAGCCCTGCCAGTATTTGCTCATTAGAGCTTTGAGGTCACTCGGGTCTTAACTCCAGTGTATACAGTCAGGCACAGGCTCACTTGAGGCTCTGAATCAAGACTTTACCAAGGTACAGGAGAAGGTCCTTAAAGAGCTCAGTGTCACTGAAGACCAGCCCTCTCTCTTGTTTGTGGAGGAAAGGCCCTGGACAACAGCCTGAAACAGGCTGGAATGGCAGTCAGAGGCAGTTTGCAATTCTAATGCCTAACTTCTGCAGCCAGTTTGTGGTTAACCCAGCTGCTACCCTCTCAGTTCAGGACCTTCCAGGAATGCTAACTGCAAAAAAGGGTCTGGCACAGTAGAAAGATTCGTCGGAATAAAACCCCACAGCAACATGGAGTAGTTTCCTTACACTGCTTTACCCAGAATCGAGTTTTGCAAAAAAAACCTGGTTGTTGTTCATTAATTTTGAAAGTTGTTCAGAAACTAAATCCAAATACTATTTTTATCTAATACATATGTTGTCTCCCATAGGACAAGAAACTTATTAAAGCTCTCTTTGATGTACTGGCACATCCACAAAACTATTTCAAGTACACAGCACAAGAGTCAAAAGAGATGTTTCCAAGATCATTTATAAAGCTACTGCGATCAAAAGTTTCCAGATTTCTACGACCTTACAAATAGTCTAGTGGTATTCAATTTTTGGTTACTTTGCATTCCTGTCAAATATTGTCTTTCCTCCATAGTAGAAACATTTGCTAATTTGAAGGCTCTTTTTTTGCAGTCTTTGTTTTCAATTGTATATTGAAGAATACCTGTAATGTTTTATAATCGTTAAAAGCCAATGTTCTGAATGGGGTTTTTACTACAAAAAAAAAATTGTGCATCCCTGAGTGCATCTAGTTGAAGATCCAAATTTGTGTCTGCACTAGTGTATCTTCACTTTCCATTTGAAATTACATTATGTAGAAAATAGTCTTTTTAGCTTTTTATTTTTCATCAACAATAACTTTGGTCAAAGCAAAGAAGGAATCTATTCAAATCTGATTAAACTACCTGCAGATAATTTCTGTTGTAGAAAGAAGTATGTAGTATAAATAATATTTGGATTTTGAATTGCACTTGAAGTTTATATTTGAATCTTTAGAAGAAAACAAAACAACCTAAATTTTGTTATTTCTCATTTGTGGCTTAGTAGAACCTCTGCCCAAGTAGAAATCAAAAGGGAAAAAAAGAAGAAAGAAAAAAAAAAAACAGATGTGTAATTTTGTTTTATGAATTACATGAGATTGAGTCCTATGCCCTTATGTCCTAATGTTTTTATCTGTCCTCTTCTAAACTTCTTCAGAGGTTTGCCATTCTCAATTACTTCACTGAAACAGATTTAGCTTTGGATTTCAGTACACCAGTTAGTCCCTTTGAAGGCATTTACAATAGGATAGGTGAGAAATGAACAACGGTAGTAGTCTTGTTTTTCTTTCTGTTAATAGAGCATCTAATTAAGTACAATATATAAATATATAAATATATACTTCTATTTGTGGGTACATTAGTAATGTTATCTTTAGTTACTGTAAATATTATTCATGCTTAAGTCTTTACTCCCCCACACCCCATTTACTCATATCTATTTGTAACTTTGCTTAGATGATTAAATGACTTCTCCAAGTGCTTGTCACTTCCCTTAACACCAAACTAAAGCCTTTTGGAGTTTTAAAATACTGGATAATTGTTTACTCTGGGACAGTCTCTTTCAATGTACATTATTCCAGGAAAAATAACTTCTGTTAAGATGCAACTGCTGTCCAGTAAAGGGTCAGCTATTGCCTCTTCCTTTGGCACCCCTCAGATGCAGACCAACAGAGTTAGCCCTGAGGACGACACACGTGAGAGGAGCTCACCAAGGAGGAATTTTTGTTGGACCTGCCGTCTCTAAAATGCTGGGAACATGCCTGTGTCACAGGGGCAGACTCTAAGGGGGGTGAGGGGGTGAACAGGACGCAGTTTTGCAGATGAGTTGGAGGGCAGGCCCTGCAGTCTTCAGAGACCTGGCACTCCCTTTTATCACAAATTTGCAACCCCAGTGCCCATTGAACACAGGGACTGTATGGTCTGCAAGACAGCATTAGCCTCGTGGTCAGGCCTTCCTCAGAGTGACAGGTACTGGTGGGTTAAGATGATGATAAATCCTGTGTTTCCTGGTACAGGTGCTGATTTCAACGAGAGAGTAGCTTTTTTTTAATTAGTACTTCAGCCTCTTTACTTTTAAGCCCTTCCTCTTGTATATCACTTTGCCTTTTGATCCTACAAGTTTATTACATGGAGAAATTAACTATCATGCCAGCATCCTTTCAGAAAAAGACTAACATACAGTTTTGCTTCACTGCATTTTTTTTGCATATCTACCCTGTAGTTTAACATACCCTTGGATGCTCTCAAAGACGTACCTTAAGGGTGGTTATGGTTAACTTCTTACACTGTTTTTTGTCTTTGAGCAAGTACCATTTGAATTTACAAAGTTGGTTTCTGTTGGCTACAAGTGGTTGAATATTCCATTTCTAAGAGACACCTTAAGTATTCTGTTGAGTTTTTCTATTTAGCCATCTTGTAATTTTGCTTGCCTTCTTTCTTTTTCTGTTGAAGAGTATAATTTTTTTTTCTTTCTATGAACAGTTTCAACTTGGGGTCTAACAACTCATTTTTTTTCACTCATGGATCTTAGGTCTTTCACGAGCTTTCTCTTGAGGGTTAATATATAAATATATATATTAATTTCAAAATGTAACATCTCCATAGAAGTCCTTTTTTTAAAGGCTGTTAAACCTAACTTTTTGTGAGGATGTTGAAACTACTTTTATTAAATATTCATCATGGGTTACTAAAGGTGGACATTTGAAGGAGAACATCTCATCAGTCCTAGATTCAGTGCATGCCTGGAACAAAAAAAAAGTTACATATATTTTTTTCATTAACAGGAGTTATTTGTAGAAAAAAATTAAATCTTAAAAAAGGAAAAATCTTTTTAGGTACTCAATTATGCATAAGTGTACAGCTAAAAAAACTACTTCAGCCAAACAGCATCTCAAAGTCTGATAGGTTATTCAGAATTATTAGAATGGGTCAATGGGTCAGGATTGCAGCCATTCTACTGGAAGATGTGAAGAAGATACGGAGAAAAATAATTTCCTCATTTGCTGAACTATTTACAGCAATCCTTAGTATTTCACACTTCAGTAAGCCAACCTTGGAACCTGATGCTGTGCAGTGAGTTTAGTAAAATCCTTGCTAAAATTTTTGCTTAACAACCCACACATTTGGACATAATACCACAGTACAACACTGGTGCCAAGCAGGACAAACTTCCTCTCTGGAACAGGGCTGAACGTAATTGCCTTATGAGTCCAGAAACCACTGGCAGCACCGTAACATTTTCTGGGTTCTTAGCTACATGGGGAATCCAGTGCCAGATAGCAGCTATGAGAGGGACGTGTTCCGGTTGTGGCCACTGTTAGTGGGACGTTGGTAGAGCTGTGAGAGGTGAATACAGGAGGGACTAGCTGCATTTAGCTCTGGTAACACTCGCCCTGACTTACAACCACATTAGACAAAACCAGGGTTTTGTCTAGTTCATCCTGACAGACAATCTGAGAGTGTGTGTGAGCTCATATTCCCCAGAGCCATGTCAGGGCATGGACTCCACAGTCAGGACAAGGCGCTCAGGGACTTCTGTAGCAAATGCAGACTTTGTGTTGCTGAAAGCAGTGGAAGAAAGAGAATAATTTGTAGCCTTTGAAAGTATACAGTGAAATGCTTCTGAATGTATAGGGGTTTCGTATGTGATATATTTAGAAAATGAGTCAGGTTTAAATGTTTGCAGGTCTGCATAGAAATGCCCTTGGATGTGCAGATTTCTAATGTGAAATAAGTACTGACAAGTGGTATATAGGACTGCCTGAACTGATTTCAGCTGATTTGTACAACAGCACAGAATTTTTACATCAGCTTTAAGTTAAAAATGCTTTGACTTTCATACTAGATTTATAGTTACAGAAACTGGTGGTCACCAAATAGGAGGTGAGCTCAGCTCTTCACTTGTTAATGTAGGTGTAGCATGTCTTCATTGTCAGAAGTCAGAGAACATATTGCTACTATACAATAACAGTACAACAACAAGGAATGTCTTCGTCTATGGAGAAGACCTAGACACATTTGGGAATCAAAAACCATACAAGGAGAAATATGGCTGCCTTTAAGAAAACCAGCTTCATGAAATGAATTGATACATAGCAGAATATAAAACTTTGGCTTTTAACCCTAAACATTAAATATTGCATTTAAACATATTCAATAAATACACTGTTCTTATAGAATTACACATTGTATGCAGGATAGGTGCAACAACACATTTATGTGTTACTACCAGAAGGCTGAAGGAGTGTCCCCTTGTGATTGCCCAATTCCATGTCACAAACTGAGCTTTTTATTTTCAATTTGCAAATGGCTGTACGCTGAAAAGCTGCACCTGTAGCACTTACCATTTTAAGCCTCTCCTCCTCTTTAAATACTGCACTTATTTTTAGTGAGGTGGTGGTGAATCATCCCTGAACATTCTCATGTGCCACCAAATCACCACCTGCATACCTGCTGCAGTCCAGGAGACTGCAAGGATCAGAAGTTGCTAATCAAGCCCTAAGTCATGCTGTAAAAGTGCTTGTTAGTGATCGATGTGGGCAAGGTGCCTGTGTGGGTCATTTGAGTACAGGAAGCATCAGGATTCAGTGTTCAATAGATTGCCACCTGCATCCGGCCTGCAATAGCAAGATTTATTCTGCCTGAAGATGTAGCTCACCAAAAGTGGATTTAAAGCTGCTGAAGTCTTCTCTCAGCCTATTTTCTTGCCCTGCCTTCCTTCCTCCATCATACATTAGATTTTTACCTGAAGACCAACTTTTCAAAAGAAATTGATTTCCTTATTGTGCCTCCCCCATAGAATAAAGTTAAATCACAGTGTGTTAAAACTACTAATGATTTAGACTGATCTTTCCTATGCATCAGCTTCATACTAGGGTAAGCTTACTTAAAACTAGCTTACCTAGTAAGTTAGTTTTAGTTTAGTTTAAGTTCAGTTTAGTTTTAGACTAGCTTAAATAAATACAGGCTTGGTCACAGAGTTTTCAGAGAGTCTGCATTCTGAGTTGTCAGCTGGTTTTGAAAGAGCACAGCTCACCTGTAGTCCTCTGTCTGTAAGCAGAATGCAAGGATGATGTCACATGAACAAGAAACATGCTTACATGCATTAAACATTCAAAGAGGAAAGTCAAACCCCACCACATGCCCCGTTGTAAGTGTGCCCAACAGATTCAAATTTCTCAGGTCAGTCTTACCTATGAAAAACCCAGTTTTAATCTTGCAGATAACAAGTTATGAATATCGGGAGCAAAAGTAGTGGTATGATTCTTACACAGGAACTGCTGACAGGTCTTTGCCAGCAAAACCTAACTGCTCTGTGACAGTTCCCATGTCTGGACTCTAAATACCTTTGAGTGCTTTTAAAAAAAGCTGGAGTGAAATCTTCAACAGCTGAACCTAGTGGCAAATTTCTCAGCCACCTCAGGGGTCTGGATTTTTCCTTTCTAATGATGGGAATGAGCAAAACACACAGTTACTTGTACCTGTGTCATGAGTTCAAGTAGTTGCATTTTTTCATAGTTTAAAACCACTGATTGACAGGAATGGTAGTAACTGGAGAAGTTCTGTAGACTCTCAGTACTTTGAGACTTTAATGAAATAGTTTTCTAGGATGAGAGACTGTTGTAAGCACTTGGGGTGGGGAGGGTGGGGAAGACTTTTGTCTCCCATAAGGATTTATGAAAGAAGGGAAATTTCTGTAAGGTAATATGAACTTACTCGTCAGTGTGAGACTTGGATTCAGAGAGAAGTCTCATGTTTTACCGTAACATTTTTCATCTGAATAGAAACAGACTGGGAAATAAACTCTTAATGTCAAAAAACTGTTATCTAAGTATCTGAATAGATACAACTCCAGTTTATTTCATTTATTTATTCTGTTTCATCACTAAGCTTTTAATCTATAAAATTAATATGTAATATACAAGAGTAAAATGTACAGAAGTACCTTTAGATGTAATAATTTAAACCATCTGTATTCAGAAAGCAGAGATAACAAGTTTAAAGATATACAAACAATTGCAATTCAATTTTAGCTGAATTTCTCAATATCTAGAAAAAGAAGTGGCTTTGCTTAATTAAACTTTATTTTAATGATTGTGAAAATATCTTTTTTAGAGTTTGTTTTTGTTACTTTTTTAATTAAAATTATTTTGTAAATATTGTTTTCTATGTTTTATACCTTAGGCCGTTAATTTGCATTGACAGCAGCAGATACTCAACACAATGATTAAAAAGGTACTTTAGGAGACTGGGGTGGATGTGGTCAGTAGTCAGATTCATCCTTCCAGATTACTGCTCCTGTTATTTCTGCAGTCTCACTGGCATCATAGGAAGAGTTTTCTGGGGCAATTTAACCTGCTAATTTTCATAGAATTGACTATCAAGTGTCATTCTGAAGCGCTTACCATTTTCATAACATATGAAGAATATGCATTTTAAAGTTAGTACTAGTTCTTCCGTTGTTAGGATAAGAAGCAACACAAAATTCAGAAATAAAGGGAATTCAAAAGATTATGCCCAAATATAATATAAAGACAAGGACAGGTATGGTATCTCTGTGCTCCTAGGTAGCAGTGGAAGTGATAAAACTTCATATTGGATTGGATCATAGAGCCTTTTTTAGGCGAAACTGCCACTGAGGTCAGTGGTAGTTTCACCTGCATAAAGTTCACTATGATCATGTCCTTCATCTGTTAAACAGGAATTTCTGGTAGACTAGATTTTGGGGGAAAATACCTGGAGTGTAATACTGGTTTGTGTACCAATTTGCTCCATGTAAATCACTGGGCAAGAGTGACATTTTGAACTAAACCCTTGTAGATGCTGCTGGGACTTCTAAGCTTTATTACCGATGTAAATTATGTACAAACAGCTATTTCCATATGAAATGTACCACGATAGTTTAGAGCAAAGATAGTGAATAACTGTACAAAATTTGATACTTAGAAAATAAACTATGGTGGTCTAAGCTTTACCAGTATTTTAACAATACTGTCAGATTTGTAGTAGAAAATGTTGTTGTAAATGTACCTTATAAGAAAATACATTTCCTTTTGCCTCTGTATATTAATAGCTTTGATTTCTATGTCAGAGCTCAAAATGAAGCATGTAATAAAACTTTTGTTAAAATCGCTTTCATAATAAACATAAAATTGAATGGATACCCCTGCCTGCCATTTATTTGTGTACGTGGAAGAGGCTCCATGCACCAGTGTAATGTAGACAGGAATCAGAAGAGACCTGCTGTTTTTTGATAGCATTTACATATTTTGGTCTAATTTTCATCTTTAGGCAACAGAGAGCTTTTTCTTTCTCCTCATACTGGAATTTGTAAGTGCTGGGACACTGAGTTAAGTTCCTTCCAAATAGACTTCAAGGAGAGTTTTTTCAGAGCAAGAAGAAATCCTGGCTACAGCAAAGCACATCACCAATATCCCTCCAGGACCTTTAAGCATTTCTTAAAATAACTCTGATGTTACTATGTATATCTCATGCAGGTGCCCTTTCCCACACCCCTCTATTGAGAAGCAGCCTCAAAGAAAGAAAGAGGAAGCTCTCTTCCACTGCTGGCCTGATGGGCTATTTCTACCACAAGCTGCCAAGACGACGGGTGACTTCCAAACTCATCTGCTGCTTGTCTTACTGAGGACTAGGCTGAGAGGAAACTACACTTGCACCCTATAATGATTTAAAGAGAGATCAAAAGTGTCCTTTCGCCCTCTAGCCCTGCTGTAGAAAAAGCATATTTGCCCAGGCCCTCCTTGCTGCTGAATTTTATGATGATAGTTATGCTTTTGCAGTCCCAGATTACAAAGCAAGTGTAGAATTTGAACAATCAGTGGCCTGAGTGAAACTCCTGATGCTAGTAATGATGAAAATGGATCATGACAGACTGACAGAAAATAGACTATATGTAGTGACATCAAGAGATCAGATCTGATTTAAATCATCTTTTGCAGTTTAAGAAGTGCAAGTTGCCACTAAGGGTACACAGCACGCTAGGTCAGACAAAAAGCACAGATGTTATTAATTCAATTGATAACACCTGGTAACAGGTTTGTCACTCAGCGGGGCTGTTAGGGGATGAGCACAGCCTGCAGAGCATTATTAATGCTACAGCAGCCACCTACTGTAGAACAGGCAGGAGACCTCATATACCAGCACAGTGCATGGTATCCTGCTGATACTCTCACGTAAGCAGTTTATCTTGTTAAGAGAAAGCATTTATCATATGACAGTATGCTCTGCTGATTTTATGTATGTTGTAAATGATATAAATACTATCGGTATGACTAGCAACTATTGGTGTCACTGACAGGTTTGAAAGGCACGAAGAGAGCGAGCTACATTCTGACTGGCTGCAAAAAATCAATTACTGCCTTTTTCAGCTAATAGCAATCCGCTTAGGTAATACGGGCAGTTATCGTCATTACACGCCAAGAAGATACAGCATCACTTTTATCAGGCTACAGATGGTGCCATGTGAGATGGCACTCAGCTGTCTTTACAGCTTCAGAGCTTTAAAGGAGTAATAGGAAAAATCAGCTCTTATCAAAGACAGAGAAAAGCTGAACTCAAAAGTTCCTAAAGGTCATTGGAAGTCAAATTAATTCCTGGTAATGAAGTATCTGTTTACAAGTGCAAAAGCCATTGAAAGTTCAGCAGTTGTGACAATGCGCATTTGAGTAAAAGATTCTAGTTTACTGAAATAGGCATTGCCTAGTGAAATCACAGAGGGGTCCGTTCTCATTTCAGTTCTTTCCATGACTTCCCAACAAGCTCACAAAACATAACGGCCTGATGAACAGCATTCTGGTGCAACCCAGCAGGTAACTGAAGGCAGACTGGGCATAGATCTAGTCTTCTCTTTGTTCAGCCATCAACACTGACTCACTCCTGGTGTCACAGAAGGGGTCTGTCCTGTACAATCATAATAAATGGCTATTTTTGCTTCTTAAAAATAACATCTAAATGGGCAGTCAGCAGTGAATCGCTGGCAACGTGTCTCCAAATCTTTATGTAAGTTGCAAACCAGACATTATTCCCAGAACATTTTTAGGTGACCTGCCTATGGTGCATTTTCTTTCTCCTGCTTTATGTAGCTGTGCTTGAACTCCTGTAGCACATGAAGCTAATAATGGGCTGCAGCCTGCTTTCTCCTGCCTCTGTGTGCAGCTTGCTGCTGCTGTTGCTGCCTTTTGCCCCAACAAATTTCATTCTATCATGTTGCTAGGCAGGCAGCATAAACATAGATGCGCTTGCTCTAGGTAGCCACAGACTAGTTTCTCTACAACATGTTTCTATGTTTAAAACATAAATCAAGAGAAGAACTGTAAGTGCCCATCTCTGCATTTTATCCAATATGATATTTATTTAGGAGTCAGCACTATTACCAGCCACAGCTTTTTTATGTTCATTTGAGGAGAACCCTCACTGACTAGCTCTGGAGAGCCCCAGCACTGCCCAAGGAGATGGATTGTGGGCACCTGGCCCGTCAGCATCCTGAGCCACTCCAGCATGAAGGTGACACACATACCAGTTGTCACCTCTGCTGTGTGCCTGCTGACACATGGTGAGATACGCTACACTCCAACAGTCCTTTGTAACGTGTAGAATAACATCACCTCCAGCTCACTTGTATTCTGTGTACAACAGTATTCCTACATAACAGTCATACTTTTTATAAAAGTAATATATTACACGACATGCTATGTATGCCTAAAGACACAGGAAAGGGAAGAACAGGCGTCTGCCTTTCTGAAGACACCCAAACTGCTTGTGACAAACTGCAGCACTGGCTGTGGAGGTGCAGCAGGGTGCCTTGGGACTAAGGGCAGCAAGCTGGGTTGCCTGCATGGACATGACACGAGGTGAAGATCCTTGGAGCTGCCTGGCAAGCTGGCTTTTCATTGTACCCTCATTATGAGGGCAGCCTCCCTCCACCCCAGTTCAGCATGAGCAGTGAGAGAGCATCTTTGAATGAAAAGACCTGCACTTGTCAGTGTATGTTATGTCAGCACATAATATAAATGCAGTAAATACATTTCTTGGGGAATACGATGAGTGAAAGTATTGTTTGTGCCAGACAATTTGTTTGGCTTATTACCCTTAAGCCACTGATCTCTTGTCAGACTTTTAGGCCAGAGACTTGAGTCCAACCTGCTAAGATCATTCATCTACCTGCAAGGTGCCCTCCATGGCTTTTTTTCTCCAGGGCTTTTTCCAAACTCCACGCTCACATGGGCACCTGCTCCAAGACCAAAACATGGATTTCCCTCCTCACTCAGGTTCCCAGCCACACAACAGGACAGTGCAGCCCCACTGTCACATGGTAGCCAAGGTATGGGAAAGAGAATTCGTATAAGGCCTTTGATGGACTCCAGCTGACAGGTGGGTGTTGCAAATTTAACTAAATTCGGTGCTTTATTTTTCTCTCCTCCTTCAGTCAGTCATTCAGCTTCCAGCCATGGCATATGCAGAAATCTTTTCTACAGCTGTACATGCAGCATTTGTGTGCAGCTACATGCTGGTACATCACTGCAGTTTGTAGCTCTGAGTTGATGACCCCTTGGCTGTCTGAGCCTCATGTGGCTCATCACAGAGTCATGCTCACAGCCTCACAGCTGGTTGCTGTCACTGCCTCTGCACAGGTTCCTTGCCAGGTGAGTGGAAAATACAGTCAATGCTGTTTTGGGGATTCTTGCAGTTAGAGGGATGCAGTACCTTCCCAAAAATACACTTGTCCACAAAAGCAGGTAAGCAAAAGCTACACACAGTCACTGCTATCTTGATGCAGAAGAGTACATTTTGCATTCTTACAACAGCATCTATGAGGTTTTAGGCTTGCAGATAGAGCTATGATAAAGTATTTATGGCAAATGATGTTCCTCTCATCTAAGCCCCCATCTCAGCTTTCCATGCTTAGAAGTTCTAGTTCTACTGTTGAGAAAGTTGTTTATTTGAAAGCAAATAGTTTCTTTGATAACATATTAGAGCATTTATTGTAAAATGCACCAGAAATATGTCCCCTCATCTCCTTTTTATTACTATGTTAAGGGTCTCTTCTGCCCCTTACATCCCTACCTCTCTTGGGAGATTTCCATGACATGCTGCCGAAGAGGAAGGTTCTAACACGAAACGACAGGAAAATGAAGCAGGGAATGCACGTCAGATCTATCGGGATCAGATAGCCGTAAACATTTGGAATAAAGCCAGAAACTGCCAGACTCACAAAACTTTGTAAAACTCTAGTTGTATTTGTTGGGGGCAAATGCTGCTTCACATATGCTAATTAATGATAAATTCTGCTGCAGGCTGCTACAGGGCAGGAGCTAAATAAGGTAGTGGTGGATAAGTCATCAGGACTGCTGTGACAGAGAGGCACAACAGCTGCATGGGTTGGCCCCCTACAGATAGTGCCAGAAGGCTAAATCCTCTTATTTTAGACTGGGATAGTGCTAGTAAGCTCAGCCTTGCTGAGACTTTTTTACATTCTCTGCAAATACCTATGTAAAGTAACCCATTAAATTTAACAAGTACTTTGCCTGAGTAAGGACTGCATTGTTCAGATACTTTAAATTAGTCACTTTTCCTAAGAAAACAATCAGAATAATATACCGCGGTAACTTTTTCTTTACAAAGATTATCCACAGTTACCTTCTTTCATAATGAGAGGCTGACAGTGGTACCTCTGGGCTACGGCTCTGGCATCACAGGTGATCTACGCCACGGAGTAGGAACAATTGCTCCCAAGAGCCTCACTGTGCACCTGGCAACTGAAACGGTGACAGAAGAGTGGTGAGTGCTGGACTCTGCTCCCTGCTCCAGGAATTACTCCTGTTGTGGAAAACAGCAAAAAAGTGTGGTAGTCTGCCAAGCACAGCAGTTGAGTAAGACTGCATTAAGTAACTGTTAGACAAACTCAGGGAATAGCCCACTTACAGTTGCTTCTGTGTCTCAGAGTCTTCTCTACTCTTAACCCCAGTGATTCTGACTGTGTTTTATTATTACTCAGAGTTTATCAGCAGCAGTGTAGCCTGCCCCCAGACCTGCAAACTCACCCGAAGAGCCTGGAACCACAGACAGCTGGCCCGTGGCCAGAACTCCTATCCAAAGTGAGGTGGAATTGCAAACAAGCGGTGAGAAAGCACTTGCCTGCACTTGGTGAGAAGAATTACGTAAATCTCATGTTGGAACAGGATCACATTCCCCTTGCCTCTGGACAGGGCATGATCACTGTGGCTCTACTGAACAAAGAAATGAAAATATGTCCCACTTCTCTTGGTCTGTCTAGGGAAAAAAGATTGACTTTTAGGTAATTAAAAAGTTTGACTTAACTATAAAATTATTATTATGTATTTTCTGGGAACTTTCTTGGTTTTATGAAGTCATCTGGCAAAAAAGAAGTAAACAACCAACCAGTTCAAATTAGCAGTAGTAGCACTCCCAGCCTGAGACAACATTTTGTGTAGTGAACAAAATCTATGCAAAAAAACAAGTCCTGTAACTTGCTATACTCAATATAGTCTGTGTAGAACCATATCATGTTGTGTGAATATATAACATGCCTTCATGCATTGAGTCTGTGGCAAAGACAGAAATGAGGGAAGGGTGGCATTGGGAACCTTTTCAGTAAGCAAGATCCCCATGAGGACTGGTGAGTGATCTAGTCTCCACACTTCATAATACTAGTGCAAGATCACCACCACAGCCATCCTCTTTTTCCAAACCACAGTATTAGCAAAACCATCCTCAAACTCAAGAGTAGCATGGTGGGAACTCAGTCAAGGAACACTGGAAATACAACTATTTTTTTATCTTCTGCTGTTTAATCAGGTAGGTCTCCTTAGTGACATCCCAGTAAAGCTGGGGAAGTGTGGGAACACAGCACGTGGTGAGGCAGGCACAGTCTTAGGCAAAGAGGAAGATTTGCCTGCATTTACTATTCAGATATGCAACCTGAAGATTGTGCTAGATCCTCAGCTGCAGAAAGGTGATGTATAGTTACAGCACGTAGGCATTATTTTTAATCTCTTTCTACTCTCTCTGTGCCTGGCCAAGCTATTACAGCTCTTTAATATACAGACCCTCCTCCTGCTAACTCTGTGATTATGTGGAGAGAGGGATTGCTGCTCTGGGTAGTTATATAGCACACCAGTCCAAAAACACAAGACAGGGCAGTGAGCAAAGAGGTTTCTTCAACATGGCATTCATGTGCATTCTCTACTGATGGCACTTTGTGAATTTGAGGCTTTCTTGACCAGCTACTGACCCTAAATTCCTATTTCAAGAACCTGCCTTTTATTTCCAGGGCTGTAGGACACCCCTCCCAGTGCCGTGCCATGCTGCCAGCAGGAGCAGTGCTGAAGTGGGATCCTGGCTTGATTTGAGGATAGGCTGGCAGGAAAAGCTCCACGTTCCCTGGAGCAATGCAGGCACTCCAGCAGCAGCAGCTCCTCTTGGCTAGCCACAACAGGCACAGCAAAGCCCCGGCCTGCGCTCCGAGCAACCACCAGTGTCAAGACGCCTTGCTTTGCTCTTGTAGCTTTATAACCATACCTGAGTTGAGACCAAAGCTACCAGTAAATGTTTAGGGAGCCTCGGATTAAACTGGTTTAGGCTATTCCCTACAAAATCTTAAGAATGAATGGATTTTCTTAGAAATGTCTTCTAACCCAAGAAAAATATTGGGAAGCCACCTCCCTGCTACAGGCACTTGCAAAAAACACACCTCCCGCTTACACTGACAGACTTTTAAGAGAGGCCTGTATGTTAAAATTCACTTGTCAAAATTTAAAAAAAAAGCCTTTAATTTAAAAAATGGCTGTTTGACACGGTACACGGTGCCAGTTTTTCCTCTGCGCACACAACTCGAAGAGAGCGTTTCCCGTGGCTGTAGCCGTCAGTTAGCCCCTGTGGTGCCTCACGCCCCACCCGCAACCCACTTCAGAGGCTACAGCTGGGGCCTTCCCGAAAAGTCCTTTCATTGCAAAACATTGGGAAACTCAAAAATCTTGTGGCCAGCACCACGCCACGAATGCTGTGATTTTATTAAAGCTTAAGGGTTGGAGAAGAACAAAGCACGAGCAGAACCCACACCTGCTCAGCAGACTAAAGCCCCCCTCAGGCCCGTTTTCCTCAGGGCTGACTGGAAACCGCCCGCGCCCTCCCTGAGGCGAGCGACCGCCCAACGGCTCCAACCTCCCCTCAGCGCGGCGAAGCCCCGCCCCTGGCAACGCCCCGCCACGCGCGCGCAGCTCCCGCCTTCCCGCCCTCTCTCCCTCTCACTTAGGGGCCGCCCCCGCCCGCCGTGTTCCGGCTTGCGCCGGGGCGGCTAGCGGCGGTGCCCGGCCATGTCGGGAGACGGTGAGGAGGATCTGTCGGCCTTCGTGGCCCTGCATGGGGCCGCGCTCCGGGCGTCGAGGGTCCCGACGCGTTACTGGGAGAGCCTGTGCCGCAAACTGCGTGGTGAGGTGGGTGGTCGTGGGCCGTCGCCGGGGGGAACGGCGCTGAGGGAAGCCCCTTCGGCGGGAAACACCGCGCGGGGCCGGGGGCAGGAGGGCGCCCCGCGCGGTGTTTCCCGCCGAAGGGGCTTCCCTCGGTGAGGAGACGGTGGCGGGGCGTGGGGTCCCTTCTCCTCCCTTCCCCAGCTGGGTGCGAAGCAACCCCCCCCTTCCCCGCGATGGTGAGGGGAGCGTGGAGGGCAGGCTCGCCTCACACGAGCCGGGCTGAAGAGAACCAAGAGGTTGCTTAGCAGCGGAGGGTGGGAAAAGCTTCGTGCCGGTTGTGTTACGGAAGCTGCAGCTTGGGACCGTAAAAGAGATTAGGTGTATGGTGCGTATCTGATTTCGTCTTATTGTTGTCGGCATAAAGCTTGAAAGCGTTTGGGGATCTTGGTAATTGGAGATCCAATATTGGAGAGAGGTGATTAATACGTCCTAAAACCTTCAGCCCAGTTTGCTTCCACACTGGTCTGCCCTGTTCTCAGTCATTTATAACTGTGCAGAGCTAACTCAATTCGTCTTGCATATGCACGAGTTGCCTGTCTCAGGCTGTTTTCTGGGAGTGTTTTTGGCTGGTTGGTTTGTTCATTTATTCTTGATCCCAGTAAAAGCTGTTCAGCTCTTTCCGAGAAGAGGGATGGTGGTAGAAGAATGTTCTGGCAATGGTTAAAATAATAATGCAAGAACCACTTTGTAGAGCATCTCAGAGTGGTGGTGCTGTGTGACTTCTATCAGGCCAAATTTTGGGCAAGTTGTAAGCCTTTGTAAAATCAACACTCATATGTGCAATGACATAAATTTGGGGACATTGGCCTTTGTGAGCCTTTTTGAGTTCCCCTGTTGTAGCCCTGCCCAGGCTGCATACAGACCATCCCTTTGCAGGGCCTGGGTATATTTCAGCTGAAGCTGACACCAGGAGTCTCTGGACATGGCTCTGAACTAAAGGGAGTGTAGGGGCACAGGCCAGCTCCAGGATGGAGAATCCATTTTCACTCATGTTTCTAGCAACCATCCACTTGCTCTCTGGAGCTTTGTGATGAGAAAGGGAAGGGAGACAAAGTTGAGAAAAGGAGTCATTTTGAACAAAGAGCTTGTAAAGACACAAGTTGAATTTAGAAATTTTTTTCGTTTTGCACATATGCAGCCAGCCTCAGTGTTGAGGAAAGCTGACTTGGATTTGGTGGAGTAAAGGAACAAGGAACTGAGGCAGGAAAGAGGCACAACCTGAAACTAGTTGTCTGGAGACTTGAGAGTGCTCCAGGGAGTCTGGAGGAGCCTACCTGGAGAAGGAAATAAGAATGAGGTGAACTTCTAGTCTTGGGGAGAGAAAGAGATCTGATGGGAACTTCAAGGTATGGGGAGAGAAGGGAGTGGGGTGCAGGAGGGCATGATGAGCAGTAGAGAAACAGGCGAGATGGGATGAGAAATTTGAACAGGAAATACAGGACAGTGGGGAAGGTGAGGGGACTGTAGTTTAACACCTGTGTACAAGTAAACTAATTTCTAATTACTTGAACACTTCTCTTCCCCATCTCAACTTTAAAGTTGGGACGGGAGGGACGTGTTTATAGCACATACAGTCAGGAAGGGTCTGAATATGTTCCTGCTGCTTTCTAACTGTTGCGTATCTGGTACTGCTAATAACAGGAATGCATGTGTATTACAGAGATAATAAATCTACATTAACTCAAGCATATGCCCAGTCACAAACTTCCTGTTATATTATACCTCTCTTAGCAAGCATATGTACAAGTGACTTGGAGCAGGGAATATCTACTGCTCTGCTTAAATAGGAAGGTATGAGTAGGGATGTACTGAAACAGGATGAAATAGAAGGCAGTACAAAGCTGGTAAGGAAAACTGAAGTTGCAAGCTGTTGCACTGCTGTATGCCAGTATTAGAAAGCTGGAGGTAGCTGGCAAACTGTGACAAAATGCAGGCTTAAGATTTGTGTCCTGTGGCTGAAACCCTTGCATGTTACCAACATTGTTGGGGGTGTGAAATTTAGAAGGTAAGACAATAGAGTGAGAGGAGACCCATGGTCCTGATCTTTTTACAGAGGCTAGGATGGCGAAAGGCAGGATGGAGAAAGCATATGCCCTAAGGTGGCAGGCTGCTGCTTCTGTTTCATTTTGCTTGCAGTGGTGGCTGAGCGTGCTCTTTTGTACTAAGCGTTCCAGTGCACGTGGAAAGAGAAGTTTAATGATTTCAATGTACTTACAAAGATAAATTAGGCTGCTGATGGTGCTTGTCTCTACTGTTGCAGCTTCTGGGTTTTATCCAGAAGAAGGGCAGAAGAATATGGAGAAGACTGGGAAAATTACAGTGAGGAGTGTGGTCAACTGGGATGAGCTCTTGAGAAGGTAGAGATAGAGCTACAGTACCTTACTTAGAATGGGGTTGTGTGGAGTGGCTGGAGGAGCAGCAGTAAAGAAAGCAAAGGAGGTGAAGGGAAAGGATAAAAATGTTTTGGGAGTCTAGGTAATAAAGAATAAAGGGGGGGAGGGGCTAGTAATCAGTGCAACATGGAGCATAGGATGAGTCTCCTTGATTCATGTGTGAAGATGGGAGGAATTTTTCAGTTGTTCTAACCTGTTGCAAAGATTAAAACTTTCTAGCACAGAACTTGGAAAATTTGCATCCATAATATAGATAAAAATCTCTCTTACATCAGTACCTCTAGAACCCAGCCCAGGCAGCTGTTTTCCAACACACACACATGTGCTTTAACATACAGAGTGAATGCACCCTCCCTCCTATGTGTATGTTAAAGCCTGCGAGAGCAGTGGAGGGTTTTTGTTTTTATTTTTTTCCATTTACCTTGAGATCTGCTGGAGCAGGTTTCCTTCTGAGAGCATTATGTAACCATGAATTAAATTGGATTGCTTGTTCAAAATATGGTATATCTGCCAGATCAAGAAACCTGCTTTTATCTATTTATTTTGCATTTAGCATTCAGCGTCTGTTGGGAGGCAAATTGTTCTGCATTTCTGGCAGAAACTTGAAAAACAAAACATATGCATTTGTAATAATTTACTATAAACACTAAAATTCTATTTTCAATATAGTGGTTGTTTCTTACGTTACTGAAGAAACTATGTATAGCCTGGTTATAAGCCTGAGAAACACAGTACCTGCATCTAATTCTATTCATAATCTTTTTTCTTCTATGCCAGCCGTATGCTAAGCTGTGGCAGGCTTCTGTGTATTGCAGCAAGATTTTTGTGGCCCTGAAATGTCTCTGGCAAAGGACTGCTTAGAGTTTCATCCCAGTTAGAAATGGAGGCTTTTAATTAATTACTGGAAGGAATGCAGCATGATCAATACTACTGGACTTTATTTTCCAGAGCAGGGGAGGGCAAGCTGTTGCTCAGAGGCTACCTGTGGCCTTCAGAGCAGTTTGCCATGTGCCTAAAAGGTATTCACTGAAGATGCCTGTGCGTGGTAATTGTCATGATGTGTCTGCTTTGTTATCACAGTCTCTGGTTCATTGGGTTTGTTAGGTTGGAACTGCACCTGAATATGAAGAGGGGAGAGATTTTGCCCAAGCATGTTTTCTTGCAAATAGTTGTGCCATGGAAATGTGTTGCTGTCTTCTAGAGATTGTTACTTTGGTGGAGTACTTCATGTGAGTTCTCCCTATTCTGCTCCAAGCAAAAGATTATACTTTTCAAATTGGTGGTGTGATCTTTTCCAGCTGATATTTGCCTTAAGTAGCTGAAGATTCCTTTAATGGTGCAGCTGTGTTACCAGGTTCACAGTGTGACAGACTCTCTCAAAGGGAGGGAGGAAGAGAAGAGAACAGTGGCATCCACCTGCTCAACAGGCTGTGTGTCCACACTGCCAACCAGGTGCTTCTGCCAAACTGGTCAGTCAGTTCATTACTGAACTGTTTGCATTATCAATTATGAATTTAAAAAAAACCAACCACCTCACAAACAGCCACTGATTAAGGTGGTCTTGAGCTGCTGCTCAAAGAAGTATGAGTTGCTTCAGAAGACTACACCTAATTCACCTTTTCAAGGTTATAAATTCTCAAGGAGAAATTTTTTTAGCATAATTCTGCTGAAAAGGTATTAAAAGTGGAGAGTTTTTGCTAACTACAACTGGTACAATCTCATGCAACTGATCCTGTGTGGGAGGGAGAGATCAAAACTTTGGCTTAGAGGATTTGGAATCCCTTCATTTTTAGGTCTTGAGTTGATAATTAATAAAATATGAAGCCAACTGCTTCCCTTAGTTGTACAAGGACCTGAAATTAACATTCATCATGGGTGTGTTTGTAAACGGTTGGAGCCTGTGGTGGGTGGAGGCTAACCTCCAAGTCAGCAGCTGGCTCACCTCTTACAAACTCCTTAACACAAATGTTAAGTGTAGAAAGCATACATAGCACCATACTGTAAAAGGTGTCAAGTGGACTCCAGTGAATCACACTCGCGGTTTTAATTTTCTAAAGACTTCCAGTCACTTGGCTGTGGTTTCTTCTGCTAGCTAATGAGCTTGATGAGGACAGCCCTTGATGGAGCAGCAAAGTGTCACTTCAGGGAGGAATGGAATGTGCATGTGCCTTGGTGCACTTTTTTGCTGCCTGCCGTGGGCTGGGATTAGCGCTTGTGCAGTGAGCCAGATAAGGGAGCTGATCCAGCTGGGAGCTAACCTGAGGAAAATAAATTCTGAGCACCACTGATGGCTGCACAAGGAAGGACTCTTGCTTTTGCTGGGACCTGCCTGCAGTTACGTGAATGACTATGAATTTTGCAGGCAACCGAGCAGAGACTTAAAGAAATGTTGGTGGCTACTGTTGTAACAGCAAGAGGTTGTGATATTGCTTACTATTGAGTAATGTTCTCTTCTAGCTAAACTGGAAAACTAGAAACAAATTAGAACTGCTAGCTATTTTGATGCCTGCTGAAGTGGAAGATAGTAAGTCAGTTTCTGATTAAAAAAAAAAAAGGTGTATTTTTAATCTCCAGTGAGGTGGCTTGCAAAATAATTTTATTTAAGAAAAATGTTTATGTGGAATTAGCGAACATATTGCTGGCATCTTCTTTTTCCACCCCCCAGCCCAAAGGAAAATACCATTCCGTGCTCCTCAGAAGGGAATTTCAGGCACTTCTCCACTTGGATCTGGTCTATGATACCGTGCTGTGGGCTTAAGATCTGAAGCAGGTGTTTCCCTGCTGTCTTCCCCCCTTGCTAGATGTCTTTGGGCTTCTATCTGCTTTGTCTAGGTGGCCTTGCTTTACACATGGGGAGTTGATTTCCTTACCCTTCTGTTCAGGCTTAGCCGAAATAGTTATCCTGAAGGAACACTCCCTTGTTCAAGTAAAAGCTTGTTGCTGCCACTGGGATTTTATAGCTAATAAGTCGTCGATATCCAGAAGTAATGACTTCTAATAATGTGGTGTCAGAGGCTAGGTGTACCTGGGCTTGGCATGTTAAACCAGTAACTCTAGAGGTCACGCTTCTAGGTCGTTCTCCCTCCCTGCTACTTTCTAGTGAGATTAGATTGAGGCAAATGATTTGTCTGCTCCTGCCTGGTTCATTATATAGAGTGTGAGTGACTTTTCAAATCCTTTCAGAGGGAGTTATTTTGGTAAGTCTTCTGAGGCTTTACACTTTTTTTTTTTAAATTCTTAAAAGCATATGTTCACTTTGAAATAATGAAAGTTGTCAGCAGAGTCTTGATTCTGCAAAAGATATGCAAGCCCACCATTTGGCAAGATTTTGGGCAGAAGGGAAACTTCTATAGTAACCTACTTAATTTATGTAGGTTCTAGATGAAAGTGTTCCATCTAGAGTAGGCAAGAATGTAAACAAACCCCTTTCAACACATTAGTGGAGGCAAGTGTATAGACCTTAACTTGCAGCAGTATAGGGAATCTTCTAACTCATCTGGAGGTGAGCGAGCACAGGCAGTTCCTTTTGTAGGGAAAAAAGAGAGGGGGAAACATGCTGAGATTTCTTAACTGGTTCAGAACTCTATTGGTAAGAGCTCTTTTTCTTCAGGGACCTTAATGTACTTTAGTATAGTTGTGGAGCCTGGGTAACACCTGGTTTTGCAGGTCTTAAATTCTTGGTTTTAGCAAAGTTGAGCAAAGGTATTCTGTTTTCAGCTTCTAAAATTCTTTATGAGGAGTTAAACTAATAGATGATCGTCAGTAGACCTATTGGTACCAAAGAAACCAGCAAAGCTTCCTGCCAATATTAACTAAAGAAACTTCCCAGACAGACTGCTCTATTAAAATGCGGAAGAATAAATACTGTTGTTCACTTATCTGTTAAGTTAAAAATGCCAATTTTATCAGATTGCAGGTCAACATTGTCTACAAGTGCATTTCAGTGTTGCATTAATGTGTATCAGGGTACTGCCTCAACCAGCTGCTTGATACTTTGTGCATTTTCCATCTCAGGTTTTTGATGCTGGTGACTACTTCGGGATAATGCAAGTAGAAGAGGCAGATGAGGAAGAAGATGATGATGAAGAAATGGAAGAAGAATTTAAAAAGAAACCAAATCCTGGAAATGAACCATGTTTCAAAGTTATTGTAACAAATGAGAATGGGCTTCAAGCCTCCAATCCCAATAGGTGAGTAGTGATTTCAGAACTAGTATTCAGTCTTTGGGTAGTCTTAACCCCTAAAATGATACAGAGAGTTTGCTTTAAAACTTGTTTGATCCTATTCAGAAATCCTCTTTTCTTACTATAAGACATAGCTGCCTGTTTGAGGAAAGGTGCATGCTATGAGGCACATCTTGCAAAGGGTACTAGCAGTGCAAGTATCTTAACATTGTTCCGTTTTAAATCATGCGGGAAGATGCTTAGAAATTGATTTTAGTAAACTGAGGGAGAAAATAGGGAAAAGGCAACCTTGAAATGAATTCTGGAGAAACAAAACAATACTTTGCACCTGCAAGACTGTGTGCCCTTGGAAAAAAAAGAAATTAAGAAATAACTGTGACTTTCACAAATCTCAGGCTAAGGAGGTGCTAAGCAGCTTCAAAGTAATGATCCATGGACTATTACATTTCCGCCAGTTGGCTAAAATATAATTCAAGGGTGTGATCATGTGATTGCACATGTATATAATTGAATACATCAAGTTACTGTTGACTTTCTTCAGAATCAGCTTACCTGTCGTGAATATGAGACTAGTATGCAATTATAACACTAGAAAAAAGTACCATAAGAAAGAACTTAGTGTTACCACACAGCTTTTTGTGTTCTTACTGATTTCAAACATGGAACAGGCTATTTGTCATATATAAATAAATGGCAGTGAGATGAAGGCAATTCTGCTGGAGATCTAAAAACAATTCTGCTCAGTTCTATAAAACTTCTTTTGCCAGAACTTTCATACTTTTTAGGTCTTAGATAAACATACAAAGTCTAAAAATCTAAATTTAGCCTTGATGAGTAAAACCAGCATAGAGCGTAGGTATCTGCCTTTACATGCCTGCTTTAACCTAAGTCATTGCCTTTCTAAATCTGAGAACACACTTGAAGTTCAAAACAGCTCCTGTGATAATCTTGGGCTTCCTTGCAGCATTCAGATGTGTGGGAATGTAGGAGCAGAGCACCAGCACACCTGTTTGCTAACAGATTTCCGAAGAGCTTGACCTTAGCATTCTCTGGAGTCTTTAATTTTAAGATTAAATGAGGTTTCTTCTGTATGTGGAATCTGAGATACAATAATTGTTCAAGGATACTCAGTGTACGTGACAGCTGACTTGTTTTTAGCTTTCTGAAATGTGGGTGGTGGGGTGGTTTTGTTCAGGAGGGGTGGGTTTGGTTTTTTTGTTTGTTTGTTGTGTTGGGTTTTTTTTTAGCAAGTAGAATTCAGATTCTTCTCTGACTTGGTTCAGTAAGAGGATATAACCAAATGTGGAGAACCCTTCTGTTTGAATAGCTATGTGTTTTCTGTAAAAATCAGGCAGCCTAAACAAGGGTTAAACTTGTCAAGGCAAGCTGTGCCGGTTGTGTATGATTTTTGTTTTGGGTTAGATTGGTAATTCTTTTAAAACAATGCACTTTTTTCTAAAAAGACTGGGGGGTGGAAACACCCCAAACAACCCAAGGAGAAACAACCAAAAAAACTTAATCCTTTTTTTTTTTAATAGCAAATGATAAAGGCTTTTAATGATCAGATCCCTCCACCTAGTTTTACAGATGACGGTAGATGTCACAGAGCTCATGGCTAACAAAGTCCTTGAATACTTTTGCAAAATAATGTATTGTTTTCCTTCTTCAGGCAAGAATATCAGGTTGATGCACTGGAGTTAATAATGATCAAAAGGGAAGAAACTCTCGTGTTCCCACCCTTTAAAGGGACCCGGGCTTACAAACTAAGTGCCCTGTTATGTGTTTGCTCCCCATTTTCATGGCAATACTAAATAATGCATAATAAGCTTTCTAGAACAAAAGCAGAGTGTAAGATACTGCTGGGAAGTTGTTCTAACCTGTAATGTCACCATGTGTGCTCTGGGAGTGACTTTGGGAGTAAGAGAAGACTTAGTTATCAAACCATCTACAAGGAAATGTAGCTCTTATTCACAGAACATTTGGCTATATATGTGTAAAAATATACCGTTGTAATGCTACCAAAATTCTCTTTAAGCATTTTCCTTATCGACCATGCCTGGACTTACCGTGTCGAACATGCCCGTCAGCAGCTGCTTCACGTACCCGGCTTACTGCACAGAATGACAAATCTCATGGGAATCGACTTTCACGGAGAGATCCCAGATGAGGGCAGTATTGAGCAGGTGTTGCGGGAAATGTGGAAATACAATCAGACCTACCAGCTTTCTCAAGGGGTAAGTATCTAAAGCCTAATTAGGATGCTAAAAAGTTCTGAGCAATCCTGAGTGAAGACATTTCGATATATGGCTGTTAATATTTTCAATACAAAAAAGGCCCTTTACAGGTATTTCAGAGTAAACTTCTACTTGGAAGGAGAGCAAATGCCACGTAGGGCTAAAATGCACAGTGGCCTGCTGCCAGCTTTCTGATGAGAACTTTGAGGGGGGTTTTATAGAAAGGAGAAGACTCTGCTGCTAAAGAAGGGAGCTAGAAGATGGAAGATCTGCTTGTATGTTATGTGAGTTTTTTCTGCTCAAACTTTCTCATAGTGAAGGAAAGAACCTCTCATGAATCAACTGTCTCACATAAAAGTGTGTGTCTCAGCTGTGCTCACAGTTTTCCTCACCTGTGTAGAGTGCTTTACATATCAGGGATATATCTATGCTGTCAGATAACTTCCTGGTTTGTATTTGGCAACTGATTGGCTGTACTGTGTAAATATTAGCTCACCCTCAGGTGAGAACCAACTAGCTTCGAGATGGAGCCTAAGTTTCTTGGCATAGCTTACTCCAAGGACTGCTACTTTTAGGTAGTGTGGATAAGACCACACCACGTTTGGTCCCTCTGGCCTACGTAGTCCTTCAGCACTGTACCAGCAGTTTTTGAGTCTTCAAACACTCTCAAGTGCATATGTGCCATTTATGAGGGAATACAACCCTCAGGGTTCAGTTAAAAACTTTTATAGGGGCTGCAATGTACCTCCTAGGCTATTGTGAGTATTTTGGATTAAAGAGAAGACAGGCAAATTCTTTGGGCCAAGCCCTGTGCAGAATGGGCAGGGCTAACTCTGAGCAGTGTGAGCATGACCAGCCTGCAGCTCTTAACTCAGGGGCTTGAGGTTGTTCCCTGGAGTAGACACCTTTATCAATTAAGGTATCAGCTTAGCTCACAGTAGTATTAGACCTGAAAAATCCCTGAAAAAGGGATTAGTTCTGACTGCTTTCTTTTTTTCTTAGTGTTTTTGGTTTGGGTTTTTTTCTTTGAATAAAAGGGAGATCTGAACAGTATCTCTCCATCTTCCTATCCTATGTCCTTGTTTCCCATCTAATTGTCATGAATGGCTTGTGAGTCAGGTGGAATTATTTGTTTTACCACTTGGAAAGTGCTTTCCTGGAAGACAATTAATTCAACTTGTAACTGAATTTGTCTTCTGTTCCCCTTTCTGGCCTTGGGCTGCTTGAATATCTTAAGCCTAATCTCTGTGCCTCCATTTCTGCATCTGTAAAAGGGTGACAGTAGTGCTAGCCAGCAATTTAAGGTTTATTCATTCATTTAGCATTTTATTATGACAAGTGTTGCAGGAAGGGGTAGTTTGGTGATGCAGCCTCAACACTCTTAGAGCCAGCTCTTGTTGCAGGGGCAGTTCTGGTCTCGTTTACTCTTAGGCTGTAAACTTCCAGCTCGTCCTTGTAGTGAACTGGTTCTGATAGAAACTGCAGGAAAACTAACCCTACCAAAAAAACCAAACAGCATTCTGCTGGTTTAGCTCCCTGAACTGGCTAGTTTGGTAGAGGGGAGGCAAGTCTGGTAATCAATAGCAGTAACATAAGAAAGAGGATGGGACTGTGCAGTTGAGATGGAAACAGGCTGTTCCCAGCAGTGGCTGGATGCTAGGCTGGCTTAGCCCCAGAGTTGTAGGGATGGAAGTGTTACTCTGTACCTAGCACCTGCTCACAATCTTGGCTAGAGTAGGAAACAGAGAAATGGTGTAGGGGGTGCTGCCAGGGCCTTCTGTCTTGCAGTGCTTTTCTAACAGTTGATATGTGCAGGATGTCTCACTCTTTAATTGTACAGACTGCAGAGGAGAAGGTTCCTGTCTGGTACATTATGGATGAATTTGGATCACGCATTCAGCATTCAGATCAGCCTAGTTTTGCAACAGCACCTCTGTTTTATATGCCTCAACAAATTGCTTACACTGTTCTCTGGCCTTTGAGAGACCTTGAAACTGGTGGTAAGTGCGTGTCTGAGTTTGTTTGGTTTTTTTTTTTTAAGCTCACAATAGAAGACAGGCCATATTCTTACAAATCATTGAGCACTTCACAGTAGAACAAATATTTTAAGACCAAAATGATGGCATACTTGTAATGCTATCAAATTTAAAAGTTCTCTGCCTGATAATTCTGTAATTTATGTAAGGCCTTTATCAGTCCAAAAATGTTGCTGAAGTTTTATTGACAGAGAACTTAAATCTTGCATCACTGTCTTAGTGAAACTACTGATTCAGTCATCTGAGAGTTTAATAAAATTTCCTTAAAAGTCTGTTTGTAGCTTTGAGTCAGAAATTCAAGTACTGGAAGTTGGGAAATGCCAGGTCAAAGATTTACTCCTGTAATCTTGGTTGGGGGCCACCTTATGCCCCCATCATGTGGAGGAGATAAGTGTCCAACTCTCTTGACTAATAGTTTCAGACTAATTTTTGCATCCTAAACAATATGCTTTTTAATGTAGTTCTTTAATTATCTATGATTTTACATTTAAATAACAGAAGTTGTGGTGTTATTAACTGTTCGACTGTCATATATGTGATATGCCATGAGGAAGATTTTCAGTGGAGAATGAAAGGCAGTTTCTAGTGTTTCTCCTTGTTTTGCTGCAGACGAAGTGACTCGTGATTATGCTTATGGGGAAACAGATCGCTTGATCAGGAAGTGTGTTTTGTTACCATGGGTGCCTACTGAAGTGTTGGATGTCAACTGTTTTACACCAGAGCCATCAGATGAGCATTACCAGGTATAATTTTAACAAGTTAATCTTGTGTTTTATCTCTTTTAAGAAGAGGCAGTGTCTAAAAAAACATTGCAAGAATTCTGATTTTGCTGCTGCTTAGGCTTAAAGATTGATTCAGAGTATAGTTATTAAATAAAAAAAAATTATTTCAAAGAAAGCATGGTGAGAGAAGAAATCTCGCATATAATATTTAACTGTTTAAAAACTGAAGCAACACAAATGAGTTCTAATATGTTACTGCAGTATTGTGTAACTTTTTTTTTTTATATAAGCATGCTACAATGTACTTCATATGGAGGTACCCACCTCCCAGTTAGATATTTGATACATTGTCTAATAGGCTTACCAATTGGATTTGTTATGGTAGCACTTCTGGTTGGTCTTGAATTACAGAAATATTTTAGTATTTTAGGAGTGGTTATGTTTTTCAGCCTGGCTACTCATTTAATGTCATGGTTTAGAACCATTAAATGTTGGAGCAGAGACATCTTTAATTTGATAGCACTGTTACAAAGTACTTGTCTGTTTTGTTTTGAGCTCTCCTTTCTACTAAGGTTTGTGATATTTTAAGGATGTGAAATGTTTGGAATCTCCTTTTCAAGAGTGAAGTCTGCATGAGATTCCTTTTTAAGAAAAATGAAGAAACTTGATGCCTATGAGGATGCTGTAGTTGCCACTAATAGCAATCAAAATGCAGCTTTGAAGATGAATTTGTACCCCAACTATGTGTTTCTTATGGTAGAGAATAGGCAGAAAGTGCTGGATCCAGCTTGTTATTAACAATATCTAGTCAGAAATGAAGTTAACCCGCGTCTGCGAAGTAAAGGTATACACTCAAAGTAGCTGGGCTGTCTTGTAACCTAAGTCAGATTGGTTGGTTGGGATTTTGCATTTTTGGAAGAGGGATAGATGTACTTTGCATTTACAGATGAGGAACAACAATGCACCCACAGTTTATGTCTTACAGGTGTTCTCTTGGCAAAAGTGCCAGGATCTCAGATAAGGCAAATTTTTGCATGTGTTTTAATTCTGTTTTGTGATGATCAAGTTAACTTGAAGAACTGTGTGGCAAATGGGCAAACAGTATCCTCCTTTACTACCCCACCTTAAAAACATCTTCTCAAAATACCCTTTTTTTTTTCTTTACTGTGTCTCTGCCACTCAGCTATTGAGAAGAGGTGACAGCAAAATATCAGTGCTAGAACCAACCAACAGAGCTTTCTTTTACTCTAGAATGTTTAGCTGTAGATTAAAGTCTTAACTGGTGACAGACCAGTGAAGAATAGCTTAGGGCATAGCACATCCTTAAACACCAAAAGGGACATAGCTAGAAAGAGATACCATGTTGCTGACGCTTCTAAATTCCCCTATTTTCACATAAGCAGAGCTGCGTGCTGAAAAAAGTACAGTCAACTTCAGAGATCTGTTTAAAGCATTAATACATGAGCCAGCAGTTCTGCAGGGAAATAAAATTGTGTGAAAATGCTTCTAAATGTTTATGCAAGTCATACTGTTTCAAAATTGTTTGCTGCTATCACTGTACAATTTCTGCAACTGCTTTACTACTATGTGCAAATAATCATTTGTTGTTAAATGGGCTGTGTTGTTGGTTTTTACTGTAGCTAAGGATGTTATATTTTTTTATTCTAATTTTCCTTTAAATAAACCTGAAGGCTTCAGTGTTCTATTTAAAAGAATCACAGGCTGTTGCAGCAACATTGTTGCTTAACTTTTACCTGTTTTTTGTTCTGTTCCCTGATTTTGGTCTCCAACACAGACCGCAAAGGCTGTAACTTAAATGGTACTATGGGTAATGATTGGGCAATGACTGCAGAAACCGGTGTCAGGGGAGGTAGCTTCTAATGAAGTGTCTGGGATGGAAGAAGTATCTCTTAGAGGGGCTAGAGTAGTTGATGTTCTGCAACAGCTCCCTGCATTCAAGTTGAGAAAAGACAGTAATGAATCCTCTGGTACTGTTCTGAGAATTGTAGTCTTCTCTTAAAAGTACAGGCTCCCTTCCTATTTTTAGGTGACTGCAGGAATTATTTTGTATTTGTACTGTCCAGTCTATTTTAGAAGGTGGTGTCTGACATCTTTGATTGCATTTGTGGTTTTGTTTATGCTTTCCAATTATGTATGATTGTATTCCTTATAACAGCCTTAAAGGTAAAGAGGTATGTCTATGGCTGGACAGACATTTCACCACTGCAACTTGTGAGGACAGCCTGCAGCAGCTGGAACTGTTGTGGAACAGCAGCTACTTTGTTTTCTCAAGATGCACTTCTCCCATCCCAAGAGTTTCTGTGAGCTACTTCCTTTGGCAGGGTATCAGCAATGATCCAACTGTGTATTTCCTTTTATCAGTCAGAGGTGTTGTAAAACATGGAGTGAGATTTTTCAAGCATGTTTACTGCTGAAGACTGCAAAAAGCCTTTTGCTCATTTTTACAGGAGCAGAATTAGGTTCCAGCCTCCTGTAATGTTTTTAGTTATCTGTAATAAAACATCATGGCTAAATGGTCAATCTTCCATTTTGTTGGAAATACAGTAACTTTGTCTTTTACTGCATAAAATCATCTGTGATTTGATATTTTGTTTAATGCTTAGGAGAAACAGGAATTTCTCAGGGTGCTTTGACAGTGTTGATAAGCTCTGGTCTTGAAGCCATGTTTCTTGTTCCTTTTTTACTAGTAGCCTCTCACTTCTGATTCTCTTCTGCCTCTGCTCTTGTACTGATTTTTTTTTTTTTTTTTCTGAGCAACGTATTACACAACATAATATATTTCTCAAAATGCAGCTTTGGTGGAATTCTGTTGTGCTGAAGACAACGGACCAATGAGACATGCAGATGGACTGTCATTTTTATGGTGACTACAAATGCACCTGTATACATGTATTTAAATACTTACATGGAGATAAGGAATTGCAGAAAATTATCTGTAAAGGTTTACAATTTCAGAAAATTTCAACAGGCTATTGCTAATAAAACACTTGGATGAACATTGAGTCATACAGAATATTTTACCTGTAGCTTCTCCATAAAGATTATGTTGTTTTTCAATCACTTCTCTTATAAACCTGATTATGCACACTTTGAAACTCAGTTTGGTCTAAGCTGCTGTTCATATCCGCTGAATATTGTGGAATTTGACCTAAGGCTGCTCACTTATTCTGCCTAGTATTAACTTTTTGTGGGACTTTTTTGTTTGTTTTTTAGGCTATTTTAGCAGAAAACAAGGAAAAACTGCCTATAGCGATAAACCCACCAGTTTATGACAAAGACAAAGTTTTCAAGTACGTATTTGCAAACAAAATGCTTTCTTACCAGGGTTAAGATTAATAATTGCAATGTGCTGAGGCTGAACAGCCTTCTCCAGCCTTGAACAATAGAGGCAAGTTGAAGGTGTGTTTATATGTAGCCATTTGCTTAAGATTCTGACTTACTAGTTGTTCTTGTTGGACTCTTCAGAGTAAATGGATTGTCATGGAATTTCTAAAAATAAATTTAGATGATTTTTTTTTAATAAGTGCCACCGTCTGGGTGAAAGAAAAGTTGCATAATGTTGTAACGCTGTTTTCACTAAGTAGCATAACTAAAGTATACAAGAGACTAAAGACTTCTGCATTATAGTTTGTACGTCCATAGGGTGTACACGTGCTTCTCTGTGCTGGGTGAATATAACACTCTTCCCCTTCTTGAGATGAGATTGCCAAACGGGAGTCTTGTCAAAACCTGGGATGTTTTAAATTGGATATGTGCCTTACTACAAAAATGGAGTGTATGGTCTGAAACTATTTCAGAAGAAAGCTGGAAGAACATTGCAAAGATAAGGGATTTTTGTGAGCAAAAGCAGTGGTGCTGCATGGCTAGACTGCCTTATTACTAGTTTTATTCCAGAAAAACATACTATTACATAGCATGTGCTGCGAGTTGCACTGCAGGGTGTTTGGAGTCTGACACTGGGATCTGAATTCTTGTTTGCAACATTTTGCTTAAGGCATGAGGTTAGGCTAAAACGTATTGGGTAGGTATACTGACACCCCAGCTTCTTGTGGTGAGGGGATTTGTTATTCACTAGGTCAACTTTACTTGAGAAGAACTACTGAAAATCAAAGTCACTTTGAGTTGAGAGGCATTTGTTAACTTGCTCAGTGATAGTCTAGATTTCATTATGCAGTTGAAATCTCTGGTTACAAGAGACTGAGGATAAGCTAAAGCTGTTTTTATCCAGTGTAATTGCCTCTATTTCACATAAGAGAGTCAAAGGTAGATGCATTCTAATAGAGATGGAAAGAAACACTGAGGATGTTGGGAAATGTCGACTTATTTTTCACTGCCACCTCTTTATTTTGCGTCTCATATTTCAGGTGAATGGCATTCATATCAGGGAGGGAAGGAGGAGGGAAACACATGCCAAATCCTTCCTGCTCTCCTTCTAAGGAATGTCATCAACACCCTGGCTATGTACTCCTAAGGGTTTTCCTCTCTTCTTTAACCAGTTCTTGTCTGGAGAGGAGAAAAGAGAGCAGCTTGCCCTCCAGAGGCCAAGATGTTCTGAATTTCATCTACTAAAGTTCCTTCAGGAGCCAGGGTAATGTCTCAGAATCCAGATGACCTAGTGAAAGCTGCAGTCTTCCAGTGCTCTCGGCCTCTTTCAAAGCTTTAAAGGTTTTAAGGCTGCCACCATTGACAGGCAGATGGGAGTGTGTGAAGCTGAGTAGATGTAGCCTGTTAATGTGTATGCTCTGCCTTGTGTATTGCCACTGGTTTAGGGGATTCAGAAGAAATTAAATGCATGAGGTTGCAAAGTTTAGAACCTGAGACATTCTTAGTCATCTTGTTTCCAAGTAAGGCTAAGATAAAGGGAAGATGAAATAAATGTTTAACCTGAATCCTGAAAAGCAGGCAAGCAAGTACATGTAGTTTGATATAGCAAAATTATAGGTTCAAGTAGGTCTTGTAGCATTAATAGTAACTGCTGCCCTAGGGAGATTGTTCTATCCAGCTGTGCTGATTGCTGGCTTGAAAAAAAGGTGGATAAAAGAACTAAATGTTTCAAAGACAAAATTCATATGAAAAGACATTCTAGTTTGTGTTGAGCTTGATTATCTCTTTTTCTCTTGATCTTCTCTTTCATGTTTCTCTTCGGTTACATCAGTCATTTTTTAAAGATACCCAAAGAGCTGTTATGAGACAGCAACTCTGTTTTGACCAATTTCTGTCAGCTCTGTGCTTTGGGAGTTGATTCTCATAACTGCTTCTTACGTTTAAATGCTTTGAGTAAATTAAGTAACATCTAACATGTTTCATCTTATTTGCACAATTTGCACAATTCCACTGAACAATATCTTCTTTAATCCAAGACTTTATAGCATCCCTACTAGGAATTCTATATGACGATTAAAAAAAAATATATCATTCAGGAAGTATAGTTAGCTGACTTCATTAGTTCAGCATGTCGTTGATATTGGAATGAAAGGTCCAAAACAGGTTGGCTAATACCACAGTATTGCAGTGTAGAAGTTCTGTCATCTGTGAAACCCAGAACAGGACTTGGTGCATTTCTTATCTGTCTGTATTTTTATGTACATATGTGGATGTGTATTATCAGAGTAGACATTGCAATATGTACCAACTTATTTAACTAAACACAAGGGAATACCATAGAAGATCCTATGTGCTCCTTAGATAACGACAAAGGAATTGCCCAGTAGTTGTAAGGTGCCTGCTGTTATAGTTTGTGTTCTTCAGTGCAGAGGTCTGATTTTTTTTTCAAATGTATGCATTAATACTGGATATACTAAAGTACCTAAGGGAATCTGACTGCTAAACTCAGTGATAGATGTTGGCAGTGAAATACATTAATTTTATATAGTGTTTCTATGAAATCTTCATTCTTGAAATTAAATCATCTGCCTTCCCAGAACCTTTGACTGTCCCAAGATTTTTATGGTAAGAGGATTGTGTGTAGAACGGATGGAGTAACTTAAACTTGGAACAAGTGGAATGGCCTTATTTCCCCTCTAATCTTAACTTCCATCAGCTTATTTCAGTGGTCTTCCTGCACTTAGCAAAGATAGATTGAGCCCCCCTGTTTCTTTTGTGCTGCATTTTTGTGTTTTCTATAAGCAAGTCTTAAAATACATAATCCAGAATGCTCTGGCACATTAATTTCTTAGTAAGACTTCAGCATTAAGAAAGTAAGCTTTTTATTGTTAATGTGAGTAGGAGCTCTGTGAAATCTTGTTTATAGCTGTAAGCGACTGGAAAAAAACAAAGGTCTAATAGTCTTTGATATCTATATATTATAGAAGATACCACTATCTTCTGTACATCTATAAAGGCAGCTCAGTGTTGTAGTGGGAAATTTTTGAAAGAGAAGTATTCCTTTTGTTAGGAAGGGGTTTCTTAGTTTTTAGTACTTAACTGGGGGAAAAAGAGTACCAGAATCTTTCTTTAAGCCTGCTGTTCGGAGTGAGTTAATGCAAGTCACTACTTGTATTTCTGTGTGGTGTAGAGCTTATGTAGAGTATTTAAGTGAATTAACACTAGGGTAAATGGATTTTTGGATGTGCAAGAGGAGGTGACCCATCTCTCAGTTGAATGCCTGATTTGTATAAAAATAATCCTGCTCTTCAGCTGAGAAAAGTAGCTGATGCCCAGCCAGCAGTGGGAGTTTATTACTAAATTATGTATTTGGAAACATGAAATAAAAAGGGGGTGGAGGGGAGGGAACCTCTGACTGATTAAATGATGTCTAGGGAATGGCGTGGAATAAGATTTATTGGAGTTACCAGATGCTGCCAGGCTCTCCAGGTGTTCTTCCATGCTGTGTAAGGCCAAATGCCTTGGCCTCAGGCCTTTGTTACAGTAGCATTTTTAATATCATTGCCTCTTTCTGACTGGAGTAAGGGAGTTTGCCACACGGGTTATGTTTTTGTTTGGCCTTAAGCACTGATTAATCTGTTTTAACACCTTAGATTATAGTTCAGCCTCATTGTTACCCCAGTTGGAAGAACTGTTGTGAGAACCATCAGTTGATGAACCAGAGGTTTCAAAGGTATTTGCTGTAACTGCAACTGGAGGGGAGGGAAGCCTTACTCTTTTGACTCCCAGAGATCCACTACTGAGTTACTTCCACCAGTTTCTGTAAAAACCTTTTTTTTGAACTTTACCTGTAAGTGCATGCAAGGTCTCTGGTAGTTCATATGCAAAGGAGTCCTATCTGTGACTCTTCATAGCTCTAGCGTAACACTAATTTTGAACCAAGGTTTCACTTCTGTCCTGGGGAAAGCAACTGTAACTGGACTGTTTTTGCAGATAACTAACCAAGTGGTTGTACCGCTTTAGCCCAACTAGAACTGTAGCTGTACTCTAAATATGTAACATTATGCAAGTTTTATCCAACCACATTGTTTTTCAGAATGAGTGTACCAAACTCTACACTTGACTATGTTACTTTTGCCCTTTTTCCTGAGCTGGAAACCAGATACTGCTCACATATTCTGGAGCAGAAGCCAGGAATCCTGAAAGCCAGCATTCCAGCACTCTGCCATGAAAAAATTGTGCAATATGTTGGCAAAATATTTCCATACCATGCTAAAGAGGCTTAATCACAAGAATGAAAAAAAAAAAACCCAAACCAAAACTATTGCTGCTCCCATTTATTGAGTGGATTTAATAACCAGTATAGGTCCATTGTGTAGATGTGATGATCCTCTTGCTACTAAGACCTATTAGCTAGGTTTACGCAGGACTAGTGTCTTTGTGGAATAATAACTTGTATTGTAGGGTGTGTTTGTAAGCGACTGATCTGGGACTGTATTAGCAACTTAAATTCTAGTATTTGTGCTACATGTGTTCCTGCATGCATATTTTTGGGGGGGATGTTGGATGCTTCAAGACTTTGCTACAGCATTATAAGGCCTTTTATCTTCAGGTCACCAATTTGATTTCCTTTTGCTTCAGCAAGGACTAAAAGTTGCTCCAAATCACAACACTTCTATATGAAATGGGTTTGGCAGAACTTGTACTGGATCCACTACATCAAATTTGGTATTGTACTTTCCCCTAATGTGCAGACTTATAAGGTGAAGCCACATGTTGCAGAAAGAAATGCTAGTGGGGTTGTATGAAGATACTGTGGTCTGTTGCAACAATGGGGAAAGATTGGTGACTTCTTTCAACAGGGATGCTAGGCTGACTCTTCATCTACAGTGAAGTCGCCTCTCTTAGTCTTAGGCTCCAGCATAAATAGTATAACCATCGTAGTATGTCACACGTGGAGCTATGCAAAACATCTTACATCCTTTTCTTTTTAAAGAATATATTTCCCTCTGTGACTGGGCTATTTTTACAGTTCATCATTTCAGAGAAGTCTCTCTCGGGGGAATATATCTTCCAATTGGTTAGTAGCAGAGGAGGAGAGGAAAGTTACGCAGCTGATAAGAATAGGTCTGGAGAGGAAGAAGAATATAGTGGTTTCTCGTGGAAAAAATTAGCGGTTGCTTAGTCTGTTTAAATGTCCCCTTACCATGAGAACTGTTTTCTATGTCAGTCTTGCTTTTTGAGTCATCATGCTGAATTCCTAATTAAGTGACCTCACTTCAAGCTGTAAAATCATCAAAATAACCTATATTGCTATCTGCTTATTTTAGCGTGTCAGATAGCCAAGTCACTGGTTTTATTTGAGAGGGGAATTTCCTAAGATATGCCACATCTTGCCTCATTCTTTGTTACATTCTGTAATGTGTATCAGGTTTGGGTTGGGTTTTGGTGTGGTTTTTTAATGGGGCTGGGTGGGGGTTTGTATTAAACCTCAAAGTTGTGTATACTTCCTGCGCATATGCGATGTACATACTTTCATATGTTTTGATTGTTTGGAAGTGTCTCTATGTATGTGAAATTCTGAACAAATGAAAATAGTCTTCTGAAGCTACCGAGTTAAACTGACAAGATTTCCTATTAATTTCTCATGGATGACAGCAGGTTGATTTTTAGAGCTCTTCCAGCAATGAAGGTGTTTACAAGGTCTCTCATTCAGGGATTTCTCATGTAGAATAGTGAATTCATGTTACTGCTTCTCTGTCAGGGACTTAGTCATTGTCTTCTGAATTGCTGTTTTTGTTAAGTTGTAGGAGCTAAACTCTCTTTGAGATTTCTGTCTCAAAATACAGTATTTTTAATCTGTCCCACTTCGATTTAAAATGTTTCTGTGGATTAAGAAGAGATTGTCACAGATGGTGTGTATTCGTAAAGCATAATGCTTGTAGAAAACCAAGCTTAAAACTTTTTTCTGTTCAAGCAGGAGTTGATCAGTTTCAGAAACCAAACTGACATTTTTCTTCATATGCCTTTTTCTTCTTCTAGGGTTTTCACAGACATTCAGCAAGTCCTCAACAACCTGACACATCCCCGTTTTGTATTCACAGACAACGAGGGAAAAGCAGACATCCTCTACAACTTCTCACACTTCAAAGATTATAGGTTGCAATTGTTCCCCTGATAATACAAATTCTTTATTTGCTATAAAAACTGTTCCCAAAGGCCTCCCCAACCTTCCTCCTTCACCCAGCAACTTATCTATTTTGTAGGAAGCTAAGTGAGGAAAGGCCTGAGGTAATGCTGAATCAATTCCCATGTGAGAACCTTCTGACTGTCAAAGACTGCCTGGCATCCATTTCTAGACGAGCTGGAGGACCAGATGGGCCAAGATGGTTGCCTCGTACTTTTAACCTCCAAACAGAATTGCCTCAGTTCATCAGCTACTTTCAGCAACGTGACAGAAGGTGGCTTGTGTTTCTACTTCCTTACGTTTTGTGCTTTCTTGATTCCACGTTCCTCAAAAACCAGTAGCCTGCATTTTGGGCTTGACAGCTGTTATGCTACCATGAGTTTGCTCTTGCTGTGCTTATGTTCAAGTGAATTTTACCTGGAAAGTGTGAGCTTTTTAGGTATTTTCTTTAATGTAAGAATAGTTAAGCAATGCATTTTGAAACACAGAAATTTCACCATCATTTGAATACAGATTTGAAGGTTGTTGCTTTTTGTCTAGTCAAGATCTTACCTCTTATATTTAATAGATATACAAAGGTTCAAAATGCATTTCCAACAAATGTTTTGGGTTTTGTTTTTTTTTTCCAGGGGACCAGTAGCAGTTGTTCTTGCACTTAAGCCAGAGTGGAAGATGTTTAGAGTTAATGTACTTGGGTTCTGTAAGATTGTGAAAGTAAAATTTAATTTTAGTGTTAGCCTAAAGCAGTTCTGGAGCTTTAGGGTTTTAAATCCACACTTTTTCTACTGCTGCAGCTGCCTCAGAGTGGATGGAAACTAAGATTTTCGTTTGGTGAGAGAGCAAGCATTGCATACTGCTAGTGGAATAACCTCTTATGCCTAGCATGGAGTATTCTGATTGAAAGGTTGCTTCTTTGGTGATGCTTGCTTATGGTGCCACCTGCCAGGCGTTTCATTTGGCTGTTCTTTGCTCTACATACTCTGTTATTGACTGGCATGACCAGGAGAGAGCGCTCGTTCATGTATCCCTAGCATGTGGTGTTTTAATTCCTTTTTAATATCAAGGATTGACAGTGAATGCAATATGTATGTAGGGAGTGGGAAGGAAGGGATAGGAATTTTCAAATAAATAACAGGCCGTCTTAAGTTAACATGGCTAACTTCAGCTCAGTTTATGCTGTTTGTCATGAAGCTCAAGAATTTTCTGAGGATGCTTTAATAGATTGAGAGAAGGAAGACATCAAGTGTCACGCTGCCCTTACTCAGAAAGATACATTGAAAGACCAGCATTTTGCCTGTTTTCCTCAAGGACAGTTCAAAGAATTTGCCCCTTGAGGTGACTAGGTACTAAAAAGTGAGAAGATGTTGGTGTGCTTTCATTTTCTTGCAGAATGAACCATTGAGATATTGTGTGATTTCTTCCCAAAGGGATGAGTTATGGTATCATTTAATGTGAATGATTTGGAGGTGTTATTAGGGAATCAACTTGGAAAATTGCACGATACCCTGCCAGAATGTTCTCAGGCTCCTGGCAGAATGATTTCCACACTGTGACCTGTGCATGTTCCTGATGATGCTGTCCTGTTGATGGGTTGTTTTCCCCTTTTGAAGGAGTCAGATGCAGAAGAAGAAAATAAACAGTGAGAGCATGCTAGGCCCTAACTGAAAAGATCAGTGAAAACTAGCACTGCCTTTTCTCCCCTTTATGCCTAAGGCCTGCCACTCCCAGCTGTCAGTCAAAGGTCCTTAGTTCTTGCACTGTAGCCCACAACTTTATAAACTATTTATTCAAGGGAGTACATAGATCAGTTCAAGTGGATGTTCAGACAGATGAATGAGGTGGATACTTACAGGTGTTGGCTTCTCTCCCTCTCTCCCTCCCTCCTTCCCTCTCTCCCTCCCTCCCTCTCTCTCTCAGAGGAGAAGACAACCACTGGATATGCAAACCGTGGAACTTGGCCAGAAGTCTGGATACCCACATCACCAACAGTCTTAACAATATCATCAGGCATAGGGAAAGCAGCCCAAAGGTTAGAGAGCATGGTTTTGAATGTGATTTAAAGAGGAGAGATGAAAATACTGCTTCATAAAAGGAGGTCTAAAAATACAAAGAAGGAAATTAATTTTCTCCAAAATTCATACGCTGGCCAGAAGCATATGGTTTCAATCATTCAGAATTGATTCAGATTCAAACTGATCGGCTCTGTTTGTTGCAGTGATGAACTCAGAGCCTGGTGTTTTCTTACTTAAAAAGTAAAACTTGCCATGACAGTAATGAATACGCCAGTGTGGTGCTGCTTTAACGCTAATCCTCAGACTGGCAGATGAACACACATTAGCTATAGTTAGCGTTGGTCATAAATTTTGGAACATTATTGCTTCTGTCTCCTGGTTGATCGTTATTGCTGATCCACAGCTCTGCTCAGTGGCACAAAGTACTGTCTTTGCCAACAATAAATGAATCATGGAGCTCTTTTATAGGGAGTGTGCAATATGCGGTCATACCTCAGTGTCACTCCAGCTTTATTTCTGTTGATGTGTGGACTGCATGTATTTTCTGGAATGCAGAAATGCACAAAGAATTGCTTCACATTTCTAGTTCTAAACAACAATGTCACCAACATTATAAATAAAATTAATTTTGAGATTTTTTTTTTGAGTACATTCTGGCTTCCCACTTTCCCCACCCAGATGTGGGAGTTTGATAAAAGGTACCTATTTGCATAACAACGTTGCGTATTTGTGCACATTTCTGAAGAAAAACTGAAATGCATGCAAGGATACCCTAAATCATCGAGATCCATTGACACTTTGTTTTTATTTCAGTTGAATTATATTTACTGTGAGTGTTTTTGCTTTGTTGGAGATCCATTGACACTTTGTTTTTATTTCAGTTGAATTATATTTACTGTGAGTGTTTTTGCTTTGTTGTAGGTAGTCTGCAAATATATTGAGAATCCAGTCTTGTTTCACCGAGAAGATGTGGGGATGGTTAAATTTGACATCCGTTATGTTGTATTGCTGCGGTCCGTAAAACCACTCAAGCTGTATATCTATGATGTATTTTGGCTGCGCTTTTCAAATCGGTAATTACGTTCCCCTTGTTAGTGTGGAGGGGCTTAGAATTATATCTGATACCTTGGAAACTAAGGAGTTGTTTTATTCCTTAGGGCATTTTCACTTGATGACTTGGATGACTACGAGAAGCATTTCACAGTCATGAATTATGCTCCCGGTGTAACATTAAAACAGGTAAGCAAACAGTCCAAAACACTCCCTCACCTTTCTGTCAAATATTTTCCTAGACTCTTTCCCCTCTTCCCCCCTAATCATCTGTGATTATGTAAGGTAATACAAACCTACATCCTGAATATAACCCACACTGATAGAGACCAGTAAAAAAATTATTAAAATGGCAGCTAATCATTGTCAAAGACTTTAGTGTGATCTTTTATAACAAGAAATGCTGTAACAAGGAAGGTGTTCAGGAACTGTCTAATGCCCCAGTTCTCTACCTGGGTTTGTATGACTGGCAAAAAATATTCCATGTTCCATTCTCTTGTCATCTGATTGCTCAGTCATTCCCAACCAAAACAGTCTTTGATGTTGCTAAACTGTTTTAGGTACACTGTGAAGAATTTATTCCTCTGTTTGAAAAACAATATCCTGAATATCCTTGGGCAACGGTACAAGTAAGTCAGCAATTTATCTTTCTCATGTAAATGTTCATGGGTTGTTTTTTTTTTTACTCGGCAAACTAGCTTTTCCAAATGTGTTGGGTTGGTTTTTTTTTTCTTATAGGACATACTTCATGTGTATCCGTTCCACAAAGGGCATCAAACGTTAACCTTTACTTTAGAAGCTTTTCTTAACTTAGCATAATTCCCCCTCAAACATTTCGTTGCTAGCATTTGAGAATTTTATTTCATGATTACGCTATGAGAATTCTTTATATTTGACTGAGTAATAAAGCCAGTCCTGACTACCCTCAGGATCCTGGGACCAGGATCTTTTTTCTTGCAAGTTCCATCTTTTTTGCAGAAGGTTGCCAATAATCTAAGCCCATGGTTGTGAAAGATTTGGTATTTCATGCAAAAAGGCAGGGAAGTCCAGAATATAAAGTGTGCTAATCACTACAGATGTTGCTCATATGACTGTGGAAAAGTTGTTTTCAAAGCCTTCACTACTCTTCAGCAGAATATTAACTCTGATTCTGAAAAGCTGAACCACTGAGATATTCAGGCTCTTGCTTCCTTTGTTCCAAATGCTTTCACAAGATAAGGAGGTGTCAGAACAAGTAGGAAACTAAAGTAAATAGGAGATTACAGTATATAGTAATCTCAGTGGAATGGCATCACAGGTTTTGATTTATCTTTTTTAAGCAGAGCTGTCAGTCTAAAGATCTCCTTGTACACTTTCAGGTTAGCTTGCTGTGCAGTGCACTGGAGCTCACTCACAATACAAGGATGTGCCCAGCTGTGCCCAAGTGGCTTATAGAAATAAGCACTGCCCCTGCTCCAGGTGTAATATGCTTGAAGGGTTATGCTGCCAGATTGGATGGTGCAGAGGCTGCATTTGTATACTGTGGCATATTTAAAAGAAAACAAGTTAGGCTGGTCTTCTCTCTTTTCCTAAAGAGCCCTCCTCCACCAACGTAATATCTCTGAGCTAGTAAGTTAGAAACCCTGTTTGCCTTTGAGTCTGCAATGCAGAATTTCCAGCTGCTGACCCAGCTTCTCTGTGTTAGCGAGCTGGCCAGAGCCCTGTCCCTGGTCATTGCATTGATGACTTTTCACAAGAAAACAGATGGTTCCCTAATACTAGGGCATCTTTTATCTGGGAATAGTAAGCTCCAAATACTATAGTTCCATAAAATATGCAGGAAGGTGGATGAGGGCCACCTTATTGATTTTTTTTTTTTTTTTTTTGCCTGTAGTTCATGCTTGAAAGAAAAAGCTGAATGTGAAGATGTGGTTCAGAAACATGCACAAAACTGAATTGTTGCATTCTTCCATATTTATCAGGAGCTAGAAGATGCAGAATGAATGGTAGCTGAGCATTTATATGTGCATATGCTTTCAAAAGTGAATAAATTACCCAGCTGTGGGTTGATTTCCATAAATTAATTTACATCAGTTTTAAGTAGAACCTCATATCCAATCAGTGATTCTCAGAGTATGACAGGTTTTGCAGCATTAGGTTTAAAATAGTCTGGAAGAGACTACAAGGAGTGAAAAGAGAGATGTCAAAATATGTGCTGTAGGTTACCCAAAGTAGTACTGTGTGCAGAATAGGAAGTATTACACCATCTTTTCATTTGCAGAACAAATGGTTCACTGCATTATAAACTCAATGCTAAAATTCACACCTGTATGTTCTTTCTATTTCACTTTCACACTGGATATCTGACTGTTTCTCAAAATACAAATGTAGTATGTTCTTAAAATCTCCACGTCCCCACTACCCTTTTTAGAGGGGTGTTAAGTGGGTTGAAGATTTTTCATTGCAGAACAACACAAAACAAAGCTAGAATACAACTTAATAGGCAGGGGAAAGTTAGAACTTCACAGTTGTACTGCTGGTGTTCACAGAACTCACTGGGATTTTCTTTTCCCTTTCCTCTACACATAAGTGCAATACTGTACATAATGCCTGAGAAGGGGGTTAATTCTAATATTAAATGCCCTATTTTCAGGATTTCTGTAGTACTGATTTGGTCCCCAGAAGAAGTCCATGGATATTGCTGGGTGCTCGGCACTGTCACTGTGTTGTCTTTAGGTATCAATGTGCATTTTGAAGCTGATACTGTGCAGAGTTTCATCGGTTGGCTAGTGTAATTTATACAAACTCTTTAAAAAGCTGTATGAGTGAAGTGATTAAAAATACGTTTATTGCTTTTATGGAACCTCACTTCTCATTCAGAGACCTTTTTCTCTTACTAGGCAAATATTTTTAAGGCATTTGCTGAAGTGTTCCAAGTTGCTTCAGCTAAACCTGCACCTCTTGGCATCTGCGACTATCCGTCATCAAGAGCAATATATGCCATTGACTTGATGCTTAAATGGGACACCAGCAGGGATGGTGAGAAGCTCATTTCTTTGAATGTTGAATTCTTTATATTTGTGGACCTTTTCAGAAATTTATTTCTGTCTGAACTCTTACTGTTTTTCAAGCAGTGTGAGCTGTGTGCTCAGTGCCTTCCACTGACATCAAAGCATATCTGGAGTTGCAGATCTGTGGGGTTAGCATCTGCCATGCTGGTTAACAGGAATGATGGGGGAGCTGTTAACTGTGCTTGACTGAGTCCTTGCTTCTCTTGTGCCCCTGCTGCTGCTGTTCTCTGTTGTAAAAACAAACAAACAAAAATGCAAACCACCACACGCATTAAAAAAACCCAACCGTACAGCAGTCTAGTCACTCTGACAGCAGCAAGTTTTCTTTACCGTTTTTGGTGAGAGAATGTCTGAAATACCTGTCTCTTTATGAAAGCCTTAAAGAGACACCTTACTGTCTGTGGCTTCCAGGCTTGGACCAGTGTCTTCAATGCACAGTTACTTGCTAAAGCAGGGAAGGGACTACATTCACCACTTCAGTGCTGTTGATGTCCTCAGGACTGTCACTCAGTTGTTGCCAAGTCTCTACAAGAACACATATGTGAGGGTGCTTCACGTTAGTGCCACAGCATGGCTAACTACCTGGAGCCTTTCTTCCAGCCAGTTGTGGACGACTGGTAACAAAATTTGCCAAACAGGGTGAATTCTTTATTATCTCACCAGGAGGCTCAAAAATGTTCTGTAAGCATGCCCAACCCAGACACGTGTCTCTTGTAGGTAGAAATGCAGCAGAGGCACCAAAACAAAAAGGACTGCCAGGAGAGTATTAAACAGAACTGAGTGTACTCTTCTTGTGCCATTGTGGTCCCTGGGACACAGGAGAAATTAATTGCCTGTGCCCAGGTTTGCTGGAGGAGTGATTAGATGTTGTATATGTTGAGTGGGTGCCCCTAGCCCCCTGCTGCGGTGGCTGATTCTGTAAATATTGAATCACTTTGATGGAGGGAAATGATTGGGAAACGGGAGGTGTAGAATTGAGCCTTTACTGTTCAGATCAGGTGGAGCAAGGGTTTGAATTTGGGTGTGCTACATCCATGTTGAATGCTCTTTCACCTGTCCCAGAGTTGTCTTGAATGGGAGAGGCAAAGCAACTCACTAATATTACTAGCTTGAGGAAGACTATTGCAGTAAAAGGACCAACCTCATGTTACAGCCCTGGCTGAACATGAGCTGCGTGGGTGCCTAGGCTTTTGAAGACAGGGGTGTGGGTACAAAAGTCACAGCTGTGATGCTGTAGGCAGCCTGTGGACAAACAGATTAGTTGCTTCTGTGCAGAGCAGAGCATGGTTTACCTATGCATCAGAAGCTTGTACCCTCACTTTCAATCTCAACACCAGACAGGAAATAAATTCCTTGGTTTCTGTTTGCACAGAATGCATTTGATTCTGAACTGTACTGATTAAGTTTTAAGAGAAAATTAAACTTCCTGACTTCCTTCTAGGAGTGAGATGAAGTGGCAGGTGGGAGTGTCTGGAACATAAAGGAACAGGACTGCTAGAACTAGAAAGGTAGATATCCAAGAGCTTTAAGAAAGGAAGGTTTGTGCTGAAAAGTGAAAGGAGAAGCAGAGTTTTCTGGAAGATGTTTCAGACTGTCAAGCAAGACAGCTGTATTGGGGAGATCCTATTGAGTTGCAGCAAATTCTCATTCTAAATGAGTCATTGAATTAGCACCGTGATTACAGAATCTGTTGGATAATTGTCTTCTGTATAATGATGGTAGAACAGACCTCTGTCCCTCCAAAAAAACCAAACCCACTGAAATAAAAACACTGTACCGGCTTGCCAGCTTGGGTCATAAGATGGCTTTTTCCAGTCATTTTCTATAATCTCTGGCTTGAAGACAGGTAGTGATTCAGGACCTCTATAGAGCCTTGTATTAAGAGGCAATGTTTGTGTTCTCCTTTACAGGGAAAAGAATTATGCAGCCTCAGATCCTGGAGGTGAACTTTAATCCTGACTGTGATAGAGCCTGCAAATACCACCCTACCTTTTTTAATGATGTCTTCAGCACCCTGTTTCTGGATGAAACGGACAGCTGCCATGTGACATGCATTGTCTAGCCACAGGAGGCTTGACTCTATTATTTCCTTCCCAGATATGCTTAACAGCAAGATTTATATTTCAGTTCTATGAGCTGCTGATGCAACTATTTTCCTATACTGGTAACCCAGGAAAAAAAAATTCATATCAGAAGAATATGCATATACTATATACTGTATTGATAATCATTTTGTCTGCATTTTCCTTGTCTTGCTTAGTTCTATAAATCATCAGTTTGTGTTGACCAAATGTCTTGTTTATTGAATATGGGAGACCTCAAAATAGGACAGTAACTGGAGCAATTGACTTGTTTTTCAGGTAGCCTGATTGCTTGCTTGCTGGGAAACATTGCACAAGTTCCCCATGTCAACATTAAAACTATAATTTACTGAATCATATTGGAGTTTGTATATCTCTTTCTTAATCTTTCCCTCTTATTCAAAGATCTAAAATGTCTGATGGGAAAATAATATGGTATTTCAGTGCAGTGAACTACTAGGGTAGTGAGATTAACGATTTGGTGGCTCTTCCCATTTTGCTTGTTTAAAAAAAGGCAAACAAAACTCACAACATTTAGGAACCCTCTACTGCTGGCTGTCATCCTTAGCCTGCCCCTTAAAGAAACTAGAGTTTTTCAGAAGTGGTCAGGCAGGAATTGAGAAGGATGCAATGTCTAGAGCAGCACAGGAAAGCAGGAGCAGCCTGAAGGAATGAAAGGGATCTGGGAAACTCTGCCAGAAGCCCAAGCAATCTTTGGACTTCAAAGTTTAGGGCTTAAGATAGAGGTACTTGAGAGTGGGGTGTCAGTTCGAAATTACTTATTCCTAATCTCTTGTCCCTTCTCGCATCAGGGTAACTGGCTGAAACTTCGCAATTTTAGGCTGTCTTTATGTTGCTTTGTATGCATGTACAAGTTGCGAAAATTCTGCTGTCTGTCATGAAGTATACATTATGTGGGTAGTATTTTTTTAAGCTAGTTGCAGCAATCAGGATCTGTTTGAGAGCGAAGTACACTTACAGAATTTTGTAAGTGTTCTAAACCTTGCTTCAAGCTTTGCAAATATGCAATGTTATCCCTCATAATTGGGAAGGCATAGGGATATTTTAGACTATATCAGGGTGGTCTGCAGAAACCTACTTCTTCCCACTGACGGGGACATAGGCTGGAGAAATAAACCATCTGTGTCTTATGAAAATTCAGTCACTGCAGAGGTGGGGCAGAAGGGAGAGCTGGATTGCACAGCCAGAAGTGGTGCTGACAGCGGTATCGGTCTCCTCAGGAGTCAGAACTCTTTTGGACTCCTTGCTTAAATTTGATTAAAGAAACATGGTGAAGTGCTTAACATAGATGGTGTGACTACTTCTGATGCAGGGAAAAAGTTTGTCTGTGATACAGAATATAGTAATGGGTGCTCAAGAGTGGACATAAGGGGACATGCAGTGCTGCTCAGTGGATGTATTTGTCACTTGTAGGAGAGCAAAAGGCACCTTCTGCCTTCAAAGTACCTGAAAACATGTAACAAAATGCCTGTGGATCTAGAGTAAAGGGGAAGGTTTCCCTCATCATAAAGGGAAAAGTGATGTCACACTTAGCAAACCAGAAGAATGACTTCAAAAAAAGTAGTAAGATTTGTACAGTGGGACCATAAGCTGTGAGCAAAAATAGTCTGCTGTTGTGCTCTTAGACAAAAGAGATGGTTTTATCTTACGGGAAGCAACTGGTTGAACTAAGCATCCCAGATCTTACTACGTTAGCTACCATAACCCTGAAGAGGAGAAACCCTGGTTTCTATTTCTAAGCAGCTAAAGCGAGAAGGTGCAGGTAGGAGACACTAGTAGCCATGGTGTATGTACTGCCCCGCTGGGCAACAGACCTACCCGTGGCCTGGTTGCTGGCTCTGCTGTCCAGGTCTAGTGGTGAACTGGCATCACACTGAGGGTCCAGGTAGAGTACGTTAGTGCCGTTTGGCCAGTGCTGCTGGTGATGCCTCAGAGGTGTGTGCAGGGGGTTGCTGAATATTTGGGTCCTCTCAGTTTCTGCCCAGGTGCTCTGAATTTCCTGTTTTGTCTTGCCCATTGCAATGGTGAGAAGAGATGAAGGGGCTATCTTTGAGGCTATAACATCCTGCTGCCTTCAGTATTTTTCTGCTCAGAGTATTTTAAAAAGAGAGGGACAAGGTTAATAAGTTTACATGTAGTTTAATGCATTTAGCTGACACTAGATTGTACAGTTCTTCAAAGTGGCAAGGCACAAATTGTGAAAAAGATCTCGTCTTAAACATTTCCGGAGTACAATGACCAGAAGATAAGTATCTGGCAGCTGTAGTGGGACACATCGTAGTACTAAAGCCCTGTGTCTAGTGGTAAACATGAAAGATTCAGGCCACAATCATGCCTGTCACTGTTAGGAGCAGCGTTCTGGGAGCTGTGTTAATACATGGCTGGATTTCTTTCTCTGAACATAATGAAGTTGGAGTTCATGCTTATTTTTGGCAAGAGTTAAATTGTTGTTGTCGTATAAAATATAATGCTGTAATATAGAAAACTAGTACTTTTCAATCAGCACTATCTTTCAGTTTGCTATAAAACCCAGTCAGGCATACACCCCTTTGTGACTTGCCTAGTAAAGGCATATTTGTTTTAAAGAAGTACTGCTTTATCAACTTGTAATTAGCAACTAAAGGTATAAGTAGTTCAGCTAAAAATAAAATAAGGCCATAACTTTTTTTAGAAAATTCTTGTGGGGAAAAAAAAATATCTTTTTGGCTGAAAACTTTATTCAGATTGTTTCTTGTTGCGATTGTCCTTCCAGATACGGTAATTAAGTGCAGAAGCCATGGTTAGCCAAGCTAAATAAGGAACCATCAAATAAGCTGCTGTTTTGTTGATGTTATACCAGGAAGCAGTTGTAGCTGTTGCCATACCAGTTGTGAGCAGAAGAGTCACCAACCCCTGAAACACAGGAAGGTGGTTAGTGTTGTTTTTATTTGTTGCATTTTCTTGACTAGATAGTCTTTGTGTGGCTCTTTCCACTTAGCTCTGGCACTTGTTGGATCCCTCTGTGAGTTAATTCCTTCTCAGAAAACGAGCCAGCAAAAAAAAGGATATCTGCTGAGTTATGTGTCAATTCAACTTGTAAAACGATACAACAGCCACAAGAAAGGGCATTGCAGCTGGGAGCAAGAGAGTGAGAATAAAACCCCTCTCACCCATACCCTCTTTTTTGGCAGCAGGAAGTGTTATGTTAGACTACAAACCCGGTGTGACTTTGAGCAAGTCACTTAGCTAAGTAAACTTACCCAGTCTTTTCATGTCATAGATGCTGCCTGAAGAGATGCGGTGTGAATGAATCAAAGATGGATTGCAAAGCCTTCCACTATTACAGCATTGCATGTATATTTAGAGAACCAGGCAAATATAGATATTTTTTTTATTATTGATTCTTAGTTTTAAGGCAAGCTGTTTCTCTTCAGACTGCAGAAAATTAGTCTAAAATGGGTGCTGATTACCTGAGTAATGTTATAAGCTGCTTATCACTGCTGTTTGCCAGATACCTAGGAATTTTAGTAAGGCATAAACGGTTACATTTTCTAGTCACACAGAACTCTTATCAAAGGGTGGCAGAAAGAGCTTCTTGAAATCTAAACATTTAAGGATGTTGTAAGATATGTAAATTCTCTTAGGTGGCTGCCAGCATGCATTAAAGAGAATTTTAGAAAACTTCTGCAAGCCATATTTTGTGCTCAGGCTCATTTTCAGGGAGAAAAGATTATGACATAAAACTTTTGTCTTAGCATCTTGCAAATGATAGCAGAAGCCTATGATTAAGAAACTTACTTTTCCACTTACCCATCCCATTTTGTGAGCTCCAAAAAATATTGGAGTCCATGCCCAGTTTAATGCCAGCTGCCCTGCATACAGACCCAGAGGAACCACCGACTTTTCACTGAAGCCCCCCAATTCCTTCCATACCAGGTAGGAGCTGAATCTGGAGAAAGCAAATGGAAGGTGTTATTCAGTACACTGGTTAGAAAGCAACCACACATTCTTGATCAAAGGAAATTACTTCAGTGCTAGGGTCTAGATTCATTTGGAAGAGTAGATATCCAGGCATTACTTGGCAGGGTAACTGACGGCACAGGGTTGATCACCTGCTGTGGATAGCAATATGCAGAGAAAAATTCCCTATCCTGCCAGAGTTCTCACTTCCAGGTGCAGAGGAGCAGATGACCTACTGCATTTCAGTCTTAAAAAAGAATGCCATGTTGAGATGGAAGCAAGTCTAAGGTGCAAGGGTAAGAGGTAAGTTTCTAAATAGTGAAGAAACTCTTAATCTTGGTACTGGGAGATGGTGCTTTAAAAATAAATTAAGGAAAAAACAAAAACAAACCCACGACCCAATAACTTTTTAACTGGATTAAATGAATACAGGAGAAGTAGCAATTGAGTGGCATCCCAAAGCATAGGTGAGTATGGGGATGGATGGTGTTAGAGCAGGAGGAACCCTTTAGTCAGTTTTCAGAAGGAAGGGGATGAAGATAGGGACAACAAAGATTTTTAGGAGTTCTGTGGAAAGAATTAGCCACAAGGAGCATCCAGCACCCTTCCTGTCTGCAGGATCCTGGCTACCGAAAGACACTCCAAAAATATTTTGAAGGTTTTGAACAGACTTTCTTAATGCTGCAGAAGAACAGTTCACTGGAAGGATCCCAGAATGTAAGCTGCTAAAGACAGGAATTCTCAGGATTTGGGAGATTTACTAATGTAAGGTTTATTCTTGCACTGAAGGAGCCTGATTAGAATGGGGAGCGTTCATCACCTGAGACTATTTCTTTTGCTCTTGTTTGACTTTCCCTTTAGACATTAGCTAGATTTCAGTCCAGATGACTGCACACCCATTCCAAGTGACTACAGTACAATCCCCTGGATAAAATGCCAACATTTGGAACTATACCTTTGTTTCAGAATTAGTAACTGAGTACTGACTGATTCCATCCTGGTAGGAAAGTCGACTGGACTGTGCACCGTACTGAACAGCAGGGGGCTTATACGTGTTTCTGCTGGCAGACCAACTTGTGTTATTTTTTTTTTTAGGAGCAGACAAACATCCAGAGGAGTAATTGCAAGGAGTTTGTCTTCATTTGTAGATCATACAGGAAGGATTTTGTTTTTCCTCTTTAACCCAGTTAGTGACCCAAGCTTGCTTCTTGGCTATTACTTTCATAAGGACTGAACAATACAGCTTTATCTTGGCAGTTTGATTGCAGAGAGTATTAAAAAAAAAAAAAAAAGGAGGGACAAGGTAAGCATTAGAAACTTAACAGTTTATCTTTGTAAAAGGCATCAGGACCCAAATCTGTTCCTAAGTGATTTACAGAGCCACAGTGTGGATTTAGTTGTTTGTACATCTAACTTTGACTTCAGACCAAAATCATGATGTACAAATCTGCTAGGAAGCTAAATGTCAAGAAAGGCATGTAAGCTTATTAAATCTTCCTTTTAGTTATTTCTTGATTTTAATATATTCAAGAGATTCTAAAGGAATGAGATGTCTTGATCATTCCAGGAATGCGTGCACATGATGGATTACAGAAGAAAAGGCCTGGTAATAAATATGATCTTTTCACTGAGCTAGATGTATAGTACATAACCAGGACCATCCACCTCAGAATATACTGATTCTGATATTATCAAAGTAAGTGATAAGCTGTCACAATTGGGATTTTTTAAATATTAACTTTATATCCAGGTTTATGATGAGGAATCCAGAAACAGAGTTACAAATTGTGCAGTCAACTTGAAGGAAGCCCTTCTATGGGAAAGCCACTTGGCTCCCATCTCTTTGATAAAAGGCACTTTTTTATTCACAGGACAGTACTGATCTGATTCAAATGCTAACTCTTGGAATATACAACAGTAGAGACCAATTTTTAAAAGTACACTCTAAGAGGAGAAATAAAAGAGAATACTGATGGGAAAGGAGGGACAGTACATGAGGCTATAAAAATTACAAAGCTTTTCTGGAAAGAGAAAGAAATCAAAATGAGAGAATGTGTGAGAGCCAGTTTAGCATTCAGATAGTTTCAGATATTGCATCATTGCTGTATTTTGCAACAGGTGGTGTGGTATTTAAGATAACCTGCAGGATGACTATGTAATGTTAACTTGGAAAAGATTTGGTCTCTTTGAAACTTTATGTAGTTAAGCCAGTGCTATATACAAATCACTTAGCAACAATGTGTATTTGATAGCTAGGAAGAAACCGTGCTGAATCCTGGTATGTAACTAGTTCTTAATGACCAAGTGCAGAAGAGACACAAAGCATCACTTTGTGCTTGGGGGCTGCACTGACCTCTGTTCAGGCTCTAGGAGCAGAGTGCTCCCTCTCCTCTGTGGCACAGCTCACCGGAGTTAACATAAAAACACATAATGTTGGGTGGACAGCTTCTAGAGCAGTCTGTGAGGAGTATCAAAACTGCCCAGACCATCTCCTGAGACAACCTACCTTTATAAGTATTTTTGCTACATCTTATTAAAAGTAACAGCTGTCAAAATAGAGTATTATTAAACTTTTAAGGTTCCTGTGGGAATGGTATTTGGCCTTGTGATTCCTTGCTCATTTGACAGTAATAGCTGTGCTGTCACATATTTTAAACTAGTTAAGTAAGGAGACAGTAGATGAGTAGATGGTTTCAAACGTTTACAGTTTAACAGCCTGGCAGTTTTATTTGAAAGGACATGTATGTTCTGATTTTGTTTTCTTTTAATTGAATTCTGTTAGAATGGTTCTATCCAAATTCTTTCCCCTGCCCCCCTCCCCTTTTATTTTCCTAAAGCTACTGAAGGACATACATAGAAGAAATCCTAGTACTGCCTTGCTCCATCGCTGCCAGCTTGGAAGGTCTTCCCCTCAGAATGAATGAGGAAAGCAAATTAATGGCAGCTTTTCAAACTCCTACTTTTGATGTGGATACTTGTGCATACAAAATGTCCTATCAAACCCACATACAACTCCCAAAACGTGTTTTGACCTGTTAAACAGGCAGCTTGACAGTTTCTTACAAACATACAGCCCAGCAATACAATAAGCAACTTTGAGATCGGATAAGTGCTTTAATACAATGTGAAAAACATACCCCATAGATGTATAGAGAGTTCCCCAAACAGGAGCAAACACCCAGTTAGGTGGACACCAGGATGGCTTCTGTAGAAATTCATACCACACTGGGATTTCCTTTTTGGTTACCTTGCTTCCTAAAAATCCTCCTGCATGGGGCAGGAGTGTGAAACCCACTGCTGGGACCCAGGCTGGTACCACTTCCATTGAGACAGTGAATCTGAAACAAACCCAAACATGTTGATTGGTAGAGCAATTTTAAAATGCAACTACAAAACTTTTCCATTTTTAGCAGATTTTTAAAATCTACACGAGTAGGATCTGATCCACAGCCTAGTCTTGTCACTGAGAAAGACTGCAGCTGAAATAAATGGATCTTGTACCAGGTTCACTGGACAATACTCACCCCCATAAAGGAACCTAGCATTTACATTGGGGGGAGGTGGGGAAGTGAGGTGTTACTTCCCTCTCAGCTTTGTGCACTAAGATTACTGAATTTTACCTACATAAATACCCTCACCCATAAGTATGCCAGAGGAATAAAGCAGTTTGATATTATATGAACTGCACTTGGGGGAAAAAAAAAAAAATTGCACCAAGCAGCATGTATTTCCGTATTCACCAAAAAGCCCATTCACTCAATGCAATGGCATAGTCAAGAGTAAGAAAAGAGTGTGTGCTTTCCTGTGCTCAAGCAAAATAATTGTATATGTTGTGTTGCATTTTTAGCCTCAAAAGGGTGCTGAAGATGCTCAGTGGCTAATAAGTGATGTGAATTAGTAGCAGACACTTGAGAAGCTGCCTCAGAAAATAAACACCAGGGAGGAAAATGAGAAGGTAAGTCCTTAAATGATGTTTTCCTAAACAAGGAAGGACATCTCAGTGGATAAATGGGGAGTACACCTGTAGCTTCTTCATGAAGCATTCAATCAATCAGTTGCAGCAATCTTAGCTGCCAAGCCCAAAAAGTGCACTGGATTAAATTTGCCTACAGAAGTGAGACTAACTAATGCCTTGTTCTGGTAGGCTGCGCTGCTTTAGTTAGAGTACAGGCAGCAGTAAAAAAATTAAGCAAGTAAGCAGGAAAAAGCTTCATTGCAGATTTTCTAGCCAAAAGCCAAATGCTACAGAAGAGCTGTGTTTAGTTTGCTAAAATGTAAATAGATTAAAGGTATGATAAAAAAAGGGCAGAACTGAAATGCGTTATTTTTTCAAAGATACAGTAGGCAAATACACCCAATTCCTGTTCATCTGTTATGCAGGAGGGGGAGACAGCAGGAAGGAATCATAAGAGTACAGCAGTGGGGAAAGAGCAACTGTGGAAGCCTCAGGAGAAAAAATAAAATTTTAGAGCAACCAGCATTTCAGAGGCTTGTCAAAGCGCCCTATTGACTTGGTGGCTGTTGTCTTGGCCTATGTTTAAAAGTTTTTATTGCTATAGTTATGACTGCTGGGATGAGGAGGCAGGGAGTGGGGAAGAGGAAATCCCACTTGTAACAGATGTGCTTGAACTGAGAGGAAATGGCGCACAGATGACGTTGCATTGTCGCAGTTCTGCTGGTACAGGGAATTTCTGTTTGGAGAACAGGTATAAGCTTGGCCAGCAAGGAAGCTCTCTTGCATTATGGTTTTTGTCCCTGTACTCAGGGCTCTGCCCATACAGTTATGCAGATTTAATGAACAAATTTCAGTGGCTGGGACTATAAGCCAGATTACATGGGATCAAGAAAAATCTTGGTGATAGAAGCAGAGCAGAATTTTGAAGGCAAAACAGAGCGTGGAGGGACTGGTAAAGCATGCAGGATTAGAAAGTTTATAAGGAGTAAACAAGAAAGGGCATGTAGGCTGCAAGGGCTGTGGGCATGCCTTAAGGGAGAGTCGTGGGAGGGCAATAAATAGGAATGCACACAAAAAAGGCAGCAGACAAAGTGGTACAACAGTCAAAGTCAAAAACAGAACAAAAGAATGAACAAGTGAAAGAAAAACTAAGTAGGGAAGAATTCAGAACTAAGGTTGGGAGCAGGAGAAGTGGGAGAACAATGTGCTAGTCTGCTGGAATAGTATCAATTAGGTCTTGGGTGGAGGACTGACAACAAGGAAGAGGGGGAAAAATCTGCATAGCTCACTGCGGTAGTCATTGCTGCCATACTTCCTGCCTAATGGATTCTACTTGCTGTTTACCGGGGACCATCTTCAATGGAGGAAAGGAGTTAATGTGTTCTCCTGTGCCTAGATCTGTATTGTTACTTTCCTGACAGAGCATACACTGCTTGTCACCCGTATTGACAGCATGAAAGGCTCTGCTTTTACTGGGATATGAAGGAGTTGCTACGCGCAGGAGCAACAAGGTGTAACGGGAACAAGAGCTCCAAGGACAATGATTCTTTTTGGTTGCCTTCAGATAAGTAATTCCCAAAGGTTAAGTTAAAAATTTAAAGTTACTAAGATCTCATTAATTCTTAACCCTGTCACTCTTGCTTTGTCTACAGAGAGAACACTAGGCTTAGTTCTCTACACGTGCTGTAAAGTGCTGGTCATCTGTGCAGCTGCAGTGTGGCTGTCAAATGCTAGTATTTTTTTTTAAGTGATAAGCAGGGACCCAAAGGGGTTTACACTTTATTTAGACATAACAATATCAGGGTGGCTTCCTGTAGGTATTAAGCAACTGGACTTTGTCAGGGGTTCTGTCAGCTTCCCCCCAGGGAAGAAAGTCTGAAAGCGTTCTGCAAGCTGAAAGTGCTAAATGCTATCAAATTGGAAAAATACTGCTCTGCTGCAGTCATTAGTGAATAAATGATGTAGCTACACATTTGTCCCTTGGCGTGTTGGAGGAAGAACACTGAAATAATTCTTAAGTGACAAGAGAAAGAAAATCAGGCAGGCAAGTGGAAATGGGGAAGGCACAAATTAAAGAAACAGGGATATGAGCCAGCAGTGTGCCCAGGTGGCCAAGAAGGCCAATCACATCCTAGCCTGTATCAGAAATAGTGTGGCCAGCAGGAGCAGGGAGGTGGTTGTTCCCCTGTACTCGGCACTGGTAAGGCCGCACCTCGAGTCCTGTGTTCAGTTTTGGGCCCCTCACTGCAGGAAAGACATGGAGGTGCTGGAGCGTGTCCAGAGAAGGGCAACCAAGTTGGTGAGGGGCCTTGAGCACAAGTCTTATGAGGAGCGGCTGAGGGATCTGGGGTTTTTCAGTCTAGAAAAGAGGAGGCTGAGGGGAGACCTTATCGCTCTCTCCAACTACCTGAAAGGGGGTTGTAGTGATGTGGGTGTTGGTCTCTTCTGTCAGGTGTCTGGAGATAGGACAAGAGGAAATGGCCTCAAGTTGCAGCAAGGGAGGTTTAGGTTGGATATTAGGAAAAATTTTTTTACTGAGAGGGTTGTCAAACATTGGAATGGGCTGCCCAGGGAAGTGGTTGAGTCACCATCCCTGGAGGTATTCAAAAAGCGAGTGGACAGGGTACTCCAGGGCATGGTTTAGGGGGCATGGTTAATGGTTGGACTCGATGATCTTGAAGGTCTTTTCCAACCGAAATGATTCTATGATTCTATGATAAAGTGAAGCTGTGCATGAACAGGAAAGGGGAAGAAGTAGAAGTGAAGAGATTGAATGTACTGGCTTGAATTGAATGTTGGTGTCCCAGTCTTTTGACTACTATTACTACTAATTGTATACTATGTTTTCCAATAGTATTTCTCAGGACTTCCTGAGCATGGCAAAATACTCTCTCTTGCATAGTACCAAGGAGAAAGAGGAATGAAGCAATGCAGCAAGATCAGAATGTGCTGGTAGGCTTGGCCTAGTAGACCACAGCTGTCCATCAGTAGTGGGAGTTCCTGTATTTTAATTCCCCAAAAATGAAATACTAGTATCAATTTCCCATAAAAAGCAGTAGCTAACTCAGGGAACGGCACTAGCTGATTTTGGAAGAAGCCATGTCCATCTTCCTCTGGTTACTTGGTATAGGTCTGTAGTGAGAGAGTAAGTAAAAGGTAAGGATGCACCGGAGACTCAGTGCATTTGGTCAGTGCTGTAGTGTTTGTTTGGTTAGCCGTGCAGCACCAGATCTGTGTGACGTTTATAGAATGCCCGGTACATTTTTTGAAAGTAATGCAATTAAAGAGTATATTAACGATTATCAGCCCTGACTTCCTTTTAGTGTATAGCTGATAATCCTGAAATTACTTGGTAATAACTTACATAGCACAGGCTTGCAATTGCTAACACAGCCCCTCTGGCTGCATCTGTATTATACAACCTAGAAATAATTACTACTTTCCCAAGCATATCCCAGGTCCACTTAAGGGTGAGATCTGGTTGCATGATATTCTTGCACCATGATTTTCATACTGAAGAAACCTGGATGTCTGTGGATGGTATCTGCAGCATGCCCAGCAGATTATCTGCCTCTAAGAACCACAACAGTTGGGAATCTTTTCCTCCCACACACACTTAACTTGTTTATTTCTGTTTCCACTCTTTATCTATGCCGTGCAACATTTTCTTCATCATCCTGCCCATTTTCTGTTTAGCCCTAGTCTGACTTCAGGCAGTTTCAGCAGTGCATTGAGGGCTGCAGCAGGCCAGTTTGTTTTACAAACATGTTAAAATATTTTTTCTAGGTATTCAAAACATCTGTCTTGCCCAAAGCTGGTTCCAGCTACATAAAGTAAAAGGAGAAATAAAGGGGCAACCCCCCCCCCCCCCCCCATACTACAACTTGCTGCCTAATGGGCTTCTATCTTTTTGCAGGTTGTTTCTCTATGGTGGTGTAACATGCAGAAAAACAAACAGAAGCTTTCTGGGTTCTCTTCTTTCTGGAAAAACACTGCACACCCAAAGAAAGGGAGGTGGTACACTATGGGTGGGACTAGGTATATCATGACAGAGGAGCTGGCTTGCTTCAGCCTGATGAAAAATGAACTACTTTGCTTTGAGCAGGTCTCTGAAAGGCAGGTGGGTCCCCTTCCCTTCTCCAGGCACTCCCAGGGACAGCTCAGTCAGTGGGAAGGAGAAAGAAGGACAATGACTTTCACTGCATTTTCTTGTGTCCCTGTGCTGATAAACCTCTGACTAATCCCTTTCTTGTGCAACTTAGTGCTGGCTACCCAATCACGTGGGGCTTAAATTATAGCTATTGCATTAAAAACATGAAGGAAAATCCCTCAGCAGGGCTAAATCACCCACGTGGTTTTGGGGTTTCTAGTCCCCACTGTTTTGGGGTAGATTGACAAAGCTGTGAGCATACTATTGACGGGGTGTCCCTAAGACATACTCTCCCTCTCATCCTCTACAGTGTATTTTTTTGAGGGCAGATAAGGTTCTACCCAGGTCTGAGGGGCAGCATGCAAATTTCTCCTGGGGCTTCTTCCCGAGATAGCTGTCTGAAGAATTAAGGGGTACATACTTAATTTATATTGATAAACTATTTATGTTTGTTGTGGCTTTAACTCCTGGGAAACCACAACACTGAAAGTTATATCACAGTCTGTGACACCGAATACAGCTACCAGGAAAAAAGCAGTCTTATCTTCGTTATCTAATCTCAAGTAATAAGAGAAACTTAAAACGATATATACTATATAAATATCTAACAAGTAAGTGTATAGTATATGTTTATAATATGTATTTATAACTAAAAATAAAAACTGTGGTATTTATTTAAGGATGTGAGGTGTACTCATCAGGTTTAGAGACAACAAATCTCACTGCCTAGGCTATACTTCTTTTAAAATGGCAGAGCACAAGTTGTGCAAATAAATCTATGATTTATTGAAGATTTATATACTGGGAACTGAAATGTACGCTAGAACAAAATCTTCCCAGGTGATAAATTGCCATTTACTGCTCAATCTCTTCTACTTTTCCCCATGTGTGTTTGTATAAAATCCCCTGGACGCAGTGTACTTTAAAGACCTAACATCCCTTTGACTACCTTCCTTCTAAACAGCTACCCAACATCCTGCTGTAGGTTTTTCTTCTTGTTTGTCCACCCACTTGGAAAGTGCCATCCATATCTATTCTTAAAAAATTGGAGTTTCTCTTGGATATTTCTAGTTTCCAGGCCTGACTCTGTTCAGCTTGCCAGGTATTCTTTGAGCAGAGTAAAACGTACCAGAAGCACCACATCCAAGGGACGCTTTAATAGCAGTGGGATGTTCATGGGGCGTCACCAGTGGTAAGCCTCAAGTGCTTTACAAGTGGTCTGTGCCCTTTACGGCGAACCAAAGACAAAATGGTAGTGCTGAGGTGCGCTCACACCCTTGCGTTACTACCTGGGCTGCTGTGGTGCTTTGCAGGAACCGGAGTCCGCCCTGGGCTGTGCCTCTGAAGGCATCAGACGTGTAGGTCACAACCGTGACTCTTCCCAGGGCTCAACGGGTGTCTGGTAGGGTGAACTCTAAGCCGGTGGCCCAGTGCAAAAGGGGTGTCCCTTGCTGTCGGGGCTCCTGGGGAGCCGCTAGTAAGGGTGCCTAAAAGCTCTAGCGCACAAGCTAAACGCAGGGCGAGCGGCAGTTACTCTCAGAGTTCTCACTGAGGTACTGTCTCAGTTGGCCCAGCTCATAACTTGCCAGCCAGTGTCTCCTCTTGGCTTAGCACACGATGTATTACTGCTTAAGTTACGGGCAGAGGCAGCTACAGAGCGGGATGTAGTCATATATATGTCATATATATCCTATATTACTGCCCATATATTTCAGCTACCTTGAGAAGGTCACTGGCTTTTTCAGGTATTTTACTTGGAGGCTGACAAAAATGGCGGAAATCATCTTATGAAGCAACATAGGATAGAGATTAGAAAAGTGAGCAAAATCTGCTCACCGTGATCCTTTTGGATTGGCCTGAATAAAAAGTCAACAGAATTTCTTGCTATTTTGATCCATTTTCCTTCTGCTGAGTTATACTAATACAATCTCTTTTACTGAGCTGCTCTGTGAAGTCTGACTTGCTGCTTGATACTGTTTCATAACCCTCAGTGATGCAAAGTCGTTGCACAACTGCAACTCCGGCATGGCAACTTTCACTTTTTTTTTTTTAAATCCTGCCATTAAATGCTCAAGTTAGTAAAGTGCGTTTTGTGCTGATTTATAAGCATTACTGGGAAATTCAGAAGAAAAAAAACCCAAGCCCTTTCGCCCTTGAAGAAATGTGCAATTAAAAGCAAATTACAGTGCCACTGAAAGAAAATACCTCCAGTTAAACAGCAGCCTGAAATAACCTTCACACGAGTGCAGAGGGTAGATGTGCGCTGTGTGAGAAGGCAGAACTGCAGGTCCCCCTGAGACCAGAGGAATGGGAAGCGTGGTAGCTGCGCTTCGGTCACCCTGCCTGACCGAGAGCTGCGAAGCCACGTGCGTGGACAGCTGTGAACGACTGGAAAACTCACGCAAACCCGAAATTATTACTAATCTGCTTCCTTGTTTTCTTCCTTTTTTTTTTTTTTTTTTGAAAAAAATGTCACCTTCTAAGCCAAATACCGGCACGGAAAAGCAGTCGGTGTTTGCCTGGCGAAATCCCCTCCGCCCGCGGGCTGCGGTGCCGGCCCGTCCCCGCCGGCAGGACGGCGAAGGGCAGCAGCGGGTGCCGATGCCCCCCGGCCGGCGTCTCCACCCGGCGCCCGCGGCCCGGCCGTGAGGGAGCAAGCTGGCCCGGGCACGCGGGGCTGTCGCCAGCTGCTTCGCGCTCGCCACAGCACGCCCTCCTCGAACCGCTCCGCCGGCCCGCGGCGGGGTCCCGCCGGCGGCACCGCTCCGGGGCGAGGCGGCGTCGGGCGGGCCCCAGACCCGGCCGCAGCGGCGCCTCAGCCGGGCCCCGCTGCGGGGCTGTGCCGGCCCCGCGGGCTCTCCCGCCCCGTCCCGTCCCGTCCCGTCCCGTCCCGCAGGCGGGGGGGCGCCGGGCAGCCCCGCGGTTACCTCCGCTCCCGCGCTGCCGCCGCCCGTCGCGCCTCCTCTGCCGTGAGGCGGCGGCGGCGGCGCCCGCCCCCCGGGCCCCTCCCGCGGCCGAGCCGAGCCGAGCCGAGCCGGGCCCGCCCCGGGGAGGGACCTCCGGCGCCGGGCGGGAGCGAGCGGCGTGGCGCGGCGCAGCGCGGCGCGGGCCGAGGGCGGCGGGCGCGGCTGAGGGCGGCGGGGCCGGCCGACCGGCCTCCCTTTCCCTCCCTCCCGGCGCGGGGGGGGGGGGCCGGCTGTCGGCGGGGGCCGCCCGGTTCCCGTGGCAACGCGGGGCGCGGCGGCGCAGGCGGCCGGGCGGCGGCCGCCGCCGCCATGGGCAGCTGGGCCGCGGCGACATGGCGGCTTGGTGGCTGCAGCGGGCGCGGCGGCCTCCGCGCCGTACCGCGGCGGCGGGGCAGCTCCCGCCCCGGCGGTGGGGACCGGGCGGCGACCCTGAGCGACCTGCTGCAGAGCTCGGTGGCGGCCGAGGAGCCGGGCGCGGCGGCGGCGGCGGCGGAGGCGAGGCGGCAGCGGCGGTCCCCCCTGGAGGGCACGGTGCTGCTCTTCCCCGGGCAGGGCAGCCAGTTCGTGGGGATGGGCCGCGGGCTGCTGCAGTACCCCGGCGTGCGGGACATGTACCGCTTGGCCGAGAAGGTGCTGGGCTACGACCTGCTCTCCCTCTGCCTGGAGGGGCCGCGGGACGAGCTGGACCGCACCCGGCACTGCCAGCCCGCCGTGTTCGTCGCCTCCCTGGCCGCCGTGGAGAAGCTCAACCACCAGCAGCCTAAAGTGAGGGGCGCGCCGCGGCGGGGGGGGGTGGCTGGGTGGGAGGCCGGGGCCGGGCCGGCGCGGCCCCCTCGCCCTGAGGCCGGGGGCCCTGAGGCCGGGGCCCCCTCGCTCTGAGGCCGGGGGCCCTGAGGCCGGGGGCCCTGAGGCCGGGGCCCCCTCGCCCTGAGGCCGGGGGCCCTGAGGCGCGGCCCCCTCGCCCTGAGGCCGGGCCCCGGCCCCGGCAGCGAGGAGGCCGCCGCCCGGCCTCGGCCCCCGGGGGGACGGTGGGGACGGGGCGCGCCGGGCGTCCCCCGCGGGAGCCGTCTGATGTTGGGCCTCGGGTCTGTCTCCGTGCAGGTGGTGGAGAGCTGCGTGGCGGCGGCGGGGTACAGCGTGGGGGAGTTCGCGGCGCTGGTCTTCGCTGGAGCCCTGGGCTTTGCCGAAGGTGCCCGGGGAACGTGCTGAACCCCCTAGTAGGATCTCCCGCCCCGTGCTTTTTCCAAAGCATCGCCCGTTACCGCTGTCCCCCTCCCGCTTTTTTTTTATTAGAGGACAGATTTTACTTTCTACTTCCACTGTTCACTTTAATATGCGTAACACGGCATTAAAAGCATTGATGGTTCATGAGAGTGAACAGCCACCCTTTTTTGCATGCAGATGCAAGGCGCCCGTAACGGTGTTTTCTCCGGGCTGATATTTACCGAGCATCTCTGTTTTTCTCCTTAGCGCTGTATGCGGTGAAAGTGCGCGCCGAAGCCATGCAAAAGGCGTCGGAAGCTGTCCCCAGTGGAATGCTATCGGTTATCGGTCGGCGAGAGGCAAATTACAAATTTGCCTGCTTGGAAGCCCGTAAACACTGTGAATCACTGGGTATAGAAAACCCCGTGTGTCAAATCTCAAACTATTTGTTTCCAGACAGCAGAGTCATTGCAGGACACCTACAGGTATTGCTTCAGAACAACTATCCCTTTAGTTGAATTTAGCATTTCAGTTTTTAAAACTTTTACGTTGTGCTTCTTTGTGGAAGTTATGTACGGCCTTAGTTTGTCCAAACAAAAGTATTTGATCGGGGCGGGAGGGGGGGGGGGTCCCACGTGTGCTCAGTTCTTGGGTAGGGAAGGGAATCCCTTTATCACAGCAAGTCTGACGAGGTGGTGGTTGTGGGGTGACTGAGTAAACCTTTGTCGTGCAAGACTCTCACTTCTCTCTCTCTTTTATAGGCTTTGGAGTTTTTGCAGGAGAATGCCCGAAAATATTATTTTACACGTACAAAAATGCTTCCAGTCAGTGGGGCTTTTCATACCAGACTTATGGAACCAGCAGTAGAGCCCTTGGCTGAAGTCCTAAAATCAATTGAGATTCAGAAACCACTGGTCTGTGTCCATTCCAATGTTGATGGCAAAAAGTACATGCACTCAAAGCACATTCAGAAGCTGTTAGTGAAGCAGGTGGTTTCACCTGTTTTGTGGGAACAGACCATGCATTCTGTATACGAAAGAAAGCAAGGAGCAGAATTTCCTTACACGTATGAAGTGGGGCCTGGAAAGCAACTAGGAGCCATTCTCAAAAAATGTAATTTAAAGGCCTGGAAACAATATAACCATGTAGATGCTCTGGAAGATGAGGAAGCGGCAGAGACCTAAGTAGCCTTTTGAGAAAAATCCACGCAACTTGTTTTTTCTGCCTAATTTAAAAATACCTTCATGCTCCCAAAAGAGGAAGTCTTAAACATTCACGACTTCTCGTGATGAAAAGAGCACCTTGTGCGTAATCGCAATGAACGTTTTCCTTCCCCGTGTGCCTCAGGTGTGGAAGGGCAGAGAGCAAAGTCTGGCTCTTCCATCTGTGTTGGGACTGCAAAACTGCCAATAAACATGCCAAATAGGCTTCTGTTTGGCCTCAATCCTGCAAGCAACTTCCCCTCTTTTTTTTTTTTTTTCCGTTTTTTTTTTCAATTTGGGTGGGAGCATGAATTCAGGTCAGTAGCTTTGGCTGTCTGGTGCAGGGATCTTCTGCGTGGATACAGGGGTAGAACTAGGCTGTTGGCTCCGGGTTGTGGAGGGCTCTGCGCCAGGCTTGAGGGTGCGTTCAGAGGAGCCATCCAGTTGGTACAGCTTTTGGTATGTTGATGTTCCTGTTTTCTAACTCTGCTGACTTGTGGGATGTTCGTCTGTGTAAAATTCTTTTATTTTGTGTCCGTATTGCCAGGTAGCAGCCGGGTAAGGCAGAAGATGCTATTAGGAACATGATTTTCTTAAGGTTAAACTATAAATAAACTCTAAAGCTTTTCTTGGTATTTTTAATGCTGTGGGGTGCATCATTACTGGCCTCTAGTCCACACGTGGATGGAAGTAATTTTCCCTCCAGTTGTCCAGTGCCACGTTGGTTTTGCTAAGTTACATAAGAAGTGTTTAACTGAAAGAAAAAGCCTAACAAAATGCCCCACCTCCCCAGAGGTGCAGGGCTGTTGTCATCCCTGACCAAGCCTCTGAGGCTGCATAGGCTCAGTTGGCCCTTGGATGACTTCTTGATGGAGCAGAAAACAGTAGCACTGGAAACTTTGTGCAAAGATCTTTTCAGGGGTGACAGGGTGAACCCTGTGGTAGCAGAGTGCCAGGGAGGAGGATTTGAATGCTGGTGTTTTGGTTGTCTCTGTATTTTTTACTGTGTTTTGCCAGCTTGTACATTTTCTGAAAGCAGGAGATGAGCTGGAGAGGAGTGGGTTGTCCTGAGCCCTCCTGGAAAGGGCTTCCCAGTTGCCTTGTTGGCACTGACTGTTGTTGGATGGGTGAGGGCTGGTGGCAGGTCCCTGGGCTGGCTGGCTGTGGGGAGAGCACCCGCTGCCTCCAGCACCTTCCTCAGTGCCTGCAGTGCTCAAGGTGACACTCGAAATGGCTTTAGCACCAAATCCATGGGTTTGGATTCTGTGACCAACCTTTGGCTTATTAAAGTAGGTCTGGTCGTGTTACAACATTGTGCTGCCTGTGCAAGATACCTGCAGGGTGTGCAGAAAATGTATGCTTGCTTTGTTTGCTCTTTGTCTGTAAGGGGTACTGAAAGCTTTAGGAAATAAGAGAGAAGAGTATTTGCTAGGGGATCATGTACAAACAAACAGGGAAAGGTTACGTGGTATATGTTATAGTGTGACCAGAAGCTTCGACTGAACTCTAGCTTTTGGGCGTTTGGGGGTTTTTTTGGTATTTTAATGGTGTATTTAACAGATATACAGGAAAAATTTAGGATATATTACTTAAATGACCATGCATGTCTTCAGTAGTTTATTATGAAATGCAGAATAAATTCCAGTTACAGTATTAATCATTTCATCAGCAAGGCCTTTGACACTGTCTCTCATGGCATACTCCTTGAGAAGCTGGTGTCTCACGCCTTAGACAAGTGCACTATTCGCTGGGTGAAAAACTGGCTGGAGGGACGAGCCCAGAGGGTTGTGGTGAATGGAGTTAAATCCAGTTGGCAGTGGGTCACAAGTGGTGTTCCCCAGGGCTCAGCGTTGGGGCCGGTTCTGTTTAATATCTTTATCAGTGATCTGGACGAGGGGATCGAGTGCACCCTCAGTAAGTTCCCAGACGACACCGAGCTGGGCGGGAGGGTTGATCTGCTGGAGGGCAGGAAGGCTCTACAGAGGGATCTGGACAGGCTGGATCGACGGGCTGAGCCCAATCGTATGAAGTTCAACAAGGCCAAGTGCCGGGTCCTGCACTTCGGTCACGGCAACCCCACGCAGCGCTACAGGCTTGGGGAAGAGTGGCTGGAAAGCTGCCCGGCAGAAAAGGACCTGGGGGTGTTGGTCAACAGCCGGCTGAATACAGGCCAGCAGTGTGCCCAGGTGGCCAAGAAGGCCAACGGCATCCTGGCCTGTATCAGAAATAGTGTGGCCAGCAGGAGCAGGGCAGTGATGGTCCCCCTGTACTCGGCACTGGTGAGGCTGCACCTCAAATGCTGTGTTTAGTTTTGGGCCCCTCACTGCAGGACAGACATGGAGGTGCTGGAGCGTGTCCAGAGAAGGGCAACCAAGCTGGTGAGGGGCTTTGAGCACAAGTCTTATGAGGAGTGGCTGAGGGATCTGGGGTGGCTTAGTCTGGAGAAAAGGAGGCTGAGGGGAGACCTTATCGCGCTCTACAACTACCTGAAAGGAGGTTGGAGTGAGGTGGGTGCTGGTCTCTTCTATCAAGTAACTAGTGATAGGATGAGAGGAAATGGCCTCAAGTTGCAGCAAGGGAGGTTTAGGTTGGATATTAGGAAAAATTTCTTTACTGAGAGGGTTGTCAGACATTGGAACAGGCTGCCCAGGGAAGTGGTTGAGTCACCGTCCCTAGAGATATTCAAAAAGCACATAGACAAGGCACTTCAGGACATGGTTTAGTGGGCATGGTTGATGGTTGGACTCGATGATCTTAAAGGTCTTTTCCAACCTAAATGATTCTATGATTCTATAATACCACATTTCTGAAAGGGAAGTGAATTTTAAAATACTAGCCTCAATTATGATTGCTTAGTAGAGTGTATTACTAAACAGTTCTTTTGTGAACTGAAATTGGTAGCTGAGCCTACATTTACAGTACAAATTCCACTTCTGGCATGTGTAAACATTAACTATGAGTAAAATACGGAAGAATTTGTCAGCTATTGGACTATTAGAGGCTGCCAGTTAAGGGTTGGGATTGCTGTAAAGAAAAGTATTTCGGTGAAGGCTCCTGTGTTACAGGTAAGGTGTTAATTATTCAATAAAGCATACCAAAGTCATCACTAGACGGTTAGAATAGCTCAACCAAATCCCATTCATATTATTAAACATTGAATTATGTGCTGTGTTAGAAGTTTCTGACTACATCTCGTAAGACCAAATGTGACGTTAATGACTTTGAAACCATCTTTTATGATAGTTGGAACTGAGCATGGCATGTTGGTGGCACTACGTTTGATTTTAGTATAGTGCTTTATAGTTCCTGGACTTTTTTTTTAAATTATTTACCTTTTTTTGTGGAAATTTTGGAGACCTCTTTTCTATTTGTGGTGTTCTTACCATAAATACACTTCCACCCCCCCATTTCACTTTGTTGCACACTTTGCCTGGAATAAAAGCTCTTTGGGAGAATCCTGCTAAAAATCTCTGTTTGCAAATGGAGAATATTAGATAACCTTTGCGCCTTCATCAGATGCAGAGTGCTGAAGGGATGTCTGTATCCTGAGAACATCCATCCCACTCTTGTGGGCCATGTTTAATTAGTGGGTAGAAGGAACTGTAGCCACTGCGCAGGTGTTTGCTTTTCTCCTGTGCGGCATTTGAGCCTAAGCCGAGGTAGCAAGCCGTACGTTGCTGAGGCTGCTCCTCAGCTCCTTAGTGAGCCTTGTGTCTTCAAAACTAGAAGCCAAGCACTATCTTACTCTTGTATTGATGTTACAGTTTGTATCAGCTAAAAAAGTGTGATGGAGGTCTTCATACCTCTGTATTGAGAGCGTTCAGGGCTTGCTTTCGTGTAGTGTCTGGCAGCACGGCGTCACGTTGGTGTATGGCTATAAATGAGCAGAACGGTGTCTCGTGTGTTGTAAAACCTGTCTGTGGCTAGGTGGAGAGCAGCATGGGGAGTAATTTAAGACTCCTGGATGTTAGTACTGTTATCTGCATTTCTTTTGTGTGCTTACTCATCTGCCCCTTCTGCTTCTGGAAGCTGAATGTTTAAGACATGAAAAGTCAGCGTGGTTCCTTCACCTAGGAACAAGCAGAAACAGGATGTGGAAAAAAAAAAAAAATCAAGTGCCGTAAAGTCTGTCACATGAGGAGGTGTGCAGTTAAAAAAAAGAAAAAGGAATTAAATTTGGGTCTCCTGCGTCACAGTGTGGAGCCTTAACTAAGAGGCTCTTTGCTCAGCTCTACAGGTGAGAGGGGAGCCTGGTAATTACTGCTCGCTGTGGTACTCCAGTTTGTGCTAATTCTTGTTGCAGATGCTGTTTACTTTGTGTTTCACTTGCTTTGTTGGTGCGATCGCATTTTATATTCCTTGAGACTGTGTTTTGTTCCATATGTGCTGGATGCTGAACTTCCCCTCTCTTGTGATTCAAAGTGTTATTGATTGCAAGAGTGTGAAAAAGCAGAGTCATCCCACACAGCTCTCAGACGGAATAGGCAGCGCAGCAGTCTCCCATTTATCATTGCTCCCCTGTGCATAGATTATTTATCTAGAAATAACTGAAATTATTTCGTAGTGTTAAAGTGATTCAGCAGGGAAGAATCAATTTTTTGGCAGCTGGTACTTCCATTACACTTGTTCATTGGACCCTCTTGATGGGAATTCTTAACCCTTCACTAAACAGTAACTTTAACGTATTTTCTATCACACTGCTGTTACAGAGTTAAACAGAGCTGTCAGTTCGCTGATGAAACTTTGGTCTGGTTTTTGGTTATATGGGCAACTCAGCTGGCCAGCTTCTGGCCCGAGTGAGACTAAGGTACCAGATGTGCTAACCATGCTTTTCTAGAAAAAACTTGCCTACCTGCTGCTGAAGGGCAGTTCGGCTTGAGGGCATTTCGAAAAAAGGTGACACTAGAATATGTGCTGCTGCTGCTTGAACTTTCGGGGTATGCTGGAGCCATCACCCTCTACCTACCTTCTTTGTGTACTTGCTTTTTGCTTTGCATTTCAAGTCAATCAAAGATATTTCAAAGTCCTTTAATGTGAAATGGTTGAATGAAATGCTCTAGGTGAGCCTTTTTTCTTCTTTATTTTTTTTTCCCCCCAGAAGAATTTTTTGAGATGGGCAGTTGGATCATAATGGGATTGGGGCATCATTCATGAAAGAGGGGGAACACGTGCCTCAACCCGCTTGAACTTGACGGGCTTTGGCATTTGTCTCCACTGAAGAAAAGAGTGGTTCAAATTCCTTGTCTGATTTAAAGCAGGGACTTGAACTTGAAACTCCAACCTCTCAGATGAGTGCTTAAATCACCAGGCCATTAAATACTGTATTTTCCTGTTTCAATAGTGCACTAACCATAGTAGTCACTTGACTAGGCAGGAAGCAGGTATCCCCTCTGCTGAGGGGAATACCCAGACCACAGAGATGCACTTTCATTTTCTCTCGCTGAGAGAGTCTGTAACTGTATGCCGTGAAAAACAGCTTCAACGGCAAGGGGTAGGGAAGATGTCCCCAGGTACAGAGGATAACTTGGTACGCTTGGGGCGTGTTGTTGGGAGAGAAGAAACCCAACTGTGTCCTAGTGGCCTCCTCTGGAGTACGCGAGGGTGACACCTACACCATCTCCATCCTGTAAACTGTGCTCGAGTTTCCCTTAGTCATCTCTTTCCCCCTGAGCGCATGCCTTCCGAAAAGACGTGTGTCATCCAAAAAATGCCTGTTCCAAATTCAATCAAATTCTTGGTTTTTTTCTGGGCAACTCAAAGTTTTCCTTTGAAAAGAGGCAGAAGAATATAAAATCTATTACTAGATTTCTAAAAAATTCTGGAAAAGTAATAGCTTGGTTTGAGTGGCCCTCAACCAACCAACTTGCTTGCTAGCTCATCCTAACCACTCTTTTTCCAATAAACTATCATTTCATACGCTAATTTTACTACGTAAAAATCAAATAAAACCTGTCCTGTAGTCTTAGATAGCAAAATGTACAAGAAAAGATATTGTTATTAATGTATGATAGCACAATCTTGGAAATAAAGTAGATAACACAGCAAAACATTTGAAGCAACAATTTAATTTTAAAAAAGTATCATGGTTTTAATCTTTACTATTGCTTTTACAGTGTTAAAATTTAAAGGATGTCCAGCATGCCTTCAGTCTTCCCCACATCCAGAATCTCTTTAAGAAACTCGTTTATATGAAATAGACACTTTATATTGCATTAAAACAAACACAAAAAAGACAGACTTTCTAATCACCTGGAGTCACATTTCAAAACTAGCAAGTCAGGCAGTTATCCAGCAACAACCTCCTTATTTTAAACATTTTTCTTTTTTAAAAAAGGTATGAAACAGCAGTGACCCAGCACTAGCCTAGGTTTTAAATATAAAAGAGATTTTTATCAGTGTAAATTTGAAAAACAAACCAACTGTCACCACCTGGGTGTTAATGATATTGGTCAGAGTCCAGCCATGACCTCCTATTGTAATTCTCAGTGTTAATTCTGCAGTCCGTAATTCATGGCCCACCAAAAGGCAACAACAAGCAAGGCTGCAGGCACCAGCTTCTGGCAGACGCACCTGAAAGGAAGCCTGCAAATCTGCGGGAAGAAAAGGGAAGGTAATTAGAATAACAAGCAGCAAAAAGTTGGTGCAGAAAAGCTAACAAGAACGCCTGCGTGCAAGGTCAGTGTGAAATGGAGAGTACAGTCCAGTTCTGTGGAAACGCACGTCAGGGTCTAGTTTTGCTGGTGGCTACTGGGACTGCTGCAGTGGCAGGGTCATATCTAGCCTCTAAAGAATCCTCCTCTCTTCTCCAGGGTAAACATGGGGTAAAACACAGCCAGTAGCAGGTCTGCTTATCTCCCCTAGAGTAGACCCTTACAGCTTTTTATGGCAGGAGACGCCTTCCTTCTGCATGGAACCCCCATTAGTTGTGTGGGACTTGGGCAGCTGTTTGCAGACATTTGGCATACTCTGTCTATAAATGAGAAACTTCAGCCTAAAAAGAAAAAACAGGGCAATGGGGGGACACCGACAAGCTAAGGAATAAACCCAAAGCGAGAGCCACGTTATATGCTTTACTCATTGACGCTTACATGGGAGTTAGGTATTGCTGTTACCTACTTGTCAACAAAAAGGTGGGAGAAAAGGGAGAGAGCATACCCAGCTTCCATAACCAATGATCCTCTTTGTCCAGTTATTGTTCAAAATATTTCCAAAGCTTCTTATAACACTTTTAATAATATTCCATGTCTGGAAAACACTGATAGCAACCCTGATGATTTAAAAAAAAAAACAAACAAATGCGTGGGGATAGAAAATTTATTCTAAAAATTGGCAAATAAAATACCAAGGTTTAGAAAACTATGAAAAGAAACCAAAAAACTCCAGTATGTTCCTTCCTGAAAGTCTATGTGTACATGTGTATTTCTCTAAGTATTCAGGAAGAAGACCTGGCAACTTAGTGATCAATTAATTCTGAAACCAAATTATCTTCAGCTTTCAAAGCCCTACTAACATCACACAAGGAAACATGCAGCACAGCTCCTGAACAGCAATCTTGCACCTTTGCTCTTGTTTCAAACTTAGAACAGCGCAACCCAACAGAGAGCTCTTGATCTCTAATGAATCGGAGTTTGAGGCAGGAACACAGGACTGACGCAGCAATCCTGCAGGGTCTCTGCAGTGTGAATCCAGCTGAGGTAGAAGTTATATGACTATATGCTATGTGCAGAACATAGATGTAATTGAATTGCATTCTCTGTAAGTCTGCAATAAGTGACTGTCCTCTCCCTGAAGCAAGGAGAGAAGAGGTAGAACTGCACATGAGTACTTGGGGGTTCAGACCCAGATTATGTATCTCGGGTTAGGACATTACTGCATGTCAGTTAATCTGCAGTTAATAACTATCCACAACAACCCTGTCGGCTCACAGCAGATAAAAGGCAATTCAAACCAGTCTAGCTACGTTTTCTTGTATGTGCATGGGTGGGTTATTTGACATGCAGTAACATGTTAATCCTTGAAGCATCACACTTAGTAGGCTGCAGATCTCTCATCGCTCAGTTGTGCTTAAAGACACTGTCTAACCTAGAAAACTACTGTGCTACTGTGAAATTTTAAATACCAAGAAACTATTTAAGTCTTTTGACTGTAAATGGCTGTAGTCTGTGGAAACTGTTTACATTATAAAGCTCTTCCTTGTAAAACAAGCTGCAGTATCTGTTCTGGATTTTTAGGTTCTGTGTGAAGCAGTAGTAGTAGCAATACATCCTTTTACTTTATGTACAGAAATGTTATTGTTTGTCTAACAAACTGTTCCCATTTATCTATCTAACATGGCTTTTAAAAGGATCTGAAGACTGACAGTGCCAGTAAGGTAACTTACCCATGTGCCAGGTGAAGCAGTGTATCTTCAAGCTTTCTGTGGTATGTCCTGTTAAATTCATCCCCAATCAGGGCCAGCTGATGGCCAACCTGGGTAGCTGAGCTGTAAAGCATTTGGGGTGTGCACGTTAGAGGAAAATACTGCAATAATACTCTAAAAAGCACTCTGCAAATGTCAGGCATAGTTATTCACCTAACAGTTGGACTAAGCTGGGCATGTAAAAGTGAAATGTTAAGGGTTTTTTTTTTCCTGTTATTTATGGTTTTATTGATTAGGCATCTTACGCCCATATTTATATGCATACAGAAGTGCTTTGATGTTTTCATAAAAAGCTGCGTATTTGGCACTTTTGAAAAACCATGTTGGTTTTTTAGGTGTCTCCTTTCTTTATACAAGGCAATGGAATTCTGGTTTGGGTTGGGTTTTTTTCCCCCCCCAAAGTCAAAATATTGAAACAGCCTTTACATTGGACTTTTCAAAATATTTAATCTTACACAACTGCTGGCTTTGTCATCCAACAGGTTTACTCCTATGAATTCCATGGTGCAGTGCAGGTCTGCAGCTAATAGGTGGTACCAGGGTATGAATTGACCAAAACCTAAAGGCTGGGAGGGAGGTCCTGGGGCATGCAGAACCTTGAACTACAACATCTGTGGCACATGTTGATGCCAAAAACTGGTTATGCTTTCCTGATGGAAATTTCCAATTAGATTTAGCTTCTCTTAGACATTCATCCTTTTTCTTTGTTTTTGGTAGAAAAATAATATGACTACATTTTTATTTAACTTGTATTTCTGCTGAGATCTGTTTATGAGATCTGCTGAATAGTAAGTGGGCTTAACAGCTTAATTCTAGAGATCTGCTTAAAAAAACTTGGGCTTGGTTTGGTCAGCCCAACAACAAAAAAAAAAACGCAGAAAGGAATTTTCACAGATGGGGGAAAGGCAGCCCCTGACTCTTGAACTGGAAAAAATGTATGTATGGGATTAAGAAAAACCCAAAGCAGCACCATCAGTTTGTTGTGAGAGGCGCCTAGAGAATTATGTAAAAATGGCTTCCTCAGCTGCTTGCTATAACAGGTGGGTTTCTAATGAAGAGGCACATCTGTGTCCCTGTGCAGGATAAAAACTGAGAGACATTTAATGCAGCATAATCTTGCATGGTCAGTGTTAAGCACTAAAGGTTATCTACACTTGCATCTATTCCTTTTCCAGTAGTATCCACTATGATTATTTGGCTTAGCAAAGTCTTCTTGAAAGTCTGGGGATTTGTATTGGGGGGGGGGGAGGGGAAGCTGGGGAGGACAGAAGGAGTATTAATGCAGCGTGATACCTGATATTAAACTCCATTTGCTCTGTGGTGTCTGGAATTGTTTGGAGGTTACTGTAGATTTCCTCTTCTGGTGCTCCATTAGGGTAGCTGGAGAGGACAAAGTGCCCGGGGATTCTCCTTGTTTGAGACATCTTATTCTGCAACGAGTCAAGAAAGACAACCCTGTGGCTTCTTGTAACAAATATCTTTTCAGTTTAGATGGAAATTGTTTAAAGCGCTCTTAAAGTTACCCTTTTTACTTCTCCAGTCAGAACGCGAGCGTTGCTAAGATAACTATTTTGAGAGTAGTCAAAGGAAAGTTTCAGTGACCCAACAGATGTACAGCAATTCAAACGTGTAGCATTTAGATGGCTGCTGCTTCATGTTGGCTCAAAACAACCTAGAAATTGGAAAATCTAGATAAATATAGCTAGTGTAGATAAGTATAGTTTCTCAGTAGTTTCACTTAGTACAAGATGCTTTCCTGTGCTGTTTGCGATGCCCTGCCTGGCATTAAATCACTCCAACCAATGGAGGTCCCTAGGCAGCAAAGCACCTAAACCAGACAACTTGAACAGGTTTTCCTGGGTCTTTAATTTAGGTCTGAGTTCGTGCATCTTCTTTAGCTGGAGTCCGCCACCATGGAAATTACAAGCAGCTCACCATAGAAATAGAAAACAGCAAAGATTTAAATGGATTAATAGCTTTCCAAATGGAAGAGCAGACAGTGGGAGCCACTAAAAATGGAGCTGCCTGCTCGTACAATGGGAAAGTTATTCACAACCAGTAGCCAGGCTCTAGCTCGTAAGCATTATCACAGGAGGTGGTCCTCTTCTCAGCAAAATAAATGGCAAAACTTAATGGGTTTCAGCATAAGTGGCGCATCTCTAAGATTTCCAGTATTTTGGTAACGCTTTCCTGAAAGCACTGAAAAGGTTCAGTTCACCAGCAGCAGAGCTCGGAGCGGAGCTGATGTTTTTGTAGTCTTTACAATTGTTTTTATTTGGCTTATCAAGAGAGATGACATCAGAGCTGTGCAAGGGGATTATTTCAAACTACACACATGCCCTTGGGCAGGTAACACTCCTTCTGCCCCTTGGACATTTGCTGCGGCGGAAGGCTCTGCCCATTGTCTTGAGGGTGCCTGATGATGAAGTTAATGAGCGTCTTCTGGAGGTGCTCCGTTTTTATCTGGCATGGTTTTGGCCAGCTCTTTTATGATCTCTTTGCTTCCCAGCTCCATCATTACAGAACTGCCCCCCTTTGTCGATGGAGTGATCTTAGACAGCAACGAAGGGGATTCCTCCCCAACTGGATTCCTTTCTTCTTTAAAGCATGCTGTCTGCAGGTCAAATGAAGAAAACTCACGTTTTATTCAATATTCTCAGAGATGGAGCTAAACCAAGCAAAAGGTAGCTGTCATAATGCTGCTCAGTGGGGATCTGGTTTGCCACGTTTCTGCAATCCTGTAAATGCTTTTTGTTCAAGTTTTACACTTGGGATGAGGTCGGGGCCTTTGTGCCCTGAGGGAGCCTTGATCTTCTTTCAATATTTAGATGAAATTTACATTTTCCACAAAGCAAAAGTATTAATAATTAATGTGTATACCTTATTGCATAAGCAAACAGACAGAAACGTGACACTAAATAATGAAAATATACTCAGTTCTGCAGAAGTGAAGGCTCCTCTTACTGATGTTTAATGCAGCTGTGGAAAAGCATGCTATGGACTAGTTTCTGCTGGGTAGATATTAGCATGTGTCATACAGTTTAGTATTCCGGGGTTTTTTCCTTTTATTTGTAGCATTTCTGCTTTACTCGTATAGATGTTTATAATCTAGGATTTTTAAATATACCCGAATTTCAGAAGAGCTGTGTAGTTCAGCAGTGACAAAGAGGAGCTGAATTTTATTGCAACCACTATCAGGGAGTTTTGTGACCTGACTGTGTTCCTGAGGGGAAATACCCCAATCCTTTCTTCCAAGGGGGCACCTATGGATTTGTATGTAAGAAACAGCGGCAGAATCTGAACATATTTTACAGGTGAGTTAAAATGCTTAATTAAATAAGACCATCTTTCAAAAAAAAGATAGGAATAGTAGTTTCAGGTACTATATTTGCTTCAAGAGATGCCCTGTCCTGTTTTAAACACTTCCTTTATGCGTTGCTGTATGTTTCTCTCCCCAGTCCAAGCAAAAATAATGAAAAAAGGGTAATGTCCGTAGAGGGCCTTTGGGCATTCCAGCACCATACCTGATTTCCAGATACCCAGTCACCCCAAGGACTTTCTAGCTCTGAATCAGGTGCCAAGGCTCCATGCGTACCCCACAGTGAAGCTGTATCACCTTAAATAAATCCATATTCGCTGGAGCAGGTACTTGAACCGAGTCTTCCATTTCCCAGGGGAACATCTAGACCAGTGGGTTACTGGATGTAGTGGTAGTCAACAGCTGATCACATTCCCCCAAGTGCATCCCTGTCCATTTTTTGTGGAGGGTCCACTGCGACGCGTACACTATTGCAGTACAGACTGGATGACCCCAGGCAGCTCCTGGTTTGAGAACTCCGCCAGAGCTCAGGCAGGAGCTCCAGGGGGTCCTGACGATCCACAAATGGGAAACTGGGAACGGCTGAGCAAGGTTTGGAGCTGAAGTACATCCCAGGGATGCTGAAGTACTCACTTGGACATCCAAAGTGTCAGTTCTCTGGATGCAGTTAGTCTCAGTGGACCACACAGAGAACCAGTCAAAGCACAGAGTGTTGGACTTTTCAGGGTTAAACAACCCAAATGTTTGCTCACACATACAAAGTAAACATCTAGGTATGTAGTGATGTATTCCTGTAGCCTGTGCGTACCACAGGAAGATTCAAACAAATGGAAATGTGTTAATCGTGTTTCTTCACAGCTTATAGACTCATTAAAGGTTTCTAGTAAAACGAGTACTATAGTGGATAAAATGTATTAAAACCCAGCATAAGAAGTCAGCTGTCTATTGCACATGTATACTAACTATTCTTGGCCTTTACAACCGTGCATTGTGGGAAAAAAAAAAACATCTAAAAAAGGTATTTTCTCTCTTGGTGGTTTTGGTTTTTTTTTCATTTCTAGACTAGATGCTAGTTTCACATTCACAGGGCCACACAATGGGAATGTCTGTATCTGTGAGACATGAAAACTGTGTTCCGAAAAAGACCTATAATAAGTCAATGCACTACAGAACTCAGATGTGTAAACAAACCATACAATACCATGACAAAAGCCCAAAGCGCAACATATGCTACCTCACACCTGTTATGATAATACCTTCCTCCCACAGGCTAAAAAAGAAACTGTCGTAGCTGTTGGGTCATGCTCTCCACAGCTCGGCTGCAGCCTGGTATGCTGGCTTTGCCCACCGGTTTGTCTCAATGTTCAAGTAAGGGCAATCCAACAAATGAGGGGATTTATAATGTATTTTACGGGACGGACGGTGTTGGGCGCAAAGGCAGTCTGGAAGGGCTACTGTCTTGAAGATATACAAGATGGGTCTAATTTAGTTTCACGGCAAAGCTTAGCAATTGCCGCCTTGGCAAGGAAGGAACAAGTTGAGGCCGTTTACTGATTTCTGGCATCTTTTTTAAAATCTAGGTATGCAGGTATATACAGACATGCAGGTGAAAACTAAATTAATATGGACCTGTTTCGTTCCTCACGTTTGGATCTGCACAGAGCCGGGCAAGAGGACTGTATATCACACGCCATAGGCCCTCCCGGTTCTCCAAAGCAGGACGTGTTGATCTTCCACCGCCCATCTCGCGCTTTCCTTCCTCCTCTCATTTATACAGAAAGAAAAGGCAAACTGATTTTGGTTTACAGAAACCAAGAGGCCATATGTGTGTGTGAGGAATGGCTTGTCACTTAGAGAGCAGCGACCACAACCGAGTCCTCGCAACGCCGCTCGGGAAGCGGCAGCAGGATCCCATGCCAACGACAGGGATCGTTTCCAGACTAGCGACCAGACCGAAAAGCTCACGCTTCTCTGTAAGGCGTTGACCGAGCAAGCTAGAAGCTTAGCTTCAATGGTGAAATGCCTTCAGCAGAATAAATAATGTATTTCAAGTTAAATACAGACTTAATGTTTTGCTGAATAGAGGCCTAGAGCCAAATTAAAGAAACCCAACCGTCTCAATGCCTAATTATATGATGGAAGTTACGGCTTTTTATGAAAACTGTTACGATTGAATAATGAAGCATCTTCGGTAGGAGGAGTATGTTGATGCTGCCTTTACTTTGCATAGTCAGTTTTTTCTATTTGTGTCTTTTTTTACCTAGCAAAAGGGAACAGAAAATCTTGAAAAAGGAACATGTTGCTAAACCAAGTATGCTGGCAGGTGAGTTGGGGAAGAAAAAAGATTGTGAAGTTTACTTGTAGTCAGTTCAATTAGATTTGCTGTGGTAATATTTTTTAAGACAACAGGCACAATGATACTTCAGTATAATGCACTGAATGCATTAATTATAGTTTATGTATTATCTTTATGTATTTTATGACTTATCTATAGTATAATTTTTGTGCACTTTGTCTTATGCATACAATCTTAGGTATTTTATGCAGACATGACATGGTAAAACTATTAATAATTCCAATATGCAGTTTAGTATGTTTTAAAGCTGGTTATGAAAGTAGAAAACTACTACCGATAATCTAATTCCAACGTTTGGGCTCAAAATTCCTAGCACCTACCTACATAAATATGGATTGCCGGATAGGACCCTCATCCTTTACCCCTGAGGTATGAAAGCATATCTCAAACTGTTTCAGATTCTGCCAGCTGCCCATGCAAACTAAATTTAAATGAAAAACAAATAGAGGCTTGGTTGTTTGCATATATCCCTCCAATCCATAGCCAACTCCTTCAAAACATGACATCATCCTCGCTGTTGCAAATACAAATCTCTATGCCATTTTACAAGGACAAGCCTTTGATAAGATGACCAAAGATTAAGAGCTAGTTAAGGTTTCAGAGAAATGGGAATATTGGACACCCAGGGTGCCGTAGCGAGGAAAAAATACACTCTTTAAAATCCCAGGCGTTTTTTTGTTTTGTTTTCTTTCAGTTCCGGGCTCTCCTATGACCCCCGTCAGATTAGCAGTGGTTGCCTTCGGCTGTTGACCCTCCTCCCTTGCAAGGCAGAAGCCGTAAGCCACGGGCAGCACGCAGGCAGACGTGGCTACAGGGTATCTCTGCCCCTTCCCTCGCAGAGACGCCTGGGCTCCCACCTAAACCACCACAGCTTGTGGCAAAGCATCACAAGGTAGCCATCAGCAAGCTCAGTTTCTCTTAGAAAGATGAGAGGTTAAGTCATCGTTACTCATTTTGAATACTGCAGGTTAGTTAACCCAGGTTGCTGGATTAACTCTTAAATCAGTATCAGGTCAAGGAGCAAAGATAAATTAATTCTTTGTCTCGTACTGTGTTCCCAGTCAGCTTAACATCAATGACCTTGGAGACTGTTTACGCATAAACACTTCTTAATATTGCCTCAAACAGCTATTAAAGGCACACGTCTGTAAATCTAAAAAATACAGGCTCTAGTTCTTACATTGTATTCCATTTACGTTTTTATGCTCAGTAAGTCAGTATGAGAACATGCCTTCGCTGGGAATTTAACACAGGCTCTCTCACCTCAAAACAGGATAGGAATGAAGTGTTCGAATATATTTAAAAATAAAAAAATTATTCCTTAAGCAAGTCCTGTGACCTCAGTAGTGAAAGAAATGCATGCAGGAGACTTTAAATGGAGGAAACCTTTTGAAGTAGAGAGCTTGCACAGGTATTTTCTATTTCAGTCTCTGCTGAAAGTGTTTAAGGGGCCCTGACTGAAATTCTGAGTCAAGACTTCAAGAATTTCTCCAGATTTTTATGCTGCATCAACATTTGCATGTTGTCTGTTAGAGCACTCAAAGAGCGCCAGTCCTTACTGTGACATTTAACATGTGACTGTAGAGAACAACAAGAGGTTTCGGCGTTAAAAAGTAGATAGCACAGTTACGTCTGCATTAAAAAGCCATGATTTGATAAGCCTACAAAGTGCCATTTTCCTTGAGGAGTCTACTGGTTCCTGCAGTGCTCACAAGCCTGTTTCAATGGCTTCTAAACGCTCAAGAGAAATGAGGGGGGGGTCTGCTTTTATTAAAAGGAAAACATTAAATTCCCAAGAAGTTTTATGGGAAGAACTAAGAACATTGAAAAGAAAAATATATTGATACCAAACTGAAACTAACCATTTCTATTTAAAAAAAACAAATTTTTTTCTGCCACACTCAGATTTTTGTTTTGTGACAGCACCATGTATCTCAGGGATGTCACCTTTGTTCTACTTGTTCACAAAGAGTTAAGGTTTAGATTAAGTCAGAAAGCTTCTGCTCTAACATTTACATTTCCTTTTCAAAACATCTTCTGCCCTTTGCACTTCTCAGTCTCACCAAAAGGTCAAGATTCTTTTATAATAAACAAGAATTTGTTTAAAATTGTTACTTGAATTGCATGGCCAAGTTGTAGGAGGCAAGTACAACAATGTATATAGTTCAATAATCCATGAATGAACCATAAAGCCATGGAAAATGTTTCTTTGTTCACATTTATTCTAAAATCTTTTATCTTAGGTTTTTTATTTTTGAAAGCTCCTGAAATAAGTGATGCAGATAGAAAAGTTGTTATTGGTAGTCAGAAGAGTTCATGCAATGCTCATAATTATTAATACAGTTATATAATAAAATTGGAATACTTTAACATTAACATCTGTTCAATCGAACTGAAAAAAAAAAAAAAAATCTGATGTACTTAGGAGACCTTGTTCTACCATCCCATCCACTTGAAGGGTGAAGTACCTGCAACGAGCCTGCTGGCATCCTCAGCAAGCAGATTACAGAATTCATGCCTTGATATTAAATTCAGGATTAAATATCCTGATCACCAAGGTCATAATCTAGAAAAATACACAGGCAGATGCTTAGCTTCAGCGGACCAAATAACATAATTGTTAATTTAAACATGGTCATTCATATTCTTAAAAAGCTGGCACATTTGGGCTAGCTATGGGCTGCCGTTTTCCCTCACCTGGTCCCCCTTAGCACTGCGCAGCACGGCACGCGTGCTGTCACGTATCGCCACCTCGCACCTGCATCCTGTCCCGTTTAACAAGGGGACTTTATTGGACTTGTGGTCAGAAAACTCAGCATCTCCTATGACCTTTGGTGGTCTTCTCCTACAGGTGCCTCCGAGATCCCACGTACTGCTACCAGGTTGGGAAGATGAGAGAAACTGTTGATTTGCAGGTACAGTGAAACTAAGTCTAAGAACTCAAATTTAACTCACTATTGATGCTGCCTTTCTTGTTCTGCATGTCAGAATAAAGAATTAAAGTGCCACGCTGTTCTCAGTTTTACTGAGGCTTCCTGTATTGGTAAAATGCTGATAGTAACAGTGTTACAAACACTGCAATAAAATGACTTAGGACTTAAAATCTAGTTCAACTACAATATTTTAGTGGCATTTTTACATAATAAAATTACCAAGTTACCATTGGTAAGGTATATTTCACACATCTTGCAGACAGTGTAACTGACAATAAAAATAGGGCATCTTATTAAATAGATCAAATGTATAAAACTGACTGTGAGGAGCAAATGAAGAAGGTTTTATGCACAGGAGTCATCCTGCCCTGATACGGCACTGTATTTTTTCAAACGCAATGTGTTCTTCACTCATTTTCTTTTTGTAGATTTGTAGCCCTTACTCTCATAAATTTAGATTTCAGTATTTGGCTTCCTAGTTTCATTTCAGATCCATACTGCATTAGGAGGGGTTTTGCTACTCCCTTCGGTAACTGTAAGATCAAGCTCACAGTTAGTATCCTACTCCCACCAGCTCGTGCTTTGGCTAGCAGGCTGTCAACCTGCAGAAGCTGAGTGAATTCAGTTTTTCTTAGTCCTCTCTAAACGGTCTTATGGTCTTACGGTCAATGGCCTGTTGATAGAAAAATCCTTAAAAAGAGCTACCACAGACACCTACCGACCAGGTGAAGCAGGCAATTTTCTTAAATTTCTCCTTTTGCAGGGACAGGGTCTCTACAGCGGTGACTTTTTGACATCAGAAGAGATCAAATGCCTTGAACAAACATTTATCTTCTTCTTCATTATACTCAGTCCTAACTCCCATTCAACTGACATGCATTAAATGGCGGGGAAAAAAAAATCACATACCCATAATACATTAACTCCAAGTAACTTTGTCCATGTACCTGTGAGAGAAAATGATAATGGAGACCGTTCCATCTTGTCATACATCCATACGTCTTTCTGCTACGGCCTAGAGAAGCAGACTCAGGCTAATACTCACTTTGCAATTTAAGTGCCTAGAAATCTGCTTAATCACAGAACTCAACTCGCCACGCTCCTGTAATCGCTCCTCGTGAAATGACTTAAACGTTACTATTCACTGCCGTAGGGATTTCTTTATCCATCTCTGCTGTCGCACCTGGTGCCTGTTAACTGTAGCGTTGTTGTAAACATACGCGGACACAGAACACGGGTTCTTCGGGAACACCTAAAAACGCTTACCGGTGGCACGTTTCGCGATACGTCTTGCACTTATTTTGAGGGCTTATTTCCTGCTTTGCTAAGAGTGAAAGTACACGTACTCCGCTCCTCCTTTGCTTAGAAGGCAGCAGCCGCGTACAAAGCGCGCCGGTCCCCGCAGCATGGCTGAGGGGGCCCGCACGCCCCTCCCGAGCCTGAGCAGCCGCCACGGGCCGCTCCCCGCCGACGCGCGGCTCCGCTCCGCGGCGCCTCCCGCCCCGCGCCCGGCCGTGCCCGCCGCCCGCTCGGCTCCCGGCCTTCGCTCCCGCCCGGCGCGTTTCTGAAACCGCGTCCGTCCCCCTTCCCGACACCGAAGGCGTCGCGGCGCCAGACCCGGCGGAGGTGCGTGGGGGCGGGCTGCCTGTGGAAACGTGCCGGGACAACACGCGCGCACGCACACACACACACACACACCCCCCCCCACGCCCGCCACGGAGCCGGGGCACCCCCCCTCCCGCCCCCGGGGCCGGGCGCGCAGGTGAGGCGGCGGGTCCCGGGACCGCAGCCCTCCGCGCTGCCCCGGGGCCGCGGTCCGGCTCTGCCCGGGACAGCCCGGCCGGCTTCCCCCCCGCCCGCCTGAGGGAAAGGCGCCGCCGCGCCGCCCCTCTGCTCTCCTCTCCTCTCCCGCCGGGGCCGCGCCGCTCACCTCGGCTCGGCTCGGCGGCCCGCGCTGGAAGCCGCCGCCGCCGCCCTGCGGGCACACAGGCGGGCGTCGGGAGAGGGGGGGGGTCCCCGCGCCCCCGGCCCGGCCCCCACCGCGCCACCGCGCCGGCCACTCACCGCGGCGTCCCTCGCAGACTGCCCCTATTGTCCGCCCGCCGCCCCGCCCCGCCCGCACCGCGCCCCGCACCGCGCCGCCCCGCCGGGGACACCCGCCGCCCCCGCGGGGTCGGGCCCGCTGGCCCGGGCGGCCGCTGCCGGCGGGAGGGGGCCGGGGGGGGGGGGGAACGGGGCCGTGTAACCCCCACTCCCCCCAGGGCCGGGGGGCGCCGTCGGAGCCCCGGTGGAGGGGCGAGCCCGCGGTGGGACAGCGGCCACCGCGGAGGGGTGTCCCCCGCCGCGGCGGAGGGACGCGGGGGGACTCTGGCCACCGGGGCACGCGAGGCTGGCGCTCGCACCGGTGGGGTTGCCGAGCGGCACGGCCGGGCCCCGCGGGCCCCGTTTGCCGAAGGACCCCTTTTCCAAAGGGCTTCGCTTGTCCGTAAGCGGGGCCACGTGTTTTCTTCAGCACCCGGCGTGTGCGGGAGCCACGACCGCGCTGGTTGTGGGCTTCAGCGTGGTTTTGGTTTTGGTGGCAGAGACCAGTGCCGCTCAAGAACCCCTTCGGGCTTCAATACGTACTTCGTAACTTAAAGAAAGTCTTTAAAACGTTGGAAATGTTGTGGTATTATTCGCTTCCGAACGGGGAGGCACAGGCTGCCCTCTTATTTTTTTCGGCTTAGCAGAAGCAACTGAGACACGCATGCACTCCCAACTGTCCCGAGGGTACCTGAGGAGGAAAGGTGTGGGGCAGAAAGCAGAAGCCTCGGCAACACAGCCGGGGCAGAGTTACTGAGGGGTTAAAGAGAGGGACATCTACTGAAACCCTACTGACCTCTTGCCCAAAAGGTTTAGTGAGGTCATGGGACTTCCAGTGTTTTTCTTTTGTGCTGTTGATAACAGTGTGGTGACAGATTCGGTCAGGATCACCCATCGCTAGAGAGCACAGTTTACCACTGAAGAGCTTTAAAGAACTAAACCCCTCTATTGCTCCACACTTTATTGTCATGTCAGACAGGAGACTTTACCAGGTAATGCTTGAGAACGGACTTTGCCCTCTATTTATAGTATGATTTCACCTCTGCGCGAGCAAAAGTAAACACCAGGAGAAGCAGAACAGTGGCGTAGATACAGCACCCCGCCTGAAGCTGGGATGTCCGTAGACTTGCGCGACTAAGTTTTTAAATGTAGAAAAGTGCTTGTGCGTGTGTGTGTACACGCTTAGGCAAACCACTTCTTTTTTGTGCGATGTGTAATAACCCACCTTGTAACGTGGATGTTTTTCTCTCACCTTCTAAGCTCCGTACATGAGATTTACTCATCTGTAAAATGAACATGACAGTGCTTATCTTCCAACTCATGCCAAGGACTGTGTTGCGAGGATGGTGTTTACATTTACACAAGCAATAGGCTAGATGAAAATTGCCTCGAAAGTACAATATAGTAAAAGGGAAATTAGCCTCAGTAGTATCACTTCTTGCCAAGACATTGTCCTACTTACCAGTTCTGATATTTCAATTTTCGTATTTACTTTGCTTCAAATCAATAACAGTTCCCCTCCCGAAACCAGGCTTAATTTTGCACATACAGGTAATCTTGCTTAATTCAGTGAGCTGACTCAAGCTTAAAATAAAATACACGAATGTTATCGTAGGAGTGATTTCTGTCACAAAGATAGCCCACCGATGCTGCTACGGCATTTCCCAATACAATAAATTGTAAGCATTAGTGAGCTGCTCTCAGATTCTCCCTGGCTTCCCTTGTTGGGACAATAAAGTTACACAGTGGAGACCCATTAATATAAAAAGCTAGAGCATCTATTATTAGCTGTGATGCAATACTGTTGATGTAATTTTCAGAGAGACAGCAAAACAACAGCTTTTTATACCATGGAACTGTAACTTTGATTAAGGACTGCTGAATTAAGCTAAAAGACTCTTAACGTAAAAAAACCCCAAACAACTGTTTCTGTCCTTAACGAATTATTTAATAATACATTTAAAAAGTGGTACTTTTTCAGCTTTGCCCTGAGGTATGATGGATGCAGGGACGAAAAAAGGATTGATAGCAAGGAGAAGATTCAGGTTCACTTTACTTGCTGCCAGCTGTCACAGCAGACATACCTTCTTGGTTGAAAGAAGGCTGTGAAGGCTGCTCCATGCTCTCTTCTGCTGCCAAGAGGTATTGTGGTGCCAGGAAATTTCCACTCCACGTGACCGAAGGAAGATACGCTGCATTTTGTGGCTGCTGTCATAGTTAAACTAGAGAATATTTAATAGCTCCGGTTATATTGATTATTAAATTTAACTGTTTCTTTGTAGTTGCATCCATGAAACTAAGCTGATTACCATAGGATGATATGGTACATCATAGAGCATATTTATTATATTCAGATTATTTGGGGAATTAAGGTTCTTGGGGAATACAGATTTGTATCCGAGTTATTTGCTGTGCACCAACACACTGCAAACTGCTTATTTCAGCTACTGTCTCAACAGATCCATTTTTTAGTAAGTAATTTGTCTTACATTACGAATGAGTAATTTATTTCACCTTTATTTTTTCCTCAGAGACTCTTCGAATCTCTGGAGTTCATTATGTAATAACTTATTGTTTTGTATTGGGCCTATGACAAAATGTCAGTAACCTTAATATATGTCAGGTGCCTTAACATAATCTCTCGTACCGGGAGGAATTTTGTATGCGTAAATCAGGCTTCTCTACACAGACACTAATACTGTAACTTCTTAGGTACTATTCCTCTCACCCGGTTTTCACTGCAATGTACAGGTGTTGGTAATTTTGGGGAAAATTCGCACACTTCCTCAGAACAGTATCAATACAAAAAAAGATATTCCTACAGCCATATGGTGATGGACCTCTTACACCTGGTGCGCTCCAACAGGAACTTGAGCTTTGGCGTGAGCGACCTGGGATTTTTTAGGTATTCTGGCAACATCTAGGCGTGTTTCGTCATGCTATGACCTTCCACAAGCCTCCATTTACTCAGGATGTTTGCCAGGGACTTTTTTTTCCGACAACGGGGCAGGCCCAGGCCACAGCGGCTTAAGATCAAAACGTCCCCGGGCACAGCGGATGATGGCGAGAGGGACGGGCAGGTCTCAGGGCCCTCCTGTCAGGCTCGCAGCGTGTGAAGGGGGACGGAAAAGGGCGGGAGAGGCCACGGCCTGGCGCAGGCCCCGAAGGGAATACCACCCTTCCCTTCGGGGCCTGCGCCGGGCCCCGGCCTCGCCAGGCACCTTCCGCACCGCTCCTCCCTCGCAGCACGGCTACCGAGAGTCTGGGCCGCCGCGGCGGCCGGTCCCGAGCAGCGACCGACGCCCCAGTCCTCCCCGTTAGGCGGACAAGATGGCCGCCGGCCCCGCCGGGCTGCGCAGACCCCGCTGACGCTCGCGGGGCGGGGCCGCCGCGCGTCGCCCTGGCAACCGAGCTCCACGCCCCCCCCCCGCCGCTGCCTCCGCTCCGGAAGCCCCGCCCCCGGCGCGTCGCGGTTGCTAGGGAGCGGCGCCGGAAGGGGCGGGGCGCGGAGCCGCCGGCGGGAGCGATGGGAGCGGCCGGCGGGGACGGCTGGGCCTGAGGGGGGGCCGCGGCCGCCCCTCCCGCCGGCAGGTGAGCGGGGGGCGCGGGTCGTGTCGTGGCCCCGTCCCACACACACGCACACGCACGCTGCGGGCTGCAACCGCCCGCCGTCGGGGGAGGCGCTCGGCCCGGGGCTGTCGCGACAGCTGAAGATGGCTGCGGGATCGCGACGCTTCCCGGGAGATGGAGGGGGGAGGTGGTCGTCTCGCCCGGGCTCCCCGTGCGGGCCCGCTCTCGGAGGGTGCCTGGGACGGACGGGGGCAAAGCCAGCCGGGGTCAAGCCTATTCGTGCGGCTGTCGCGACATGGCGCGTGGCGCCGCGGGTGAGGCGTTGGTGGCGGCCCGAGCGCGGCTGCCTCCCCTGCGGTTCCCTGCGGGAGCGTGCGGCCTGCACGCGTGTGCTCCTGGGGCGTTTGGGGACCTGCTCCCCCGGGCCCCTCGCTTCCGACAGGTCGGCGGCGCGGCCGTTGCAGTCCTCGGCTCCTCTTTGTCCCTAACATTTTGGGAGTTGCTCTGGCAGGCCCTCCCGGTCTCGTCTGATGGCACAGCCGCATCAGCCGAACTGGATTTTCCAGTAATAAACTCAGTAACGAACTGCAGTTGCGTTTTCAACTGTGAGAAGCAAACAGACATTGCTAGATCAGGTGCCGCAGACACCAGCACCACTTACTGACGCTTATTTTGCAGTGCGAAAAGATGGTTTGCCATCAGCATGAGTAGCTTCTGTAGTGGCGGTAGTGACGACCGGGGTGCTTTCGGATCTCACCATCGCCTGGTGAATTTGTGCCCGGACAAGAGGCGCCCGCCTTGGGTTAGGCTGTTGTTAGGCTGCTGCCGGGATTCCTTACGTTTACTTGCTGCCCCTGGCACCAGCAAATTTTTTGGCAGTGTTTTGGGGAAGCGTCAGGCCTGCTGGGCCTGTGTGATATACTTTCTGTCTCCTGAGTAGGAGGTCTGGTGCTCTGCGAAGGATTTGACTTACTGTACCGTTACCCTACTGTACGCAGGCTAGGGCTGTGTTATACAGCTCTTCTTTGACGTTTACCGAAGCAAAGAATCTCAGCTGACCAGAAGTTTGAATGCATGGCTATGTCGTGCAATCTTATCGGGTTATCTGGAATACCTAATTGCGGATTAGAGGATTCCTATAGAAAATGATATTGTATTAAAGTTATGTTATTGAAAATAAGAAAGTTTTTGATACAACTTAATAAAAGTTATTTTTATGACTCCTTGTTTGTGGGTTTCAGTAATTAAATTACACAAAATCAGAAGATTTTGTTTACAGGCCAGTTAAACATCATCTGAGATGATCAAACTGTCCACATAAACCAAGGACTAATTTTCAGTCTGCTGTTGTATGGCTGTCCTTTCAATCCTCCTGCAGTGGGATGGATCTATAAGGCCTAAAGTTCCCAAAATAGGAAAAGAATGACACTCTTGTAATTTTTCTTTTTATTTGTGGTAAAAGTTATCTTAAATTTTTAGCTTTGGTTTAGTTTTAACTCGCCTTCCTGTGGGTGAGTCTTCGGTTGAATTGTCTCTGGCTTCTGAAATCAAACAGCGTGGTCTCTGGTGGTCAGATAGCATAACTAGTCGTGGAGCAGTCCCACCTGCTACCACAAAATTCACTTGCTGGATCAGTACATGCAATCTTTCAGGGTTCCTTGCCATAGGGTGTATAGCATGTGTTGAAATCTCTTCATGACGAGTCCTATAGAAAGGATGCTGTGACAGCTGTTGCATTCCAGGGTGGAAATGAGGTTGCAGCATCAGAAGTGTTGGCAAAGTAGCCCTGCCTGTGGCAGTGCACCCGGTCTCTTAATCTTTGCCAGGCGGCAGCTACGTGCTCCTGTAAAGACAGAGGCACAGGCAGCTACATTTGTCTGATTCAGCGTTTCTGGAAGAACAAGCCCTGAGGTCAGTTGTAGCTTAGGTACTAAGGCTGCTGGAGTGAGACACGCTTGGGAAGTAGAGAGCCAGATCAGGGAGTTGGGTGACAGAGAAACAGGTATAGTGTTGGTGTTGGATGTTGGTAAACCTAATGGGGTAGCTTGGAGATGTGGAGGATATGTTTTAAGGCCCTTTGAAAATTTTACATTGTGTTTGGTTAATGCTGTCATAGCATTTAACACATTTCCTTTTGAAGGGACAATTCTATTCCAAGTTGACTAATCCCTGAACTTTTAAAACCACAACAAGATGGCGTGCGGTACTAGTGAGTCACTGATTGTGAATCATACATGCTTCAGTACAAATAAATGAATCCCTTTGTTTCATTTATTTTTGTTTTGGTAGTGTCTGGAAGGCCCAGAGAAGGATCATGACCTTGTAGAACTAGGTGTTGTATAAGCATGCACAAAAAGACAGACCCTGAGCCTTCATATACCCTTTTCTATCTGTTTATTTAAGCTTGATTTCAACTTGTTTTACCAACAGGAATAAAAATAAGTGTGTCTAAAACTCTCTAAAATCGGAGTCTAATAGTAAACATTTCTGCCTTGTGGAATTTGGTAGTTTAAATAGTCTAGGAAGGAAAAGGTGGCAGCACTATATAATGGGCTATGCCTCCCAGGAAGAGAGAAACCATAGGGGTGTTAGCTTGCTGGCAAATGTACATCTCCATATCTAGTCCTGGAAACTGAAGACCCCTTGAATTCCAGTCCAATATCTTAGTTGCAGAAATTGTATTAACTACATTCATTACTTGCATTAATTACAGTACTGCATTTGTAAAGGTGATTTGAAGTATTAATTGACTTTTCAATGGAAAATTATATGTAGAGGGAGCAGTAGATGGTGTTACGTGTGTGTGTGTAACTCCGCTCTGTCCCACTCCCTTGTATGGCCGTTTTTGTTCTTGGGAGAGGCGTGTGCCAAAGAATTGGCTTTTGGCTCAAAGAGATTTTCTTCTGAATTAGCACTTCTCTGCAGCTGATTTCTGTGAAACCTAACTATGAAAATTCACTAGGCTGCAATTGTAAAACTAATTTGCGGAATGAACTGCAGAAAGACTAAACGGCAATGTAGAAACTGCTTATGAGAGCTGTCTACCCTTGACTTTATCAGTTATCATCATTTGCTCATGAATACATGTTAGCTTGCTTAATAGTTGTATATTAATCAGGCCTAGATACTGGGAGGCTGGGCTTCAGCACTTAGAGACGGGTAAATACATTGTTCGTTGTGTTCTGTCCACATCAACTGGACTGTAGGCTTTTTGCTCTAGAGTATGTATGCGTGAAGGACGACATGCTTCAATTAATGTTTCTTTGTCCCCATCTTCATTGGTATTACATTAATGCACGATATGAGACGCCGTGTGAAGGGGAGCTCGCCAAACAGCCCTTGTAAAGGGGAGTGGAAGTGGGTGAGTGCCTGCTGCTGTCAGAAAGCTTCAGCCTACACTTCAGAGAGGTAGTAATGGTGGGTGCTTGTCCTCACTCCTCCTTCAGTGCATTTGTTGTGCATTTCCACCTTGCTAGACTTGGCTGTCTTTCTCAAACAAAAAGGGCAAGGAGGTAACACAATATATCAGAGCATTGACAAAAGTAACTTGAGCCCCCCAGAACCAGACAGACATCCATAAACTGGACTGCCTTGAGCGGAGGGTTACTGAGATGGTCAGGGGCCTGAAGCACTTGTCTGGTGAGGAGAAGCTGGCGCAAGTGTGTTTCTTCAGCCTGGAGAAGAGGTAGCTCTGGCGTCACCTACTAGCAGCCTGCCTGTACCTATGAGGAGGTTGTCAAAAAGACAGACACAGGCTCTTTAGCGTGGTGAAAGGTGAGAGACAACAGGCATAAGCTGAAAGAATAGAGGTTCAGAATATATGGAAAAATACATGGAAAAAACCCTTTTTCCCATGGGGCCAGTCAAGCAGTGAGACAGGACACCCAGAGAAGCTGTGCTGTTTCCATCTTTGGAGGTTTTCAAAACGTGGCTGGATAAAGCTCTGAGCAACCTGGTCTGACCTCATAGCTAACCCTGCATTGAGCAGGAGGCTGAACAAGAGACCTCCTGAGGTCGCTTCCAGCCAGAATGGTTGTGTGATGCTAACAGAAAAGACCGATCTGGACAAGCGAGAGATCTAATGTAGAAAGTGACACCTAGGTGTCATGAATTGAAATGCAGCTTATAGATACTGTTGTAACAACCTTAGGTTTGGGGAAATCCTGCTGTCCAGGGTTTAAATGATATCAGCTTATCCATATCCCCCACAGCTAGAGCAGAAGGCAAAATCATGGCTGCATGAGATATAGAGAAGACAACACAAAGCTGGTAACGTTACTTTGGTTCCCTTCCTTGCGGTATAGCAAATCATGATTCTCGATAGAGCATGTAATGGGTTTCTCTTGGAATCGTTTTCTTCTGCAGTCCCTGAGTGATCCATATGAACTCTTCTACTTCAAAACAAAGCAAAAAAGTATATGCATGTAAGTCTTGGTTAGAAATAATAAAATGTCTGTGCTCTACGCTTGGTTCTGTAAACATTAGCCAGTAAGTGTACAATAGGGATTTCTGTCATTAGTGTATTTAAGGGGAGACATGAGTTGTGTGCCCATTCATAAAAGGTGGATTGACTGGGCAGCGTGAAAGGTCCTTGTAACTGGTGTGCTTGTTTGCAGTTGTCCAGTTGACAAATGCAGGGTTTCAGTCTGAACCTAAGATGTTATTTTCCTTGATTTTTAAATTAATTTACTTCTTCTATCTTACTTACGTTGAAGTGCTTCCTAGATGCTGCTTTTCTTCCACTTTGGCTTTCCTAGTTTGTATTCTCCCCTGTTTTCAACTTCACATCTTTAAACTTTTCTTTACTAACAGGTTGATTCTGCATTACGATAATGGCAGGAAAAGTAAAGTGGGTAACTGACATAGAAAAATCTGTTCTAATAAACAACTTTGAAAAAAGAGGCTGGATTCAAGTGGCAGAAAATGAAGACTGGAATTTTTATTGGTAAGTACATTAAAAATATCAATTTCTAAATTTGTGAAGCATTTTAATGTCTTACGTTAATACCATTAATAATATAACAAAATGCATATTGGAAAATGAAGGATGCAGAAATTATTGTTGATTTACTGCAGTGCTCCTAAGAGAGTAACTTTGTTTCATTTCTTCTGTAATTTCTTAGGCTATTGCTGGTCTTCTGTTCAGATTTGCATTGGTAGATTCCTGTATCTGTGCAGGCCTGCTAAAGTCATTGGGATTCCTCAGGGTAGAAGGTCCCATCTGCATGGATCCATTCCCATGCTACTGATCTCATGTATCTTTGCAGTTTGCCAAAGGTTTTGCCAGGGAGTGGAAAGTCAGTGACCTGGTGAGATATCGATCACTTCTTGGAATACCAATTGTAAAAAGCCTAGGGGAAAGGCTGTGTTCAGTGTTTTTTGTTTTGAAATGTGATACCTGACTTTATTCAATTTTTTTGTATGCAGTAAGCAGAATTTTTCTCTTACTGTTGGAGGGGATTTGTGGCCTGAGGGGAATCTTTGAATGTATCTTTTCCCAAAATGTTCTGACAACACAACATAAGCAAAATAATCCAAGAGTACGCAGTTCCAATATATGATAAAATATTCTTTTATCAGTGTAATGGAGGCTTGCCCTGTTACCAGAGTCCAGGCTCCTGTAATAAAGGCCTTGAGAACTGTACTTTCCTTCTCCTTCATGATAATGATTTATATGCAGACTCATTATTCAACATTTCATTACTGAGAGTGAATGTGAAATTAAATCAAGATAATGGTGAAAGGAGGAGAGTAGATAATCTAACTTCTTATTTGGCATTTGTCTAATATAAGACCATGAAATGCTGCCCTAGAATGCAGTAATCTATTAATTGGCAGAAACAATACTCTAAGTAAGCCAAACAATTTATATTGTCCCTTTCAAATAGGACAGAATGGCGGTTTCTGCTGCCAAATGTACCCTTTGTGAACCACTTATTTAAATGGGTAGGAATCTAGTAATCTGCTCATGCTTTTGGAATGCAGTTGAGGGGGGAGTGGGGGAACAGGGCATTCATGGAAATTGTTGTGTGACTGGTTGTTTTGGTTTTGGGGTTTTTTTTCTTCCTGAAATGATAATGTAGCAGATTGATGGCATTCGGGAAATATTCTTAAATTTCCAATTTGAGACATCTAATACAGAAAATTCTTCATATCTACAGCCCTGCTCTTCTCCTCTGTGAAAAATGAAGTAGATAACTGATTTGATGACTTTGTCACTGCAGCTCTCTGATCTGGCATTTATGGGTGTTTTTAGCAAAATCTCTGAATCACTGTTTTCAGTTCATATGCTTGAAGTCCTTTACAATCCAAATAGCAAGGTAGTCAGTAGGAGTTGTTTTTGTGGCTTTTTTTAAGAGGAAGGCTGAGTTGCCAGAGAGTAACAGATTTGGAAAGATGCTTCTGTAGCATTTGGGTGTGCCTCAGTCATTTTTAGGCCCCGCTGGGGGTTCACCTGACTATGAACAAGCCAGAATCCAGCAGGGCCAAGTTGTCGTCTTCCTTTCCTCACTTTCTGCACCAGTTTCAGTAATAGTAGAGGGATCGATAAAACACCCAGCAGGATTTATTTGGTTTTGCTAATAGAAGTTCAGGATGTGTAGGATTGTTACTGCAGCAAAATATTATACTATAAAGAGAAATGAAAGAGAGAAAAGATGAAGTGAATGTAACAAAAAAATTTCAACTTTGTCCTGAATTGTGTTTCTTGGGAGAAATCATTTGGTATCTGTCTTTGCTTTCAGGATGAGCGTACAAACAATCAGAAATGTTTTCAGTGTGGAAACTGGTTACCGCCTCTCTGATGACCAAATTGTCAATCATTTTCCAAACCATTATGAACTGACCAGAAAAGATTTGATGGTAAAGAATATCAAGCGATACAGGAAAGAACTTGAGAAAGAAGGAAGTCCTCTTGCAGAAAAGGATGAAAATGGGAAGTATATTTATTTGGGTATGTGGTTCTCATTATCAGCATTAATCTTTTTTCCTATGTAGTCAATAACCTGGAATTGAGCCAGCTTCTCTGTGCATAAAGCACTGAACCTCTGAAGTGTTAGAACATTAAAGTGATTATCTTAAAATGCTCTGTCCCTGTCAATTAAATAAAGTGCACTTTATCCTAAAATTGTTTGCTGCATTCTGCAAACCTAACAGCCTTCTCTCTCTGTCTTCTCTTCCTTTTCCCTCCCCTCAAAGCTGCCATTTAGAGCATAAGGAAGCACAAGAATAGGGAAAGTGATAAAAACAGTAGTAGTGAATATTTCATATGAAATACTATCTTTTCAAAGCTTTTCACAAACCTTGCTTTGAAGGATAATGGCTAATATTTTACAAATTGAGAGGAATAGAGGGGATGCCACTTGTTCAGGGTCTTTGTTGAAATTAGAGGCAAAGAAGGAATAAAAGATTGAACATTTCTGTTTCCCTGTTGTATTACCACAGGACTAAGTCCCTATTCGTTCACTGTGTACTTGCTCGTATTCAGCAGTGTTCAAGGAGGAGCACAAATCCAGTTTGTGTGCACGGAATTTGTATTTAGACTTAGCTTTGTAGGTAGTAAGGTCCTTAAAGAAGACTGAACTTAACAGTGTAGCATTAGCAGAAGCAACATTGGATGAAGTGATAATTAAATTATTATTTTTAAATGTAAGGGTACAGAAATAGATTTATAACTAGGCTTTTTGTGGTTGGGGAGGGAGCCTGGGGGAGGGGTTAGTTGGTTGGAGTTTTGTTGGGTTTTTGTTTGGGGCTTTTTAAAGTTATTTTGAAGAGGGAAAATTTTGGGATTAAGGTACTTTGCAATAAGATTAGTCGTGAAACCAAAGGGCTCTGGAACTTCATATGAGACAGGATTGGAGTTTCTTTAATTCAAAAGTGAAAAAACATTATCTGAAAATCTTATACTAGAGCAAAAACTGAAATAAACTTTTGCAGAAAGTGTCTGGACAGAACTGAATGAATAAACTCCTCAGAGGAGAAATTTGGAGGAAGTTGGGTGCAAGTAATGACTGCTAGAAAATAAATAAAAAAAACCCAAAAAACAAACACCCCCCCCGCCCCAAACCAAACTAGCAATAGATCAGGAATGACGAGAGTTGGAGCTCAGAAAGCATTGGAGTGAAACAGAGGTGGGGATATGTTGAGTTGATTTACATCCTGAGAAAGTGAAATGAAAGCACTGTTCATCCATGTAAGGAAGAAGCAGTTCTGTATGGATGGAAGTGAAGATAATCTGACAAAAAGCAAGATTTTCTTTAGATTTCAGCAGGCATGGTAATACCAATTGTGGCAGCAAATAAGAATTACTAATGGGAGTTACATGGAAATAAAAATTACCACATCCAAAGGGGAAGCAACATCAACATTCACATTTTTGCATGCACAGAGGATGATACGGTGGTTAGTGGAATGGTAAAAGCTGACATAAGAAATTGAGAGAGTTTGATAAAGTTAAGTTGGAATGGTGTATAATACTCTAATTTCACAGCATAGAAACAGAAGAAGAAAATTGATTCATGTGAATTAAAATCTATTATTCTGAAGTTAGCAGCATGCAGTATTTTGCAAGTGTTTTTTTAAGTAAAAACTAAAAACCAGAATTTAAATGAGATAAAAAGCAACATGAGTCTTGATGAGGGTGGATCATGCCAGACTGGAAAACTGAAAAGACAGAAATTTTTCTTAGTCTATATGTGTCAATAGCCTTATCAGATATAGTGTCCTTAATTGTGCACCTTTTTTTTTTCCCCCCCTTAACTCAGATTTTGTTCCTGTTACTTTTATGCTTCCTGCCGATTATAATCTCTTCGTTGAAGAATTCAGAAAAAATCCCTCCAGCACTTGGATTATGAAACCTTGTGGCAAAGCTCAAGGAAAAGGAATATTTCTAATCAATAAACTCTCCCAAATTAAAAAATGGTCTCGAGATAGCAAAACATCTTCGTAAGTTCTTTAAACCCAAACCCTTTATTGTACTTTCTGTAATCAGGTGTACCACATCAACATGCTAATTGTCTGATGCATGGGAAAAGTATTCCATTATTATTGCTTTGTCATTATATAGTTAGTTTTGCATTTAATCTCAGTTGTTATCTGAATTCCTCCTTCAAGCAGGTTTTATTACGATTTGTTTTGGTATGAGGAGGTATAAAGAACTGTTCAGTTAACTATTCTTTATAAAAATGCTTTCAATGTTGTTGGGGAAAAAATTGCACAAAAATAAATTGTTCTGCTTCATAGTATTAAATACCAGGAAGCAAGAGAAAAATATTTCCCTAAGCAATTTCAATCATTTTTTTATTTAATATATATTAAATGACTTTTTAAATTATTAAAAAGGAAGAATGCATTTATAGGAAATAAATACATTATCCGTTTGGAGCACAAAATAATACACTTCATGTTGGTGATCTGCTTCCAAATGGATGAAACAGGTCAGCAATCTATGTTTTTCTCTGCCTAGTAAAAATTTTGATCACACAACTAATGTTAATTTTTTTCATGTTATAAAGTGACTGGCTGAATATCACTTGAGTGTTTCACCCCCTTCCTGTTTGACTTGGAATCTGAAGAATGTCACAATCTGAAAGTTATCTTAGCTTTTCACAGTGGTTTGCAATTGCACACCAAGCATAACTACAAATATTCTAGGAGTATAAGACCTTGACTAATGAAGGTAACGTAATACGTACTCTTGGCTTGTCTGAACCATGCCAAGCTCTAAATGCTCTCCAAGGAAGACTGTCTTGTAGAGCTGCTTTCTGAATGGCTTGGTCAGCTACCCTGTTAACTTCCAAACTGAGTTTAAATGGTTAATTGATCTTGGTCATTGTTTAGTTTAACTTTTTGGTATATAATGCCTGATGCCAAGTGTGTATTATTAACCACTACAACTTTATACATTGTCTTGGCAAAAGATGCAAGATTTCAGTCAATCCCAAATTTAGAGACTGCTTCTAAAGACGATGACGGTTTATCAGATTATATCATTGCAATTGTCACATTCTGAAACGTGATTTGTGTTTTTCAGGTTTGTATCTCAGTCTTCCAAAGAAGCCTATGTGATTTCTCTCTATATCAACAATCCGTTACTTATTGGTGGAAAGAAATTTGATCTTCGTCTATATGTTTTAGTATCTACATATCGTCCACTGAGATGTTACATGTAAGATTTTATATATTTGTATTTTGTTTTGAGAGAATGTTTAATGTAGTGAAAATAACGTTGTGCTTGTACAAAGAAGTTTAACATGTACATGGTATCCTAGGATGCTCTTTTCCTTATTTCTTATTGGGGTTTAACACATTTTAATGACTTTTTGCATTTAAGGTATAAACTTGGATTTTGCCGGTTTTGCACAGTAAAATATACACCAAGTACAAGTGAATTGGATAACATGTTTGTCCATCTTACAAATGTTGCCATTCAGAAACATGGGGTAAGTGTACCGAGTTCTTAGGTGCTCTTTTGTTGCAAGACTGATTTTCTTAAATTGTCCCAAAAACTTGGAATAAAAAGGTTTTATTTGTCATATTCTTCATAATCTTGCAATTAAAATACTTCAACTTGAACTTACAAGTAAATAAATTTTAGAAGACTGCAGATCAAAAGTATGCAAGATAATGAGTTGCAGCTCTGTAATAGACTGTGATATCTTCAGTATTGTCTTGCAGCAGTTGAAAGCAGGGGTTTTCTTTTTCAAGTCTCCTGTCATTTAAATGCTAATATGCTCACTTAGCAATTGATTCTGTGAGCAGTGGAATTAATGAAGCCTGGTTCCTGTGGATTTGTATTTTATAATAGCACTTTAATATCACCTTCCTGATCTCTCCTTCCCTCTCTTTCTCTCCCATGCAGTTAATTCAGCTTTCCTATTTACAGCACTTGTTCATCACAGTACTTTCCAACTTCTTCCTATGTTTCCCTCCCCTCCTGCCCCCACCTTCCTTCTCTGGGTAAGAAAGGGAATGTGCAGTTGTGAGCTTGGAGTTAAATGTTTGCTGCCTGGCCAGCTGGTGACTTCCTCTTGAGTCGACAAAGATGGAGTTCTGCCTGCAGAATGGTTCTGTCCTGTAATTTGCCATTGACATTTATAAAACATGTGGAAACGTGATAGCTTTGACGGCACTTCCCTATCTCAAAATAGGCTGAAATTCACCAGTGGGAGGAAAGGCTAGTGGGTCAAGGGTGACATGAGCAGATGGGCATACACGATCGCTGCCCAAGCCTTATTTCTTCAGGGAATCCACTTGATGATGATGACTGTCCCTTTTGCATTTTTAGCAGATGTCTGTGATTTATAAACCATGCCTCTGTTACAGTAATTAAAACTCTATTGTCGCACTTCCTAATTTCGTAGGTTTTATTTTAAGAGTATGGAAAATAAACATGTATGTACATACATACACTCACACACAAGATACATATGATGTATAATAAATTACAACCTTGCTAAATGTGCCTTGTCTGTTACTGTTCTGTAAGATGTGCAGCATAGCAGAACTGTTTTTATCTGGATATTCCTGTAACAACAATGTGAATTACAAATATCACTTATGGTGGTAGTTATAACTAAGGTAAAGTGTCAAAATGTGGCATTTTTCAGTAATACAAACATTTTCTTGCTCTTTTGCTGATTTGTGAAGTGCTTCAAACACATTATGGTTTGACAGGGCACACTTGAGAATTAGTTGTGGTGAAAGCAGATCCCGTGCAACTTAGAGCACAAATCATGCTGTTGTTGCCAGTGGCAGTGAAGAAGTGAGGCATATGATATGTTGCCTATCCCGTTATTATGCACCCTTTCATCTTCTCTACCAGTTAAAGAATGGCCTTCAAGATCTCTCCCAAATAAAAGTAGAAGTAAAAATAGTGGTGAGGTCACTTTGAGAGAAGAAAGAACAACAGAAATGGGTATAGAAGTAGCAGCTTAAAAATGTGGAGTCATTACTAGAGTATTTGAAAAACTTTTTATAAATTCTGAACCACTAATATCTGTTGAGTTTTGCAGAAAGAAGTGAGAGAAATTTAATGTAAAGCCACTCTATCCATCCTATCTGTCCTTCTGTTTTAAATGTGTCTGTAACTTTGGAGGCACTTAGGCTGTACAGTTTTAGAAGAACCTAATCTGAACTGTCAGGTAATTTATCCAAATTATGATGAGGTCTGGAAAAACTCTTTTAAGTTCTAGCTGTTAATCTCTATTCTAAGCCCTATGTGAACTGTAGAGTTCCAGTGTGTTTGTACCCTACAAGCTCATGGGAAAACAGCGGTAATTTGAAAAGTGTAAAAGTCAGTATCAGGGAGAGGGAAAGGGTAAAGGGAAGGAAAGTGAAGGAAGGAGGGTAAGTCAGTATACCCGTTGTAATGTTTGTGCTGGAAAATACAGTTCTAAGTCGTTATTCACTGCATGTGTAATACAAACAAAACAACAGTAATTCTTCTACTTAATTATTTTCAGTTAGTGATCTTTTATGTAGCCTGCAATATTCTACTTTGTTTTCATATTTTTAATTAAACAGCTGTGATTGTGTAAAGCTCTACCCAGTTGCAATCTATTTTGATTTGAGTACTTGTTCTGAAATGCAAAGAGGGTTGAAACTTTGATCTCTGTTCCCTTGCTGGAATCTGGTCTCAAGACATTTTTTCCATGCAACAAGTCCTGAGAACCATGTTTCAGATCTTTATTTGTACAGTCCAGTTTTCCAAATTCACTAAGGGGAGAGCTGTAGAAAAAGCCTAAAAATAGATAGAGGCTTTTCTGACCTTGTCTTAGAGGATGACAGATTTTGTTCCTCTGAGAACTTTTTTCTGCTCTGTGCATTCTGTGTTTTATAATTTAGCAGGCATACAATCATTAATTCTTAGAAATGCTCTGAGGAGAACCTTTATAAAGGGACAAAGCATTTGTCCTGAGAGTTATTCAAGGGCTGAATGTGTGTCTTTCCATCAGTAAGAATACCCTCGGTTTGCTCTTGTCTTTCCATTTAAAGAGAATATAATGCAGAGCCTTGATAGCCTCTGAAAAGACAAATACAAGGTAACCTTTTTTCCCCTGTTCTGTTTCAGTAGCACTTAGTGTTTTTTCTATATCAAAATACTGAATTACTTGAAAAATTAACCTTTAAAAATAATTCAGGTGTCATTTCACTGTCGTCTTGAATGTAACTGTTGTCAGTAGCACCATTAAGAAGATACTGTGTTTGCCTTTTGGGAAATAGTCAAGTTGCATTTTAAATGAATAAAAACACAGGCAAGCACTTTCAAGTGCTGAATTTTAAAACAGCAAACTTCAGTGAAATTTAGCTATTGCTCACTTAATTATTTCTCCCTTATCCCCAGAGGAGGAAAAAGTTCAATTCTTTCCTTTCACATTTTAAAACTTGTATTTCCAAATCATAAATTACATTTTACCATAAAACTGTCAAAGTACCAGTTGTTTTTTAGTTCTAAGAAAGATTTATTACTTGATTTGCAATGTGTGATATAAACATATACAGCTATAATAAAAACAGTTGTTTATAGAGAGGGCAGTTCAAAGTAAAGCTGAAGTCTTCATAAAGCTGTAAAATAGAGTGAAAAAAATTTGCTGAGTTTGTTTTTAGAGCAATACTTGTATGTAAGTATAAGTGGGCTTTTTGTGTGAATGAAACAAAACTGCTGAACAACTTCAAAATCTTAGACTGAATTAACTCCTTAACTCTTCAGGATGATTACAATCATATCCATGGAGGCAAGTGGACAGTGAGTAACTTACGCCTGTATCTGGAGAGCACCCGTGGAAAGGAAGTCACAAACAAATTATTTGATGAAATTCACTGGATAATTGTGCAGTCACTAAAGGCTGTTGCGGTGAGTACTGTTCCTGGAATGCTGCCAGCGATAGCGTTATGGCTGCAGGCTTCTCATAACCATGAAAGTGAGTTTGCCATCAAACCCCCTGAAATCTATTTCCTGCTATTTGAGTGATGGTGTTGATGCTGATTTCTGCAATTCTGTTCTCTCTTGATTTCTCTGAGCTGAGTGAACTTGAATCTTGGGTGGGTGAGCTATCTGTGCATATTTAAGTGAATTAATCTCTTTCCTTGAGGGCTCTGTGAACTATTTAATATGACTTGGTACTGCCCTTGTGAATAGTATTAAGCTCTGCCAAGGTGCATGACGTCATTTCAGCAATAACAAATGTGTCAAAGAAAAAATAGCTCTGGAGGACAATTTGTCAAAGAAAAGGTAAGGCTATTAGTTCAGCAGAGTTACATAACTTACTTTGATCTCTTATACACGAGTCACGTAGTTATCATGAACTCTTACTTAAAAAAAACCAAAACCAACCAATCCTCTGCTTGAGTGACTTTCTAGTGTTTGGGTAATATCCCATGATTACATTAGAGAGCAGGTATCACTCTGTGGGTCAGCTGGGGAAACTGAAGAGCTCACTGGTGCCAAGGAATGTCCTGTTCCCAAGTGCGTGGTCCTGTCATCTCTTCTGAGTTGGTCCTGGCACCATCATGAGCTGAATCAGCTCACTTGCCCAACTGACAATTACTGTCTTTATTGATGGGTTGGTATTCTGCCAGTGTAGTAAGCTGAATCACCTCACTGAAGGACCAGACGAACACCAGAATCAGCACGAGAAAGAGGGACAAGGTCATGAAGGTAGGATCAGTAGGAGGTGGGGAAGCATGGCTCAACTCAGCCTCTGCTGTGCAATCATATTTGAAACCAGATGTGAGAAGAAAAAGGATTTGAACCAAATGTTAGCAGAACCTTAAAAGAGAAGAGAAAAAGTGTTGAGAATGATTGAGCATGAAATGTTTTGGTCCTCTGTCTTTCTGACAATGGCAAATGTAATGAGAGATGCTTGTTCCTCCTTCCTCCTTTCACTCTCTGAAGAACTGAAAAGCTTTCATTATTAGTCTAAGGGAAAACGTCTTGCTAACCTGTTACAAAGGTTTTTTTAAAAGATCTGATGAGATTTGTGTAGAAGACGAGTCTTACCGTGCATACTGCGAATGTTTAGCAGATGCTGGAAAACTGCTGATTCTCTAGAGGATGTGAATCTAAGCACAACTTGGTCCTTGGTCTCTCTTGGCGTTCGGGCTCATAGTTGACAAGCTAATTATAATTCTAAAATGTATCTGGTAATTGTTTGACCTCAAATTTCAGCGTAGTTACAGCAGCATAATAAAAGAAATGTCTTTGAATAAGTCTCCATTTTCTGAAGTTTAATGAATTCACAATTATGTGAAGCTGTGTTATGTAAATTTTAAAACTTCCTGATTTCTCCTGATGCATGGAGGCTTTAAATATTATTATTACTCTTGCAAAATATGAAAACACTTTTATTTTCACGCTGGAAACATAATGGAAAATTAATGTAACTTAGTACTTGGCGTTAATGTGATCATTAATACTGAAATATTGACTTAACAGCTTGGAAAAAAGAGGCAATCCTGAACTTACTAGTTAGCAAGCTTATATTAGAGTTGCAACACTGAAAACTGTTGTTGTTCTAGCAAACAAAGTGTGTAATCAGGTTACGTACTGAATTGTTGATATTAATACATATTGTTGTCTTTTTTTTTTTTTTTAGCCTGTAATGAATAATGATAAACACTGCTTTGAGTGTTATGGATATGACATTATCATTGATGACAAGCTTAAACCATGGCTAATTGAGGTAAAGTTACATAAAATAACTTCCTTCTCATTTCACAGAATAAAACTAAGTAGATTTCAAGGTAGTCTTTCCTCTTTTGAAAAAATATCTTTTGTTCCTCAGGTAAGTGGATTAAGAAAAATGTTGGAAAGTAAAATAGGCCATGTGATGACCAAGCTGGCATGTGCTTTTGTTTCCTATTTGTTCAGTGTTTCTATTTGTTTGTGGCTTTCTGTTTTGTGTTTTAAATACAGTGCGTCCATACAACTGGACTTCAGAAGCAGTCTGAATGTTAGAAGCCCTGTTAGATACTGTATCAGTAGCTGGTAAATTGGCATTGGCTTGATGGAGCGTAACATCAAACTTAAGTTTTAAATGCTGTCATGTCCTTAATGTTGCAGGTTGAGGGGAAGGAAGAGGGGTGGAACCCAAGAGATAAGTTAAATGAAGCCCAGTTGTAATTAAAACGAGATGCAATGTAGTGCTTTGAATAGACAGCATGTATGTGTTTCTCCAGCTCACAGTTTAACAGGGGAGAACTCGGATTAAGAACATAAATAAAAGCTGTTTACTTAGAAGAAACCCACAGATTCCTGTATATAACAGCTGTTGGAGTGAACCAGGCAAATTGTAAGCACCGAAATTTATGCGGTTTGTATCCATGTAAGCTTAGAAAATTAAACAAAAATCTGTGTCTTGTCTGATTAACCCTGATGAATCTAGTCTCAACACAAATCTTCAGGCTGACGCTGCAGACACTTAGTGGTGTGCTGCTTTTTTTTTTTTAAGTAAAAAGAAAAATACCCAGTAGGGGATTCCTTCCATTGTCTGAGGAACTGAAAGATGTGCTGTGAGACGCTGAGTCTTAATTTCCCAAATAGTACATATAGTCATCACACATGCTGTTTGGAGAACTATATACCACTCAAAAAATTGATGCTGACTTTTTTTTTCTTTTGTAGGTTAATGCTTCCCCTTCTCTTACTTCCAGTACTGCTAATGATCGCATCTTGAAGTATAATCTTATTAATGACACACTTAACATTGCTGTGCCTAATGGGGAAATTCCGGACTGTAAATGGAATAAATCTCCACCAAAAGAGGTTCTTGGCAATTATGAAGTCTTGTAAGTTTTATCAATGTTCTATATAAATGCAAATGTTTTTCAGTCACCTCACCTTTTTAATGTGTAATGTAGACCACAAAGATAAGGTGAACTTCATTCTGATGTGAAAAATGGGCAGAAAGTACCACTTCTTTCTTTTTGGAGCTGCAATAGCAATGTTGGAGGCAGGAGTGCATTAAAGCAGAGTTGCCTCACCCCATCTCCAGAGGGAATGTTACTTGTCTGATAAGCCCCTGCCTGCACCTTCTGAGCTTCCAGCAGCTAGATTTGAGGGATAGAGGCAAAGAGAGTGTTTGTCTTCTACGTGTGTAGAACTTTAATTGTATTGAGTGTAATATATAGATGGTAGTTACATAGATATAATAGCTATTTGATACAAATTTTGTCTCAGTTCGTAGAAATGATGCCTCTTGACTCCTGTATTTCATGGATGTAATAATAATGAGTTGTCAGATATTTTTTAAATTCCCCAATCTGTATTAGAAAGAGAGAAATGAAGGAGACAGAGATCTTTATATTGGAGTGTCTGAAGGATTTATCTAGGATTGATTGGTCTTATGCAGAGGAACACTGATATAAATATCATATTGATGATACAGTTTCTCATATTTTTTTGAGAAAATGTTCAGATGGGTTCTCTAGCACTAGTGGTACAATTGTTCAGTATGTCAGGAATGTGGTTATGTACATAGTTGATCCACTAGTTCATACTGATCTTAAATACTCTTTCTATATACTAGTAAAGACAGTTAAATATAATATTGGCTGAATTACGATTTAAGTTCTAATGAATGTTATATACATGGTAGCTGCAAATACCTATACAATAGTGTAACTAAGTACATATTATGACTGTTGTACAAAATATTGTAGTATTATCTTTCAATAATTATAATTATGCATCTATAGCCAATTTGTGCTTGGAATTTGTAGCAGCTGAGAGGTAAGTATACACTGAGGTTATCTGAGGCCATAATGGGCTTGGATATTTAAAGAACTACTTGTCACTGTGGTTAAGTGTTACAAAACATATGTCATCAAATGCATTTAATTTAAGCACACTGTTGTTTGTTCACCTTGTTCTTTCCCTACTCGCTCTCTGATGCAACAATGGAGTTTTTTAACACTGCAGCTAACAATCCTCTGGAGCAATAACTTAAGACTTTATTAAACTGCCAGCAGTTTGATGTTCCTGCTGTGGTTACAGACCTATGTAGTGAGGAGAAATACAGAAGTACAGGGGAAATTTCACAAGCACAAAATTTCACAGACTCTGGAGTTTAACCAAAGCTACCAGATGATTTCTTTCTTTCAAAAAGTAGCTGAAGATGTTTTAGTTGATCTGTATTGTAACATCATGTGGTAGTATATTTCCTTGAATAATAGCTGCATATCAAACTATGCACATGTAAACCTGTGTGTAGAACAGCTTGTATTACATTTGAGTGCTAGATATTAAGCAAAATAGAATACGGGGGACCCACTCTTGTTTGTGTAGTGAATAGCAGGACAAAGCATTGAATGGGTTATCTTATTTTCAGATACGATGAAGAGATGGCACAAAGTGATGGGCCTGATCGTGACTTACGAAGTCGTTCTGGACAATCAATGGGAGTAAAAGGAAATCGTGCAAGAGATTCAGGAAAGCCTGTGCTAACCACCTGGAAGTGATAACAGAAAAAACAGCTGCACTCTTGGTAGGAAGACATCATGAACAAAAATGCAGTTTTTGAACAGATTCCTCTATTTTGCTACATTGCATGTGGGAAATATTAAAAGAGGACAATGCAGCCTTTGAAAAGAAGTGAAACAAACACTCTAAAACCAGCAACTGTACTAGACATACACTGACTTGATGATTATTACAATAATACATGTAGTATGTATGTATATATAATTATTTTTTATATATATATACTTCGTATAAACTAATATTCTCTTAGTAATGATTAAGAACTTTCTTTATAAAGATGACAACTCAAAATATGCATTCTGAAAGAAACCCCTTGCTGTTCTGGATATAATTTATTTCCTATAGTAGCCTATCCCTAGCCCCCTATAATAAATGAGCTGTGGATTTGGTAAAAGGGTGGTAGTGGTGAGTGTTAATATTGTCACAGTGATGGTTCAGATTCTTGCTAGTAAAAGAAGAGCAACTAGAAAAAATAGTAATACATGGGCTTGAGGCTATTGTCAATTAATGCAGCTAATGATTTATAACCAGTATTAAGAAAATGAAAAGCAACTCTTCATATGCTGAGGGGTTTCGGTTGGTTTATTTCGTTTAAGTGTTTTAAGCTGCTAACTCTTTAAAGGTAGAAAGTTTCATGGACTGAAGGAGTGTTTCAAGTGGTATATTGATGCATTATTTCACTAGCCATTAATTTTTATTTCAAGATAATATATGTCTGTGGAAAAACAGACAAAACAACTACATACTGTAATATATCTCATTGCTTGAAGCCGATGATAAATCCTTATTTCCATCAGAATCTCTTCATGTATTTATGCATGAATATAAGTACAATATCTATATATTTTTGTATATTTTGTGTGCACTGTAACAAAATTGTTGCACATGGTAAGCTATTTCTGGTAGCTATGATAACAAAAGTTGTGATGATTAGCTACCAAAATGTATAGAGCAAAAGTTAAAAATAGGTATTGCAGTCCTCTAACAGCATAGCATATAAATAAACTAGTTGGGTCTGTGATTGGCTGTTGCTTCCACTTGCATTTCCACCAGTTATTGGGCAGTTATTTATAAATGTCAATGTGCAGTTCTGGTTGTATTTATTCTCCTTCCCCCTCATCCCTTTTATTTTTCTTTTTTTTTTGATAGTGGAGTATTGCGGAGAGAAAGCCGAAGGAGGCTGAGACTTGCAAATGTCCATGTAAACATAATACACTCTAATCTGGATGCCACTAGTGCAGTGACACTCTATCTGCCTGCCACAGCAGGCTGCATGCTTTGCCCTCCTATGTGGCAGGCCAGTAAAGTGCATGCAAAGTAAACTTAACCTCTCCCAAAATTTTGAGTTTCTTGAACACGTAAAACAGACTACCTGCATCACAGAAAATGTCAGTCCTTTTCCTGCTTTTGAAAGTCCTCCTAGAAGAGGGTAGCTGCTCGCAAGCTGTGGTCTTTGGGACAGTTGGTGTTGATAACTCAGTCTGAACACAATCCAGCTAGAGCAGTTTGGGCTGGGGAGGAAGGGCAGATGTGGGCTGGGCTGACCAATACTCTTACACATGATCTGGGATTCATCCTTGCAATAAAGAATGAAATATGTAGGCTGAATGAGTCACTTCAAGTGTAATCCTCATCTTGACTGATCTGTATATTCCATTAAAATAAAGACCAAAATCCAACTGATTCTCTGGTCATCAAACTTGAATCTTCTCATTGGTCTTCACAAAAGCATATTCAAGTTGGCTCTTGAAATAAGGCTAAGAAAAGATGATTATTGCAGGATAGTAAAGCTCATCTACATTCCAGGTCTCATAGTTTTGGGGGTTGGGGTTTTCTGTTTGGTTTGGTTTGGTTTTTCTTAGTTCCTAAGTGTGAGTCTTGCTTGTATATTTGAACCTTGACTGTTAAGCTACTCTTAAGTGGATGTGTGGTCAGATATTAAGTGTTGTTTTAATGATGTGATATTTAGTGGGCAGATGTTTCCGGCTTTACCCCCAACTGCCTGTTGGGGGTAAAGTAGGAAGTAGTGACAGCCTTAGGAACTATGAGTAGTAAATAGTATTTGGTAGTATGGTTATATTTCTTGCAGACAGGCAACACAACAAGGATACTCTGATAAAAGGAAAATGGAGCTTTCTCTCACTTTCATTTCCACTGCTTGTAATTCATTTCTTTATTAGCTTGGACAAAGGAGGATGTTGTTGTAGTAGTCTTGTTCTATCATAACAGTAGCACTAGCAAGGATGGCTACAATAGAATGATTACTCCTTTCCTTTATCTTCTTTCCTGTTCGTGCAGCCTACACTGGTGGGACTTTATAGGGAAGAAATATATTGAGAAATGCAGATTCTGGTAAAAAAGTCAACTTCACACTTACTTTTTAAGGATGTAGAAGTCATAACATACTAACTGAGCTGCAGTGACTTTCAGTCTCCCTTTTGGGAAGGCTTAATGTGAAAGCAAAAACAGGTCTGGGTTATTAGGATTTATTGCTGTAGAAAGCTTTGGAGACTTAATCCAGGGGATACTTTTTAGCTGTAATTTCACAATGAACCAAAACTGATGGTAGCATCTAAACAATCTTGTTCTTCCAAACTTGTTTGTAGGTGGTACTCTGTCTTGGCAGTGGTGTCTTTACAGCTGGGCAGCAAGTCGAATCAGGGCCTCCAGAACACAGACATTGACAAGACAGAATAGGAATGGTGCTATGTGTAATATTACTAATATTGAATAATCCTTATTTAATCGTTTGGGGGTTTTCTAATGGCTTGGAAAGTGTCAACTCATTTGAGCTTGCACTCTTACTATTCAGTATAAGAATGCATCTCTTCCAGTCCTGACTTCTGAAAAGTTGTCATCATGTTAAATCAGTGGAAATCTTACTATTGCTTTCAAAGAATAAGGATTTCTGTCCCAGTGTGTAGCAGATATATTTCATTCACATATAGTATTTGCAGAGCAGTATTTTATATGGAAAATATTTTTGTAGCAGAGCTATCTGGAACAAGCAAATCCTTCTCTCTGGCCACTCACTGTAGTATTGGGAAAGCATATTTCAAACACTTGAGGATGAAACATCTCTGTAAAATATCTAGTAAATTATCATTACTAACTCAAAATCAAAACATTCAAGTATTACTAATTGGGGGAAAAAGAAAAAAGAAAAAAAACCTCTGATAGGAATCTTTGACTATGTAGTACTTAATCTCAGAACTAGCGTTTATGATGTCATATTTTACACAGTTATATCTCCAACCAATGTATTGCTAGTAATTTATCCTGCTGACCCAAACATGAGTTCAGTAATGCAATGTCCTTTTTCAGAGAGCAAAAAGTCAAAGAGACTGCAGATACAGTGACCCTCTTTTCCTGATCTCATTCCACTTTCTTTTTAAAAACAATAGACTAGTGATTAGATACATCAGACTGCTTTCTCCTCATTTCCTTTTCCAACAGGCTTTTTGCAGAGGTTGAAGTTTGAAGGCCTAACTATATTTTCACTTCTAATACCTGAAAAACCTGTGGATGCAAAGGGAGTTTTAAGTAACAAAACTGAAATAACATGAAATTCTAGATGACTTAAGATTGGCTTTCTGATTATCAGTAACAAACCAACCCCCAAAAAGCTGTAAGCAAGCGGGAAGTCTTCCTTTTCTATGAAGAACTTGAGGCCTCACGTACGTAAGTGAAATGTTCTTGAGAAACTCAAAATTAGGAATCTCCATTGCTACGTAACATCTATTTTTCCGTGTAAGACCTGTTGAAAAATACAATGGTTCTCTGAAGGAATTTGAATAAGGAAAGGGTCATGGTCTGTGTTAGCTGGAATGAGAGTTTGCTCTGTGCATGAAGCAGCTTGTCTGCAGACTCAGAAACAGGAGGATGACAAGGAAACAAAAGCAGTCATAGCTAATAGTTCAGGGGGAGGAGAAGGAGGGTAGTATGTGGGTATCACCTTGCGAGATGCTTGTCTGTACATGGTCTTGAAAGGTAAAAGTGAAAATCTGTTAAGGAGGAAGAGAAACGGGAAATTAAAACTTTCATTGTCTACTCAGGGATAAAATCTTTAACTTTTCACTTCTACATCCTTAACTAAATCTATTGCTTTCGTAGGATAGAACTGATGGTACAAAGTGGTGTACAAGCTGGTAACAGCCTGGGGCGTGCTCTGCTATCAGCTGGAACTGCGGTGATTAGGGAGATGTGTACGCCACTTGGGGCATGTGTCTACTATAGGAGTTAAGGGGAGTTGACTAAAGGTGTGATGCTAACATGGATAATAAAAGATGTTATACCTTGTGTGGATGCTCTCATTCAAAGGTAAGGTAGCTCTTTTTGCTGGAGCCTAATTCTCCAAAAGATTAAAGACTGTTTTACCTCTGACTGAGAGGGCTTAAGTGGGCTTAAATCTGAGTGACTGCAAGCAGAGAAGCTCTTAGTTCTGAGTAACTAACTGTGGCCCTAGGCCAATCATCCTCCAAATGTATCTAACTGTAGGATAAAGAAACTGTTTTGGCTTTCAGTGGAGCAAAATAAATCAGAAGTAACAGTTCTCAAAAGTTCTGACCGGCTAGTGTAATAACTTGCCAGGCAGAGCTAAAATAAATGTGCGTCTCAGTCCTAAAATACTGTTCTTCATATGCTCAAGTGATCACTGGCATAACGACAGTATTGTATGAAGAATTAAATAGACAAGCTCTGAACAGCTAGGGGAATTGTTATAATGACATCAGTGTAGAAGGAGCTTATTGCTAGGGTTGAATAGTGGGGCTTGCTTCCTGGGCACTAACCTTTCTCCCTATTAATTCTTTGACATGGAAGGAATTAATAAGATTCCCACAGAATAGCTTCTTTATATGGCTTTAGGAACTTAATTAGAATAAAAGAAACAGTATTATCCCTAAAGCTACTTTGTTGCTGTTGGCTTTACAATAGAACTTCTGCCTAAAATGTCCCCGTCTCCTGATTCACTTCCTGCTATAAACTTAGCAAAACAATAGACATTTCACAGAAGATACATAGTCCTGCATTTCAGCAGCAGAACATGTCAGGCAGAGCTCATTTATCTGTAGTAAAGGAAGGGCTTTACTTCATCATAAACAGTGCTGTTTCTGAAGTAGTTACTGGTCAGTTTACTTAGGTAGAAAAAACAGAAGGCAACTTATGTTTTGTGCCCACTTTATTAAAATAGCTCACTCAAGCCTTCAGGTCAGTGGGAAGGACTCCATGCCATCTGGTGCATAGGTATCAAAATATAACACTGGTGTCCATAGCTAGTTATGCTAACCTGTATGGTTCCTTAACAAAAACAAACAAAAACTTTATTTCTGTATTCTCTGCAGAAAATAAATTAAATGTGTATAGCTGGGAAAAGCTGACTTTAGCCACAATTTTGTTAAAAATTGTATTATTAAGAGGAAATAGGAACATAAACGAGTATCTTGGAAAACTGATTGTTTTTACTGAATAGTAGGAAGTTGTTTGTGCTAGACCATATTTTTTTTCCACTTCTTTAAAGTTGCCATCAAAGCTTAGGCAAGCTTAAAGAAACTCTCCATTCTTGAAGCAGTCCATAGCCAGAACTTTCCCAACTGTTATCATGACATAGAGATATCTTTACCATTGACAGAGAGTCTTCTATGCCTTAATTATTCTCAAATTCTGTACCTATTAAAAGCATATCATTCACATCTGAGATAATCATAGACAATTGTCGTGAAATAGAAAAGTTTGGACAGTATGAAACAGTAATTAAAAACATTAATGTGAAAACCAAGGAGATAATAAAGAATATTTCAGACAAGGACATGTGTTACATGTGAAAAGTTCTTTCCCAGTGAAAGCTGAGCAGTGAAACAGTGAAATTGATTGATTTGAGTGGAATTAAATTTAATATTCTGAAATTCTGTGTCATTGGTTGGCATATATAATCACTAATGACATTACATTTGCAATCAAAATATAGTTTGGGATTTAAATTTAGATTTAAAGTGTAAATAAATAAATATATATAACACCTGGGCTTTCTTAGGTAGAGAAACATTCTGAAGAGAATGCTGAAATGTTATTGCAGGAGTCAAGAAACACCAATAACATTTGCACTGAGTGAAGCCAAGAGAATTTCTTTACAAAGAAAGTATTAGTGCTTAAAAGGACACATGGAATTTCTGAGGACAGCAGAAGACACAAGAAGCATAGTTAAAAATAGATTGTGTTAAAAGTAAAAATAACCGTGGGATACTTATCTAAAATGAGAGAGGATTTTTCTGGTTTTTTTCCCCCTGAAACTTCCTGTCCTGTTCCTAACAGTCTAAATCAAATGCTCAGCAGCAGGGCTGCATAGACTGTTAGCCTTTCTTCTAAGAAAAAAGATTGAGATAATCTTTCCCAGGATGTCACATTCTGAATATAACTGAAAATGTTCAGAGAACAACTGAATTTTAATATTTAGGAAAAAAATATCAAAATACTAAAATCAAAATGTTTAATATGTTAAAGTATGATTCACTATATCAGTAAATTATTTATGGCATCATAATAGTGTCATCATGCTGGGAGGCTGCATGACTGATGACAGATATAATTAGACCAGTAATCTCTTTTAATTCACTTCAAGAAAAACTTAGTGTTTGAATATGTATAAAGATAATTTACATTTTATAAATTGAAAAAAAATAGTACTTTATTAACTAGGGAGGTATATTTCCCCAAGCAGTTTTTCAAGTGCATATATGTATTTATTCAGTGCATGTGGCCTCAAGCCTTTATATATTTATACATACATTAAACTGTGTTACTCTAAGTAATGAAGTCAAATTACTGCACCAGCATGTAACCCCAATGCAGACAAATTCTGCTTTCACGTATAGAGGTAATTCACAGGAAGATCAATAGTGTTGATCCAAAAAGTAGACTAAGACGACTCTAATATTGTTGTTTCTGAATTGTTTCAAATGGTACACTTGGAAAAGGGGCAAAAACTTTACAAGTAAAAATGTATTTTTAAAATTCTGATAGCTGTTATTGTCTTACTGGCTTCCAAAGGTGTCTAAACATTTTTCATCTAAACGTAAAAAGCACAGGAAAGATCTTGCAAACAGAAGAGAATATTCAGCAGCTTGAAAATACTGTTCCCTAAAGTGGTGCCTCAAGAAACCTCCAAATAGTAAATTAAAATGTTCATAAGACTGTTGTCATTTGGTGATCTTTCTGTTTTCCAATTAATAGTCCTGCCTTTACCTTTTTATCTTTAAAATTATAATTTCATAGCATTTATAAAGATGTTAATAGATTTATAAAGATCTTTAAGTGAAAAGTTGGAAGACACAATTGTTACTTCTCAAGTTGTATTAAAATCTGAATCCAGTTGTTAGGACAAAAATGTTGTATAAATTACTCATTTCTGATCACCCTCCATTCCCTTGGAAGGCAGAACCAGTTCAAGTTCCATATGAAGGGGAATCCCAAAACAATGCCGCTGCCTTTGCACTATGACACAAGGGCTAAATTTACTGTACCTATATGTGTATATGTATTTTTAAAAATATATAGTATAGTAAATATATATGTAAATATGTATGTAAATATAGTAATAAAATATATACTGTGTATATATTGACATTATAATGTAATATATATAATAATGTATATTTTATAGAGAGATATATATATAAAATGTATAAGCAGTACAGAGGCCTAGCAAAGTCCATGCACGAGAGTAGCTGATTTGAAGAATAAGGCACTATTTTCCTCGTTGTTAAAAGGGTATCTGACAGTTTTTGCAACCAGACTCAGGGCCTGAATATACATCTCTTGCTCCATTTGCAGTTATTGCCCCCATACTGGCTTTATATAAGAACGTGAGCCCTGGTTTTCACAGGCGGTAGCATATATGTGATTGGCACTGGTTTTGTGCACAGTGAAGTGATTTGGGGGGCACAAGGCAGTATTCAGTCAACTCTGTGTGGAATAGTTGGGGTTTTTTGGTGTCAGTCCACCACCGGCTGCAGGTTGAACTTCTGTCCTCTACCAAAATGGAATTCCCTTTCATCATAGCATGAACTTAGTTCTACGAGGGAGCGCTATGATTTACGCTGAATTCCTGTTCTGTTTCTTCAATCTTTAAACAAGTTTGAGCATTATTTGACCATACAAAGAGATGAATGACTGTTTTGATGTTGAGGTTGAAGAAAGTCTAAGTGTTCTGGCAGGGAGGATTTCCAGCTTTGACAATGCTCTAGGCAAAACGGAAGCTTGATTCGTGTCCATACAGAAAGAGCTGTATTTACGATTATATGTATCACTTGTAATCTCCTGTAAAGAGCTGGTTTATGCAAAGCTTGATCTCCTATTTAATGAGGCAGGCTGCGTGGAAAACTGAAGTGCATCTGTGGTCAGAAGCGAGAGAAGAAACAGTAAATTTCAAGATTTCTCCTCTCAGACCTGAACTTTTAACTTTCAACACAGGAGAGAGAAGAAAAGATTAGGGAAGGGAGAAACCATGTTAAATCTTGGAAAGCTTACCAACCTGACCAAATTTTGCAGTAACGTTAATTGCAATTAATTAAAATCCATTTTTCCAGGACATTTCTTCAGAAGGTAAAATTTACCCCCGTGCTATGGCCTCGCAGCCCTACCGAGCTAATCTAAATTCCCGGTGAACTTAAAACTCCTTAAGTTAATGAGTCACGCGTTTAGCGAAAGAGTACAGGAAGACTTGGCGTCTATGCTGATTATATGCAGACTTGCATAAGAAGCACGGCCAAGAGGAAAAGTACTCTTGGGACTGTTTTGCGGCCCTACCCAATGATCCAGAGCTCTCGCTGTCCTCAAACCCGGCTGTCCTCTGGGACAACGCCGGAGGCAGATCAGCGATGAGAAGGGCAGGTGGGAGGGAAATGCTGAGGCCGGTGGAGGAGAAGGCAAAGGCTGAAGGGACAAAATAAGGTCGCCGTGACGGCCGCTGCTTGGAACTTGAAGTAACCCTCTGTCTAAAACAAATAAGTCCCAAAGATAGGCGAGGGCTGGAGCGACGGTCCTGCCCGTGATACCGTTCCCGTACCGCCTCCCGCAGAGGTTTAACCCGCTCAGCCACCTCGTTTCAAAGGCGGCTCCGTCCTTCAGCCGCCTCTGCCTCCCGCGCAGCCGGCAGACCAGCCCGCCGCGTCCTGCGCTGTCTCCCCCCGCACGGCGCGGCTGCGGCTGGCGGGCGGGAGCCCGGGGAGAAGCGCTAACAAACGCAGCCCCACCGTCGCCGCACCGCGGCGTTAGCGGGCACCGCGCTCCACGGCGGGCATCGGAAGGGACGCGGCAGCCTTCGACGCTTGTCGGGCGCTAAAAAGGCCCCGGCACTTCGCGGGATCTACCGGCTCGGGCAAATTCCGCTTCGGGAGACGAAACCCTCCGCTCACGCACGGTCCGTCCCGTCCCCCCCCCCCCCCTCCCCGGTGGAAACGGGACACGGACGCAACGTTTCTATTCACGTCGCGCCCTGCCGTGCTCCCCTCATGAGGGGCCGCCGGGCCGAGGGGCGCTAACGGCCTCCCACAGCCGCCGGGGGCCTCGCGCCGCCCGCCCGCCAACTACCTTTGCCCCCGCCGCCCCTTCCAGCCATCGACTAAGGAAGCGGCGTTAATTGGCAGTCGCGGAAAGCCAATTGGGCGGCGGCGGGGCGGGAGCCGGCCCTTCGCTCTCGCCCAATGGAGAGGCGGCTGGGCGTCCGCCCAATCGGAGGGGCGGGCGGAGGCGGGCGGGCGGCAGTCGGTGCGGCGGCGCGGCGGGGAGCGGAGCGGGGCGTCTCTCGCGTTCCTCCGCGTTCTCTCGCCGTCTCGTCAGCCCCGTCGTCCCTCCCTCCCTCCCTCCTTCGCCGCCGGTGGGCGCGGGAGACGGGCGGTTCCCGGCCCTTCAGGTGAGGGCGGCGCCGTCGTCTTGGGCTCTACCCTCAGGGGGAGGCTTGAGGCGGAGGCCGGGGCTTCGATCCCCGTCGGAGCCTTTGGGAGGGAGGAGGGGGCGCGGGATGGCGGGCAGCGGGGTCCCACCGGCGGCGGCGGCGGCGGGGCGGGCGGTGGGTTCAGCCGTCGCGCCCGTGCCCCGTGGCGGGGTCAGGCCGCGCGGGGCGGGGCGGGTGCCGCGCCGCGAAGGCCCCGTTGGGTACCGGCGGGGGCTCGGCGCCCCTGCGGTGAGGCGGGCGGGAGCGGCAGTGGCGAGGCGCGACGGCGGCGCGGAGGGGAGGGAGCGGGGGGCCGGGGCCGGGGGGGTGCAGGCCGGCGAGCCCCGCGGCGGTGCGGGGCTTCGTCTCCGGCGGGCGCGGGGAAGGTGAAGCTCTCCTTGCTGGGCGCCCGGCGGGGAAGGGCAGGGCTGGGGCTTGCGAGGGATGACGACACTGGCTGTGGGGAGGCTCGGTTCCTGTAGGAGGGAAGGGCTCGCTGCTCGGGGAAGTTTAGTGACCCACTCGGTGGTGGTGACGGCTTTGGGTTTGGGAGGGGAGGAGGAGGGAGACCTGAGGTCGAGCCGTTGGGTTTTTCCTCCCGGCTTTGCAATCCCGGCGTCCGGGATGATGGCACGTAACGATGCCGATTTGGTGGGAGGAGGTGTTTCTCCCACGGGGGAGAGTGAGGTTTTAAGGGGCTCACAGCCTCCTGAGTACCGGTAGTAACCCAGCTAAGTCAGGGTTCTTGGGCTTGCCATTGCCGCCTTCTCTCTTGACTTTCCCTTTTTTGGCTCGTGGAAGGAATCTTTTCGTCTCCCGAAGTGAAACGTCGGTGTGAGAGACAGAAGTCTCCTTATGTGCATCGACGCTACCTGGTTAGAGAAAGAGCGGGTATCTACAGTGTCTGCCTGGCTCGCTGTATCCATCTTTCCCAGCTGCTTGGCTTGCTCTGGTTGTAGTGACTCAGAAGCCGATAGACTCAATCTTCTGAAGCTTCACCCTTTTGCCCTAGCGGTAAAGGAAGCCAGAAAGGTGCAAGTGACAATAGGCTGCCCTTTGTAAACTGAACGTTTGAAAACTAAATGTAATCTTTAAATGTTCAGTTCTCTTGGTAGCCATTCTTTATTAAAACTGTAGATTAGTTAAGATAATTTAAAACAAGTACGCCACTGCTCACGTTTCCTGTACCTATTTCAGTAAGTTTGACCGTTTGTACGTGACCCAGACTGGGGTAAAAAATGAGCCTTCAGGTGGGCTAGACGCTTTTCCTTTCTTCTGTTGCACTCCACTATCTCATAACAGACTGCTTCAAAGGTTGCCATGAGGCTGTTTTTTCTTGCTGCAGGGGGGATTTTTCTCCTTCTGCTAACTTGGATTTAATTCCAGAGTTTGTTCAACCCTTCTCTAAAGACAAAACCTCTCCACTACTTTGAAGAGGTAAAAACGTTAACAGTGCGTTATTATAATAGTAGTAGTGAAGACGGCATTATGTAAGCAACTGAGTTTTCATTCTGGTTTTAGTGCAACAAAAAGCTCATTCTTGTACATCTGTGATGAGACCAATAGAAAAATGTTGCTTCATTGCTTTGTTGGGCAGGGGAGGGGGTGGAAGAAGACTTGTATTTCTGCCTAAACGTGAGAGGTAACTAAAACAGTTTGCCAACTATATTTCAGATGGGCAAAACTTCTTAACTGTGTTTTTAACTATTAAGGTTATTAGCACTGAGGGCTAATGTGCTTGCTCTTTCATACCTGTACCTGCCTGAAATTATATTTTGTCAAACTTGCAATTTGCCTTCAAAGATAGTAGGGTTATATTCTGCTAATTATGACTGAATGAGCTTAAACAGTAGCATGTATTAGCACACGGGGCATGTCTAATTAGCACAATGCAGCATCACTTCAGAGGTCTCTGATCATATTATGCCACAGCTTAGGTATGGTAAGCAGGAGAGGACTGCAGGTGCTACCTCATCCTCTGTAGTGTTAGCCTTGGCGTGGCTGTTCAGTGTTCAAGTGCTCCAAACTCGCCTTGGTGCATAGTTTACAGTTCTAGAGTCAGTTTCTTTGGCTCAGGGTCTATGTGTTGTGCAGTGCCATACTAGAGTAAACATTAAAAACTGCCCTGGGGGTTACACTGCATACCACACATCAAGCAACAATATCAGTATTAAAAGGAAGATGCATAGCACAATTGTACTTAATGATGAAATAGTTTTATTGATGGTTGATAGGCAAAACTGTTTTGGAATTTTTTTTTTGCTTGGAGTGTTTTTTCTCTCATTTTGAAGGGGGTGTGCTGCAAGATGCAGTAGTTAATATTGAGCTGACAAATTAGATGGCATTTGTGATTGCTGGGCTTGATGTTAGCTGTATGTGTCTAAGTGGATGGTTTGTTAGCTGTATGTGTCTTTGTGGATGGTCTTAAGTGTTCTTTAACTTTTTTAACTGTCATAGTTTTATGAGAGCGTTTCTAAATTCCACAAGTCATCTCTGTAACAAAAACTTCATTTTACTTTGTAGTGTATATTTAACTGTATTCTTCTGATTTTTCTTTTTTATTCCTTTAGTATTTGAAATACCATTATAGTAACATGGCTTTCTGACTGTGCAGTGATATTCCGGGCACCATTTTGATCTATGAATGTTTGTAAGTAATACTTTCAGAAAATACCTAGATGATATATTTTTTTAATGGGTAGATGTCTGCTTTCTTTTGTTGTAAAGGGTTCTGAAAATCAGTTTTGTGAACCTGTTATTTTTACCAGGTGACGTGTTTGGATGACTTAGTCTTAGGCATGAGAAGTTTTGTTCTCATGGTCTGTTTATGCAGCATAATAGTACCTTTTCCTTCTCTAGAGCTGAGCGAGCTACTTGCTTAAAGATGTCCTTATGTCAATTCTGTACTTCCCTGATTGTGGTTAAAATGAGCCTGAAGGTTACTGTGACTCGAATTGGCAGCCTGTAAATGCAGGACGAGACTTCTGTGCTTGTCACAGGAATGGCAAAGGATAAAATGCTTAGCAGTGCTGCTAGTCAATAATTGCCTGTGCTTCTATGAATCTATGGGAATAATACAAACTAGCTAAAAGGTAGCTTTCTGCTTCCAAGATGGTGCATGGTTTTCTCAATGTGGTGGGAGTAGCAGGTTCTGGAAAAAGTTGCATCTTCTCATACAATGAGCCAGGAGAATGGTGGATGCAGATTGAAGGGGTTTTTAATAGATAGATGTTTAAACATGCATGTAAACTAATACATTGGAGTAGTGTTTTGTTGCTTCTTGGGATCTCTGCTTTTTAAAATAAATTCTAAGATTTAGTGACTTACTCATTGCCTGAGACCTGGAATGAAGTCTCTAATGCTTGAATTGAAGACTAGTCTATGAGGTGAACAACTTTTTTGTAACATAGGATTAAATTCAAATTCTGTCTTAATCCATAAACCTTCAAGAAGTGGTGGTGTTCCTTTCAACTAAACCTAGTTACTGATTTTTGGCTTGACTTAATGCAATGATGAATTGTTCTCAGAACGTGAAAAAGAAGAAAGCAGGAAATAACAGTGATGTAACTGTACTAAGATAAACCGAGCTAAGTATTCTGAGTCTGTGGTTGAATAGAATGGTGTACTTAATATGAATGTTACCTGGCTAGTCGGCTCACTGGGGTTGGGAAGAATAACCTGAAGTTGATAGTAAAAAGGCTGTTGTATCCCAGGGCTGATTTCCAGTATACAGTCATAGTCAAATTTGTCACAAGACTTGAATGTCATTTCTCTATGTGCTATCCTGCAAGGTACCTTGCTTGAGGGAAGGGAACAGTCAAAATTTCTCTAATGATGTTGGTCTAGAATCTGCCTTGATGTGTGCTCCTTGGAGTGTGAGTGATTCTGCTTGAGCCACTGTGAACTGGTGTGCATTGGTCGAGTCCTGTGAATCTTGGTGGACAGGATGTGTCAATATTTGAGAAGGTACCCAGCCCTACATGGTAAATAGGGATAGAGCTAGCATGGATATTGTAACGCTGCACAGTAATGAGCTCTGAAGCAAAAAGAAAACATCTCTAAGACTTTAAGTGATGTGGTTTGGTTCAACTTTTTAGAATATGCAAATATTTAAAAAATCTCCTGGTTTACACAACATATTGTAAATATTTTGACAGTGTTGGAAACCCGTATCTTGCATTGGGGTTTTTTGGGCCAATGCATGTTATTAATCCTTTTTGCTTGTGTAGGACTCTGCTTTAAGTTAAGAATTAATTCCAAGGCATCTACAGACCAAAAATTTTGAACAAGCTTCTTTGCCTTTTATCATATACTCTAGACCACTGAATAACAAACCAGACTACAATATAACAGCAACAATGGCGATGATGAGAACAGTCTGTTAAATAATATTATTAAATATTTGTTTCAAACAGTTTTACTGAAACCAAAAAGGCTGGATTTTATGTAATCTTTTGACATAAATTTACAGATGCAACATAGTAGATGCCCTGAGAATGGGTACCATGCAGGTTTTAAGTGACGCAGTGAACTTGGAGGAGTTCAGAGTTATGTGTTTTAAATATCTTCTCATGCCTGTTGTGACTTATGTATCACAGAATCATGATGTACTTGCAGACTCTTAGCTTTTGATTATAAAGTAGTGGGTTGTTTACTAGTATTAACACTGGATGACTGTGGTGTTCCTGTAATCTTCGTTGTGAAGTGTCTTTTTACAGAAGGGTGATATTCTTTCTGCCTTATTGTGTCTTTGTACATGAGTAGCACAAATAGGACTCATAAATCTGATTTTTATGTATGATAATAAGTTAATCTTCCCCACATATCAGGCTGATGCATTGCCAGCTCGTGACTGTAACAACAAAAAGTGTGTATTGACTGAGTTCTGAAAGGACTAGCAGAGTTCTCGTACCTGGCATCTCAAACTCTGCTTTCTGAGCATAGCCAAGGGTTCTGGGTTCCAATAGCAACTTGCACAGACCTTCTTACTTAGCATAGTAATGGTAGGTGAATATTGAGAACAAATAAAATTCTTATTTCAACAGCAGATGCACAGCCATACTTTGCTATTCTTTTAAGCTTACCTGTTTTGTTTTTCTTTAATTGCTGACTTAATATGTCAAATGAAGGGCGCAGGGTGAATATGCTTAATGTGTCCTTCTTCAAAGGGGTAATGTGGAGTACAGATTTCAATAAATGATCTGCCATGAGTCATAGGACAAACAGGACATCTTTTTAGTTTGACTTATGCCTCTGATCCTCTCCCTCAATAGAGGCTTTCTTGGCGGATTGACAGATACCTGGATCACTGCTGAGTGGAACAACACTGCTTTCTTGTCAGGAGAATTGATAAATCTATAACAAACAGGTCTAGGTATGTTAAAGCAACTCTTTTTGTATTTAATGGAACCACATGTATACAACATCAACTTGTAGGCATGCTTACTTCCACAGTCCTTGAATAACATTTTTAAAAGCATTTTTTTCCAAAGGCTTCAGGCTCTCTCTGTCCCTTAATTGTTACAGAAAAAAGCTTCAAAACTTTTTTTTTTTTTTGTCATTTACCTGAAATAATCTAACAATCTAAGTAATTAATATCTGGTCAGCATACAATTGTGCTTAACTTGAAGGAGCTATTGAATAGCTTGGTTAAGCTCTAGGATGAACTTAACCAAAGGGAATTATTCCTAAGCTCTTGCTGGGTTGAGGTGATGGTTCCATTCCAAAATGTGAGCCCTCTGGTTTACACGTGAGAACTGAAACTGGATAACCATTTCCTTTAAACAACTTTTCTTTAATTTTTGTTTGTTAGGAGAGAACTTCCTATAAAGAACGCCGTCAGTCTTATGTCATTCAAATACAGTGAGAAATAAATTGACTGGTTAGCTTTTCCTCTTTTGGGCAATTAAATTTCTTAGAAACTCTTATGCCCACAGCTGGGAGTATTGCCATCTCATTGATTATTTGTATTGGTCCACTATTATGGTAGGCCACTAGTGTTTCCATTGGTTTACACCAAGGTGAGTGTATTTTACTGCTGTTCTGCTTTCTACTAGCAGTTTTTTTGGCCCAGGGAACTTTTAGGACTGCAAGTCATTCTTGCTTTGAGTTGAGGCTTTTGTCGTCTTTGACAGCTGGTTCAACTGAATGTAGGAACAACCAGCACATATGGATAAAGTATGATCAATCAATAACCTGTGATTCATAGTGTCACTTCCTAAAGCGAACTTTCATGCTGTCTTAAGCGAACAGAGTCCTAAATGGAAAGGTAAGTGAAACAAGTTGTATACTGTTACTGTATCGTTGATGGCCTGTGGTGGGTTGAACCTGGCTGGACACCAGGTGTCCCCCAAAGCCGCTCTATCACTCTCTTTTCCTCAACTGGACAGAGGAGAGAAAATACCACAAAAGGCTCGTGGGTCAAGATAAGGACAGGGAGAGATCACTTGCCAATTGCCATCACGGGCAAAACAGACTTGACTTGGGGAAATCAGTTTAGTTTATTGCCAATCAAATCAGAGTAGGGTAATAAGAACTAAAACCAAATCTTAAAACACCTTCCCTCCATGCCTACTTTCTTCCTGGGCTCAATTTCACTGCCGATTTTGTCTACCTCCTCTTCCCAGTGGCGCAGCGGGATGGGGAATGGGGGCTGGGGTCAGTTCACAGCACATTGTCTCTGCCGCTCCTTCTTCCTCTGGTGCAGGACTCCTCACACTCTTCCCCTGCTCCAGCGTGGGGTCCCTCCCACGGGAGACAGTTCTCCACGAACTTCTCCAACGTGGGTCCTTACCACAGACTGCGGTTCTTCACGACCTGCTCCAGCGTGGGTCCCTACCATGGGGTGCAGTCCTTCAGGAGCACACTGCTCCAGTGTGGGTCCCCCACGGGGTCACAAGTCCTGCCACAAAACCTGCTCCAGCATGGGCTCCTCTCTCCACAGATCTGCAGGTCCTGCCAGGAGCCTGCTCCAGCATGGGCTTCCCACGGGGTCACAGCCTCCTTCGGGCACCCACCTGCTCCAGCGTGGGATTCTCCCCGGGCTGCAGGTGGATATCTGCTCCACCATGGACCTCCATGGGCTGCAGGGGGACAGCCTGCCTCACCACGGTCTTCATCACCACGGGCTGCAGGGGAATCTCTGCTCCGGCACCCGCAGCACCTCCTCCCCCTCCTTCACTGGCCTGGGGGTCTGCAGGGTTGTTTCTCTCGCATGTTCTCACTCCTCTCTCCCAGCTGCTATTGTGCAGCAGGTTTTTTTTTCCCCTTAAATCTGTTATCACAGAGGCACTACCACGGTCGCTGATGGGCTCGGCCTTGGCCAGCGGCGGGTCTGTCTCAGAGCCGGCTGGCATTGGCTCTGTCGGACATGGGGGAAGCTTCCAGCAGCTTCTCACGGAAGCCACCCCTGCAGCCCCCCTCTACCAAAACCTTGCCACACAAACCCAATACATGGCCTAACAATGAATTTGATGGCAGTTGTGTTATACTGGAAGTTATGCCTTTTGGTTTAATACATGCGATGATTTGATGCAGATTTTTTTTTTTTAAGATGTTTTAATGAGATGTACCCCACTTATGTAGTGTGCAGGAAAAGTAAACTTATTTGCAAATTTAGAATTAAATTCCTATTCTTCTGTTTGTTCCTTATCTTCTTTTCTTGCAATTTTGGGTATATCCTCAGGAGCATGTTTTGGAGATAGCTTAAATGGATAGGCACTGTTAAATGTGTGGATCATGCATTGACGTTCTATAGACATCTAAAGAGATGATCTTTTGCATAAACAGATTTTAATTGCTGCTGCTCTTAAAAAGTTAAAGTAGTTTGATTATCCAGTTGCTAATAGTACACAGTACAAATGCAAAAGAACGGTTAATAGATTTTAATCCAGGAAGGAACCATTTGTTTTTAAACCATCTGGTTTTATCTGAAAAAGACAAGCCATAGGACTTCTGTGAATGAATCCCTGTTGGAATTTGATATAGCCACAAAGAAAGCTTCCCACTTAGAAAGAATGGATGTAGAGTCCACCACAACCCTGTTAGTTGCCCAGTTGGCTAATTAGTCCTGCTGTCTGAAATGGGGTACTCTTTCTGATGTATAGTCAGATAATACATCCTTCTAGCTGCCTACCTCACAGCATTTTGTTTATATCCTACAATTCATTGAGCACATTCAATGGAGTATTCCTCTCCATTTCAGAATTCTCCCAACTTTATGCCTAAAATATTAGGCCATCTTTATGAGATAGGAAAATTAAACTTTGTCTTGGTACAGCCCAATGTGACTTCCAAATTAGTGTCTTTAGCTTGTGCTCATTTCAGCAAACAATCCAAACAGGTTTATCAGCACTGGATTCTCTGTTGTTTACTGTTTCCTCAGGCTTTTTCTTAAATTGGCTGTGCAGTAGATCAGTCATGATTCCTGATCTTTTTTGAGGTCACTGATAATAATGGTAAATAGCTTAATGGTAGTTCAGTGGACACATCCTGCTTCGTAATATTTCTTGACTCTGTATTTTGAGAGCTTAAAATAAATGTAATATCAGACTGAGCTTGTATCATTCTGTATCTTAATCTGAATACCTTGTGACAGCAAGTTGAATGCTGTGTTGAAACTTATTGTCCTCAGTATAATCATTATCACTCAGGATGGTGACCTCATACAAAGAGGATGCTGTTAAGAAGTTGGTTGTATTGATTTTTCTTTTTACTTATGTAATAATAATTATCAACCTGTTATGCTTAAGTGGAATCTTATTTGTTCCATTTTGATTGACTTGTCTTTACTAAACTAACCATGTCCCCTTTGAAATGCTTGTGTGATACCAGCTTTTCCCTAGTCTTCTGGAACTTCCCCATTATTCAGAATTTCTTAAAAGTTCATGACTTACAGCCTCCCAAATGATATTTTAAAATTCCTGAACAAAAGCTAATTCGAACATGCTTGTTTGGACTCCTAAGCTCTCTTGTTTTCCAATTTGAGGGCTAATAATCATATCACTCAGATGTGATTATTTGTCAGCATTCATAGATCCTCTGCCTCTGTTACTACATTAAAATGTTAATACCTTATGGATGATAGCATTGTTGCTAAGGTTGTTATATAATAAAAGAGCTTTAAGTCTGTTTGAGGTCTACCACTACAAGGATTTCAGTGTTCTTTCTGCTGTCTTTCATCATTGCTAGCTTTTGTTACATTTGTTACCATGAATTTCTCCTCTTTTTCACTTAATGTATAGCTATTTCTGTAGTTACTTTGTTTTCTTCTTCTACTGTGGCTTTGGAGACAGCTATTAAAAAATCCTATCTGATTCCCTGTGATTCTTGTGTGATAAAGTAATATTATTTTATCAGATTGCCAAATCTGAGTCTTCTCAGTTGAAGCTGGAAATGGTCTGAGTCAGCTCAGGACTGGTATGCAGGTGGTCACTTCTTTTATTTCTGTCATTGTCGTGGTTTCAGCCCACCGGTAACAAAGGACCACGCAGCCGCTCGCTCACTCCTCCCGCCCCCTCCGGTGGGATAGGGAGGAGATGGAGGAGAGAAAAGAAAAAAAACCTGGAACCTCGAGGGTTGAGATAAGGGCAGTTTACTGGGACAACACAAAAAAAGGTTACAACAACAACAACGGTACTAATGAAAGAATATACAAAAAGAGTGATGCACAGTGCAACTGCTCACCACCCGGAACCCGACGCTCCGCCACCGAAAGTCCAGAGCGCTCCCCCCGGCCCGCTCCCCGTTTATATACTGAGCATGATATCCCATGGTATGGAATAGCTCCTTGGCTAGTTCAGGTCGGCTGCCCCGGCTATGGCCCCCACCTCCCAGGTTCCTGTAAAAATTAACTCTATCCCAGCTGAACCCAGGACAGTCATCCATTCTCTTTTGAGGTACGGTATACATGGAGTTCCTTCATGTTGGATGCAATGTGCTCCTTAAGTTAGGGCATTGTGACCTATAACGCATGTTAAATTCCATGCCAATTTTAGAATTGAGAAAGTGAAACATGGAATATATGTCAGTGGGACCACAGGGGCCCATGGTAATGCGGCATTCTCCTTCACACAGCAGCTCACTGCAGAAGGAGCTGGCTGTGCTGTGTTGTTTAGCGTGTTTTAGTGGTCTCTGGTAGATACCTGTTAGTGCCCGTGTCGTGCATGAGCTATTGGAAGACGTTCCAGAACATCTGTGGAGTGTTAGTGCTCTTTAAAGTTGTTAATAATTCAAATGAGTAATGAATATTATTGCAGTGTCACCACTCCCTTCTTGACCACTTAATCCTCTCTACCTACATTATAACAACTTACAAACTGTTCAGTCATGTGACTTGTACAGTGAAGCTTCAGTGATATTAAATGGCCTTGATTTATGTTCCCAAATGCAAAAATCTAATTTCTTGTATGCCTATCACTTACACATAAAAAATGACAATACCTTTTTGCCTGTCTTTCAGGGTCTCAGACTTTCTGAAGAGTATCTTTTGTGTTGTATGTGTACTTGCTTACTCCTGTTGTTAGCATAACATCTTGTAACTCATTAAACTAGCTCAGAAGTTGTTGCCACTTCTACTCACAGTGATAAGGCAAGTAACTTCAAAACCAGTGACAGTCTGTGTTGCTACTAAAACAGCAAATCAGGTTCTTTACCTGGTGCCCAGCTATTTGTTCTTGTTATGTGCTCTGTGTTGGCTCTATGCATGTGGCTGTGCTGTGACCAGAGTTGGTTCCCTGCTCCAGCAAGAAACTTTTTTTTTTTTTTTTTTCTCCAGAGTAATTTTCAGCTGCATAAAGCTTAGCACCTGGCTTCCCAAATAGAATCGGCATAGGTATGAGTCAGGAGGAGTGACTGGGGATGTGGGAGAAGACCAGATCAATCTTTGTCAGTGGAACAAATTTATACTGTAATAAAGTAATCAGGCTAGGTATTCAGATGAGCAGTACAGTGAATAATTTCTATAAAGTTGAGCTATAAAGTGAATGTTGGATGTAAACAAGACTTTGTATAAGTGCTTTTATAATCCCATGTATGCCAAAGGTGGTCAGGTTGTAACAAAGTAAGGAAAATGAAACAGCGTTGCTCATCCTACCAGCTGAATCTGTGCTACATGAGCTGCTGAAATACAGCTGAGAGGTTTTAACACTTACTGCCTAGAGACTGTACCCTTAAACTATTTATAGTTAAGGCAATTGAAGATGCGCTTCAACTTAGTTTCTTGATTTTTACCAATTTTGAATGCATAGTTGAACAGGTAATACGTATCAAATGATCTCGAATTCATAAATTTAAAGGTAAACTTGCTGTTCTTTTCTTGAATTTTTGCTTAAAATATTTTAATGTGGAAGGACCAGAAGACAGAATTGAAATACTTTTTGAAGTTGAACAAGTTCCAAGTAGAAAGGAGCTAAAAATCTTTGGCTTTTGACTTCTAGAATACTCACTTGTAAGTAACTTAGATGTTTCTAATGTGTAACGCTGATATATATTCTTATGTAATGAAATACTATATTTATTTTAAAAAAGTGAATGCTAAATAACTTTTTGAAACTCCTAGCAGAAGATTTAAATTAATCTATTAACACTTTATTGTTAAACCAGGTGTTGAAGAGCTAGCTTTGAATTCCAACTCAATATTTAATTTCCAAAATTGAGTCAATCTTGTGGAATCAAGGGGGTTTTTAGAATGTTAGTTGGTTTTGGTTTTTTTAACAGGGAAATATCTAGGTATACATAAAGACCATGCCAGCTCTCATCTCCTAGACTGGAAAAACTGCTTCCCTACCTCATTGTAACCTCTTTGTGTTTTTGTTTTGTTCTCTTTTCTCTCACAAAAATAATTGAATAGAATTAGTTGGATCCTCCTGTTACTTTTGTTTTATGATACTGCCCAGTCTGCTTTCTTGGCTGTTCTCAGCAAAGTGCTGTTCCACCTGATGTTTTTTTTGAAGCAGGTGCACAGATTGGCTAGCAGAGAACATCTTTCCAAGCAAGCAGGCTGAAAGTATTGCAGGACACTTTGTGCTTTTCTTTGTTTAATTGTTCTCTGCACTGGGAAAGGTGAAAGTTCATTCACTAGATATTCATTAATATCTTGTCCGTTCATTGAAGTAGGACCAAATCTGTTATTTATGTTTCTAAACACAAAATCGAGGAGATTAAAGGACGATCCATATAGTTTTAAAGGCTCTGTAGGTGAACCTTAAAATTGATTTGAAATAAGATTTGATCTTAAAATTGGTTTGAATTTGGATAAGAAATCCTTTGTCCAAAGTAGCATATAAGCAGCTGCTTCTGCTTTGGCTTGTAGTATCCCTGTATCAGAGAACAATATGTGGGTCTGGTCTGTATCTAATTACTGTATTTTTAGCACTTGGTGTAGATCAGGGTATTGCATAGTTTCTGGTAGAATGTAAATCCTGTGAGTTATATGGGTATCACAAGTAAAATCTGTGTCGTGCAATTTTAATCATTGTCAAGTCAGTAACAAGCAGTTCAGTAACTGATACATATGAATAGATAAAACAAATATACGTGAATTCTGGATTTATTTAGGTTATGCAAGACAACTTATAGCTTCTTTGCTTTAGACTTTGATCAGTCTAATAAAATATGATGTAGTCTCACTTTCTCCAAAGATCCAGTTAGCTGGGGTATTTTACTAGCTCTGTAGAGAAACTAAACGTGCAATTGGAGATCTCTGATATTTCTGCCCTTTTTCCCTCCTCCCCTTTCTTGCAAAAGAGGCTAGATAGGAAGCACCTTTGCTTCTACATATTATTAGGTACTGCAGAAACACTTTCCTTTGTGTAATTAAGGACAAACTGTGCTAAAATTAGCACATAATGCCTACCAATGTATTGCAGAACAAAATGACTAGTGTTACAGTATAATTTTAGCAGTTTTTATGCTGTTTCCAAGAGATCTTACTGCACAGCAAGGAAATATGGAAAGAGTTGAACAGGTTTTGATGTTTTCAAGTATATCTAAAGATACTTTCATTGTGTGCATCTTATATTTTTTGCGTTTGCAGTCTTTGTTTCACTTTTTCATACATATGGATAAAATGCTACATTTTTTGAATGAATAATGCTGTCCCATTATCATAGTTTTTTGAGATTATCTGTTGAGTTGTGAATTATGTTAGTAATTCAACTGTGAAGTTTATAAAGTTTCTATGAGACTTTTAATTTTCAGGGATGTGTAAAGTATCTAATTTGGCTAGCATACTCACTGGAATGCAATTTATTAGGTAGGAAAAATACTGTGAAAAGCTGTTGTACAAATTGGCTCTTTAAAGCTGAAGATTTTATAAACATGCTTCTTAAAAAATGTGTTTTGAATTTAAGGAAAAATATATCACATGAAACTTTCAATTTTTATTGCAGTGAATGGTTAGAGGACAAAGTTATGTAATCTCATTTCAGAAAAAAAGCTTTTATAAAAATCTTCCGAAACACTCTTTATAATGCAATAGCAATTGACTTGGGCAGTGTTTAGCCCTGCAAATGGGGAGAAATATGCAATGTAAAACTTACAGCTATTGTGAAATTGCTTTGGCACTGTTGTGATGGCTCTCCCAGTTCTGGGGGTTTTTTTTGTGGCGTGGTTTGGTTGTTGGTTGTTTTTTGTTTGTTTTTTTTTTTATTGGACAATTGATGTGGGGCTTCTGATCGTTTGGGGGATGTGTGTCTGAATGAGGTTGTCATTAACTTCCTCCCCCATTTTAAGTAGTATTAAGACTGTATCCATTAATTACGAATAGCCTAAAATTTCCAAACAGGGAGCACTACCCCATACTAGTTGAGGGTTAGTTGCTGCCTGTCCTATTAATTTATGTAATAAATAAGAGGATACGTGTGTCTGAATTTGTTTTAAAATTAATTACAGTCCTCCAGGAATCTCTGCATTGTTCTTCAGAGCATGGGTCTGTCTTCCAGAATGAATTAAATTTGAGCTACTTTCTCTAGTTATGCAGCTGTGTTGGCTTATGAGAATTATTGGAATGTGCAAAGAATAGCATATTGCACCTAGGCATGTACATCAGAGTCAGCATGCATGTTTAAATTTGGACTACCGTGAAAAATCTCAATCTGGCTATAGTATCTGCCCTAAAAGAGGAAGGAATGCAAGTCATGTCTTCCATGTATTTCACCATCGCCCAATTTCAAGTGCTTAACTCCTTTATGTAGCTGTGAATACTAAAAGGGATGCTGGAAATCTAACTACGTAAGCTTAAAAAGACATTTTAAAATCTTGTTTCTCAGTTGGCTAACTTTTATGAATGTTTTTCTGTTATAAGAAAAAAAAATCATCATCTTGGGTGAAAGACAAGTACAAGTAGGGATTTGGCATACATATGTCAAATGCATAAAATGGCAATGGAACAACTTAAAGCTTTGTCTAAAGCTAGCCTACTGAAACTTAAATATTGAACAATTTGTTATTGGATTTCTTCTGATTTTGTCTACAGTTGAAAACTTGATATAGAATTACTGGTTATCTGGGTTAAGCTGAATGAATTCAGATGGTAACTTGCATCCAGACCTGAAGTTGTTGAATAAATTCTTGGAACGTTACTGTTGAAATACCCTAACTAGGGGATTGTAAAAGATGAGTGTAGAGATTTTAAGAATTTGGATAAGCTTTCGGTGCTTTTATCTTATAGGCAAAAGTGCTGGATTTGTACTTGTGTATCTTGGACCATGAGCCAGAAGTTTTTTGCGTAGCTAAAAGAACCCTTTCTATGGCATTGTATTCCGATTTACTTTGTGTCAGTGACATTACTAAGACTTTTTTTTCCTTCTTTTTTCTGATCCTTCTTACATTGGTGCTAGCTTCTGTTGACTTTCACAGACACTAGAAAATGGACAGTTGTGTTGTATTTTGATTCACCTCTGTCAATTGGAACCATGTGGAGTTAGTAAAACTAATTTCAATGTTAATTTTGCTAGAACTTAGTCAAAGCTGTGAGTCGGCACTAAACCTGTTCCAATGGCCTTTGATGCTGCACTATTTTTAGGTTGAAAAGGCTATCTTTAGAAACTTCTTTATTTGATGAATACTGTAGGCATATAGTTCATATATTCTCATACGAGCAACGAGGGAGAACTTGGAAAAACCCTTAGGACTCTTCTGGTATCGCATAACACTCCTTATGCTGCAATTCTAAATTGTTCATGTTAGTACCAGGCATTGTTATTCAAAGCCTCAGAATGAAGACCAACAGATTTGTGTCAACTACTGTTGCTTCTTTTACCAAAAGCTCTCAAATCTGAACTACAGGTGGATACTATATTCTAACAAAAAGTTGGCTAGACTTAGACTGGTTTGATGTCATTAGAATTCTTCAATTTGCGTGAAAATAAGAATAAACACATAAACATTTCTGAAAGAATAGTTGCCTTCCTTTGAAAGGAGTTTTTGGTGCTAGTGGTAGAAATGCAAGACTGAAATAATTTGAGTTCAGAGTTTTATCTTTTTTGGGGAATGTAGTTGGGCATTGATCATTACTGAGTCTCTTCACATTCTTGTGATTTGAATTGAGAATTCTAATATTGGATTGCCTATGGTCTCAAAGCAGCATTAAGCCCAAGATCAGATAATTTAATGTTTAATAATTGTGTGAGGGTAATATGAGATAATGCAAATACTGCGGGGGAGGGGGGTAATAAAGAGGACAAACCTCATGCCAATGGATGTTACAATAAAAGGATATTCACATGATAAGAAACAGATAGTTATACCAGGATGTAACAAGCCCAGGACAAAGACTATTTTGTTGAGTATGTGTGTACCAAATGAGTGTTCTTTCAAGATGTTAGTTGCATATTTCCAATTTACGTTATGCAAAGTGGACCATAATGGAAATCCTATATCATTACATGAATTAGGTATAGCTTAAATTTTCTGTGTTGTACCAGAAAAATGTTATGTTACCATGAAATTTTTCTTAAGGTATTGGAATTCGTAGTTAAAGGATTAGTTAATGGCTTTGCAAGATTCAGCTGTGTAGCCTTCTCCTTTAGCATAAGGAAAAAAGAAAAATGGACTACAATTGTGTGCAGGAGGTAAACAAGCAAATGAAATGCAACTGGCTGTGAGAATGGTGCTCTTGTGATAGTGATCTAGTTCTTGTCTTTTGGAAGTTGAATGATTGAAGATGTCTTGTGAACTGATAGATACCATAGATAGAGTCCCCATCACTGGAGGTTTTCAAGATGCGACTGGACAGGGTGCTAGATAATCTCTTCTAGGCTCCCTTTCCCATGAAAGGTTGGACTAGATGATCTTTGGAGGCCCCTTCCAACCTGGGCTTTTCTGTGATTCTGCGATCATTAGAAATTGAAAAATACTCAGTTGAAGTATTTCTTATGGGATCTGATTACTGTAGCAAAGTGTGGCTATTGAACATTCTTCTGAAGACCTACTTGACATATTGAGTAGTCCAGCCTCATCAACTCCATGGACATGATCTTGTTTTCAGGATCCCTGTGACCTTCACTATAATACTAATCTTTTGCCATTCTAATCAATTATTGCGTTGACTTCCCATAAAATCTAGTGTTAAAAATGTGAATAGATCTTACCTTTATTTTCTGAGAGGCTGAAAGGAAAGGGATTTCTTTCCTGTTGCAAACAAAGTCTGGTAGACTGTCCTCTGTCACAGTTAACTAGCTCATTGATTGTCCGAGTCAAATGGAGCAAAATGTTTCCAATGCTAAAGTGTTACCAGTCTGTGAAGGGATTAATAAACATTAGCTTGCTTTGTTTTCAAGTTGGGATTATGGCTACAGGCTTTTTAAGATAGTGTGGCAAATGTGAACTAGGTAATAAAACTGTTTCTTTTCCTGTGAAACATACTGAATATTCAAATTATTTGTAGCAGTTATGAGGGGAAAAAGGTAAGCAATTTGTTTGAAGGTGTTAGAATTGGACATAATTTCATTTTCATTTTCATAAATTGCAAGGTACAGAATAAATACACATTGTCTAAGGAATCAACTTAAGGTTATTGAGCTCTTGAATATTCTACATAGCATACTTTACTAATGCTGGTTTTTTAGATGTGGTAAAATACAATTAAGTTTTAAGTATAATACCTGTTTTTCTGGGTGGCTCTGCATCAGATACACAGATATTCTGCCTCAGTGAAGCAGCTGCTATTTTATCTTTCAGATATGGACAGTTGTACCAGTTCTTTTGGTATAAACTGAATTTCAAGTTTAACAGCAATATTAGTATTCCTACTTCTGTTGTGATGATAGCCTCCTTGTTACAAAAGGGAAGAAACTTTGCTACAGGAGTATGTATGTGTGGACACTTCAGATAGTTGTACCAGAGGTTAATAATACTCAATGGCAAGAAAAACCTTACAGCTAGACTCATCTCTTTCATATTTTTAGTGTTCTTTTTTTTTTTTTTAATTGTACATATGTCTGAAACACTTCTTTGCATGCTCTGAAATAACCTTAGTAAATCAAAATATACATCCCCAAAGTATATTTGTAAAATATATTTGAAATTACTTTTGTTCTTTTGAGTTCTTTGTAGCCTTAAGCTTAGGAGTGTGTTGGTTTTGGCTGGGATAGAGTTCATTTTCTTCATAGTAGCTGGTGTGGTACTCTGTTTTGGATTTGTGCTGAAAACAGTGTTGATAATACAGAGATGTTTTTGTTATTGCTGAGCAGTGCTTACAGAGTCAAGGCCTTTTCTGCTTCTCGCAGCACCCCACCAGTGAGTAGGCTGGGGGTGCACAAGAAGTTGGGAGGGGACACAGCCGGGACAGCTGACCCCAACTGACCCAAGGGACGTCCCAGACCATATCACGTCATGCTCAGTATATAAAGCTGGGGGAGGAAGAAGGAAGCGGGGGATGTCTGGAGTGATGGCGTTTTGTCTTCCCAAGTAACTGTTATGTGTGATGGAGCCCTGCTTTCCTGGAGATGGCTGAACACCTGCCTGCTGATGGGAACTAGTGAATGAATTCCTTGTTTTGTTTTGCTTGCATGCCTGGCATTTGCTTTACCTATTAAACTGTTCTTATCTCAACCCATGAGTTTTACTTTTTTTCCTGATTCTCTCCCTCATCCTACTGGGTGGGGGGGAAGTGAGTGAGTGGCTGTGTGGTGCTTAGTTGCTGGCTGGGGTTAAACCATGACAGTACTTTTTGGTGTCCCTGGATGGGGCTCGAAGGGTTTGCGATAACAACAGATTTGATTGGAATGTGCTAGATCAAATTTATAGCTGTTATTGCTGTTCAGCTTTTAATTGGCAGGCTCCTGTGCTTGCCATGGTGCTTGCTTCCCTTACCGTATATTAGAGTCTAGTGCTCATTAGTGGCTGCTTTTTGCTTTCACTGTTTGCTGTACTGCTTATCGTCGCCAGTACAGGGAGTAAGGACAGTTGATCGCTCTTTAAAACAGTGGTCTGAGACCTGGCTTGATTGCGTGAAGGTTACTTGTGATGATGACTCTTTAGCTATTGAGCTGTCTCTATTAAAAACAAATGTTACCGAGATAATAGCTGTAGTTACTGGAGGGGTTCTCTTAGTGGGTTAGAGAAACTTCTGGCCTTCCCAAGAAAGCTTACAATGAATAACTTAGAGTTACTATGTGTACTATTTATTACTAGAGCTGACATTACCTTTGTGGGTGTAGTTGGGCTTTTGTCAGTCTAAAGCCTCCTGGATTTGCTATGCTTTGCTATTTGGGCAGATCACAGTTTGCCTCTGATTTATGCTAGGAACTAAAGGGAGAATGCCTTGCCCCTCCAGTAAAGCCATTGTATTTTGAAGTCATGAAAATTGAAAAATGGTGTGCAGAAACAAGAAATGAAGAGGTTTTAGGAGACTTTTTAGATGCAGGCTTACTTTTTCTAATGTTGTTTATATTAGATGATTACATTAAGGCTTTTAAGTCTTCAGAACCAGAAGTGGAAAATGCCTGTATGTAAGTTTCACAGGTGTTCTCAGCTGAAATGTTCTTGACTTGACCTGTGACATTAAAGAGTATGATTTTGAAAAAGATCATTATATGTTACTTGTAAATATTTATTTGTAATATACTTTGTATATCAGTTTTTGTCCCACTTTCTTCATTGCCTTTATTTGTCTAAGCTTTTTTCTGCAGTATTTTACAATCTTACCTCTTTTGTTCTTCCCACTACCATATGGTAAAGACAGTTAAACGTGAAGTTTATTATTCATTGAGTAAGCACATGGCTTGGTTTTCTTATTCTTGGGCAATATTTGGTCAAATAGAAATCTTATTTTCAGTGATGCCTTTAAGGCATTTCTGCATAATTGAAGCTTTCAACTTGCAGCTGTTTCAGCTGCTGAACCATTCAATCTTTTTCTTTTTTGATCCCTTTGCTGCTCAACCTCTTAACTGACGAGCCATATGGAGATACAGCTTTCTAACTGTAGTCATATGTAGACAGGTGACTCATTTCAGTAACCACGAACTATTCTAGAACACTGGCTGAGATATTAGTGTGACCAGTGACACGGAGACCTGCCTTCATAGTGTCATGGTGCAGTTCTGTCTATATGTCATTGTCCCCCAACCCCCCTACCTGGAAATAAGCATGGTGTTACCATCCTAGCTGTCAGCTCGAATACAGTGCATTCAAATCCTGGAAGACAAATTCAGCACTTCACAGGGAAATATGGTGTGTAATCTTTTCAGACATTCAAGCTGAATTCACAAGCACAAGATTGCTAGCTAGTTAGTAAAATCTTGAGTTGAAGGGGGACTCTGGTAGCACCTTTTGTAAGATTGCTGGAAATTACCAATGTGTTAAACATAGCTTTAGGCTAATGGCACAAAAACTCTGTAGTACTGAGGAGAATTATTACCCATTCCTAGCTGTTTTTATATGTGTGTGCATATAAGCCATATATATATATGGTTTATACACAAAGTACATTTTAGAAATCTGGCTTAAGCCATTTGTTTTGAGTGTGTGCAAGTTTGGTACTTTGATTCCAGAATGATTTTATTGCATGATACTAGCCTTTTCTATTCTGATTACTTCATGTTACTATGCACCATGCAAAAATAAAAATTGAATTCTATTTTAATTTAAAATGGCATGTTGCATTTGAATGTAATGACTCCAGACTTTCTGGAGTCTAATGTTATACAGCTTTTCAGTTTGATTACAATGTGTAGAATGATTTACAGTAAACTAAATAGCTTATGAAATTTGATCACTTTATTCTGAAGCTATTTGTGCCTGCTATTTCTCAACGGTTGTGACTATCATACTGCTAGTTTGTGAGTGTAGAGGTTATTGTCATTGGAATTTAGATTAAGTTAGTTCATAAAGCAAAAAAGGTGTATAATTCTACCTTTAGCAGCAATTGATTCTGTTTTTGAGAATCATTGTGGAACTATTTAAAATGCTGAAGTTACTCAGCAGCATGTATGACAAGAAAAGTTGTGTATTATGTGCTTTTACTAAGACTTTGCTTCAACAGTTTGATCCACTGGATCTGGACCATATATATTTGAAAAAGTAGTCTTGCATACTTGAATTTTCATCACTACTGGTTCTCAGACTCTAATCTTGAGAGAGCACTAAATTGAACTTTGTATTATTTACCTCTCTCCTTTCTGTCTTTTAATTGTTGCTGAGATGCAGGTTAAAGGCTGCTGTTTAAATGCTCCATAGTCAGTGATGACACAGCCTTATTAAATGGAAAAAACACAATGGTAATCGCAATTGTAAGAACTGGTAGCTAATGCAGCCTCTTGTCCCAGTTTCCTTGAACTTAAGCCCAATTTAGATTGTAGAGTAGATGGCTGACCTACTTGTACTTCAGTCAAGCATTAATTGAAAATAGCATAAAAAGCTTTCCTTTTCCTGAAAAGCAGAAGGGTAGAAAAGACTGGTCTTTCTGAGATTAGTTGATCAAATTAAGCATTCATTTCACATTGTTGCATTTAGAGATTGTACATTTGAGTGATTTGTGTGTTTGAGAGCTATGTAAGGTCAAGTAATGTGTAACCAGATCTCTGAAAATCATAAGGAGGACTGGCTACTCCGTTGTGTTTGGTGTTTTTCTTTTTGTTTTTTTTTTTCTAAACCCTTAATAAGATTACTGAAACCTTGAGAACCAAAGAAAAACTTCCACCTTTTTTGCCTAACCTTGATCTCATATGCCTGTTGTAAAGCAGCACCTTGTTTTGCACACTGAAAACTTTAGATTTTCAGTTGCGTTAGGGTTGAAGTAGGTTTGAGTGTACTGTATGTGACTATAAAAAAAACCAAAAACCCACCACACACAAAAAAAATTAACTTCTAGCTTAGCTTGTCAAATCATGTGTACAAGGAAGGCCATAAAATGAGATCTGTGACCTTAATATTTGAGTGATACTTCCAGGTAGCTTAGAGTTTAGTACATGGTAAAGAGCCAGTTTGTTACACTTATTTAAAAGAAAAATTAAGTGGATTTAGGGAATATTTAATTCTACTAGGTCAGCAGCCCATGTTGTGCAGATTACTAAATGGTAAGTAAAGGTCTTCTGTCCTTGTTGCAGTAATTACCATTTCAGGACCAGAAAATTAAATTGACTAGAAACATGAGAAGTCCTGGCTAAAGTTTACCTCAGATTGACTGAGCTGAAAATCTGTTTAAATGGAATTTGAGTTTTTTTTTCAGTGGCCATGTTAATGAAACTAAATATTAAGCAACCTTCTCCCCCACCTTAACACAAGCAAACGATTTAAATGCTCCTAACTGTTCTTTAGAAGCTGGATTCAGTTTGCCTTAAAATCTGAATTAATCTTATTTAGTCTGAAATATGAAATACTGTCACATGGTCTTTTGTACTGTTACAGTATAGCATTGATTTTGAAACACTTGAACAGATCTTTTATTGTTCCTGAAAGAATAATTGGTTATTTAACTTACGGGAAAGGATAGTCGAGGCTAAGTGTGCCTGTTGTTTTCTTTCTACATTTATGAATTGCATTCTGCAGAGGTCTATAAATTCTGTGTCAGTTCCAGAAATTACACTGCTGAAGTGATGTATAAAGTTTATCTGACAGTGATCACAGCTGGAAAGGTTGCTTTTAAGTAGTAAGGCTATCTTCATTATCAATTTTTACATTGGTAGTGTTGTCCCCAAATACGAAATTACTCTTGAGTGTATCTTGAGAATTGAGGAATGTTGCATGATGGTTTGACCTGCTTTTTGTCAGCAGGGCTAGTGAGGGGATAATGGCTGCAGAAAGAATTGGTAATAATTGAAGCTACTGTTTAGAACTGTTTTGCAGTGCTGAACTAAGCTGACAATTATGGGGTGGTTATTTCATTTCTGCTTTAGCAAGGGTCCTAGAGTACAGTTCTTTACTAGCTTACGCTGGTGCCTTGAACAAAAAGCTATACTTGAAAAACATTTCTGATGTTATAGGATATTTCTGGTACTGTCTGTGTGTTGAGTCCTAGAAAGCTGGTGTTTTTGTCTAGTAGAGAATAATCTGTTCAGCCCCAAGGAGTTCTGTGCGGAAACGTGATGCCTCTGCACTGTTTTAAATTAAGTATAATATGAGTGCATTGTGGTCTGAGAAAATGAGTTATTTTACTAGGTCTGGGAGTATTTTCCTCTATCATCTTCAGTAACGTCCTTCTGAGACACTATATATGAAGGCCTGTTTTTGTTTGTGCTTTCCCTTACCTTCACCGTGGTAAGAAAACCATCACTTCCCATTTTCCTTTTTTCTTGATTTTACTTACATCTCAAAAAAGTGACAGGATAATTAACTTGAAGAGTGCACAGGTTTGTCTAGGTCCACCCGTGCCACTAGTTTCCCCTGCCCCAGTCAGTCTTACTAGTTTCTACCAAGCATAATCATCTGGTATCTCCCTAAGAATAACAGAGGGTAGAGTATGCTGACATGTTGTTAATGCACATTTTTACAGTTTCTAACAGTGTGTTAGTCTTTGGAAACAAATACCTGGTAGAGACAAATCTCAGGGCTAGATTTGGTTCAAATGAGGTCTCTGAATTGGTTCTCTCCTGAAGTAAAGAGCAGTAGGTCCTTAATGTAACCTTCAGATTCAGGAAGACTGGCATGCTTCACCTTAATTTAAGGGTTTAGATATGCTTCTATTCAATGCACGTCAGTATTTAATTAATATTACAGCCCCATATTTCCTGAGATGGAAAAATATGGCTTTTGACTGTGAAACACCAAAACAACACAGCTGCTTCCTAAGTGACACATCTGCAAAATGTGCCTACATGTTTCACTGAGGTATTTAAAAACACTCTTCTCCACCAAAGCCAGTTGTATCATTAAAAGTACCTTACTTTAGTATGGGCTACCTGTGGTCTTTCCTAAAAATTATAGTGAACCTGAATACTCAAATTCATGGCTATACAGAACCATTAGAAATGTGTGTGACTGAAAACCCTGTGTTGGTTTGAGTGCTGCAGTGTGTGGGGGGGGGAAATTACCTTAGCTTGAGCTACAAGGTTTTCATCAGCCCACAGGAAATTATGAAGTACGCTTTGATGAGAGAATTCTGTTTGTGGAAATGGAGGTCAGGCAAAGCCGTGCAAGTACTGCAGCTATACATGCAGTTTTGTTACTGAACTCAGTGTTTGGAAAAAATGCAAGTGAATTAAGGCATGTCTTTTAAGGTAAGTATTTTGCAAACAGTATATTGAATGACTTGCCAAACAACTCTCATAGTTGCTTTTTTCCTACCAAAAATTGACTATCTGTGTCATAGCTGGTAAAGTATTTTTGGCCAAGTGAATGTGATAATTTGCAATGTTTGTTTGCATGTAAGAGAGTGTGTTTGATCATGTTTGAAATGGTGGTTCTGGGCTCAGTCTGCTAAAACACACATCTCTTTCTAGAATGGTTATTGTATTACTTTTTATTTTTGTAATTCTGTGGGATTTTCTATTTTCAAGTATAGCAGTGTTAATTTTTTGTGGTACTTGCGTGGTCAGAGAAGTACCATGGTACCTTTTCTCTTCAGAAAGTCTTGATGTCTGAGGCAGTGCTTCCTGTAATGTTCTATTTTGCATCTTAATTATGTGCCATTTTAGAACAGTTGTATACATGTCACTTTTCTCTGCAGCTGCTTCCAGTGCAGCTATAAATGCTGTTTCATGTTTTCTCTGCTAGGGAATACATCAGTACTATTCCTCTGCACTATTCTTCTTTTCGCACTGTTGTAAAATTCTACTTAAAGTAAATATTAAGCATGTATGCTTTAGGTATTTGCCTTAAGATTTTGCTAAAATAAGTTTTCATTATGAATGCATATAACTAGCCATCTAATTCCACTAACTAAAGATTTATTTATTTATTTTTAAAGTATCTGGGCACTTTAAAGATTTCTTGTTAACTAAATGCTAACCAAGTCTAATTTGCAAGTTGAACGCATGTGGTCTTGTGCCCCCTTCTTGCTTCTTTGAAACAAACCCAAAGGCATATTTATCTCAATTTTATTTATTTGGGGAGGATGCCAAAATATTAAGGTTAATTTCGTTTTAGGAGACTTTGACAGGACATGTGAATTAGTGGGTGATGTCGCAGGCACTACAAAAGTGAACGTTAGAAAATGGTGAACAATCCTAATTAAAAATTGAAGGGTTTTTTGCACTTTAACATTTTAATCACTCAAACCTAAATAATGGAAACCTCTGATTTAAAAAAACTCTTCGATCTTTCAAGTTATTTTCATTGCCAAATGGTCCTGAGTTTTTCAGGTGGTTTTCTGGCAAAATTTACTCAAAGCCAATTTTGATGTGCTTTTTTTCTGCAGTGAAGAAAATGTTAATGTGGATTTTTCCTTGATCAGAAACGCCCAAGGCTCTTAAAGAAAAAAGTTTTAAGATTCTTTATTTAGAGGATGACCACTTAGATAGCATAATACCTAGGTCTTATGGCTCTAGGTACCTTACAGTCCTTTCCTGGATCTAAAATTCAAGCAGTACGTCTTTAGAATGGGAAATTTCTTCCATAATAAACAACAGTGTTGCAGGGTTTAAAATCTAAACCACAAGTGTTTTGTGACCAGAAAGTCTACTGTGAAATTGTTCTCTCGAGATGCACAAAAAAGAAGCAACATAACAGAAACAGGAGGACATTTTACTTGTTTTTATGTTTTATGGTTAGGTTCTGCACCTAATGTCAGTGAAGGATACTATTCAAGTGTACTTTGTTATGTGTTTTCCCTTGTTCCCTGAAGAATCTGCAGGTAGCACTCAGTACTCAACAAGACAGCACACCTCCAAAGTTTGTTTCAAAAATTAAATACTGATTAAAGCCAGGATCTGTTAGTCTGTGTGTGAAACAATTTAATACAATCTTCATCTTACTCATTATGAAATAGTCTTCTGAGATGCTTTTTTAAAAGTTGTTTTTTAGCCTAATTACAGTACTTTAAATTAAAATTCCATTATTTTGCAATGTCTCCTTTTATGCTTATAAGAACAGTCAATATAGAAATCAGGCTGAAAATTTGGAGAGAGAATTTAGGGATCAGTTGTCTCCCTTCAATGGTTACGGATTAATATACAATGAGTTTGTGCTAAGATACATATTCTACAACTTACAGAAGTAAAGACATAATGCTTATGATTTAGGGCTTTTCATGTGATTTAGCAATTACTTTTTTTTCATGTATCAAGGTCACCTTGATTTCAGCTTCAGATATGTTACTAAGTTGCCTTTTTCTTCTACAGAAGAATCCTGAAGGAAATGTTGCTAATAATGATTTCAACAGGGAGAATTAATTTGCCAAGAAGTCCTGTTGATCCAGGAACAAGATACAACTCTGTATAGTGTATCAAAACTACTCTAAATAGAAGATACTAATTTTTAAAGCATAGTGTACAAACAGATGAGGTGTTTATATCCTCCAGTGGGATGAAATGAAATAGCTGAGCCTTTGGCTCTATCTAATTCCTGTAATGAGTTCAGATTTCTCCTAATCTTAAGAATTTTAAAAAATTTTAGTGGTAATGCAAGAGTTTAGAAGCCTATGTTGAATACGTTAGCCTAAAAAACAAGTGCTAAATAAGGGTTAAATCAGATCCTTTATCAAACAAATTATAATGTCTGTTTAATACATATTAATTGCACAGTTCCTTTTGTGCCATATATGCATAAGGACTTTGTGTCCTTAGCTGGTATAGCTATGTCATTTAAAGCTTGTAGTTTGCAGTGTTAATAATTTCCTGTGGTCAGTGGCCATTTATCTTAAAATCAGAAACCTCTGCAAAGCCTCTGAAGGCGATTAATAACTTTACTGGTTAAAACAAAAAAATGCACAATTAAAGCAATACATCTACACAGAGTGGCTTGTCAGGCAAAGAATAAAAAAATATTTTTCCCCAAAGTTAGTATTTTGCTATTTAAGGCATCTCCTGGTTAGTTGGAAAAATGCAGAGTGAGGTATGCTGGCAGCATGTAGGAGCTCGTAAGGTCTTGAATCTGCAAAAAACCAGCATGTCTAATAGCAAATTAAGGCGAAGAAGGATAGGAGATGAGAGCTAGTTCTCTGACAACTACATTGCTCTGCCATTGCTGCTCATGCCTGCAGCAAAGACATGCAATTCCAAGGGAGAATTCCCGAGAGGCTTGAAGGGTTCGGTTATATTGTCTTTGAATATAAAACCAGACAGAAACAGTGGCTCATTACTTGGGCCTATCTTCTCTAGAGTGTGAGAGTGAGATAATACTTGTACATATATGAAACATAACGTGCAGGCTAAGAGTCTGTTTGATAATGTTTGGGTCATTGTCTCGCATTTCAGAGATGCATTTCTGTGCTGTGTATGTTATTCAAAATGATGGAGCTTAATCAGTAATTTTAAGTTTCATTTATTTAATAAAATATTCAAACTGTGCTTAATAAAATGTAATGACTAAAATAGCTGTTCTTATTCCTTATAATTATGCGTTGTGAAATTTGTACGTTGTAAAATTTCAGTCACACAGTGTTGATATGCCTGGAGAGTTTAATTTGAGATACTGCCTTCTCACTATAGTTGTGTGGGTGGTTTTTATTACATGTGGTAAAAGGAAATTTTAACTGCTTTAGTGATCTTCTGATGTGTGCTAGAACTATGGCTTGAATGTGTGTTCGTTGCTTGCATATTTAGGCAGTGAATTAATGCTACTTTCAGTGGTTTTCTATTGCATGTTACACGTACAGCATTTAACAAACATGGGTATGGGTGAACATAATCCAGCAGCAAGGAAGCTGTTGGGGAACCAAGCAGCCTCGACTCAGGGAATTTAACTGGCATTTAACACCAGCTTCTGATTTCTGACTGGAGCGTGGGGAGGGGGCATGACCCAGAAGCAATCACACGCCTGTGGAAGCCTTTTCTCTCTGCTGTCCTCCCCACTCCCACCACTGTCCCTCTTACCCTGGTGGCTCGTACGCTGTCCCTTCCAGTTTCTACCAGCTTCTGGCTGCTTCTTGCTCCTTTTCCCAGCACCTGCGGGCCACAGAGTGCGATGAATCTCTTGTTACTCTTACAGTTATGAATGGCTAGTACAAACTAGTAGCTTCTTAATGTAAAACTACATTAAATAGAATTTGCTAACTGAAAAATGTCCAGGTGGCAAAATACTCAGGTATTCAAACTAGAAAATATAGCTCCCAGTCTCAGAGGAGCATGCATAATAGGAAATACGCTTACACAGTTTGTGATAGTGTGCGTTTCCTAGATTCCTTCCTTTAGTGCTCAGGATATAGGGTTCACCAAATGGGTTGCTGTCAACTTGTTTCAAAAAATCGTTTGCTGTGTGGCTCTGCTAACTTTAACAGACATGCTGAATTCCCCAGGAAGTAGTGATTCAGCTTCCTTTTATGGACTTCTCTCTGGTGTTTGTTGCTGTAATTGTTTTCTTGGCAGAGACTAAGGGGTTTTCTTAAATCTCTGTGAGAGAGGGTGCTGTTCTCCCTATTTTATAGATTGAAGACTAAGAATTAGGCCAAAGTCATTGATTTGAGGCTCTACCTTTGAAAGTCTAAGGCCTGACTTCTATTAGTAGAGCATGCACTCATATCTACTGATTGCAATTAGAAGAGTTCACAGCATGAGTAGTAGTGACTAATCATGGTTTGATGCATTTGTTCCCTGCATCCAGGGGCTAGAATTTCTTGGTGTCACTTGAATGTGTAAACCAAAGCAACCTTTTTTCCTATAGTTACTTGTCCTGTTAATTTATGGACTTTTCGGTGTCAATAGCTGTGATTCTAAACAGGTTTTGGTATGTGATTTCACAAAATTGCTAAAGAAGTTATGTCACTTTTTTTCTCTCCATGTAAACAGTAAAGAAATTGCAACCCTGAAGAAACTGGGAACTCTTATAGAGCAAGTTCTTTAGACAGAATAGAAAAGGAAGCAATGTCTAAATTGCTTTATTTAATCAGGAAATATGAGACACAGCATATTCATGGTAGCTACACTTGGTAGCGAGCCACAATAGTTTGCACTTAAAGCATAGGATATGTTTGTTTCTGTACAATGAAGTCCCATTTCCTTCCTATTCTGTGTGGAACAAAACCTGAGACTTCAGTGAGTAATAAGGAAAAATACTATGGCTGAAAGTTTTTATGAGCAGCTAATCCAAGTTGAATGGTGTCCTTATACCTAAGTCTTTCATTCCCTAGTCATGAAACTTGGAATCCTGCTGAGTCAGATCCATAGTGACAAGTCCTGTCATTCTAAAAATAAGTTTAAAAGGTAATGTGACCAGGTGCTTTTCTCTTCTAGAGGCTAGTGGACTGTCTTCGTCTGAGCTTGCATCTGTAGAGTCCTTAGAGACAACAGAAGGTTAATATTAATAGCTGAAGAGATCGTTTGGTTTTCTAAATATGGATTAATTTATTTTCTTCTGTCTCTCATCTTGAGGACAGCTAAACACTGAAATCGGTTGCACAGAGAAGTTGTGCAGTCTCCATCCCTGGAGGTTTTCAAGATCTGACTATATAAAGCCCTGAGCAACCTGGGCTGACCCTACTTGATTCTGTCGTTCTGTGATTCTGAGATTTTTCTCTGTTGGGGACCAGTTTGTCACCTAGAGCCATAGTACTAGCAATTGCCTTGCTTTAAAGCAGCCTATCATACATGAGAGAATAATTGAAGAGATAAGTATTATGTCATGTTGGCACTGAGAACTTCTGTCAGTTCTTTCTGTTCTAGAAACTGTGAAGTTCTGGAAGTAAGGTATGAGAAGTCACATCTGTTTGTCATCTGGATTGTACATATTGGGAAATGTTGATCAGGTCTGCAGGACAAGGCTGTGTGGTATTGCCTTCAGGTTTCAAGTATTTGAAATTGTGTTTTGTCTGCAGACATTCTTTGTGTTGGAATATCAGACTCAGAATCTATTCTTTCTCATCATAGGATTCAGTAGGCAGCACTGAGACCTTAGATTTTTTTTTTCTTTTTAATACTATCTTTTTGAATTATAGTGAAGTATCTAATCAAAATAAACATCTTCCAAGGGGGTTCAGAACGTTAAGACCTATCTTTCAACAAACAACCCTACCCGTTTCACAGTAAGAGTTCATAAAACAAATTAATCTGTTATTGGTGGCTGGGGGGGGCTAAACTGAAGGGTTTCTTTAAACGTTTCTTCCCCTCTTCCTGTTGGAAAACACCTTAAGAGAAGCTTTGGGATTCACTGGATTATTTTAGCATCTTAAAAGTCTGCATTTGTTGCACAGATTTTTTGCAAGTTGTGTGTTGTGCTAATCTCTGCCACCTGACACATGAAGAAAAAGGGAGTAAAAAAAAAAACCCCCGAAGTATTTCAACATGAATGAAGCAAGGATTTTTGTAAATTGCTTTCAAGATAACAGCATCAAAACCATCTTCTTGAGAGCAGAGGCAGCATATTCTATTCAGATGTTCTTGTGTGCAGTATCTGAAGGTCTGCTTGCTCATTATTAGTTAATATTTTCTAAAATCCTCATGTGCTAAGCCTTCAGGATATTTATAGCAATTGTTTTCACATTGTAGGGCACTAGCAGTAGAGAAGAAATTCAAGGTCTTTAGCATATAGTATTGCTAGAATGTTCCCTAAGAGGAAGCTTTAAAAAAAGTCTCACTTATTGGCCAGTTTCCTTGTGTCTAAGATCAGTGTATACTAATTTACAGGAATTGCTTAAAAAATCACTGTCAGGAAACTTGGGCCTTGCTTGTTTGCACCATTTCTGTAGCTATTACAGTATGTACTATTCAGTATATAGTTACTTTTTTCAGTTGGAATTCATGGTTTATTTTTAGCCTGTATAAGTTCTCTTACCTAATGTGTGCTGGGACTTTTTATGACAAAAGGCAACAAGGGCTCTGAACTGGTATGGCTTTCTCTGTGCTGCTTCATGTTTGGTGGTTTATGTGCCTGTGGTGACATGGGTAAAAATTTGTTTAAAGACCTTTGGACTTGATGATTAATAAAATATTGAGATTTTGTTTTTTTAATGGAAATGCCAAAGTTCTTTGGCACAGGGGAAGAAAATATCCTTAGAAGTATGAAAGTTATGAGATTTCATTTGTGTTGGCCAAGAGCATGCTGAGGAAGAGGCACAGAGCGTGATCCAGAGGTGGTTTCTATTCAGTGAAGATCTTTAATCTGCCTTCTGAGGTAAACGAGGCTTAGACCTTTGCCTTCTCTAACTTTCCGCTTCCATAATTTTTTAATCGATTGGTCAGTTTCAGACAGATGTTAAAGATGAGCAGATATAGAGATACACATTTCTTATCAGTTTCATGAAAATTGGCAGCTGGATGGGAGAAATCTAAACCTGATGTACCCACTCAAGAAAATCTTAGTGTGAGCTCAGTAATAATCTGTCCTGTTTGGCGAGCTGGTTTACCAATCAGTGTGAAGGTGGGTGGAAACTACTAGAGCACTGTGCTACTGCTTGCTCAGGGAGTAGCAGAGGGACAAGAAAAAGGCAGTGCAGGTACTCCTAAAGAGTTTGGCCTGGAGTCGTGGAATGAGAAGATAAAGGCCAGAGCGGATGAAGCCAAGCTGTTGCGGGAATGTAGGAACTGGGTGTGTGCACCATGCTTTCCTATGGAGTTACTGGTTCTGTTGCAATCTAGCTGACCAAAGAACCCCCAATTTTGTGAGATGTAGGTGATCATTTGTGGAGAATCTGTGCAGAACTCATCTTTTCTGTTGTCTTGATCTAAATTTCCCAGATTTTATACTGACAGCCTTAGTTGTTCATAGGTTTACTTCTTACAGTGAAATGGAAGACCCTGCAAATCAAAGTGCAATGAACTTTCATTGTGAAACCTCTGCAAATTCACTTGAAGGATGGGAGAACCAAACCCTAACAAAAAATGTGCTAAAAGACTGGCTGCTGTAATAATTCTGTTTCATGAGGGTAGCATGACTCATACTGCTTAATGTTCCTATCTCAGTATTCACTTTATTTTTAAGTAGCGCTGTACAAATAGTGTTTTTCTGTGCCAGTTGTTGCTATGACTTCATAATATTTCCCTAAATACGCTTGCTCATACTTTCTCACAGCATAGAATTTGGCATATAAAAACCTTAAATCCATCAGAATTTCCGGAGTGCTGATCATTTTCATGCTTTTATGGAAAAAAAAAAAAAAAAAAAAGGGATAGCTCTGTGTATTATGTAGTTTTAGTTGAGGAGGAATAAAAGTTAAAAAGAAAAAAAAGTCTCCACAACCTGTTCCCTCATTTAAGAAAATGTTCCTCTGCTTCAGCTTTTCCAATTTTCCCATGTAGCTTTTCAGATTAAATTTCCAGCACTGGCATAGTTTAGGCTATTTTGTTAAAGGTAAGTGGACACTGTATTATTACTTCAGAACGCTATCACTGTCTGTTCTTTTTGTAACTGGAGGGGACAAAATACTTCTGGTGGGGGGTGGGGGGTTGGGATGATGGATGACCTGTTGAAATTTTCTCTTAGGTTTATATTTTTGCGTAAGGGTTTCTTTTTCCAAGTTGCTGAACTCTACAGTTGTCTGCCTGATCTCTTCCAAATGGCAGTAAACACTTTGGTTGAAAGATCTTTGTGTGCTATAGAAAAACAACTATAACCCTTCCTGAGAACCTTTGGAATCTTGTTCCTTCCCTTGTTTTGCATAGCATGCCTGGGTCACACGCTTGCTTCAATCGCTTACTTGGTTTCAGAATAATGCAAGTGTTAGTGTTGCTTTAATGGGAAAAAGGCAAGAGGACGCAAACAGCTAAGAGTCTAGCTAGCAATGTTCATCAATCTAACAAGTTGTTGTTAAACTCTAGGTCTCCTTTTGATCAGATAAAATAATACCAGAAATTATGGTTAAAGATACCACTGCATAACCTTATATTTTTGTGAAAACTTTAAAACAAACTTCTTAGAAAAAGCTGTTTAACGTCAAACTATTCTTTTGAGTATGTCCAACTAGTTGCAAGTTATTGCACTTTTGTTTCCTCCTCATGCTGCTTATGGCTATCTAAGAAAGGCTATCAGAAAATATAAATGCTGACAAATGTGATCTTTGCTTATCTTGATGTATTGTAAGAATTGCAAGGGCCAAAATTTATCTGGAAAGAACACATTAAATGTACAGGTGTGCTGCTAAGAAACTGACAATTGAACAGTGTTTTAATGCACTTTTCCCTCTTGATTCAATAAAAGCACAGGTGGAAAAGCAGGTTTTTTGGTAATTACTAATAACATAATCAAGTTGAAGATTGTTACACTAACATGTAAAAATACTTTGTCTCAATGTATCATCTTCCTTTCTAATTGTTGCCATTTTGCAGAACCCTTCCTGTATTTTTGGCTCTCTTTTCAAAATAAAAATCTAACAACTGATGTTTCTGTTGTAGGTTTCAGTTCTGTATTCAGTGTTATGGTTATTTAAGCTTTCTGTGAATTGGATTATGGAGATGAGTTGGATGAAAAACTGTTCAGGAGAAGCAGCTTGCCTTCCCAGCCACAGCAGTTTTGTTCTGTTTGTGCTGTAACTGTCCAAACAACTGTTTTGTTTCAGTAGCTCATTTTTGTTACAAACAAGTGGTGTATGCCTACCCTTATGGCATGGTTATTTTCAGAATATCCAAGAAATGCGAAGTTAGTGTTGAATTTTCCTTGGCGGCTTTCAATTCTGTTGCTCTCAGCAGCATGTCATAACCACTAGGTTGCAAGTTAGGCCAGGTTTGTAGGCATTTTCTGCTCTTCCTTTTGAAGTGGCCCTGTTGCATTATGGCAAGTAAGATTCATAGGGCAAAAGAGAGAGGGAGCTTTACCTTGTAGTCTGCTAATAAAGGTATTCATCCCAGAAGGGGTGGTAAAATCTGTTTACCCATATGTAGCCCTGGCCATAGTTGTAGGGAAACTTGATAGGAGAAATCTGAACAGAACTTGATGAACTAACTATCTATAGAGATCAGGCAGGGATTTGCATGTGTGTGTTGTGTGAGGGAGCTGTTTCCTTCCTCTCCTACCTCTTGGTCTCCACCCCGCAAAGTGCATTTGTGGATGTGAATTTTTGCCTGAATTTTTGCCTCAGTGCTGGTTTTGATACTTACATTAAATGTTAGCTTACTGTAACCCTAATTTTTTTTATACACAGTGCTTTATAAAGAGCCATCTCCTTCGATGAGGATAGATCATGTTTTTCTTCCATGCAGCTGTGTCTATATAAGTGAGAATGCCTGAACTGTTAAAGTAATGACTTGATTTTAATAAAGTTGATTTTTTTCTGTTTGTTTGTTTTGCTAAAAGAAAAAAAATGAAATAGTATGGTAACATGTCACAAATGAAATACAGTAAAACTAGGTGCAGGAGTTTCAACTTCTAGGGAAAGTAATTCTCAGCTTCAAGGAGACCTTCTGTCATGGAGCCTATAGCCGTTTACTTGGTACATGTGGAACAGTAGATATGTGCATCATACCATCATTTAGAATCTATTATCTGCTTTAAAATGCACAAGAGTGGTGGCAAGAAAGTAACAAAAGTAGCTCAGGTAGTTACTAGCCCAGTAAGAGACCTAGTCACAGCTGGCTGAGCGAGATAACTGGGGCTGTCTGAATATCATAAACTGTACAAAGACTTTGGGGAAGGAGGCGGGTCTTGTCTCCTGCATTTGACTTGCGTAGCTGCAATGCCCTTCACGTTGTTTTTGCTTTATGTTGCTTCTGAGGAAGATCTGTTTTGCATTTGTGGATGCCTTTAGATTTCAAGTAGGTGATTTGAATCTAAAATTCTTACAGAAATAAAACTTTTTCCTTCTGAAAAGATTTATTTATTTTTCTTTAACTCAGCAAGTGGTTTTGGCCTTAAATATTTCCAGTGGGTTTCATTATGTAATATAGATTTCCAGTGAAAAAGGAGTAGGAAGCAATGCAGGTTATTGTATCAGTAGCAAAGGTCAGTTGATTGTCTTGTGGAATGCTTTGAAGCAGAATACTTACTGAGTAAGCATCACGCTGCTCCATCTTTTCTTTTGGTTGTAATAGGAAATTTTATGATAAAATAAATTCAAGAGTTCGGTGAAAGTGATATAGGCAGATTTTCTGGATGACCTATGTCATAAAAGCCAAGAACTTTGTGTGGTAGAATAGTGTTCTGTTGTGAAACCCACTTATTTACATGCCCTGCGTTGTTACCTCTTGTTTTTATTTGGCATCCCTAGATATCAAAGAATTGAAGGATGCTACCTAACTTCATTTCTCTTTTGATAACTGTTTTTCATTAATAATGCTCATAAATAATTTTTTGTATCTCTCTACAGATTCTGAAGGTGTTTAAGCTCTGAATACTTACAAGCTCTTCATACCTAGAAATGTCTGGCTCATACGATGATTCTGTTGGAGTAGAAGTTTCTAGTGATAGCTTCTGGGAGGTAATCCAAATGTTTTATCACAATATTTTAATTTTATTTCTTACCCTTACTATAGAAAATCTGATTTTTGTACATTATAAACTGTGGAGAGAGCTGCAATACAAGATGCCTTTGGTTATTGTGATCTGCAGAAATAGCCTTCAGTGTAGAAATGACCTTTCAGATTTTGGCCTAATTCTGTCAAGGGTTTTTAACTGGCAAAAAACTTGAGGATCATCCATTTGGGTAGGATATGAAATTCAGAATTAAACCTTTGTCAGTTTTTATTGCTGAAGAGGGGTGTGAGTGGATAGCTTTTAAAATTACCAAGGGGGTCGAGTGATCAATGTTAAATCTGAAGTAACTGGTTAAAGGCTACTGTAAGTGTACATAAATTACAGATATGAGATAGTGTGTGAAAGTACTGTATGCCTCCTGTTTTTGTCTAGATACAAGTATAAACTGTTTTGAGAGAAGTTATCTTATGTTTATCTCAATGTAAGAGCATACATGCAGAAAGATAGTACAAAGCATATTGTAGTATCAATAATTTGTGCTGCCCAAATCTGAAGAAGGCTTTTGGATGTTATGATAATTTGATTAAGATTTAAAGAGAGCAAACTTCATAAAGCAGAAAGCATTTTACAAAAAAAAAAAAAAAAAGCTTCTTGCAAGAAAAAGGAAAGGTTTGACAGTGTCAATACTGACCTAATTGGAGGTAAGTATGCTGTCCAGATGAACTGTATTCAGTGGGGCAAATTTCTACTATGTGCCTCGGAGGTCTTTTGAGTTTGAACTGTAGCAAAGATGAAAATGGCTAGGAGGAAAATGTCTGAATATTTCTGTTACCAGAGACTATGTAAGACAGCTTGGTTTTGGTGCCCTAACACTGTGCTTCCTTTTAAATGAAAGCTTTTCTAGACCACTAACCTGTGGTGGTGGTGGTGACATACTGCATTTTGATGCAGATCTGCCATTATTTTTCGATACATTATCTAAAAGACCTAATGCCAGTGAGGTTCTTGTTTAGTAGACAGCTATCGTTTTTTGAGGAGACATATTTACTATTATGTTAAATATGTCTATCCTATTTATAAAGAGGTGGGTTTAAAATTACTGGGTTCTAAGTCTTAACCCCTTTTGTTGTATGGGTACTCTGTGGTATGACTGCAGAGAGGATGTGGGACCTCTACTCTTGGAGGTGTCTAAGACTCAACTGGACATGGTCCTGAGCAATCTGATCTATCAGACATGCTTTGAGCAGGGGATTGGACTAGATGATCTCCAGAGGTTCCTTCCGACCTCAATTATTCTGTGTTTTTTATTTTATGCTGAGGCAACTTTCTGGGCAGGCTTCCTTGGTAGAAGTCTTTCAAAACAAAATAAGGAGGCAGTCAGGAAAAAAGAATCCTGGATCAAAAGGGATTTTTTTGGATGTGTGTTGGGCATCCTATACTTGGCAGGAAAACACGACTTCTGCCTGGTTATTCTGTACCAAGCTGTTGTCTTCCATCAAGTAATCGTGTCTGGAAGCATAAAAGATGAATGAATGAGAATGGGAATTCTGTAAACTAGTATGATTGTTTGGACAAATGTGAACTCAAGCATTTAATATTAAAGGATGATAGATGATCAGAAATAGCAATTAGCCTAAGCTAGGACCTTTATGAAGCATAGCTTAAATGTATTTGATGCTTATTGTAGGTGGGTTAAAGATGTTTGTGCCGTTGGTGACTTATATCATTTTGTAAACAGTACTTCTTAATCTGTTTCTTTGGACTTTTCTATGTATTCCTTCCAAAAGATCAGAACTGCAGTCTGTTTCATAAGCAATGTCAGTAGGGTAATGTGTAATGCATGAGTATATCTTTATTTATCCTTGGATAAAAAAGTTTGACTTCAGTATTGCAATCAGTTTCTTTCCTTATAGGTTTAATTATTTTCTCTGTTCTTTCTCTTTTTTTGATGTATAACCACAAAGGTTGTTAAATTAAAATGGTCAAAAGGAAAAAATACAGATTGAATAATTAGTTTATTTTTTTCTGAAACTTTAAGTACATCAGGCTGGAAAAGTAATATGTTCTGAGAGTTGACAAATGCTGACTAGAACAGGTATGCAAGTTGTTCAAAGGGGAAAACTAGCATTGCATAGATCATATTAACTAATAATATGCTAAAATCGGTTAAAAGTAGTCTCCAAAATTGAAGATGCAATTATATTCTCAGGGAATGGTTTCAGTTAATTAAAAATTCTAGAGACCATCTTCACACTCATTCTTCAGGGAGTGAAACAAAGGTTTGGCTGCAGTAAAAAAATCAATCCCAATGATAAGTCAATGGCTTTGTTACTGAAGTGACGTTAAGGATGTTAAAAGTATTAACAGTATTTCTGAAAGCAGAATTGGACTTTCCATGGAATTGATGACCACAGTAAAAAAAAAAAAAAAAAAAAGAAAAAATCCTGTATTTCCTTGTACTAAGCTTTTGACAGTTTAGCAATATAAAAGGAAATATTTCACTGAATTTTGGAGTTTTGAGTATTGAATTATGTAGGAAACACCACTTGTTTTGCTGTTCATCTGCTTTGTGGTGTTTGATTCTTAGGACAGACAAGTTTGGGAGTTTTGTGGCTACCAATGCCAATTCTTTAAAAAACGTTAATAGAGATGGTTGTGTTCTTACTATGGATTTAAAGGCTTTGTCATTATTTTAGCAAAGTGACTAAAGGCTTGAATTTTCAATATGTTGAAATTAAGTGGTATTTCAGTGAAACAGGGGAGGCTGTGAAAGTCTTATAGTTGGTTAGTGCTTAAAATATCAACTCTGACATTTGTGTGGTGGTTAAAAAAAGAAAAGCAAAAACCAACATAGAATAGGTTAGCGAGTTCAAAAGATATAGCACGTTATCATAAAGTGCTGTATGTATAGCTGAAAGACTGTAGTAGGTATGCCTAAATGTTTATGTAACTGCATGGAGAGTTGAAAAATGTGTGGTATGACATCCCTGGCATTCTGTGGAGATGGAGCTTTTATGGATTCACTAAGTTACTTTGAACTAAACATGAAAAAGAGTACTCTGATATAAATGATAGCTTATTTTATAGTAATGCTGAACTATTAACAGGAAGGTTTGACATGGTAGTGAATTTTGACATTCATGCATGCTATGCTTGGTAAATTTACAAAGTTTGTGTAGTTTGAGAGAATTAACATGTTTACAAAGCTGTCTTAAGAAAAACATGTATATAAACTTTTCTCTCAGTGGAAACTGCTGTTTCTTTGCACTCTGACACTTATCATGGGATGACTCCTTATTACTGGGTATTAAACTGTTCAGAAGACCAGTAGTCTTGGCAATACCCTATTATAGTGAGAAATGTGAATAATGTGGAACTTGCGTGTTCATTGACAGCCTTTATAGTTGCATGTAGCATTGTGTGGCAGGGAATGTGGGGTTTTGTCCCACACTGAACAAAATGCTTGGACTAAAGCACACAACATAAGGGAAGGTGGTAAAGTACCTAAAGCTGTGCTGTCCGCTGCAGTGTAGCCTTTATATAGGATATTTTGAGTGATTACTTTTGTCCAGGAGTATTTTTCTTGTGACCTCTGCACTCTACTTCTGTGCATTTATGTGAGGAAACTGCATTTTGACATGCATGCCTGATACTAGCCTGGAATGTATTTTGGTTTGTATATACTTCTGATTATTTGAGTGAATAATTAAGGTATCCAGCAGTTTGCTTAGGTCAAGTAATGCCTTGGCAGAATGTACCATTTGACTTTAAACCTTACCTTTCTACAGAGAAGCCTGACAAAACAGTAAGACTGGAATTACCCTTCAGATCAAGAGTTAAGAGGGGGGAGGTTTGCCAGGCTTCTGTTGGTAGAACACAAACCTAAAGTAAAGGAAGCCCTGTGCAAGTCTTAATAAATTTAACTTAAGAATAACTCTTCAGTGTTAAGTGACATGCAGAAACTAACAGCAAGCTTGTCAAACTTAATTACCAAACTCTTGTTTAAGTACTTCTGGCTTGGAGCCATCTTTCCAAACTAAATTTGGCTGAATTTTAGTCTAAAACTTGTCCCTTTTCCATATTTTCTGAATCAGTTATTTTGTTTCTGAAGATTGCAACTTTGAATTCTAGTCTTAATCTTTCTCAAAATGGATAACTAAACTGCTTTGATTAATGTGTTTTGTCTGACTTAATTAGAAAAGATGCGGTGTCTCTGGAATGCCAGCCTCAGTACTTCATGTCTCAGGTAACAAGAAGTAAAGAACTCTTAATCGATTTGGAAGTTGTATCATCACTGCGGATTTTGTCATTTGCACTCTTTCATTAGAGGTTTTTAAGATATTTGACACAATAGGGTTTTTTCTTTGTTTTTAAAGACAGCCTGCACTTTGTTAAAAGCTACCTTGCTATGTTTTACTGCCACAGCTGAAAGCAGTGAAAGTATTTAAATTTGGCCATGGCACAGAAGACACAGTCTGGCAGGATGAGCTTTTGAGTTTGTTGCCTCACACTCCAAAATAACTCAAATTTATTTACCTTTGGAGTGTGCTGCAAAGCCCATCTTTTTCTTGAAAGACATTTAGGAAAGAGTGAGGTGGCCGGGTGTGGGACCTATCTGAAGAACTTACTGTGAAACCTGTTTTTTGCTCACTGCATATCTTTGAAATTAAACCACTTTTATTTCTTGAATGTTGATGTTCTGTTGAGCTGACAATAAGAACTACACTTAATAAAATGTTGATAAACCAACTTGAAAGTTTTTGCCATTGCTGTTGACAGAAATTTCATACAATGTTGTCTTTAGGGAATAAAACAGTTCTTAATCAGTTTTCTGGCTCTAGAAGTGTTTGCTTTCTTTTGGAGTTGTCACTGCCTTTGCTAGGGTTCCTTATTACAAAGGTAATTACTAGCAGTCTGATCACATTTAAAAATGTGAATCTGTAGTATATGGTTGCATGGTACTAAACTTACTGCTCTAACTTTGTCTGGTTGCATATGCTGAAACTGTCCATGGAGCAATTCAATGCAGGTTACTTCATCTATGAAGCTTTTTTTATTAGGTTTCTATTTCAACACTGTTCATGGAAACTTCCAGTTCTGGCATTGAGAGTCAAGCTCAATGCTTGAAATCCAATACAAATAGTAATTTGTTTCCTTTAAAGACTAGTATTTTTTTATTACTACATAGATATTGTTATCAGGTTCAGATTTGTGGTTGGGAAATTGTCGTCTTAGTGAAAGGGAACTGGAGAAGTTGCTGTTTGGACTTGTGTTCTTGGTGTTGACTTACTGTAGATGTATCAGTCAAAAAATGTAGGTAGGATAAGGTTTAGGCATAGGTAGTATCTTGTATCAGAACAGCTGATATAACTGAAAAATTAGGAGCTCAGAAATATGCATCTATTTTTAGCATGCAGTAGAAATAGCAGCTTTCACAATTAAATTGTGGAATTTTCTCAGTATTTAGTGAATCCAAGCTACTACTAAAGTTTTTTCCCTTCTAGCAGGATAAATCCTTTTCAGGAGGAAAAAATCTTTATTTTTTCCTCTGATATGTCCAGGTGTTTACCAAGTAGAAGTACTTTAGGAAACAGACAATTTTGTAGATGTTTTCATCTAAGCTTGCTTCAAGAGCAAGGAATTGCAAAATAGTAAGAAAAGACATTCTGAAAGATATTGCCACAATAACAGTGGAAGATTTTATCAAAGTTTCAGTTGTAGTAATGCCTTAATTTACTTAAGAAATGGAAGCTTCTCTTTCATTCTTCATCTTTCTAACAAGCCTCAGTGTACCTTGATGTATCTGGTTAAGCTTATGGCTCTCTCAGGGTGCAGAAATTTTTTAAGACCAAGGAATCTTGTTGATATGCTCTAAGAAGGAATTCCTTCATCTCTGTTATCTAGCTGACAAGGGTGGCATGCTTTGGGTAATCAAAGGTTATTGCTGATAACCTGGAGCAGGATGGCAGTAACTTTTCCAAGGGAAAGTGGAAAATTTGGAACCCGATGTGCAATTTGAAACCCTTTGTATTTCTTTCTCATCTGTCACATAGACTCTCAGCATTTGCATGACTGCTGTATATACATCTCAGTGTCATAATCATTCATGCCACTTTCTTGCATCCAAAAATAGACTGGCAAAACTGGTTGGTTCCAACATTGTACTGCTCTAGTAGAAGACAAGACATGGACAACCCTATTGCCTTTGTTCTACTGAAGAAGTTTTGAAATGCACGTGAAAGAATTTGGTATGTTAATAATAAATGGAAGGCCAATTTTTGTGATGTGTTTTGTTAATTAAGCTCTGGCCTTATGCTTGCTAATCACTGTTATGGTCACAATAGAAGAAAAATGCCTTGAGCAAGCTGAGACCAATGCTATTGTTCACTTAGATACCTGGGAAGGTAAGAAAGGAGATCAAAGTAGAAGTGTGTGCATATCTTGCAAGGTAAGACATCAAAAGAAAGAGCTACCCTGCCTATAGAAGCACTTATTTTTAATGAGCCATGGGTACCTCACAGACTGTGTGCCACTTATACCGTAGATGTGAGTCCTTACTCCCTTATTTTCTGCTGGCATCAGCAATATGGAGCCCTCTCCATTTATTGCAGAGGTGTTTAACTGCCCTGTGAAAACACCTACTTATCCAAACAAAAATAGTCATTCTGAACAGCTGCTAAACCAGCAACTGGCACTAGCACTGTGAACTTAGGCCTGTGGCTGATTCCCCTGGAGGGCAGGACCTGGTGTGCATTTTGAGGTACTGAGCACGTGGTTTTCATTGCATTCTGAAGTATGTGTGAAGGTATCCATTAGCAAGATAATTCATTCAGAAGGGGGAAGTTGGTCCCCTATGTAGTATGAATGAATCAAATTTGGCCACCATATGCATTCCCATTCTCCCCCAAAAGAAACCCCAAAGCAAGGCCCAAACCCAACACTCTGGATAGCAGAAGCAGCCGATCTGGGACATGCTTCCCACGAACTGCATTATAAGCTGTCTGCTCAGATGGTCTTGGTCCTGCCCATTTGGTACTCTTGATACCTGTGTTTCTTGCCTACTACTATCAGCCAACATCTACATGAGGTTATCTGTTGAGGGGGTGTATGTTGAATGCAGGGAATTTAAGAGGGAGAAGCTCCCAAAACTCACTCTTGAATAATGAAAAGTTGTTCCTATGTTGAGGGATTTCAGTTACTTGTCAATGAATGCTTTTTGCTGATGAAGCAAACTGGACTGTTTAGCTTTTTCATTTTAAAAATATTTGGACTCTGCAATAGTGGATTCCTGTCGTATCTCCTATATGCATTTTTTTTTTCTCCTTATAACATTGAGCAACATAATGTTCTCCATTTATATTGCCAGGTGTTTGTTTACTGGTATGTTTGGCTTTAGATTTTGTGGGTTTAAGAGCTTCCTCAGGATTTTTCTTGCAACCAGTGGTGGATTTATATGGGTAAACTTACAAAACTTACACAGAGCTAGTGCTCATAGGTACTTGGACTGTGTATGTGCTAATTATGCACCAAGATAATTATTTTTATTTACAAAACCCCCACAGTATTATAGATGTTAATGCTGGTTGAAATGTTTGGAAACTTCCTGTTTGACGTAACTGGAAAGAAATTGTACTCGTGGTTAAATGGAATGCTGGAAATAGTAAGTGTGTCCCCACATTGGCCATCGGTATGCGTGGGTTTGACTACGAGCCTTCAAAGCTCATTATTGTGTTTCCTCCCTATGAATATTTGCCCATAAAAAAACCCCTTGTTGTATGCTATGGTGACGGACTTTCTTTCAGATGGTTCCAGTTCATAAAGGCTGACTAGTTATGAATAAGCTAGGCAAGCTTGGAAAAAGAGTTGACATCAAATCTTACTTGAGGCATTTGAAACTCCTGAAATATTTGTGGTTATAACAATTATCATGATATACTAGAATTAACTGACTGGAGTTTAGCAATAGCTGAACGTTTGCCACCTTCTGGGCTGCTAACAAATTAAAATACCCTTATTTTTCATTCAGTGTACCAGAAAAACCTGCTAAGTGTGTTTAACTCTCTATAGGCTTTTATCCTGCTCTATGAACATGCTTAAAAAGAAAAAGTCTATTTGAGGTAAAGGAGCCTAGATAATTTAAGACTCCCCTGTTGTGTTTAGTGCTGTGAAATTGTAAAATAATGAGGTTGTAAGCTCTTAAATATTCCCACTAAAGATCATATTGGTGTTTGGCTACGTTAGTACACTGGCAGTCACAAAGGAGAGATGATTGGACTGCTAACTATACAATACTAAATGCCTCATCACAGTGTGCTTGTGTGTTTTTTCTCTGGTTATTACAGATTCCCTAAATCTTAGATTTGACAAAGAATTTGAGGTGACATTGCTGTGTTCATGTATGAGAGGAAATATCAAAATGAGAAGGAATGTTTTATTGACTAAGCAAAATGGAGATCTGAAGGCATCTATAATGCCTGTAAGAGATAAATGGGGCAAAATGGGATCAGCTGAGCCTTATTAGTAGCAAAGCTCTATTTTTTGCAGTGGAAAAGGGGAAATTGGTGGATAACTCAACTTAGAAAAGGGTGGTGGGGGGGTGACACAAACCTGAATCACAATTTTCACAGAATTGCATCAAGAAAGTGACGATTATAGTGGTATTTTGCAGAAATAAACTCTTGGAGTTACTTCCTTTTGAAGTGTTTCTGGCAACTAAGGGTAAACAGCAACTGAATTTGGTACTGTGTAATAAAATGTCTCTTTCAGATGGGTGAAGTGTTGGTGCTAAAATTAAAGCAGGATATAGTTTTAAAATATTCTTCTTGAAACTGTAAGAAAGTTTATAATCTTGCTATTTACCTTTCTGAAACAAATTTTCAATTGTAGGACAAGGGAACTAATAACTTCATGTCTCTGTTGTCTGCTGTCTGTTTAACAGGCGATAGCCCAATGCTCAGAATCATCAGAAAGTTATTCTAACTAGTAAAATCATATGTTCATGTACTGAACAGTGCTAATCGAGAAATCTGAAAATTGCAAGGCGTTATGTAAATGTGGCTCTGACTGAAACAAAGAAACACAGGATTTTTTTATCCCCCCCCCCCCGGTCAGTTCCTACAAATAAAGGAATCTGTCATTTTTGTTTTAGCTCAAATACTTCTTGTGAAGGGGAAGGGGGAAGTGTTGCAGAATGTTTGTAGTCTACCTCGGGAATCGGAGAAAATAGTATTGAATAAAACAATGTATTAAGTCGTGTTTTTCTTCTCCAGAATTCAGTGTGTCTTTAGTGTGTTTATAGGTTTTTAATTTAATTGTTTTAACTTATCTACAGTTAACCTAGTAGTTCCTTGGCTGCATAAAGACTAGAGTTCTTTTCCCTTTACTTGGCTCTGTGGTCTAAATACCCTGCGCTCTTGTACCTCTGAGTCTGCCTCTTACAATGGCAGGCTGCACATTCCATTTCTCAAAAACATTTATCATTGCAGTGTCCATAACTTAAAAGGAAATTTTTTTTTAATAAACCACTGGGTTTTTAAAAATGTTAAATGCCACATATATAACTTAAGTTCTGTGTCATGAAACACAGGAAAATGCTGTATTTCCAAAATTCTAGCATTCCTCATAGGGCATGAAATTTGAATGTGATGTCTAACATATTGTAAACTACTGTTTCATAAATCAAGTGAATTTTTTTTTTTTGCTCAAAAAATATTAGTATAAAAAGCTCTCTTTGGAATACTAGGTTGTTATTTTCTAGTATTGTAGGCCTGGTTCTTCTTTATACTGGTTCTAAACTGTGATGCTAGTTCCTTCAGTCCTCCTGTGGAGAAGGAGGTGGCTTGGGTCAATTACCTGTGGTCTGCATGCAGTTCTTTAAAGGTGGCCTTATGCGATAATAGTGAGTGGACCATAATAGGTAAACTAATTCAGTTCTCTGAATACCTGCCTGAGATTTGGCAACTGCTAGATATTACCATGAGGTTAGAATTTGCTCAGACAACACAAAATGAAAGCATTAAAAATACCATCAGGCAGCCAGCTCCCATTCAATATTAGCATTTAAAATGCTAATTTAATAGTGAAAATTTATGAAAGGAAGTGTTCGTGCTAGAGACATAAATCCCTGGGCATATAACTGGAGACACAAATTGATGCTAATGTAAGGCTTCAGTAGTTGTGCCAAGCTAGCATAACCTGTTTTAAGTCTGCTTGGCTGTGAACCTACAGCTGGAGTAATTTTGAGCAGATGAATGATTTGCCCTTCCAATACAAAGGCTTTAGAAAGTATTCTTTGAGATACTTAATTTTCTTAATGCTTTGATTACATATGTATATTATATTTGTTAGCGTACAGTGTTAGTTTGAAACTACCTACTTCTCAATTTCTATTTCTCCTGAAAATGAGAGGTTATTTTTCATACTTTCTTGTTAATAGATGAAATCTGTTTTGACATGGATGAATTGACTATCTCGATTTTTGATGTTAGCTTCTTTGTGATGCTGGTAGCTTCTTATCTTCAATTATATTGTGACTTAAGTTTAAAGGTGGTGGTGGGGTGTGTGTACTTTTTTTTTTTTACATGATTTAGACAAATCAGTGACTGCTAACTAATGCTTTTTGTAGATGCTACCTAAATTTCTTTGATCTGTTGAAACAGATCTAGTCCAAAACCATGCCCAAATGAATGCTTTGAGGCCACTAAAGGAATTAGTTTTGTCCTTGTCACTGATGATTTTGATCCCCCCCGCTTTGATGAGGAGTCCTAACATACATCTATATTTATCAGCATAGTCACCTATTTTTCCATTTTTCCAGCACTTAATAGAGGTTTTTCCCTTTTTAAGAGTATTTCCCTATATACTTTGAGGAGTTTTTCCTCAAGCAGATGGCTTGCATGTACATCTGCTGACAAAATTGCGAATAAATGCAAACCTAAAAGTTGGATGGTTTAATGTATTTAAGATGTGAATCAGATATGATTCAAATGTAAAAATTACAAACATGCTTTAAGTATTTGAATGTTTAATCTACTGCCTTACTGCTAATCTTTATTTTTCAGTCAGGTGGTTAGGGCAGATAAGAAACTGTGATATTTAATAGGCTGTGCAAATTCTGTTATCCAAGTTCTTATGTCTTGTTTAATGTTTACAAAAGCCAACTTGAGTGACCTTGAAATTGGTGGAAATATTACTCTGGGAGCAGTATCAGGCTGCTTTTTTTTTTTTTCCCCTTCAGTTATCTAGATTGGTGATTCCATATTGGTGTGTACACAAAAGTGAAAGGATTCATTATATAATGGACTTTCATTATATAGTGTGCATTTTTCTCTGTCCTCATCCTTTTGTAGCTTGTACACTGAGCAACTATGGGTTTTTTTCTTTAGCATTCGCAAGTTAATTCTAGGTATGGGAACTCCACGTCATTGCTGTCAGTATCTTCCCACATGAAATTCTACCATATACTTTCAAAATAGTTGCTATCTAGTTTGTCAGCAGTGAAGCACAGCTGTAACAAAGGGCACATCCGGTCTCTGCTGTATGTATAGTGGTTGTGCTTTTTCTGTACTGCATTCTTAAACAAAAACTATTATTATGCTTGATAGAGATGTTGCAATACTCTTTTGCATGTCTTTACAGTTTTATTAATCCTGAAAGATTAAACACAGCATAAAATTAAGGTATTAGGTACTTAATAATAAGCATGGAAGAGGGAAATACTGTATTTGTGTTAAATATCTTGATTATCCAAAACATTACTAAGCAATAATAATGCAGAACAATTGTGATGACTGTCCATAATTACATTGCGGGACTAATAAAATATAATAAAGCTTTCACTTTTAAATTTAATAACTTTTTTTACAGAAGAACTTGTGGCCTTTGTGGTGGTGTTGCAGTTAGGTGTTAAGACTAATTGGAAAATACCTTATGCTATAATTGATTAATTCCTGCTAGTAGATTATCTTGCTCCTAGGTAACAGTATTTTTGTTAATCAGAGATTTTTCTTGTTTTCAGAGCTTTAAAGCAGGAATTGTTAAGTATTTGTCTCTTTATAGGTTGGAAATTACAAGCGGACAGTAAAACGAATTGATGATGGTCACAGACTTTGCAATGATCTTATGAATTGTATTCATGAACGGGCACGAATAGAGAAGGTCTATGCTCAGCAGCTGACAGAATGGGCAAAAAGGTGGAAACAGCTTGTGGAAAAAGGTAATGCATTCTGATTTTGAACTCCGAAAACTTTCTCAAATGGAAAGAAATGTTTCTGTATATCTTTGTTTTGGTAAGTACAAAGTAGAAATTTTGTACTTTTTAGCCTATAATGGAGCCTTTGCAAAAGGCTCAGTAATGTAACAAATGATCAAGCTTTTCTTGATTAAAAACAAACAAACAAAGCCCTGCTCCTTTGCTAGTTTGCTTGTTTCTTACTGAAGCAGGTGAATCTTGCCTCCAGTGTTGGGGTATCCAAATAGATTCAGTTCTAGAGAACTGGCTGTTTCTAGGCAACTAATGGCATAGAACACAGTTTGAGAAGTGTATCTGAACAATGAGGGGCAGTGGTTGTGGGGGAAAAACTAGTAATAAGAGCTAGGCATTGCTCTAATGGAAGACTAACCTGATACCATTTTAATATATTCTGAAACAGTTTGTCCTTTCCTGGTTATTCATGCTTCAAAAAGTGTGTTGAGAAATTGAAGGCAGTTCAAAGAGGAGCTAATAGGTGGAATATGGAGAATCATAGTACAGGGAGAAGGAGGCCAGACTAAATGAGTATTATTTCTTCTGGTGTAAAAATTTGTAATGTTCTAAATTTATCTGAAAAGAAACTGTTCCCTTTTCTAGGTTTGCATCAATATTGCTGTTTACAAGTGAATATAAGTCAATAGCTTCAGGAAGTTTCTTGGGAATATAAGTTCCATGTGGGTGATGGTTACTGAGAATGACACTTTCTGTTGTGTTTAGGCCCCCAGTATGGAACAGTAGAAAGGGCTTGGTGTGCTTTTATGTCAGAAGCTGAAAAAGTGAGTGAACTACATCTAGAAGTAAAAGGTTCACTGATGAATGAAGACTTTGAAAAAATCAAGAACTGGCAGAAGGAAGCCTTTCATAAGCAAATGATGGGAGGATTTAAGGAAACCAAAGAAGCAGAAGATGGATTTAGGAAAGCTCAGAAACCCTGGGCAAAAAAGCTGAAAGAGGTACAGCAGTAGATTATGTATTAGATATCCTGTGTTACAATATATTAATGTCTCAAATCTCTATAAGGGAGTACACTCCCTATTCTCTCTGCTGGACCCTCCTTTCTCAAAAAGATCTCTTGCTTTCTGTCCTCTTCTGAAAATAAGTATTTTTCTCTTGGTCTCTACTAATCTTGATGACTTCAGTGAAAATCCGGAAAAAGTGGAATTTAAGCTATCATTTTAACAGTATCTGATTTCATGCGTTTGAAAGTTATGAATTGCTCAAAGGAATGAGCAGGGGAAAAGTATTTGTGGGCTTTTTTTCCTTGTCATACAACATTATTCTTAAATAAGAGGCTTGTAGAAGAAGGGGAGCAGGAGAACATGGGCATGAAGAAAAAACGTTCTATTGGGCACTTTCTGTAAACCTTTTCTTGAGTCTGTTCCACGCTTCTCTAAGCTGTATGAGTGACATTTCTTGTATGGTGAGAGAATGATGATTCATAAGTACTACAATAATTTCCTTACTTTCATTCTTGTATATTGTTCATTCCTTGGTCTAAATGAAAAAAAAAAATTTTTTTTCAAAAAAAGAAAGAACATCCTGAATCAAACCCTGACACTTTCTTCATTGCAACACAATTATAAGGCTAAACAATTCAGTTGATGGTTGTTTTATAAACTGTCGCAGATGCAAAGATTCAAATCTACTTTGTAGGTGGAAGCTGCAAAGAAAGCATACCATGCGGCCTGCAAAGAGGAGAAACTGGCTGTATCCAGAGAAACAAATAGCAAAGCTGATCCAGCACTAAATCCTGAACAACTTAAGAAATTACAAGACAAAGTGGAGAGAAGCAAACAAGATGTACTAAAGGTATACTGTATACTAACATACTGTTCATATGCAGTATTTTTAACCTATAGCTTGTGCATATTTAAGCTTTTTTTTTTTCTTCCTTAATGTGCTCTGGACTGCAGTGCAGCTTTCAGTTACGGTCCTATACCAAAACTTAGAGTTTTCTTCAAAGCATATGTGATTGCCAAGTTGTTCTTCTGTGAAGAATAGATTATGTATTGCCTCTATTTCATGTAGGTACTTTCAGCAGGGAAGGAAGCAGAAAAAGACAGTGAAGTTCTAGGACAGAGTTCTACTCATTTAGTAGTGAGGGTTGAGTTATTTCACTTGAGAGGCTTTGAGATAGGTGCTTAAAGCTTGCTGACAACGTCTAAACTTGTAGTCATTCTTGACTGTAGAATGCATTTTTTAAGAAAGTAAACTGATATAATCCATTTAAATAAAAGTAAATACAATTGTGGAAATACCATTCTATTGTCCAGTTTGATTTCTCTCTTCAGCGGGCTGCTACCAAAAGGCTTTTCTTGTGTGACTTTCTTCAAAGACATCTTTTCCCTTTGAGAATGCTGTTCTGTGATCTGGAAGGCTGATGTTACATGGGATGGGATCTTTTAATTCCTGTCTGTGGACTAATTCTGTAAATTAGTGTAGACACTGAGGTTCTATCTGTTAACTGAGCTCACAGTGTACGCAATTTATATTCACAGGGATGCATACAATGTTTGGTTGTTTTGGTCATAACTCAGTTGACTATGTAAATTACTGAAGGGGAAAAGACAACACTTTGAAATTATTTGGAGATCTTTAAATAAGGGACCTGTAACTTGAAAGACTGCCTGGTCTGATTTACTCTGTTGCTCCTTTGGTTTTTATCTTTAGTATTACATTAACATTTGTCATGGCTTCTGTTAAAAAGCCAGGTAAGGGGCTTAGAACTTTATTGTAACTGTTCTGCAGTTTTGTTAGATAACTCTCATCGTGACCTAACTTAGGTACTGTGGTCATGAAGAGAGAATGCGTTTTGGGAACTTCTGGTCTAAATCTTGGCCATTACTACATTGATAAGTCTGTTACGTAGGGTAGTAATAAAATACATTACTAATTGGGTTTTTTTCCACCCCCAGACAAAAGAAAAGTATGAAAAATCACTGAAAGAATTAGATAATGCCACTCCTCAATATATGGAAAACATGGAGCAGGTATTTGAACAGTGTCAGCAGTTTGAGGAAAAACGCTTACGTTTCTTTCGAGAAGTGTTGCTGGAAGTTCAAAAACACCTTGACTTGTCTAATGTTGCAAGGTAAAACTGTGTAAGACTTCAAAAATTAATGCTTAATACTTTTCAATGAAAAGTAATCCATGCTTCCAAGTAGATTAGAGTTTAGAATCTGATTTGTTTCTAATGTGTTGCTTCAATTTGTTTAAAGTGTAAGTGAAAGAGCTTAATTCGTTTTGTCTAAGATCAGATTAGCATCTATCTCTAACATTTACTAGTTTTATTTAACACCGTGTTAAATTAACCAAGAAACCCTCATTCTTGTATTTTTATAATCAAATGTGTGCCAATTAGAATGGTTTCAGAGCCTAGAATCAAAAAATGCTGGATCAAAGATTGGGAAAGGAGGGGTTTGGTGTATTATGCATCTTGCATGTTTATTGGAGAACAAGCTAGAATTTATTAGTGTAAGACACATGAACTTCATAGCATAAACACATCTATTGTTAAAATATGAGAGCTCAGTCTCAAGTAATTACCTTAACTAGGGGATAAATGTTGGTTGATAAATTGTTTGACTGTCACTGAAAACTTGTCCATCTTAAAGTCTGCTCTTTATACTGTGGTATGGATAAAGCATGTCTTTTATTTTACTTTGTTCTTTCTGCCTGGACCCTCCTCACTACATTCCAAGAAATCTAAACTTCTGCTAGTGAACTAAAACCAGAGCTCATACAGCTTATTTTGTCAGACTGTGTGGCATGTCATCAACTACTACAGGCCATTTTGATACTAAGCTACTTCAGTATGTCAGCAAGCCAGTGGTTATAATGTTTTTGTTTTCTCTTGCATTTGAGAAGACAGACACTGGAATACCAGCAGCAAATGCTGTAACACTAGTGGAATTTTAAATCCCACTTGCAACAGCAGAGTTTCATGTGCATTCTGGTTGGCACTTTAATTAAAAGGAGACAAGTGTGTTCCTGGCTAGCCGCTCATTTCTGTTCCCTCTTCTGCTAGTGTCAAAACTCTTATGGTAGTCCAACCAGTGGAATTAAGGAGCTGATCAAAGTAACCTAGGGCAAGAAGAATCTAATTTGGTTTTAACCCTGATTAGTGTTCCAAATTGACTTGCTATGCAGTCACACGAATGTTAGCGCTGGCATAAGTGAAGGGGGTGACACAGGGGCAAGAACAAATACAGAGCAAGCAATAGGTAAGGGCAAGATCACTTATTTCAGCATCATTATCATTCTGGGTTGCTTCAAAGTTCTTATGGAACTGCTGTGGAAGACAGTTTCTTTTTATTCTCAGAGTAGATAGATAGGATTGCTGCCCATTTGAATTCAGTTTAATCAGGTTGAAAGAAACTACAGAACAGAAATAAATGAGAAATAGCTGACTTAAAGGGTAAGGGTGGGGGAAGACTACAGAAGATGACCAAGTGGAGAGGCAATGATTTCCTTTTAAGATATGCAAGAGGTTCAGGATTGGTGTCTTATGGTATGTTAATAAGGTGCAAACAAATAAAAGAACTATTAGGATAAAACTAGGGATAAAGCAACTGTAACTGTTTGTCTATTTCCTAATCTCTGCCTCTTTGAATACACAGAGATTAAAAGTGTAGAATAAACTCCCAAAAGGAAGTCTGATTTTTAACTTTCTTAAGACTAATAATGCTGAAGAGCACAGTCCAGAAAATAGCCCGGCCTGGTTTTCTACAGATGCAGACCTCCAGTTTATCGTTATTTAACTGATGGCCAGTGAGTCATCTGAAATTATTTATTCCATTTCTCAAAATACATGCCTTTCTATTGCTTAAATGCTTTCAAAGAACCACTGATGTAAAAAAAAAAAAAAACAAAAAAAACCACCCACGCAAAAAAACCCCAAACGTACCACATACATGTTAGTCAAGTAATATATAGAAATTGAGAAGTCTGGAAGTATATTGAGAAAGTTTGATTCCTTGACAATGTAGCACTAATGAATTCTAGTTCTAAATTTTGTGTGACTTAGTCTGGAAGGATTTCCCCAAATTCTCTCTAGCTTGAATACAGACTAGCAGTTCTGCGTCTCTTATTTTAAGCCTTGTGGCTGTTGTGTTAAGACCTCTTTATACTCCTTTTTTTTGTATAAAACAATTGTATTTGTAGTCACAGCCTGTAGAGCAAATACATCATGTGTATGGTCTAGGATCAGGGGATCAAAGTTGTATCTGCACCATGACTTCTATTCTGTAAAATGTTATACTTATGAGAACTCAACTTTAATGAAAAACAGACTAAGAGATAAGTAAAAGTAGTAAGGTTCTTTTTTATAGTATTTGATATTTTGTATAAATAGTACAGTTAGTAATATCATAGAGTACCTAAAACAATAAAAGCAGCTAGCAGATATTATACCTGCACAGGAAAATGTTTAATCCATTTAACTCTGCTTCAGGCTTGAGATTTTTATAATGATTTATAATTCCCATTGGATTAAGACAGGAGTTTTCATAGAATGCTATGGATTTATCACAAAACCAGTTTCTACTGTTTTGTAGGCAAGCTTTTAAATTCAAGAAACTTCAAGATTGGCATTCAGTAATTTAAATACATTTGTATGTAAATCCTACATTTAATGACAGCCCATTAAGTTACTTTACACAAGAGTCAGAATTCTAAAATCTTGGCAAATAAGGATTTTATGTTTTTGTGAACTTCCAGCAAGCTTACTTGTTGGACTACTATTCTTCTTTTACAGGCAATTAATAGGTCTGTCATAAAGTTTTTAAAAGTCTGTCTTGATGTAAGTTTTTTTTTTTCCAATACTGTTGTGAACTTTGAAATTTTTTTTTTTTTAATTTGACTAGGGGATTTGCCATGTTTCTGAATGTTATACTAAATTCAAAGACAAATTTGTTTTGCAGTTACAAAAATATCTACCGTGAACTGGAACAGAATATCAAAACAGCAGATGCTGTGGAAGACTTGCGGTGGTTTAGAGCTAATCAAGGTCCAGGGATGTCAATGAATTGGCCTCAGTTTGAGGTAAGGTCAGAGTACTTAAAATCCAGTTTTGTTTTGTCTATTTTTTCCTCTTTGCTTTTTGTCATATTCCTTTCTGGTGTAACTCTTAAATTCAGGCTTCTAGCAGTGAATTTTTTTTGTTTTTACAAGTCATAGTAGTTTTCTTTTCTTGATTTCCATTGGGTCTCCTCATCCTCCAACTTTTGGAGGTGATTATATCAGGCACCTATTTAAAGAGAAAAAGGGGTAAAACAGGAAACTCTATAGTGATTTTTCTTTTTTAAGCTAAAGTCATTACTGAACTCATTAGTAAGCCATGGTTTAGTTGATACACCTCTGACACTTGTATATGTTATCCTATATGTTTTTACTTTTCCCCTTTGGTGTCAGACTTCAATTTGAATCTCCTTGCTGTTAGCACGTAATTATAGTGCAGGCAGCAAAGACTTTGAAAAAGTTTGAACTAAATACTTCAGTCAGTTCTGAAAATTGGTATTTATAAGTCTTAACTACTTTTTGAGTAAAAAAAGTTCCACCTTTAACCAGTTGGTAATTTTACTGCTGAATGCCATCTTCAAAAGAAAGGAGGTTTTTGAAGTAGTGTTCTGCCAACATAGCTTACAAGAAACAAGTACCAGAATGTATCAGTGCAGATCATACTATCAAAGTATCAAATGTCTGGAACTGAGATGAGTTTGTCTGACCAGAATCAGGGATTTAGTTGATATAATTTCTAGGCATTAAATTAATGGAGTGGAAGCATCAACTCTGGAGTGTTCACTGTTCCCTTATTAACCATAATGGAAAATATCACTTGTTTTTAAAATATTGAGTAACTTTTGATTAGACGGTTTGAGGAAGAAAGCTCGTAACAGTACTGCAGAATTTCTTTGCCTGAAACACTGAACTACAGTTACTTCTGCGTGGGGAAATTATCATCCTTTTCCATAAGCATTATAATTAACAGATTAAATACTGTTACTATTTTTCTAATCAAGTTTTTTCTCATTTACATGCTACAAGGATGACGTAAGTAAAAAAAAAAGTCACGATCAAATGAATATGAAATTGCATTATAAACTGCAAATATGCTTAGGTCAGTGGTCTTTATACTATGGTAACTCAGAAATCCAATAAGTATCTGTACAAAGTTAAAATGATGAACTATCTCTGAAAAGTTGGCCAGAAATCACTGAAGACTGACTGACCTACATATATAAAGCAGTAGTAATAGCAACTCGCAAAATCTTCTTTTCCTGTTAAAAATACTTATCTCAAATGCTATCTTTTGTATAGCAAACTATCTTCTGACTTCTTTTTACCTTTAAGTCTTCTGAGATGAAAAATGCCTCAGCATAGGATATTTGCTGGCATCCAGTTTGTTCTCTGTTGGTTCCTGGTTTATATCAGTACGCAGCTTAGTTTGACTTGATAGGGAGAAGTTGTGTTTAGGTCTCATCATTCCTGTCTGTCTGCCTTCTAAAAACATCTGAATTGTTGTGTTGATTTGAGCCTTAACTTTTATGGATGGCTTTTAAGGACAATAAATTTCACTAAATCTAGACTGAAGTACCTTAGGGGCTCAAATCTTAGGGGCAGGAGAAGTGTTATACAATTAGTTTAAAAATGAGCTGCTTCGTAGGTCATACTTGGATGACTTCTTGAGAAGTAAGCCCTGTCTTAAATTAGATTATAATACCTTTTTAAATTAAATGTAAGGTTTACCTTTTAAAGCCAGATGTCTTGGCATTATTTGAAACAGTAAGCCCTCTCAATACAACTTATAAAGACCTGCACTGGCCAGCTCCTTTGATTTCTCCAGTTATATGCCAGATATCTGGTATTTTAAGTCTTTTCAAGGTATTCAGAATACTAAGCAGGGAAGTACAGGTAACCTTGGGATTTTGCAAGTAGCACAGGTATCTGTTTGCATAGCTAGGGTAGGAACTAGATGAGAACTATAACTGAAACATTTAGAGTAACTTATCTTTTTTAATAATTATTTGTACTGTTGTATGTATAAATGTATGTTCCATTACTCAGCCTGCAAATTAAATGTGATAATTGCTTGTTCAATTAAATTTCTCAATCACATTTTGCATTCATTGATAGGAGTGGTCTGCAGATCTGAATCGCACTCTCAGTAGAAGAGAGAAGAAGAAGGCTTCTGATGGAGTGACTCTGACCGGTATTAATCAGACGGGAGATCAAGTTTCGCAGCCTAACAAACATAGCAGGTATTTTGTTTTTCATGCCTAAAAAGACTATTTGGAAAGGATTGTTAACTTCAAGAACACTAAGCTCTAGAGGATCAAAAAGTTGCTGTCCAACCAAATGTTAATTATCTGTGAGCGTTTTTAGTGATTGTGCAGCTCACAAAATATTTTGAGAATTATTCTCCATTTTACAGTTCTCTTTCCATTTGGGAATTAAAAGAAACCAAACTTCATGAGAAACTGCACTTTCTGTAGCTAATCTGGTAGTTAGTCTGTTGCTACCTTCCTATTTCTAGAAATGACAATTATACTTTGAAATCGTAGCTTGCAAAGCGTTTAGTCACTTCAGAATTCTGGATGTGATTAATACAAAACTGTTAACATCCGCTGCTTTAGAAAGGAATGAAACTGGCTAGAAAAATCGCACTGCCTTTTATTGCAGGCAGTAAGAAAAAGAAATTATGGTACACGAAGGATATTCTAATTCTGGACAAATGTATCGTATGTGAGACTTTCCGAACTTTCTTGGGTCTTATGCTACACTTGATAGACGTTTGGTTTTTCATTTGGTGGTTTTTGGGTTTGTTTGGGTTTTTTTGGCTGGAGAAGGGGTCTGCTAAGAAACTACTTAGTGGGACACCAATGACTGTTTTACTTTTAAACAGATAGGGTCACCATAATGCTCTTTCTTTTCCAAATTAGCAGTCTTAGTGTCCAGAGTAACACAGTGCAGTCAGTACAATCAAGTTACAATCCCTTTGAAGATGAAGAAGATACTGGGAGTACTGTCAGTGAAAAGGAGGACAATAAGATCAAAAAGTTGGTGAAATGTTGTTTTTTAATTGTTTTCACACTTGCACTTTCTCTATCCAGGGTTTTCTGGTTTTGGTTTCTATAACACTATGCCGGTCAGTGCATGAAGTCCTTTTGAGTGGTTATGTAAGCAACACTGTAACCTACCTTGTCTTTCCTAACAGATGCCATATCTGTTGTCGTGATCTTTGGTTTGAAACAGCTGGGGTTATTGGTAGTTGCTAACAGAACTGCTGTTGCTTTTTTCCTTCCTATAACAGTCCTATAAAAATGTTAAAACCGACGGGTTTTTCTAGTGAAACTACTTCTGGAGCTTTACTGCTCTGTGTGTTCTCACTGAATAAATCTGCTTTTACGATTGCTTTCTTTTTATTTAGGACCTTCTCAAACAGCTGCCTGTTGCTTCAGTATGCACACCTAGGGATGTCATACCACTCTCTTAAATGGCATGTGCATGCTCAACAGTGAACTTTTCTTTAAGTGATCAAGTTGTTGCAGTATAATGAAGCTTCGTTATTGGTGGATTGCAACATACAAAAAGTGTTGAAAGCTATTGTAGAGGTGCATAGACATTTGGGAGGAAGGTTCCACTAAACAATGTAAATGTCTTACCCTAAACCAGATCATTGCTCTCATCTACTGCCTGCACACCTTTTACCTTTCTAGAGTAAATAATCCCATGGATTATATAGATTTCTTGATAGAGAAGTTTTTGGAGTTTGTGGGGAGGTTATCTTTGATATCTTTTTTCTTTTGCCTTTTTCTAACTTTGTAAATATATTGCAAGAATTTATTTTTTTTAATGAGGCATTGTCCGCTAAAGATAGAGAAGATACCAGCAATAAAGTTTCAAAACTGGGCCTTAGAGTGGAGTTTAAGCTTAATTAGAGGAACTGATATCTTAGTGGTATTTCCAGTGTCCTGTTTTAAGAGCAGAAAAGAATAATTTAAAAATTGTTTTCAGTGTTAGCAGCTATGAAAAAAACCAAAGCTACCCTACAGATTGGTCTGATGAAGAGTCCAATAATCCCTTCTCTTCCACTGATGCAAATGGAGACACCAATCCATTTGATGAAGATACCTCTCCTGCAATGGAGGTGAGAGTACGTGCACTCTATGACTATGAGGGCCAAGAGCAAGATGAACTCAGCTTTAAAGCTGGTAAGTTTACAGCATTCACTTTAACATATTTATCAAAAGGAGAAAGGGGGGGAGGTGTTTTTCCTCTTCAGGTTTTATTTTCTGAAGTCCCCTGTTTCTCTGAATGTACAACTCCACTTAGAGGATCCTATCTAACCCTCACCCCTCCTGATAGTGCTTCTTAGTATCCCCTGTTTGGAAGCACTGGCTTCTAATCTGTTTGGAATGTGTTGGGATGCATCTGTTTGGGCTATTCCTTTCTTACCATCTTGTGTTAAACAAAATGAGCTGCAGAATTGATAATCCTATCTCCTCCTTTTCTTAGCTGGTGACAGTAACAGCTGCTGCTTTTAGCTGTACAGAAATGCCAAACCTACAAAGTTTGCTTTTAAAAGGAAAAGACCACAGCAGCTAATCTTAAAACAATATCTAATCAACTGATTTTTATTCTGTTTAAACTGGAAGCATCCCTTTTTTGGCCTACAAGTGCTAACTTTTTAAGGTTGAAAACTTAGTCATGAACACGTAATTTCTTGTTCTCTCTTTCCATCCCCCTTCAGTGTATGTTAAGCACAGTAATTGTCTTTACCTGTTTTTTTTAATCTTACATTATGTTACAGTACACTGACTATACATCTCCCTTCTTAGGATGTGGTAGTTCCCTTGAGGTGTTTTTTCTTTTTGTTTTTTCTTTTTTTTTCTTTTTTTTTTTTCTTTTTTTTTTTTTTACATTTTATCTCGCTGCTATAGGAGTTGAGAGAACACAATAGAGGCTAGTGACAGGAGAAACTCATGCCATAGTATGTTTGCACACATACGAAGCTGGCACAGGGGTATGATGGCAGCACGCCATGGACGCTGTGGCCTTCAGTTTGTCTGGGCTAGTTCTACCAGTCGTTGTGTGCTGAGCAAGTGCCTGGGCATCATACTCAGCCCCCAAAGCAGGAGACTTCCAAGTTTTTAATAATCTGGCCAGCCTGGAGGCAGCACCCTCTAGTGATGAAAGGTGAAAGCTACACCCTGTCCATGCTTTCCGAGCTCTAATTTCAGCCAACCATTCTACTCTTTCCCAGAATTGCACATGAAGTTTACTAACCAGGAATTCCAGAACAAGATTGCACGAGTACTTTAGCAAAAGCAAACAGAACTTCAGTTTGTGAAAATGAGATAGGCAGTCTCATTGATCTTGTCTCTTCCCATTTGCTTGTTGTTTATTCCCTTCTGTAATAGCTTAGTTGTAGAGGAGAAACAGGATTCAAGTGTTGAAAAAAAGTTTGAGAGAACTTTTGGTTCTACTTCCCTTTCGGCTGGGGTTTCTAAGAAGTATGCTACTTCTACACCATCTATTATGGGTCTTAGATGGATGTTACAGCTGAAAGTTAATAATGTAGCTAGTCAGTGAACTGCTAGACTTCCATTCTGCTTATGGAGAAAGGTGCTGCTCAGAACAGTGTATTTCTAGGTCATATCCTAAATGCAGTTTGTGGTTTTTAAACTAGAAAGCCCCAAAACTCAGGTGGTAGTGCTCCTGCCTTTCACTCGCCTTGCTCCTTTCTCAGTAGTGAAACTCTATACATCTCACTTTTCTTCTTTGTAGAAAAGTATTGTAGGCTTCTGGAGAGGAGGAATGGGTTGGTTTCTCCATTAACTTTGCTGAATTGTGCCCTGACAGAAGGACAGTACTAACAAAATATGTGGAGCTTTCTCTGGAATGCACAGCAGCTAAAATTATTCTTCATTCTGTAGACTTTAACTGCTCCTTTTTTGTCAGCAGGGGATGCAAGTATGCTAATCCTCTCGAAATATATATATTGTGCCTGTGAAGCAACAGGGTGGCATTCCAAGGGTTTACAGTAACGGGCCTTTCAGTGGCAAAACTATGCAATGTTTATACACACAGATGTAATAGTTAAATACAAAGTTAGGTATTCTGTGCTTCAGTAGCAGCTGTGTGACTTGCATTAAACTATTTGAACCAAGTAGTTCTCAGTGTGAGGTCTGTAGAAATAAAGTACAGGAAGTATGAACTGAGATGTACGTACACTTAACTTAAAAATAGCTTAATACCTTTGCAGGAAGAGCATTAAAGTACATTATAACACCAAATTACATGACTTTATCAATCATAGGAAAGGGATGACATGCTAGGCTATGAATCCCCTTACAGAAGCTGAATTATCGTATGGCTATAGTCAAACTTAGTTAGTTTTTAGGTAGAAGTATTAGTGTGACTAGGTTTACACTGAACATACAAAAGACTAAGGAAAAAAAATCACCAGGTCATGCAGGAGCCAATTTAAAATGTACTCACTTCTGTGCTCCTACATAGACTATGCCTAGACTCCTAAGCAGCTGTCAACAGAGGATTAATGCATTTTAGGGATCGGTTTAAATGTACTCAGATATTCTCAGATGGGATTTCCTTGGGTATTCAAAGAATTTGGCTACAAAGCTTTTGCGATCACTTCTAGGTACATGCTGTAGAATATATGCTCTGCACAGTGTCCATTAAATGTACTTTAATACATGAAACTCCTTTTTATTAGTGGAATACTTTATACATCTGGTGGGTTTTTTGTTGGCAAACAACTGTGGGAGTCTTCCAAAGAGGAAGAATAACTTTGTTTATTCATATCTTGTGAGAGGTTTTATAATTGTGTAACAGGATGGGACATAACCATCTACCATATGTATCTCTCGCCCTACTGTCTCTCTGCTGTGGCTGAGAATAAATAGCTACAGTAAATGTAGACCATGCAATGTTGTCAAAATGTGTTATTGTATATGCTATCTTTATCACAGTTGTTAGACTGTTTTCATTGTAACTGTTGTGCAGATGACATTAAAAGTGGTAATATTTTCATAGACCTCCAGGATCACTGAGTTTCCAAGTCCTAGCTTTTAATACAAGTACAATTGCATTGGGGCTTACTGTTAATGCAGTGTGGCTTTTTGATAGTCATTGTTTTCACTCTTTATTAACATACACTGCATAGAAGTAGTAGGAACGCTTGAAATTGTATACTCTCTCATTCTGCAGCACTAGAAGCGGTGGGAAAAATTGTAAATTGTCTCCATAAGCCAAGTACAGTCTGCAATGCCAGACATTTGTTCATAATGTTCTTTAATTAGTTATCTGAGGCTTTAACCTTTTTTATCTAACAGAGGAGCCATAGAAGCTAGATATTTTGTGGAGATTTAATATGAAGCTTGTCCATTTCTACCAAAGAATTTATAGTCCCCAGGCTAGTTCACGTTCTCCTAAATGATACCAAGACTCTGTATATTCATAGCCATTTGGGACTGTATTAAGTGGTTAGTATCTTCAGCATGTATTTCCTATTGCTAACTAAGATGAAACACAAATCAGTTTTATCTAGGGAAATAATTTGACACAAATAAGTTGTACAAGGAAATAATTGTTACTCAACGTAGCCTTTTTTGCCTGGCTGAGGTGGACATTCATTTGCTTATATACAGCATCTTGGAGTCTGCAGACTTTCTAATGCCACAGTATTTCCTGAGGATGTAGAAGATTAGATGTGCATGATAATCAAAATGAGGTCACGTTATAGTTCCTAAGTGCCTGAATGGATAATCAGTGTCAGCTTTTGCTGTGCAAGTTAGGAAGCAAATTCTGAGTTACTTTTTCTGGAGCTACAACTGTACATCAGCTTCCAACAACATAAAGCTAGAGCAGTAAAAGGGGAAGTTAAATCCCAATCCTTGTATTTCTTAAAAAGATGAGGAAAGGAGAGAGAGAGAGAGAGATGTAACAAAGTGTAAGGTAGAAAATTCCTTTAAATCTTTCTGCATCACAGCCTAGTAGTGGTATACTGAAAAGCTGCAAGTATCATTTAAGGCATGGCAGTAAAATTCTCTTGATTTTTTTTGTAGCATTTTCCTCCGTATGTTCCACAAACTCTTAGAGGAGTATATACTGACAGTAAGCCTAACGAAACATTTATTTCACTTGCACTGACATTTTGCTGAGGGTCATAAATGTAGGATTATTCCGCTTGTTTAGCGGTAGTTGTACTATCTGCAACTATCTTCGACTGTTCACACCCTTTAGATATATGGGTGTCTTTGATCTTATAGTGAAATAACACTGCATATAGCTTCAAAAGTTTGCATTCTTTATTGTGCTTTAAAAAATGCTATGACCTTTTTGAAACACCATCAATGTAATGTTTTAGTTTCAAAGTAGCTTGCTGCTTCTCATTTTCTTGAAATTGGGGGCCTTTCATCCCATATGCAGATCTGTGAGTGGTATTCTTAGTATCAAAAGCATGAAGAGCAAAGAAGGGAGGGTTTCTACTGGGGCCTGGGGTGGGCAGGGGAAGAAAAGGGGACATGTGTCATATCTTCCTGGTGTTACTTCAAAGGTTACAGTTCGTTAACAATGTTCATTCTTTGTTCAGGGGATGAGTTAACTAAAATGGAGAATGAAGATGAGCAGGGTTGGTGCAAAGGACGTCTGGACAACGGACAAGTTGGTTTATACCCAGCAAACTATGTAGAACCAATCCAGTGACAAAGGACAAAGTTAATAAAGAAGTGTTACAAAAGCTCTGTAGGCCTGTACAGTATATATTTAAAGTGAGAGGAAGCTGAATGATGTATAGAGTGTATATATTTTAATGAAAAGGTGAGAGCTTGATACTGAAATCATGGTGATTTAAAGACAAAAGTTTGAACTAATAATTTGACATTGTTTTCACAACTTGTGCACAATGTAAAGGAAAGGGGTTAGGTTGAAAAAATAGTATGATAGGAAAAATACTTTTTAAGCTTTTTCTTCCCACATGGTCTGTTATTGTGAATCCTAAACATTTTTGCATTTTCTATGCTTGTGCCTCACCCTACCCTAGGTATGTGGCTTATGCTCACTTTTGTTTAATCAGTTATTTTAAGTGACCTTCAGTAACTTGCAACTTGAATTTTAAAGATTATAGTTAATTTTCTATTTGTTCTTAGCGATGTCTGAAAGATGCAGTATTTTTTTATTTAAATGCTACGTAGTTAAGCACCTTTTTGTATGCTTGGATTTATCTTTACTTAAATTATGTCATAGATTTAGTCACCAGTTGACTGAATGAAAACTCTTTCCATGTTGTAGTAATCTTTCTATGTTGTCAGCATGGCTTGAAGTTGTAAAACAAATACTGTATTTAATAAATATCTGTTACAGGAGGTTATTTGTAGCAGAGATATCTGCAGGTGTCATGGGTTGGGATTCTATTATGAATGTTGTTTATGCGGTTTGACACTTAAACTAAGATTTTCCATCTAGATCTTAAATGGCACTCAAAGATGAATTATGCATAAGTCCCAGAATACTAGCTATTTCCAGCACGTTTGCAGGGAAACAAAATAATCTCCTTTAAACTGCTAATGACTTTTGGGTGGTTTGAAATGTTAAATCTGTGAAGGCTAACTTTTTTGAACAGAGAAGACTGTAAAATAGACTAAATGCTTTTTATTAAGAGCATATCTATGTTGTGTATATGTACATATAATTTGATATTCCAAAATATAAAGAGCATGGCTATTACTTATCAAGCCTTTCAATGTCAATAAGATTTAGACTATTTTAAGAGTTTAAATTATAGGTATATTTAAATCTGCTTTCCTGCCATATTCATTACTGTACCATAGACAAAGTATTCTGTGATTAGATTTTTCAGAAGTACAGTAAATACAGTAACATACTCAAAATCAGTATTTGTGGATAAATTTGTGGGTCAAAATATAAACTAGCTTTAGTCCTTACATGGATTATTGTAGCAGAACACTGTAAAATCTACATTTGTTTGCAGTTACAACTCGGCCATCTGTAATCATGTCAAAGAGTATGCATTTGTGACACTTAAAACTGGGTTGTAAAATTACAGCAGATTTGTGTTTAAAAAAACTTAAGTATCAGGTAAGTAGATATGCTTATGTTAGGAAGCTACACTGTAATGAAGCTAACAAACCTGTTTTGAGGTAACTATAGAACACTGTTGGTAGTCTTGGACTTTATCATTTGCTTTTTGAGCTTATAGATATATTTAGTCATCGTTTTCAATGAATCAAAATGTGCAAGCTTAGAAAGTGGATGTATGTATATGTCTGTCACGGAAAACTTACCAACATAATTGTTCATCCACAAGATGGTTACTAAAATTGTCAGGAATTACTGGTTTGGGTCTCTGTATTGTAAAATATTTTAGAAAACAATAAAATCTGTTAATCTCTTAAATACACAGAATGCACCTTTTACTATTTCAATGTATGTGAAAATAGTCTTATGAAGCAAATAATCTGTGCATTTCATTGCAATTCAAGGTGACAAAATCTGCACTGTCTAAAAGAGCCATAAAGAGGATTAGGACATTAGTGGCATTGTGCTGTTAACAAAAAAGGGGAGCTGCAGTGCATAGCAGCTCTTGGCAAGACATTCCAGCAAAACCTTTATGGAAGAGGAGACCATGTCTTTTATGGGTATGCAGAATCTACTGTGATGCTGCTTTCTGTGGTGGAGTCAAGTCTGATATAACTTGGGTGAGCAGCTAGGCTTTTTTTTTTTTTTTATTAAATAATATCTGAATCTTTTCTGCCTCTTTTGAGTTTTCTGGTTGACTGGTAGTGATTAGTGTAGTAGTGTTTGTGATGGCTAGCTGAAAGTTTATCTTGTCTCCCCCATCCATACTGCATCTTTTAATCTAAATAAAGTACTAGTTCTTTATGCTGGCTGTCCAATTCAGTGAAGGCACCATGGAATCCAAGTGGGAGGGACCAAGGGAGGTCTCTAGTCCAGTGTCCTATTTAAAGTGCAGTCAACTCTGCATTCAGACCAGGTTGCTCAGGCCTTTGAGCTAGTCTGAAAAACTTCCAAACCTCTCTGTTCCAATTCTTACAATGTTTAATTATATTTTTTTCCCCATTTTATTTGTGATTAGAACCTGCCCTATTGCAATTTATGACTGTTGAGTGTCATTCTGCTGGGCTTGGATGGAGCCTGGCTCTGTCATTTTGGTAGCCTCCTCATAGGTGCTGGAAGGCTGCTCTTGGGACCCCCAGACTAATCTCTTCTCCAGGCTGAACAAGCCCCATTCCCTCAGCCTCTCCTCACAGTGCTCCAGCCCCCTCACATCCCTCCACTGTACTTGCTCAAGTTTATCAGGATCTTATACTAAGTGTGGGTGGGGAGGGTGTCCAAAACCAGACAAAAGTCTTCCATAATACTGAGTAGCAGAAGCTAATGGCAAACTTACTTATAAAACATTTTAAAAATAATAAAGTATTTTTATTTGACTGCTAACAAGTATAAACAATAGGCCATTTTAAGTGCTTGAAGCTCTTATTAGACTTAATTTCAATGAGAGCTTTGGTTAACAGACTTGGATTTGGTCAAATGAAAACTGCTAGTTTCATCCTCATTTTGAATGGACAGCTGTTTACCTTGCACAGATGAATTCAGTTGAGAATTTTGCTTTAAGAACATGGATCTTATCTCATTATCTAGTATATAAAGTTTGCATATACTCATCATAACCAAATTTAGAATGAGAATGCAAGGGACTTCTGGTGGCTGCCTAGCCCAGCCAGGGAACCTCAAAGCAGGTCCAGTTAGAGCAGGTTGTTCAGGGCTTGTCCAGCTGAGTCTTGAACATCTCCAAGGATGAAGAGTCCACCACCTTTCTGAGCAGCCTGTTTTAGTGGTTCATCACTTTCACCATGAGGAATTTTTTTCCTTACGTATATAAGAATTTCTCATGTTTCCTCTTGCACTTCGCTTGTGCACCTTTAAGAGTCTGGCACCAGCTTCTCTATGCTTTTCCATTAGGTAGCTTTAGCCTGCTAGCTACACTTGTACTAATACAGCCTGGTGTGCCGTGGGCTGCCTTTACTGCAAGGACATGCTGCTGATTCATGTTGTTCACTTGGATACCTAGGTCTTTTTCTGGAGAGCTTCTTTTTATCCTGTCAGCATCCAATCTGTCCTGCTGAGATGGAGTAACTCCGTGCAGGTACAGGACGCTGCATTTGCCTTTGGTGTTCATGAGGTTCCTGTCAGCCTGGTTCTCGAGAGTTGAGCTCCCTCTAAGCAGTGGCCCTCTATAATCTCTCTAATCTGGTACCATCTGCAGGCTTGTCGAGAGTGTGTTCTGTCCCATCATCCAGGTTATAAAGGCATTAAATAATATTGGCCCTAGTGTCCATCCCTCAGGATTTCAGTTGGGTTTTGTATGCCCAGTCACAACCCTTTGAGCCTGACAGTCCAGACAATTTTCTACCCAGTCTATTTAGTCACCTGTTTGGCTGTAAGGGTACTATGGGAGCCTGTGTCAAAAGCCTTGCTACAGTCAGTAAAAGTAAGTAATGAAGCCTGTTGAGCAACAATAGAGAAATTTTCCTTGTAAGTTTATCCTGTGTTTAAGCAGCTATACTTCACTTTCACAGGATTAAAGTTACAAGGTATAAAAGGAGAGTATGCTGCTCAGAATGTAATTTCTCCCCATCCTGTCCCATTTCCCTTAACATTCTGAAGGGAAATAGTATGTTTCAAAACTTACTTGTGTATATTTGCTTGTACTGATTGAGCTCCCCAAACATTCCTGTGACCTTAGGCATGTTTCAGTCTTACAGCATGAAAATACTTGCCACTTGCACAGCATTTCTTAAATGCTTTGAAAACACGTAGTGCCTGGTTTCACAAAAGCTGTTGACTTTTTAATCAGGATAGAATCATAGAATCATTTAGGTTGGAAAAGACCTTTAAGATCATTGAGTACAACTGTTAAACTAACACTGCCAAGTCCAGCACTAAACCATGTCCCCAAGTACCATGTCCACATGTCTTTTAAATACCTCCAGGGATGGTGACTCAACCACTTCCCTGAGCAGCTTGTTCCTATGCTTGACAACCTTTTCAGTGAAGAAATTTTTCCTAATATCTTATCTAAACCTCCCCTGGTGCAACTTGAGGCCGTTTCCTCTTGTCCTATTGCTTGTTACTTGGGAGAATAGACTGACACCCACCTCGCTGCAACTGCCTTTCAGGTAGTTGCAGAGAGCGATAAGGTCTCCCCTCAGCCTCCTTTTCTCCAGCCTAAACAACCCCAGTTCCCTCAGCCTCTCCTCATAAGACTTGTGCTCTAGACCCTTCACCAGCTTCACTGCCCTTCTCTGAACACGCTCCAGCACCTCAAGGTCTGTCTTGTAGTGAGGGGCCCAAAACTGAACATAGCATTTGAGGTGCAGCCTCACCAGTGCCGAGTACAGGGGGACCATCACTGCCCTGCTCCTGCTGGCCACACTATTTCTGATACAGGCCAGGATGCCGTTGGCCTTCTTGGCTACCTGGGCACACTGCTGGCCTGTATTCAGCCGGCTGTTGACCAGCACCCCCAGGTCCTTTTCTGCCGGGCAGCTTTCCAGCCGCTCTTCCCCAAGCCTGTAGCGCTGCGTGGGGTTGTTGTGTCCCAAGTGCAGGACCCGGCACTGAGCCTTGTTGAACCTCATACAATTGGGCTCAGCCCGTCGATCCAGCCTGTCCAGATCCCTCTGTAGAGCCTTCCTGCCCTCAAGTAGATCAACATTCCCTCCCAGCTTGGTGTCATCTGCAAACTTACTGAGGGTGCACTCGATCCCCTCATCCAGATCACTGATAAAGATATTAAAGACAATTGGCCCCAATACTGAGCCCTGGGGAACACCACTTGTGACCGGCTGCCAACTGCATCCATTCACCACAGTGATATTTGCAGTGATCACTGAACAAATTAGGTGCTTTGTCTTTTTTTTAGTATAATTTTGGTATTTATTTCCAGTAATTGATAACACCGATGAATTCATCTAGTTAAGATGGAACATCCAGAGAATCTTTTCAGGAAAATAACAGGCTATTTTATTAGAGAAGGTGCAGAGGTAAGCAGTTCCTGATACACAATACAAAGTAATATTAAAATTTCTCTTAAGTTGTTGCTTCTGAGACTGAAAGCTTGACACCAAAATTTTGAACACACTTTCCCCAAACTGCCTCTTAACTTAACTTACCTGTAAGCTATAATATGAACATATATACGATATTTGCTATACACATACAAGAAGCCAAAAGTAAAGCTATACCCTCAGTGTAATAAATCCATTCCTATTACCTCCTGTTGAGATGTCTGTGAAGTTTGTCTGATGTACTAATACTGTTCTCACGATGGCTAAACTGATTTTTTTTTTCTGTTCTAACATCTTTCTTCCAATTATGTCTTTATTCATAACACTTGCAAAGCAAAAATTAAGGCAGACTTCACAATTGGAGATAAATAGAAATACTGAGGCTTCTAGTGGGAAATCCAAACAGACAATAAACGGGATGGTTTTGTACTAATCTGATATGATTTGCATGATTTTTAAAATAACAGTTGTTCGCTGTATATTATTGTAAAACAAAGAAGAAAAGGGATAGAATGGAGAATGCTATACTGAGGGTTGGATATCCAGCAGCAATACTTCCTGTTCTCCTGGAGTTGCATCTGTTTTAAAAAATAATTTAAGATTACATAATCTTTCTCTAACATTTCTGGTTTGGCAGAAAGTTGTTCATTCACCTCAAAACAACAGGGAGCTTGCTAATTGTGGCTGAAAGCATACCTAGTGGTCAATTTGAAGAGCTGCAGATTCTGTTCCTGAAATGAGAGAATACAATATAATCCCAGTTTTACTGGAATACTTCCTCATTTTGTTTGAACTAAAATATAAACAGCAATTTCAGAACCTGAGAAGGGTCATTTGGTAATTACTGCAGTAGACAATACCTTCAGTGTGTTTGACACCTAGCAGTTTACCTGCTAATGCTCAGTATGTATCATTATCAGCCTGCTTTACTTGCTTTCTCCCGTTAGAAATTCAGATTCCTGTGAGATACTATATTAATCCTTTAGCACAAAATTTCAAAAATACTTCAGGTGCTTCTTGAACCTTTCATTCGGGGGACAGTACCCATGTACATCTGAAAGTTTTACTGTGTGCCTGTCCACATTTCTAAAGGTGCAACCTCTTCTCTAAGAATGACTATAGTAGGTCAGATGAGGTCTGGGTCAGTGCTGTGTAGTCGGTGCCTTGGGAAGAGTGTAGGAACAGGATGACACACAATGATACTTCAGCCATGTTATTTTCAATTTTTAATGATCTCTGTCTTTGGTCCTATTAAATAAGAAAAATTTAATTCTTTCCTCGTAATTTTGAAAATTCAGTTCACTGCTTTGGCAACCACTGAACACCACACTATTGTTCATACAGATCTAAATGAAGTAGTTCAGAAAAGAGAACCTGTAATCAGTTCCAGAAAGACAGCCAGTAATGCTTTTTCTTAGCAGTTGCTAGTTCTCACCCCATTAGATAGGTTCAGACTGTATTTTTGTTTTGCATTTGACTTTGAAATTCCCTTGTTGCTTTATCTGGTCAATCAGTCCTGTACAAGATCCCTTTGCAGCTGTTTTCTACTTCTGTGATTGTAAGTAATTTAATATCAATAAACTGCCACCTTTCTACTTGCCCTTTTTGTAAATAAATACTTAAATCTACTAGTCCAGGCATGAATCCCTCTGGAGGGGACACTGTTAACTTTCCACTTTTTATTACTGTAGTTAATAACTGATTTATTAAATGATCATTTCCTTTATTTCATGGCAGTTTGCTTCAGCTTTTCTGAGGGACATTAGCAAGAACTCTTTGAAAATCCAAGTCACCTATTACCTTAGCTAGATCACTTTTCCATGAAATCTCCAACGGTGTGAGGTAAACAGTCATATCAGTTGTGAAGTACTATGATGACAGATATTTCTAGAATCCCTATGCAGAAAACACTGACATTTGATTACCCTGGCATAGATGAAATGCTATCGTGTGGCAAATGTAGGTGGTTTTTGCAATGGGATGCTACCTCTTGTAGCTTTGCAAGTCCCTTGCTTTGCTAATACAAACAGGCTTGCCTAAGCACAACTGATTATTGAGTGTGCAGAGGGGTTGTCTGTAAATTACAGTATAGTAACTTTCTGGCTCTGTACTGGTCCATGTTGTTGAGATGTAGATGACTTTCATGAGTGGAAAGCTCCAAAAAACCTCACCTGTTTGAAGTGGTTATGCTTCTTGATGTTATCAGTACAAACAATGCATTAGTACTAAATAAAAATGTATTATTGATGTGTTGAACTAGTTTCAACTGGTTTTTAATGTAGTTACTAAACTTCATTTCCATATTGTGGGAGTAGGCATTTGGATGCTTGATCTTTCTGCTCTAGAGAAGAGATTTTCTGTATGGACTGTTTGTACTGGAATGATACATGTCTGGGACTACGTTGTGTCTTTGAGGATATCATTTGCAGAGGGAGCCTGGCCTAAAACTTCTCAGGCTACAACTGTCATAAGGCAACATATTTTCATTATGCACAATGTAGCTGTGAGCGGTGACAAATTTTGCTCAGTGTGACCAAGTTTTCCAAAGGGCACCACGCCCAATTCATATGTATCTTCTGGCTCTAAGAGAACCTTTGGCACTGGGAGGGTAATGAAGATCTAGCTAGCATTGACCTGGGACTATACCTATATTCCATCATTTCTCAGCAGCGATGTGAAGAGAAAGCAAACGGGAGGCTTGATAATAACTGGAGAACAGCACTAGTAGAATTTTACAGAACTAAAAGCTTTGAAAGTTGGGAATGGCAGCAAATCTTTTAGACCTGTGAGACAGCAGGTGGCCACTGAACCTGTAATTCCACACAACTCCATGCAGATGCAAGTGCCTATCTCTGGTTATCAAATCAGCCAAAGACCTAGAGAACAGACACTTCTCAAGAGATAATCCTGAACGGCTATCCTCCTTTGTGTTCATGCGTCCTGGCAGGACTGGCTGGCAAGATCCAGGAGCCCAAGACCTGTGTTGCAGCAGTTGGATAGGTGAGAGTAGGAGAAAGCATTGGAACAGGTTGCTTTGCCTGTGCTGCACCAGCTCACAGAATTGCTCTGGCACCCCAAAACTGGGTGCCAACAAAGTATTACAGGGAGAACCCATCCATTTCAGGCCTAGCCTGGCTAGGCAGAGAAGGGGGTATTAGCACAGAATCATTCAGGGAGGAGGGGCCTCAAAATGTCTCCAGTCCAATTTCCTGCTCAAAGTGGGGTCAGCACTGAACTAGGAGCAGGCTGCTGAGGGCTTTGTCTGGTCGGGTCCTAAAAACCTCCAAGGGCAGAGTTTCCACAGTTGCTGTGGGCAAACTTCTCCAATGTTTGATTCTCCTCATCATGAAATCTTCTCTTCATATCAAACTGGAACTGTATTCTGGGTTGTTAGTAAGAATAAGAGCACTTGGGTTTTGATTTGCAAAACAGCAACGCCCAGTGTCATATTCTAGCATGTGGGCAGTGAATTGCTCTGCATTTGCACCTGATGAGAGGGCTTATAATACACACAGCCTTTCTAGGGAATGCCATAGTTGCCAGGCATTAGTTTCTGAGGGTACACATATAGCAGTCTTCCTCCATGTATATCTTTGTCAGACCAGCTGGCATGGAAGCAATTTTTAAATGGTACTGTGTGCAGTGGGAATACAAATGCGTGTATTTTGGACATTCTTGGAAACCACTAGCAAGACATGATATTACTACACTGAGGCATAACTGGCAAAGCAGCAGCTGTGGTCCGCTTTCCCACCACTGCTGCTCTTCTCTGTGCCTTCCCTCTTTCTGCAATCCACTCAAACCACACACTTGCTGAAGAACAAGAGGCCCACCTCTATTCCTGGAAACATTCATCACCTTTCAGGGCTTATTCTGATGGTTTCCATTATTTAGACTCTAGTTTGCTTCTACCCTGGGGCTGGGCAAGGTCACCATTAGGGGGAGAATAGGATATGGAGGCTATTTCCAAAATCTCTTGAATAAATTGGCATTCTTCTGCACGGACAAAGAAAATGACAGTACAACATGCTGTGGATAATGGGACCAGGAAAGGAATCTGTGCTCTTTGGACAGTTTTTTTGTCAAGATGAAAATCTGCTGAGGATTGAGGACATAAGCAATGTCAGACCAGGGGAGTCAGTCTTGCTTGCTTTGCTGGTTTACTACTGGGTCTGAGTAAGGACCTGCATTGCACGTAACAGCTGCTTGCCAAAGCAGAGGACACTCCAGTGCCTAATCTACAGGCACCCTTGAAGGTAAGTTTTTGGGGTTTTTTGTTTGTTTTATTTACTCAACGTGCAGAACAGCCAGTGAATTATGAGCACTGCCTTTTCCCTGACGGAGATGGACCAGCTCATCTCTTCCTTCTACTGTTATCTCCATTTGCTACATTACCTTTCTCCCACAACTTAGAGGCTGCTCTAAGATTGCCTCCAGGACCTGCTTGCCTCCCTCAGGTTCATAAGCATGTGCTAAGTGCTTTTCTTCCATCTTGTCTAGAACTCATCTCCTAGCAATCAGCTGAGCTTGCAGTCTGCAACAGGAATCTGTCTAGCATGCACACCCACATAGTTGAATTGCAAAGTACGGCCTTAGGACAGAGGTGCTGTGTGAGTCCAGGTAGAGGCAGCGCAGTGTGTTTCTGAACACTGTCAAGGGCTGATATACTTCTTACTTCCTGGACAGAGACTTGTGAGCTGTGTGTGCAAGGTGGCCCTGAACAGCTAGCAGCTTTTTGACATTCCAACTCAGGGGCAGAGAGGTACCACTTCCTGAAATAGGAAGCCAGCAGAAGACAGAAGAACCAGCCCCGCTATGGTGTTACTTGCCTGTGCTTCCCAAATATGCACTTTGGGTCTCTCAGGTTGCCACAGTGGCAGGAGGTAGCTGCCTTTGTGTGCCATTGCCTGGGGAGGCAGCAGTGCAGCTGGGGAAAGTATGGGACGATAAGTATCCTTTTCTAGGATTGTGCCAGACAGGTCAATCTTCAGAATGACCTTGTTTTTCTGCTGTTAATTGTTCCAATTTAACTGGCAAGACTGTACCTCTCCTGCTTTTTTTTTTTTTTTTTAATAGTACTTATAAAGATGACATAATGGACTTTTTTTCCTTTGTGGAAACTTGGCAACTCTTTCTCTTTGTGAGGCCAGCAGCTGTAGGCTGGGATGACAATCCTCATGCAGTCAGATGGGATTTGGCAAGTATCTCTGGAGGGGAGTGCGCTGTAGGGAGCACCTATGACTACACAGGCAATGTCTTCCTGAAATGTAAACTTCAGTTGTAAAGGGAGGTCTCTTGATAGGCATTCTTGACCCCAAGTGATTGTGAAGGGGGTGATTGTATTTGTTGCTATGGAATAGGTAACAACTTATGCTTCTACAGGCTCAGATGTTTTAAGTCTAGACTCCATGTTACTTGGCTATATGCATACAGATGGATTTTTTGGACAGCTATCCTATACTTTGATCAGGCCCCCTACCTGTGATAGTGCCAGACTGAACAAAGTTAACCTGGAGTAAAGAAGTTGCTGGCCTGCTGCCGGCAAACATCCACACTCTGAAAATAAGAGTAAAACGTTTGTGCGTTCAGCTGCCTGCCAGGATAACTACTGACTGACTCCTGGTGATCAGCAAGGTGCTACAGGGTCAGGGCATGGCTCTGAGTTGCAGTGCTGAGGGCCCCGCGCAGGGACAGCACGCAGCATATGCTCCAGCAGAAATCCAGTGCTCAAGACTGTGCTCACCACGTGACTGCCTCATGCAGAGTGGCCAGAACTGAGGCAGTAATGCGTCTCCTCACCCTGCATGACTTCCCCAACTGACCAGTAAGAACTGGGGGTTGTTAGCTTCCATGGGGGACAGTGAACCTCCTGTACTTAAGGCACTGAAGGTGACGCAGGTTTGAGGCCGAGGGGCTGAAGCTGGATTTTCATGCAAAGCTTTGAACTTGACTAATTAGATAGCTAGATAACTCTATCTATGGCCCTGTTTTTAAAAGAAGGTTAGAGCAGACAATCTCCAGAGGTCCCTTCCAACCTAGACGTTTCTGAAAGAAAATGATAAATTATAGAACTTTTGTCTAAACTCTGTTTTTTCCATATACGGATAACCATGCAGTCTTACCTGTCTGTGTCAGAAGCGTAAGGGAGAAGGGAATACAGCCTTGCGAGCCTTGATGGTCTCTGATGAAGAAGAGTGCTAAGACACCAAGCTCTGAAGATCCTGTTATGGATCTGAGCCGAGTTCTATAGAGCCACAAAGTTGTCTTTGCGCTGTTTTGCGAGGGCCGCCATTAAGGGCTTTGTTAAGGACTGAACGTTTAGTTCAGTGCTGGCCATGAGGGACCTGGAGTGGCCGCCGCAGGACCTCTGCAGCATCCTGGCCAGTGTTCCAGCAAAAGGGTTCATTAGCCTGGCATCTCTGCCTTTGCTGAGCTTCATGGCCCGAGTGATGAATCCTCCTGTAAGGTGGAGCGTGAGGCAGACAGCTGTGACAGAAGGTCTCTGCGCGCAACCAATTTCAGTGTGGTGTGGTTTGGGCACTCAAGGTTTTCCAAGTAGGGATACCAGTAAGTTACACGGTTCCTGATTATATTTCTATTATTCTGTTTCCTGTTCCGAGAGGCTTTATGATTTCAGATTTTCGATCTGAGCATGCTGCTTTCGGAAGCAGTTAAAACCTGTCGTCTTTTCGTTCTGCCGGTTTGGCACCGACTCATTTGTCCCTGACTGCGTACTTTAGTGCTAGCGAGGAGCGGGAACGACGGTTCTAACTAGAATTTTCACCGAGCCCTTGAAACCTACTTGTTGAGTCCAAGAGCACAAACAGGCCTAGCCGCAAGCGTAATAACGCGCTTTACCACCTGTCTCGAGGGGAATGCGGCCGCTCCGCTTTTTCCACGTCCAGTGAAGAGGCCGCGGGGTGGTGTTCTTCCGCGGGTTTTCTTCCCGCGGCCCCATCGCCGCCCCGAGGAAGCGAGGCCGGCGCGGCGGGCCCGCCCCGCCCCCTCCCGTGCCTCAGCCCCGAGCCGGCCGCCTCACGGCCCTCTCCCGCTCACCGCCGTCCCCCGCCCCGCGGCGGTTAGCGCGCCCAACGGCAGGCGCTGACGCAGCAGAGCCGCTCGTCTCCACAGCGACCGGGGGGGGGGGGCAGTCGCCCCCTCGCGCCACGCCGGCGACCGCAGGCCGCGCCCCGCCGGGCTGAGGGGGCGCGCGCTGCGTGGCCGCCTCCCGGGCGGGGCGGGGCGGGGCGGGGCGGAGCGTCCCGCCGCGGCGTGGGGCGTCCCGGCGGTGCGAGCGAGCGGCGGCGGCGGCGGTTCTCCTGCGCAGCCCTCCCGCCTCCGCCCCCACCTGCCCCCCGGCGCCATGTGCGAGCCCAGCAAGCAGGACATTTCCGCCATCTTCAAGCGGCTCCGCTCCGTCCCCACCAACAAGGTAAGGGCGGCGGGGGGTGGGGGGGGGGGGGCGGCAAGGTCTGCGCTCCGCCGTTGTGACACGTCGCACTGCCGCCGGGGAGGGGGAGGGCCCGACGCGGGCCGCCCCGCCCCGCCGAGCCCCCGGTGGCCCGGCCCGGCCCGGCCCGCTGCCGGCGGTGCTCTGCGGGAGGGAGGAGGGAAGGACCGGGCAGCTCCCCGGCGGCGGCCGTCCCGGAACCGGGGGAAGCCCGTGTCGCCGTCGGCTGGGCAGCTCTGCCCGCCCTCCGGCCGTCCCGGGGTCCGGCTGGGCGTTCGAGCACTCACCGGGGGAAGTGCAGCTCCTCCCGCGTACCGGGTGTCCAAGGATTGCTGGAAGGAGGGTCAGCGCGGCTAAAAATAAAAAGCGAGTTCCCAAACGGTGACAACGTAGCTTGTTGAATGTGGGGTTTTTTTTGTTGTAATCAAAGAAGCAAAAGCCCATTGTGGCACAGCCGCTTCTGTGGCAATGGAAGTTTGATGTTTTCTCATCGCGTTGGACTCGTCCGGTGGTGACTGATTTTTCAGTGTTGTGAAGCCCGGTTGGTTTTTTAGTATTCGTTACGTATGAAGGTGTGCAGTGGCTAGCCGGGAACTGGGAAAGGTGCCTCAGACTGCAAGGTGACACGGCAGAAGTACTGTTTGCAGTTAAATGCTCCTGTGCTGCTTTTTAGTGCCATCTGCTCCATTGTACTGGCATTATGGTATATGCTGTGAACGTATCTGAAAAATACACTAGGAAACTTTGGATTAGCATTGTGAAGAAACACCTTGGTTTTGTTTTCTGGGAATACGAGTCTGGAGGTCTGTCTTTGGTCCAAAACTGACTCCCACACTTTGAACACAAATCGTTAAGACTGTACAGGCAATGGACATGCATCTGGTTTCTCAGAAAGCAGAGCTCAAAGATGAGCCCTCACCGATTAGTTTTAGCACAAGCGTTCCTAAAACTTGCCTTTGTTCATCAAGAAAAGGTCCTAATCCCAACAGGGAGAGTCAGAGAGAAGATAAGTCTACAGGCTCCTGAAATTCACTGGCACTGTGTTTAAGAGGTTGAGTAGTTCTGTAATGCTGTCGCGGTGCTTTTTCTGTATTGGGATCACAAGAGGATCAGAAGGTACTGCCCATAGCTGGTGAGGATGGAAAACCCGAGGATGGAGTGCCTCGAACGGTTCTGGACTCGTCGTTACTGTGCTACATTAGTAAGGTGGTTGTGGTACCTGTGGTTGCTCAGGCATATCTGTCTCTCCTTGCAGTCCTGTCAGGTGCTACATAGAAATTTAGTGCCAACGCTAACAAAGCAATATTGGCACAGTGTGTGCTGCCATTCAGACTAGGTCAGTTTGAAAGAAGTAGCTCAGGTGCAGATAACTCATATTAGCACTGCAATGAAGCCTGCTCTTACTGACCTATAACGACAGAGAGGAAGGAGAGTGGGAAACATCAACAGCTTAGATCTCACAACTCTCCCATGCCCATGTATCTGACCAGTCTTCTTAAGTAAAAGTTGTTGCTGCCATCAGTTTATCCTCTTGTGTTTCATCACATCTTGTTTTGTGTCCTTTCTCTTGTGTTCTTCTTATGCAGTCTGCCCCTTTTATTTGTAGGGCTTTTCTGCTGGGAAAGACAGACACAGGAAGGTGCAAATATTGGAAAGGTTCTGTATTAGAAGCTTAGTAATATGCTTTAACTGTGTTGTTTATACAGTTTGGGAAGAACTGGGATCTCTTCTATGCAGCATCTGGGTTTACTGACTGCCTACTATAAGCAGGCATGTACACTTACACTGGGCTAGGTGCTCTGCAGCAGTTCTTGGTGCACATGAGCTTAGGAAAACAATTCTCATTTAAATGCACAGTTTAGTTTGTGGATTATAGTGTGTTTAAACTGGTATTTGAGTAATTGTCTTGAAATTAACGTATCTGTAATTTGATCTTAGTTTCCTTTCCTTTGTGTAGCATGAGAAATAGCTTTTTTTGAGTTCTTGACGTGTCTTTGGGTATTACGTAATATAGAGCTGCCTGACCACACTTAACAAACATGTTACAATTATTAAATGGGATGTATTTTGTACATATAAAAATGTTCATAGTCCTTAAGCTACCTGGTATTGTTAACTTGAGTGTTTGTGAAGCTCACCTGTTTTGAAGACTTGCACCCTGAGGCTGTGCTATATAGTTCCTTTTAATTTGGCGTAGATCTATTTCTCCGAAACTGTTAGTTTTTCATTCTTTTCTCTCTGGTTCTTTCTGTTCTTTTGTTGATGATAGTATTTGTGTCTCTGCTTGGACACCCAGATCAAGGATCTGAACTGGCTGAAAACTAAGCATGTGTGTTGTGGTGGTGGTTTATCAGTTGTTCAGTTTTGTTATTACAGTGTGTATTGTAGGTGTGGTTTGTGTGTGTGTTGGAGGGCAGGGGTTTTTTTGCCCCAGAGTAGAGTGTAGTATATAATGTCTCACTTAAGTCATTTTAAGACCATGACACTTCCAAAATGGGCAGTCCCGTCTTCTTCCTGTGGCAAACACTCCTGTTCCCTCCCTTATATTGGCATTACTGGTCATGTGGCTGTGATCTGAGTTGGACCTACCTTTGCTCTGAGTCAAAGCAGTGCAGTGCTGGTTTCCAGTAGGATCAACAAGTGTGATTATTATTGCTGATGCAAGAGAAGGAAAGCATATCGGGATACGGTGGCTGGTAACTAAGAGAGTAGCTGCTTGGTTTTAGATCACCTTCGACCAAGTATGAAACTGTCTAATGAGTTTTAGCTGGTTTAGTGTTGATGCAGCTGTATGGTAGCCTTGCATGCTAGGAATGGCAAGCACAAGGAGATGCCGAGCGACCCTGTGGCAGTAGCCCCGCTATGTGGGAGGTTGGAAGTGTCTACGTAACTCTCAGCTCAGGGATAAGCTTGCTGAACCTGCTCACCTCTTCCAAAGTGCCAAAACTAACATTTCTATAGGCTATATATTATTGTGTTTCCATATCCAATAACAATATAAACTATATATTTATTTATTAACATGGCTATCGTGTGCAAGATGGATTTAATGACCACTTGCTGTGGATTATACCTGAGTCTTTGTGTTTGCTCAGGTACAAACTTCTTGATTAGGCCTTTTGCTCTTATTTTCAAAGTGACTCTTACTGAATCTAGGCTGTCCTGAAATGCTTTAACACAAAATAAGCAAAAAGAATTCAAGTGTGTTTTAAAAGCAGTAACTTATTTATGCATTTCCTTCAAATTGATTTTTATAATGATTTTGATATTGTAGTTGTACCTAAATCAGTACAGAAAATACACTTTATCTGTTTCTGAAATGGAAATGATTTTGTAGGATGGCTCTGAAATTGGTTTTAATTTTTTTTTTTTTTTTAATTCTTGTTACAATTTCTGTGGTGGGAAGCACTTCAAAAATTGAGAAAACTAAGCAAAATGAGTAAGTGTTAATGACATGCTTCTATATCTGTTGCATAGCATGATGGAAATGGCAGTTTTTACATTACTTTCACAAGAAAATTAGATGTTCCTACTTGCATCACAATCCTAAAAGCTACAGGTTTTATGCATATGAATAATTTTCACACGTGTCTGGTAAATAGCTGATGGAGAGTCCTGCGGGAGTGAGATACTGAGCTGTACTGCTTTGTGGCAGCTAGCTTCCAAGGTGATGCAACTGACTTTTAAGATGTTGAAATTAAGAAGTGCTTATAATTGTACCGGGGAGGGGAGGAGAATCTTTAGGGATGTTTATAGCTGAACATTTTTAAACATGGGATTTTTTTTTTAACCACCCACTGATACTCAAGATTCCTGTTTCCTATTTGTACTCCAGGTGATTTCCACAAGACTTAGGACTGTAAGCCTGCTTTGCTCTCCTGTATTAGAAGAGAGGCTGTGCTGTTCTGTTAGCTTTGGTTTCAAGCAGAATCTTCTCCTGTTTTGTTGTCCTCATCCTCCTTTTGGCCTTGTAAGAAAAAGCCTGAAAATAGCCAATTTAAAATTAAGACAAGGCTCATGTTGTTTTTTAAGGAAGTACTTCAAAGAATGGAGAGAATTGGAAAAAAGAGAATGAGTTCTGACTACTAAGGCGATGTGTTTTCTTAGAAATGGCATACGTGAAGTTACTCATTCTTCCTTTTCCCTAACTCCCTCTATATCATTATTCCACCTGTGCTTGTTTCAGGGACACCCTCTAATATTCCTTTTGTCACTCATTCTCTGTAGCTTTTATCTTATTTCTTCTTTCTGCTATATGTCAGTGCATGACCCCATTTCCACATACGATATGGGATGCATAAATGACTTAACATTAATAAATGTTAAGTCTCTGTTGAAAGAGGGGACTTGCACACGCAGAAACTGCGACCTCCATGCTTTCTGTTTGTGTTACCGATCATTAGCCTACCTGAAGCTCAGGCTTAAAAAGTTGATGTGTCGGAAAAGCTAATGCTGGATCTGCTGGTGAACTTTGCTTGTACCTGATAAATTTGGACTGTACAAGCTTAAATAGACCCACACTAAAATGAGGAGTTTAGCCTCAAACTACTCCTGGGTGTGCACTTGAATTAATTTGGGTGAATGATAGGTGAGCTGACTTGAGTGCAAACCCGGGTCTTGTTTGGCTGGGTATGTACAAAAATATAGAGACAAAAATCTCTATTGAGTTGTATGAATGGAGTTTCTAGCAAGGAGACTTCTTAACTTTTTATTTTTCCAGCTTGATGAGGAGGTGCTGGAAGCATTGTGGCCTGCGTGTAGGGTGTACTGTGTGTCCCCAGCTGACTTGGAAGAAACTTTCTTTTTTCTTTCTGTGTATAGCTAGAACCTCCCTTGCTGTCTGAAGATGCATTAGATTTATAGGAGGATGTTAAAGGATAAAATTGCAGATTGGAACTCCATCAATTTTTGTGTAAAAGCTTGTCTCTCTCAAGTTAATTCTTAGTAGATGCCACTGACTGTACCTATAGATGGATGCTTTTACAGTAGAAGTACTTCTTTGCAGCCTTTATAAATACCACTGAAAAAGCATTGATCAGATAATGAAGTGCTTTCATACAGGAACAGACGTGTGCACATGGCATTTATAAGGAATAGCTGTTTCTGTTTAAATTTGTGTTCTTCCTTGCATTTGAAAATTGATTTGTGTCAGATAAATTTTTTGTTCTTGCTTTCTTCGGCCAAAGAAGCACAAAATTCAGAATAACTGACACAGGATGTAAAAGTTGTGGCCTGCAGACCTGCAAAGTATATGAGATATAGACACAGATACCTCTTGCAGTTTTAGTTGAATGTTAGGAGTCTAATGTGGTGGCAGAGGATAAGAAATTCCTGGGTTTGTCTATGCAGTAGTTGTGGGCATATTTGCTTTCTAACCGGTCTGTGTTACGGACAGTTAAAAGGTTGATACAGCAATACATGTGTGTGATATATCTTACAAATAGTCACGTCTGGCAGAGAGGGCTAGGCTAGGCAGTACAGTGTGGACGCTTTCTTCACACAGCTGGATTTCAGAGGCTTGCTCTAAAGGTCAAGGATTCTATTTATGAAAGTAGCTAATGATGTCATTAGTGCTGCTGATAACTGCAGTAGCATGTACGCTCTGAGGAAAGAGTAGGCTCAGTGGTACGTCATGAAGAGAGCCTGCCCTTGGGAAAATATTTCTTAAATGCTTTCGTGTTTCAGAAGTGCTGGAAGTACTGCGTTAAATGTGTGTTTGAACTAGACTGATGTAGGTTCTCTGACGCGGTTTCTCAGCCTGTGGTCCCTGTGTACACTGGTTATAGTTGGAAACCGGGAAGGCATGCAGTCCTGGCTAGTTAGGGCAAAGACACACAAGTGTGAGCAGATTGTGTAACTCCTCTTTATATTTATAAAATTAGGATAATATGAAGTTGTCATGTCAACAAATGCTGTAAGGGTGAGTTAATTAAGCTTGATCACTGCAAGGGTGTTAGCATGACCTATAATACAACTGTAAGATGTGGTTATGCTCAAGTCCTGTTACCGATCTTTATTTTCTTTAAGGTGTGTTTTGACTGCGGAGCAAAGAACCCTAGCTGGGCAAGCATAACGTATGGAGTTTTTCTCTGTATTGATTGTTCAGGGACCCATCGATCACTTGGTGTTCATTTGAGTTTCATTCGGTAAGTATATAAGTTTGTATATTTTTATAGTAAAAATGGCATCTTTTAATTTTTTTGTTTGTTTGTTCAGATACCTGCTCAGAGAGGAAAACCCATTCTTCTCTCAACTACTGATTCAGACCTTTTTAATGTTTGTATTGGCTTTGATGTATCTGGTAGCTGCTTGGGAATTTGGTAAATAGATAGGGTTCAGCAGAATTTGTACCATGCACCCATTCCCATTACCTTCTTGTTGTGTTAGTAGCGCGCATTTGTTGGCAGGTCTGTTTCTACATTGGAGATGATGAAAATGAAGAACGGAGTAAGCATGTTGAAGTGTTTTATCATTCCTCCACATCAAGACTGAGGCAAATATTAGTTTATTATCTTCAACAGTGTTACAGTGTATTGATCATAAAGCTAATCTGACCCCCAGCAAAGCTAGTTCAGAGAGCTAAGTAGCGTTTTGCCAGTTTTGCTTCCTGAAGCAGTTCATGATGGTGTTACCTGACTGCTAGTACTGGGGTGGTGTAAAGGGCTACCCGTTTTGGCAGCTGTTTAGCTCGGTCAATCATTCGGTGCAGTAAATCTGCACCCTGACCTTGTCACATTTCAGGTGAGTATCCTAACTGATGGCCTGTGGGCCTTTTTGGCCTAATAAATAATTACATATTTGAAATGGAAGGTTCTGCTTGAGGTGAGTGAGAGCAATGTGTCCAAGAGTGGATTGCAAATAAAAGCAGCCATTTTCCATCAACTAAAATTCTTCCTCTGCTGCCTTTTCACTGTATACAAGAGCATTACGAGAGGCCTCTAAAGAATCCACTCCTAATGATCACAGTCTTAATTCTCCTTATACTTACTGAGCCCCAAATTTTTGTTGTGATATGACACGCAAATTGTCACTTTGTCCGTTACATGCGATTGTCATCTGCTGTTGACAGAGTTAAAATGTGATTCCTGAAAATGTATCTTACTGGTGCTTTTTAAAAGGGAAAACCTGTCAGCCAGAGGGTGCATTTTTTTCAAGCTTTTACAGTTTGAAAAACTGTGGCAGTTCTACATGGCTTTATTAATTTGTTTTGCACATAGCGTATTGTCACAGATTTTTTTTTTTCTATAGATGCCTGTTTTTCACATTACAAAAAAAAAGGGGGGGAGAGAAACACTTTACAAAAAAAAAAAGGGAAGAGAGATTTTAAATGGCTTTGAAGATAACATTAAAAATGTTTCCTTCTATTTAGATCTACAGAACTGGATTCAAATTGGTCTTGGTTTCAACTGAGATGCATGCAAGTTGGAGGAAATGCAAATGCTGTATGTACTCCTGAGAATTTGCTTTGCACATTGAAGCTTGTTAGGCTTGGAAGCTATTGTCTGTCCTTATCGACTCGCATCTTGGACATATTTTTATTTTTCCAGTCCATATCTCTCTTCCCCCCCCCCCCCCTCTTGTTTTTAAGAATTCCTTTGAATGCTGATTTCATCCTCCATACTTCTTGCAACTTTTTCATCTTGGTATAATCTGGAAATGTTTTATTTTTTTCTTACAAGTCATTAATAAAAATCACTGAAAAGGCCAGATCAGATTCCTCGTCAATACGTGTCTAATGTAACAGGGAAACCTTGACAGCTGCTGAAAGATGGCTTTCCAACAGCTTGTAAACCTAGCTTATGAGTATCTTCCTGTGACTGTGTTTTCCTTACATGGTTTATGAAAATATTATGCCAAAAATCATGTCACTGTCAAAAGTCACACTGAAGTCGAGATCTGACTTATACCTGAGGTACAACTGAAGTCACGATAAGACATGCTACACTGTCAGAGAGGGAATAGCAGTGCTTTGGTTTGGGCCACTTCATATTGGCTGTCACTTTCAACTTGATTTTTTTATGTACTTACGAATAAGTTTGTTACACAATATTTTTGTAAATTGAAGTTATGTTGACTGCTGTATTGTTCTCAATCTCCTTTTAAAAAGAGGATGTTTTCCTTTGTCAACTCTTTTGGAATCTTGCTTGTTTTTGCATGTTTTTTTCAGATTGACCATCAACAACTGAGATTGCTTCCCTAAGTTGACCCATCCTGCAACCACCATGCAACTTCCCTAAGCAATTTCTGCTTTTCTTCTAATTCCCTGAATGCTTACCCCTTATCTTTCTTCATTTGTGCTTTGTCCTTAATGTTGTTTCTTTTAAGAAACTTCACCCAAACTTGCTTTCCACAGGCTTTTTCTTAACAATTTTCTTAGCAATCTGCTTTCCTTAAGTCTAACACTTTAATATTCTGCTGGTTTGTTTTTTTTTTCCTATTTCCATACAAAAAATTATTAATTCAGGATCGTTATTATTTATCTTCCATTTCTGCATTTTCCAATCAAACCTTTTTCTTTGAATAAGGCATTCAGCAGGTCACTGCCTCTGTCTTACAGATCTGAGCGGTTGCATGGTGTCCTCTCCCTCTTTTTCTTCTGCCTGTCCTTTCTAAGTTACACCTTTCTGTCTTAATACTGCCCTTGAGTTTCTGTTATGCCACTTAGTACATAAAAATCACAGTTTTGGCTAATCAGAAGAAAGAGATTTTGCATGAAAAATATTTTCTTTTTTAGCCAAAGGCTTAAAAGCTTTGGTTAGACAATATAAACTTTGCTATGCAAAGGGTTTAAGGCAGTTGGAAAGAAGAGACGGCAAAGTTTGAAAAGTACTTCAGTTAATCTTAGAAAGTATATTACCAGAAGAATAACAGTAAACCTTTATTATTTAATTTTATGAGTTTTTGTCTTTCTGTTTGGATGTCACTGTTTCCTATCATACATTGTACCAAGAGGTGATATATACCCATAGCCACTCCTCAAATACCTCAAATTCACTAAGGCCTGTTTTGGATTGCCTAGGAAGATTAATACCTGAACCTTTAAAGACCAGTTTAGTAAAGTGTCTAGACATTTTAAAAAGTAAAATTAACATTTTTCTTCTAATTGCATTAAAAAAAATTCCCTTTTTGTTTCAATTAAATGCCAAATTCTATTTTTACTAACTACTGTTTAGAAGCACTATCAGATTAACATTAATCCTTTGTATTCTATAATTGCCTGATGATGCTGAGTCTTGGCTAACAGCAGTCCCGAGCTTCGTAGCTGTGTATCAGATTGCTAGAAAATCTGAAATGTTAATTCCTTTTATTTTCAGAACAAATCTCTCTGATGATTGGAATTAGGGCTTACAAAAAAAAGCTCTGATATCAAGTTCATAGGTGTATATAATTAAATGCAAAAATGCAGTCTTTTTGGCATCTGTGATGTTCAAGACTTTCTGTTGTAATCGCTGAAGTGACTGGCATTATCTCTCTCCTGCATGGTTGTTGCTGAATTTTTATATGAAGCCTGGTACTTGTATGCTAGATTTATGCTTTGCAATTGCAGCATATGAGGTCATAACCTTAGGTTATCTAGACTTGCTGATCCTATCAGAAACTTGTTTATTATTTTTTACTGTAATAGTCTGACATGTTCTTCCATGCAAGAATGTATGATATGATTTGCTAGTCAATTATAGGTACTGAGAAAATGATTTTTTTTGTTGTTTTTTTATCTTTCAAACACTTGTGGAACTCTGATATAAATGTATTGATTTGCTTTTGTTTTAAGATCCTAAATCAGAATAAAATTTTTCATTTACATATTTATATTTTTTTATAAATACACAAGCATATAAATATATATGGGTACATATATATGTGCATACACACTTTTCTTTTGAAGGAAGACCATTTTTATACAGTCATTTTGATGCTATTGAACATACATTGTTCTCTCTAGCATGCTAGAGATGAAGCCAAGCAATGCTTTTTAGAGTATCAGGAGTGTCCTTTGAAGCACAGGTATTGGCAATCAATTTTACCTCTTCCTTTCTACACTTAATTTCAGAACTAGGATTCTTTGTATATGATGGCAAGCTTGCATTTGTATATGCTTTTAACACATCCCACTAATGTATTTGTTTTTTCTGTTGTTTTATTTATATGTAAAGAGGTTGCCAGAATGGAGTTTTCTTTTTATTTCGGAAATACACATGGACTTCATAATTTAAAAGATTACATTTAGGTAGAGGAGCACAGTATTTTGCTGCATTGCGATATATTTTTATGTTAAATGATGTTAGTTTTCAAACCTGTTTCTCATAGCATTTTCTGTGTTCTGCTTCATAGTCTGCTTTTTTCCATCAACATGGATGCACAACAAATGATAGCAATGCAAAGTATAACAGTCGTGGTGCTCAGCTTTACAAGGAGAAGATTAAATCTCTTGCAACACAGGCAACAAGAAAGTATGGTACTGATGTGAGTAGTGTGTGTCCTGTGTCATTCAGATTTCTGAAAAATTTTGTCTTCTTTCTCCCTAGAGTCATTTTAAGTTTCTAATTAGTAATGCAAAAGATTATCTGTCTTGGGGAGGTACTGGTACACATTGCAGTGAATAGGCAAGCTGGGGAGTAAACTACTTGTAGCTTACCTTTTTTGTTTGGAAAAAGAATATTGAGATAGAGCTCAACTGGGTATTTCAGGATCATTTCTGCGTTATTCAAAATAGTAATTTTTAGCATTTGCAGTAACTTATAGGAGTTCTAGGGAGAAACTTCAGGTATTCTACAAAATGGAAATTTGTTTGTTTGCAGGTGTGCTCCAAAATTACATTAGTGGTATTGCATAACAAAAATGTCAGCACTTCTCCGTGAACGATGTAGTGGTTTTATTTTTGCTTATCTGGAACTGAATTATTATTGAGAAGTACAGCATGTAAAAATGTAAAAGTGCTAATAGAATTAACTACAAAATATTTGTACTTTGGGATTTGATTTGAACAGGTAAATAAATGTGTGGTTTTGCTTTTTTCCCTACAAAAATAATATTGGAAAAATTGGCAGGTTTTATATGTCCTGAACTTGTTGTTCTCCATAAAAATGCTGAAACAGTTCATGCATACTGTCAAAACATTGTGAGGTTGCTGACAGGAAGACGTTATTAGAAAAATATGCAGAATTAGTTTGCTGAGGTGTTAAATAAGTTTGACAACAGTTCTCTTCTGCATACACAGAAAGCATGCTTTGATTGTTTAATTCAGCTTGTTAAAGTCCATGACTGATTCATTTGAAGTTGATCAGATGAGTGGGAATTAAAAGAAACGCAAGAAAGCTTCATTTTTTTTCTAATCTATGCATCAAATTGCATGAAATTTAATGGATTGTAATTATGCTATATTATAAATGTTATAGACAGTATAGTTCACATCACTAACTTCGGAGGATATTTCTTTTGACTTACTAAACAGCTTTAGACATAAAACGTGTTCAAGTAAATATAATATACCACGTGCATTTAAGTTGAGGGTAAGTTCCCCAAATGACACTTTGAAGAACTGTGATTATCTTGCTTCAATTACAGATTCCACCCAATTGTTTGATATTAATTATGTATTTTTTATTTAAAAAAATTAGTAAATATATTTCTTAATTATATATTGCAAACGTAAGTGATTATGTGCTATCTAAATTGCTGAAGTAAATTATTCAGATAATTCGATTTAGTACCAACCATCCCCTCCCCTGTCACATTTTAAAAAATTTCTTCTCTAACTTACTGGTAGAGTCAATTGTTGAATGATGAGGTAAGCTTGTTGCACATTCAGTAACCTTTTTGACAGAGGTAATTCTTTTTGGTCATGTATCTTTTGCACGTAGTAGGAAGAACCATGAGAAATTATTTGCCTGTGAGTAACCTTGGAGTGCAGATCACAGGTTATAGTCCTGTCCTGCACGATGCTAAGAACGATCTGTGGCACTGCGGGCCCTCCAGCCTGCCCTGAGATCAGGCATTGCTCAAAGCTGTTAGCGTCTTGCAAAACTGTGCTTTAAGTGTAGCACAGGTTTGAGGACTCTCTGACTAGGTGGGAAAATTCGTCAGAGTACCAGGCCACACTGGTACTATTCTGAAAACTGTTTCCAGTGACTGCTAGTGTTATGTTTTCAGGTTTTTTTGCTTTGGGCAAAGTAAGAATATTAGAGAGAAAATACCTTATATGAGAATATGAAAAACCTTACTTATTATAAAGGTCTAGTGATACTAAATATTGATAGTATTATTGTAGCAGAGCTTATACTGAGCATTTTGTTAGGAAGGAAATGGGTAATGTGAAGGAACACATCAAAGATGTATGAAATAAAAAAAAAAAGGAATGTCATATATTGAAGCTTGAATAAATTTGTAAGGAAAAATTATGTACCAGGAAAAAAAAGATCACAGAAATTTTAACCTGGAAAAAAAAAAGTAGTTATAAGATTAGTGCATTTGAAAAAAATATATTAATGGTGTTGTCCTGTAAAATTCTCTCGCTTTCTCTCCTAATTCTAGCTGTGGACAGATGGATGTGGAATGCCACCTGTGTCACCTCAAAACAAAGAGGAAGACTTTTTTGCATCCCATGTTTCTCTCAAGGTATAGATTACCTGTATTTAATTCTTGCTAGCTTTCTAAACACTTAGGTTAACTGTGTGCTCTATGATGAAGATTAAACCCTGAAAGAAAACCTCACAGAGAAAGGGTAGGTCAGTGAGTTAACATTTATCTGCTTTTCCTTCTGTGGGTCTCAGAATTCTTCCTGGATGTGAACCACTTTCTAAGGTGATAATTTAGAATGACCCAAATAGTAGCTAAATGTGGAATGAAACTATGGTTTTTTTGTGTGCATACAGTTCCACTTGGACTCATGATTCCTTGCTTGGGAGTGCTCTGATTTAAGTATACTATGTGATAACTTTGGTTTTTAATCAGTGAAGTTTAATGGTTCTTAAAACATTTGCTAAGCAGAAGCTTTTTTTCTTCCTCCAGAATACTTGCATCCTCTTTGAAAATGTTAAAGTAGCTTTCTGAAGACTATGGCTACTGTTGGTTTTCATTTTGGTTTTTGTTGTATTTGTGAGGTTTCAAAAATGGTGCATTTTAAAGGGAAATTCAGCCTTTTTGCTATTTATTTGTTTTATTTTAGGAACTTCTACTTCAGCAAATATTTGAATGTCTTATAAAAATTAATTTCAGCATCTTCGAAACAGTGAAAGAGTATTTACATTTTACAGACTGGGAACATTGTTGTATTACTCAGAAATGGTCATTGCCAAGACCAAAAAAATCAGTTATTGTGAATTCTAGTCTAGTGTCTTCACCAGAAGATCATCTGTCCTGATAGTAGAAAAATAAATGGAATATTTCTGTTTGCAAAAGGCAACTTGGAAGAATGCTTGCAGTTGAGTGGGAAAAGCATAAACTGAGACAAGCTAAAGAGAAAGAAGTTTAAGCAGAAAAGTGTTGTAAATATTTTTGTGGTTGAGGACAAGAAGTAGGAACTTGATACAAACCCTCTTAAGAGAATGTATGGGTAGGATAAATTAAATTTTCACAGCAAACTTTTCGGGTAGCTGCAAAGGCAGGAGGTTAGAGACAAGCGGTCTGGGTACCTCAGGGCAAGAGATTATTTGGGTATGGATGTTTTGAGAGAGATGTCAGGAAGTTTTGAGATTGAATAAACATGAACTGGCAGTGGCACAGCACTGGTGGAAAAGATAATACTAAGCTGATATTGTTGTGACCAGGTCACAAACCTGCCTGTAGGGGAGGATGTGTCTGAGGGAAGTGGGAGGACTCATGAGGAGGACTTGGGAGGACTGCTCACAATCAAAAATTAAGTGTTAGAAAATTGGAAGTGCAAGAGCTTAGCATGGGGAGAAGGCTTGGTGATTATATGTAAATAAATGATCCAGATTTCCTGTACTGTATTACTGTTATGAATAAAGACAATTAATAGCCAGCATACAATAAATAAACCTAAAGTACAATTAAAATGCATATTATTTTTTGGATGGTAAACATACTGAAATTCCTGAGAGGGAAATACAGGTGCTCAGGAGCGGTTTGAAACGAGCTCGTTTTTAATAAGGGTAGGCATTTCTTGTAACTTTAATAACTGCCCTTCTGGGAACAGGTTTTAAACCTAGAAGCTGTAGTCATAAGAATCCAATATTAAGTAGTCAGTGATGCTTAGGCAGTCTTTGAGCTTAGTGCTTGTATGTATTTGCTGTATTCTATTTTGTGTGCATTTTTGATTTTATAATTTTTTTCAAGGCAAAGAATACAGAGTGGGTGTTATCAGAGCCAGACCCAGTTTCTCTACAGCAGAAAACTTCAGAAAATATTCCAGAATGCTGTGAAGGTACGACTGAATTTTTGTTAACAATAAGCTGCATCTTTCTGGTAGTCTCTTTGTTTAGGCTCTTTTTACCCTACTTTAATAGTTAAATAACCTAACCATGCTAGTAATGCAAGAATTTTGGAGAGGATGGACTTTTAGAAGAGTTATGGTAGAATGTGTGGGACTGCATGTTCCTTCAATAATGTTTAATAGAAATCCAAATTAAAATTTGATTCAAAAGATTCCAGATGAATTTGGGTGCCTGCTGTTCTTTTAGTAACTGGTAAAGCTGTGATAGAAATAACACATTACACTATATGTATCAAACAGTACCCTGAGTACAGTGAGTTGTGTTTTGGCATTTTAAGCATTCTAAAGAGCCTTCTGATGTTCTTACCCTTGTTATTCATTATGTTTTAGGACCAGATCATGGACCAAGTGTTGATTGCCTTGGTACATCACCAAAAGCTGCATTAGGTAATGAGTGTAAGCGGAAGAAGATAGCAGCCAGTATAGTGTGCTTAAATATTCATTTGTACAGGGAATATATGACTGGGAAGAGATGTGGAATTCTTACTTTACTATCAGTGTGCATGAGTTAGTTGAAACATCTGAATTTGTATTACAACTTCTTCTGTTAAACAGTGTACTCCTTCTAAGAAATCAATTTTAGTCAGTGTTCTTCTGGGTTTATCTATCTTATCTTAGCTGACCTGATGAATTTAAATGCTACAGGTAGCACACCTAATAAAGGTGACCATTAATGCTTTACACCTCCTGTTAGACTGCTTTAAGTTCTGCATTTAAAGCACATGGGTGAAATAGAGCATTGTGCTGTGATTAATAGCCTGTTACTTATGTTAAGCAAACACATCTTGTACTAATAGTTAGTCTTTCTATGTAGATGCAGTTTTGGCTCCCTTTTCAGAAAACTGAACACAAAAATTTAGACTAGAAAAATCTTGTATTTGTAATACAATATCTTCAATGTCCAGAGTCTTAATTTACTTAACACTGAAGAGTGTATCATACTATAAGTAAGTAAAAAGAAGTTGAGGAAAATAGAATAGAATAAAATACATCAGTGATTTATCATTTTGAGGATCATCCTGCAGGAGCAGGTTTCTGAGAGTAAAGAGTATTGATTCTCAGCAGCACAGGGGTGGTAAAGAAGTGGTGGCTGGGACTAACTCAGTACTTCAGGAAGATATGGTCGTCTTCACTGTTTTATATTCACTTGGTTGGGTTTGGTTGTGGTTTTGGGGGGTTTTTTTGAGAGCTGGAGACTAGGAAAAATAGTTAACTGCATACACTTCCTGGTTTTCTCATTTGTATCTTTAACACATGTTGTCATAAAGCAAGGGCTTTTCTTGTTTGTTTTGGACATCACAAGTTGTATCTTCTATGAAGAATCTCTGTCCTGTGTATGCCTGTTTCCAACCAAATTTCAGCTCGAACCAGTTTTTCTCTATATACAAGCATTCAATAGGAGTTGTTGATTGAAAACTTCTGATTGTGGGAGATTTACCTGGGCTCAGGGTAGCTGTCAAGAAGGCACAATACAGTGTCTTACAGAATGTAGTGAGTCCTACTAGGGTCTCATTAAAAATATCAAGATTAGGAGTTGTGTCAGACCATGCAGAGCAGAACATAGGTTCATTTCTATGTTTCAAGATTTAATACAAAGCATTAAGACGGGGACTTTCAAACTTTATGTATAAATCTAGACTCCCAATACTGTACTTAGGCAATTGAACAAATCTGTTCAATCTAGTGATAGAGTATGTTGTCCCCACTGATAATGCTTGTGATTTTGTTTATGATGATACAGGTATGTTTTATCTGTATCATTGGTGGGTTTAAACATAGCCAATACCTTTCTATCCAGGAAACAATTCGTCTTGGAAATGGTATGGGATCAGGTGGACCTCTAGTCTGATTCAGAATAGCAAGTCCTGCATTCTTGGTCTGTTTACTGGCAGGTATCCACAACTGAAAACTGAGCTGTAATTTTATTCCTATTGTATTTGCAAGAGATGCCGTATCCTCCAACAGAGGCAGTTTCCCACATTTTCTTGGAGATATTCACAGTTCTGTTCCCTGTAACTCATTTAGTATCTCAGTCTCTTAGTGCAGAAACTGTTAAAATAAATTCCAAAAACTATTTTGAGGCTGATATTGTGGAAATTATCTTCTGCAGTTCTGGAATTAATGAAATTGTATGTCAAGTAATGTACATTTAACCCTTGCAGACAACACCACCTTCCTAAAAAAGAAGCCAAATCAAGCTAAGAAGGGGGTAAGTGTATATAAATAATGCATATTTTTAACTGTATTATAGATCTCTAGAAATATGTAGATTGCAATATGGAAATGTATCATGTAAGTTAGCACTAAACAGTACTTGCATCGGTAACAATTTATGAAACTAAAATGGAATTGAAAACCATTTCTATATCAAAACATTCAGTGGTCTGTTTGAAAATGGATTACTGTTAAGATGAATTTGTCTAACAGGTTACTGTTATTATGTAGTAGCGTGCTTCAGATCTGTGGGTTGTTTTCGGATCTCAGATAAATTCTAAGTCTGTTTGCATGTATATTGCTCAGTGAACTGTCTAGACGTCCACATGCATATCTGAGTGTCATTTTCTTTGTGCTGTCTGGACCTGAACAGCAGGTGATATTTTTTCAAAAATGAGTAAAATAAAAATGTCAAAGCATATATTGATGTCAAGATCTGTATCCCACTTCTCTTCAGTTCTTCTCACAACCGTTGTCCCTGTAACTCTGCTGGTGCCCTGTAACCTTTCTTCTCACTTGCTGATACTGGGTTGCAGGGCTTCTTCAGGCTTTCACCTAAGTTGGTTGGCACTGAGATCTTTTTGTAGCAAATCCTGAAAATAGAGGGAGTTCCAGTAGCACTTTTGAGTGGCTAAATGTGCATGTGTGGCGTAATCTGTCAATACAAAGTGAGTTTGAGACATTCAGACCTGTATTTCTGGAGCAGTCCTTATCTCGTACCACACAGCACTATGGTATTTGGTTGTAGTTATAGATAACTTGCAGCTGCATTCAATTCAAGATAGGTTCAAGATAGTTTACAGACTTATTTCTGTATGGGGACTTAGCACTTTCTTAGGCATCTGGTCTCTGTAAAGAAGGCATGAGAGAGTTGAGTATGTCAGAATGATGGTTCAAGGAACCTGAAAACTGAGTAAGACAGCTCAAGTTAACTCAAGTTAGCTAGGAAAAGCTAGGGTTTGAATGTATGGCTCTTGAGGCCCATGAAACTAGCCCTAATATTACGCTATTAGGGTGATAATATGTTACAGAGAGTCACTTCTTTTAAGTCTGGGCTGTTGTATGGCAAAAGATTTTGAAGGTTTGTTGGAGCAGATTAATTTAGATTGAAACCTATTATTTCTTGCTCCCACTAGAGGGCCCTAATACGCAAGAGGAATTTCTTACTTTAAGTGGTATATGCAGGTATGTTCCCTTACAGCAAGAACAACATAACTGGGTTCACAGATGCACATACAGTTTGTGAACTGTAGTGTCAGAGCCTAAAACTGTATGTACATAGACCAGAGCTTTTACATGAAGACTTTAAAGTGTTAAAAGGTTAAGGGAAATGTATTGTGAAAATTAATATTGCTGCAGTGTTGCTGATGAGGAACTAAACACACAGGAGACTAAGAACAGCAGTTTGAGTGCTGTGCCACCATCTGAATCAGCATCATTGTATCTATTCGTATTTGTAGTATTAAGTGTTTTCAAATCTTTGATAATCAGAATGAAAGAATATGTATCCCTGTATTGAAGTAATATGAACTAGAAATAGCATTATTTTAAAAGAACGAGTGCAAAACTGGAACCTCTCAGCTGATGTGTTTATCTAGAAAAAGTTTACAATGCTTTGTCACATGCAAAGGCTAATCATGCATATAAGTATATACAAAACTTGTGTATTGCTCTCCTACCATAAATCAGTAAATACCTATGTACATGTTTATTAAAAATATGAATAAATCAATACTTAAGATAACACAGTAGCACTGGCCAATGAGAACTAAATCAAGAATCTTTGCAACTTCTAAATGTAAATTGTGAATTAAGTGAATGAGCACCAAAGGGTTCCATTGCAACAAATTTTGTTGTTATTCCTATGCAACAAAATCATTATTAAGAAACTAAAGTTGTGCTATATATTATAATATTTATTTGAACATGCCAACCTCTGAACAATTAAAACTATAATAGTTTCGTTACCCTGAGATGGTTGACTGCAGAGCTAAATAAATTTGTAAGACTTAGAAGGAGCGTGTAGAGGCTCAAAACATGAAAAAATATTTTCTCTGCTCCAGATTTTCATTGTTGTTTGCATATGCTCCCGAACAGTGTATAGTGTTTGCTGTTGCATTCAAAGTTGACTGTTAAGTCAGTTGAGGTGATTGTCTCAGTTATAATGTTGGGGCTTTTGTTTTTATTTTTCGATAAATCAAGCTTGGTGCCAAAAAAGGTGGTTTGGGGGCACAAAAAGTGAGCAGCCAAAGCTTTAATGAGATTGAAAAACAAGCACAAGCTGTAGATAAAATGAAGGAACAAGAGGATCTTCATAGCACTAAGAAAACTGAGAAGGAAGAGCCACTGTAAGTATGAATTATATATACAATGGTAAACCATGAAGCCTAATTTCACATTAATGAAGTAATTGTCAACATTTTAAATACTACCAGAGATTAGGTCATGCAAATAAAACTTCAGTTCTTGGTTTAAAAAAATAACAAACAAATGTGGATGAGGTGGGCCAAACAGTAATTCTGCCATTGCCCTTTTTCTTTTGCCATTAAGTATATGTTTCTACAGTTGATGATTTACTGTAGAAATAGCCAAACGCTATCTTTAAAAATAACCTTAGTGTTATTCTTATTTAACACAGAAAATTAGGAGTCATTCTACTGATACATGTGAATAAAAAGTGAAATAAATCTAAAATATGTTAAATTTAAGTATTATCACAGAAGACTCTTGCCTCTTGAACTTTCTTTACCCCATGCTAGTTACCTAGTTTATTTTGGTGTAGTGAACTGAATACTGTTTGAAACAGTCTTTCTAAGAGCATAGGGAACATACAAATACTCAGCTCAGGGCAATAGTTTCTATGCTGAAGGCAGGGGGGAATTTAAGTATGGCTAGAATCATCTGCTTAAGTTTCAGCTGTTTTATACTGGAACTGCCTTCATTTTCACCAAAACCCTTTGAATATTTTTGTCTGAGGCCTCAAATCTGTTAGTCCATCTTAATTAATAAATACTGAACCCTAAAGCTCAGAGGGTGCTGTTCTTGGTTCCTTCCACTACATTTCTCTGCTACACGTTTTTGATTTCTAACATTTTGTTAGTTGTCATCAAAAGTAGACTATTAAAGAGTTGGTTAGTGTACACTTTTACTGTTGTAAAGTTTAACATCCTCTCAAGTGCTAAGATGCATCATTTTTATAACCTATTGAGAAATTTTCTGAATTATTACATAATTACAGGATCAGTTGGAGCTCATAGTACCAAGCTCTTTGGTCTGTAATCTCCTCCCTACTCCTTTTGCTCACTTTTATGTAGCCTCTGCAGAAACAGATGTTTTGCGTGCATTGAAAATATTAATCACAAGGGAATAATTTATTTTTTCTGAAGTATTTTTACCACAAAGTCATGCTTTTCAGTGCTTGCCAAAAACTACCTGTAGAGTGACTCGGAGGAATGGACTACTAAATAACAAGAAAAAATGATTGTTCATTATTATTTGTTATTATTCTTTAATGATATTATTCAGTTTGGAAGAAAGTCCCAAGTAGTGATTTGGGTTTTGTCTCAGAAGTGTATAAATCTGTATAGATCCAAGGCAACCTTTACTGTAAGGTCGCTACAAGCTTTCTGCAGTGGCCGGAATCCTCTAGAAATGTCTGCAAACATGAGAGGTGCACATACACCTCAGTTTATAGATCCAATCCCAATAGAGGCAAGATAACTGCATTTCCCTTGAGATTAATTTTTTTTGATTTTTAACTGTAGATGGCAGTATATACCAAAATTAAAGAAGGGTGAATACTTTTAAAATTGCATTTGCTTCCAACTAATTTGTGTGGCGGTTTTAATTTTAAAAGTTTGAGTAATGACCTTTAGTAAATTAACTCGGTGTGGCTTTGTTACGTGGTGGGAATTGAAGCGATGCTTTTATAGTCTAGTACTTAGAAAGAGTCCTGAGGCTTAAAACTTAAAATGCGATTTTATAATTGGTAAACAGTTTCTTTATTTTCTGCTGTGCACTGACAAGAGAATAGGTAACTGGAGTTACTTTAAAAAAAATTGATCAGTATCCCCATTTGTTTTAATCAACAGCAAATAAGATTTTCATAAAACAGATTTCATAAGTAGAAAGATTAGCAGTCTACCTTAAATTGCTGGGTAGATTTTATCAGTAGTGGTTTCAAGTTGAATTTTGGAGAACATTTTCAATTTTCTGTGTAACAGTTGGTCCTAAACTGTAAGAATTGATTTAAAACATCCCTGAACATACTCTGTGCTTTGAAGATGTATTTTTCTGATTTTATTGGTTTCAGAAGTCATTCCACAGATGCATCCTGGTTTGTGTCTGACTTTTATTGTTATAAGCATCTAAACATAAGATGTAGTGATTTTTTTTAGTCCTGGCTCCAAGTCCTTTGGAAAGCCCCAGTCAAAGGATACCTAATCATCGCAAGATTGTGATGGCTCTCCTCCTTTTTGAAATGCCTCGTCAGCGGAGGAGTGATGTCTCGTTCCTTATAGCAGGCTGGTACTTACATCCCTTGTCTGTGAAGGAGATGACTAGATGCTGTGCCCTTTTCGTTCTGACAGGTTCAGCCACACAGCTCCTGTCTTGCAGGAGATGCACTAACCAGCAGGGTATGAACTTTGGTAGGGGCATCTTGTACTCTCGGTTAAAGTTAAGTCAGTATGCATCGGACCAGAAAAAATCAAGCTCGGAAGAGCCTGTTAGTAATCAAATAGTTAGGAGAGACACTGGAAGAAAATACTTCTTGGTCAAAAACTTGTCTTTTCATTCCTGCTTCTGCACAAAATGGATGGAAAGTTACAAGGGATTTTCAGACTTATATACTTCCTTTCTACTTGCAGCAGGATGTCTACCAGCAGCATCCCAAGTCTCATTTACTTTTCTTCTGATAGTGTTCCTTTATACTTTATGCCAGTCACAACTTATGAATTAAAATATTGCTTCATTGCTCATTCAAGTTACTATTTGTGTCCTTTTTAAACTAACAAATTAAGTTTAAGCAGTGTTTCTACAATTCTGTAATCAGGATTAGAAACTTCTGTCTCTGCTACACTGGTATTACTGGAAAATAGTTAAGATTGTTTTGAGGTATAGGAAGGTTCATGGCATCTCAGAAAGACAGCTTACTGTACCTAAACTGTGAGGATGTTTCAGATGAGAAAATGTGTTGCCAGCTGTGCAGGAACTGATAAGTTTTGGATGCTTCAAAGTTTCCGTAATACAGAGTATATTCCATTTTGGGAGTACAAAGACTCTCTCCCCTCTTCTGAGACACCTTTTGGGGCATAGGGAAGGGCAGCATCAATGTAGTGTGATCTGCCTCTAGCACTTGTCTCATGAGTGTATGTATAGCAAGTGTTAAAACCAGTAGGAGCATGCAGGGAGTGAGGGGAGGGAGACACAGCAGGGCCAAGCTGTGCATTAGGGGAAAGCATTATTCGTATTATATCATGAATGCCACAGTACTTGAGTATGTCAGAGTTGGATAATTTTGACAATTATTTGGTGTCATATAGGGTTAGGACTGTGGAAAAAAGACTCTTCCAGGTTGACTTAATGGTGATGCAAAACTCCATCCTGAACTTTAGCGGTAGCATGTTTCACATTTGTTTTGAAAAAGACTACCTGCTCATACACAGGCTGGGGTACTGTTTAGACAGGCTCCTCTACTGGCTTTCTCCCATCCTTATAGTTGGCATTTAATCCAATTAATATTATTTTCAGTAAACACAGAACATACAAAATACAGTGCTACAATATATATTGTTAATTTTCTACCAATATTATTGGGTTGGGCTTTCAGTATAGCATTTTACAGTTATATGTTAACTGCATGTTTTGTTCTAGCGTATCATCTTTACGGTTGGCCTACAGAGATCTTGATATCAAAACAAAAGAAGAAAAGTTAAATCTATCTGGTAAGAAGAAAAATGAATTGGAGAGACTTGGCATGGGATTTGGCAGCAACAGAAGGTATGTGAAGTTCTATAAACTGTCTTTAAAATACTCTGTGGCTTTATGCAGTTATCCTTCATTTTGCTTAGGAAATGAAAAAATATACTAAAGTATGTTGTGGAAACTTAAACAATATCATAAAAGAATCTAGTATTTGTCAGGGGGAGGAGGCAGGTTTGCTTCTGATAGATTTAAGTTCTAACCTGCCAGACAGGTGTTAACCTAAATTGTAGGATGTCTGTAGGATGTTTGCCTCCATTAGCTGACTCTGAGGAAGGTAGTCAGGATGTTTTCAGTGAACACTACCAACCTAAGTATAGTCTGTCTTTTACAAGCCAAAACTCTAAAAAGTCACATTGCTGTGTTTTCCAGCTGTTGGAATGGTCTGTGTGTTCAGAAGTCCTGTCACTACTTCAGAGAACGACAGTTGAGTTTTCCAGGGCCTTTTTTTTTTTTTTTTTTCCCCCTCCTTTATTCTTAGATGTTTGTGTAGCTTGGGTTTTATCAGCAAGCTTCAGAAACTAGATTTGGGCTTTCATTTCTTTTTTTTTTAGGGTGTGAGCTTTGTCATCTCTTTACATACTTATTTTCTTCCTGTCCCCAGTGGCATTTCTCACTCAGTCACCTCAGATATGCAAACAATAGAGCAGGAAACACCTGCAATTGCAAAGCCGAAGAAAAAGTACACTGATGATGTAGAAGACTCATATTTCTCTTCAAGTTCAAGGTAATGTGTAAGCTTTTTATTTTGAGTGGGGGCAGAAGTATACGCAAGTTATGTATTCAAGTATACACATATATTTGGAACTTACGAGCAAAACAGAAAACATTGGACATGTCTACACACTTAGGATTTTTTCAGGGGACATCTGAATCAGGAAAGTTGTGGAATAGTTGGCCTTACCTCAATGACAGATGTATTTATAAAGAAGAGCTACTTTTTCTGAGAAGGTAGTCTGAATTATGGGTTTACAGGTTTTGTCTTTTTTAGGGTCTAGCCTCTACTTTTACAGACAGTTGCCATATAAGCTTTTATTTACTGTATACCAAATCCAATGAATTTTTGTCAGAATGACTTGTGTTTGTTCTTTTTTTTTTTTTCTTTCTTGTGGTACTGTCTTCAACTTCCAATTTAAAATTAAACAAGTATTGAAGTGCGATACTAGATATCCTACAGTTGCATGGATGCATGCCAAGTGCAAAAACTTAAATCTTTTTGAGGTATTGTGTGTTGGTTGTATTGTGTAGGTGTCTGCAGTCTTATTTGATAGACTTTTATGTATTTGAACAGAAAATGTAAGGAAAAAATAATTGACGAATTTTTGATCAGCGTATGAATGCAATGCAAATTATAAAATACTGCTGTTGGGAGGGAGAAAAAAATAATTAGTCCTACAGGCACTAATTGCAATGAAACAGCTGTTTCTGGGCTGATAGATGGCAACAGGTGTTGCTTTTATAAACTGCCTTTATTGGATTGGTGCCACAGAAATATGAAAATTTGTACCTAATTACTTGTAGACAGGAAAATAAAAACACAAAGGCCTTTGTGTCATTACTTTGTAGTGTAATCACTAGTGGCAGAAATGCAAATGTGGTACCAAGTGAACTGGCAGCAGTCTTGTAGAATAGAAAGTATCATTTCAGTGCTTCCCTATTTGTTCCTTAAAAAGAACTGTTACTGCTCTCAAATTATTCATAAGCCTACTAGCAGGCAAAGGATAAATTATGGAAGAGGCTTTTTAATGTGTTTTGGTTCAATAATTAGAAGATAAATTGTAACCTAGCTGTTCCCGGCTCTTGTTCTTCTAGTTACAGCAATAGTAGAATCTAATTGGAGTTGGTATACAAATTCATTCTCTTCAAAGAAAGTATAAAGTCAGATTGTTGGACTTCATAAGGTTTGTAAGGTGGTTGTTCTCCTTTATTCCAAGCTGTGACTTTGAAATAGAGATAAAGTAATTTTACTATCATCTTAGTCTATGCCCAAAAGCAAAATAATCATGCTGGATATTAGAGTGCTGATAAGTATCTGTAAATTAAGCAAGCTAAATGTCTCAAGGTTTATATATATAATTGAAGCCTCTCAAAATCCTTGGATTTTGATTTTTCTTTTTGCTACAATTAATAAAATCTTTATTAACATAACAATGTAAAATCTTATTTTCTATTGAATGCAGTTTTTCCTTTCTCCTCCCCCCACCCCCCGAATACTGAAGAAGTATTTTGCAAAGTTATGAAAATCTCTGGGGGAAGGATGGAGAAAATAAGTCATTTTTTATTAAAATCAGCTCTTGTAGCCCCTGCCCCATCCCATGGTTTTGATGGCCATTGTGAGATTGGATAGCTTCATATGTATATGAACACCTTGTTTGTTATTACACATCCATATGGCACTGACAAAGTTTGCTGTGGCTTTTTGTCTGTCAGGAGAGAAGGGGAGAGACTCCTGCTTTTTGTAGAAGTTCATTCCAGATCTGTCCTTGCTATTTTCTGTGTGCAGTGGTGGGAAGCTTTGCTGCTGAAGGTGTCACATTTCTTATAAACTGCAAAAACAAGCGTCCTGACTAATCATAACACAAACATGGAGAACTTTTTTTTTTTTTTTTTTTTAAAGAGTGCTTTTCACAAAATACAGATGCAGACTTCAATATCCCATGCTTGTTCTACTGAATGATTCCATACTGCTAGCCTCCTGTTGTTTTGATCATCTTACTCCCTATCCTGGTCATATCCAAACTTTAAGAAAATTTATTTAACCACAAAGGGAAATTCTTAGTCTTTGGCATTTTAATAGTGTTTTTTTCCAAGTATTTTCCATAGATGTTTAGATATGTGTAGGTAATAAAAGGGGAAAAGGTCAAGATAACATACCACCAGAATTGACAAACATGCTTCATTTTTTTCACTTTTCTTTCTGTTTGTGTTTTCCCTGCAGTTTTGATATGCAAGAGAAGATTGTCTTATAAAATTAAGACTTGCTTTTAAGAAATATGTTCTTTAGCATTGTTTTAATAAAACATGTTACAAAACTCAGAGGTACTTAATACTTGTATTAAACAAAAATATACAGAACCAGAGATGAGGGCTTTCCTTACTTTTCTGAACTGTGTTTGTTGATGCCTCAGAAAATGAGAGCAGATTCTCTGCTTGCATAGCTTACAGATTGACTCATATGGAACTGTGAGATTAGCCACCATCAGCCCCTTAGTTAGAAAACTTTACCCCATGTGGAACCACAGCGCAGTTGGACGCCATGGGTTAGTTAGGTGCTCTTGGATCTCTGGAGTGTTCAAAGTGCCTCGAAAGTTGTGGTGGCTTTTTTCATAGCTGGTATCTTAGCGTGGAGTGTCAAGAATGCCAGGCCTTTATGAGAAGAATACCTTGTAGAGTCATCATGGTGCCTTGCTCGCAGGGTCTATCCTGAAGTTTTCTTAGCGTTGCTCTTAAACCAGCCAGATATCTTGACAATGTTCTTCCCAGTGCTTTGCCTGACACTAAAGATGTAATACTTTGAAGTAATAACAACTTTGCTGGTTTTGGGCGGACCACATCTTTCAGGCAGTCCACTGCATATGCATCACCCTATCCAGCCTAAAGAAAGGCTGAACTTTTGAATCGGTTAAATACACGTGTAAAAAACCCCAAAATCCGTTGGATTCAGCTGTACAAAGCGTCTAAGCAATATTATGAAATCCAGATTATTCTCTGACAACTATCATTGTGCTGAAAACTTACTTGCTAGTGAACACTTATTATAGCAATATTTACCTAACAATATAAAATTCCCACTTTTTAAATACTTTTTTTTTTTTTGCTTCTTTTATTTTAGGTACTATGATTCTTCAGATTTGAGGAGCAACACTTTCTCTAAATGGGATGACAATTCAGATTCTTTTTGGAAGAAAGAAAATAATAGTAGAGACGTTGATATAATGTTAACTTCAAAAAGTACAGGGTTTTCAGACAGGTAAACCAAGAAAACCTAACTAATTTTTGTACAGAAAGCCCAAGTTTGTTAATATGATTTGAGTCCTGGTCGTAGTAGTGGGATTTTTTTTTTAGTCTAGAAGGAGAATTTGGCCATAACTTTCATCAGCAGTCAAGGGACTTCCTGGCTGAATTTCTTTTGTAAGCTGAATTTGCTGTTTACATTTTAAGCACTTGTCTGTTTTGCTCAGTGCTGTACAGTATATGTATTGGAGGTAATTTCCAAAGCACTTCAGCAAAAAAAGAAGTAGACAAAAGTTGTGGAGAGAAACTCAAATATTTGCACTGTTCTGAAAGCATACTTGCTTTACTTGCTTTGTTTATTGCCTAATGAACCAAAGAGAACCCAGTTACCAAATGAGTAAAACTGTAGGGTACTCAGCTTTTAGGATGAAGGTATTGAAGATACTTGCAAACCACAGGTCTGATTGTTGTGATGATAGAAAATGAATGTACTTCTTCTTTGACAGCTGTGGTTTTATCTTTGTACTCAAGTGGAAAATGTAAGAATGTGAGGTTTTGTGTGCTTGGTTGGTGTTTCCTGCTTCTGTTCTTCTTACTTAAAACTGTATTTTTCATTTACCTGTAAAATGCAGTTTGTGCACTTAAGTACAACTTTTTTTCTTTTTTTTTTTTAACACAAGCATATTCTGTTGTTTCCTAAAGAGTGGACCAGTGATCCATATTACACAAAATAGGGGTTCATGTCCATAACACTATTACTTCCTTATTTACATTTACTTTAAAAAAAAAAGGGGGGGGGGGGAGGAGGAGCAGGTATTGAATATGTATGTTTGAGGTGGAAGGCAGTGACAGTTCAAAAGGTGTCAAACCTTTTTGTGCTGTTACGTTTAAATCTGAATTTCACTGACATTGTGTTTTGGGTTTTTTGAAGTTTTGTAGACATATTCTGTCCTTGTTCATATAATTTAGCTTGCTTTTTAAATGAACTCTGAAAATAAAGATACAAGATGAATGAATTTGAAATACTATATGCTCACCATCTTGTACAATTGTCACTGAAATTTTATTTGCTGCTCTATCAACTTAGTTATCTTTATTTTAGTTATCTTTAGTTATCTTTATCCTGGGTTGATACTGATTTAATTTTTATTAAAAAAAAAAAATCATTATTATACTTTTAGGCTTCAGAAAGCAAAGATGATAGTGCTTCTTGTTTGACTTACTGCATTCTGCCATGATGTAAATAAGTTATGGTCGCTAATGCAGTTTATTTTTCTTCTAGGCCTGCATCTCGTCGTAAGCCTGAATATGAACCATCTTTAAACACAGATGAGGCACAAAAAAAATTTGGCAATGTAAAAGCAATTTCATCAGACATGTATTTTGGAAGACAAGATCATGCTGATGTAAGTAGAAAGCAGTGATAAATATTTTTAAATGTTAAAATATTCTTTGACTATAAACATGGTGCTCTTGTATAAAGAGAAGGCAATAAATAGTTAATGTTGGTAGAATTGGTAAGCTTATAGAATTATGTCCACTTGAATATTTGTTTGTTAGAAATGTACAAGTTTCTGATAACTCTGATAGTTTAGTATTTCATTTTAAGGAGTTGCAGCTGCAAGTAGGACCTTACCTCCAACATCATTCTTCTGTGATAGAAGTGGTAGACTATGATTCAGCAGTCTTTAGTTTTGAAAGAATCAGCCTGATGCTGGGTGAAGGCCTACTTCATTTGTTCTAAATACCCAAACTGATGCCAACAAACTGTTGTTAAAACAGCTGTCCCCTCTGTATTTGTTACATGGAAACATTATTGCTGTTATAAGGCTAACTAAGCAGATAAATTGTTCGACAAATGACATGTAATTGAATCAGACTAGAAATAAAAAACAGATTAATATTTGTGTTGCATTTTGGAGGCAAGGGATCATTTTAAAAAATCTATTTTTAATGAAAAAATAACAATGTAAAGAGTAATGTAAAAAAATACAATCAATGTATATTGTTCCCAGGGAACTCAGGAAAAAAGTTGAATTAAAAGTATCATGTGATTAGAAGGGTTAACATGATGTTACTGCAGTGCTTTTTCCTTATCCTACTCAACCACTCTATTTCACATTTTTTAGTTGTTGTTTTTAATGGTTGCATAGTTTTTCAGCAATTTTTGGGTAGCTAACAGTGAGTAGGCCTCTTGGTGTTGCAATGGTAAATGTCACTATTTGATCAACTCAGAAATGAGTTGAGATGATGACAAACACCATGTAGGTCATGTGAAAACTATGAAATGGGTACAACTTTCAGAACAGTCAGCTTTAGCTGGATTGTATGTTTTAAAACTGTATCTATAATCTCATGAATTATCTGATATGACCTTGAAAGATCGCAGCATACTGTTAGAATACTTTTTGTTCTCAATTCTTTTCTAGTATGAAGCAAGGGCTCGACTAGAAAGACTTTCTGGAAGCTCATCTATAAGTTCAGCTGACTTGTTTGAAGATCAGAAAAAACAACCAACAGGTACATATTGAACAGAGTGAGAAACTTTATCATGCAGTGAATACATTGCTTTACTCTGCTTCTAGTTACACTGTCAGCTAGCTGGTGCTGTATGCTGCAAGAAGTGTGCAAAGTGCAGTATGCATTAGTATTGCTAATAGGTCAAACAAGCCTAGCAGGTGTGGTCATTATTTTAAAAAATTTAATATCTTAAATTTCAAGTTCTGTATTTTCAGTTCAGTATGTTCAATATTTTATACCGGGTTTTTTATGTGAATTGTTGCAAATAATAGACTAACTATATTGTAAATAATTTTTATCAAAGGAAAACTGTAATATTTTGTTACAAAAATGAGATAACACCTAAATTGACTATCAGGTAGTTTTTTTGATAAGTTATGTTTAAGCGACTTGTATATTTATATATGTGAAAATAGCTGTCTTAATAATATTGAATCTAAGAAGAATCTTTAATAAAATGTTAGTAGCCTTGAAATTCCCATGTAATCTGTTGCATGGCATATTCATTCATCAGGATATCTGCTTCTAACACCAGTCTTGCCAAATTATTAACGAAATTTTTCAATTGGTTTGTCTGTTTAAAAGATTTGTTGGAACATCTTACATTGGAGAGTATAGTTCATCAAATTAGAAAGATAGAAGTATTACATTAGAGTGACTGAAAAGTAGCCCCTTAGGCTATTGAAAATCTCGCATGTTTTTTTTCCAACACCCTTTTTGGGTAGTGCAATAATGTGAAATAGAGAAGGTAGGAAATACTGGAACATTTTATTGACTTGATCAGTTGGGTTTCGCTCCTTAACTTGTGAAGAAATGGAAAAAAAAGAATTACTGAAGAACTTGAAATCTGTGAGTAATTACATAAATAGGCTAGAAAAGCAAACAGTATTCAGCATCTGATTTTACTTTGGAAAAGTCAGGGGAAAAAGAAAAACAGTGACTGTTCAGTTTTGATCTCCTGAAAGCAAGTTTTGAATACACTGGCTAGTAGAGAAATAACTCCTGTTACCAGTTACTTAAGAGCTGGATTTTAGTGATTTGAAATTAAAAAAAAAAAAAAATTAAGGGGGGGAGAGACATAGAGCAGAAATCGCATAAGGAGGGGAGGAAACATAAAGCAGAAATTGCAGTAACTTACTTTGGCCACTTGAAAGAGTATTTGCAACACGGTGTTGTACATGTGCTTAAAAAAAGAAAAAAAGATGTGGGGAACATAAGCAAAGAAACAGTGTTTCTTTCTGAGTTTGTAAACTGTGTTTTCAATTATGCATGGGATTGTGATAACAAATACTATTTTTTTTTTCAATCTATCATTGACTAGAACTTTCTTCGTCCTTTTTCTTTTAATTTTCTTGCATATAGATTATTTTATATGGAATTAATCTTTCCTTTAATTTGTGTAATATATGTGGGGCTTTTACACAGTAATGAATAAGAGAATGAACTAGGAAAAGGTAAATACAAGTTAAAGATGGGGCAAATTGTGTGATCTGAGATATATATATATATGTGTATCTGTGTGTGTATATATATGAATGTACCTTTCTATGTACACATACCTATATATGTGATAAAATTCTCACCATGTTCTGAATAAGGGTACTTACAGGCAATTATATAATGTTTATTGGGTGTATGTGAATTGTGCACACATGATTATTCATCACTGACCACTTGGAAAGGTTCTTGGGTCTTGTGGGGGAATGCAGAGATTCCTAATAATGGGATGAAAAATACCTGCCTGCGACTTGAGGTTAGTTACTCTCTGTGACTGGCACGTAACCCAACAGTAAATGTAAAGTTATATTACAAAGACTAAACTTCTGCTAAATTTTGTAGGTTGTTAACTGCTCTAAAATAATAGTGAGGAAAAAATATACCAGGAATTATTTATAATAATAATTGTGTATTATAAATTCACACTATATTCAATCTACAGAATCTTCCTTTCCTGCATGTCTTTCTGTTACACCCCCCACCCCAAAGACTTATCTTTTGACAGTGGCCCTTCTTAGAAAAATTTTACTGCACTAATAGCTTGTCTGGTGTTGAATTAATGCCAAGGCCATCAGTTCCATAAAATAAAGGTAATCAGGAGACCAGAGGCTGGCAACAAAAATGCTGCTGTAATTCTGGGGTCCTTGCCAGAATAAAATGTCCTTTGAATCTAAAGTTGTTTTTATGAGCACTGCTGAGATCTTAGGGTAGAACAGTCTTGAGATGCTTGCTTTTGTACAGAATGCTGTAGGAGCCATTTACCAAAAAGAGGGGGCTGCAAGAAAATGCTTTTACTTTGCATTATTTCAGACCAGTTGCTTGTGAAAGATGGCATGTCAGACGGCTGACTTGTAGGTGCTGATTTTGAAGGAAATCACAAGAAAAGGAGTGGCTTTCCTGTCTCATTTACAAAAGTTTTTCAGATGACCATACATGATCAGAAAAACGTGAGAAAATTCATGTCACTGAGAAGTGGTTAGAGCTTTTCTCAGGTTATTTATATCTGCAAATTTTATTTCCATGACTCTGACTTTAATAACAAAAATGCTGAAGCATTTGATAAGTGGAACAGGTCATACAGAGGTCAAAATTACAGTTCAGAAATAGGTCTGCCTCAGTGGCAGTGAATTTTTGAAAATAATCTATAAACAAGTGTGCCCATGCATTGCAGAAGCAGCTACTAGCTGGCTTTAAAGAATGGAGCGGGAAGCTCTCTGAATGTGACTATGCATCTGCCATTACGAACTAGCCACTTACCGTAGGTAAATCGAATTATCTAGATTAATGTCTTTCTGAGCCTGCCTAACGAGGCAGGTGCCTTTAACTTCCCATGAAAAGAGGAGCTGCAGGTTGTCTCTCTCTTTCTTCTCCACCCCTGTTCAAAAAGAAAAAAAGGAGAAGAAGGGGCTGCCAGCGTGTAGCAATGTCCTGCACGGAGCTGCTGGCAAAAGGAGTTGGAGTTGTGCAGGTGTGGAGTCTGTGGCGGACAAGCTTGTCCGAGGTTCAGTAACTGCTCACAACTTACCAGTTGTGTCCCAACTGGTCACGACTATCAGTTGGCTATGTGTCTGAATTAAGGCTACAGGCTGCAGTCTTCATTTTGAAAATGGTCTGTTTTGGGATGCTTCCTCTCAGGAGCCCCATTTATTCCTGAGATCATAGTTCTGTGATGCTGGTTTACTGCCATTTATGCCTTTTACAGTATCAGATATTTAATATTAAGGTGTGCAGGTAATTCTTTTTGCAAATGAGCCGGTGATTGTAATTATTAGCATGTTAATACTTACCATGCAGTTAGTTTTGAAACATCTTTAATTTCTGTTACCTTTAGGCCTATACTTTTCATAATAGCAGCAGAGCTAACACTGGCCAAACTACATTGGCTTTAAGGAAGGCTGGATTGCCAGCTTTGTTTTGGAGTTTTAAAACTTACTTACCTTTACTATAATTTCTGTAGAATTTTCCAAGCCTCAGACATAGTAATGCAAGATATGTGTGTATATACAGCACGCAAAGCATACCTATGCATGCACACAAATAGGGTTCATCACTTCAGCCACCACTGAAGTGCATTCATCTTTAAATTGCAAGGTAGTAACAGCTGATTAGGATACAAGACAAATAACATTGCAGCAGATTGAAAGTGCAGAATAAATCATACGTTATCCAAACATTAATTGCTCAGCTGGGAATACAAAGTATAGAAGATGACACTCTGGGTGGAATTATGAACAACTGAAAAAAATTAAAAGGAAGATGCATTTAAGAAATTTGAGATCTGTGCCTAGTGTTTTTTACAGTGCTGAGCAGATATTGGTGTTTAGTGCTCCTAGTAGTATATTGTACTTCAGCAGGAAAAAAAAGGCTGCTTTTAATATAAAATTGTTTTCTTCTTGTGTGTGTGTGTTCCCCTTTTAGGAAGCTACAATATTACAAATGTCTTGCCTTCAGCTCCTGATATAGCTCAGTTTAAACAAGGAGTGAAATCAGTGGCTGGAAAACTTTCTGTACTTGCTAATGGGGTCATGACATCTATACAGGTTAGTAAAAATATTACAATACATTAACCATCAGTTGGAATTCTTTTTGTAGGGATTTAGTATCATGGATCCTGCCATTGAATCGTCTTTAGGGAGAACAGAATGAATTTGGTTTTGAGCTTTGTAGACCTCTCATGGTAGACAGTAGATCTTTATCTGTTTAAAACCACATCTGTAGCTGATAGCTCACCTTCCTTAGAATATCTTTTTTGCCTTTTCCCTTATATAGTTTATTTCTTTTCTTACGATTGAAACAGAAATTCCATCATGGAAGTTACTTGCTGTCACTTTATTTTAAAGTATTAATAGTTCATAAGTCGGAATAGAATAGTTCAGTTGGAAGGGACCCACAGCAATCATCTAACTCTATTGGCTCTTTAAATGACTTGACAGTAATACCTTTGATCCATGTTTGTGCACAAAATTAAGACATCCTTGTCTCAATAGTATAAAGCATCCTTCATGCTCCAGTTAATTTGCATTTCCTATATGAGGTCAGTGGGAGCTCTTGGGTGTTTGAAAATCAGGCCAATTATCCTGGAGTTTAACTATAAACTCCAGTTCTTGGAAGCACTGGTCAGGTTTTTTTTAAGTCTTTAAGAATTAAAGTACTATTTATTTTACAAATGTAGGTAAAAGTAATTTCTTTCAATGGAAAACATACTCATGTCTGGTTTTTTTACTTTTTTAGGATCGATATGGTTCGTAACATCTTTTGTATTGACATAATTAAGTAAACTAAAGAAGGATTTCTCTTCAGATATACAAGTAATCACACTGCTGATTCAAATGAAGGTTGCCTTAAGACTGTTGATGTTTTTATTTGTTCCAGCATATTTGTTCCCTTGTGCAGCTTTCTGGCTCAACCTCTTCTTACTGCTATTTCATCTTTACAGAGCAGAAATCTTGTAGCAACTTGTTACATTGCATATGCTTTTTTTTTTTTTTTTCCCCTCCTTAACAGTCCTGTATTTTTTAGCAACCTTAATGTTAGATGTTGGGAGCTTTATTGTATTACTGGTTTTGACTGTGAGGCAGGAAAGAGAAAGAAGGATGAACACATATATTGGAAATGAGGCTTCCCGATAGAAATCTCAGTGCAGTTGCATCCTTACTCACCAGGCATAATTTGTCTTCTGTCTTATGAGCTGTGGAGAAGAAAATGTAAATTAAGCATATGCTGAGGTGGTATTTAGTGGACTGTAACAAAATATAGAATTAAGTTATACCTGCGCTTATCAAGAAATAGAACCTCTTGCAGTCATAAATTGATGTGCATTATTAAAACAATGGGGAATTAGTGTTTTAAAACAATATTCCTGCTAGAAAATTGTATGCTTAGGTGTGAGGTATGGGGAAGACAAGACACATGGTATATTGAATAGTGGATTTCATCTTGTCATGGGAACAATCTCTTTATTCCTAGTTTTGAAAGTTACAAAAAATTGCAATATAGAATCCTTAAGTGCTTTTTAAAAATCTGTATTGTGTACAAATTGAAAAAAATTTAAAATATATATAGGGCCTAATAGAGTAGTTAATTAAGTATTTGTTAAAAATGTTTAGAACAATCTTAGTTTTTTGATAAATTATGAAATATTGAATGAGTAAATAGTGGGGCTGTGTTTTAGACAGTCTAGAATTTCTTGCTGATAGCATCCTGTATAAAAATGATTATGACCTTAAAGAAAAAAAACCTCACAACCAAGAATGAGCTCAAGCTATTTCCGTTCTGTAACTTTATTTCTTAATGCAAATTTGTAAACTGCTGATATCTAATAAAAAAATTGATACAAACTCATTTTTTAATTAAATTTCTGTGTGCAGACACCAGTCTCCAGCTTTCTAAATACTGCCATCTGTATTCTATCTATACAATAGTCCAGTAAAATTAGCCTTTCATTTCAATTAGTGAAACGCTTTCTTATTAAATTGCTATAGTGATTTAGAAATCAAAACCCTAAGGCTGGAGTGGAAAATAAGCTACTGTATTGAAATACTGTGTTGAAATACAGTTAACAGTATAGCTGTATTTGTTTTTTAATTTCTAGCTGCCTCTTATATCTAACTCTTCGTTCTTGTAACTTTCTCTTGTGGCTGTTGCGTTTAGATTTATTAATCCAAAAATGATCCTTTTTTTTTTTTTTTTTTTTTAAGAGTAGCACAAGATAAGCATTTATTCTGCTTAACTGTAGAGCTTTACAATAAAAGACTTGCTTTGTTTTCTCCTTTCCCACTGTATAGAGATAATTTTGCTAATATAACAAGAAAATGTACTGGTCAGGGCTTGCTTTGGTTTCCCTAATTACAGGTAGATTCTTAGTTTTCAGACTACTCTTTCTGTTAAGTGTACACTCAGTAGTAAATTTATTACAAGTAATAAGTGATCTGCTTTTCAGAGTTGCAATATACCAGCAGCATCCTGTGACTTGCAGAAGAGCTGCTCCTCCAATAACTAGGCTGCATATTTAGACCTTTGTGTATGGATGCAGTTGCTTAAATTAAGGCAGTGAAGTATAACAAAATGTAGTTCTCTCCCCTCTTGTGGTTTCTCATATGTAACAATGTATGTGAGATCACCTACACTGAAATAACTGTGTGCATTTTTATGCATCATTGCAATACATTGAACCACTGACAGATGGAAAAATACAAAAAATTGACATTTTCAGTACAAAATAAGAAGAAATTCTAGGAGGAAACACCTATGGGGTTATCTTAAATGCCATAAAACATCTGCAACTCTCTAACAGATGTATAATCTTTTTCTTCTTTGCTGCAATCTGAAGATTACACCACAGAATTCTTACACATGAACAACAATTCAATACTTTCAGGAATACTGTCCAGTTCAACATAAATTGGATTTATTCTTGCAGATTATGGCAACTTGTGTACCACTAATACGTTCTCTTGACATTCTCTTGACGTAATGGGTGGATGAATAGCTCTTGACCCCCAATACACCTGTTTGTGTCTTTAATAAACCCATGAGTTGTCACTGCGTTTCATCAAATAGAGGTGGGGAGGGGTTGCCATGTACACTGGAAGAGCCAGCTATAACTCCCCTAGTCTCCTGGGAATTCAGGATGCCATGGCACCGCTGACCTTGCAGGATTTGATTGGACTGGATCAAAGGCAGAAAAAGTCTAAACCTAAAATTAGGTTTGCATTCCTGCTTTCTTGTGTGTCCTTTTCCTTTCTCTCATCTTTTGCCTTCAAACACATTTGTCAGCCTCTGGTAAAGAGGGGCAAGTGACTGATGCTGCTGCAGGCATCACAGGTTTTAGAACGTGTGATAAAACCACATATTGGATCTGGTTTTGTGACAAGTTTCCAAGTGAAACTTGACATTGGTCACCAGTTGCATTTTGTTGCAGTTCTTCTTCCCTTAATCCTCTTTTACTACCGTTACACATCTTGCTTTTTCAAAGCTGGAACCGAATGATGGCAGCAGCAACTGTGAACCGTTCAAGGTAAACTTTCCTCTTCTTAAAGTCCAGTAAGGACACTGCATGTAAGGGGAGGGGAAAGAGAATTATTTAATACTTCATCATTCAGGGAGTTAATTTTTGTAGGTTAAATTGAAAAGGGTTAGAAAAATGTTGAAAGTTAGTTATTAAAATGCCAGAACCAGCATTAATTCGATGCAGAGACCTGTAGTCTCCTTCCCTGCGTAAACTATGAAGGGAATCTTGTTACCGTCTGTTTCTCTTGCTTTCTGCAAAATGGGAAATGCTCAATGCTGTCATTTCTGGTCTGCTTCACATCAGTTTGTTCCACTGCTGGGAGAAGCAATTCCAGAGCCATTTTGATGCTGTTGTAAGCTTTTGTTTTAGAAGGATTTTGTAGTGCAAGAGTGGGCTGAGTGGCTCCATAGCATAGGAGTCTGTAAACGTTGCTTTAGCTACATGTATCTTAACACTGCTTTTTTCCTGCTCTTGAGTCAAAGAAGTCTAGCTGTCATTGTAAATCAAGGGTGAAGCTGAAGACTACATAAAATGGTCTGTGCTTGATTTGGTTTTGAGGGGCTTCTACACAAATTAGCTTTTTTGCATATCCATGTGTATGAGACTGGATTCTCTTTGATCAGTAATGGTCAAACTGGTGTCCTACAGACCTGGAGGTCTGTAGAACACAGAAAAAGTTGTAGTCATCCTTTGCTCTGCTGCTCACAACTTCAAAGACAAACAGTAGCACTGCCTTTGTCTTCTTGCAAGATCAGCTGCAAACCGTCAGAATATGTTACTTCTAATTTTAGTGCTTTCAATTTAAATTTGTTCTTAGTCTCTACTATTTAAAACTTTAAAAGGGAGTCTAGCCATGTGGTCTACTACACAAAGCAGTATGATCTCATGGTACTTTTTCAACTTCAATTTCTGTGAGACTTTTCCTTCCCTTTACATGGTAAGCAATGTTGCTTTCTTCCCAAGAAGATGTGACAACAGAGAAGTATAGCCCTGTTGAAGCAGTCCAGAGAGCCTTGTGGTGCTTGGAGGGTAAGTAGAGGGTTGTGCCCGTCCTGTTTGCAAACCATGCAAGAACAGTTTCGCCTCTGGTTTGCAAGCCTCTAAGAGTGCACCTTCTTCAACAACCTCCCTGTTTTTAGACATAAAAGAAGGAAAGGAGTGATAGAGGACTTGGAACTTCTCTCCATCTACAGCTTGGCTTGCAGCTCTGTACTGAAGCTCTGCAACATTTATTTCTTCATTTGTATGTTTGGATTCTGTGTGGTTAGTCTGACCTTTCTGTTCTCTTCAGTTGTGTCTAAGAGCAGAGTTTGACCTTAAAGGTAACCATTTCTGTATCTTGGCTACTGAGAGTTCAAATCGGTTGCCTACTTATGGACATCTGTTGCCATTAGAAAAGTCTTAGCATACCTTGCCTGATCACTGGCTGTGACGCCAGAAGGTGTGGGTCTCCTGTAGTGCTGTGTCATAAGGGCATCTACAGTATCTACAGGTGGGCACCAGGATTGGGCCCCGTGTAGCTGGTGTTCATTGAGCAATATAGATATCTACTCCCCACCATTTGTTCTGATGCTCCATGTGTTTACAGCAAGGACTCCTACATTTTCTCTTAATTGGGAGACTGCTATGGAAGAGCTGGGGCTTTCCTTAGTGGAGGGTGGAGAAAATATGTTGACAGGCTGGTTTTAGAGGACACACAGCAGGATTGTCCACGAGACAAGGTGCAGAAGACTGGGATACGCAGGAGGCAGGTCCTCAACAATCCTCAACACTGCAGGATCCTACAGCATGAGGACTGAAGATTCTGCAGTCTGAAGTTTGTATGTCAAATTCTTCATTGGTTCGTCACCCAATGAGCCAATCAACATAAACCAGCATTTATATCTGTATTTATAAACTGATGTGGTTTTCTCTTGGTTTCTGTTACTGTAATGATTAAGGCGACAAAATCCTTAGGGAGATGAACATCGTGCAGTGCTTTAGGGATGTGAAGATTGCTAGCAGAACAGCTTGATCAGAAATTATATAGATTCCAGAATTAAATTATACTGATGAATGCATTGCCATTCCATTACTTACCTCCCGCCCAGTGGTTTGACGTATAGAGAGGGAAGGTGCTGATGCACTCGTGTTGCTAAGAGAAGCTCCATTGTCATGGTCTGTGAAGACCAGTTGCATGACAAAACATGTGCCCATAGCAGGGAAAGATCTAGGAGCTATTACTGAAAATGTTAAAAGGGAAAGGAAGTGGAGATGCCAGTGTTCCTGCAGAGAAAAATTTCATTTGTTACCCAAACATACTCATCTGCCACACTCTGTGCAATCTCTGAGTAGTGGCTTCATCGAAAGGCAGCATTTGAAGCTCACAGTGCTTGGGCATGAGCTAACACTTCTAACTCTGCATAGGAATCCCTTTTAAAAGCTGATGTAGAGCTGGATTTCTGAAGTATAGCAGCCAGCCATTGAAGAGGCACCCGCTTTCTTTTTCAGTTTTCTCATTATATTGATATGAATTTCTGCGTTCCTTTCTGGTAATACATAATGTGCTCATAATGTCTCCTATTTGTCTGACAGTTCTTTCCTGTTTATATCAAAATTACTCGACACAGTAATAATTCATGATTAATGCAGTTACAAATGTGAGCAATGCTGGGGGATCCAGAAGCATTAATAGGATGCTCTGGAGACACACAGTTCACAAGAAGCTTGACCAATTGGAAGTGAATGGGCTGTATTGTGTTTGTAACAGGCTGGACTGCACGAATTTTCCAATCCACATGTGCAGCTCCTTGTTTTCAATATCTGAAGATGACGGTTACATTCTGCAATACTAAATACCACCCTTTTCTGTCTCAAATTCGAGAACATTAGAAAATAAAGGAAATGCAGAGCTATCGGTGAATTTTTCTAGCTAGCATCTTAATTAACACCAGTCATCCACCAAAGAGGAACGTGTTTTTAATATCTGATTGCAACAGGGAATAACTGCCATGGAACTGAGCGCCTTACTAAGATAAGGCAGGTGCTGCTGCTTGTGTGCTAGTAATCTGATGATGGATTTAATAGCAGTTTTTATTGGTACATGTCCCTTTCCTGCTCCTGGGCTATGCTTTGTCACCCTCTTTCCCTGCCCTCCTGTTCAAGCTTAGAAGAAGCTGGGTAAGAAAAATCAAACGGAGAGGCAACACAGCTTCAGGGATGGGTTTGGTTCGGGTGCTTTGATCATTGGGGTGAGCCAGTCTTTCAGAACCGTGTAGTCACAGTGGAAGGTCGTGAACTGAGGGGGCAACTGCTGGAGTGGGCTTTCCCAGCCAGGCAAAACGAAGTCGTGGCTATGTTCAGTGAGAGTTTTCCCAAGATTTTGGAAGTCGACCCTTCACGAAGAGAATGAAGGTGATCGTAGCAACCTGGCTTCAGCCCCAGGGGAATGCTCACCAAGGCTGGGTTTTTCTTAGGGGAAAGATCTCTTCCTCTCTTCCCCAGTTTGGCTGAATTGAGAAAGAAACGATTCCCTTTTTTCTAATTCTGATTAACACAAAATTGTCTTCATTTTAAAAATAAGCTGATGTTTGTCTCCATAGTTTTTGCTGTCTGAAACCCTTTGCTAAATTCAGTGAGGAGAAAATGAGACCACTGACACCCCCCCCAGCTGTTTTAGCTTCTTTACAAACGGAGGACAGCTTTGCTCTGAGCTGTATTCTAAAGGTGCTCCACAGACCTCCCTGGCAGCTGTTATGGACATGGAGACAAAATGCTGCTATCATGTCTGAGGGAAGTTTTCTGATGCCACAGCCTGCTGGGTCTGCCCTTTATTAGGCCTGGCGAAACTGTGGGCACTCAAGCAGCAACATCCAGTTGTCCAGCAGACCTAAGGAAACCTGCAGGCTGCTGTCCCGCTTCTGTAAATGCAACTGGAAATAGGATTTCTCTGCACCGAGAGAAGTCTCTCCTGAGACATGATGAGAGCTCCAGTTCCTCCCTGAAGACCATTGCTGGAGGTAAGCACCACCACCATTATCTGGTTTGTGAAGGCCAGATGAAGAACTTACACAGGCCATCATAGTGTTCCCAAACCCTTAAATGCTTTCAACTGACCTTGAAATGTGAAGGAAACCTGTGATTATGGATGTGAAGGGGCAGAATTAAAGCACATAACAATGATAAAGTGAACCCAAACATCCTGCTCTTGGGGGAAAAAAAAAAAAAATCTGTGCCTATGAGTTTATACTGAAAATGCTGCTCTTCTGCAAAATAAGTCATATCCAAAAGGAAAATGTAGGGGGAGAAAAGAGGGTTTGGGTACCTCTGGGCAGAATAATGTTGAAATTATTTTTTTTCTTGTTGTTGAGTGGAAGGCCTTAAATCCTTCAGACCCACCTTGGCAGTTTCCGAGTGGAAGCAGAGATGTGTGTCACATACTGCTGGGGGTGGGAGGGCTGCTCATTCGGGGGGGTGAAGGGCCACCATGCACAAGATGGTTCTGCTTTGCATGGCCTCCAGAGTTTGGGGGTGGTGGACTCGCGTTTGGTTTTATTCTTACAGCTACGAAGTTTATTAAAAGGTTTTCAGGAAACTTTCAGCTTAGATAATCTTGCCTGTGTTTGCTTATGTTGTAGTTTAGAGGTATGAACTGCTGTGGTCATTTTAAGTGCTAAGTCAATTGCCAAAATAATGATTTAAATCATAGCATTATTACCTACGTGTATCCAACCTCATTAAAAAATTAAAGGCAGTTTTCTGTTACAAAGTTATTCAGTGGTTATTTTCTGAAATTCACTGTGTGGTATAAAGGTGTTAAAGCCTTACAAAGCTGTTGGCCTCGAGTCTGGCAAATGGGTCGAGTCTTACTTCATGTTCCTGAAGTAGGACTTGAGGTTAAAAATTTGTTAAAAACATTAACTGTGGTAATTTATGAAAACCACAAAATGAAACCAGTCTGCTCTGATGAACAAATGAATTGAAAAACAAAGGAAACAAAATACATGAACAGCATTCAAATAACTAGGACATTTCTTTTGCTTTATGACTTGTGAGACATTATCAATGAAATTGGGGAAAATTGATTTAAAATACATAAAAGCAAATGTTGATTGTTCCCCCCCTGCAAAGGTGCGCCTTATTTGTGTCTTTCATCCTACTGGCATTTCTACCAAATGAATGCCAAGCAGTTCAGCTGGCCAAGATGGGGCAATACTTGATTAAAAGGCGTGCGTGATCGCTTGTCCGGACTCTGGCATCCCACTTTTGCTTAATGAACGTCTCATCCTCTTGCGCCCTGTTTTTCCTGCCCGAGGGACTTCTCTGTCACCGCGTGGCATTGCCAGCATCTGCCTCGCGTTCCTTCCCTGGGAGGGGAGTGAGTTTTGTGAAGCCTCTCTTGTTTTACTGAGGTTTTTGGCAGCTGCTTGTTTTCTAAATGGAAGTGCCGGCAAGGGGCGGCCGTGGCGGGAGGGGGCTGCACTGCTGAGGGTGCCTGGGGTCCCAGGCTGCCAGGGCCGGAGGGAAGAGGACCGCTCCTGGAAGGATGCGCCTCCTTCTCCCTGCGCCTGGCTGGGGTGATGCCGGGGGTGTCTGTCATGGAGCTCCCCAGAGGAGCGTTCAGCTTGGTGCCAGGTGATGGGAGGACCGCAGAGGTCAGGACAAAAGACTTTGTGCTCTGGCAGTCGTTCGCAGCCTGTCTGGCAGCTCTCGCCCAGCCACCCCGGGCGTGTGTCCTCCCGCCTCCCTGTCCTGGGCTTTCTGCCACAGCAAGAAGACAGACCGTGACTGGAAGCCGAGGACAGGGCATCGAGGCAGGGAAGGACCGACGGCTCGCCGTCTCGGCCTGAGAAACACAGAAGATGGGGGCTCGAGAGCCTCCGGGCCTGAACCGGTTTCTGCCAGCAGCTGCTGGAGGGGTGACTGAGCGGGGAGCCGGGAGGTGCGCAGATGGGCAGAAACCAGCAGCGGGCATCGACCCGCCAAGCTGGACCCTCACCACCAGGAGCAGAAGGTCCGGAAGCGGCGTCGTGGGCAAAAACCAGCTTCCACAAACTTCCCTGCTCATCCTCTTCACTTCACAAGCTCTTTATCCTTCCTGAAGTGACAGTATTAACTATGTCCTGTGTCTCTCGGAAATTTTACCTTCTCTGTCGTGTTTGCTCACGTCGCCTTCTCCTCCTCTCCTCCCACGTCTTTTTTCTGCCTAGAGCTATCTGTGCTCATCTCTCAGCAATCATTTTTTCCAGTTAGGCGACGCTAGCTTTTGTAGCTTCTGACCTCCTGTTCTCGGCACTTCTACCCCTCGTCCTTTTCTGTTTCGTTTCTTTCCCCTCAAGTGATTTGCCTTGCAGCTATTTTTAACATTATGCACTGTTTGTACTTACAGTGGTTTGATTCCTCCCATTCTTTAATGACATTAATAGCACTTACTGATGCCAGTTTCAGTTCTGTGCTCAATTTCTCTTCATTTCCCGAGACCTAATAGACGAGTGCAAAATTTCTTCACGAAAACTGTCATCTACAAGTTTTCACAAACCCCGGGGCTGTTTCCACAGTGGCAGCGGGAGGCCTCCAGCACATATTAGTCACAGTGACTTCCCCCCCCTCCTCCCCGTTCTCAAAGTTATGGAGATGTGCTCCCGTCACCCACATGGCCGGTGTGGGGTGAGATCCTGGCTGAGGCTGGTGCCTCGTCTGGTGGCGTGGATGGAGGTGAGACCTGATGCAGAACACCAGCTCCTCCCTCACCTATACACTGCTGGTTATTTTGATGTTACAGTGCTATAGTCCTGCTGAGAGCACCAACTAATTCAAATTTATGCTCCCAGATGACCAGTTCCAGCTCCTCCACCTGCTGGGGATGGATGGAGGGCTGAGACTCTTGGGCACTGTGGCTGTAGGCATCATTCATGCTGATGGGCTGGGCATTGCTGTTGGGATTTGGTTTGAGATCGACACCTCAGGTCAGCGTCTGAGCTCCCTTCACAGCCGGCAGAGACCGGGGCGCTGGGCCCGCAGGAGCAGGCGGCTGGCGAGCCACGGGCTGTTTACGTTTGGTCGGTGTTGCCTGGGTCTTCTGTGGCTGGAGAGGGAGCTTGGGCACTGCCACCCCAAGCCCCGCTCCCCAAACGCCTTAGTTTCTTCCTGCACAGCCATTAACTTGCACTGCTTTGAACAGCAAACATTTCCACAAGGAATTAATAATATGGGGTGCCTGGCACTGACCTGGTTTTGGCCACGGTGAGACCGAGCGTGGGTCTGTGTGCAGCCGGGGCATCCTTGGGCTCCCCAAACTGCTGCTCACCGCACCTTGTCTCCCAAAATCAGCCTCGCCCTGCTGCTCCTGGCATCCTCCTTCCCATATTTCTTCTACTGGTAATTGCTTTTACGATATGTACACTGGCACTCACTTCTGTCTGAGGCCATCTGAGCTTTGCTTTAGAGCCGCTGCAATATGCAGGAACGGAGCCACGGCATTAAGCGTGAAAGCTTTCTTGGCCCAGCAGGGCAGGGAAGAAGCTGCTCGGCCTTGGGATCTCATTCCCGCAGCTTTGATGGAAAGCAACGGTTGTTTCTGGAAGCTATTACAAACCCAGTTTGCAGGCTTCAAATGCAAATAAAATGTGCTTGCCTGAAATGAGATGCTGAATGACGTGATGGACCAGGGAGGTGGGACTGCATGCACCCAAGGCTTGAGAAAATGGGGAGTGGGCAGAAATGTTAAGTAAGGCATTACGTAAGTGTATAACTGATATATAACTGCATAACTGAGATATAACTGCTGTTCTGATCAAACGTGGCCAACAGAGAAGAGGTGATGTAGCAAAGCAGCAGCAAGTGTTTACAGTAGCTTTTTGCCTCATCTTAAACATCACCCTCTCTGGCTTTTTTTCTCTTTTTTCTAAGTTTTCTAAGCATCCATAGAAATATAGTTTAACATTTTCGTCTCCACCTTCTCTGCGTGAAAGCTGCGGCGCTCCGCCTTTTGCAGGACCCGGCAGCGGGCTGGATCTGTGCGCATCTGCCCTGGTTGCAGCGGGTTTCTGCCGCCGGGGAGGTGGGTCTGAGCGGCAGGCAAGGCAGCAAGTGTGCAGGAGCGCGGAGCTGCTTGACTTTGCCAGGCAGAGCAAGCAGGCCTGGGCTGCAGCCTGGTTTTCTTCAGTCTTGGCTCCTGCACCGCTCTAGATTAATGCACTTTTTGTTCCCCCCCCCCCCCCCCAAAGAAAAGTTTGGTATGAAGTCCAGACACCTCAGGGAGTGAAAAAATGGCCTCTGCTCTGACTCATCCCCTGGACGCACCGGCCCGTCTTCATGGATGAGAGAGGAAAAGCTACCTCACTGATTTCAGAGAGTCACTGAGGTGCCGCGAGCGTGGGGGAGAAGAGCTGCAGCCCCCATCGCCCCGCCGGCAGCAGATGAGCGGCACAGAGTGAGGTCCCAGGCTATAGGGGAAGCCCCTCTGCCGTGAGCGGACACATACAGGTGGTTCAGCTCCAGCTGCAGCCTTTCCTATAGCAGACAATGCCAGAAATACCAAGGGAAGGGAGTTTTCTGAAATCTTACAGGATTTCAAGCAAAAGGGTGTGTCATTTTTGGGAAGCATCAAAACTGTGATGTAAATGCAAATAAGTATGAGTGAGTACAGGCTGTTGTGGACACTGGTGAGTCCATCATGCAGAGCAGTGTATACAGAGCTATGTGAATAATTCCCTTTTTTAATTAGTTTGGAAAAAAACTGGAGAAAAAAAGTTTTGTTCTCACTCGAAGCAATTAAAAAATATCAGGTTAAAAAAAAAAGTTTTGGATCAAACTAAATATGTTGTTCAGCCTGAGAGGCAATATTTTCTTTCAAGATGGAGACCTTTCAGTTGAAGGACATCTTAAATGCACTTAAATGAAAACCAAAAAGACTGATCAAAAACGCCAGGAAGAAATTATCTTTTCTCTGACCCTTTCCTTTTATTTCCCCATTTGGTTTTTTGGCATGAACAGTCTGGAATCCACAAAATGTTTTCTTGGCATCAAATCTGTGCTTTGTGTTGGAAAAAGCTTCTTCTGGGTTTGGTGGGGGATTTTTTTTGTTTGGTTGTTTGGGTCTTTTTCCTGGCCTCTCCCTTACTGTGTGCACAGGGTAAGTTACAGCTCATTTCCCAGATTGCTTCCAGTCTCCCTTCTCCACTGGTACAGGTGAGGAGAGATCCCCTCGCTGGGGATGCATGGGGTGAAGGGGGGGCTGTAACCCCAGTGCACGGTGGAGAGGAAAGCCCGGTATCCTCATAGAGAAACGCGGAGCTGTAGCTAAAAGACATCCAAACTGGGCTCCCACACTCAATTCCTGCCTGCTTGGGTCAGGATGGAAGCCCACACCCTGCTCCAAAAAATCTTTTACTTGATTAAAAAGGAGCCTGAGAGATGGGTGGGGGGAGAAAAGAAGTAATTGGGATGCTCAGCCATGCACTCAGCACCCGAAAGGAGGGGGTCAGCTTCCGTCCGGCATCTGCGGCAGGGGGGCTGCTGCAGGCGAAGCAGCAGAGCCAGGAGGAAGAGGAGGAGGAAGGGCAAGATACTAAGGCGTGAGAAGCGGGGGGTGCCCGGGCAGGCAGCCCCGCAGGCGAGCTGGTGAGAGCGGGTCTGGTTTTCCCTGGCTGGAGCAGCTGGGCTCACCGGAGATCCCCCCCACCCACGGATGCTTCCCGTGGCACCGAGCCACCGATTTAGCAATTCCCTCAGAAGCAGATAAGTAAAATCCCATCTCTCCATCTAGACCCGGGGCAGGTGCGAGGTCGGGTGCCCGAGCAGGTCCGCAGCCTTGGCAGGAGCCACGATAACGGCCTTGGATCCCTGCGCCAAGGTGCGGCCGCTCTGTGTGCGCACACCTGCACACCCCGACACGTTAAAGCAAGCCTTTATTTGCGCTGGTCAACAGTGTTTACGGTTTCTGTTTGGTTTCGGCTCAGGCCAAATGGTGTCCACAGCCTGCCCCGGTGAGTCGGTAGCGCTGCGGATGTAAAGAGCTTGCCGCACCCTGATCTGGAAGGGCTGTTCCGGCTCCAGCAGCCGCAGCACTGCCAGCCTTTCCATGCCTTGCCCGCGGCTGGCCCCTAAGGCTTTTTGTCTGTATTATATCTTAATTGCCAGAAAATTCAGCAGGGTATTTGGAGAGTGGACAGTAATAAAAAGCTAACTTAAGGGAGTATGTTAGCTGAGTATGTTAGTTTTTTTCAAGGCATCAGTTTTGATGAAAAAAATTAATGTTTAAGAAATTCAGACTACAGGAATATAATGAAGTTACACAACAAAACCTCCAGTAAAGTATCTTTAGGGAGATTCCTGTTTGCATGAGAGTATTCACATTTAGGCAAAATCCAAGTTTTCACTAAAAATGAATTAAAAAAAAAAATCTCACACTCATAGTTGAGGAAATAACTTAAAATGAATGTGACTAGGAGTCACTTCTGCCTGACCCTCTACAAAACCTGCAGTAGCAAGGTTAATGTCCCAGTTCCCCTCAGCTCTTCCTGCTGTTCAGGTGGCACGTGTGATGGCCACAATCAGGAGAGCTGCACCGAGGAGCCCGGCCGCCCCGAGGGGTCCCAGCTGGAAAAGACGTGCAAGATGGGGGCGACTGGCCGCTTACGCAGCAGGTACCTGGTTGGGTTTTTTCCTTTTTTCCTTTTTTCCATCAGCAGGGTGGCCAGATGGAGGGCAATTTTAAGCTTCTGTCTTCCTCGTCCTCCTGGCACGAGGATCTCCTGGTAAGAGGACAACCAGCTCTGGCCCTCCGGCCCCGACCTCGGGGACACGGCCGCTTGTCCTGACAGCCCAGTAAAAGGGTGTCCTGTAACGGAGGTCCATCGGTGGCACCTGGTGTGATTTTTGGCAGAATCTGCTCGCCATCTCCAGCCACGGAGTACAGAGCCGCGTCCGTAGGCAGCGAGGTGGGTGACACCCCCACCAAGGGAGCACCTCCAGGCAAAAGGCAGTGGCATGGCCAAAGCAGCGCAGGGGGAGAAAGCTGCGCCCGAGCTCGGGTCCCTGCGGCCAGGTGGGGTCAGAGCGGCCGCACGCCCCCAACCACGGCCACGGAGGCACCCACCCCTGGGGCTGGGTGCTCTGTGGGGAGCAAGTGCTGTGGCTTGGGCTGCTGGAACGGGCAGGAGGCTCTCGGGGGGCCTGCCCTGCTCCAAAAATCGGCGGGCAGTGACAGGCAAGGTCTGCCGGGATGGGTTTTGCACGTGCTTGATTTTCAAGAGCGTGCTGCGGAAGGTCCGTGGGCTTGTTGTGTTAATCTTAAGTCCGCTGGGATGAGTACAACAGCACTGTAGTGCCTTGTATAAAATGGCTTGCTCTTTTAGTTCAGGTTTGGGGGGGTTTTTTGAGGTGTTAAAATATTTCTACAAAGCCTTTTGTTGCAGCTGCAGCGTTCTATTTCCTTCTCCTGATATCTGAAACTGCTGGGAATTTGCATAGCAAGTGCGTGTGATACATGGCTGCAGAGAGGACCAAAACTCAGCAGTATTTGTTTGATAAAGCAGCAGCTTCCCCCAAACCAGGCAGAGGGAAATTGCTGTCCACTGAATTGATGGATAACATCCCCCCGCCCAGCATGGGGTTCATCACTGTTTCTCTGTAATTTGCAAAGTGCTGCATCCCGAGGACCATCTTTTCTTCATCAAATGCTCAAAACATTATTTGATATTTTCATGTAAAACCAAGCATTCCTGGTCTGCACATTTTGAAAATAAGATGTCTATACTGTTGTGGAAACACGGACCAGTTTCATCTCAGTCTGGCTATACCTGTTCAATGCAAGCCCTACTTAGCTTGGTTCTTCTGCCAAATTACTCTGTTTTCTCTCCTCCCTTTGTTTTCCCCAGGCCACAGAGGGGTCTGACCTAAAGCCTCCCATGCTGGGAGCTGAGGGTGACCTGACCTGGGGCCGCTCATGCGTTGCTGCTGGTGGACACGGCTGGGCAGGGGCCGGGGGGGCGGCTGCATCCCTCAAGTGTCACGGTTTTGACTCCCACCGACGTGTAATCATTAACCTCCCCGGGGCCGCGCTTGCCGGCGGTTTGCAGGGAGTCCTTGCTCCCGCCGCTGTCCCACCGGGGCGGCGACTGTGGCACGTCAGAGGTTTCCCGTCCCGGCTTGGCAAGCCCTGGCTCGCCGTGGCGAGTCGTAGGTGTTTGCGTGTGGGCGTAACCTGTTGGCGTGCCTCTCCCCCAAAACGTGCCTGGGGACCCCCCTTCCCACCCGCTTCCTCGGGCTTCCCGGTACACGCAGGGGTGTCCCTCCTCTGAAACCCATGCGAGCGCTTCACCGCTTGCAGCCCGTTGCCGGCCCGGTAAAGCAGCCTTACACCCCGGTGCAGGGCCGCGGCGCTGGCCGGTGTTTGCCGCAGATGCCGGGATGGCAAAGGAAGCTGCGCCGCGCTGGGCACAAGCGGCTCTTGGGTACAGGGCAGGCGTTCGGGGTTTTTTTAGAGCTGATGGCGGCGGGTTTTGGGTACAACCTCTGCGGGGATAATTCTCTGTGTCACTTTTTAAGAGCGACTTATTTTTCTGCTAGTTTTTCCACGGTGGGCACCCAGTTAAGGTCGCTCACCGGGGCATCCTGGCATCGATGGCCCCACCGCCGCCTGTGTGTGGGCTGTGACACCCGCTCAGCAGGAAAAGCCGCCTGGCTTTTCCTCGGGGAAACCCCCCAAAACCCAATGCTGCCTTCCCTCCAGCACAGGGCCAGTGGGCCGGAATGGGCTGTCTTGCAACACGATTTCCTACGCTCCTGCAAATGATGAGATAAACCTTCAACAGGAAGGAAATACAGGATAAAACAGACACTTGGTGATCCCCAGCCAGAAGCATTTGGGAAGACAGACCTGAGCTGTGGTAGGTCAGTCACCCGAGGTAGCACTGCAAAGCAAATAATATTGATTAGTTTACAAATGGAGAACCCAAAACCATTTTGGAGATGCAGATGTGCAAATACATGCCTATCTAAAGTGAGTATTTAATTTTCCACTAATAAATTTAGGAAGCCTGCAGTGAGAGCTGGCCTGAACTCAATAGATTGTACTTGCCTGAAGGCAAAGGCAGTATTTTGATAAGTGGGTTACGTTCAAATGGTTAATAATACTCTGAACTGCTCAGCTGAGGGGAAGGGTTTCACTTCTTGTGAGAAACTCCTTTGAAATGATGTCATTTTGTGTCCAAAATACACATACTTTTGAGCCATACCTGCTTTTGTGGCTGCACCATTGGCCATCCCAGCTGATGCAAAGTTAGGTGAAATGCAGCAAATTTGGGCAAGGGACTGAGGGGGGCCCTGGTCACAGAAGGGCACATCTGCTGGAGGGAGTGCTTCAAGTACCCCTGTCTGCTCTTCAAAACAGACTGGCTTTGGAGGTGAAAACATTCAGTTCCTCAGTTTGCCGTATCAAAGCAGAGTTTTGGAGGATGGGTGAAGACCAAGCAAAGCCTCTGGGTTTCTGTTATTGGCACGCGCGTCGCCGAAGGAGAGGGAGCGCGGCGGCGGTGTGCGGGAACCGCTGGTCGCCGCCATCAAAACGTGAGGCTGCGCTGACCGCACGTGGTGGTGGGGCTGCGCCCGAGCTGGTGAGGTATTTCGGCCCCTCTTGGACACGGGTGGGAGTGAGAGGCCAGGCCACCCCCAGCTGCGTCGGGGGGAGCCAACGTCTCGCTCGCCTTTTGGACCAGGGCAGGCATCACGCCACGGCTTGCTCGCAAAACAAGGATGCCTCAGTGTGCCTGGTCTTGCACGTGCCACCCCGGTGCTGCGGCTGGGCACGCGTGTCTGGCTGGTCCTGCACCGGTCCTGCGTGGTGCGGCAGGGACACCCAGCTTCTGGGGGGCGATGGTACCCCGTGGGCATGGAGGGCCACCGGGCACTGGCGTCCCCTCGTCGGGCAAAGCCATGCACAGAGACGGGGGCAGAGGCGTTCCACCCCCCTGGGGCCTTTCCTTATTTGTTTCAATCATGACAACATGATTTACTTTATCTATAAATATCCCTCTGCACAGGGAATAACGCGCCAGATGACATTTTCCAGATGGTCTCATGTTCATGGGTGAGGCAATCCCCTGGCATCATTAGAAAAGGGAAAATGCGATCTGCGAACCCGCACACCATTTCGCAAGCAACTTTAAAATAATTTTATGTCCATCCCTGCTCTCAGGACAGAGCAGAAGGAGTCCGTTCCCCGTGTTGTGACATGTGTTGCAATTCCCCAGCTGAGACCCAACACCCCGCGAAATCCACACACTACCAAAAAACTGTCCGGCAGACTAGGGTCGGTGGCCTTTCTTCTGCCTTTTTTTCCCCCTACCCTTTTCTTCAGAAAAATGCTTTTCCTTAAAAGTGTGGGGGGATTTGAGGGATAAGAGACAGAAAACTTTGCTGCTGTTCCTTATTATGGGGTTTGCTTTCTTTTTAATTTCTTAAACTTGCTTCAAGACTAAGAGCTATTCAAGGCAATCATTTAAAAGTTACCATTGCAGTTCAGAATGCCCTGTATTTTTTCAAGGCCTTTGGAAGGAGCATCCTGACCAGGCAGCGCCGGTGGACCGTGCCGTCGTTAGCTGCCATTAAGTTGTTCAGATGAAGCAATGTGCCTCTTGTAGCCGGACAGGCAGGATCACCCAGGTGTGCCGTGAAGCTCCTGGCCGGCTTCCCCAGGAGCCCGGCGATGTCCCTGCGGGTCGGGCTGGCTGCACGGCCGGGTGAGAGCCAGAGCTGGAAAGCAGGGCGCCGTGGGAAGGGCTGAGTGGGAGCATCCCACACAGGACCCGGGTACCCGCTGGGCGCCCAGGGGTGCGTCAGCGGGGTACATCTGCCTGCTGCGGGCCGGTCACTCAGAAAGAGCTTGGAGCAACCGGATCAGCTCCATGGGTAGGTTCCTGCGCGTGGATGTTACCCCGTGGAGGAGGGACAGCCCATCGGAGCGGCGAGGAGACCCGGGATCTGGAGCGGAGGGGAGCAAGCAGAATTAGCCAGGTGCATCGTACAGGTGTGCAGCAGCTTCGTGCTGACTGCGGGAACTCAGGGCACTAGATGCAGCGTGCAGGCCAAACCCTGGTCTGGCAGAATGTCCAAATATTTTGTGCAAATCCAAACACAGTTTAAGTTTTTACTGCAACGATGTATTGATCGGTTGAGTTATTGGGGAAAAAAAGCAGGAGGTGAGACAATAGCTTGAAACAAGCACCCCCCCCAGTAAGTCCCTCCAGGTGGCCGAGATCCCACCTCTAGGCTTCCAGCCAGGACACGAACCTTGTTCTGACATTAACATGCAGAGCCATCGGCATCTGAGAGAAATCCTTACTGACCAAAATTAGGAAGCTACTAGCTAGGAACCAAAGGTGTCCGAGCACCTGGAATGATTTAGGTATCCCCAAAGCCCCAGGAGGGCACGAGTGGTCTCGACGGCTGTTTTTACGTGTTAGTGGAGCATGTAAGAGCACAAGAAGGCAGCTCTGGCCCCAGTGATCGTGACAGCTGACAGCACTCGCTCCTGTACCTGATGTGCTGGCAGCCACGGGCGTGTTAAGAGGCTCCCCCGGGTCAGCTCTTTCGGGAGCTGCTTCCCAGGGCTCTGCACCTCCGTGTCTGGCAAAGGCAGGGGCCGGGAGCAGGCGACGTGTAAGCGAGGGCGGACGCTGCTGGGGGACAGCACCCGGACCGCGTGCGCCGGCGGTCACCAAACCCTCGCTTCCCCACTGATCTCTGTGCCGTTGCTTATCCCAGTGCTCTCATCGCTACCTGTGCGGCAGCAGCACCGGGGTTTGGGGATGGTTCTCCCATCCCAGGGAAGCTGGCAGGGCCATTTCCAGCTGCAGGAGCAGGTATGTTGTGGGGCGGCCATCCCCTCGGCAGGAGGTCTGGCCACGGGCAGCAAGCACTGCCTCGCCACAGCCTTGGCCCTGGAGTTGAACAGAGCAGAAGGGGTGTAAAACACAGGAGAGGCTTTGCCTGCCATTTCTGTTTAAGAAGAGGAGCCCTGAAAGCCCTTAGGGTGCAGGGAGGGTGCAGAGAGGGCACAGGGAAGATGCACCAGGAGAGACCGACCTGCCCGGGCTGCAGCTGCCTGCTCTCCGCGCCGGGGTGTATTGCCAACTCATCCACTTTGGAAAGAGCTGAAGCGGCCTTTTTTTAGGACCTGTGCCTTTACTCATGGAGTAAAAGGGCTGGGAAGAGGCCAGCACAGGGGCCATGCTCTCAGCAAACGATGCCTCCAGCTGGGAGATCTCTGCTCTCAGTGCTGATTTATGGCAGGGAAGTCCCTACTGCCGCTGCTCCCAGGGCCAAGTGTTGCATCAGAGCCAAAATTAGAGTTGTGGCTCCCGGCGATCCTGGCATTTGCCGCCTTAGACACTCTTGAGGAAAATGTGGAGAGGGTATGAGTTTCTACTGCCCCCGCCACCCCCGCCCTTGGAGATGGACATCACAGCTTGGGAAAGGTCCTCTGAACTTCACCTGCCCGGGACACGCGCAAGCGTGGCCTCTCCAGCTGACCGTCCCCAAACCGCTAACACCACTGCACACAGCTCTGCTGTTTTTAGCTTCATTTTATTTTAGGTTCATTTTATTTTAGTTAACCGACTGCGGATTGGCTGTTATTTTCGCTCTGAAGCCAGGGAAAGCAAAAATTTGCAATGCTTATCGAGGCTCCCCTGACCGCCGCAGCTCTCCAAGCGAGCTGCCTGCGGTGGGCGAGCCCTGAGTGGCAGCAGCAGCTTTGGGGAAAGCGTGGGCACCTTCTGTTTGCACCGACCGCAGCTTCACAGCGCAGGGGACGTCTGCCGTGCAAGAGTCTCCTAAGCTGGCCCCAAGGCTGTGCCTGCTCTGGGCTCTTAACCCAAGCAAATGTTTTCCCAAGAAAGGGAGTGCCTGTCTTCCCAGGGCTGGGAGGCCGCGGTGCCAGGAGCCCTGCAGTCATGGCGGTGTCATGAATTCCTAATCCTCCCCTGCCGTTGTAAGCAATGATGTTTTTCCTTCTCTCTCTGTTGTACCAAGGGCTTAAGGCAGACCTGTCTGCTGTTAGCGGTGAATACACGAGTTAGTTACTCCTGACCAGTTGGTAAGAGCAGCGCGGTCCTGCCGTGTTTACTGATTCTATGACTACAGCAGAAAACCACTCTGGTTTTCATGCCTGCTCCTCCTTCCTCATCAACTCAGAGGTGGCTAGGACACGTGATTAGAGGAAATGGCAAATATTACCCATGGGCTACCAATTCTACTTTTCAAATTAAAACCAAATGAAATTAAGCCCGACACAATACCCAGGAAAGACATTGGGATTGTTGAAAGACCATTAAGCTTTAAGGAGAAGATGAATTGCAGAAAATATTACCTAATCAACGGCCTGCTGGCGACCAGGAAAACCTCAATAAATATCAGCAGTTCTGCGTGTGAACAAAGGGACTCTATTTCACTAGTTAAATACTTACTTTAAACTTGATAAGTGCTGTGTGTTGGCATTGGTTGTCTCAGGGGGAGTGAAAATCTTCTGTGACTGTGCTTTTCGTGGTATTTTGGTGGGTCTCTTAACCCTGCTGTCATGCCCCATCCTGGAGCTGGATGGATTTCACTGGGGCCGAGTAATTTCTGGTTTGTGGGCTTTTTGGCTTATACAGCACCTCTAGTACATGGCTAGGTCACTGCTTAAGCACCTGCTAATCCTTCAGACTCAGGCTCTGGCCTCACGCTCAGGAGCCTGGAGCTCTGCCCAGCCGGACCAGCAGGGACCGAGGTGGGACTGAGGAGGGATACTGCTGACGGGAAAACAAGACAGCTCCTCTGGAACTAGCCCAGACAAACGTCAAACCCTTTGCAACACACAAAGAAGTGGAAAACCCCCTCTATTACACAATATTTCTGTGAGCTGGCTGACGAGCATGAATGTACCCACGCCTATTCCCCTACTTGAGTCTTTTTTGCCTGTAGAAGTTAACTTCGGTGGCCCAGAAATCTGTCAGTCCTGCGCTGCTTTCAAATTGCTACAGGTTTCATATCAAAATGGTACATCTACTTCAAGTCAACAGGAAACTTTTAGATTAAAACGTCCAACTCCCCAAAGCCCAGCACTCAGACTAGACCATCCGCTTTCTGGAAGGTGCATTAGGACCTCGAGGGAGCAGCCCCAGATCAATAACTAGCCAGCCAGATTTTTTGCAAATGGACCTTCGGCATCTGCCTATGTTTATAGTCCTAAATGTATTTTACTTCCAAATAGCCTCAGAGTAAAGAGTAATTCACATTTGAAGTGTAATATTTAACTCAACAAATACCCTTAAACCCCATGTTGAACAAAGGAGTAGCAGAGGACTTCATTAATGACCTTTATTTTTGTAGGAACACAGTGGTCAGTTGTTTTTAGGACCACCCTCACCGTCTTAATTACATCTATGCCCCATGGTAGGTTTAGGTGTGAAAAACAGGAGTACTTTATTGCATGCTGCACTGGACCTGGGAAATGCTACAACTGCTTTCCTTATGTTAGGAAAACTCCGTGTTACGCCTGTGGATGGTAATATTAGTCTGATAAGCGGTAAGCATTAACAAATACATGGAAACACAGGGTCAGGGGAGAGTCAAACACTGGGTGTTTGTGACTTAATCTTGGTGCCCAGATCAGAATCACCTGATTTATGGGAACGGGCAACTCTTTCCAACTACAGCTTTACAGATTTGGGCCCTTATTATTAGCCACAAAATTTGCCCTAGAAAACCATTGCTATAATCGGTGGAGTCAGTCTGGGATTTTCCAAGGATCTGGGGTTTTCTGACATTTCTTTCAAACTGGCCTTCTGGCAGGAAGGAGTGAATTTTAGTGAATATCAAAAAATAGAAGAAAATGTGGTGCAGGGAAATAAAGATGGACAAAAATTTTCCAAATTTGACACTTTCTAAGCAAATATTTTCCCTCCAACTCAAAACAATTATTCCTTTTGAAACATTATTTGAACTTTGAGTTATTTAAATACGATAGAAATTAAAATTATTTGATACAATAAGCACAAAACTTTTAAATATGATCCAACCCAATGTGGAGGTGAGTATTAATTCAATACTCTTTTACTTTGGACTTGGGCCAGGGAAAGCTTTTGCAATCTCAGGCTCCTATAGAGTGGGAAAAAAAGTCCTTGATTTCCACTACTCAAATGTTGCCAGCTGTTCCTGCGGCTCCCCTGCAGCCAGCTACAGATACATGGGCATCATGCTTACTGATTCCTGTCCAGAGTGAGCTTGGCCGGGTAGAAAGCTGAAGCAGAGATGTGCTTGGCCCATTTTTGTGCAAAGCAGATGGCTCCTGGCCTTTTGTCCAGCTGAAGGCTCTTACACCTGTGGTAGTACATCTCCCTTTGGGTTTAAATTACGTAGCAGCCACCCTGCCTTCTGCCTGAAGGTACCGCGCTGTTCCAATTTCTCTCTGATCACATCTTCACTTCTAATCCGCTCGCTGGACACAGCGTTTACTGTCACGCTTGACTCAATTGGCAAAATTTATCAGAGTGCCTCCCTCGTTGGTGCATACTAATCAATAAATATGATGACGTCCTAACAACACCAAGCTAATGCTTCTAAAAGGATTTATTTGTATCTGCCAACTTCATTTAAAAAAAAAAAAAATCTCTTGGTAGAGGCTCAGCAACTTCATTTCAAGGGCCGAGTGTCTGCTAGCAAAACCATTCACTGTGGTTTTTTTTTTCTTCTTTCCTCTCACAGAAATTTGATCAAGAAAACGCAGCAACAGGAACACACTCCAGTTTCGCTTGTGTTGTGGCTGATTGGGAATACCATCCCTTTGGCACCGTAGCACAAAAAAGGCAGGTGGTTTAAGGGTCTCAGTCTGCAATCTAGCTCCTATCAGGAGAAGACCGGACAAGGGCTGGCGGCTGCATCATGAGAGGGTTTGATCTGCTTTTCCGAAGAGAGAAGAATGCTTCTGGTTTGCTTAAAACCAAAGCCAGAAGAGACAGCAGGAGTGAAGCCAACAGCTGAGGTTGAAAACTGGGAGGAAGGAGAGCAGATGCGGGCGTCTTTCAGCCCGGCCACTCAGTCACCGTCTGCAGCCCCTGGGGACGAGCCACCCCCTGATGCGAGCCCGTGAGGAGCTGCCGGACGGAAAGGTGGGAGCAGCGCTGCACCAGACATCTCCGGTGCCAGCCGGAGGCAGGCCTCGGGCAGGGAAACACAGCCCCGAGGGCAAGGCAGAGCCCTCGGTTATGCCCATTTACCACTTCGGGCGTTTCAGCTACACAGACATCTAGGCTACAGCCTGTGCATCAAGGAAAAGGTATGTACAACAGCAGTAAAGCATGTATAATATCTGGGAGACTGATACCACGAGGGCTTAGTGACCCCGCTGGCCATCTTCCTTCCCCCTGAACTGCATGCAGGTGACCCAAAGCCTCTGGCATGTGCTGCTTCTTCAGCCCCCATGAACAGACATGTGTCCTTCCTCCTCCTCCCACCCCGCTCCCCATCGGGATGTTACGATCTCCTTGCTGAGTGCCAGCCACACCACACCCTTCTCCCTCCCCGCCTTCGGTAAGCCGTTTACTTATTTCCCAGGCTAAGACACCGGTGCCGTAATTACGTGTCTTTCAGAGGAATAATTTTTGCATATGCTCCTGCCAGCACCTGACGCACAGACCTTTCCAGCAGCAGGACTCAGCCCTGGCTGACAGCTCGCTGGCTTATTTTGAAACAGGGATGAAGATGAAGCCACCTGTAGTGTCATAGCAACCCTCCCCAGCGGCTGTCCTCTCCCAGTTCAAACCGAAGCCACCTCACTGGCTGACAGACCAGGTAGGAAACTGCTCATCAAATCAAAACCAGCTGAAAGCACTTAAAAACTGTTTACTGAGGCGATTTGCAGCTGTGAAATTAGCTCACAGGCGATGCTGTTCTGCCAGGTGCTTTGAAGGATGATTTGCATGGTGCTGTGCTCTTTAGGGTGGCTGGGGTAGGTCGTTTACCTCCTCCAGCCTGTCTCGGCTACCTGAAACCCAGCGTACCCCAGCTCTGATTTGCAAGCGGGGCTGGCTGGCATCCTTGGGGTGCTCACCAGGTCATTGCCTCCTTCAAGCACGGGGGCAGCTGTGCCGCTTGCGTGTCAGCGCTTTAAGGCAAATCCAAACCAGTGGTAGTTGACACAGGGCTGTAAGCTGACAGTTCAGGAACTAATGATAAAATGGTCCGGAGGCACATGCATGATCCAAATTCTGCTGTTTAGACACGTCTGCATGTCCAGAGACAAAGACTTTACTGTCCCTGCTGCAGTAGCCCCACAGGAATTAAATCCTGGCTCTGGCAATCTTCTGGAGAGATCTCTGGGCTTCAGATCCTCCTTCCCCACTTCGTTGCCGTTCCAGAGGGTGCCTGTGTACGGCAGCGCTGCAGGTACTGCACTTGCCCTGCGCTTTTGCCCTGCCAGCTCCCGTGATGTAGCTGTTTGCCCCTGAACACACCCAGCCCAGGTTCACAAATCCCATCTTGCCTTCCCCTGCGTCCGACGCCTGCTTTCACTCAGGGACCAGGTGAGGAACAGCACCTCTGGGCTCAGCACCACGGGCTGCTGAGGGTGCTGCCCGCGCAGCTCAGAAGTGCAGAAAAACCAGGGTGGGAAGGGATCTCAGGAGGTCATCTGGTCCAAACCCTTGCTCCAAGGAGGGTGAGCACTGACACCTTCAGCAGCAACTCTGTCTCGTTAATCTAAATTCTGCTCAGTGGGGCAGACAAAAGTATCTTGAAGTCCATTTTAACTTCAAATTTGATTAAGTCCTGCTCTCATACAAGAAATGGCTTAACATTATTGGCGGGGGGGGGGGGCAGTTTTGGACTACTAAATTGTGGGGAAAATGTATTTTTTTTTAAAGCAATGTCAACATTTCTTTCATGGAAGTGTTTGTCATAGGTACACTGTTTTGTAACATGTAAATAACATACTGTATCATGGGAATCGTAAAAAACAGGGCTGGAAGGCATCTCAAAAGAGCTTGTGTCCAAGCCGTGCTCCAGGTAGGATTACGTCCATCTAAACCGTTCCCGATTATCATCTAACCTGCTTCCCAAAATCTCTGGTGATCTTCCCGTGCAATTTCCTCCACCCCATAACAGCCTTCCAGTTAAAAGTGCTTTTCTAAATGAAAGCCCACATTTCCCTCCTTTATTCGCGCTCATTAAGAACTTGTTAAGCAATCATTTGCCAGGGATAATTTGGGCAAAACTTCCTTCTGCCTGAGGGTAGATATGAAACTTGCTTTGCAACATGTAAGCAGCTCATCTGCGGGCTGCGTTTTGTTTTGGTTTGCTTTTTTTTAACTAAAATTTTCGGTTTCACGTCTTTGTTGACTCGTGTCAGCTTTGTAATCATCTGCCTCGCCGTCAAACGATGTAGGAAGCGCCCGTCCGGCCCCGCTCTTCCTTCTGCCCGCCGTTCACCAGCCCTTCGGGTCTCCAGCCGGCCTCGGGTTCAGCCCCCGCCGGCCGAGGGCCGTGCGCTGCCAACCACCGACGGGCATCCCGACCCCGCTTGAGGTATCGCAGCGTGACAACAGGTAAAATTGCGACGAAAAGCGTGGCTCGGATTACAAGCTCCCGACCGGCCGTGGGGTGAGAGGAGCAATTCCTGGAGGTGGGGGAGAGAGAAAAAGCCGTACGGCGATTTAAAATGCCTTGTTATGAAGGGAGCAAAGCTGAGAAACCCCAAAGCCACCACCCCAAAAGCAGCAGCGGCCCTGCCCAGGGAGGTGCCGCTTCCCGCGGCCGTCAGGGGAGCGATGCCGCCCGCTCCGGGGCTCGGGCGGCGCCGCCGCCGCCGGCCCCGCGTCTCCGGCGGGTAACGGCTGCGCTGCCCCGCCGGCTCCCTCCGACCCGACGGGGAGGCCCCGGGAGGGGGCGGCCGGGGCCCCTCCGGAGGCGGGACCGGCGCGGGGGGCGGGCGCCGTCGGCGATGCCCGGGGTGACGGGGCGGGGGGGGGGCGGCCGCGCTGCTCGGAGGGCGCGGAGCGGCGGCCCCGGAGGTGAGGCGGGGCGGGGGGGGGGACGACGAGGCGGGTCTCGGGGGGCTTCGCTCTCCTTCCTCGCTCGGGGGGAAGGTGCGTTTCTCCACGGGGAGCTCTTCCACGAGCGGAGCCCGCCCGCGTCCGGCGCGGTGCCGGCCACCAGCCGCCCCGCGGGCAGCCCTTCCGTGCGGGTCGGCGGCTCCGCTCGCCCCGTCGGGCGCAGCGGCCGGGAGGGCTGCCGGGCCGGGGCGGGGAGCGGAGGGGGGAGGCCTGGCAGCCGGTCTGCCCTCGGCCGGGACCCCCGGGCGGCTCCGAGCTGGCTCCGTGCGGCCGCCGTGCCCGGTCGGAGCTCTGCGGAGAGCGGCTCCTGCGGTCCGGGCAGACGGGGAGGTCTGCCTCCCGGTGGCGGCGAGGCTTTTCGGCTGGGGTTTGCGAAGGAGAGCTTCTCTTGGATCCCCGCACGGCTTTGTGAGGGTTGCTGCTGCGCAGGCATCGCTGTCAGCGGGAGCTGGCGGAGGTGCGGCTGAATATAGCAGCCGTGGGGACGGGAGCTGCGCGTACAGTGCCCGCCTGTGCTGCCGGCTGGGAGGGCTCCGTCCCGCTTGAGGAGGACTAGGCACCCGCTGAAACTGCAGGTCCAGGTGAATGGCAGCAGCGCGGTGGGAGGACAGAGAGAGAAGGGTCGGAGAAATGTGGAATTCTTCTCCGCCAGCGGCGACAGGCTGGCTTGGGTGAGGGGGTGGAAAGACAGCAGCGCTGGTGATGGGGGGGGGGGGTGTGTGTGTGTGTGTGTGTGTGTGTGCAGGTGGCCGTCGTGTTCCCAGGCAGACGTGCCCTGAAAAACATCGGAGTCTGAGCAGGGATAAGGTCTGAGGAAGAGAGAGAGACTCGCAATAGAGCTATAGAAATGCTTGCGGGGGTGGGGGGGGAGAAAGCTCTTGTGAAAGAGGCATAAGAAAATGCATAACTCTTGTAACTGTAGTAAGCTAAAACTAGCAATGCTGCTGAAAGAAGGCGAGTTTAGAAGCTTTGGCTGAGAAGGAACTATCCCAGTTAAACTAACGTGTTGTTTCCTAATGCATGAGAGGTTGCTCAGAATAGACTGGATGTTTCTTAACCCTGAAGAAACCCTCTCTAGCTTCTGCTGAGCTCCAGTAGGTCTGCACTATTATTCATGGGTTTTGTTGCCGTGGAAGTCAGAGGAGCAAATCTTACAGAACTCAAATTCCCTTTTTTTGGTTCTTGTAGCAATTCCAGTAGCATCTTGAAGCACGGGCTCTGTAGGAGGAAGCACTGACTAAGGAGTCATACGTGAATGCCCTTCTCTTGTTTGCATGCCCCTCATTTGACAACACAAAAATGGCAGTCATTCTTGAGGGCCGGAGGGCGTGATCTTGGGTGAATAGCAATCTGCCTGCTGTCAGTTAGTTTTAGGTGCGTCATTCAGGTAGCAGCTGGTAGCTGTGTCCCAAGTTTTCCTTCTCACGGAACTTCTACTGGCTCTCAAGGCATTGGCTGTCTCCATCTGACAGTGGCTCTAATGAAGTTTTTCTTGCTCAGGAGTATCACAGGGCCAGGCTCAGTAGTTGTGGACTGTGAAGGCCTCGGTGTGCAATTTGGCGTTACCACGGAGCTAAATTCAGTGATACTAAAAGGATGCAGCCTCCTGGCTGCCTGTTCTTGCATCTCTCTCTCTGCCAATATTTGTGCCTGTCTCACCCTGCAGTGGAGCAAAACCAGTTCTGGGAGCTATTCCAGTAAGAAAATAAAATCCTTCAGCAGAACTGGCTTTTTGGTGCTTTAGCTTTCAGGGCTGGTCACAGCAGGGTCAGAGGAGTGTCAAAGAAGAGCCCGAGGAGGAAGGAAGCGGGGCCACTTTCTTTAGCAACAGTTAGCCATTGCCTTGGTTTTCTTGTGTCATCAGCGGATACTTTGGCACAAGGTACTTAGGTGTAATTCTGCTTCCATCTTACCTTCGTTGCATTTGATTGGTCATGAGTACAGAGAGAAGCCACCCTCTGTCGCAGTTACCATATAAAATCATACAGATGCGCCTGTTCCATATATAGAGGGGAGACCAGACGAGCAGTGTATAGCGCTGGATGCGTCTTGCTATCAGCGCTGCTGTGGTTTGGATCAAGTTCCAGTGTGTGATGGCAGGAGAGATTGGGGACACGCCTCTTGTCTTTACTGGCAGCCCCTCAGTAAATTAGTGTAGCTGTACTATCATTCAGCTCCCTAAGGGTTGTGCTTCCCATGCTTGTTAAAAGCTTGGACTGTGTCTTCTGGCTTTGAGATCCCTTTCTCTGCTCTCTTCTGGGGTTGGTTTTCTTCACAGGCACTCCTGACCGAACAAACACTTAAAACTCCTTACTGGAGTTGCTGGGTCATTCAGATTCCAGAACAGATTCACAGATCTTATTTTGGGTGGTGCTTTCACTGGGAAACAGGTGATATGTTACCAACTCACTTCTTCGTTTGTCTCTACTGGCTTTTACAATTATCTTAAACCAGGGCTGGGAACTCTGCCCAACAGTTTAAATGAGGTCTGGTGGAACTTCAGATTATGGCATTGTGAACCAACCACTCCTCTGTGAGTGAAAGATTAAGTACAATCATGTTAGTATTTAGATTTTTCTGTTAAAAAGGAGAGTGTTCGCACTCTATGTTTTTGTATAATTGCACAGGACCTCCCGTCTGTGCAAGATACGTGGGTTAGTACCTCCTGGTCTTTAATATGTTTAGCCTTGCAGTGGCTCTTTCAGATAGGAAAGTACTTCTTCCATATTCACAGGAGGAAGGTTGTGTTAGAGACAGAAAAACAACCCCCGAGATCCTTGAAGAAACTTAGACATTGACTTCACTGTGATCTCAAGTTGGAGGTGAGATTTTATGCTTCAGTTTTAACTGACCTGTTCCTTGGCCTATAAGAAACCTGTTCCGAAGCAGCAAAACAAATAGAAATCCCCTGAATCCATGTGCAGTCTGCTGTTGGACCATCTTTCCAGCGTGTCTCTGGATTTTAAAAACAGAGAAAGAAACTGTTGTCCAGATTAGGGGAAGGAAAAATCACTACATATTGGCCTATTAGGCTTGAAGTGTTTAATTATTAGTATGCTCTGATACGCTGTATGTCTTCACTTGTTAATGCTGCTGGATGCCCGGTCACATATGTCCAACCTCCCCGTAGAAGCGGACAGCATCTTCAGTACCTTCGCTCTGTTTTGCAAGATCTGCTGCGAAGCCCTTGCATAAGCTCGTAGGCAGGAGTCACACTGGTGATTAACGGGATTTGCTCACTTCCTGGCCAGGCGTAGTTCTGACTTCCGTATTCTCATAGTCTCTTTATATGTGCACGTCATTCCAAAGAGCTGCTCCTTTTCTAGCCATGTGCCAGTATTTTCTTGAGCTGTGAGGGTTAAAATAGTGTTTAGACTTAATTTTATACACAGTTTCCAGCCCTGTTATACAGTAAGTGTGCGTGGCTTTCTACAAATACGCAGTAATAGGAAACTGCTATTTGAAAGCTGTTGGTGGCAAAGAGCTGTATCAGTTTGCTAGCTGATCTGCTGCTAGCATCTGTCCCTTTTGTCTGTTTGTCCTTTCCAGCAGCTTTCCGCAGCCAAAGTCTGCCTTCTCTTTTAAGTATTGATGAGGGGTTTATGTGGTCTGTTTCTTGAAAGCTAAAAGCTGTGAGGTACAAAACCTGCTCCTTTCAGGTAAAGAAGACCCAAATGCTAAGACCTAGAAAAAAAGCGTTGGGAAACTTTTCTTCACAGGATGCAGAGTAAGATGCTCCTGTACAATAGTACAGAAGAAGGGGAGATACCAGTCTGACTACGCACTGTAGCTGCGTTCCTGATTTTGCCGGTGTTTCTCTACCCAGGTCTGTCCCTAAATGCTCCTGCTCCCCTTTGTGCACCGCGGTGACCCTGGCGTATCCCCTCGCTCCACCGCACTCGTCGGGTTGCTTGGTGCTCCCACCGAGGCAAAACCCTTCACCGCTCCGCCAGGGACCTTGGTTTGGCACAGTGGAGCCCAGCACCCCGACACTGTATGGTGTTACCCCAGCAGTACGCTGGGGAGCCACGGGGGGCACTGGGGAATGAGGGGGCTGGGCAGGCCCACCCTGACCCACGCCAGCCCCCGTGAGCCGAGTGGGGCGCGTGGGCTCAGGCAGGAGCCCCACACGAGACCCGGCCACGGAGGTGACGCGGCTCTGGGGTCAGTCTGTGGGGCAGGGTCTGGGTTGATGGGGTACAGGGCCAGACGTAGGCATGGCTGTAATGTCAGGGGCAAGAGCCTCAGCTTAAAAGCCCTCTCCACGTTTCTCAGCTCCCTCCCGGTTCCCTGCCTGCAACCCGGCTGCCTCATACAGTGCTTTCTCCTCTGCTGAGCAATTCCATCTTCTGTCCTGCCTCGCGGGTCGGGGTTTCTGGGTTGGTGGTGCTTGCTGTTGCCATCTCTGATTGCTGGCGCTGTCCTGCGTAGCTGCTGCTCCCCAGTGTCTCCTGTGCTGGGCTAAAGGGCCGTGGCAGAGCGGGGAGGAAGGTGTGGAGCAGGGTGACGGGGGGGAGGGTGCACCTGCGATGAGGAGGTGAAGGGGCTACGGTCCACCGTGAAGGAGGGATGGAGGTTCAAAAAAAGAAAATGACACGTGTGCTTCAAATTACCGCAGGGCTTTCCGAGCGGGGAGGCAGGTTACAGCTCCCACATCACTGGGGTGCTGTACTCTGCGGCTGGGAGTGCTGGCCAGCTGTACAATACCTGGTGCTGGGGCTTTGCGGTATGTTCTGCTGTTGTCTGTCAGGTGCGTGTAAATCTCACCACTTTATTCATGAAATAGGCATAGAAATCTCAGGAAGACACCAGGCTGTAGTGTGTTACTCTTGCTTATGAAGCTTCTTGAAGAAATCAAGATCATTTGAGGTCCTTGCAAGGACACGCGGAGTCTTATATTTCAATAAATAGTCTAAATACTAGCAACAGCTTTTCATAAAGTTAAGAAGAAAATTAATCTTCCTGGGGCTTTTTGGGTAACCTCGGGTGTCCCTGAGCAGGTGCAGCCTGTGGGGCTGAGGAGCAGATACCCACCAGAGGGTCCTCCTGCCCTGCACCCCGCACCTTGGTGGCCTCGCCGCAGAGGTGCTGCTCCCGCCTGCGAGCTCCCTGGCAGGCTCTGGGGAAGCTGCGAGTCAGCAGTGACGCTGCCCCCTCAGCCCTGTGTTTGTCTGAGCCGTTCAGCCCTGTGTTCGTTTGAGCAGGCAGTCACGATTTCAATAGTGGAAATCTCTGCTCTTGGATCGGGTAGCTAAATTCTCTACGTGAACGCCGTGTGGAGTGTGAATAGGAGCGCATTCAGGGCGGTTACGTATGATGCTGATACGCGCTGGTTGAGCGAAGTGCAAATAGCATATTATCATGAAGTGTGCAGAAGTGAACAGAATCAAATGCATTATCTCTTGGTGTTTCATATGTACAGTATTAGTATTGAGGGAAGCCTTAATAAGCAATAAACTTAGATTCAGATTGTGTAAAAAGTCAAGGCATTTTAAATGTGTTAACTGTGGTACCTGGTGTACCCTTTGGAAAGGCCACCGTGTTTCCCCCTTAGGCTGTGATTGTGGGAATGGCTTCATACAAACTGACCCGCAACTGCTTCCATACAATCTGTAGCACAGGGGCAGAGCCAAAAAGCTCCAAATGTGAGTCCTTTGTCCACCTTTCTGCCGCAGGCTGCCTTATTCCAAGGATTTCTAGAGACGGCTCTTGACCATAACTCTCCACAGCGCATAGGAAGAGATGTTCTGAATTGTTACTATTTACTGTCCTTGGCAAATGTGCTAAACTTGCAAGAGCAAAGGGGTGAAAGCAGAAGGGACAGTGCAGAGCAGTGCTGTGTATGGTCTTTGGACTGAAAGACGCTGCACACTTTGCTTTGACAATTTGCGTAGTCTGTAGATCTGTTTTTTTCCTAATTTGTTCTTGATGAAAGCTTTGCAAGCTCTAATTTTCCATTGTGATTGTAAGGAAGGAAATGCTTATCTGTAGCTGCTCTGAAACACAGTAACTGGGAACTGATTTATGTAAACTTTCAGGAGCTTTTTTTTCTTTGGTTATACTTAAGGGTGCCTTAACACCAAATGTATTTGATGGGAATCACTGGTTATTCTAAATTCCCTTAGCTCTAGATTGAAGCTTAATGTATTTAATTTTGGTGCACCAAATGTTACTTAAAGCCTACCTTGACAATTCTCCTTTGATACTAGTTTGAGATTTTAAGACTTCGTATACTTTCTTGTGACTTATGTTTCCAGTGGCTTTTAGAGGAAAAGCTATAGGTGCACCCCCCAAAAAACTTGTCAAGGCTTTCCGAGAAAAACAAAAGCAAGGGCTAAAACCTGTCGGCAGAGGGGAATGGAATTATGGATTTGACCATCTCCACGAAGCAGGAGCAAAAAGACTCTGGCTCTTTAATAAGTGTTAATCTGGGAAAACATCCTGGACTCAATGTTAGGGAGCGTATTTAACAAAGCATTTAAAACCAGCACTTTACCTGACCCATGTAGAAACTTCTAAAAGTTCTAAACTTCTATTATGTCATCTTCAGTGAATTGCAGCTCTGTCTGCCTTGTGGAAACACTTGAATGGCATGCTCTGTGCCTTGTTGAGCCAACAGTATATTGCTTCAGCCATGATTAACTCACCATCGGGGCTGAAATGGGAGGAGGTACCTGGCAGCATGTGAAGGACACTTTGTGGGATGGATGTTGTGATTGATGCTGGGATGTGGCACACTGTCCTGCACAGAAAATACTATACTAAAGGTACTTTAAAATAACAAACAAGTTTCTTCCTTGGCGTGTGCACCACAGTGAAAGAACTCAACAGATCGGTCCCCTGCCCCATGGAAAGTGCAGCCTGGCTTCTGTGAGGGAGGACCTGGCTCTTGACTTTTGCTGCTGTGATACCTGTTTGCTGCTAAGTCATCTCTGCATTGTCCCAGAAAAGTTTTAAGCGCCTCTTCCTGACAGGGTCAGGAAACTCCCTTGCTCAGAGCTTATTAATGTTTGCTTTGCTTTTTGGACACAAAGCACCTCTAAAGTAAAAACATGAGTGAATTTTGAACAAACGCAGCTGCATGTTTGTGTTGGTGTGGCAGTCGTTTCTGTGCTTGTGGTCACTTCCTCTTGCTTTGTTTCATTAATCAAAATTACTGGATGAGACTTCAGTGGTGTATCACCATCGGCTATCTTGTAGCTTCAGATAAGACTTCAGCAGACGTGATAGGAGGAAATGGAGCTTTTGCTCTAGCTCTAGAGGTGCTTGCACTGCCCTTGAAGGAGCCTGTGATTTCCCTGGTGCTTTCACTTTGTTGCTGAAACAGCTGTTGTCATCTACTGCACCTATTTACTGCCTGAGATATTTCTCTACTGTTCAGCCACTGAGTATTGTTAAAAGAAATCAGACTGGGACATTGCTATTTCCTTGCTGTTCATAAGGGAGAAGTGTTGAGGGAGCAGTAGTGCTCTCTTAACTACTCTCCCTCAGATTTGTGCTTCAGTCAAGCTGTTCTGTGGAAGCTAAACTATCAGAAAAGCTTCATATTTATTTTGTAGGTGAAATTTTCTGCCTCAGATACCTGAGGGAATCCCCCTTTTGGCAGAAACTTCTCCTTAGGTTGGTTTAACTGCAACACAAAGCCTTGCTTTCTGGAGAAGAATGTATGGGCGGGTGGCAGTGCTGGGATGTCCTTACCCTCCTGCTTAACTGGTAGATAGTCATTTGGCATGTGCTAAGGAGCCATTTAGGGTAAGCTGTTGACAGGCTTGAGCAAATAATAAAATGCGTTCTCTGGAATGTGAAGCCATCAGTAAATTGTTGGCAAGCCGTTTGTGTTGCAAGTAGGTAAATGATGATGTGTCACTTAGGGTTGCTCATTTTCTTTGTTTAAAGAATTTCTACAGAATTGTACAGGGAGCTTTTGGAAGCAGATGTTACCACAAAGGGAAATAAATACATGAGTCATTCAGGAAGTTAGTAACCTTGGCCACCTAACCTGTTTTATAACCAGTTTTGTTTGCACTAGGTAGTTAAGAACTGTTCACCAGTTGGTAATCCAACATCCAAACCCAGATTTCACTCTTACAGGGGGGAAAAAAAAAAAAAGCTAGGGACTTCTCTGTATTTAAACGTTACAAGGTACTCTCTATTAGGTGTAACTGGCAGGGTTTGGGGAGCCGGGGGCTGCAGGCGTGACCTGTGTGGAAAGGGGCCATGAGCTGCCCTGCGCCAGTTCCAGGTCATTCCAGCCAGCTCCAAAACAGACAAAACCAGCCCATTGCACACCAAAACCGCAACCGGTGAGAGCAGCACACGGTGCCTTTGCTCGAATGTTTTTCAGAAAGGGTGGTAGCTGCTAGGGACAGGACACACATGGGAGGAGGTGCGTGAGGAGACACAGAAGGGCACACGTGAGGGCAAATATGGGAGGACACACGTGAGGATGCAAAAAAGGAGACATGACGAGTCACAGAAAAGGCCATGAAAAGGTGACATGAGGCAGGAGGCACCAAAGAACGTGGGTGAGGATAAATAAAAGGAGACACAAAAGCAAAGATGTGAGGAGACACAGGAGGAGATATTAGAGGAGTTACAAGAGGATGTGCAATAGGAGATACGAGGAGATATGTGAAGAGATGTGTCTGGAGTAAAGGGAGGAAGAAGTGGAGGACACATGTGGAAGGGTTGGGAACATGGCTGGATACCTGGCTGGAGATGCTCTCTTGGAAGGAAGCGCTCCGTGCTGGAGGAGGTACCCTTGAGGGACAGCCACCCTTGCCGGGGCAGGGACACCCCTGAGGATCTGTGGCCTGTGGAGGACCCACACTGGGACAGGGACACCCCGGAGGGACTGTGGCCCATGGAGAACCTGTGCCAGCGCAGGTACGCACCAAGAGACTGCAGGCTGTGGAGGACCAGTGCTGGGGCAGAGGAGCAGTAAGAAGCAAGGAGCAACCAAAAGAAACGGTTACGCACCGACCCATAGCCTCCTGTGCCGCCTGTTGCCTCACTGAAGGACTTGAGACAGACTGAGTGTAACCCACAGTGATAACGAGGGAAGTTGAGACTAGGAAGGGGGGAGGAGAGGTGTTGGACTGAAGATGAGCCTGGGGACAGAGGAGGAGAGGAGGAAAGGTGTTTCCCAAAGTGCTTGTTTAATTGTTGGTTGGTCGTCTCCCCCCCCCCCCCCGCCCCAGTACCTGAATCAGTAATTAAAAGCTTATGTTAATTTGTAATAAATTAAATTAAGTGAAATTTCCCAAGGCAAGAATGTTTTTTGCCTATGGCAGTATATTCATTATGCTGGGATGTGAAGTGGTTTAGCAGTGACATGGCCAAACAGTACAAACCCCACGTGGGTGTCATCTGGGTTGAGTCTCCCTTCTCCACGTGCGAGGCTGGCATACCCCTGTACCGCTGCCTCTGTGCTTTGGCATTTTACCAAGTACAGCTTTCTAGAGAAGGGCCAGCACCAGCCAGTTGCAGGCATTCACAGGTGGTGATCTTTGAACAAGTTGAGTAGGCAAAAGCCATAGAATAGATGCAGTTTTGTTTGTAAACCCTTATATTCAGGCTGAAAAAGATTCATTGTGGGGCAGAGCTGGAGTAAACTTCTGCCATCGATGTGCTGTTTCTGCAGGGTGGAGTTGCATAGCCATCTCTTTTTTTCCCCCACCCCCAAACTCTTTGCTGGTGCAGTACTGCTAGCCTAGTAGTAACTATACCGTGTACTTCAGGTGTAATGTGGTTAAAAAAAAAAAAATCAGTCCCTCGCTCCTCTTCCTTCCAAACGTGAGTGGAGCAATAGAGAGAAAAGGGAGAGAAGAGGGGGAGGGAAGATGGCAGGGTCTTGCTATTTCTTGCAGCTATATGGGAAGAAAGACTCTTAATGTGTGAAGGAAAGCAGAGGGTACGGAGGGGAAAGGCAGCTCACCGTGACGTGGCTGTTCCCAGGCAGGCCGGTGCCTGGTGCTACCAGCCGGATGATGTGTCATTGTCTACAGGTAGAGTAGAAACGCTCCAAAGTGGTCTCTCTGAGAGACTGAACATGTGCTGAAAAATCATAGGATGATATGGCTTTTGTTCAAATGGAGGAAAAAAATTGAGAAAGAAAAAAATCTCAGAGGAGATTTTTCTTTTTTTTTCAACTGAAGAACGATTAATCTGAAATGGAAAATTCTGTTCTGTTATTAAGCTGATCCGTACCTATCTGTAGCAGGCATAATATAATTCTCTATTACATTCTGCACATTTTTGGTTTGTCTCACAAAACTTCTATATTTACTGTTGGATTGTATTGATTTTACTTCTTTTAAATTACGCAACCTTTTACCAAAAGGGAAACAGGGATTAAAGCAGAGAAGACACTAAAATGTTTTGCATCTTTCAGACTTCTTTTTTTTTTTTTTTTTTTTTTTCTAAAAGAGTATATTCCTTGTGAAACCTTACTGTTCTTTTTTCTTTACTAAGAGCCTGGCACCACTTTGACTATGCAGGCTTTGAGGAAGGCATTGGCACACTGATGACAGTGCCCTTCAATTAGACTGTGCATTGATACACCTTATTTCAGACCATTAAAAACTGTTGGACCTTCTGGGAGAGAAACTCAGCTCTGCTCTTCCATCTGCTGCAACATATCTCTTTATGGTTAAATCTACACTTTGGACTTCAGAGATCTAAACTTGGGGGCTGGCCAGGACAGTCACACTAGGCTTGTAAAAGCAGAAATAGCACTGTGTATCCCAGCTCAAATGCCTGACAGGAGGGAATATAGGTGTCCCCCTACACTTGAGCATACTGCTGGAGAAGGTCTGGCTCTGTGGGTAGAATAGGTGGGAAAAGAGGAGAATGTGTCTTTTAAAGACAACTGCTGTACTGAAGGCTTAACAGTCATGTTCGATTCTCTTTTACAAAGTGTGGTTTTTAAATGCTGAAAGAAGGGAAAAACCTGATTTTTTTTTTTTTTTTTTTTTTCCAGTGGAGGAAAGTGTTAAGTACTTTAAGTCTAGAGGCTTAAACATAAAATTAAGAGCATGGCCAAGAACAGAGGTGCCGTGCAAAGGAACATAATAAAGACTACCATGTTGTGGAGCTCTGTAGCAAATATGGGACACAGGGTGGTTATCGAGGAATAAATGGAAGGGAAACAAATACCCTTCTGTGATTCTGGGAGCTGAGACCTCTTGACAGGAACAGATGATAGCACTGGGGTTTTAGATGAATTCTCAGTTTTGGGGAAGGCTGGCAGGTGGCTCTCCTCTGGGGAAATGAAACACCTCAGAAGCAGCTGTCCCGCTCACTGTCAGGTTTCAGGATCATTAGTATGGCAGCAAACTGGAGGACAAAAGAGAATCTAAAATCCCAGTATCTAGAATTCTTCTTGTACATGTCTGATTTGAAAATAATGGACTGATGAAGATAAAATGGAATACGTGCTGTATATCCTTACAAATGGCAAGCACAGTGTGCATCCAGGGAAGTAAGGGACAGTCTTGGTTTGTGATAAACGGAGAGGTTTGACCATACTTTGTCTTTGAAGGAGAGTTATATTTGCTGGAGGACAATATATCATACCAGATCCAACAGCCCAAGAGAGGTGAGACTGCTGCTGCTCCATGTCCAGAGGGTAGTGAGGCTGAAGATGTATTCAGCAGACACAGGCACACAAAGCACACATATAGGCTACATATGTATGTACATATACATGGCTGGCCACACAGATCACAGGCAGACAGACACTCAGAGCACCCAAGTGAACGTAGGCAGCACCGGCAGCCTCATCCTGCTCCCCTCTCTGGCTGGACAGGATGGAAGTCCACAAGTGAGAATATACACAGACATACATACAAGGTGGATCCCTCCAGCAGCTGGGCTTAGACACTCAGCCCAGTAGCTGCCCCTGGATCCCAGTCTCCCCAGTTGCTGGCACCCGGACATGCAAGTCCCCAGGGCGACAGCCCTGTGCCAGTTGCTGGTACAAACTGTCACACACACGCAACTGGCCGGGACTTTCCGTGTCCCGTAGCTGCCCCCTCTGCGCTCTCGCCCTTAGAGACACGCAGGTGCTCTCACACCCAGAGCTGGCCCTTAGGGACCCGCGCACCCTCCTGGCTCCCAGGCTGCTTCGCATACTCATGGGCAGGTCCACTTGATCTTTGCTACCCATCGCGCGCTTGCACGCCCGCAGGCACTCCGGTTGCTGGTACCGCGGACACGTGGGCCCTCTGACCGGCGGTCTGACCCCAGTTGCTGGGTCCACACCCCGATATGCACACGTGCACACAGAATCAAAAGCCCTCACCCACGAAAGAGTCGGAATTTAGCAAGAAGACAACAGAGGCTGTGCTGATCAGTCACAGGGCACAGCCAGACAAGCGTACTGACCAGCAAGCTATTTCCCTGCGTCTGGCCCTTGTTATCCCCTTACACTTCTATTTTCCCACTCTTGTTCCTCCCAAAATCACCTAAACCCCTCCCTTGCCCCACCTTTGGTTCCTTTGCTAAATATCTCGTAATAAGTCCTGTGCAGTTCCAAACTGTTCTTCCCCTGCACGCCATAATATGTCCCGCCCCGAGGCAGTGACCCCCTTAGTCTGAAGGGTGATGTGGAAAGCTGCTTCTGGTGACCCTGGTGATGGGTTTCACGGCTGGACACTGGGACAGCCGTGGGAGGAGCCCAGGCAAGGTGCTGGTTCCCCTCCAGTCCTTGATCTGGGATCCCGCCTGCCGTTGTGCTCCCGTGCTCCTCTGGGCTTGGGCAGATGGGCCTCTGATGGCCCCTGTGATGGGCCTGGGAGTAGCCCGGCACGGTATGTTTGGGCTCCCCCTCCTGCCGTTGTCCCTTTGAGCTTTTTGTGCATGTGCAGATGAGCTTTGTCACGTAACCTCACAACCTGAACGTGGGCTGTGGTTTCTAATGGGGCCCCGTGGGCACTGTGGCAGCAGAGAAGCCAGGATGCCTTTTTAAAGATGACCTCAAGGCATAATTCAAGCATGCCAGCATGAAGGAGAGTTCAGCATGTGGCTCTGCCATAGTACTGTCCTGAGGCTCGTGGGTCTGTTGCCTTCCCTATCAATTTTTTCTTCTTTCCTCCCCTTCAGATCACGACGGTTGTCTTGGGAGAGCAGGCTCTGACGGGAGCAAGAATGCTCAGGATGCCCAGCTGCCTGCTAAAACTGACCAGGGTGGTGCTGAGCCACAAGCTCGGGGCTCTGTTTATCCTCGCCTTTAAGTTCATGTCCTTTGCCTCCATCATGTTATACTGGAGAATCGCGGAGCACCCTAAGGGCAGAGGCCAGCTCTACAGCTTGCCCGCTGAAATCCGCTGTGCTCACTCTGTGCCTCCTCCTCCCCATCCCACTGTCGGGGGGCCCCCTCCTTCCCCAGGGGATGTGTTTTTTGTGGAGACCTCGGAGCGAACTAACCCGAGTTACCTGTTCATGTGCTCCGTGGAGTCAGCGGCCCGGACGCACCCTGAGACAAGGGTCGTGGTGCTCATGAAAGGTTTGGCAAGTGGTAACGCCTCGTTACCCAACAACTGGGCATTCTCGTTGCTGAGCTGCTTCCCCAACGTGGAAGTCCGGCCCCTGGACTTGACAGAGCTTTTCTCTGGCACACCTCTGGCAAAGTGGTACTTGCAGGCTCAGCAGCGCTGGGAGCCTTATTTCTTACCCGTCCTGTCTGATGCCTGCAGAATTGCCATCATGTGGAAATTTGGTGGCATCTACCTGGATACAGACTTCATTGTGCTTAAGAACTTAAAGAACCTCACCAATGTGCTTGGTACCCAGTCCAAGTACGTTCTGAACGGAGCCTTTTTGTCCTTTAAGCCCAAACACAAGTTCATGGAGCTTTGCATGCAGGACTTTGTGGATAACTACAACAGCTGGATCTGGGGGCACCAGGGCCCACAGCTCCTAACACGTGTCTTCAAGAAGTGGTGCTCCATCAGGAGTCTTCGGAGCAGTACGAGCTGCAAAGGAGTGCGTGCTCTGCCCCGTGAGGCTTTTTATCCCATTCGGTGGCAGGACTGGAAGAAATACTTTGAAGTGGTGAACTCTTCGGAGCTTCACCACCTCTTTAATAACACCTATGCAGTGCATGTATGGAACAAGAAGAGCCAAGGGACCAGGCTAGAGATCACATCCCAGGCTTTGCTGGCTCAGCTACATTCTCACTTCTGCCCTGCCACGTATGATATCATGAAGAAGGACTCTGAACGGCAGTGACTCAAGGGTCAGCTAAGAGATGCTGCCTGGGAGCCCACAAGTCTCCAGCTGTTCCATCGCAAATGAACCTTCTTTTGAAGTGAGGTGGTGAGAGTTGAGGACGAAAGCCATTTGTGGGACGTAGCTGGAGCCTGTAGCTTCAGCTGATGTCTGTGCAGCTCTTTGTCTTGACTTTAGCTCCCTACCAGCAACGTTTTGTTTCTCTGCAGGACCTTTCTTCTGCTCCGCTTGGTCAGGTAGAGAAATCTCAGGAGGGGAGCAAGTGCTGGGCCACTTGTGGCAGCCTCCATCAGCCTTTCAGAGGAGTAAGGCCCCTTCCTATAACTGTAAACCTTGAAGAGGCCTTCATAGAAACGCATATCTCATCACCCGATTCTCAGGGCTTCTGAAGTGCAGTCCTCAAAGCAACAAAAGGATGGGATAGCAAAGAACAGGAACTGAGGATGAAGTTAAGGATGTGCTACAGGAGGTGTCCTGCGAAAAACGTAGAGGAAAACAGAGAAGAAAGAAAGGGCTAAAGCAACTTCTTTTTCTTTTCATTCCCTTCTCTTCTGAAGCCTTTGGTGGAGGAGACTTTCTCATGTCTGGTTTCAGGAGGCAGCAGGATGCTGCAGTCTCTGTTCAATGTCATAGATCTAAAGACATGGAAATTTGGTGTGAATCGGAACATGAGGATCTGAGGCCAGCTCATCGTTTAGAAGGAGCTTTTGCACAGCAATGATTTATTTTATAGTAGTGGCAAATTAACACCCTACAATGAGCAGGAGAGCTCATCCAAATCACACCTCACATTGCACCTGACTCAGGAAGAGCTGAACTATCTTTTACACTGAGTTTGTCTCTGTGACCAAATATCCATAACTGCGTCTAAGATGCACCAGATCTTTCAGCACTTGGATGGATCCTAAAGGAAAGTCATGATATTTCCAAGTATTTCCAAGGTTACAGAGAGCTTGGTAGGGAGCCTGTACTGTCTAAATTCAAGTCCATTTATGAGTCATTTATGGTGGACCTCTTCAAGTAGCCTGGAGTACTCACTGTCCAGGAGTACAAATCTCTCCTGGGAGGTCTTGAGGAGGGCAGTGGAAAGCTTTACCCTGAGCATCTTCCTGAATTGCATTGGAGAAAGTTAACATATCTCTTGCAAGGTGCTGTTGTGCCTTTGAGGGTTCCTACCACAGAGGCGAGTTTGTTGGACAAACTGTGGGAGAAAACTCGTCCCTTGCCTTGATGCCCAAAAGGATGTATGTATGCTCTTACAGTTCTTGTTGGAAAATAATGGAGAAAGAGCAGCGAGAAACAAGAATGGTTGAGATGGTCGAGACCGTCAGCATTGTTACATCTGGTTCCCACCACAATCTAAAGGGGATTGCTGAGGCACATGAGCTTGGCACTATGATAGAGTTAATGCAGATGCGCAGAGCATTGGCCTTCTCCTCTCCTACACTACTAAGAGATTATGATCTCACTGTAAAATCTTTTCTGCCTCCAGTGTGCCTCCTCTTCTTATGCTTGGGAACAGCAGTGGGGTGGTCCAGTGGTCCCTTTGATGACCACAACTTGGTGAGATCTTCAATGTCACCTTGCCCCAAAGCGACAGCTCTTTCACGTGATGCTTCCTGCAAGTCCTCTGAGTGTGACTCAAATGATTTCTAGATCTGCAGTTGTCTGAGGCCTCTTCTGTTTCCTAGGTCAACCATAAGCAGAGTGAGGTTTGCTCAGTTCAGCCAAGGCAGTGGTCAAAAATGTAAAAGACTGTGCATACATTTCTCTGTCTCGGGTTTATTTGTCTCTTCTTTGATGATAAAAATAAGAAAGACAAATTGCCTATCACTTTTACAGTTCCCTGTCCCTCAGGGACATGGCCATGGGAGCTTGAGGAGGGTGTGCACTTTTTTTTTTTTTTTTTTTTTTTTTTTTTTTTTTTTTTTGTGGAGGCCAGTGCTGCTTTGATTGAAAGGTACCTGCCTGTGAGTTGGGCAGGGTGTGAGGTCTGTGCACAAGTAGCTACTCTGGAGTGAAGAAGGTGCTGGAAACACCCCTGCAGCAGCTGGCACCACATGCGTGTATGTTGGCAGTTCTGCCCCTCTGTTCCGCTCAGCTTTATGGTATATCCTGGAGGCATTCAGGATTTTGAATGTCTGCAGCTCTCCCAACACTGAACATCTTTAAGAGCAAAGACTTCACAGGGAAACAGCAGATCCTCCTGACTGTATAAGCATTCTTCAACACACTAAGTGGTATAAGTGGATGTTCTTTTCACTCCCTATTCTCACTATCACTACTCTGTGGGGTTTTTTTCACTGCTTTCTTTAGAAGCAGCCGCAAAATTGTCAGCCCTGGCCTAGCGTGTGGTCAGTGAGGCATGGTTTCTCCTTCTACTGGTTCCTTCTGTTTTGGGCCCTTTGGGCTAAACAACAGAAATCCTAGTGAGCTAGGAGCCCCTGTCAGAGATGGTAAAATGGTGGTTGGTGATCATAAAGGCATCACAGGGGACTCCACTGTGGCAATACCATGAACTGATTATGGGATTGTTTGGGACCCACTGCAATGAGTATCTGGCTTAATGTACCACTGCTTATTCTAGAAAAGTGCCTTTTTGGGTAAGTGGAGTGATTTTTTTGTTGTTGTTTTTCTTTGTTTTTGTCAATGTTCCAAGGTTTGATAAGGAGAGAGTCAAACCAAAGCAGCCTTTGGCCTTTTTCCCTTTGTCTTGTGAAAGAAAAATAAATACAGTTTTTACTATTACTTCTCTCTGCCAAGATGTTCCATTTTGTTCTGCAAGGCATTGGTGGTAGGTCTGAGCAATCTGTTAGTTATGCGGAAAAGCATTTTAAAGTTGTGTCCTGAAGTGACTCACTAAAATTAGGAGTGTGGAATGAACATGAGACAAGTTGAGCATAAGCACACGTGGAAGGAAGGCTCTGCGGACCGTGACTACATGCCATTTTGGGACTTGACCAGAGGAAACAGAGGAAAGCACAGTGTGTGGTACTGATTCCTTATCCAACCAGGTATCACCCCTTCATTCGTGACCTGCAATCTATTTGAAGCAAGGCATTTTAGTCTCACTCTGAAGGTCTGGATGTTATGGAATAGGAAACTCCATGAGAAGTTGTGTTGCTTTTTCCCTGGGTGATGGGCTACAGCGTCCCTTAGTAGTGACAGCGTCTGTGCTCGTGTAGACCTAAAAGTGGCAAGCTTGTGCTGCAGGCATTCATTTTCCCACCTGCCTTTCAGAGCCTGATGTAAAGACCCTGGAGTCCAGGGGAGCATTTGAGAGGCTGTGAAAGGACTGGTGGGGTCTGGTGTGCAGAGGAGTTTTATTGTGACACCTTGAGTCAAGAGCCAGGGAAACAGTTTTCCCTTAAGATGTAAAATAGTTGCCTGTGCTTTCTTCGTTGCTTATATGCAGTCAAGATGATGGAAGCGGTGAGAAGGCACTAACTGTTTCTTGCCCCGTCTCCTTTATCCTTGAGCTCGTGAAGGTTAGCGGGTACACAGGTGTGCAGTACATCAAGGAGAGAAGCCAGGGGTGGGGGTTGGAGATGCAAAATTGGACAGTGCAACAGAAGAGGAGTAAGGAAGGATCAGCAGGGTAACCCTGGATCCAGTCTCCTGGGAAGAGACTGAATTATGATTACTTTCTCTGTACTGGCTGAGAGCTCTCCTATGCCAGGACCTCTTGTGTTGGGGGGATCTGGGATGCGCAGGAAGTAGTAATGCTCTGTAGGGCTCTTTTTTCCCTGTTCTTCTCCTCCCTGTTTCTTCTTCCTCCTCCCAAAACGTGTAGTCCAGGAAGGCTGTGGTGCAAAGTAAGTTAAGAGCCCTTCCTGGGGGGGGGGGGGGGGCGGGGAAGTGCAGCTACCTGCCTCAATCCTATATGTGTTGGGAGCTGAGGTCTGCCTAGGGCTGGTTGGTCCTCAGCAGGAGAGAAGAGGAAGAACAAAGCTCTCCACATGCTCTGTTTGGATATGCCATTTGCGAACACTGGCACTCTGGTCTTTCATGTGTACTTCAGCTTCAACTGTCTCAAGTATTTGTGACCATTCCCTGCGTGCGTTTGGCTTGTGGTCTCTCTGGTATCTTCTTTGCAACCGTGCCTGGAACTCAGATGAATAGGCATATTCCCAAAGAGAAAACTACAGGAGGAAGTAATTTCAGCTGCACCCTGCTATTACAGCTCAAGCTGAGATCTTGACCTTTAAATTTGTATATAATGATGGAGCCAAATAGTAGCTGCCATGGCTCTGCAGTATGTCGGTAGAGGTACGAGAAGTAAGAAAGTACTCTTCACAAAGTGGAATCTATGTCCAGGGGGAAAATTACGTAGGCGCATAAAGTCTGGCAAGTTAAATATGAAAACACCATAAGGCTATAGAAAACATTGTTTGAGAAACAATTTCCAAAAGATATTAAAGCTACCAATGTTGTTATTCTTTCTTTCCAACTGCAGAAGGAACAGGAAGCCTGCTAGAGAGGCGCAAGGTCAGGAGGAGATGAGAGATTGAAAGGGAGTTCAGAGGTCAGTTTGAAGCAAACCAAAATTAATTTCTGCATCTGGCTACAGGTATGAGGAACTTGGGGATGTTTCTCTACACTGTAATCCCTCCTTGTGGGGGATGCATGCCACAGTCTCTTGTGCATCACATGTCCATGGAATACACATCAGGAGTGAATGAACAGACAGATAATGGGAGGCGATGGGATGCATCCATGAGCACTGTGGGAGCTGGCTGATGTCATTGTGAGACCTCTCTTTGTCATGCTTGAAAGGTCATAGAGATCGGGGGAAGTGGAGGGAAGCAAAAGTCACTCCTATCTTGCTTATCTTCAAGACATGCAAGGAAGAGAATCCAGGGAACTATAGGCCAGTCAGTGTAACATTGAACACTGGGAAGGTGATGGAGCAAATCCTCCTGGAAGTCATCTACAAATGTATTAAGGACAAAAAGGTGATTAGGAGTAACCGGCATGGGTTTACAAAGGGGGAATCATACTTGGCCAAACTGATAGCCTTCTATGATGAAATGACCAGCTCAGTGGACAGGAGAAGAGCATCGGATATTGTTTATTGCAACTTTAGTAAGGCTTTTGACACAGTCTCCATAACAGCCTTGTAGATGTACTGATGAAACGTGGACTGCATAAACGCAGTGAGGTGGACTGAAAACTGGCTGAACGTCTGGACTTGAAGGATTGTGATGAGTGACACAAAGTCCAGGTGGAGAGCAGTAACTAGTGGTATACTCCAAGGATCTGCTCTGGGGCCGGTACTGTTTAATGTCTTTATTAATGACCTTGATGATGGTGGGATGGAGGCAACCTCGACAAGTTTGCAGATGATGCAAAACTGGGAGGAATGGTTGATACACAAGGTGGTTGAGCTGCCTTTCAGAGCGACCTCAGCAAGGTGGAGAAACGAGCCAACGGGAATCTCATGAAGTTCAACAAAGAGAGATGCAGCTGGTGAGGGATAACTCCATGCACCTGTGGACAAGGAGTTGACCAGGAGCCAGCAGTGTGCGCTTTTGGCAAAGAAGGTCAACAGCCTGCTGGGCTGTGTGATGTAATGCATTACCTGCAAGGTCAAGGGAAGCAATCCTTCCCCTCTGCTCGGTGCTGGTGAAACGCGTCTGGGGTGCTGTGTCCGCTTCTGGGCTCCCCAGTTGGCTCAGGGGTTAGTGCTTGCGTGCGCTGTTCTGGAGCACCGCTGCACTCTCTCTGAGCTTGCCCAGCAAGCAGCTTACATTGTGGCTGTAGCTAACAGCACTGGTAACGTTAGAAGAACGCTTCTCTGTTATGAAGTCATATGCCACCGTTCTCAAATAGCACCATCACTGGGTGCAAACTAATCCTGTCAGAGGGTTACTGTCTGAGAAAATAACAGCTCCTGCTAGCGTTTTTTTTACAATTGATGAAGCTACTGAGCAAGCTCACTTAACTGAAATTGAGCATGCCTGGTTTTTTGGAACCTGTTACAGCTCTATCTTAATTCATTCAATAAATTTCCTATTCTGTCTAAATGTAATAGCATTACTGACCATTTTCCACTAATGTTAGACTACTGCTTATTGTATTTAGGGAGGATGAAGCTGAATTGAAGCTTAATGATGTCACCATGACTGGCTATGTGATTTTCTGTTTGTGGCCATTACTTACTTACCTCATTGGTTCTCTCTGTTGCAAATAACAGACAGTCTGTATAATTTTTTCTGGATAACTTCAGCGAGATGCCAAACTTCAGCGAGATGCCATCACACCTATGGCTGCTTTCTGCACAGTGATTTGGGAATGAACAGCTATAAAAACTGCCATATCATTTCTCCCCACAATCTGTTTATTTTTTGCAGAAACTTGCTGATATCATCCTCTGACTCTTTGCTGTGGCTTGCTTTTAATTCGTCTTACCCCACGGAGTGTCTATCCAGCACTACATACCCAATACGAGTGGGTATTTTCACTGTTCTTTCCTTTTTTTTCCGGAGAAAACTTAGTTCTAAAAAACATGTAAGTGAAATTGGGTATTGCAGGATTCACTCTGGAAAGGTGAAGTTGTGATTAAGTACAAAGGATGCAGTTAAGAGGCAGATGCCTTAAGCCTCCTCTGTCTATAGCTGCAGTATCTTATGGCTTGGTCTAATATACCCATTACAATTACAATATTCTCATCTCGCCTCAAATATTCGCTCGTGCTTGGTCTGCCATTCTCTCTGGGGTCAGAAGGAGGAGCTCTAAAGCTGTTGCTAAAATGCTAAATACTAATTTCCCCTAAATACTAGGGGAATTAGCAGGTGGATTCATCCGTGTTTGGCACCGCTCTGCTCTTCTGTGCCTAACAGACCGATTAGTCACCCACTGAATGTTGGTATTGTTAAACTTACCTCTTCTACTCTTGTTGGTAATGTAAATCTGGGGAAAATGGAGATCTTCAGCTGTTTTCTGGTGGGTCCCCAAAATGCTCTTAGGCTGCTTGTGGTCAGTGATATCGTTCAAGACCCCTAGCAGCTACCTGGGTATGCAACAGCACTTTGCTGGACCTTTTTCCTCTCTGTTTTTGTTATTGAATTTGTAGCAAATTTACACACCCCCTCCACTGTTTTTCTGTTCATAGGTCCACACGCTTACTTGAAGGGACATCACTAAACTCAAGAGTACTTGGTTCATTCTTCTAAAGACAACTGGGACTGGTGCAATCAATTCTTCCACGGCTGATCAGGGCTATGTTGCCGTGTTTCTACTTGATGTACCATAAACGTAGCTTTTGAATAGTTTAATGGCATAAGGTAGTTGAAGTTGCACTAAAATTATGCAACAAAGACAAGCAATGATAAGACAAAGAAAGAAGGGAAGGTATACCACAGAGTACTTTCATTTAGCCTGTGAAGCTAGATTTGGATGTTCATGACACATTCTGGCCAATCTCAACTGTACAAGATTCTCCAGCCCAGCCCCAGTCTCGATGCCTCTAGCACTGGGTCCCATGCTAAAAGCTGCAACTCTCTCCTTTGCTTCCCCAGCAGTGCCTGCCTTAAACCCAGAAGGCTATTTTTAATGCATAGAACTGCAGGAATGATAGTGGAATTGACCATGAGAGGGCACAGCTGTTGCTTTAAAATGGCTATGAAAGGGACCATCCAAGGCATCTTGCTCGGTTTAAGGTAAAAAACCATCTCTAACCAGTCTCTGTTGTAAATCTGTACTTAAGCATGTTCTGAGGGACATCAAAGAATTACATTCTCGATCTGTTTTAGTTAATAATAGAGGTAGATGTAGGTTATGTTTCTCTTACAGGTTCCCTTCTTCAGGGATGAGTGTGAGAGCCACCTTGTGTTTTCTGTCACTGCTGGGTGAGATTGTGCAAATGTGAGGACCAAGAAGCCAACACAATGCACAAAAAGGGAGGGCGGTGGGAAGGCATTGAGGACAGAGAATCCACCTCATCTCCTCTGAACACAGGGCCACTAGGTTTGGGTCTTCTTCCCAGCAACCCTAGGGATGTGCAGTATGTGCAGGTAGGCTCACAGGCACTCGTTATTTTCCTTTTAAGACTGGTTCAAAGAGCTCACGAGACTGGAAGGAGAAGTTTCTCCCTCTACGTGGGGTTATGTCAGCTGAATGCTGTTAGTGATTGTAATTCCTCTTTCTACACTGTGGGAACACTCAGTCACAATTCCCATTTTCCTAGGGGTCCTCTCGTTTGGGAGTATTGTGAATTGATCAAATATTAAAATTCTAAATTGACTCTTATTCCTGTTTTCTACAGCCTCAGCCGCTGCCTGCTCAACAGTTCAGCTTCTCTCCTCTCCACAGCCTAGGAGCTGGGTTTGTTGGTTCCCTGCACTCCACAGGCAGGCCAGCTTAGGAGAGCGCAGCCTGGTTGTCAAGACAAAGAGTGTACTTAACAGCAAGCATGAGCTCCGGCGACCAAAGTCACAGGCACCCAGGTGATCACCCTTCCCGGTCCTTTTGGGCAGGTGATCAGTGAGTGCCTGGGTATCAGGGATCATTTGGCTTCTCTTTTGCAGTTCTATTCTTGCAACATTTTAGGCAAAACGGAATCCTTAGTCTGTGCCTCTGTTTCTATTGCTCTCTGTTCTCCCTCTTCTCCCCTTTTGCTCAGCACGTGTATTTGCTAATAGCTAGATGATCCCTTTGCACCTTCTTTCCTATAATTTTCTGCTTATTTGCAGGTGTGTCCAGCTTCATAGGTTAAACCCACTAATTGCCTACGCATAAGCTGTATCAATTAAATCACAGAAGGAAAACAAAAGAAAAGAAAGTCCTTATTCGCATCCTTAGTTTATATTCTACTTTGCAAACAACATCTGCAATATACACAGCCACAGTTTTCCTGTAAACATCCGATTGCCTCTGGCTAAGACAGTTGTTTGTAGTGGTTATACTAAGGTGTAGGCCTGGAGGTTTGAGAAGAAGTCATAATCTGAGAATTATACAGTTCTAATGTAATTATGTAAAAGCAATTCTAATTGCTTTCCGTGTAAACTGAGAAAGTAACGTTTCATCCTCTGATGTCATTAAATGCATGCCCTTAAAGAATTTGTACAGCTTATTTCTTGCCATTTATTATCACTACTTGAACTGTCATGAAGATCTGATGATGTTCTATAACAATATCACTCAACAGTGTACATTTTTCCTATTAGGAATGATTTGCCAGGTTTCAGGTACTTCTGAGTATCTGCTGTTACAATTTGAAAAGTAGAGGATTGCAGGAACTGGTGATGCTTGTTTGGCTTCATGTCAGTTGCCTTCATGTACAATTAATGTTGTACCATCACCCAGTCATCGAATTATCCGGTTTTGGTTGTTGCCATGTTTTGCTGTCTGTGGTTTTGCTACCAAGGAAAATATCAGTGAAGCACATTTACAGTCACGTAGGTCAGGAAACCCCTTTGCTCAGTGCAGGGTGCACCGGTACCCCTTAGGGGCACCAAGAGTAGATGTGAGCATGTGTTTGTCCAGCAGCATCAGATTGGTTGAAGTCCTCGCACAGCTTTGTACTACATTTTATCCTTTTTGTGCTTGGAACAAGGGAGACTTGCTGTCATTTAAATGGTCAGCCTTTACCTTATGCAGTAAGGTGTCTCTGTACGTTTTACAATTTTTGTTTGGACCGGGTTTTTTGTTTTGTTTTGTTTTCTTTGCATGCACTGCTTAGCTAGGCTTTTAAATTTAGCAAGCAAGGTTGTGAAACTTATATGCAGTATTTTGCAAATCATGTATTGTCAGAAAATATGCATGAGCACGTTTCTTGCTCTGTTGAAGAAGTTCTTGTGGCATGTGAGTGTCTAACCAGTCCTTGTCGCACTCTCGGAGGGTCTCAGCATCTGCCCGTTTCTGCATTGGTATGGGAAGGAAAAGCATTATGTTCCTTTCACTGGAGTATTGAACACATTGTGGAAGAACAGGGGCAGACATGTCCACATCAGCAGGACCAGTGTCCCCAGTGACATCTTATTATTGTCACTGGGGATCTAGTCAGTGGATTATGTGGGGTCATTCATCTAACCCTACTGCAGATTACACAAGCAGATAAGTGATTGCAGACATCGCTGCCTGTAATGGGAACACAGGTGCCCATACCACGGACTTTTAAAGTTAGGTGAGATAAAGCTGACCGTGGCTTCTAGCAAACCTGGGCAAAGCTGATGCAGTGACAGACTTGAGGAGAGGAGAAAAGTACATGGGCTGACCAGCTGGAAAGCATCTTGGGAGAAAAGGACCTGATGGTCCCGTGGACAACAAGCTGACCAGGAGCCAGCAGTGTGCCCTTGTGGCAAAGGTGGCCAACAGCCTGCTGGGCTGTGTTACGTAGAGCACTGTGTGCAAGGCCAAGGGAAGCAATCCTTCCCCGCTGTTCAGCACTGGTGAGACACATCTGGAGTGCTGGTTCTGGGCTCCCCAGTAAAAGCGAGACGTGGACATATGGGAGCAAGTCCAGCAAAAGGCAGCTAAGATGAGAAGGGGACTCAGCGCATGCTGTACAAAGAGAGGTTGAGGGAGCTCTGATCATTTTTCTTGGAGAAGAGCAGGTTTGGGAGGTGTCTTGTCAAAGTGTATAAATAACCTGATTGAAGACGGGTGGGGTAAAGAACACAAGCCAGACTCTTCTCTGTAGAATCCAGTGATGGGATGAGACACGATGGGCACAAATTGAAATACGGGAAATTAGAATGAAAGAAATGGTGGTGAAACACTGGAACAGGTTGCCCAGAGAGGTTGTGGAGTCTGTCCTTGGACAAGGTCAAAAGCCAAGAGGACATGGTCCTGAGCAACCTGCTGTAGATGACTCTGCTTTGAGCAGTGGAGTTGGACAAATGATCTCCGGAGGTGCCTTCCAACCCCAACCCTCCTGTGGTTCTGTGACTAGATGGGACCTGATCTGAGGCCTGGAGAGCAACATCGATGAAAGGGCTGGGAATAGCTTCAGGTGCTTTCCAAAGAGCTTCCCCAGTGTTGGCATCTTATGAGTCTGTCCGTAGTACTGCGGTGCTTGGAAGGATTTGGGGAGGGGAGAGGGGTCGGGGAAGCTACAGAGCAATAGGCCTGACATTTGTTGTAGGCAACTGCGTAGAAACTGCACTAAACCCTAAACTTAGTGGTTGTATGGATAAAGGCGGTATTTTATGAACGTGTTAACATGCCTTCTGTAAGGGAAGGTCAACTGCCATCAAGCACAGGGACAAGGGGGAACTCTATCATAAAATGAGGGACACTTCAATTTGGCAAAGTCATTCAATGAAGTATCTGGCATAAGAGGGAGTACTCCCAAACAAATGAGTAAATTAATTGGTTGAAAGAGTGTATGTTCAAAGGAGCATTCAGAACAGAAGTCTTGGGGTGGGAAGAGGCAGGTCTATGAAACTCTCAGCTCAGTTCTCGTGGCAGCCACCCAAGCCGTGTGAGCACTGGGAATTCTTAGCAAAGGAGTAGAAAACAAAACAGCAACCAGTTTCCTGCCACAGTATAAAGCTTAATGTGTAGCAATAATGGAGTTTCAATTTCCTCCTTCTTTTGTTTTTTCTTTTTTTTTCTGATTCATTTCTAATTAGATGGGTTCTTCACAGCACAGCTGCATGACCCTTATATCGGCCACTGTTAGTTGAACGTATGTCGTCACATCCTCCTTGATCTGCTTGTTTTCTCCATGTGTTCAGACTCCATCTTTCACAATTTCTTTTCAGAAAAAGGAAGTGCCAGACCATAGAGTTATAGGCGCTCTCAGAGACACTATCCTCTTGAAAATCTTGTCCAGCTGAGCAGTGACCTCTGTGGTGTCTTGAAAGCGGGGACAGGTGAGTAGTATTTGCAGTTTCTGTGCAATGGCACTTGCAATTTCAGAGGAAGGTAGAGCGCCAGATTTCCTGTGTTTGTTTTGTGAAATAAGCGGACTGGCTAATGCAGCATCTAAAATGTCCTCTTATCCGCTACAGAAGCAGAAATGTATTTCTAAATACATAGAAGTGCAATTGTAGCAGAAGTTCCTCCTCTTACTAAAAATATGCATGTAACCTTGAAGCTTGCTCACTGTTAGATTAGAGCTGCGCTTTCCTGCCTTCTCTACAGCAAAGGCTCTGTCCCCTCAAGCCTGTACCTGCTTTCTCTTCTACAACTTACCAAGCTAAAAATGATTTACAGGATTCAACCAGCTGTGGCATGGAGGGAGGGGGAAATGGGTATGTAAAAAGCAGAGTGGGGTTTTTTTGCTGCCTGTAACACTCACAGCACATGCTGGCATTTCTCTGCAGGAGAAGAAAATGTTCTGGGAATCCAGAGCTGATGATTTGTATCTCGGCTGCCTCTCCTCTGTCCCCCAAACCCCAGTGCCTAGTGGAGAGCAGTGGCTCTGTGCTGTTGCATTTGGAAACCTCCCAGTGCAGCTGACAAGTCATTTTCTGGCTACATGGAGAGTTTAGTATGTGACCCAGGCGCAGTTACCAGGGGTGAATGACACATGGGATTGTGCCAGCTGGGTTCTCTGTCCTGTTCCCTGTCTGTTTGGTTACAGCTGTTTGATTAAAGCTTTTGCTGTTTCCTGAAGCTCTCTGTTCTGGAGCATGGGGATTTGGATTTGGAGATGAAGCAGAGGGAGGCAGGAGGAATCATAGAATCATTTAGGTTGGAAAAGACCTTTAAGATTATTGGGTCCAACCATAAATCTAACACTGCCACATCCACCACTAAACCATGTCCCTAAGTGCCACATCTACGCATCTTTTAAGTACCTCCAAGGATGGTGACTCAACCACTTCCCTGGACAGCCTGTTCCAATGCTTGACAACCCTTTTAGTGAATAAATTTTTCCTAATATCCAATCTAAACCTGCCCTGGCACAACTTGAGGCCGTTTCCTCTTACCCTAAATGCCACAATCCTCCTCGCTGCTTCTTCACGTGCTTTTGCGCATTGACCTTTGGGGCGCCAGTGGTGGGCCAAGGAGGTGCTGGTTCTGCTGTCCTTCACTTTAAGGGGAGGCAAGAGCAGAAATGCTGATGCTAATGCTGAGAATGTAGCTAGAATGACTTGTCTTTTTGTTGCTGCCTTGTTAATAATCTTTTCCTCTCCATCCCTCCCTTTTGCAGGAGGAAGAGAGGAAGTAAGGGTAGGGTGGAGGGGGGATTGCATATCCATCACCAGGTGATTCTACTGGCAGAGCTGAGCAGGTCACAGCCAGCGTGGCCTTTGCATCCTGGATTGGTGACAGTTGGGTTAGCCAGCACCATCTACCAGAGGAGGTAGAAGTGAGGACTTGGCAGGGGAGCAGGATTGGGAAGCAGCCTTGAAACTCTCATTACCTAGGCAGTTCTTGTCCTTATTGTCTGCATCTGCCTCCAGAGCTGCCTTGTATCAATTCCCTTCCCACTGTCCCTCCATTTTGCTATGCTACAGTGCCATGAAAAATGAGCCAGGCTCTCTGTAGGGATGAGTGGTTGATGTTGAAAGGCAGCACAACTGCTGGTTCAACAGCCTGGGAGACTGAGGCTTCTTAATAGGAACTGATGACAGCACTGGGATTTTAGTATTGTGTTTGGTTTTGGGGAAGGACAGGTTGTGTATCAGGAGAAAAAACTCTCATAATCAGAAAAAGCTATCATCAGGGCATCAGTTCCACACAATGTCTGTAGACAGAGCTCCAGGAATGTTCATAAGGAGCATTCCTATTTCCTTGTCCTAGGGTTTTTGGCATATATGTCTCATATCGAGGGTGACCTGAAATTCTAGAAGATGATAGATAAGGTCTCTAATGCTGTTCCCAGAGTTTGTTGTGCACCACCATGAAGGCATGCCATTTGTGTGTCAAATGCTGTATATCCTTCCAAGTGGCAAGCACAGCTTACATGGACAGAACTGAGGATCAGGTCTTGGTTTGTGATATACAGAATGGAGAAACCTGTCCTTATTTTGTGTTTTGAAAGAGGGATCCAAAGATGGGCAGTGGTTTCTGATGTAGGGATCTGAAGGCCCTGTGACAATACAGAGAAGCCAGGAGACAGTTTCAGAAGTGACCAAAAGGCCTAATTTAAGCATGCTGCCCTGAGGTGAAGGGAGGAGAGTTCTGCTCTGCTGGGGCACTGTCCCAAGGCTCGTGGCCCGCTGCCTTGCCTGTCAGTTTCTTTTTCTTCTTTCCTCCCCTTCAGATCACGACGGTTGTCTTGGGAGAACAGGCTCGGACGGGAGCGAGACTGCCCAGGATGTCCAGCTGCCTGCCAAAACTGACCACGGTGCTGCTGAGCCACAGGCTCGGGGCTCTGTTTATCCTCACCATTTCATTTGTGTTCTTTGCCTCTGTCATGTTCTACTGGAGAACTGGGGAGGATGCTGAGGGCCAGCTCTACAGCTTGCCCGCTGAAATCCACTGTGCTCACTCTGTGCCTCCTCCTCCCCATCCCACTGTCGGGGGGCCCCCTCCTTCCCCAGGGGATGTGTTTTTTGTGGAGACCTCGGAGCGAACTAACCCGAGTTACCTGTTCATGTGCTCCGTGGAGTCAGCGGCCCGGACGCACCCTGAGACAAGGGTCGTGGTGCTCATGAAAGGTTTGGCAAGTGGTAACGCCTCGTTACCCAACAACTGGGCATTCTCGTTGCTGAGCTGCTTCCCCAACGTGGAAGTCCGGCCCCTGGACTTGACAGAGCTTTTCTCTGGCACACCTCTGGCAAAGTGGTACTTGCAGGCTCAGCAGCGCTGGGAGCCTTATTTCTTACCCGTCCTGTCTGACGCCTGCAGAATTACCATCATGTGGAAATTTGGTGGCATCTACCTGGACACAGACTTCATTGTGCTTAAGAACTTAAAGAACCTCACCAATGCCCTCGGTATGCAGTCTCAGGATGTACTGAACGGAGCTTTTCTGTCCTTTGAACCCAAGTATGAGTTCATGCAGCTTTGCATGCAGGACTTTGTGGATAACTACAACGGCTGGATCTGGGCGCACCAGGGCCCAGAGCTCCTAACACGTGTCTTCAAGAAGTGGTGCTCCACCAGTCAAATCCAGAATCCTATGAGCTGCAAAGGCATGAATGTTCTTTCCACAGAAGCCTTTTATCCTATTCCCTGGGAGGACTGGAAGAAGTTATTTGAAGCAATCAGCTCCTCAGACCTTCACAAGCTCCTTAAGAACACCTACGCGGTGCATGTGTGGAACAAACTGAGCCATGGGACAAAGCTAGACATAACGTCCCAGGCTTTGCTGGCTCAGCTGTATTCTCAGTTCTGCCCTGCCACATACACGAAGATGAAGAAGGACTCTGAAGAGCAGTCAAGGCCTGCAGTGTGACCTGTGGGCCCTTGGCTGCAGGGAAGTTCCACACCCTGAAGGAAACTGAGTGCCTTTCACCTTCCCCAGAGTTGGTTTCTAGCCCATGAAGCAGGTATTCTGTGTGACAGCTCAGTGATTTTGTACCATTTCCGATATCTGCCTCAGATCCTACATGCTTCAAATATACACCAGAACCTGAGTTCAGACTCTCTTGTTGTTCTTCAGTAGCCCTTGATGCTGCAGGGAAGGGTGAACTTGTTCATCGCTGCCTATCAGTTGCTCCCCTGTTGCTGTTCTCTCAATTGCTTCACCTGTGTATCAGGCCTGAAAAGCCTCTCGTGTAGTTTCAACAGCTGTAGGAACCCTTGGCTTGCTCTCTGTAATGTTTCTAAGTATGTAAATAAATGCCAGCCGGTGCTATAGTACACGGCTTACTGGAGCTTAGGACCAAATTCCCTGGGGGGTAAAGATTCTTACAGCTGGTGAAGTATATGGGGAGTATATGAAAATTGCTTTAAGAAGTGGAAAACATGTCAAATTTCTGCATGGCTCAGTGTAAAGTTTATCTTGGTTTCCAAAGGTACTTTATTTCAAATGATCTTTTCTACTGTTTTACATTCCACAGCGATAGGCTGACTTTTCTGGCCTTCTTCAGGGAAACAAATAGACAAAAGCTGTTCTTTTACCAGTGTGAGTAAAGATTGTTGAAGAAATTCTTGTGGCATGTGAGTATCTAACCAGTCCTTGTCGCACTCTCAGAAGGTCTCAGCATCTGCCCGTTTCTGCATTGGTATGGGAAGGAAAAGCATTATGTTCCTTTCACTGGAGTATTGAACACATTGTGGAAGAAGGACCAGTGACCATGTCCAGGACTAGGACCAGTGTCCCCAGTGACATCTTATTATTGTCACTGGGGATCTAGTCAGTGGATTATGTGGGGTCATTCATCTAACCCTACTGCAGATTACACAAGCAGATAAGTGATTGCAGACATCGCTGCCTGTAATGGGAACACAGGTGCCCATACCACGGACTTTTAAAGTTAGGTGAGATAAAGCTGACTGTGGCTTCTAGCAAACCTGGGCAAAGCCAATGCAGTGATAGACCTGCTGTTGCTCTGATGACCGTTCTCGCATCTGAATGTTTCCTGTGTGTCCAGGGCACTGTAATTGTAAAAACGCATTTGAAATTGACCTCTTATGAAATGAGGAATGGAGAAAAAGAATGTACTGTGGTTCTGCTCGTGCCAAATCAGCGTTCCTGTCTGGAAGGCAAAGTGTAAGCAATGTGTGGTTATTGCTCTTTCAGATATGCAGTAGCTAACAAGTAAGAGAAATATGTGTATCAATTTTCATATGGCCTTTTCCTAAATTCCATTATCTGCTGAAAAGTACAGTGTTGTCATGCACGAAGGAAGGCTGATGTAAGTTTGATCCAGCCTTTAATATGAGCAGCAGCACGTTTCAAGGTTTGTCAGACGCTGAGCCACAGCACACTGTTGATTAAACACTCCATTGCAGACCAAAATCGAGTGAGTCATCAATTTTTACTCAAAATGAGCTGTGTTAAACAACACATCAACTTACTCTGCCGACCGGTCCCGTGTCCATCCCCTCCCCCCAAAAAACGCCGTAAATTTTGCCTGATCGCTCTAACTACTAGCCTTCGCTACTGGTGCCGAGGAGTACTGGATATGCTGTTCCAATGTGGTGCCCATGACGGCAAACAACCATCTGTAGCTCATATTCCTCTATCTTCACTGTTTCACGTGTGACTCTTTCTTCAGCCAGCAGGAAAATGACGGTGTAAAGGGCAAATTCAAACTCTGGGCTGACACCAATAAAGGTGCTTCCAATTGGCTTGACTGAGCCCTTCCAGCTGAACTGGATGCTCAAAACTTGGTCATCTTTGTCAGGCTGAAAGCATAAACAAAACAACAGAATAATCTCCCAACACAGCTGTGACCAGACAGATACAATTTCCAACTCCAGATTTTTGAGAGCATTGCAAAATTCAGCCATCCTTGCTGTGCCAGGGTGCTATAGCTGGAGCACAGCCTCTTCCCTGTCCTCTGGAGCATACATGATCATTTACCTCAATTAAGCTTCAGCAGTGTTGCAATTCTGTAAACACCAGCACTACTTTTTTTAAATAGTTTTTGTGAAAAATCAAAAGCTGGACTTGAGGGCATGCTAGTATTTTTTCTGCTTATATACACCTGGGCAAATTAGGTTCAAAACAGTTGAGCCTATGATTACCTCATTGTGCCTTGATTTGTAACCACAGCTTTTATTTCTGTATCCATTTGTCTTATTTGCAAAGGCACCTGCTTGTTCTTACCCTGGTTTTGTTCTTCCGAGCGACATATCCCTTGTAGTCAATTTGGTTGCGCTTTTCCTGAAGGTAAAACTGCACCCAGTTGTGCAAACCTAAGATCTGTTTACCACGCCTTGTTTCTCCAACAAAAACATGTTCAAAACCACAAGAATCGGGTCTGTAATAAACGAAAGAATAATATGTAGGTCTTTTATGTGTTTAAATAGTTCAAATTGGCAGAGGTAAAAGGCAAGAAGATGCACAAGCTTGCTTAGCTTGATTTGTGAGCAGTTTTTTTATTTGTCTGGGTTTGTTGGGTTTTCTTTCTTACTTTGCACAAAATTTGCAATGAAATCTAGCCACGAAGTCTATATTTGTATCTGATGATGAAGGTTGCTAGTAAATGCCACAGAGGCTTCACTGCTGCTTATCCAGATTTTAGCAAGGCTTCTGACACTGTCTCCCATAACAGACTCATAGACAAACTGATGAAGCACAGATTAGAAAAGTGGATGATGTGGTGGGCTGAAAAGTGGATGAATGTCTGCGGTTGAAGGCTTGTGATTAGGGACACAAAGTGCAGCTGGAGGCAGTTCACCAGTGGTGTAGCCCAAGGGTCAATACTGTTAGTATCTGATCAGTAAGCCTTTAAACACAATCTGTGTGGAAGGAATGAACACCTGATTTAGGCCATATTCAGGGGCTGTCTTCCAGTTCTGTGTGTAACAGATGGCACTTGGGCTTATATTTACCAAAGTCACAATAGTGTAGAGATTATCAGGGGCCATATTCATCAAACATACCTGTCTCCTTCTTTCCTGGCATAGAGCTGGAACCAGATGTCATAGAGCTGGTATTTGAAATCGGCAAGGTTTGGCTTTGCTAGGTTTTTTTTAAGCAGATATTCATGAGCTAGCTGAAGGATAGAAAACCAAGATGTATACACAGTTTACTTTTTAATCCAGAGTTTTCAGCAACTAAAAAAGATCTGTGTTACTCACTTTCATGACTTCTGTTGCTAAGATAGCATCAAGAAAACAATTGTTTTCAGCTCTTTCTTCTGGAGTCACTACTTCTGCTACACCGGTTGATGCCTCATAGTTGTCCAATAAGGAAATAAAGGCTGCAGAAAAAGAGAAACTTGCAGTATGCTCATCCTGATGAACAGGCCATATGCCTAATCGTACCTGTGATCCAGACATTAGAGAGTGCCATCATAAAAAGATGCCATATGATATGCCTTGACAGCCCTTAGAGAAAGACATTCCTTTATATGTCAAATTTCATTCTCAGGTGCACTGTTGGGTGTAGGTCTAGAGGTGACTCAAGGCCAGACCACTGCTGTACTTCTTTTTAAGATAAACAGCCCGCTACTAAGCTTCCTTACAGAACCAAGTGCTGAAGCAATAATGACCTTCTACCAAAACAAATCATATCTGAACAACAAAATTACAGATAGAGGCTTATGAACTTGATCTGTGCTGGCAGAAGGCTTTGTGGGCATTACTTCAGTAGAGGAATAATGCAGCATAAACCTACATGAGATGGCTTGAGTGCATAGCCACTGAGTGGATGGGTTCATTTTCTCCTTTGCACGCCTTTTGCCACCTGCCTCCTCCCGTCACTTCATCTACTCATGCTCTGGCACTCAGTGGACTCTTGAGGGCTGATTCAGCACACCAGATGGATAGAAAAATGCTTGAGGTCAAAACCCGAAGTAAATTCCTGCCAGGTTAGTGAGCTGAGGGGACTCGGCGTAGGGTTCGGCAAGTACCAGAGCTGCCCTCGCGAGACACAGGATTGCGCGGCTCAGAGAGGAGTGGGGGGAACAGAGGAAAATGGTGCTCCCCATTATGCTGGCTGTTTGATCAGCCTGATGTAACTCTATCAGGGGAAAAGAAAAATCAGGGAAGGAAACATACATTCATACACATGCTTGAAGTATAGCTCCCAACAGAAATGCAAGAAGTAGCTGTGGACCTAGTGCTATCTGAAAGGGCTAGAAGCTGTGAGCAAAGAAGGAAAGATGACTTTGGCGTCTTTTTCAATACATAGAATAACATCAAAGCAATGACAGGAGCCTCATCCATTTCACTTTGTAGTGGAAGAACCACAGAGAAATTCAGATTTTGGCTAAGGCACAAAAGGATGTTCTTCCTGAGGCTGAGGCTACGGGTAATCTCCATGCAAATGTTGTGGAAACTACCTTCAAATGACATGCGGCCTGATGATCCTCACCACCATCCAAATTATGTATGATGTTATATTTTAGGCAAACACATAAAACCCAACACAGATACTTCACGTCATTTCCACGATTAACAAAACAATGGGTCTCACTTGCAAAAGTTTTTATGCTCTTCAGGCGTTCTTCATTTACGTTGTGAAACAGATGTCTGGCTGCGCTGTCCTGGACAGCACTGTCACCTTGCTGTGCGGCACCTGCTTTTCCCTAGGAGAAACACCAGAGTGAAACAATGAAAGAAGTAAGATGTCCTTAGAGGAGACAGTGCCTGCCTTTATAATCATCAAAACAAAACCCATAATGCCATCAGGATTCTTTGTTAGGAATTATCTTCCTACAAGACAAGAGAACATGTTACAGAAAAGACATAATCTCTGACACTGTAAGAGCCTGAAATTTCTCCATTGACTCATTTTCAGAGATGATTGTGATGACCCATGTGATAGCTCAGTTCTGATCAGTAACCAGCTGTGCTACTATGCTATATACATCACAAATGCTAAAGAGAAGTAACATAGAGCCAAGGCTCCCTCCCACCACAAATAAATAAAAGGAGATTTGGGCACCTTCCTTCTCTGCTCATTTGTAACTCGCAGACCCACTGCATACAATTTATGAGGCCGTGCAGTGCGGCAGAGGGGTTGTTTCTGTCCTGAGTCCCTACTCCCCAGGCTAGCCAGTCTAATTCTCCTCTCCTCCGTAATAAATGCTTAAGCAACCCAACTCCTGAGTAGGCTCCCTCAGTCTCAGCCTTTGTTTTCTGACTTTGTGACTGCAGCTCCAGCCATTGCCCGAGGGCCAGGGAGATGCCAGGATAGTTCTGTGCACCTCCACCAGCTTTGGACTGGTGCATCGTGGTGCTCTGAAGTTTTCAAAGACTTCTGGTTGGCCATATTTAAGGGCATTTTTATCAACGTTACCAATAAGCACATCTAAAACGGAAAGGAGGCTTTCCTGACAATTTTCAAATTTCTGTTCCAAAAAGGGCATTCTCAAGGAAAGAGGAGAAAAGATGAGTAGCAATTTGTTAACATGGGCAAGGGATGACTAGAGCCTTGCTCTGAGAAATGGAGAAACCATATGGGAGAATTTTTCCCCACACACATTTTGGCCTGAGGTAGGTACCCCTTTTTCAAGTTTATCCGCAACAGAAAAATATATCTTATAATAGGAAGCAGCATTGAAATAAAGTGTTCGAGCACTTGTGTGAGTACAAAATTGGATACTGAATATTCAGTGGCCTGCTGCAATTTGTGGCCAAAACACATGGTCACGTTTGCACTCCACTGAGCTGGCAAGGAGTGAAATGGCTGCTCATCAAATCTGATACCCGCTCCTCCCTCACAGTTCCCTGGGACTGGTAGCAACAACCCTGAAACCCTCCTCACTTACACCTCTGTGCTACACCACACTCTCCAGGGGGGACCCAGGAATTCCTCAAATTCCTCCCTTATTCCCCCAAGAATGACTTGGGACCTATCTCCCCTTCTCCCTCGCTGCAAGTCACCCAGACCATACCCACAAGCAGTCATACACACAGAGAAACATCCAGGGTGGAAGGGACCTCAGGACATCTCTAGTCCTGCTCGGAGTATGGTCAACACTGAATTCAGACCGTATTGCTCGGGGTGTCATCTTGTTGGGTCTTGAAAACCTCCAGAGATGGGGATTTCACAGCTTCTTTGGGCATCCTGTTCTGGTTGCATTTGTCCTTGTTGAATTTCATGATGTTCCTTCCTTAGCCTATTCCTCCAGCCTGCCTAGGTCCAGCTGAAGAGAAGCCCTGTGTTTGAGTGTACCAACTTCATTGCCACAGTTTGCTGTCATGTGCAAAAGCGGAAAGGTTGCACTCCACCTCCTCCTCCAGGCCGCTGATAAAGATATTAAATGTTACGGGGCCCACGACAGACACCTGAGAGACTCCACTTGTAACCAACGTCCAGGTAGTGTGGGCCATTAATGTGTTCTCTGTACTGCTCCCTCTCCTAAGTGATTCTTTGTCATTAGGAAGTCCTGCCTATGCCATTAGTGGAAATGACGAAGCACAGGCAACTCTTTCAGCAAAAGGCAGTTTTGCAGACACCTCTCCCTGCAGTGCCGTACTGCCCTTAACCCTCATGTGACTTAGCAATTGGTTACCTGCAAATCGATTGTGTAGTCTTTCCCAGGCATAAGGCGGTTAACATCCATATCCCACATCTCATTGAAAAGTTTAGAAAGTTCATGATTTAAGGCCTTCCTGCCACGAAATGCGGAGAAATACACATGTTAAAAAAAAGACACATGCTGTTATTTCTGCAAATCACTTCTAGAGTCTTCTGTCACTCTATGTTCTGGATACTAGCTTGTCATCAGGAGAGCTTTCCCTTCTCCCCACACCTTCCTGTCACTTCTGCTCTAAAAACCACAGAGCTTACAGTTCATATTGATATGTAAAGAATGCAGGTAGCCTGTAAGGAAACTTGAGCCTTCCCTAAGGTTATTTTGGAGTATATTTTAACAAAGTTCTTGTTAATAAGCCTTCCTGTGGTTTTCCGTGCACTGAAATAAAAACGAAGATGGTGGTGGTTCATTCAGGAGGATTCTATGTACAAACCAGAGGCAAGCAGGGGCTTATTATCAGCCTGCAGCAACACTACACAACAGAACAGGACGCAAAGAATTCTCTCTATGAAGCTTTTCTAGCAGCAATCTTACATATACTCTTCCTACCTTTTTTCGTGCAAGACTCCACACTAGAGATGCTTTCCTTAGCCCATATGTGTGCTTATCCTAGCATAAAGTTAGAGGGTGACTAAGACTCTAAACATAGGGTCTGCATAAAATAAAATTCTGTCATGCACTGGTCTCTGATGCACATACAAACCTACCCAGGCTGGTCCTTTCCTCATTTTAATGGAATTTTGTCCCACATAATAATGTATAGCTTTCAGAAGTCTATCTATCCATCAACAAGGTTTAGGAAGCGTTTTTAATGTGATGAACCACCCAAAGGTATCTCCAGTTTCAAGGGCATTATGTCCACACTAACACATAAGATCAAGCCAAAGAACAGAGTGGAGAAAAAAAAGAAGTGGATTAATCTTTAAATGACTGACAGTTGAATTAATCGGTTAGAAACCAGCACATGCATTGCAGTCCAGAGAAGAACCACTTGATAATTTTGAATTTCTGCTCCAAAGCAGATGTTCTCAAGAAAAGAAAAAAAGTGCATAAATTTGTCAACAATGGGCACTTCTTTCAGATAGCCATTTGCGTGACTTGCCATGATTTTAACAACTGGTTCTCCCACACTGAACCAAGGCACCTTCAAGCCCAACTGTAGACCTCCTAACTGATTACTGTTACGTCTTCTCCTTCTGTTCTGGCCAGGATGGAGCTGCTTGCTGCAGTCTCCTGCCAGTGGCAAATCCCATGCTCTCTAGCAGATAGAGCAAACAAATATTGTGATAAGGTCACAGTCTTCTGACATGGCAGCCTTGATGTGAGGCAGCTTGAGAGCCAGGAAGAGCAAAAAGTGAGCCAGGCAGGCACCTGCCTTATTGTTGGCAGGGAGGGAATAGAAGTCATAGCAGAAAAGAGGGCATTAATCAAATAGTGGGAGAATAGTCTAGAAGCAATACAGCAAGATTTTATGTGCCTGCTCCTGTCCTGGACTGCACTTTCTGGCTGGCTCAGAAACTGCTGGTCTAAGCTCCATATTGAAAGAAACAGAAAGTTGCAAGCTGTGCCTGGAGAACTGAGACACCCCCCCCCCCCCCCCCCCCCATTATTGAGCAATCCTTTTTTCTTCAGAATTGTCTGTGTAACTGTGGGATGGAACTCATACAGCCTTAAGATTAAAATGCTGAAAAGCATAAGCAATCTGTGCTTAACTCCTTGACAGCCTGTTGCCCAAAGGAATTCATATCCCTGAATTAACAGCCCAAAGCAGCCACTTTACATTAATGCACGAGAGGATAAGCTGCAGCAGCTGAGGAGCATAAAGAACATATATGGTATTCATATTCTACACAGCATTAGAGTGGGGAGAGCAACCTCCTACAGAAGGGCAGGGCAGACAACTGTAACTGCTTGGGCTGCCACACCTCAGTCTGCCTGCAACTGGGAATCTGAGCCACCCTGTACCTCACCTACACTGGAGGCACTTGCAGTCTGGTTTTGCTCCGCTCTGTGATACTTTGGCATCATTGTTGATGGGAAATCTACAGGATCACTTGAATTTTGAACTGGGCCTTAATAGGTGTCAATACCTGAAAGAAGGAAAAGGACTAAAAAATCCTAGTATGTGTGAGCCAGAGGGTATGTTTGTTGCTAGGGTTAAACACAAAAATGAAGGAAAATTTTTGCTTGGAACAAGTACTTGCATGGATCTTGCAGTGGAGCAGAAGGAGGCTGTCACAGAGGAGCTATATTCAGCCCTTGCCTAAAGCCTGGGCTCTGCTTATACAGCAGAAGTGTGGCTTGTGGCATCCCATTACCAATACGGGCTGTGCAGCCCAAACGAGGAACCTGCTCAACTTCACAGGCAGTCAGCCTCACGGCATATCACAGAAGCCACCAACAGCGGCATTTTTATTTCTTTTCAGCAGCACCTCCACATTCTTCCCAGAGTCTTAAGAAGAGCAATTCCTTCTCAAAAGAGCTTACAAACAACACTAAACAGAAAATGGTTCATCTCACCAGCTCAGCTGAAGTCCCAAGAACTGGATTGGCAAGTTCACAGAGCAGTACTGGAGATGTTTTTCAAACTTCATGTCTGCATTCATGTTACCTTGGACTGACCTAATTTTATTGGATTACTTTTCTCCTGGGTTCTGGACCCTCCTGATGTCTACTCCTCTGCATCAGTTTATCCCATCTGTTTGACTACCGCCATATGTTTAATAGAGTTTTTACTTTGGAAGTAACTACCAGTGGCAGATACGAGTCTGCTGTCTGTTGAACATCCAAGGTATGTGAAATATTAGGGGGGATGTCAGGTTGGTTTTTTTTTTTTTTTTTAATATTTTGTTCCATATATATAGTATTTTATATACACATATTTTAGTATGTATGTATTTTGGTAAGTCACTTATACAGGAAATCTGTCATTCCTTCAATACCCACTGCTTGTTCTTGGTCTGCTCTTGGCAGATTTGTCCTGTGTTTATAGAGCACTGTAGGGCTCTGTTTGATCTTTCCTTCTCTAGAAATGTTATGGAATATTGCATGAGCTCATGGAGGCAAGCTCAAGGTGTCTACTGCAGAGAGGGTTACAGCAAGAGTGTACCTACAGACTTCAATCCTCATACTTATTTAATAAATACACTTCTACTAAATGTATTCCTGCATTCAGAAAATGTGTCCCAAAGCTCTGAAGTCACTTAATTTTATAAAATAAAAGTATTTTCTCTCCTTTTTCTTTGCTGGGTGCTACCACAATATCATCATGGACTTTTCCTCTCCTTTTTGTTGTCCCTTTAGTTTTCAAACAGAGCAGAGCACCTGTGTACTTTGTAACTGAAGGTTAGCATAAAGAAAAATATATCCCTGCCAAAGCAAAGAACTTGTTTAGCAACTTACATAGTCATCTTGTAAAAACTCTCTCTGGACAGTATTTCTTTAAAAAAGGTCCATAAACTTAGCTTACACATATGAGGTGAGACAACTTCAAAGAGAAGCCGCCCAACACCTTCATGCAAATCTGTGACACACAGCGTTTAGGTAGGGTTTTCCTGAAACACAGTATTGTGTCTTTACTCTCTGGTTTTCAATACGATTGCATGTATGACTCAAGACAGATTTTTATCATTAATTCTCAATCCCCTCCCTATGGTGAAATCTCTCAGTTATTAGATTTGTGCTTTCACATAGAATATTTCTGTGCAAGAAGTCTGGCCAGTTGGATTTTGTGCAGTTGGAGTCTTGCTTGGATGTGCATACGTGTGCAAAGCACCACCCCAATAACAAGAACTCTTAGTCTGCACTTGTAAGAGCTGAGAACTTTTAGGGGGAGGCTCTTTGCAATAGTAACTAATGCACCAGCAGTGTGGCTAGAGCAAAAGAAGCTAACATCTCCATTTTATTGTAGCTTTCAAGTGAAACATTCACATGGTGTGCCTGTTTTTTCCAAGTGATTTTCTTGTATGAAACCTTCATTCTATCCAAAACAATGCCCCAAGAAGAAGTCTTTTATTGCTATAAACCAGAAATGACTCGAGACATGAAGAGAATTAAAGGGTCAGTGGTGAATCATGTGAGCAAGTCAACAGTGTCAAAGCAAGAAAAACATATATTGGAAATGGGTCACATGAAGCCCTGCAAAGAAGGTTTGATTGAACATCTTCTCTAAAGTAAATTTACCTTCAGAGATCCTTTGAACAACATCCAATTTTAAAAAGCCTTTAATCTTGGCATAGAGAAGGAAAGCATTTGGACAGCCTGACTGATGAGCAGCTGTTCACAAGAAGTTTCCAATCGTTTAAAAAAATCGGTTCAAATGTTGTGAAATACATGCATCAGCTTATATGGTTAATAGAAGATACAAGCAATTCTCACGATATTCCTCTTATGCGAGTGTGTATGTCTTTTGCTTGAGTCCCGTGATGTTTTTCTTAGTTTAAAGCTGGTATTTGAAATACCAAAGGATAAATAAGACAGGTTTTGTAGGTGGAAAGAAAAATGCATTGTCAAGGGACAAACATTGAGTGGGCAGTTACTTGGCAAACACTCTGTCAAGGTCCTGAGCAGGCAGGTGGTGGTTTGGAGAACTGATTCTACATTATTAGCTATGTTTAAGCAAAATCAATCTTAGCATCGCCTATTTTAGCTAAAACAGCTTACGATTCAGTTGTCTCACCAACTTTTGACGCTGAGGTTAGTAAAACGGAATAGAAACAGGAAGCAGGGTTGTTGCAGTGCTGCATTTCACACACATCTCCCAGACGAATATATCCCATCCCCACTGCCCTTTGTGTTAGAGAAGAATTAGTATGATTTTTCTCTTACCCATTAGCCATGCCAGGAAGAAGTTTTTCTCTTAGCAAATACACTGACCAGGGATAAGGCAACCTGAAGCTCAGAAATCCTCCTGGTAGTCCAAGGCGCAGGGCTGTCTCCCTCTTATACTCGGCTTGTGCGCTGAGGACTGTCACTCCGACTGACGCAGCGCAGGGAAGGCAGGGGAGAGGCAGGAGGTGGCCAACCCCGCAAGAAGACGTTGAGTGGAAGGACGGTCCTACGTCTCGCGCCTCTCAGCACCGGCACGCTCAGACCAGGAACTCGGAGGCACCTTTACCGGGCTCCTGCTTCGCCTTATCGCCGCAGATAACCAGTCTGGCAGGGAATACAGAAGGTGACAGCAGAGATACACACGGCGACCGCCGCCTTCTCCCACCTGGGTTTTCGGATGCAATCCCGAGGTCCTTGCACGAACTTCAGACATGAGTCACGGCATTGCGTCTGGAGTTATGCTGGATTATGTGGTAACAGATTTTAGATCTCTGTGTGAATTTTGGGCCCAGATACAAGCACTTGAAGTCTGAAAACCTTGACTGAGATGGACGGGGCATTCTAGTCTTGCTGGTCTATATACAGTTATTATTTGACAATAGAAGGGAAGATAATAATAAAGCAGAGATCAAAAAACTTAGAGGTGGGGAAGAAAAAAACCCCAACATATGCTTCTCTATTTACAGCTGAAATTGCTAGTTGCAACTTTGTAAATATTAGGAGGCATTATAATCAGGAAGTGTTTTACAAAGGCAGCACTTTGCAGGCATGGCTGGAAGCAAGTGGTGGCAGATGCTGGTAAGTGCAGATACCCACTCCAGTGCCTGCACTGGGAAGCGTGCATTCATTATATGGCTAAATTAACATTCAGATGGCTTAAAGCTTATTTTTGTTCGATTGATACTTTTAAAATTTTCTTCTTCATAATAATTAATTCCCGAAAAACATAGCTTCAGGTTTAAGCTGTGTATTTGTATAGACAGAAGCCAAAATGGTTTGATATTAGGCTACCAGTTATACAAATGGTTCTGCACATCTGGTCCATGTACCCTTTCACAGAATCGTATTAGAGCCAAACAAAGCTCCCAGTAATAAAGATGTCCAACACGTGGAATTGCATAGGGAGCAAGGCATGCAGCTAGCTCACTTAAAACACTTAAAAGTGAAGCTTCCTTCTGACACTGGTAGGGGAAATTAATGTATCTGAAAATTGAATATCCTTAATTTTAACAGAAATTTTCTGTACCATTTTTTGTAAGTGTTGATTGTAGTTCTGGGTAAGCAAGGTAAATGACAAAAAAATAGAGTGCCTGTGTTTACCAACTGAATGCAGGAACGCTTTTTCTAGGCTTTCATTTAAAATACAACAGCTATTGGGCATATTCTGTCTATAAGGAAGTTGCAACTCCTTTATTCACATTAGCAAAGAGAGCCCAGGTGGGAGCCTAGGGAATTTCCATTTACAAGCATCATCACTGGAATCAGCGGATTTAAGTTAATCTGTGATAAAATTACAGGTCTGATCAGTAGCATCGCTAGCAATTTCATAACCAAATATGTACTTAAATCTGTTGTAAAACTTCTGTCCTATGATTCAGATGTTGAGCTAAGAAAAACTTAAGGATCCCGAAGAGTATAAAAGGGTGTGTTTGCCAACAGAACTGAAGCGCTGATCAAAGGCAGATGAGATCCGCGCAGAATCTGGGTCGTTCCCAGGTCTAATGCAGGCAGTAAGAAAACCCGAGTGTCCAGAGAGCGGCCTTGCTAACACCGTGGGTTGGCTTTCTCTACTGAAGAGATCAGGCAATGCTTTGTCAAACCCATTGCACAGGGCAGTGTACATTTGCTGCACAGGAGCTGACGTCAGGCTCCCCCTGCTCTCTGTCCCTCTTTTCTGGCACAAGAGAATGGGGAGAGTATTTGGCGCTGTGTCACTCACATGCGAACAGCATTTCCAAAGGAATGGAGCAATAGACTTGTGGAAGATGCTCTGCCTAACAAAACTGCCACCTTAAGCATCAGATGCTGACCTCTGCCAAGGTCGAGGAAACCCTGTGAATAAGACTTGTTTCTAAAGCATGTAGACATCTCTGTGCATTTCTGGCCCAAGTATTTTGCTTTTCTAACCAGGGTGGCCAACGGATAAGTGCTAGTCGCTTCTAGTCAGGTGCCTAAACTTCCCTGAAGAGGGAAAGGGCTCATTCAGAGTTAATTTAAACCTCTTTGGTGGATTTAGAGAGGGTGAGCGGAAACACTGTGCTTTTACAGGCTTCCAGACCAAAGCAGCCAGGGCTCACACATGCATGAAGGTCACATTTGGGCTGGACAGGCTCACTCAGGGAGACTGAGTAAAAGCCGGCAGCTGGAACAAACAGCGTGCAGATCTGTAGCAGGCTCGGTCCTTTCCCCAGAGAAGCCAGAGCAGGCCTTTGGGTCACGGATATCCTTTTGTGCATGGATATAGGGAAGAGGAAAGTTTCTGAGACACTGAGTTTGCTGGACATTCCCATGGGAGCTTTGGCTATTGCTGCCAAGTCTCCACAAGCTGACCAACACTGAAAAGCAGTGGAGACTCAGCCTGGGCTGGTTGGTGGGAACCTAGCCCAGTCAGAGCTCACTGAGAGCAGGGACTGTGAGGTCTCCACCCTTCCTTAAGTATTAATTCTCAAGCTGGAGCCTCACCTGGCAGATTGTCTCCCACCAAACTCCACGGTCCCTGTGCCCAGCCTGTCTCTTAGCTATCTCCCCAGTTTCCTAAGCCTCAGCCTCTCAGTCCTGAAGTCCTTCTCTCTAGCCAGTGGTGTCATAATCCCTCCGCTTACTCGGGAGTTTCTGGTGCAGCAGCTGTCCTCAAAGAGAAAAGAGTATTACACAGCCAGGTGTGTTTTTGTCATAGGAATGCTGGGAATAAATAACTCCATTCCTGCAGCTAGATGTCTTTACCTAGCCTGTGCAGTGACGTGAGCTGCTTACCTTTAGGTTGGTCTGTTAACCTGCCTTTATTTACCAGTGCTAATTCCCAAGTTTAATAGCTAAGCCATGGCTCACTTATGAATGTTCTTACGGCCAGATAAGGTGCCTGCACGGTCAGCAAACCCAGAGGCTGGGAGAAAGCAGGTGCTTGGGGATGCAGGTGGCTCAGTACCCCCGTGTGAGCTGAGGGGCTAAGGGAGGAAATTTTTTATTGCTTTTTTTTTTTTTAATCTTAATATTAGGACTGTCAAGCATATGCCTGCCTTGATTTTGTAAGGAGAAACTGTGTCTAGGAATCATCGAGGCCTGTGTACTGCAAGTTAAGACGTATTAATTAAAGAGCTTTGAAGCACTTCACATTTAGCACAAAGACGCATTTGCTTATTAGTCATTAATTTGTACACATCGATGTAAACCAAGATTTTAGGCGGTCTGGCTGAAACATCCTTTCTTGTCGCACAGCTCAGTTCTTGTGCTTTTTGGATAAACATCGCCGTTAATGAGTCAGGCTGTGGGCCATCACTGGCCTAGACGAGACGGAGTCGATTCACAGAGGGATTCGAAGTGCCAGTGCAGGCCATCCTGGCGCCTTCCTCCGGGCTCCGAGCAGTACAGGTGGGGAAAGTTAAGGCGTGTGACGCTTATTTGAGATGTTGAAGCGTGGACATACAGGAGTTAGTTATCCTCTTATCTCGAAAAGATAGCAGGGCTTCGATGGCTAGGCTGTTAGAAAAGGAAGGTACTGTAATTTTACTACCCTTGCTTTCCCCCCGGCTGTTGCGCAGTTAATGAAGGGCGGAAGGGCGTTACGCGGTCAGACGCGGCCCCGCGGAGGCGGTGGCGGTAACGGAAACCACGCCGGTGTGCCGCCTGCGCTGGGGGCGGGGGGCGCGGAAGGTAAGCGGGGGGGCGGCGAGCGGTGAGAAGAGCATCAGCCACCGCATTTCGCCTGCGGTGGGAGCACGAACTACCCGATTTCGCCCGCGGTGTGATCTCCACGCCTCCCGCTGGCACCGGGCGAGGGGCCCAGCGCCCGGCCCGGCCCGGCCCCCCCCCCCCCCTCCGGCCCCGGGTGCCGCGGCCGCCGCCCCGGGGAGCCCCGCCGGGGAGCGGGCGCCCCCTGGCGGCCGCGGCGGGCGCCGGCCGGGTGGGCGGGGCCGCTGGCCCGCGCGGGGAAGGGGTGGGGGGGGGAGTAGGGCAGGGGAAGGCAGCTGGCGGCCAGCGGGGGGGGGGGGGGGAGGCAGCGGCTCGGCGCTGATTGGCGGGGCGCCGTGCGACGTCGCGGGGCGGGGCGGGGCGGGCGGTGCCTTCGCGTCTGGCAGGGGGCAGCCATGGGGGCGCAGCTCAGCACGGTGAGTGCGGCCCACCCCGGGCGGCGGCGGCGGGCAGCGGGCCGTCGGGGTGCCGGCTGCCGGGGGGCTGCGTTCGTGCCCCGTTCCTCCCGCCCCGTTCCTCCCGCCCCGTTCCTCCCGCCCCGTTCCTCCCGCCCCGTTCCTCCCGCCGAGGCCTTGAGCCAGCTGAGGCCCCGAGGCCTTGAGCCAGCTGAGGCCCCGAGGCCTGGCCGCGGGCGAAGGGAGAGGCGCGGCGGCCGCGGGCCGGGCCGGCCCGTCCCGGGGTGCCTGAGCAGAGCGGGGGCCGTCGGGCGGTGTCACGGGGTGCCCGAGGCCCCTGCCGTGTCCCCGTCATCCGGGAGGGAGAGCGGGGGTGCCGGTGTTGGGAGCCGCCTGCGTCCCCGCGCCGCGGTGCGGCGGCTCCGGGACCTTCTTGCGGCTGGCGTGGGCTGGGGCTCGTGTGCCAGCGTGGACGCCCGCCGCTCGTGTGCCTGGGGTAATGGAGCCTGTGTTGGCTGCCGTGGTGCGGGCGTTGTTCTTCTCTCGGTTCCCCGAGTAGTTCCTCGGTGTCCGCGCCGATGGCCTTAAAACCGTAAGCCTGGCGGCTGCTGTTGTAGTGGAGAGCTCTTTCGGGATCATGTCTGCCGAGCAGGGGGTTTGCGGTGGTGTTATCTGTAGCGAGCATCGTTACCCTCTTCTGCGGCTGCCTGACACATCGTTCCTTTCCTCTGATGCACCTGCTCAAACGTTTCTGGCTCTGGATTTGTGAGAGGAGCAGGACGGAGGTGGGTGCGACATACGCTAGTTTGCCTACAGCTGCTTATTAGGTTGCTTGAACAGAAGAGGATGAGGCAGATGCTAAACCTGCAGAAGCGAAGAAATGCCTGTCCCTTAATCCTCTCATAATTTTCTAAAACGGATGAGAAGAATGTTTAACTAAAATCACTTAAAAATAGGGTTTGAATGAGGAAGCGGGGGAGGGGGGATTGCAGCTGAGGGTACAAGATTCTTCTTGCCAAAGCAGCATTTGGTTTGTGTGTTTGTAGGGCCGTTCAGTAGTGGAGTGTCCTGCCATAAGCTTATGCGTTTAACTGTGTTTTGCTCACCACGCCCGAGTGGAAAGGACTGGCAATCTCGATGCTATGGCTTTTCTCTTTCTTGTGGCCTTTTTGTTATCCTGCAGAGGTCTGTTTCCATTAATAAAAATTCTGCTCAGTTACTTATTTTGTGATCTCTGTTAGCAAAGATTTGTGCAACTGCAAACGATGAGTCGCCAGATCTTCATTTAGTGATTCCTGGCCTTATGGTCAGCCAGCCACTCCCTCTGCTGCTGTAGATCTGACACAGCTTCCGTGGTTGCAGTGCAGTTATCTTCACGAATATCTTGATATACCCTGTGGTAAGAGTATATAGATAACTTTTAACCCATAGAATGCATTCTTAGCAAGGATAACTTCTTGTAATCATTCAGCCTTCAGTTCTTCCCTTTTTTCCTGCCCACCAGCTGATACCTTCTGAGTAAGGAACTAAAACAGCTATCTGAATTGGTGGGTGTGCTGTTTCTTTCCAGGCTAAATCCCATGAGGCTTTTGCACTAATTGACCATGAATAACAAATTGCCTTCCACGAGGCTGACACTGTGTTAAAAGTATTTGTCAAAATTAAACTACATTCTGTTCCAATAGACTCAGATCTGGTGCGTTGCTTCGAAAAGTTATCGTTATGCACATTTGGGGAAGGGGTGTGTTAATCTCATTTATTGAACAGCTGCGGTAGTTTTCACTTGACATCTGATGACCCGGAAATTATTTGCAAAGATGGGAGAAAACATTTATCTTTGCACACAGGTGGAGAAGCTGACTTGCAGAGATGATATTTTGAACTCCACTCTCCTCCTGCCTTCCTGATCATGTTACTGACATACGTTAGTGTTGAAGCTGGGACTGAGCCTAAGTTTTTGAATTCCCATTTTCAACTGCAATTTTGCTAGACCACAGCTGCGCTTTTTTTGGTCTGTTTTAGGTAGCCGCATCCGTAAATGAAACTAGTTTATTTTAACATATTAGTGTCTTATTTGAAACATCATCTGCTGCAGATACAGCTTGCTATCTCCATCAGGTCTCAATTCACTTGTTGCAGTTCTCAGTAGGGAGTTTATTTGCTGCTCTCTCACTTCCTTTAGCAACTCCACTCCCTCCCCCCTGTTTTATGACTCAATAACAAAAGTTCTTCCTGGAGCTGCAGTAATCTGGTGGATCTGCAGGAATTAAGGAATAATATTCCTGTAAACTTCAGCTTCTTCAGAAGCAACCTGTGTGGAGGTCTTTCACTATTTTCAAATAAAAGTGAGAAATGCAATGTGTGTGTGTGTGTGTGTATGGCATGGTGTGCCTTCAAGCTGTACCTAGTGTTGATATATTTTAAACCTGTACAGCAGCATTTTAAGAAGAGAGAGTTTATGCTGTCCCTTTTTTTAAAATTTTACACTTGCCACAGTTTTAGTAATGATAATGTAGGACTTTTTTCTTTTTATAGCCTCCTGAGAAATGTCACACTGGTGGAGATGTGCTTCTAAAAGACTGGTCAGGTCCCTTTAAAGTGAAATGAAAGTGAAAGTTAACCAGGCAGGAGTTTGAGCTCTTTCAAAAATTAGTGCATTGTATGCAATCTTGAGTATTTGCTGCTTTTTTTTTTTTTCTCTCTCCCCTCTGTTGAAGTGTTGAATAATAAATTACAGAGTTGGAGAGGATTTTTATAAGTAGTTGTTCAGTGTATTCTCCTGTCCTAAGTTAGGACCAAGTCTGCTTACACAGGTGAGTTTGTAGGCTGTTGTAGTGCTTATCTAACCTCGCAAGCATAGGACTGTCCCTGGGAACAGGCACTAGAAACGAAGGCACGGGCCTCTAGCTGAGCATGATCCCGGCAGGCTCTGCACTTGCAGTCTGAGTGACCCATCTTCGATCCCATAGACCCACCAAGCGCCTGAGGCGTATGGCGCTGGGCTGGGGAGGTGACATCGTCCTTCCGTCTTGTCCGCACAGCTGTAGTTGCAGCAGCGTGGCCTCTTCTGTGCTTTCCTGGGCTGGTGTGACCGCTCGGTCTCTCCTGGCTAGGCAGCCTGTGTGCGGTGTTGGGGATGGAGAGGGTGCTGTGGTGTGGGGGCATAACCTGCTCCCGTCTTCTGGGGCTTTAACCCCGGGGGTGAAGCTTATCCCTGCAGCAGGCGACATGACCATGTCTTATCTGCCTCCAAGTGCTGTGATGTAAAAGGCCCAAAGCAGTGGTGCACGTTAGGTGATGTGGTTGAGGGGCCTGTCTGCGCCTGCGTGCACCAAGGAGCACAGAGGCACAACGGTGGGTGGGGAGCCTGGGTGATGCCCTGACCCAGCTACTACCAGGCCCATCACAGGAGAGCAGCCAACTTGCGAAGGCTTGTCTCTACACACGTGCACGCAAAGGAGCACAGAGACGCTGGCAGGTGGGGGAGCCCCAATAACCCACTCCCAGAAATGAGCCCCAGCCTTCCCAGAGCTGCCTGGGGGAGCCATTGCCCTGTGGGCCAGGGGTGACCCCTGTCTGCACACATCAGCGGGGGGCTGGCTCCCCTTGCAGGCTGGGGGGGGCACGGGATGCAGGGGTTGAGCGCGTGGGGTTGTGAAGACGTTTAGGGGAGGAACTAAAGGCAGGGATCGAGGCCGTTTGGGGAGGAACAAATGTGGGGAAAATAAAAGGATAAAGGGATAAAAAGGACTGACCCTGCGTCAACAGGTCTGCTGTGTGTGTACCTTTATCTGGCTGTGTCCTGCAACCCGTCAGCGGAGTCTGTCCCGTGTCCTCATTAAACTCCTCCGTAGCTGCCTTCCTGGGGAAGGGACGCTGTTCTGCACGCACGTGTCTGTGTGGAGGTGTAAGCACCAGTACCTGGAGCCAGATGGTGGGTCGGAGGGCCTGTGTGTCTGTGGTGCCAGCACCCAGCATGAGTGTGTGATGGCTAGCAAAGGTCAAGACGGACTAGCCAGGAAGTAGGCGAGGTGGCCTGGGTGGCAGGCGTACGTGCATCTCTGAGGGTGAGACCACCGAAGGCATTGGCCGCCGGAGGGGCCACGGGTCCTGGCCAGTTGCCAGAGAGACAGTGGAGTCTGTGGTCGAGTGTGAGACCCCCAGTTACTTGGGGGTGTATGAAGGGGTCTGTGCAACAGTGGCTTCTACGTCCAGATGCCAGCTACTGGGGAGACTGGAGTCTGGGGACAGCTGCTGCGAAGACTAAGCCAGCTACTGCTGGATCCACCTTGTACACATGCATGTATGTGTATTTCCCAATAATGGACCTTCATCCTTATCAGTCAGGGAGGGGAGCAGGATGAGGCCATCAATACTGTTTGTGTGAGCATCTGTCTGTGTTGATCAGTGTGGCCAGCCACGTGCATATTTGGGCACGCGTTGTGTATGCGTGTCCATGTACATGCCTGCTCAGCCTTGCTAATGGTTGGACCTGGGGACGTGGAGCTGTGACAGCCTTGTTTCTGTCGAGCTACGGGGTTTGGTAACCCTCTGCCGGTATGCCAAGTGCCTCAATGTAGGAGTAACGTCAGGTATTCATAAAGCAAATTTGTCTGTTACGCTGGCTGGTGTTTTTTTAATACTTCCTCCTGCTGCTCATATCAGTACAAAGAAACACATTTTTTTGGTGGTTAGATTGTCATGTCATGCTACCATCTTCCTTCTCACCAAAATAACTTTCTCTTGTTATACACACGTGTCTTAACACTCTTTCTGTATTGCTGCAGTTGGGTTGGCTTGTGACATACCCAGTACGGCTTATCTATGCCACCTTCCTGAGGCTGTTCAGGAATCCCCATCCTGCGATTACTCTGAAGGATCCTGAACTGAAGTATGCGTTGAGGCTGATTGATAAGGAGGTAAGTGCATGTACAGTGCTGAGCATGACTTCTCCATGGATACTGTGAAATGCTTATGGCATCTTAAATCTTGGGTAATGTTGCAGCAGGGCAAATACTTGTATTTTAAGGAAAGGACTTCTTTCTAAATGCTCCTTGCCTAGTATAACTGGGTTCTGCAAGCAGTTTGTTTCCAAGCAAGTTAGAGAGGAGAATGCTGCTTTAGAAATGACCAAACTCATAGTTTCTGTCAGGTGTGTCTCATGTCATGGAGTACATCAGCAGAAATTCCTAAACTCTGCACTACTAGATTGGCTGTGAGACAGAAGTCATGCTGTCAGGCAGAGCAGGCAGTTTTTTCATGGTCAGTAGCATTCAGCATAGTAGTTGTCAGAACTATGTTGATACTGATTCATGTTATTGGATTTATGTACTCTAATGTTTTACAGGAAGAAGGGTGTTTAGATGGTGTAGTCCTGACAGCACCTGAGCTGTCTCAGCTTCTCTTTCTCTCTGTTAAAAGTAGAAGCTGTTCTGTACCTCCTGGGCTGCTCAACTGGGTTTTCAGAGGAAAGCCATGACCCTTTCAGGAGTTGATCTTGCTATCAGAAGTTGGTGACTCAACTTGTGGGAAGGAGACCAAAGCCATGAAAGGTGAAAAGTCCAGATTTCCCTTGGATAAACGCACCATCAAATGCATGAGAGAGAAATCTTGGCTTTTCAAGATATATTTAGTGTTGACTTTTTAAGTCAATGAGCTAGTCAGAAAGTTATCAGAAGAATTTCAATGAAAAGCACTTTGGACTGGCACAGAGCTTTGTTTGAGGTATAGGGAGTGCACTGATAGCTTGGCTTTCGTTTGTTCTGTCTGTCTAAGAAAACGGTTACTGTCATTCCGAGTCCTAGTTTCGTGGGAACTGAAAGCTTCCCCATGGCTTGGGCTGGGTGGCATTACTGAATTTATTTCCTGTGTGTACTTCCTAAATTTATTTCCCATATGTACTGGAACAATGCTATTATTATATACTCCCCACTTTCTCATGAGATCTGTAGCACGTGGTTGCAGGTACAGTCTGCCTGACCTGCAGGAGGGGAGGGAAGCTTGAGGCACTGCACATGCTTCTGAGAACCAAGCTACTTGCAGGTTTCTGCTAGTTTGTAGCAGAAGAGAATTCACAGTTCACTTGATTTTTTTGGCTAAATACTGATTTTTTTTCTCACTCTTGTTATTTTTTATATACTTTTTTTTAACGTTGGGATGGAGGAACAGCTCTTTCATAACCAGGTCAAATGCTGCTGCAAGGGGTACCTTGATCAGCTGAGAATATTGACTGATGGATGTTTATAATTTTTTGCCTAAATGGGAAATGTGTCCTGGAACAGAAGTTAATTTTGAAAAATAATAATTTGGTACAGTAAGTGCTAGTAGTTTCTAACATCCTGCCAAAAATCTGGTGCAAACGCTCTGATCTTTGGTACTAAACTTCTCAACATTGCCATATCCACCTGTCTGTGAAAGGTGAAATTAGTCAGAGTCTTTCTGACATGCTTCAGTTTGTACTTTACAAGCTATTAAATTTGAAGTAGATGAGAACTGTAATCTAAACCCACCTGTCATTACACAAAAATGTTTTAACTTGGGAGGAGAATCGTGGCTCTCGGTGTGGTTGTGGAGCCTACTCAAGACATCTGTATGGTTGGCTAGAGTTTACCTTCCATTGTAAGAGGAATTTCAGTACGCTGGTTTTGCCTTTACCTAGTGCCCAGCCTAGCTAAAGACCCTCATATTTTAAAAGTTTCTGCTATTCCCATTACCATGTTGGTATTTATTCCCTTTTTGTGACTATGAAGCTGCTGGTACTTTCACTGGCAGAGCACCAAAATGTTTTGTGTTTAAAACAAAAAATGAACAAATGAACTCCCTGTTTTGGGGGTTGTAATTTTTAACCTGATGTATTTTGATGATATAATTGAGAGTATGGCCTTGCAGAAAGTTTTCTTAGTGGACTGTGGCCCAAGCAAAGGAACAAGAAGCTTGACCGGGAAGGGAAGTGGCAGGAACTGCTTAGACTGATTTTACAGCTAAAGAAAATGGGCTGCTGGTGGCAACGGAAGACTGAGTTGCATGTACTGGGCTGCCATACAGCAATACATGTATGTGAAATTTCAGAAGGATTCCGCAGTTACGTAGAAACAGTTTTTAGGTGTCTCCAGGCTAAAGTTTGAAAAGCACTGGTCTAGCGAATGCCTAGTTTGACATATAAGTATCTTTTAACGCAGCTTAGATTTTTGTGTATGAGAGCTGGAAATCGAACGTACCATGTTGTCAAGCTGTTGCGAGCAGAAGCCTTTCTTCCTCTACCTGCTGTCTGCCTTTTACCCACCAGCTGAAATGTTAACATCTGCCCAAATTGGGTATGCCATACCTCCCGTCTGTTGAATGGAGAAATAGGGGTCACAAGGCTGCTTTCTAGTGTTTTATCATAGGAAAAAACTGTCATAATATGGTTAGGTGTGCTAATTTATTTTATGCCTTAAAAAAGCCGACAACCTCAGGGTTTTTTTTGTGATGGTAAGCATAATTCATTTGTTGCCTTTCAGTGGCTTCAGCAAAGCACCAGCCTGCAAAAACTGTTCTCCAGCTTTGCATTTGCAGTTGCAAGTGTGGAAGACTCCACAGCACCTGCTACTTGAGACAGAAATGCGTGCTGGTGTCTGGAGGCCAAGGGCTTAGAGTGCTGCCAGATGATAGCATTGGGGAATGCAGTGGAGATGCCCCCATACTGGAAGTGGCTTCTTTGTCCTGTTTTAAGGCTGTCTTTAATCTGGCCTTGACTAACAACTTGCTGAATGGCATGCTCAGTGTCTTGGCCACTTGGCCAAGCTGTCTCGACTTTAATTCATGAGATGATTAACTGGGAATTCAGAACTTTGTTCTTTCTGCGTGCTGTTAAAGACAGCATTTTAAAAGATTATTGGCAAAATTGAGCTTTGAAGTAGTGAAGCTGGTGCTGAAATTTCCATACAGAAACAGCAGCGGTCAGTGCGAGAGTAGCAGCGTTAAGTCCACATTAGCTGTCATTCTAGTGGAATTTTCAGTGGCAGTTACTGTTCCTGAATAGACATAAGTACAGAGAAGTCATTTTTAGGCTGCTGCTCGGTTCCCTTCTTTCTTCCGCATTTACCTTAAAATGATTTATTGTGAAGAAAATTTCATCGGTGTGACCAGAACTCAGAAGGGAAGACTAGACGAACTGTGATGAGAAAGGAATCTGTCTCCATTGGTTACTTTAAAAACAAAAAAACAAACAAGAAGAGGGTTACAATATTTTATAGGATGCTTATGAAATTTTCTCTAGAAGGGATATTATGTCCCATAGGGCTTTAAAAAAAGAAAGTAATTGGATGAGGCATTAGGCTGTATGCTGTTTCTGTCTTTTTTTGCTGTCTTTCAGTCCCATGAATGTGACCTGATTTTTAAGAGATAGAAATTACATAGTATAAGAAATAACATTTTATTTACTCATTACAAACATTTTATTCAAGATATGACTTTCCTAGTAAAAGATTAGAATAATTATCCCAGCTGGACTCCATAATACTTTTATAATGAAATTCTTATCTAGATAGAGTGTTCTTTTCAATTTTAGTTAAGAATTAATTCAATTTTTACAGAGAAAATATTTTTAAGGCTCTCAGCATAGCAAAGGGGACCAGGTTGCTACTTCCTGATTTTCTTGACATCCACTAGTGTCTTCTGAAATCATCTACATTGAAATGGTTAATTCGTCTGATTTTGAGACATCAAAATCAAAATTTTTGGCCTTTAACTCCTGCATATTTAAACTTTAAATGAGAACTGAAGAACTGATTAATTTTTATCTTGTGGCCTTCTCACAGAAGGCAATGTAAATGTTCATACTATTGAGAAAGTTATTGTTTAGTCTTAATCTGTATATAAGTATTTTATTAAGTTTTGCTATTCACATTTAAATATACATCAAAACCGTATTTGCATTTGTCTGTTTTATTTCTATTTCTACTTCTGTATTACTTCTCAAAATATTTTGAGATAAAGTTAAGTTTTCAGGGAGTTTGAATGAAAAGTTGACCTCTGCTGGACTGCCATTTTCAGAGGAGTTCATATTTGCATTATGCAAAAATCTCAGTTAGGATGCTGCTCTCCCCAGAATATTTAATCCTGCAGGAAGCAAGACTAGCGTATTGGTGTTACAAGTGAAATCACAAACATTAAATCCCAACAACATAGCTGATTGTTCTTTTTATTTTCCTCTTTCAGGAAGTTACTCATGACACAAGAAGATTTCGATTTGCTCTCCCTTCCATAGATCACGTTCTGGGTCTGCCTGTAGGTACGTTCTGTCTTTCCTTACTGAGAATCCAAGTGTTGTTACGTATACTATAAGAGATTTTGTGGGGATTTTTTTCCTACATTTTGAACTGTTGAATTTCGAATACTGTCCACATGGCTTGAGCCAGTATTTAGAGCTTTGCAACATTATCCTCATGCTGTGAGTCATCTGCAGGGTCTGATATCTTGTGTACTTACAGAGAGTGTACATCCAGCTTGTTTCTGTAAAGACAGTGGACTGGTCGTTACTTGTATTTTTCCAGTCTCGACTTTCCAGCGTGTGTTATTCCTGTGGTGCTTGGTCTCTGTGGTCCCTTTCCATCCCCTGAGGCAGCGCACTCAGCTGCTCCTCCTCTAACACATGCGGTTTACCAGATGATCTGCTCACTTCTGAATTTGCAGCCAGTCTCATGGAACTTCTTAATCACCATGGGGTAGATGTTTCCTTAGGCCTTGCCATGTGGGGTGTTGCCTTCCATAATAGCTTAGTGCTATTGTTTCCGACTGCTTATATAAAAAGCATTTAATTGTGGCTTGTGTTTAATAGGGACTTCTGCCTTAAGAACCTGTTGCAATCATCTGTGGATCAAGTGCTTCGCGGTAGTCCTCAGCACCTTTCCAGCATTACGGTCCATCGTGTTTAGGTTCCCTCTCGTTTGGGATATATTATTCTCTTGATCCTGTTAAGTAGCCACGAGGGCAAAGCTAGTTTCCCTCCCTTGCCCATAATGAACATTGAGGAGTGAGCTGTCTCACATCTGTAATTGTTCTTGTCCTACACGCCAACAGAAAAGGAGCCGTCTGGGGTGAATTTGGCCTGCTGGATGCCACGGCTTCCTCCAGTGTTTTAGTAAGGTCAGGGCAAATCAGCCAGTTGTTTCAGCGTAGCCCGAGAAGGTGCATGCCTGCCCTGCACAATCCCAGGAGCAGCGTAGTCGTGATCTCGAAGGTGCTCTGCACGGGCTAATCTGTGGGTGACTGAGGGAGTGGTTTACTGGGCACGACTGGGGAAGCAAAGATGGGTGAAGGCTGGTGAGGGTGGTAGAAGCAGCTGGGAGCAGCAGGCTTGGCAGCCGTGGCACAGATACTGGCCTGGATGTTTAGTCCAGCCCCAGCATTTCGCTTTTACCACCAGCTGGAGCGTTACAGGAAAGAACGCGATTCACTCTGAGGGAGAGTGGGATTGTGTATGGCCCCATGCAGAGGCTGCCAGCTGCTGTCCTGTCAGTGTGGGTGTCCTCGTTTCAGCTGGGGTAGAGTTTTACTTTTTTTCCCCAATTCTCTCCCCCATCCCACTGGCTGGGGAGGAACTGACTGAGTGGCTGCATGGTGCTTAGTTGCTGGCTGGGGTTAAACCATAACAGTAAAAGCGTAAGGCATGTTTTCCCTTTGGGAGGAGCACCTTTTTTGAATTTGTACTAATTCCTGTGACGCATGCCCCAGCAGCAGTCCCGTCTGCCCAGTTTCACAGTCTGCAGTGGTCCCCATGGGCCTGTTCCTGGAGGGGGGGCGGCGAGGCCACCCCTTGCCTGGAGGAGGAATGAGGGGCTGCTCCTGCAGCTCCCCTCAGGTCTTCCCTAGCAGCAAACATGTGCTGCCAGATGTGTATAGGCTTTGCTGAGAGGGTTATCTGAATCACCCTTGCATTATGTCCGTGTACAGCTTCAAGTGAGGTATGGTTGCTCATTTCCCAAGTCACCAGGTAGCACATCCTCATTCACCTACTGGTTTGCCTCACTGGCCCTCCAGCTTGGCAAACCAGCTCCCAGTAAAACCTCCTCTTTGTGTTCCTGTAACAGGCAGAGGAGCTGCACCGTCTTTGGGGAGCTGCGTTCATCTTAAGAGATAGTTTGTTCTGTTGACCTAGTGGTGATAAAATGACAAAAAACAAATTCCCCCCTAGGTATTCTTCATTTGGGTCTCTTCAGGGTGTTGGAATTTTATAGGAAAACCTTTCAAAGGTGTTAATTTTAGTTTTTTTCATCAGAAACATAGACATTGAGAAAAGAAACTATTGTAGAAAGTTCGGTGAATGTGCGACATTGAAACGTGATTGCTACATTCAAATGTTAAGCTGGAGGAATAGCAGGGTTAGAAAAGTGCTTTATGTCTAGGCAGCCTTAGCAATGGCAGCTAGAAGACTTCCTGGTAGACATGAACGATCTGTTGTCAAAGTAAGAACAGTTATAAACGCAGCTGTAACTAAACTGTAACAGTTTATAACTAACACGTTAATAAAGAAGTGTGAACAGCACTTGATGGTTTTCCTCTCCTTTGTCCTTTTTACGTGTCTGTATGGGAGAGACATATCACATCTTTTGCAAGATCTCACGTACAGTTAGGGCTTTGGTAAATGTAAATGCATGAAACTATCGGAACAGATATGACTAACATATAAAATTAGCACTGGAGTTGTCTGCCCTTCCAGGTTGAATCTGTGCATGGTTAACAACTCTGGCAATGCGTTACAAGGTCAGGAAAATGAGAGAGGAAAATGTGGTGCCCCCCAAAAAGGTAGTTAGGAGAACTTTGAGACTGCGTTTGCAGTCCGTGCCAACTCAATACATCCACTGAAAGAAAAATCTTCTGAAAGCAGACTGCTTTTTTTCTTCCCTGCGTACAGGACAGCATATCTACCTTTCTGCACGGATTGATGGAGCTCTGGTTGTCAGACCTTACACTCCAGTTTCCAGTGATGGTGACAAGGGCTTTGTGGACCTTGTTGTCAAGGTGAGAATGTCATGCTCTTTTATCAGGCTGGGCAACTTCTGAGCCCACCTTTACACTTGCAGTGCTATGTGTAGTCTGATGTGCTGCCTTCTGTTCAGGTATGTGCCACTGTGGAGTTCCACTGTTGTAACAAGTGATCTGCAATTACCTACAATCCATATGGCATTTGCAAGCACTTCTTTAGTGAGTGTGTCTCATGAGATGCTGCATGATTTTCTGTATTTGCATACTGCAGTTTTCCAAAATCTGTGTAGACCTGCAGATGTTCACACACTTTTTTAATCCTTCTGAAATAAGGAATTAACCTTGCCTGAACTGTCAGCTTCTTCTGAAGCTAATGTAATACGGTCATTATGATCGTTAAGAGTGGTGATCATTATCATTACTGATCCAGACAGTGTGAATGACTGGTTTAATTGGCAAGAATATGATTGAGTCTTGTGATAATGTCCTTTTGTTTTGTCTCTTGGTAGCTAGACTAAGCAAATATATTTAAAGCTGGCAGGAATTTAAAACCTGAATATCTGCACTGGATTTCCTCTTAGAATTTTACTCTTAAGTTTCTTTCTTCTTCGCAACTAATAACACTTTGTTTATTGTGAAACTAGACATGAATTTGCCTTTTACTACCTACTTACCTTCATGAGTATGGCGTTGCACATGAAAGACATGACAAGGGAAAAATTTAAATATTTGACTCAGAAATGTTTCACAAGACTCCTCCTTCCCAGTGTGGCTCTCCATGTATGCAAATGGTGCTGTTCTTGTAAAAGTGTAGCTAGTCTCAGCTTGAAGTCTTTAACACCCATGTGATTTAAAACAAACCCCAGCACAGTTCCAGCAATGTAACTACACCCACTGATACCTGTTGGTGAACAGTTGAATATTCAGTTAGTTGGTATCCACTTTTTTGGTTACTCTAACTTCTTTGAGGTGCAAATAGTCGGCATCCCAAGAAGGTGGTTTGGGTATATCCCTTTGCAACTGAGCTGTCAGGGATCTTTCTCAGAAGTTTTTCTGTTTGAAATCACAGTGTTGGTTTTTTTTTTTTTTCCTGCCTTTGTTTTTTTTCCCCTTTTGAACTTGGGTGTAAATCATGCTGATTATTTAGATATATTTTCTATGTTACAGAAATACAATGGAGAAATTGCCAGTCTGTGTCCAATCTGATCAAAATTAGGGCAAGGCTGGCATTTTAATCTTTTTCTGAAAACTCAGTGCTTCTGTTTTATTGTCAGTCAAATCTGCATTGGTAGTGTTTTTATGTACTGATTGTATTCTTTGCATGAGGATTATGGGTACCTAAATATTTAAAGGGCAAATGCTCGTCTTTGAGCTGTGAGATTAATTGCTTCATTGTTATTTTTAACAGATCTACTTTAGAAGTGTCCATCCGAAGTTTCCTGATGGAGGGAAGATGTCTCAATACTTAGACAGCCTGAAAATAGGGGATACTATTGACTTCAGAGGACCAAGTGGTCTACTTGTCTACAAAGGAAAAGGCAAGGCTGACTCGGAAGATATAGTTTATCCAGAGTAAACAATACAGAAAAAAACATCATAAAGTAGTAGTAACACTGGTCACAGTTTTTTCCGGCTGGGTTCAAGTTTTTATAGAATCATAGTATCATAGAATCGTAGAAGAGTTTGGGTTGGAAGGAACCTTTAAAGGTCATCTAGTCCAACTCCCCCTGCAATGAGCAGGGACACCTTCAACTAGAGCAGGTTGCTCAGAGCCCCGTCCAACCTGACCTTGAGTGTTTCCAGGGATGGGGCATCTACAGCCTCCCTGGGCAACCTGTTCCAGTGTTTCACCACCCTCATCATAAAATATTTCTTCCTTATATCTAGTCTAAATCTACCTTCTTTTAGTTTAAAAGCATTACCCCTTGTCGTGTTGCTACAGGCCCTGCTAAAAAGTCTGTCCCCATCTTTCTTAAAAGCCCCCTTTAAGTACTGAAAGGCTGCAGTAAGGTCTTCCCGGAGCCTTCTCTTCTCCAGACTGAACAACCCCAACTCTCTCAGCTTTTCTTCATGGGAGAGGTGCTCCAGCCCTCTGATCATTTTTGTGACCCTCCTCTGGACCCACTCCAACAGGTCCATGTCTTTCCTCTGCTGAGGACTCCAAAGCTGGATGCAGTACTCCAGGTGGGCTCTCACCAGAGCGGAGCAGAGGGGCAGAAAGTCTGTGGCTACATTTTGATTACACATACTGCATAAACTGAACCTTAGCTATCATCACCTCTGTTTATTATTTGGGCTGATACTCTCGGTATACTCACGCTCTCCCACTAGACATGGGGATTCTTTTCTGTTGTTAGCATCTCTGCACAAAAGAAACTTCTAGTGTCTTAATTAAGTCAACAGCCGTCTTGAGGGGGATTGTTATGTGACTATCGAAGTGCTTGTTATTGATACTAATCTCAAGGAAGGGAATTCTCTCCCTGCTTATATGGACACAATTTATACACTGATAAAAACACTTGGTATATGCGCTGTGCAATGCTAATTTCCCAAGTGAAGATGAATGTTATCAGTAGGAAGTACTTTTATGCCAATATAAAATATCTCACTTTGGCATAGTGCAGCCACAAATGTGTCACAAAAGCCTTCTGGCAGTTTTGTGAGCAGCAGAACTCAGAGACGTGGTTTTCCAGAGCTTTGTATATTGTGTTCATGTTATCCTGGATGAAGAGAGGTGTGAATACAACAAATACATCATTTTGGGCAATTTCAAACTCTGTCAGGTTTGGCTGAAACTGGCAAATCAGCTCAAAAAGAGGAGATAAATATACAAAAAAGTACACCCTGCCTATTTCAGGTTTTCCCTTAAAATAATCTGCATGGGGTAAAAAAACCTCTCCGAGCAGATTAATTCCTTTGTGTAGAACTGTTTCCAGAATCTGGGCTTCTGAATATCGCTGGGGGTATGGGACATGAGCAAATAGAAGTACAGGTAGTGATGGCTTGATGCTATAGTCAGGAGTAAGCAATAACCCATGTCGGCGTCGGCTGTTATCATCATGTGTCTTACAATCTCTAATCATCTTCCAGGATTTGTTTTAATTTGCGACTTCTTCACCTTTGTCTCGTTTCCTGCTCCTGCTTTATGGAGGGGGAAGGGTGACAGGGCTGGAACAAAGTCAATTAGCTGAATAGGCTGGGAAGGGATCACAGGCGCTGTTTCCTGCTTTCTTCAATGTTTTCCATCAATATCTCTCTCTCCCCCCCGTTCCCCCCCCTCTCTCTCTCCAGGCGAGTTTGCTATTCGGCCTGAAAAGAAAGCTGAACCGGTTACTAAGAAAGTGAAATATGTGGGGATGATTGCAGGCGGGACAGGTATGTATATATAAAGATTAATCCTTGGTTTCTGACAGCTGGTAGATGTATTTGTTCATATTTTCTCTCATGTGCTCACTTGTGCTTTCTTTTGCTCCTTCGCATTCTCGCATCATTGACCTGCCTTTCTCTTTCAGGGATAACACCTATGCTGCAGATCATTAAAGCAATCATAAATGACAAAGATGACCCTACCATTTGTCAGCTGCTGTTTGCTAATCAGGTAATTCTGTCCTTTTTTCTTTTTATAAAGTTTTACTTAACAGAACTCCACTCAGCAAATTATATTCTTGCTGAGAAAGCCTGGTACAGAAATACAAACTCTGAGGGGAAAAGTGAACTGAAATGTTGAAAACTTCCCATATAAAAGCACTATAATGAATTGTTTTTTTAATGTTTCTACAGAAATACCACTCTCCTCCCAGCTAATGCTTGCTTTCCTGTGTCTTATTGCTCTGTTTCTAATCCAGTTTATAAATGTTTTAAAACTCTACATTCCTTTGTGGAAGTTGTTAATGTTTTGGGCAGACTTTCAAAGCTGTCTCTCTTTGTGGAAACATCAAGGAGGTGGACATGTGTCTCCTTCAGCGATTGTAAAACTCCCCAACTTCACAGCAGGGTTTGTACATGGAATCTTTCTGTTTGAGAACACCTTAGGTGAGGCTAAAATTAACAGTGGTCTCCAGCAGCTCCCTCAGCTATGGAGCTGTGATTCTGCATGGCTGTCTCCTTTCATTTCCATTTCCTCTGTCAGTTCTTCGTGTGTTTCTATTGCTCTTTGAGATGTATCATACTGCTGTGCTGGACAAAGGGAAGATCTCTCATGCATGGAATCCTTGCGAGAGATTTCTTGGATGACCAGGCAACCCAAATGGTGTTGTGCTGCTGAACTGCAATGCCCCTTCTTTGCCTGATGTTCTTCTAGCACTAATCATTTTGCTTTTAAATTTCTCCATCAAAATAAGTACTTGTTTCTGGATTATGAGCCATTGTTTGTGGTGAACCTCACTTCATGCCTGTGTTTTTTAGCTTCTTTAGGGTCTCCTCTGTCATTCCTTTCTCCTCTGATACTCAGTGTGTCCTCGTTTTCTTTGTACCACATCTGAATTACAAACCAAGATTTTTCTACCCAGAAGCTACGATCCAAGTGCCAACAGATGCCCTATTCTGATGCTTTATTCCAGTAAGACCTCCTCAAGAGCCCTGCTGGTGCCCTCTGGTGCTGGCTGGTGCGGCTGCAGCAGCTGGTCTCTGCTGAGCCCTAGGAGTTGGCATAAAGTGCAGCCGGTATCAGGGCAAAAGGGCCAGGATTTGCTATGAGTAATTCAGAATGACTACTACAGGGATAGAGCTGCTGCTTTAGCAACCTAGAAAACCTACTGCTTCTTGCAGGGAGGACTTGGGGAACAGTTGCCTGTGTATTAGCAACAGCCTGTGTAAACAAACATCAATCCTTGGCTTTGAAGAGTCCTCGTACCCAGTAACTGCACAAATATAAAGCAGCCTCGTGACAAATGGTCAGTCAGGAAAGCCTCCAGACTAGATGTTTTTTAATACTGAATATTTAGATTTTTTTTTTAATACATGTTTTGCTGATCTTTTATTTTGGCCTTCCTGAAAGAGCCGTGTTGGATTACAGATGACAATGTACGTGGGCTAATACTGTGCTTCTGACTGGCATGCTTTGAGTTGGTCAGACCCAGTAATAGCTTTTCTGGAACACATGTAACTGCAGATCCAGAAATAGGCACCTTCTCGGCAATAGTTGCTGGCACATTCCTCCTTACCCCCACAGTTACAGACATAGTGGTGCCCTCAGTGCTGAATTATTAAGGTTGCAGAGGATGGTACCACTTTTAGTCTCTACCCTTTTCCCTCCTTCCCAAACTGCCGCTGCTGTTACAGGAATAAGGCTTTCTTTTGGCCTTCAATTATGTTGCATCAGGGAGGAGCAGAACTTGATACCCTGGGTAATATTTGTTGTTCCAATCACAACTTGATACCCTTTTGGTTATTTGTTCCACATCCTGTTTAAAAAAAAACAAGAAATCTCTGTATGGTGGTGCTGATGAAATTTGAAGTGGCAAAGGTGAAAAACCGGGCATTTTCCTGACTGAATGGCACAGTATGGAGGGGTAGGGAGATACCTGTGTGCAGTCATGGTTATTTTTTGATGAAAGTTTTTTTTGTAATAGGAGTGCTAAAAGAGGGTTTTACTCTCCTGATTCTACCACTACTTCTCTGAACAAGAAGGTTCTGTGTTTTGATACAGGTTTTGCTTTGTTTTATTTTTTAGAGGGAAGGCATTGCATGGTCAGGATTTGGGAAAGTTATGAATCCTTTTATTAGCTCTGCCACAGGATAGTCATGAAATAACTTGTGTTTGCTCTCTTCAGCCTGTAAAATGGAGTTGAATAATCTGTTCATCTCATAGGTCTGTAGAGTAGCTAATGCTCTGTGGTCATCTGAGGGCTGCACTCAAATGTAGAGCATAATTGTTGTTTTCCTTACCCTGCAGACGGAGAAGGATATCCTGTTACGTTCTGACCTAGAGGAGATCCAGGTTCAGAATCCCGGTCGCTTTAAGTGTTGGTACACACTGGACAGAGCACCTGAAAGTAAGATCTAACATGCTACTTCCACTGAAGCTTAAGTTACGAGTATAATGCATGTGTTTGACAGGAGACATGCTATGTCATGTTCATATTTCTGAGCTCCTTTCTTGCTTAATGAATTGTGTCTGAATGCATCCAGTAGCATCACTCTTCACACAGCGATGCACAGAAACTCTTAGATGTAATCAGGCAGTGTTTGCAACGCTACAAAGCTCACCTCAGGTGAATGGCAGTGCGGTGTTCCTTCCATGACTACACCTGAATATTTACCATTATTTACTCTGGAAGGTGACTTTCCTTCTTCCCCACAGACATAAATATAACGTGCTATCTTACTGTCTTATGTTTAAAGCATACATTAAGGCAGCTGCAGTGGGAGTGTCAGAGGCACTGTTACCTCACGGAGATGTGGCCAAGTGCAGACACCTACCTAGCTGTCACTGTATGGCAGTTCATGGTAGCTGATCTTCTTCCTAGGCAATGGAATTGGCTTTGTATTAACAGTGTTTCTCAATGAAAATACTGTTCCAGCTTGGTGCAGTCCAGTTTTAAAGATAATGTGATATAGTTGGCTGGTCTAGGTGGGAGGATGAACCAGCTGAATGTGCCTCCCTCAGCTGTGCAAGTTTGAGGAAGAAAAGGCTAAATAGTTACTGCCGTTGTGAAAAGGTGCAATAGATTCTGTGTCATTCCGTGTCGTTTCCTTTCTTACCATTCCTCATCACACCCACCCACATCAGGCTAGATTCATACTCCTATTCACTGGTAGTTTGGGGCAGAGGAGGAAAAGCTATATGCCTTCTCCTACCTTGTGACCAAGAATACACCTCTGGTAGGGTGGGGGGAAGGGTCTTGCTGTCCCCACAGTCTGTTGCTGTCATGTCATCTTCTGCAATTAGTGTTCTGGAATTTCTAATCACTGTTCCTTTTGTTTGATATGTATGAATTGTGAACTGATCTTAGCAGTTGCCATAAAAGTTCCTCCTTAGACCCGCTCAATGCTGTTCTGCAGACTTTGACTACCCTATGTCAAACCAGACCAAACCTGGAAATTTTTGGATAATCTGTGGGAGAAAAATGTGTCAGTCTTACTGTGTCCAAAGGTTTGGGTCGGCAGCTTTTTGCATCCAGGGCTGGAGATGTGATGGGTAAACCTGAATCCTAGTATTAACTGATTAGCACCGTGAGTGTTCCAACCAGGAACAACTTCACCAGCTAGATTTCCCCTAGTGAACTTGTAAACAGTGGGGTAGGGAGGATGGATGTTGTTATTTCACAGTGCTGGAGCTGAAGAGTTTCACCTTCTGTTCACAGCTCTGCTTGAGATTTCCTTGGGGCTTTTAGCAAGCTTTATTAAAAGTTAGCCCTTGTTTTCTCCATACATCAGTTTTGCATCTGAAAAGCAGAGGTGACAGTTTTTCCATGTAGCATAACTGTGTTGAGGACACTAATGCGAGTGGAGTGTACAAATGCTACACTCCAGAATGTTACGAAAAAACCCCAGACCCCCCACACTTCATTCTAAAGTGACTTGTGTCTATCTTTTCCTCCTTTTTCCCTCGTTCCCTTTCCCCTACTTTCATTTTTTTTTACAGATTGGGACTACAGCCAAGGATTTGTGAACCAAGAGATGATCAGAGACCACCTGCCCCCACCTCAAAATGATGTTCTGATCCTCATGTGTGGACCTCCTCCGATGATCCAGTATGCTTGCATTCCCAATCTGGACAAACTGGGCTACACCAAGGACATGAGGTTCTCCTTCTAAAGAAGACTGATAATTCAGTGATCTTGTGTAGAAGGGAAGAAAAAACATTTAATGGGGAACAGGACAAAGCTACAGACATGGCTGATGCACAGTGCTGGGAAGCTGCATTTACATTAAAAAAATGCTTCATTTTTTCTGAATCTCTGGCAAGTAAGACACTTAAGCTCAACTGTACTAAAACTGTACTGTATGTTGCACAGAAACAACTGTATTGTGGAATGGTAGTCATGCCTAGTGCTTGGCTATACTGTATACTCTGTCTCAAGGGAGGACAGTAAACACTCATTTACACTTTTTCTTAGCACTGTAATCAAATGGCAGTAATATCCTACTTCCTAACACTGTGCATACCCAGTATTTTATGGTATGAAGTATGAAAATATATAGAAAGTGCTGGATTATTCACCTTGCTTATGCCAAATTTTAATACTTACAGAGCTTTTACACTATGAGGGCCAGGAGTGTTTGCCTTGTATGCATAATCTTTGCAACATCAGAAGCTTAAAGAAGATGCTTGTTCAGTTGAAGGGTGACAGTTAACCATTTACGACTGAAGTTGTTCAAGCTGCCTTGTTAATCAAAACAGAGAGGTAGACAGCAGCACAAAATTTGTTTGCTTTGTATTTGGGAATAGCCTCTCAAATGCAAACACTTTTCCAGCTGGTCACAGTTTTCATCCCTGAGCAATGAAAGAAGCTACAGAAAGCAAGCAGCTTTGTGCACTGTTCCACAAATAGCTGGAATTTTTTGCTTGTATGTGTGTGGAATACTGAAGAAAAAAAAAAATACTAACTTTTGCATTTACTTTTGAATAGTGGGTGGTGCCATAGGAGTACAAAAGCATGTGTTCTGCATGTCCTGTGCAGTGAAAAAAAAATGCTGGGTGAAAATTGGATCTAGTTTTAGTTTCTTGTTTCCCAGAGATGGATTTGGAACAAAGGGAGCTCAGGTTTCATTGACAGGGTGGGTTTCAGCAGGTAGCCCAGCTTGGGATGCGGTATGTATACAGTCGGGGGACCCGCCTGTGTGTCTTGCTCAGGCAAATCTCCAAAGGGTTTTGCTTGCTAAGGATGCATAGGAACAGCCTTAAGTCACCAAACTGACAGCAAATTCAGATGTTTCACTGAATCTAAAACTGTTTCTTAGATGCTGTTTATTATAGCTCTGATTTTTATTTTTTTTAAATACACTTTTTTTTTACAGCAGCCTTTAGTAAACTTAAGGCATCTTGCATGCCAAACCTTCTGCTTCTGAACAGCAGAGATGCTGCTGAGATCGGAGCTGTCCTGCAAGGAATCTGTGAAACTAAAAATCTTGCTCTGGTGATGAAATCAGAGTGACCAAAAGGATGTTTAGTCATATATGAAGTAATGTGGATGCTAGTTAGTTAGCTACAAATGTCAGTGTATAATACCACTTTTTTAAAGATTCGGGTAGGTATCTGAGGTTATAGCTTGCCATGTTTTCTCTTGTGTTTGTACAGCAGATGGGTACTGTGCACTTAAAAGGTTAATTTTTCAGCATGAATTAAAAGGAGAAAAAGATAGTACAGTTAATTTAAGGAACCTCAAATGGATACTACTGTTATTAATTTTATTAATTAGATGCTTGCCTCTGAAGTCTTGAATTTTTGATGTGCGCTTCTGAAACTTGTTCTTTAATACTATGCTCCAAAATTCAATTACTCCTCAAGTAAGTTTCAGTCCCTTTTTTAGGAGGCAAAAAGCAGAAATATGAGAGAAATTATCTTGCTGCTGGTTTATATCACTGTGGGATACACATAAATTTTTTTCATTATTGTATTTAATAAAGTTTTCTTGTAAAAAAATAACTCTACCTGGTTACTCATCAACTATTTTGTATTACTTACTCTGCTTATTCAATTACTGGCTTTTTTCATATCTGTGTAAGAAATAAAGTATCTTGCAGGTGAATCACCTGTGTGTTACTGAGCAGAACATCATCTTCAACCTCATAAGAGACAGACTGTAATTGTAAAACACTCTATAAAGTGAAGGTTCAAAAAAAAAAAAAGAGAAAGCATTAGATTTGTTTACCCAAGTGCTTATCTCTTTCTTTTGTTTGAGTTTGGTGAAAACTGTTGTATTTGGATGCTGAGTCAAGGAGTAAACTGTCTTTCTCTCCCTATCACTCCAGTCTCCTCTTTTTACCTTTATTTTGTACATCTTCCTTGTGACCATGAGGCCCTTTTAATAAACAAAAAGAGGGATGTTTGTTATATAATATCTACTGAAACAAAACTGAGTCACAGTCCCTTTGGCTTGATGGTCCTGTACTATACCATTTAAACAAGTCAGCGTTAAAGTTGGTTTTACTTTTTTTTTTTCCTTTGAGCCAATTCATCTGTCTTACAGAAAATATGAGTATTCTGTCATTTTTCTGGCAGAATGTGCTGAGTACTACTAACCTCCATGTTATAAAGCAGCTGGGGAAACATGAACCTCCTGCATGAAAGGTGTTTCCTGAGAGAAACAGGATTGGAAGGGCTGCTGCAGCTTCAGCTTTACCAGAGGAAGGTTGCCTCCACTTACCGCTGTGCAAAGGCAGGTATCCCTGTGCCATGAATAGCAAAGGCGTGCTGGCATACGGCGGGGTCTTTCTCTGGATACTGCTCCTGTTGCAACAGAGGATCCGAGAGGAAGGAGGTGAGAAATGAGCTGGTCCTTAATCTCGCTCTCGTAGCTGGGTCTTGAGCCTGCGCTTCTAGGGGTGCCGCAGCAGTCCCAGCTGTGGGTCTGCTGGTCTGTGCTGGTGTTGGCCCTGTCCCAGCCACAGGGGCCAGAGCTGCGAGCAGCTCTTGGTTCTGGGCTGCATGTGGTGAATGGGCTGCTTGCCCAAAGCAAGTCCTCGCCTGTCCTGCTTCCCAGCTGCCTGTATGACTGGGGGGGGGCTCTGCTTTAATCTTTCAAGGCACCATATGACAGGTAAGGAAGTACATACTGCCTTAGGGGTTTAATAGTGTTCTCCAAAAGTTTCTGATAAAAATAACTTGGTTTACAGAAAGGAGCCTCATATTGTTCCTGAGCTTTTCTCTTCTTGAGCCTGCCTCAGTGAAGAGGAGTGTTACCTGCACAAAGCCAGTGCAGCAGCCAGGCTCTCCCTTGTGTTTGTTAACTTCTTAGACGTATGCGTTGGGTGTGAGTGGGGAAGAGCAGGACAGGATTGGAGCAGCAGGGATCTGTGACTTTTCTTGCTTGGAACAGCCTAACAGGTGAGCGGTAGCATTTGCTTAATGCCTCTGGGGATCGTGCCCTGCCTGCCACCCCACTCCACAGTTTGAATTAATAGAACAGGGCCCTGTTTTTAAACAGATCTACCACAGTCAGCATGCAGCACTCCCACTGCATCAAACACAAGACACCTGCATCAGGCTCCCAGCAATGGGTGTTAAGAGCATACACAGGCAGCTAGTTGCAGCAAATTCCTGCAAGTACATGGTGTCTAACCAAATCATCTCCGTTGCAACTGTTCGCTTGTGGTGGATGCTATCAAGCAGCATCCCGTGCTGAGCTAACCATAGAACAAGAGTCCTTGCAGCAGTGGAAGGGAAATGTCTGTACAGCAGGGAGTGGGAGACAGAAAAGAAAGTGGGGGTGGGAGGAAGGGCAGGAGAGGGGTCACGGGGTGGCTGAGGGATGGGACAGCTGTAGGTGAAGGCCCCTGCCAGGTAGTGTCTGTGTAGCATACAGCTCGGGGTACACAGACCACGCTGCCACTTCTGCAACAGGGGAGCAGAAACGGTGGGGGGGTGATGCCAGACCCCCGCCTGGAGTAATTAAGGACTGGCGCCAAGGGCCCAGGTCATCTCTGCTTGAGTCAGAAGTGCCTGGTGGACCCAGGTAGGGTGGATACCTGTATCCTGTGATAAACTAATGCTTCTTACATTAAAGTTTCTTTAAAAAGGGTGGGGTAAGGTGTTGTGCTTTTTTTTTCTTGCTAGGAAGACCTACCTGGCTAAGCAAACCAGCCAACAGCAGCAGTGCTGCATGTTTCCTCTTCTGAGAGCCTTTCTTCACTGAGCTACGCTTCCGTGAGCTCTCGAGCTCAACTACACTATAAACTGTACAAATTGTAATAACGTATACATTAGCAAATGGTGTCCAAAGCAAAAAAAACCCAAACAACCAACCCAACCCAACCCGTTCACTTTGCTTTTACTAACCTTAATTACCATGGGATTAAACTGTCTGCGGTCAGCACCTTACCTGGTAAATCAGTATTTGGTGTTACAGAAGCTTGTGGTATGGCTGTGAGTCACCTGAGCTGAGACTCCAGCTTGGCTGAATAAATGAACATGGTCAAATTTACATTGTTAAATACTTTGTTGTGCATCTGCACCATTATTAGCCCTAGCACAAAGCCTTGGCCAGTTCCCACCGTTGCTGAGGGCCCAGGCTCCTGAGCTAAAACCCACAAGGCAACCAGGCAGAGTGCAGCGCAGCCTGGGCGATATACCCTGGCTCCCAGAATAAACACCAAGCCTGCCTGACATCTCTGAGGTACCAGAGCCACTTTGGAGAACACAAATCAAATTGGCAACTGCCCCAATGTGTAACTTCCATAGTTCCAACTCCATATAGTCAAGACATTTTGATTTTCCCCTTTCCAACACTGAAAAAGCATGCATAACATCCAAAGGAGAAAGCCCAACCAGTTTTCAGAGACAGCATTCCTGCAGAACTGAATAGCTTAAGAGACACGCACTAGTTATAAGATACCAATTTAATGCAAAATTAAAGCTTTTGTGCTGATCTTTTATAAACCAATCAATCCTGCTGCAGTATTGGTTATGCTGTAACTTTAAACAGGCAAAAAAACCCCCAACCTTCCTGAACAGGTGTAGAGGAGTCCTCATGCTCTGCACATATCGCCATAGCTATGCGTGTTTTCTATGTAAAACACCAGAACTATCCCCTCAAACCCCTGCTACACACAAAAAATACAATGACACTAGCTCTTTAAAAACAACTGTATCTCAATGAACTATTTCAAAACTAAAAGGCCTCCCTTCTCCATACCCATCTACATATTTGTGATTCGGCAAAAATGTCACAGTTCTCTGTATGTTTTTATTTCAGTTCACCTTTCAGCCTCTGTGCCTACGCCATGGAAAAGCTGCGAACAATTCTGGCACTGATGCTGCAGCTTCTTTATGCCCTTTTTTAATGGCTGTGTAAAGAACAGCCTTTATTTCTCAGCTGTTGCAGCTGCCCCATCTTATAACTCAAATAAATAGTAAATAGTAAAATATGCATGAGCTTTTGAAATTATTTTTATTCTGTTAAATAAGATGAATAAAATTACAAGAAAACTACAGGTAGAGGAGGTTTGCACTGACAAAACTATTCGGATAGCTATGAACAAAAAGTGAGTTTACCAGTTTGAAAACTGATCAGGTCTTCTTTCACTGGTTAACAGTGGCTGAAAGCAAGTAATCACAATTGTGCAACCCAAAAGTCTCACTTTGTCCACTAAAAGCTGGGGGAAATGGAATAAATTAGTCCATAAACACAATCAGCTGCTAAGCTACTGAAAACAAATTCAAAACGAAATAATTCTGCCTCCTCCAGACTTTTGCTCTCTGCCACCAGTGGTCAGGAGCTGCCCCTGCTGCCATGAAAAGCACAAACCCACCAGCATCTCCAGGGCCAGGTTTTTGTCTCCCTGGTTGATTTTCCCCCCAAGTTTTCTTTAACAACTGCCACTGCCTTTTGCCACACAATGACCTGAGACAGCCACTCAGCAAGAACAGGCTTTGCAGCTGGGACCAACCCTACCCCTGCATTTTGGGCACAGCTCCAAGGTCCTCCGTAGCCTGGCACTGATCTACTTTTAAGGGGCAGGTAATTAATAGGTTTCTCATATAGCCCATTTCTATCACGGGGAAGTGCTTTTCCTCTTAGTTGGGAACCAGCTCACTCCTCCAAACCAGCATTTTTAAGCCCTAGTACTGTCCTTCACGCTCAGTGCAAATCTTCTGACCAGCACCAGTATATTTTATTACAGACTCAACCTCCTACTGCAGAAAAAAAAAATCTGCCACACAGTAAACAAAGGCTGTGAGTCAAATCTACCATGGCCTCCTAAAGGCTCAGGGTGACAAAGCTTTCATCAGCTCTGGCCACGACTTAATGTCTGGCGAACAAAACGTTCTGGAAAAATGACATACCTTCTATAAACACATTTTTCTGGCAGGTACATTCTGTTGTTTTAAAACCTGGAAAGACTGACTCAGCCCGCCTTCTGCAGGAGCTAAGGGAATGTGATGGGTGGAGGGGAAGGTGGGAAATAAGGGGGTGGAGGGAACGGCATGCCAGAAAAGCGAGGGAGGCAGAGCTGAGCCCCACGCAGCCTCTGGTGCTGGCATGCAGAGAGCCACTGCCGTTAACCAGTGGTTTACAGAAGGTTTATGTACACATTGCCCACCTCTTTCGGTCCATTTTTTGCACCGAGGCAGTTTTCCAGCATGTCTTTTGTGGGCAGGAAGCTGTCAGTACTGGTGACAAATTGCCGTAGCGCATCCCTGCCCAACAGGCAGCATTTTTGCTCCTCCTTGGCAATGCTGTCTAGCATGACTCCTCGGATGGCCTTGGGCTTCCCTGGCACACCGAACATGATGAACAAGCCCAGGCAGTCCCGTCCCACCAAGTGGCAGAACTCCGCCAGCTCCTCAAACCTGCTCCCGTTTTGGAAGCACTCATCTGCCAGCACGGCTTCCCGGCAGCAGCCCTCCACCGCCTCAGCGGGGCCGCCGTCGCTGCAGGGAAGCTCAGCCAGCTGTAAAGCCTGCACAGCGATCTGAAGTTTGATTTGCTTGTCAGCTCCAGACGGAGTCCAAACCCAGTCCACCCCGAACAGGGAGGACTGCCGCTTGGTCATTTTGCTGGTCACGATACGTTCCTCCACTCCCTTTTCCACGCAGAAGCTGATGAAGTTGACCAAAAAGATCTCGCTCAGTGTGTTTGTGGCTGGCTGGAATTTGCTCTGAGGATCCACAACCCCAAGATAGTCCTTCAGCCTTTGAGATGCATGGACCACACCTTGGCTGAAGACTTCGCAGATGACCAGAGTTTCAGCCTTGTTCTCTTGGTTGTCCTCGTGTGAGACCTTCTGGCCCATTTTCTGTGCAGGAGGAGGTCGTTTCCACATGCAGACTGCCTCGGGGAAGTCCCTTCCTTTTCCAGCGAAGGCTTTGTAGGTGCTGGGCTCAGCCAGACCTATCAAGCATGCACATGGTTACCCGTTGCCTTCCAGATGAAGGTCACGGCAGCAGCAGAGATGGGCTCTTCGAGCAAGCTGCCGCCCAGCAGGCAGATGGCTTTCTCCTGGGTGTGTTTCTCCACAGCTGACTGAGCAGCCATCAGCGCAACAGGCCCAGTAACTTTCACACCTCCTGAATTCATCTGGGCTTGTTTTCCTTACTGTTAATTCTGGCACCATTGCTTTAGCTGATGCTATCTCATTCCAGTCTGATCTTATCTCCTTTGATCTCCTTTCTAGGACTATTACAGAGAAGCCATTTGATTGGCGCTGGGTGTTTCCTGGAGATGAAACAACCTTTTTCTTTTAATCACCCAGAGAAGGGTGCTGCTGCTGTCAGTGGCATTAGTTGTCCCATGGCAATGCACTCGGAATCAGGTGGACTTCTGGCTCAACCGAGAAGCTCGTGCTGTTGCTGCCTGTAACTGGGTTATCTCAGGGAAGCTTGGACAGTCAACGCACCACCATCCACAACTATCAAATACAGCTACAAATAAACAAGCTTCCTAATCTCACAAAATCCCATCTCCCTAGCTGTGAAAGCGGGAACATACGTTACCACTACAGCAGAAGCCAGCCCCGTTCAGCTCTGGATGTTGCTGGTGCCAAAATGCACCGCTACGGTCTCTTCGTTGGCCCGGGATCCCACCACCATTCTTAAGAAACAGGCTCTGTCCTGCTGAAAGCTGCTCTTCCTCCTCCTCTTCATTCTGAATGAGTGAAAAAGCATCGAGGATATGTCTTTCTCTGCCCTCTTTACTCTCATTGCTCGAAACATCTTCATTTGATATCTCTTTCCTTCTGCCTACAGATGTTCTTGTACTCCTGCCAACCCAGAGAAACACCTTCTCAGGTGCACAGGCTGGTCAGTCCCGCTGCTGCGCTTGGGTCGCTCTCTCTAAGAAACAGATCATGGCCTACATATTACGTGTCTCTTCTTCCACAGGTCTTCAAATGTGTCATGGGCCCATCTCCATTCCTTCAGGACCTTCTCACAGCTATGATTAGGGAGCATGCTGCTGCTTCTGCTCTTCTCTCTCACCGTAACTCTGATTTCCTTTCTATTCAAGGGTTCCCCAGCACCTAATACTCTCTCCTTGCTGACGACTGCTCCAAATCTACTGGTAACTCAGATGATTTTGCTTCTTAGCTGCCTCAAAGAGCACTATCTTCTTCCTCCCAACTGTGGATAAAGAGGCTCAGTAGGAAAAGCTCTTGCTGCAAATGAAAATGCCAAAATACTAAGGTGAAGCATAAAGTAGGCGCTAAACATTCGTAAACAACAAAGCGGTGCAAGATATAAAAAGGATGCAGGTAGGGTAAGTGCAACTTCTCTCCTGAAGGGAAAGCCAGGATGCAACAATACCTGGTGGATGGGAATCAGAAGAGTCATTCCAGAAGTTATTCTGGATTACTTCTCCATTCCTAAGCATACATGTAATTTAAGCAAACTGAAAAAAGCTGGGTTTAATCTCCATAGGCTCTTGATCAATACACATCTATCTTTTCCTCATCACTGTAAATAAACAAACAGAAGTTTATCATACTCTAGGTTTCAAGGTGCTTATCCTCAGCGTTCCCACTGAAATGTTGAGCTGATGAACAAAACCACAGAAATGAAGGTCACAATAGGGGTTCTGCATTTTCTGGTCCCTTATCTGGGCTACACCAGGCAAAACACCGATCATCATTTGTACCTGCACCCCAGCAACAAAATGCAGTTTGGGGAAGCTCAACTCCTGTTGGCAAAGTAGCCGGACCTCCTACGACTGCTGAGGGCTGCAAGGGCACGGGGAGGGGGATGACACCTGGGACCAGAGAGACCACTGCCCTTCACAGCAAGAAGGGCCAGAGCTGGTCCTTCCTTCAGCACCCTGCGAGGACTCCCTGAGGAGCACACACCGAGCAACGGGGAAGCGCTTTCTCATCACACCATACCAAACAACCCAAGATGGTTCAAATCTGGATCCCATAAATATGTAAAAAGACTTGGGGCAGTTGATTTCTTAGCTGTTACCTAAGTCCTTCTGCAGGCACTATCGACAAACTAATGAGTCCACAAAAAATTCTCCCTCCTTTGTCTTTTAAATAGAACAAAATGAGCTTCCTAGGAAAATAAAAAGGAAAAAAGAGGATAAATTAAAAAAGAACCAGCTTCCAGAAACACTTGGCATTTTCCACAGACTTTATTGGATTTTACATGGCAATACACAGTAGTTAAGATGCCCTCTTCAAACACGCACAAATTAAAATACCCCAATGGTATCAATTGTGTGCACCTATGCTCATGAACTTCCTGACTTTATCACTTACTTTCATATTCCACCCCCATAAAATAACCAAGGTTCAGATGATAAGCAGCTTCGAGGGGATGACCTGGCTTCCAACCACTGAATGCAGGAACGGGTTGTTTGGAGCAGAATGCTACTTACACTGGACTTAAATAAACCATCATCTGCCATTGTTGATATGCTTGCTAATAGCACTGGCCTGAAGAGAAATCGGAGAGTATTTGTTTGTGCCTATTTCAGCACATAATATTGTATCACTAGCCCTCCTTTTTCCCCCCCGTGAATATCCCATCATGTTCACTAGCCAGCACCTAGTGAGAGCTAATCTGGAGGAATAATTTTGCTCAGAAGCCTGCACCACATCTTCCCAGTACTTCTGCAGTATTTGGGAGAGCAGGGCCTTAAGCTCAACCTACGTGTAAATAACAACTGTATTGCAGAGTATTCACAGAAAGCAAGCCCTGAATTCACATCCCAAGCATCTGCACCCTAAAGCTGACAAGCAGGCATTACACCATGTAGTATTTCTGCCCGAATAAAATAGCTCAAACACCCCCAAGACTGCAGAGGAAGAAACAACAGAAAGCAAATTATCTGCAGACAGGAATTAGTCAGGAATATTGAATAAAGCACCAGTTGTGATCTGTTTGTAGACAAAATGGTAAGCAGCGCAAACCACACATTATGGATTGTTTGCCTGGCTCCAGTTACCAAAGAGAAAATGGCAGAGCTTCATGTTATGTGTAACACAACCAGTCCACATCATATTTTTCATCTTGGTACATAAATAATAGCCTATGCTGCACATCCTTCAAAGAACCAGGCTGGTAATAGCTTATCAGGTTACAATAATATAATGCTGGAATACGTCTCCAATCTACCCCAACATCTGATAGGAGCTCCCTGGAAAACCCTGAAAGAACCTTTCTTCCTTTCCTAGCTTTGTTAATAGTGTTTCAGAAATACCCACAAAGTCAATGCAAATCCACCATCCCTTGCACCATGCCAGCAATGTGTTCAAAACGGTCTCACTTCCAGCAAGGAGAGCAATGAAACGAGTGACAAACACTTGGTAAAGCAACACACCACCACAAGGAACAATTCCAGCTGTACTTTTTTTGCCTTTACAAAGCAAAGAAGCTTCATGCCACTGTGCTAAAATACATGCAACGTTCAACACCATACGAATGACCACTGTAATAAACAGAGTTACTTTTTTTTGTTTCCATTCGGTGAGTACACCTTGCAATACCGAAAGTCTGACAGAAGGTTTTCACTGGCTAGTTAGGATTTTTAAAATCTGATGATCTTCAAAAGCAGAGGAGCTGTGCTTTAAGAAAGTAAAATGAGCAACATGTTTGATACTTGAATTTTGGAGGAGAAGTCCCACCTTAGGTTTAATATTATGAAATAATATATTTCCTATACATTTCTCTATATAACTTTATTTTTTTTGCAACTACATCATCTTTACATCAGTCACAGCACAGAAATATCCCTTCCATATGCAGGGAGTACTCTCAACTTTAAGGAAATTTTTTAAATCACAGAAGTGTTAATAACCTTGTTTGAATGCTATAACTACTGCTGCTGGGAACAAGAAAGAAGACATTTTAAAATGTGCAGTTTCCGTGCAAGTCACTGCTAGAAGAAACATGCGTTATAATTGTTTCATCCCAAATGGAAGATCATTAAACTGTGCACTTTGTAAAAAGCACGAAAGCAAACAGTTCCAAAGGTCAGCCTGCCTTTTCCAGTAACCAGCTGGTATGCAAACTGGCATAATTTTTTTTACAACCCTCTCCCCTTCCCCCACACCTCAAACTTTCCATCATTTTATCTCACAAAATTTAAATTTTTGCTTTTATATGTACTTCATATACTTCTTTTTTCTTTTTCTTTTTTTTTTTTTTTAAATAAAACAGTATAAAAGTAAGAGCAACAGTCAAGAGCTACTGGGGAGTTTATGCAAGGCATGGATGACTAAAATCCTACACTGGATACTGTAGGAAGGGCAGAACTGGTATCTGTGCCGAACAAATGCACTTGAAAAAGAGCAGTCGCATCTTTTTTCTGCTGAGAGTCTAGAGAAAGGTGATGCACGATATCTACAGATGCAATACTTCTACCTAACATCTTCTGTTCTTTTGAAACAGTATAAATGATTATCTGAGGCTGTGAATAAGCAAAAGGAGCACTATCATACCACGTAAATTTAAATGCAACACTCAGAAACATATCACCAGTTTGTACATTAAATATAGTAAAAACAATTACCATTCACCAGTGTCTGGGTGTTTCTTATGGCAACTTTGGAGTAGGCACCTTTTTTTTTTTCTCCTGTTTTTTCTAAAAATTCTCCACCCCCCAATGTTACTTCTAACAAACAGAAGCAAGAGCAATGTAATGTACATGATCTGCTGCCCGTCACGTATAATGATGACGTTTCTTGTACATAGGAAAGTGAGCCTTTGTCAGTGCCTGGTGGTGACTGTCACACGTTGGAGTCCTCATCTGTTATACTGGTGCTAGGAGAGCGAGTCGCAAAGTCTTTAAACATTTCATCTTCTTTCAGCATGTGCTAGAAAGGAAAGGAGGGAAGAGTCAAGGTTCAGGCCCTCACAACTAAAATCAGGCACGTGTGACGGTCCAGTCACACCGCCATCGGCCCTGCAGCCACCGCTTCGTTCTGCGGAGGACGTTTTTCACCCACGCTGTGGAAAACGAGCTCGCTGCTGTCCGCTGGCCCAAACGGCTCGGGGAGCGCAGGCTGGGGCTGAGCTTCCACCCAGAAAACGTGCCACTACCCTCAGCTGGCAACTGGCCGCCCAAGGGCGAGCCGCCGGCCTGGAGCTGGGTGTCCCATGCTCTGCCCCCCCCGGAGGGTGCGGAGCCAGCGAGGAATTGCTGGTGACCCCGGGCCACCACTCCCAGCTGGGGCAACCTCCGCGCCAGGATGGGCGGGTATCTTCCTGAACCGCTAATTTTTCCTTTCCCCTCTGTCCTGTACAAAAACCAAAGGACCTCGGTGGACCCCTAGTTCTGATGAGGCTTCGCTGTTACCCACAATTTGTACAGTATTTTATATACTCTAGCCCTCAGAGACCGGTGGCGCTTCGCTCTATCCAAAGACTAGGTCCCGCTACGCACTGAAATCGATCAAAGCAATTGCCCCAAAAACTACAAACCTCAGCTGCTTGACAGAGCCAGTAATAGCAAACAAAAGTTGTACTTCGTGTATTTGTATTAAATAGCATCACTGTTTAATACTAGTAACTGCCAAGGGGTTTATACCCATCTTACATAAATAGAGATCTTATTCCACAGACCCCACTTTTCAGCCTTACTGTCAAGTTGTTGATGCCTTCAGAAAATGCTCCTATTTGCCTCACTGTCCCTTCTGAATCTTCCATCTACAAAAGACAGATAATGAATAATGAATCAATAATAAATTCATTGTAAGCCACAACAGAGTGGCAATTAAATGCAGCACATAAGTAACTGCTTGATTACACCTGACATGGTCAGAGCAAGGGAGGAGCGTGCCCTGTTGGGAGAGGACAGTTATGCCAGAGTAGGTCCTAAGGGCACTGCATTCACAGCTCGAACCTCCTTGGGCCAAGAGACACTTTTGTTAGTAATGCTATGTGACTGCAAGAAGCCAGGACCTTCACAGGCCAAAGCAAAAGGAAGGCTTCCCTGGGAAAAGGAAGGTTTTCCACCGAACCCGACAGCACAGTCAAGGACTCCAAACTGCTAGAACTGGCTTACCTGCTCCAGCCTGTCCAAGTCATCATCATCATATACTCGGATATCCAGGCCAGGCTTAAAACCCTTCTTCGACCCACTTCCAGATGCCTGCCCCAGCTCCATAGGACACACATACTCTTCCACATCATCTTGCTTCTTCTTCCTCAGGCTCCCAAAATTGCTGAAGGCAAGTTTCTTTGGCTTACAAGTGAGGAGAAAATTTACAAGAAAGAGAATCAGCAAAGGATTAACAGATCTCTCACTCTTGCATTGGTGTTTCAATGATAAAGGGTCAAAACCCCACTGCTCTCCTAAACAAAGATCTTCTGAATAGCTGTATTTCACGATAATTGCATCTGAAAGAACAAGATGTGTGCCCTCATTCTACCATTGTTAAGACAACACCATTTAAAGGATCCCAAATGAGATCAGAATCCCACTGCATTAAACCATGAGCGTATGAACAGTAAGAGACAGTCTCCCTCCCAAACATTTTATAGTACAGACAGAAGGACAACACACAAGACTGCTACCTCTTGTCCGTGCATTTGAGAGGCTGAGGTGTGGTACGTTCATGGCAGACCCAAGCGTCAAACCCAGGTCTGCCGAGTCCTGCTCTCATGCTTCTTTCATTAGCAGCCATCCCCTTTTCTCAGACCTTACTGAACTGCCCTCCAAACATGGATAAAACCAGCACACTGGAGATCGAAACGTCTGCCTGGAAGCTCATGCACCGACTCAGAACAAGTGACCTACCTTTACTTTGGCTGTTGCTGTTAAGAGGACATAGTCTGGGGACTCCATGGCTTCGCGTTTCTGCTGCTGGGCCTCCTGCCCAATGAGGAGGTTGAAATGAGTCGCCAAGTGCCGTCTCAGTAGCGTCTTGTTTGGTGGGATGTTCAGCAACTGTGCCATGGTTTCTACATTGAAACGAGGCTCTAAAACCTATTAATCAAATCACAGAGAACCCAACTGAAGCCAGTACTGTCTGATGAGGTCTCAAGGACATCAACAGGCACATCTATCTTGGTCACTTCCTAGGGTTGCTTTGGGGTTTTTGTTGGTTTTTGAGAGGAAACATACAACAAAGAGGGAGAAAAGAGAGTTACCTAGTTAAAGGATTCATAAAATGCTACCTCCAGGCTTTCCTTCTTGAGTTATAAACAGAAACAAATTGGCAGGTAAGACGACAGGAACAGATAAATCCACCCTTAACTCATGTAATGTGTGAAGCTGCCACAAAATGTTTACCCACATCCTCTTTAATTCTGGAAAACGTAGCCAGAGGAATGATGGAAAATAAACAGACATAAAATGTTTGCAGCAGGGATATACCTCTTAATCACCACAACAAACTTCTACAAGTGTAAGTCCCTTGTCTGGAGTATCTGATGCTAGAGCAATTAAAAACAATCCTGCTTTGACATTGAAATCACAAATTTTACAAAAGTAACAGGCCTTCCTCACAAAATAAAAACATATCCAGGTCTAGGAAGGAAGACAGTGGCTGTTTAACAGCATGATAGCAGTGTACAGCATCATAGGACAGGAGGTGGAAAATGCCATACCTAAATTAAATTGTGAGGGGAATACAGATAATCAAACCCATTGCTACCCACACTAATGCTGCCCAAGACATTCATGTCCTTTGAACTATAGGGTAATAAATTTTAATAGCGACTTCTTATTAAGCAGAATAAGAAGATAAGGTGTGTGCAGCAAAGATAATGTCAGAACTTTGCTCGAGCGACTCTCACCCGTATTTTTTTTCGTAAAATGGAACAAGCCAGCCTAAAACCTTACCATCAGTCCCCCATGCACACCGCTCCCCCGCAGGTTAGGTGCATACTCTGCCAGATCAACGGAGCGTAACCACTCCATCACACGATGATTGGTCCACTGGGTGACCTCAGAAGGTGTGACATTATTCTGTGAACAGGAGGAATGGGCAGTTAAGGAGACTTCCCAACTCAGCTGTGCCAGCCCCAGTCTTTACTGAAACAAACCTCTCCTGCCCTTAATGAATGCAAGCCCACTTTGCACTTGAGAAAAAGCTCTTTTGGATTGCTACCTTGCAGCAATACCAATGTGGAGATGGGTCTGGACAGTGGGCAGGTCTGTATTATGCTTCACATCATTTGATTATCCTGCTGTGCACTAGGACTACTTGCAATTTCTACAAGTAGAACTGAAAATTTAGCTAGCTCCATGAGCCACTGTGCTTTTCTTGCAGATACGCATCGTGAATCTAAATCCAAAAGTATGGGTTGCTTCATCATCCATTGCTCTATCCAGCATATGCTGCTTCCAAAACAAACTGATGGCAGTCTCCTGTCTGGTAACAGGGCCAAACTCCTTTCACACAGAAAATCTTGACACAGCCATCAATTTTCCAGAGAGTTACACAAGACTCACGGCAACAGTGCACTGAGTTCAAGATGATTTAAGTTCCAGACAGCACATCAGAGACTAGGCCAAAACAGCCAGCTGTTGGCTAGGAAGATAGGCAGGAGACTTGGCAAAGGGGACATGAGTCTGGGGCCATGGCAGGTGGAGGAAAGAAAGCAGTGTTCCAGGTAGTGATGGCAGAGCATGAGACTGGAAGAACAATGTGAGAAAAAGGAAACCGAAAATGAAACAGAATGAAATAGGAGGGAAGAGACAGGAGCAGATAGCAGAGCAGGATTAATCAGAAACACCAGGGCAAAAACCCCAGAGGATTCCTCTTCACAGCTTCATCTTAAAGCGGTACCTCATCAGACGGCCTCCTGCGCAGACAGTTGGGCTCAAAGTTGTTTATTCTCAAAACCTGAATGGCTCTTTTGATACTGAGGTGGTGGAGGACACTGACAACTTTCAAGGACAGCAAATCATCCTGTCAAAGAGGAAGGGGGAGTTAATAAACACAAATGTACTTATTGGTGGAACCAGCACCTGACTGGAGGAGAGTCCTTCACACTCTGACTTAAAAGGGCATATCTAACACTTTAAGGGGTAAGATCTTAATATGAGAGGCACGTGATTAACGTCAAACCACCTGTCCCAAAATAAAATCTTCCCGTGTTACACTGTACTAGCTCCTGAGCGATGTTCTTCACATAGGCTACAGAGCTTAGTACAAGAAACCTGGGATAACAAGGAGGGGAGAGGGTGAGATGACACATCCTCAGCGATCTGATTACAGCCAGGACACTTTTCCAAACACAGTGCATCAGACTCACCTGGCATTCGCATTTAATCCTGCCAAAAGTTTTAGTACCACAAATGTCCAGCTAAAAGTTTAGCTGAAAACAATAAATTACCCTGAAAATTGAGGCATTCTGTATGGTTAGAATGAAAAAAAAGAGGGAAGGAGAAAAATACAATGTTGTGTCAGGTTGGTCTCCCACAACAGCAAATGCTAAATGTTTTTTAAAATGCTTGTCACAAGTGATGGAATGATGGAAAGGGTGACCATACCCAGGCTGCGGAGGGGCTCACCATCACTTTGTAGCTCCTACCTTGTGCAGGCACCCGCTACGGTTTGGGGGAAGGAGGGCAGGTTGGCCAGGAGCACCAGTTCCCCCTCACGTGTGCCGAAGGAGCACGCTGGATACACAGGCAGCCTGCAGCTTGGCTCTGTGACAAGGCACCGCGAGGCAACCTGGCCGTGCACTTTACACCGCACCATTTTCAGCGTGGGATAAGCCACTTCTCACACATTGCAGGGCAAGAGCCTGCAAAGGCATGGCCACACGCCTCCCTGCAACGCATCAGTGATTCTAACAAAAGCAGCGGGTTCTCCCTCCAAAAGCTCAATCCTGGCCACGTCTAGCCCCAGAAATTTAGCATTTCAAACCCCAAATAATCAGATTCTCCCTGATTTAGGGAGCCCAGCCATGAAAAGCTTGGAAGGAGGACTGTGTGACAGGCCCAGCTAGACTTCCCAGCTCGCTTGCTGCTGCTGTCGCTCCAGAGGAGTGCTACGAAAGAAAAACCTCCCCTGCACTGCAACTATGGTCACATGCTGCGGGACTTGCACTCCTGCTAAAGTAGGCTCTTCAGTTGTAATTCAGTCCTAACTGTGCCATTAAGTGTCTCAAAGTCCAATTCTCTGCTGGTGCAAGTTGGCTGACTTAGATAAATTGATGCGTCCTTGTGCCAGGGTTAACATGGCTTAATATGTTTTAGTATTACTTATGTGTTATGAATACTGGACTCTATTTTGTCAGAACATTTATGACTAGATTCTTTGCTTACCCAAACATTTCATTGCGTTCGGCTAACCTTATGATGAATCTAAGAGTAGAGTTTCTATGTCATGGTTTGCTATTTTATTCATTATAAAATAACAAATATTTGCTATTATTTATTTTGAGTCAGGGTAACTTCACGAGATTTTTAAAAGTATTACTTTCATACTTTGCACACAGTTGTATTTAGTTGGTCGTTTACACTGAATCTGTTGTTATAATTTGATGGTTAAACTCTGTCTAAAAATATCCCTAGTGATCTACAATTAAAGGGAAGTGACAGGAAGAATACCTATTTAAAAGGCAAAGCTCCTGCTACACATCCTTTCTCTGCCCACCTCTCACTTTTCTTTCTTTTTTCAATACAAAAAAGACTGACTGTTGAATAATACAAGTTCCCTTACATTACAGCCTATGCTGCGTCTTATCTGCATTCAATTCTCATCCAGTTAATACAGTGGTAGCAAAGTCTCTCAACACAAGATCAAGCTCAATGGAGCTTACCGGCATCAGATCTCCAAGGCTTAAGAACCAGAAGAAAGAAACTGCCTCCTACTTTTATATTAATGTCTGAACTCAAAAGAACTGAAGGAAACAAACACCAAACCCCACTTACACAAGCAGTGAGTATTTAACATTTGACCGAAATGGAGTCAACAGCAAAGTCATGCCAGGTAGCCGAGGCATGTCAGTTCTGGGCAACGGCTGCAGTTCCTCAGCAGCGCTGTGCTTGTCTTACAGGAGGAGAGTTAGGTGGATCAACCCTAGGCTTTCTCCTGGTGCAATTGTAAAGCCTATACAAAATACATGCAAATACGGCATAAAAAGGTAACTTTTACTCTGCCCATGGCACGGCTCATGAGAGAACAGGAGTGTGATCGATTTGCTCTTTGTTATACAGAAGGAATTAATATTAGCGATGCTTAGTTTGCATTTTTGTCTCCAGAGAAGAACAAAGGTCTTATCTCATCTTACCCGAGACCTTACACAAAGGAAACCTGCTGGGTTGACTTCACCTGACCAGCAGTAAAGTGGGGAGCTGACGCTGGCGCTAAGCATTTTGAAATACATTATGCAAAAGCTGTTAAATGTAGCCTGTTTTCAAACAAGTTGGCTCTTAAAACTGCAATTTTCTTCAAAGGAAATTGCCTGGGTTTTCTTCACCCAAGCATCCACATGAATAGGTAAGCACACCGAATGTTTGCTCACTGAAGAAAAAAATTCCACCTATTTCTATTAATTAATAACAACCTGAACATCAAAGGCCCAGCTGCATGAACTGTGACCACAGAATTTGCACACTTTTGTGGACTTAAAAATGCTGCCTGAGCACATCGGTGTCATGCACAACTGTTAAGCACAAGATTGCCCATTTCTCACGCATGACTCTGGGCTCTTGCTTATTATGTTTGCTCTTCCACCTTAAGATAGTATCTTTAAAGCTGGAAAAAAAATAGGAAATACTTGCAGGTGAGTAGTAGTATCAGGCCTTCTGTCTTCTATAGGTTACAGCTATTAGCATTAGCTTAACACAGGACACCCACTACGGTTTCAAGGGGTTCTTTAAACACTGCAGTGAAGCACACAGACAAATATGGCATTCCGGCAGATCCTTTTAGCAGTAGCGATGCCTCTGACACTAACCTCCCTCAGCCTTCTCCCTACAAGCACCCAGAAAATTTGAAGACCTGATTTATGAGCCATTCAACAGCTTTGAAATTATCGTCAGGAAGTCCAATGGGACACACAAGATGTTTAGCTGTTGGAGAGAAGTCTGTACTTTTGGTACATTGCATGTGCATAGGTGTAGCCTCTACGATGCTGCAAAAGCGAGTCGGGGTAAGCTCCAACGTTAGCTTCCTTTCAGTAGATTTAGTCATCTGGGGCAAAACTCACAGGCAGAGACAGCGACCATGTGGCACTTCTACGTTCCTCTCTAAAACTTCTAACGCAAGCCCAGAGTAATGCACACGTGGTCTGCCGGCTTCCAGGCAGGCACCGACTTTCTGCTCTAGGAAGCTACAAGCCAGATCACCGCGATCCAGCTCTCTGGCTCTTTGCAGCCACCGGACCCCCCCAAGATGCCCGTCTGGTCCTGCTCTCCCCGGACAGACAGAATGGCTGTCTGAGACCCGAGAGCTGCCCAAGCAGCCGCAGAGCCCCTTGGGCACCCCGCTTGTGGGGCCAGCCGGGATTTGGCCAGTGGGAGGGCGGAGGGGAAGAGAGGTAGCAATGGCGGTGCCTCCTCCCCAGCCGCAGCCAGCTGTCTCTTGGGGCCAGCTGCTGCCTGCACCCCTCTTCCCCCCACGTATAGCAGGGGCAAGGAGTGCGTTTGGGGCTGGGGCTGCTGCCGGGAAAGGCTTGGGGGCAGCTGAGAGGAGGTGAACGTGGGAAGGGGAGGAGGCTGTTCGCAGAAGTGCATGGTAGGACACGGCTGCTTGTGCTGTGGGGTGCAAAAAAGGTTGCTGTCACTGGCAAATTGACCCAAAGGGAGCAGGAGGGACAGGGAGGCTGGGATTGAGAGGTTGGAGGGTGTTACGTGCATTTAATATCTAAGCATAGTGAAAGCAGGTCTCTCTCTAGTCTCACCTGGTCTTTACTGAGCTATCTGGAGGTATGCCAGCGTGCATTAAAGTGGGGAGAAACCAAGAACATGAAAAAGATGTCAGGAAAAGAAAAGCCATTGACTCACCACGCTCATGTAATGGAGCATTCGGCCATCCACCTTTCCTTCATCAAACTGGGTCTTATACTGGGGGAGGCCAATGTCATCCAGCCACCCTAAGGCAGAGACAGACACTCGTGTTAGTGTGGTAGCCAAGTTACCTAGGACCAGTTAGTGTTCTTCCCATATTCTTTGAGCCCCAAATTAGCCATGATTAGGAACCCCTACCTAAAGTTACTGCTTCAGTATGTAATAAAAATCTTACTGGTAACCCAGTGGTAATCCAGTTTTCCATGATTGTTTTCCTCTTCAGATCCGAGTGCCTGCAGAGCAAGCTGAAGCTTCTTCCGATGCAATGGGTGCTTTATCCCAAGCTCCTGTGAAAGGAATGAAAGCAGCAAACCTAGAGACGATACTGTATTTTATTTCTCCCTCTGCTGAATTACAAATGGCTTCAGAGTCACACTGTACACAGCACTTGCTGGTGACCTGGCAGGTGTATTTTCTATTTGCTGAATATCAGCATCATTTTAGCACATGTTCAGCACTAGGGAAAGATCCACTCACTGTGGTGGATTAATTTCAAAACGTGGTGGATTCCAAAGTGTATGAAAATGCCAGCCAAAATATTCTCATACCAGGTTAAAAATATCCCACAATATAAACCATGTTAGCATTCAGAAAAATACTTGATGGGATTACTTCCTTCCCTCCCACTTAGGCAGGTAAGGTTAAAAGAATTATTTAGTTAAGAGCATACAAAGGTCCCAGGAATTACTGAAATTTAATAACGCTTTCAAATGCATAACACCTTCCCCAATTTAGGTGCAAGTGCAGCCATTCCAGGATCTCTTCAATCCCCTATACAATTTCACCAGTGCTTGCTAGTTAATGATACCTCTGATAACACTATTACAAGCCACTATGTTCATATGATACTTTTATTATTCCAATTGTAGTATAACCACAACTTTGAATCAGCTTACTGCCTAATTGAGAAAATGAGCTTACTATTTGGTGAGGAGAGGGATTTTTTAAAAGCTGAAAATTCAAATGTTAGCGAATACTGTGGGTTCAAAGTATAAACTGAATCAACTTTTTTCTGTTTCTAGTTTTAGAAAAAAGACAAAAAATTAATGATTTAAGACAAAGAGACTGATCACCCTGTGTGTAACAAGTCCTCACTCCTCTTCGTGTAAACTGGGCAGAAAATACCATCAGACCAAATGAGCAGCTTTTTACACCCTTCTCACACAGGCATAAAAAGTGTACCATATATGAGTGCTAATGAATCAGGGCTACAAACCCATGATAATGAGGCACTCTCGCATGCATATTTTTAGAAGGTGGCATAGCTGATTAATATGTCCATGCTTAATGAAGTTAAATCACATATTTATAATTACTAGTTTCATTACGGAGCATTAAATTTCCGTGAAACTTCAACTAAAAAGAAATGGATTTGGCATCACTGCAGATGACAATATTTTAAACACTCATCTTGTTTATGTTTTTATTTTTACTGGGTGCACCTCACAGACATGGCTTACATGCACAGAAATAGCAGGTTTTTTGTACGTTTAACTGAAAGCAGCGTTTCCAGTGTTTCTCACCTTTTCCAGATCCTGCTGAGAAGCCTGCAGAAGTGTTTGCCCGGAGAGTATCCAGTGTTTGCCATTACTTATGTATGAGCCTAGCCCTTGGTCCTGGAGCCAGCTGCAAACCTGCTCCTTTGTCCACTTTGCAAATGGCATGTCCAGCTCACTACAGATTTTACCAAAGAAAGACTGATAAATCCTGTGCCTCAAATCGCCTGTTCTTATACATAACAATAAAACCAAAACCTAAGCCTAATTTATGAGTATTTTGTGGAAGTTGGGACAATCGCCGGGGGAGAACATGCATCATGGTCGGCTGTTAGGTAAGCCTCGCGAGGAAGAGGGTGCCTCTACTTCTGAACTGTTAGCACCACGAAGTGCTGATTGCGGCCGATCTCCTGCGCCTATCATAATAAACTCGGTCTATGAATGCTACTGAGAGCCGCCTCTGCCACCTAGCGTGGCTAAAACTCTGAAGTGAGACCATAATGTTTCACTTCAGCCTTTAATGCCCAGAAGCGCGGCAGGAAACGCACCAGAGGAATGTCCGCCGCTGCCACGTGAAGGCTCACGCCTTGCTTCACGCGGCCCCACAGCTGCAGCCCTGTGAAGCCATGACCAAGGAAGGCTCCGCTCAGCAGCAGGACCCCACGACCCAACCAACCTCAGCCCTGCAAAGACCATCGCTCAAAGGAGGAAACGGCCTGGATCCACAGGTTTCCCTTTGCCAGGAGAGGGGACGTTTCATTTCTGCACTGCGCTTCTCCTTTGGACCCCGTGCTCGACCAGAGCTACCAGGAAGGCAAGCACCAGCACACTCAGCACCACTCGTCTTACTTGTGAGACTGCCCCAGGTCTCGAGACCAGCCCAGTCGTGGCCCAGCAGTTGCTCTTGTCCCTCCTCTTTTGAACTCCGTCTCGGACATGTCATCTGGGTTGAAGGTGGTAGACTGACTTCTTTTAAGTCTAGTTTAAAGGAAGAAAGCATATTCACATTTGGCTAAGGAAAAGGCATGCTGCTACTACTGCAACCAACACAGGCAAGATCGCCTACAGGGTTTGTAGCTCTTCTTCTGCCTGCCACTAACCTACCGTTAGCTCTCTCAAATGCCACCCTGGCTCCTGGTCTTGAGACAGAAAACCATGGAGCCACGCGTTGGAGGGGGAAAAAGGGAAGATGTGTTCCCAGCAAACCCCCGTGCAAGCCCCAGCTCTGGAGAACGGTCATTTTGTATCTTTTACTTACTTTCCAAATAACTTCTTGATCCCCCTGGCCTTTTTCTTGGAATCCGGAGAAGGTGGTGTCATCTGTAGACTATCCGTTTCTTTTGGGCGAGGGGGCAAGCCAGCCAGATCCAAGTGATCTGCAGATCCCTTCTCTGTTTCAGCTATTAGAAAACAAAAGCCCCATCAAGAACCCACTTGTGCAGGACTGTACAGACACACTCCTGAACTTGGGAAGGACTCTTGGTAAAATTATTGAGAGCCACCGTGTTAAGAAAATGGGGCAGAGAGGGATGGGAAAATCCAGGAGAGACAACACATGTTGCTCCTTCATGGGCCTGACTGGGAACACTCCAATGCAATGAATGCTCTACGCCAGTTAAGTGCCTTGCATGCAAGGTGGGCGAAAAACACCTCGTGAATCAATCAGTGAATTAAATCCCAAGTTTACTGTTCTGTGGGGATTGCTCCTACAGTCCTTTCACAGACAGAGCCAAGGCACATGGATGCCCAGAAACAATTCAGTGCACAGGCAGGGAACCAAAAGAGGAGTCCCCAAAGCACAGAAAAATAAATAATTTCCCTGCAGGCATCTTTCCTAATAACCCACAGTATTCCGTAAGTTCCCCATCCAGGAAGTTCCAGCAACAAATAACTCCTGCCCCAGGAGCAGGAGGGCCCTCTTCCCCTCGCTTCTGCAAATTGTGGAACATTTTGTTCCTCTGCAGAGGAACACCATGGAGTTTAGGCTCTGTCTGAACTAGATCTTCTGAGCGATGCACAAAGCATCTCTGATTAGAGACCCTGAACATTACCACCCACTCTAAAAGCATTGAATCTTTGATCTGTAGGTGTTGTTTTCTATGACAACAAACCTGAGGGCTCCTGTCCCCAAAAGGGAAGTTGTCACAAAAGCTAAACTAACAAAGAAGAAAACTATTTTAAGATCATTTAAAAAGAAAACTAAAAGAATTGCAATATCTACTAGACTACGTAAGCAGAGATGTGCCAGCAAGTGCCAGATAGCTGAATAAAACTACCACATGGAGTTTACGCCACTTACTTGCTGGGGAACAGTGTCAGCATGAGCCTGTTCAGATGAAGCAACCATGGCAAGGCAGCCTGCAGCAGGCTGACAGTCAGGCCTGTAACCACTTTTACCATCTTTTAACATGGCTGTGTAATTAGATGACCATCATTTGTTTTTGAAATTGACTCTCAGAGTTCCAGGAGAAAAGCAAACAAGTTAGGTAAATCAAGGTAGAGCATATATTGCTGGGACATATGGTCTCAAGTCACAGAGTTAATGCTGAGGTGGCCACAATGTGCCACAAACAGCAACAAACCGCAGGCTTTGCCAGCCTATCTTTCTGCCGGGCAAAGTTTAAATGATTCAGCCAGAATACACCTGAACATGTCCCATTTTCCATCGATACCTTAGATGTTAAACCTTGCAGTGAAGCAACAAGGTCACGTAAAAGATTATTTCCAGGCACTTTGGTTTGACCGCTATCAAATATGGGGATCCTGCCAGTGAGAGACAACACTAATGTCAAACCAGGCTTTTGTGGTTGTGGTTTTTGCTTTACTTGTATAAGAAAAAGTGCTAGCTTAGAAAAAACACATTTAAAGAGCATTCTAGAGAGAGAATACCAGGACAAGGTTGGGTGCATTAGTAGCAGAGATTTGCGGGTATTGCAACATTTGCTCCTTGTACCTCACTCCCTTTCATGCACTGACACAACCCCATAAAACAGCCAACATTTAAGGGGCCGCAGAGGAAACCGAGAGGGCCCAGAGCACTTTGTCAGCGAGGGGCACACCGGGTGGCTGTACAACCACCCCAGCTGACACAGCTCTGCTTGCTAAGGCAAGACCCTGCAGGTCTTACCTGCCCTTGCCAGAACTACCCAGGGAACACTCACAACACAAGACTGGTTTTTACTACACAAATAGCTCCATCCCCATCTGCCCCGATTATTTCTCATTTGTTTATTATATAATAAACTACATCTTAGAAGAGGAATTACGTATCCTTCCCCCCAGAACTCCCCTAAGTGAATGCCTGGGAAATATACCTCATTCCCTGCTTTGCCACCCTTTAAGCTCTTCTAGGGACTCCAGGACAGATGACAGCACAAAGGTGCGTCCAGTATTTAAACATCACTGCTGCTCACCTGCTACCTCAGTCTGTGGGTAACTTTGTGCCCAAAGTTACGGCAAAGGACTCTGCAAATTAACCCGCAATCTCTCTCATTAGTAGCAGTTACTGAGAAATGGTGCAGCTGACTTTCAGCAGAGGGCAGATGTTACATGAAAACTCCTTTTAGTGATGGACAAAAGTTTTGATGCAGAGCTCTGGTGTCTAGTTCTTGTTTGAAAAGTGTGTGGCCATAACCAGCTGTTAGCAGCAGTCACAACACAGCGCTGGTACAGGCAGACATGCAGGATTACTATACCTAAAGTAGGTGCACTTGCACTTCGACTGCGATCTTCAGATATCCAAACAACGCACATAACCACACGCAGCACAACGGGAAAGAACACGCAGAGGGACAAGGTAAAACACAGTTCAAAACTTACATCAGCAAAATACAAGACAAAAGGAGGGAGGTACATGAGACACATGCGCCACACGCAATGCTGAATTCACACAGAGATTGGGATTACCAATTCACTGTTAATCCCCCTCTCACAAAAAAGAAATGCAGTAGAGGTCTGTGGTGGAGAGGGTAAAACAACACCACAGTCACTTTGGTGCAGGGAGGTCACTTGCTCCATGACACTTTGGACAAGTGACTCAGGTAGGCTCCCATGAGGTGGCAATATCTGGACACCAGCTTTACAGATGGAAGCACTGAAATCTGGGTAACAAAATAACTTACTCAAATTCACAGGACCCTGATCTAGATGGCCCATCTTCCAGTCCTTTAAGACAGCCACAAGTACTCCACTTTGTTGGACAAATTAATTTCAGGATGAAACAAGTGATTACACAAAAGCACACATGAAATAAACCAAAGCAAAGAGTCTAACCCTCAGAATAGACTGTACATCTATTCCAAGTAAGCTAGCAAGTTCCCACGCTGGATGTCACAGGCAAATATGGGCAATGTATAATAAATGTGTAGGTATGTTACTTCTTTTGAACAAAAGTCTAAAATTATCTTTGAGTAAGTAAGAACAGGAGACTCTTCTGCTCAACAAAGCAGAAGCTATCCCCCTTCAGGCTTCTGAAAGATAGAGCTAAATTCCTAAATCTTGTGCAAGAGAAAGCCAAAAACTTTAGATGAATGGCAGTAGATCTGATGCACAGACATCACGTGATGCTTGAACTGGAACAGTGGAAAGACCACTATAGCAGAGCAGTGAATGCAAGTAGGATTTCAGTTGGTGGCAACAGCGACTTCTGCATTAAGCAGAACATTTTGTTTATTTCTCTGTCACGTGCAAATGTAATCAAATGACAATACCAAAATAACCCCCCCTCCATTACACGTCCAAAAATCAACATGAGCTTGAATAACATGTCAATCCTGTTCCTGTTGTCACCATCTCTTTTGCTAGGCTGCTTAAATACACATAAAATAAAGAGGAAGACTGAGTGCTGCTGCCTCGTTTTTGTACATCTGAAAATCTTAGGAAAGATAAACTGAGGATGGAGCCAGGGGGAAACAAAGCCCACAAATCCCATGTGTGAACTATGGCCAGACAGCTAGCATTTCAAAACAGCAGCAATCCACTACAAGGTCCCAGGGGAGATATCACAGCAGAGGTTGAAACAGGTCAAATACTTCATTACATCAGTGAGGTTTTTTTCTGGGTTTTTTTGGTGCTGTTTGATATTTTCCAAACATTCTACTGAGAGAAGTGCCACCAAGTCACAGTGAGACTAAGGCTGGCCTTCCTACTTCTTAAGACAGCTACAGCTGTTGTTAAGACCCTTCAAAATGCACAGAGTCTGCATGCAGGTGCGTCATACCTACCCAGATTGGGGGCACTTGCAGTCCTCTTGTTATTTTTTATCTTGAAAAAGCCTCGTCCAAACGAAGATCTGGCTTTACGGGTACCAAAACTATCCTCATCGCCTGTGCCACCATGAGAAGGAGACTTTGGAGGGAGGGTTGCAAAATTATTACCTTCCACAGGAGGTTTAACCTGCTGAAGTTAGGGGAATAAAGATTCAGTATCAGGGAATTGCAAAAGGCCTTTTGAGAGAGACTGCAAAGTGCAGACAATCTGGAGAGTCCCTCTCATTTGTTACTACAAGAAAACAGAATGTAAAAGCCATAAAGGAAAACATAAACAAGATCTTCATTTGAATACGTTCAGGATGCAGGATTACTAGCACTACCTTCTAAGAGTAACATGTCTTCTCTAAGATGTTTCTCAGTTTCTGCAAGGCTGGCTTACAGGTATGGAAAAGGTAAAAATACAGTCCTGGAAGGCTTTGAACTTTTCCAGCTTTCCAGGGTTTCTGTCTCCCCCACTGGTAGCTGTAGGGGCAGTGGGAAGCAAAGAGAGAGATGGGACCCCCACAGTATATCGGTTCTCTGCCAAGTGTCAGACAGCTCTTTTTTGTCTATCACTGCTCTGCAATTTCAGAATTAATGGATTAATTGACTATGTCCACTGCCAAAGCTGAGAGGAAATTAAATACCAAGCGAGAAGAATAAATGTCAGGACTGACATCAGACACACCAGTTAACCAATTTAAAGCAGTAGTTTTAACCTTGCCGGTTGTTTCACTGTCTCTTTAAAAGAAGAAGGAAGCAAACCCATTCACAATCCAAATATGATCTTTGGCTTTTGCTGAATTGATACAGCGTTCACCTTACAACTGGTATCTGAGGTATGTTGTCCCTGCTCAGGTCTTCCTATAGGTAATAATTGTTGCATGCAAACTATGGCCATACAGTACCGCAGGGTAACTGTTCTGCAATGACAGTCTTTTTAGGAACACAGTTGCTACTCACATTTGGAAAGCCAAAGGTTTTTAAAGAGACACTAATCAAAGGTAATTACAGAGTCAGTAAAATACTTAATGGTTAGCTTTGCTAATTATCTAGTGGTAGAATATGTGGGGGAAACATTAGCTTAGATGGCAACCTTCTGCTCAACCAGACTGAAACATAATCCATGTGCAAGAAGACAAGAACGTGCGAGACACTATAAGCCTGACGCTGAAGTGATGGTGACAACCATCACATATACTCCTCGCTATTTTGTCTGCAGGTCTCCTATTCCCCCTCTGGAACTGCATGTCGCAATTTCACACAACTGAGCCTTTCAACACCCGCTCACTGTCTGTGTTTCTCCATGTACACGCACGAGTGCGCACACACACGTTACCTCTGTTGGCTTCTGTGCAGAGTCTCTGTCCTGTTTGGGAAGATTAAGAAAGACATTTAACAAGTCATGGTTTATAGCCAGCATTCAATTCATTATGGTTACCCTGAGTTAAATTCTGACTGAAACACCCTTCCCTGCCTATTTTTTCTCCCCCAAAATAAATCTCTTCAGAGCTGTATTTCACACAGATTAATTCCTGCTTTCTTTGAGGTCAGTGAGCTGACATGACAATACAGTTGCTTTGGTTTACTTTGTAAAAGATTAGCTGTGTACATAATTAGTGACATGCAGTCTGTTAAGGCACTAATTGGCACAGCTGGCTGAGGGGACCCAAAACAGGAATCAGACATGGTAGAAGCCAAATAGGTAAAAACATCCACAGCCTCCACTCCTTGGCTGTCCAAATAAACAACAAAAAAAAACCCCTAACCAATGAACTCTAGCTCTCATCATCAAGTTCTGGTTACATTTTCAGTTCTGTCAACATCCCTCCTGAGCTGTAAGGCACAGCTCAGCAGCTTGGGTATTGGGGAACTCAGCTTTTAGGAGCTTAGGCTGTCAAAAAAGAGCACAGGAATTGCCCTGATTTGGTGATATTGTTAGAGCCTAGCTGCTTTTGGTCGCTTCAGAAGAGACCTGAACTGAAGCTATCACCAGACATACAAAGGCTCAGTACTTTGTTCCCGACCACCTAAAACATATAGTCACCCCAGACTGTATTTTATAATGCATAAATTACGTGGCCTTCCAAAATTCTTCACCTTAAACACGGGTAGGAAGTGGTAGTGGGACTTTCTTCTTGTCTTAAATCAGAAAAGCATATCAGCTAAAAAAACCCCACCTCATTATCTGAGGAAAAACACAGCAAGAGATTCTCAAGTAAACACCTCATGCAAAAAAAAAAAAAAAAAAAGCAAAAAAAAAAAAAAGCACCTGTGTTTTCAAGGACAGATTTTCTCCTTTAATAAAATCTGGAAGATGTCACATGTATGTGACCATAGCTAACACATGACATGAGCAGCCCTACTCTGACTCAGAATTTCTCAGAAGGCGGCAACAGAGCGTCCACAGGGTCACTGCTGCAACAGAGACGTCACCCCTATTTCTAAGGGGATGGGAGGAAGTAAGAGACTAAACCAACCGCTTCGGATGTCTCTTTTCTCAAACTGCTCAGACTGCTGGACTTCTGCAGAGAGGAAGTTCTGAAACAACGACATAAAAAAACCAAGCCAAGTTACTGGAATTAAATTTGCTGAGATAAACACACTCTCAGGAATCAGCTTGAAAGGAAGCATTAAAATACATGATGAGATATACTAAAAACAAAGACATTTTGAATTAAGGCAACTAATGCACTAATCAGAGCCCACGCAATTTGATGAGATACTGTAAAAACCTCCACATCGTAATTACTGCTGCTAATGCCTCAGTGACATGATGCCTACCTTTGGGTATTTTTGGCTTCTTATTTAATGTTATATTTTCAGAAGCACAACCAGAAGTTACACAGGCAAAGGAAGTGATATAAACAAAAGCTATGAAACCCAGTATTTTTAGCAACAGGCTTCTGACTAATTTAATCCTTAAAGAAGCCAAGCATATTAAGTCAAGCATGCATGTTTTAGTATTTTATCTTCAGTTCCATTTTCCATTTCAGATCAGATATCCCCCAACTTCTGGTGGGATTTACAGTCTAGAACACTTAAGTCTGGTTGAAAAGAAAGTTACCATTAAAGTTTTTCCCACAACCAGGTATAAATTAAGAGTAACTTCACTGAATTTTACAAAGTTACCTATCTTTATACCAACATAAGGGGAGTAGAATTTGGCTTTGGGAATATTCTCGTGGCGCTAAGTCACTCAAAATAGAAACAGCTGCTGAACCTCACACTGTGCACCAGACAAACCCTGTTGACTTAGGCTCCTTACTAACAACTTGCTTTGACTCAACTTCAAGTTCATAAATAGTCCCACTGATTTCCCTAGGGAATATGGCTCTGTGGCAGAAATTAAAATTATTTTCTCATTGTAGTCAGCTGATCACCTTCCCCCCACTATCAAAAGAAAAAAGCAAATCACATGCACATATACTACAGAAAACTGTAAATTCCAAAGTATATTGACAGTCTACAACCCAATTAGAGATGCTTCACAATGTAGAAGAAATTAACTGCACATGTGCACAGATAAAGCATTGGAAAATAATGATCACGAAAACACAGAACATGAGCAGAAAACCACCACCACTACACATCATCTTGGCTAGAATTAGTTGAACATATTTACATGTGTATGTAAAATATGGGGGGTGCGTTGGGGGGGTTTCAAGTCAATGATCACATGTAAGTATGTTTCCTAAACATTTTTGATTATTATACTTACACTGGACTATCACACAGCTGAGTTTCTGGGGAGGAACCTGTTCTTCCTTCACTGTAAAACCAAAAAAGATATGAAAAAAGTAAGGCATTTGGGGATCCCATCCAAACACCTTGCTGATGCAGAAATCCTAGCATCTCAGCCTGCTTTAATCCTGTTTTCACTTCAGCTGTTATAGTACTAACGCATGGCAAATTTTCTCCTCTACGGTGGCAAGTCTTGTGAAAGATGAAGGACAAAGGTGAGCTCAAGAGCCCCAGGGAAGACAGCTTGCACTGTGATGACAACACTGCACTATTCAGCTTAAATAAATGCAGAGGTTACAGCATGTGCAGGGTCTGCAGCAGCACCAAGTAGTGGAGGTCGCCGGCTCCCTCTGAGTCACCCACAGCTCAGGGCATTTTGCTGCAGGTTAGTGCTTTGTTTGTTTTTTTCCAAGAGGGGACACAGATTAAATCCCTGCTGGTGGTGGCTAGAGCTGCATGAGGCACAGCGCAGCAGAAACCAAGCAAAGCTGGTCTTCTGGATAGGATGCTTTCCTTGACTGGAACTGGAAAAATCACACATCAACTTGTGCTTGCACTGATTTTTCACATCGAGATCGATGATGGTTTACAGCCACAAGATTTCCTTGCCTCTGGATTCTCAGTATTTGATACTCATTTAGATAAAGCCAGGGATTTGGACCCAGAAGAAAAAACCCTAGCACAGCCTTTGCCTCCCTGCGAGTCTGGTGTGCTTTTCAGTACTCCCTGCAGCGCCAGTCCAGATCTGCAGGGGCCAGCTTTCCTCACCAGGGCAAGGAGGGTGCAGGCTTGGAAAGGCTGGAGGGAACTCACGGCCACTTCTCACCCAGGAGGCTGCCGCTGCATTCAAGCTTGGGGGCCCCTGGGTGCCACAGCTCAGCCACAGCCCCGGGGTGCAGCCACGCATCCCCACCCCAGCGTCCCTGGGACACCCAGCCTACACACTTCGTCTGGCTTTCAAAGTCTCAGGCAGGGCTCTCCTAAGAGCGAGTGAAGAAGTATCTTTGCATCTCATCATGCCAAAGGACAGCAGCAAGGGTATCTCTTTCTCCGATCTTCTGAAACGCCACTTGGGTTTCCTTCTGGGGCTCCATTAACAGCTCGAGGCTAGAGGCAGACAGTCCTTTTGTTGCAGTTTTGGCAGTGCCTTACACCAGCCTTCTAAGCAACTGTGGAAAATGTTTGAATGCAAATCACCAGGAATGCATTTGTGCTAGCACAGCCAACACTATCTCAGCCATACCTAGGTGATGTAAACCTAGATAAAAATAACGATTCTGTGTCCTTCATTACGTTAGATCAGTTTTTCCCTCCTTCTGTTCATTTCTTGCAAAGCAGCGGGTATAAAGTATGAGTGCTGCTACAAGCAACAGCATACTAATCCTTGCTTACTGAAAAGATCTAATCGATGCGCTTCACGAACATGAGCTTAGTTTGCTATAGCTAGTCAAGTGACTGCTAGCCTTGTTGAACTGACTTAATGACTTGACAATACAGTAACTGACAGATTATTACTCTCATTGAATGCCACAGAATATTGGATTTACAACTGAAAAATACTTGGAAACAATAATACCTTGTTTCACTTGCAGGATCTGGCCTAGGCTGTGCTTTCACTTTCTCTGCAACAGTTTCTGAACTCTTGGATGTTGATGAAAAAGAAGGGATTGAAATCTGTAAAATACTGGTGTGGATCTGTAAGGAATTCTAAAAAGAATGAAGAATACATGTTATACTGTTTTGAGCTGAAATTAAGCATTCATAAATGAAAAAAAGAGTAACAGATAAACTATGAAAAGAAGGCTCTGAAATAAGATTTTTAAAAGTGATTTTTTTCTTTCTGTTGTAATACAATGATTTACTACTTGAAAGATGGCACTGAAGACAGAACATGAATCACTGCACAGATAAGCTACAGCATAGACAAAAATCTCGCAAGTCTCCCAAAGCTGCCTGCTAAATCTATCTCTACCACAGACCCCATGAAGGGTAGTTCACTTTTCAGGTTTACTCCTGTCCTCAGCCACTCAGAGAATACCAAAAAGCTGTTAAACATTTAATTAAATTTGGTTTTCTTCATGGTGTGTTCATGCTGTTTAGTTAAGCAAGTCAAGTCCCTGTTCTCAGACCTTTAAGAGGAGAGATCTATAGTTTTATTACTGGAAAATGTGATTGTAAAAATCAGACATTGGACCACAACCTACCTACCATTTAACTGAATGGATGTAATGATGACTGCATCCTTTTAAATATGACAGGATATATTTAATAAGTCCCAAGATGTTTACTTCAGGTTCCTGACAAATTAAATGCAGCTCCTAAAACAGCTATGTTTGATATGAAAAGTAATTTCTATGTTTGATAGGAAAAGTAGTTTAGACCCATTCTCATGACAAATACAACTATTTGCTGTCTCCTGATCCCATCTGATGATTAAGAAAAATAAATTTAAACTCAAATGTAACTCCTCAGCAGCTTTCACAAGAAAACTACGTTCTCCAAAAGGATATGGGACATTACTAAAAACTGTGCAACCCAGAAAAAGATCTTTTCAGAAACCTGAGTTTTGGCATCTGCAATATGAATCCAGCACAAGCAATGTTTTCAAGGAGTGATGGCATTAAATGAGGAAGAAAAAAAGATACCTCTTCATGAATGTTCACGTTAAACTCATCATGGATTGGAGATGCTGTTACTGGGGTTGGGGATGGGCTTTTCTCTGGGTCAGTCAGACTTGGTGTGTCCAGTAAAACCGTGGAAACAGACCCTGAATTCAAGAAGTCTTCACCATCACTTTCCTTGCCTGAAGGGAGAGAAGATGGAAACTTGTTGGCTTTACTTATGGATACATGATGACCCTCGCTCCCACACAAGGTGTGCTCATTTATGGGCCAAAAAGGGAAGAAGCTAAGGTTTTGTTTGTTTGTTTCTTTGTTTGTTTAGGACAGACTACAATAGAAGAAGGGGAGTCATTGACAAATGTCACTTCCCAATTCAACCACCAAAACACAGCAGGGTTGGAGCAGAGGAAGGACATACATCTGACAGCAAAAAGCCCAGCAAATACGCTCAGGGCATTTAGTGGGATCAGTTTCAACAAGCTGAATAAACTGGAGTAGTTATTTCCTGTCCCGTGTTCTGGAATTTCATTCTAAACACTTCTTTTCCCTTATTCACTAGGGAAAGACCAGGAGGTCAAATCTGCCTGAAACTTAAGATGTCTCTACGGTATCTTCAAGTTACCCATAGGAAAAATGCAGCCCACTGCCCAAGAGTCTAACACCAGCTTTTAAGTTACTACATTATGTTTGCAGACTGCCACAAACTGAGTGTGTCTCATTTAGTTAATGCTGTAGCCCCACTGCACCAGTATCTGGCATCCTCTGCTCCCAACGAGCGACTTGCTGCTCCTGAACTACCTCAGTACTACCAAAAGGCTTGGATTTCCACACTTGCCATTGATACCAGAGTGCTGACACTGACAAGAAAAAGTTCAAGGCAAGCAATACTTTCTAAAAAGTGAGCAGAAACCTAGCACTCATCGCCAAAGATCTGATGCAAAGACAAGCCAAAGTCTGTTCACAGCAGAAACCTCTCTCGCCCATTTTTCACTGTCTGAAATCTCTGTCCATGGTCCATGAATTGACCAGAAAGCACGGTTCCCAGAGACTTGAGGTCTGTTTTAACATCCTCCTGTCTTTGAAGGCATAGCACTGCATGAAAGAGCCATACCTATTCAAAAAAATGCTACTCCTCCAACACTCGGCACAGTGTTTCGCCCTCATCACCACCTTTCCTCTTCCCTCACTGATAACGTGCTTTCCCAGCCTTGCAGATCGAAGACACGCACCTATGTCCTTAGTGCCCCTCCGTCGTTTCGAGGAAGGAAAAGTCCTTACGTACCAAGATCCAAAGCCCACAGACAGTTTCCAGCCCAGCGTGCTCTGGCGCATGCCAGGTCCCGTCCAGGCTTACGTCCATGACACCGGACGAGGAGAAGCTGCTGCCTGTACCCACCGCTGCGCCCACCTCAGGGCTGCAGTGCTCGTGGGGCAGCAGGACAGGCAGCTGCAGACCGTGGTCGAGGGCTTTCAAGGCAGACCTGCAAATCAGCCGGCACCTATCCTGGTTTTGGCTGGGATAGGGTTAATTTTCCTTCTAGTAGCTGGTATAGTGTTATGTCTTGGATTTAGTATGAGAAGAATGTTGATAACACACTGATGTTTTCAGTTGTTGCTACGTGGTGTTTATCCTCAGTCAAGGATTTTTCAGGTTCTCATGCCCAGCCAGCAAGAAGGCTGGAGGGGCACAAGAAGTTGGCACAGGACACAGCCAGGGCAGCTGACCCAAACTGGCCAGTGGGGTATTCCATACCATGGGATGTCATGCCCAGTATATAAACTGGGGGCAGCTGGCCCGGAGAAATCACTGCTCGGGAACTAACTGGGCATCGGTTGGCGGGGTGGTGAGCAATTGCATTGCGCATCACTTGTTTTGTACGTTCCAATCGTTCTATCAGTATTGCCGTTTTATTATTATTACTATCATTATTAGTTTCTTCCTTTCTGTTCTATTAAACTGTTCTTATCTCAACCCAGGAATTTTACTTTTTTTTTTCACAATTCTCTCCCTCATCCCACTGGGTGGGAGGGAAGTGAGTGAGCGGCTGCGTGGTGCTTAGTTGCTGGCTGGGGTTAAACCACGGCAGTGCCCTCAGGAGCAGAGCTCAGGATCTCCTTGCTGCAATCACCGCCTCCCCACAGGGATGGCCTCTCAAAAGCCAGGCAGAAGCAGAGGGGCACCAGGAACCTCTCTTTTCCCTGGGTCTTAGCCCCAGTCTTGGCAGCGTGTCCAGATAGGGCTCTGCCGTCTACTTTACTTGCCTTGGCCCAAAAGCCCAAACGTGAATCCACCACCACAAAAATACATATTGTGCCTCCTCACTCCTTTCTGGCTACTAACAATCTTCAGCCCTGGGGGCTCCCACATCCCTCTCCTAGGAAGGTCATCCACCTCCAACATTTGCATGGCCAACAAAAGCCACAAGCCCTTGTCTGTCCTAAAGAAGCTCAGGTAACGAGCCTGGGTCAATTCGAGGTCTGTGGAAGGCTGGGTTGGCCTTCTCTGGCCTTCAGAGGACTCAGTGACAAAGGAGGTTTCCATAAGGTGGTAATACAACACTGGGGCCCACAGACTTTTACGTTGTGCATATATTATATGTGCATACATTACCAGAATGCTAATGTCTAAAATTTGTTGAGGACAGGTCTTTCAGAGGACAGTGACCTACAAAATGCAACTTGAGTGCTGAAAGAACAGGATGATGCAGGGAAAACCCCCACCAGGGCAGGATTACTGCTGTAAAGGGATATGGTAATTTTCTAACATCTAAGTGTTTTCATCTGAAAACCCAGAATGATTTCAGTGTAATGTTCTACATGTGTTTCTTCTAATTTTCTTCTAAGGGAGAAAGGAGAGAGATAGGGTATTCAATGCAATTACATCAAACTGATGACCACCTCAACATTTATCACCTTTGGGGATCAGAAGCTCCTGGATTTGGAAACCTCCGCCAGTCTTGGAACATACGTTATGGTACACATTATAGCTACCATTTCAGCCACACAGTTAAGCTCATTATCTGGTGGCAGAGAAGACTTTTTTGAGGGGGGGGGGGGGGGGCCGCGAAGTGAAAAAAGACTGGTAGAAAAGCCAGCCTGGCCCCCAACTATGGTAAGGAAGGGAAACTATTCCACAGCTGCTGCACGTGGTGGTTTGTGAAGGCTTCATTACATGCCAAAGATGCGGCATGTCATCGTAACACAGTCCTGGCAGCACATCCACTTTGCTACAGACATTTTTGCAGCTCTCGGGCATTGCTATTACAGCGTGCGCAGCCACTGGGGCGGTGCTGGTTTGGCTTGTAGGAATGTGCATGCTCAGGCACTGCTCTGCTCAGCTACCAACCCCTCCCCAGGAATACATGCAAGAGAGGGGAACAGCAATTTTTAGCAGTTAATGTAGCAGCCAGCCCTGAAAGGCATTTCAGGAGGCTATGGAAAGAGCCTGGGAGCTTATCATATTCAAACTAATTTTACAAGGGGGAAATCAGCAACGTGACAATAATAGTTACTACTACCAGATGATAAATGGGACAGCACCCAAACGTGCAGCTGCCTGGAGAAAAAAGGCAATTTACCAGTTCACACCAGTTGAAGACCTGGCTTTTACTCTACCCGAGAGATGCCTCCAAAGATAATAAGTCTAGGAGTCGATGTAACACTACCACAATGCACCTAGAGTTTAAATAAGAGCAGAGTTTACATTTTTTTTGATTGTACAATACCTTTTTTACCTTGAGCCAATATCACCATGTCTTGAACTTTCTTGTACCTATTCAGAGATTGCCGAAGCTCTTCTATCTTCCTATCCTAAAATAAAGGGAAGTTGTGACTGTGCTTCTTCCTTCAGCAAATCAAAAATAATAAATACAAATACTAGATATTCTTCAGTTTAATTGGTTGTGAGACTAGAAGAAATGGGATGTGTGGATGGGACAGGACCAAGAACTCCAAGAGGCTTTGAAAATATTGAAACTTGTATTTAGCAAAAATGATCATCTGGTTAATCACCAGAATTGTCCCAGCCTTGAAAGTGGATTTCAGCTCCCTTGTTAAGTCAAAGGTAGAGTATAATAAGTTTGTCATCTACAAAGAAAGCAGTAATCAAAGGATTTAGGGCTTTGGTGATCAAAAGAAAACATCCTACAAAATGCACATGCATATGAATGTGCAAAATCATACATGAAAACAATTCGTACTTTACAGGAAGCCCTATTGGAAACGCAGCCTGTGATATCTCATGGGACTTGTATGGAGCTCTTTACATTTTCAGAACACAGTGTAAATCACAGTTGCACTGAACTGAATGACACAACAATATAAGGACTCTGTGTACATGCGACAGAGCTCATAAATGCTCAGTTACAGTCCCTTAAAGGCACTGCAGTGCTTCTTACTACAGTGAATCATTGATTCTTACAATTTAATTTTTTAATTGAATTGTGACAAGGTCATATGTGAAGATTTTTTTCAGGATTTAACTCAATCTGATGAATGATTACCAAAAAAATAATGACTTTGCTACCTTTTCTTCATTTGCTGCCATTAGAGATTCTACCGCCTTCTTCATTTTCTGTACTTCTATATCTAAAAACACAATACAGTTCTCTAAGTCAATTTAAATCAGACAGTGTAAGGAAATAAGAAAAACAAAAAACCTAGAAGCAACTCGGTAATATCTGAAAGTAAATTTACAAATTAAAAGACAAAACATAAGCCACTTAAATTCTATTTTAGATGGAAATATATAGAAGAAAACCCTTTTTCTTCAAAATCTTTTCTCTGACATTTTTATCAAGGAAATGATGAAATTCAGGAAATTTCCTTACCCACCCCCCAGCCTTAGGAAAATGGAAAAGTCAAGAGTAAAACTACTGCTTGACTTTCACAATCTCCATCTTTCAAATAATCAAATAATTGCAAAACAAAAAGTCCAAAATATAAAATAATACATTTGGAGTGCAATAAAACACATCCTCATTACAACAGTCAACAAACAGCCCAGATGGCATCTCAAAAACCCACTATACAAAGCAACAGGATTAATGGATATGATGAAGAAAGCATTGTGCAGTGATGCTTAGTCTTAATTCAGTATGGATGTAGAAATGAGCATAGCACAATGGAATGATACAAGTATTTGCTGTGATAAGCAGTCATGCTAGAATATATATTGTAGTTCAGACATTGAAAAGGTCCCCAGTAGAAATGACAGTGTTCTGTGCTTCATCTAGAATCCTTATTTACAAAGAAGTATAAATACATAGAAACATATATGTTCTAACAAGGTTAGATTTTGGAGGTGTTCTGGACTAGAAATTCAAAAAGAATGGAAATATCTCCATTTTTGCTAAAAATCTACCTTGCATAAATGAAGTAAACTTTAAATTTCATTACAAACATAAGCAGGTGGCCAAATTCACAGGCAAGAAAGGATTTTACCTTGTTTTAACTTGCTAAAATTTCCTGGAAAACAGAGTAGGAAGAACATTTTCCTCCTTAATTAAATGCAGGAAGAAAACAAGCTGCCTGGATGGCTTTCTAGATGAAAGACATTTGGACACATTGGGCTAAAACAGCAACTGATCCAGTTCCAATGATTTTCACTCAGTTATGCTAACTGAAAATCTGGTTTACTGGATTGCGACGGCATTACATTGAGAGGCAACGGTTTTGTGAGTCTCCTTGAGACCAAATCTTTCTCTGTCTACCAGCTTTTCTTCAGAAAACTTTGTATTTCAAGTATGATATAATCACCCTTATTCTCAAATTTTACTGTAAGTGTAACTAAGGGTTATAGATGATGCAACCTAACAATGTTTGTTAAAGCAGTTTTGCAAACACATGCAGAAAGCTATTCTCGAAAGCACTTCTGAAATGCAAATGCTTGTGGAAAGACACCAGAAACCTTACTTTTATCTTTGAGCTTCTTTTTACAATTTTCATCTGTGCAGGAAAATCCATTGGATTTGAAATTAGCATGAAGGTTATGACATTAAGTAACTTTTAAGACCAAACTGATACTTAAGGAGTCAACTATTCCTCACTATTATTGCAGAAGCAAGCAGTTCATGGTTTCACCCTGCACTGCCCCGGTGCTAAATTTCCTAATGACACAAAATAGTCTCACTGCTTTCATACAAAACTACCTGTCTCAAGGATATATTTTTCAACTGTATGTTTTCACTTGTAAGGCCTCAGAAAAGGCTTATGCCAAGAGATCACTCTTAAGCTAACACTTTACTAGCAAAAGCCAGCTAAGTGATAACGTATATATATACTTGTTCAGAAAGCACAATTCAGCTAATGGGGCAGATAACCTGTGTTATCTGCAGACAGCATTACTTAATATTCGTCCAAGGCAGAAAAATCATGGTTCATCATGGCAGAAGATCTTCTGCTGAGCTATACTGAAAACTCAACTAAAGCTGAGAACCAGAGGATAATAGGAGTTCAACATACACAGCAGCCCCCAGGAAGAAAAGCCCCATATAAGTAGTCATAAATGCAATAAAGTCAGACCTTGCTCACATTTAAATGTTCTTTTAAAAAAGCGGGGGGGGGGGGGGGGGGGGGGGGGTGCGGAATCATGGTTCAACGTGGTCACTTTTAGTGATCTTATGCAGTGGTTTTGAAAACAGATCATTTTATTAAATAAAATGCAACAATCTACACACAGCGTTTTCCTCCTCAGGTCAGAGGAGGAGACTAATTAATCTCTTGTGGCTTTATTTTTCTAAAAAACATACTTTAAAAGCACAATCTTAAAATCAGCAGTAACTATCAGTGAGATATATTCAGAAATGAAATTGCATCAGAAAAGCTTGTGGAAAATTTTTGTGAGGCTTTAAAGAAAAATTTATATTTTTAAATAAGTTCCCGAATCCAAATTGCCCCCAAATAGATACTGATTTTGCTGCTTCTTTGCAAGCAAATAAAAGAATTATCTGACATGTAAAATTTCTGTGCTAACTCAAGCTTAATTAGGATTTAGACTTAACCAGTGCACAAATCGAGAACCAGTCCTCAATTTCACCTACTTAAGGCTAGGTCCACACTGAAGATTTGCTGGTACACGTCATACTTTGGTTTGCAGCATGGCTTTTGCCCCTCCTTACCAGTAAGGGGTGTACAAGCAAAGCCCAGCATAGATACCCACACAGCAAGTTTCCTTCTCAATATAATCTTTTGGGGGAACTTGTTGAAATTAGTTTAAGGATTTCTCTGCCAATATAAACTGCATCTTTTGAGGCACCATGCAAGCCACATAAAGAGCTAACTAGGGATTACTGAGGCTAGTTTTAAGTTGATCAAGAAGTTGCTATGCCAGTAGGTTCAGCAGTTGCATCATAAACACCCACTAAATATATTAAAAGAAGTAAACACAAAGACAGAAAGTGTATGAAAATTGAGGCTTTTATCTGTTATATCCTGTACAACCATTCATGGAAACACGATCTCAGATGAGGTGACTGAGGAGGACATAGTGAGAGAGCCTCCCTTCTTCTTACCTCTGTCCAGTATTTCAATTCCTTCTCCTTTCAGCTTGCAAACCAACTTTTCTTGCAACCTTTTTACCTCGGCTTCCTTCTGCTCTAGTTTGTCTTTCAAAGCTGCTAGCTCATCCTGTAACAGACACAGAATCACTCAGTGACAGCTTCCACACGCATCTGAGACGTTTCCAAAATTCCCTCCTATAAACCACAGTGGACAGGTCCTCAGCTGGTGGAAATGACTGAGGGCCCCGACATTTACACTGGCTGAGGGTACACCCACCAAACTGACTCTGAACATCACAACAGACCACTGAGTCCATAAGGGGGCAAAACCAGGGGCCTATGGTCTGAAAGTGTCAGTCTCATGTATAATTGAAAAGAGATTTTACATCTAAATTTAAAAAAGAAAGAGTAAAGCAAAAAAAGCAGTTTTCTTATTTATTTAACCTTGCAGAGACAGAAAAAGTGCAGGTGATGAGGCTGAATGCTAAAATTTATGAACACATATTCCGGTATTTATAGGGCATTTTGCATGTTCAAAGCTGGACAATTATGGAACTGTGCTTACACCAGGCTGAGGACAGTTTCAGAAATAACCACTGCTTCTATGAAAGAAAACTCAATCACGACACCATCAAGCACATAAACACATACTGGAAAGCAGTTCAGACAAAAATGCGGTACCTCTGTCACAGTTTGGGTTTGCTGATCAAGCATTAGGAAAGGAAGCTTAGAGTTGAGATTCATGGGAATAAGACAGATGGTGTTTGGGGGAGTTGGGGTGTATTAGATAAATGCTGTCAAATTTTAACTTAGATCTAACCATCTGCACTAGCAAGTGACTGGCACGGATCCATGCATTTAACTTTTTAAAATTTGAGTCAAATCCTACCCAGTTTAGTAACATGTTTCTTTGATGTCCGAGGATATCTTGTGCAACAGCATCATCAAGACAGGACCCTCAGTGCAAATGTACCCAACACTGAAAATTTAATTTGTTCAGTTTGTAAATAAAACAAAACAAGGCAAGACTCATAATTTTGGCATTTACAGCTTCTAACTGAAGTTTTAAAATCTTGAAGGAATAAACCAAACTAGAATACTGTGGTTTAGATATATTCCTGAGCTTCCCTCAAAAGATCTGTTGCAAATATATAATGATGTCTGCGACCCAAACTATGGCCCAGACTACAGAATTTCCTGAAATTGGTTCCTGTTTGCTCTAAAGCACCATTAAAAAATAGATCAATCTTGAAATTTTCAAGAAATCAAAGCTTCTTCCAGAACAGTGGTTGGGCAATACAATCCTCCAGTGCTCCAACCTGGTACTGATTTTGATGGGATTTCTGCCAGTGTAGGACCCATGCTTCTCCAAAACAAGACCATCTCTTGGTCACTTGAGAAGCTGCTGTGATACCCATGGGCAACTAGAGCTGCATGTGGTTGTTGATGTGTACTTCTTCCCCTGAATTAGAAACAAAATATGTAAATTTACAGGTGGGAGAGGGGACAGTATAAAAGAAACACTATTTTCTAGCTAGTTTTCATGAATATATTTTCTCTTAAAAGGTAAGAAAGAGTTTCATTTGAATAATGGACATAAGCTACAGAACAGGCAATCATCCCTTGGAAGGGGAATGATTTTAACCCAAGTCTAATTCCATTATGTGTAACCTATGCAGAGTTCACAACACTAAAACCCTCTCCCATCCAATGTAAAAGCTGTTTACAAGGAATATCTACATAAAGAGCTTTCCACATCTAATGGGAAAGAGTGCACTGCATATCAACACACAGCAATTAATGAAGAACAGAGCATGACAGCACGATGCAAGACAGACCGTAAAATGGTGGAACATGAAGGATTCAAAACAGGCCCAATGTTACCCAGAAACTACTACACCTTTAGCATCTGGCTTTTTTGCTCCATCCGCTGCTTTTCATACTGCATCTGACCCACTTTGATTTTCATACTAGAAAGTTTGGCCATTAAAGACTGGTAACAGAGACAGAGGAGTGAGAGAAAACTAAAGATAGAAAAGAGACAAGGCTATAATGGCAAAGAGAAGTTAGACACTTAGAGAAACAGGCTCCTAGAATTACTTAGGTGAATGCTTTCTCTTCAGAAGTGGCTGATTTTTAGCACATTTAGGAGAAAATAAATGCTCAGCTTTGGTCTCACCTATGGCACACACCTTATGTACTGCAACTGGTGTCTCTTGACACACATGTGAAAAATGGGTCTAAACAGGTAATAAATTCATTGTTAACAGCCAGCTGCATGGTAAGTTATCCTTCATAAAAAACAATGCCCAGATCTGAAAACCATGGCATGAAATTTGGAAATAACCCCTGTTGCTAAGTGAGTACCATGAAACCCCTGGGCCTGAGTGTACTCAGGATTTTGCAGGGTGCAGGCAAAGACGAGGGAAAAGAACAAACTTCTAAAGCCTGACTTACACCCATCTCTGCTTCTTGCCCTCAGCCTCACTTACTTTGGTCGTTTTCAGTTTTTTCTCATACTGAAGTCTTTCATTGTCCATTTCTCCCACTCTCAACCGCAATTCATTTATTTCCTGGATCAAATCCTGAGTAGGGGAAAAACAGGACCAGAAACAACAAAGAAATTCAATAAACAAAACAGAACAGCTACCCATTGGTGGGACCATAAAAACACAGTGGCAATAAAAGGCACTCCGTACACAAAAACACATCACTCAAATTCATAGCTTAAGTCAAGCAATTCAGAGCTTCCTAGACATCCAGGGACAGCATTTCTCAGTTTCTGCATTACTGTACTGAATGCAAGAGGACAGAGGACAAAGGAAGACATAAATTGAAGTTGTGTTCCCTGTGCTGAGGGCCAAGAGAGGCCTCCTGCCCCTCTGGCTGCTCAACTGCTTGGATGTCCACCACTGCGAGTAGGCAATGGAAAACTGTGGCAGCTATCCTGCAATATGCAGCAGCCACATCCTCCTCTCCCCAGGCTCGCCAGCCATCACCCGCCTTTTCAAAATATGAAGTGATTACAGTGTAAGTCCATGTTTCTGCCACTCAAATGAGCCCCTCTAACTGAGGACTGAATGAAAGACCTGTCACAAGTTTCTACAAGCACAAAGGCACACGTGTTTAAGCATCAATGACAACACTACATCTGAGCTTTGCAAATTCAGCCTGGTTTGGAAGAAACTCAGAGCCACCACTAACTCACATCTGAGCTCTTCAGGAGAATGGCTCGACCTCCTGGCCATCCTCCTGGCGAGACGTACCAGGTTTGGACGTCAGCCCTGAGTGCCATCAGGTCTACAGCTCCCCTCCTGCAGTGGTCAAACGACCCCTGAGTTTGACTGTCCCACCAAGGTGCAAGGTGCTCTTTCTCCAAACCTCCCCATCCTCTAGATGGGGAAATGGGATCTTAAGTGGCTGGCTGCAGACCTGCAGGAAGCCTGGGGGACAGCCAGGAGAGAGTGTCCCTCCATATAAGAAATAACAAACCACAGCTTTTTAGGAAAATGATCTTCCTGCTCAGCAGGGGAACACGTTACCAGAGAGCTGTGGCTTTCACACAGCAAAAAGATGTCTAGCAAGCTTCTGCTTCACATAGATCTCACTGACCTTTAGTTTATGTATGGACACCAGCTCAGTGTTACACTTGTGTGAAAAAAAGAAATAAAAAAAGAAAAACAGTTTCTCACAGCTACTGTAATGCTGAATCACCAGGAAACTCTTCAAAAGAGGAGATAAGCTCTTTGTGCACCCTACAAAATGTAAGAGGACTTGAACTGCAGCATAACGGCTTTTAAACTACCAAGAAGGTAGTATGGTACTTAGGTTTGCTTGTCTTCCTATGGTAAGGCAAATCCTATCCATGTCAAGCAACGCTGTACATCGACCTAACGACTGTAAGCACACTTTTTCAGAGCTGTGTAATTAATAGAGATTTATAATTTATAAATTAACAAACCAGCAGCTGGCATTTAGAGGGTATTCATGGGTCCCTAGTAACACCTGCCTTCCAGCCCCACGCCACATTTTCTGAGTTTACAAGCCTCTGGTTGTTATTTTGTGCTCAATGAATCTGATGGCAACAGAGCAGCATCTGCATTTCTTTAGCAAGATCCAAGCTCAATTACCAGAACAACAAGGAAAATAAAAATATAGAACATTTTGATACTATTAGTAATTACTGCTACCAATGTATGACTGATTTGGGTACACCTGCAATTCCTCACTGATTCTTCAATGTGACCTTTACAAAGCACATCACTTTTGTAAGTATAAATGTACATGGATGTATGTCTGCATGACTACATTAATTGAGCTGTTTCTTATCAACAGCAAGAGTTCAAGATCTCTAACAAATCTATGTTCCCAGGTCTGATGGTCAGCTTTGACGCTATGACAATTGATTTGTCTGGGGCTTTTCTCTCCTGCAGCCATCATTTTTGCTTTGGCATGATCCAACATCAAAATATGCTGTGTAGCAGTAACTGCTGACGTTGTTGCCTATCTATTTATCACTTGAACTGTGTGACTTTTAAAATACTGAAGGAGAAGAGGGAAACCAGTTATCCATATTCAAAAGGCCCCTGTGAGGCAAAATGAGTAACAAACCAAAACTCTTCTCCTTTTATGAAAAAAAGTTAGCACAACCCATATTGATTAACAGCGGTGTCCAGATGCACTCACAATGTCACCGAAAACAGAGCAATCTTGCAACCAGAATCCAAGAGTGTAAGATCTTGGATCAGAAACTAAATTCTTCTGCTTAAACTGCTATGGGCCTCATGGGTAATCGGATCCTTTACCACTGGTAACTGGTCACCAAAAATACTGTACAATTTCTCAAGGGTTAAATAAAACTAAAGACAAGTCCTAACAGCGTGCTTTGCTCTAAAAATATTTTCAGTAACTCTCTTACAAGTGCAACATTAACTCATGTCTGAAGTTATCTACAACACAGTAACTGTAAATGACATTCATTCTCATCTTTTTGAGGCAGACGAGTACATCAAAGATTCGTGAGGATCCATGTACAGATCCTTATTAGTACAAAAGAGATGGTCAAGCCTTGCATAAATGAGCAGAGGAAAAAGAAAAGGCCCAAACAGGGCTGTCTCCCCTGCTGTTGAATTACTATTTAACTCTGGGCAAGCTACTGGAGGTAGAGATTGTCAAATGCACTGAGGTTCCCTAAGAAATCCTAATCCTCCCAGTGTATTTCACTTTCCTCCTTGCTGCCCTGAAACACTTAACCTTTTTCTTCCACTATTCTCTGTTCAACTGATTTTGACTGCAAACCTTTCCCAGCAAGGACTGTGCCTTGCCCCCTCCTGCAGCAGCCCCAGCAAGGAGATCACAGCATTGTTTGAAATCTGAAGGTGCCAACCATTATAACCGCTTATGACCCAAAGAGGTTTTGGGACCAATGTGATGCTTGAGGTGTGTATGTCCCCGTAGCACTCAGGGTGTTATACAGGTTCATCAGGATCTGAGACCAGACCAAAAACCCACTGAGTTCCCTGGCTGACTTGGATGAATCAGCAGTAAAACAGTCACCCACATGGTAGCCAGTGTATGGCACCTGCTTTGCTTGCATTTAATACCTCCTCTTCGGGCACCTGTAAACGGGTTAAAATACCAGCCCTGGGCGTAACGCACGTTCCCGTCTTAAAAACCTGCAAAACAGGAGAGAGCCACGGAATGGTCCTCTTCTGATCCAGAGTCAGGTCCCCCCATGCAAACACCCAAGAGCTGTTCCTTGCATGGATCCGCGAATGCTGCTGATGGGGTGGGACACACAGACGCCTATTTCCCAAAGCCTTTTACTTCCCTGCTCATGTTACTCATGCTCTTCATAGCAGGGCCAGGGAGGCACAAAAAAAGCAATGATAACTTTAAGCTTCAGGGGTCAGAGGCTTCCTTACTGGCACTGGAAACACAAACTACATTCGTCATTTTGCTCCACTCAGAAATTCAGCTGCACAAAGGAGACTGGTGGTGTTTAAATTATGAAGAACTCCCCGTGAGTGAGCCAGTTTACCCTCTGGCTGCTGCTTCAAAGACCATGTCTGGTCATGGACTCCTCCCTAAATAAACTCCCTTGTACGATATTTTCTTACATAAACTAGCCCAACTCAGACCACCCATGCTCCTTAAGGAAAATAATACTGGTGTCTGCTGAGAAAGTGGAAAGACTGGAATGACTTAAAGAACAGAACAATTATGAATCTCTATTAAGTATACAATTCGCTTTGAAAAAGCTGTGTATTTGAGAACATTTAGACAGTAAAGTCCTAGAGCACAAAGCAAAAAAAGCTTACCTATCTAGTGAAGCATCTGTTTAGACAAAGAATGGTGAACATGAGAAACCTACGAAGCTGGAATGGGAAGTTGCAATGATAGACATAAGTAAAAACTCAATATTATGAAGGATTTAATCTAAATGGTAATTCTGTAGGAGACAGTAGCTCACAAAAGTTGTTGTAAGATGTCAGTGGTTTTTTTTTCTTTTCCCTAAATAAAACCAGAAGCAATATTCATAGTTTTTCTTTCCCAGTTTGGGTATGAAATTTTTTCCATTTTGAACACTGCATGTAAATGCCATAATGTGTTTTACAGTAGAATATTTTAAATAATGCTGAATATTTTAAATAATGCTGAAACAATTGATCATCTACTACTTTAAACAGGAATATAATTAGATCAACACTGAACAAAATATCGTGTACTTCTGAGTAAGTACTGCCTCGTAAATACCTATTAGAGATTTTGCATGGCTGAGACCCTTACAACTAATTAGCCATTCAGTTTTCCACTGAACAAAATGGAAATTAAGACATATTATCCCTTTCAGTGTCTAAGCCTAAGCCTTTTTACAGCTATGAAGTGTTGAAAAAAAGAAGAAACAACATAATAATTTCTATCACACTAAACCACATCATTCTGGTTTTCAAAGGGAGCGAGGAACATTTAGTAATAGTTCATTAGTTCTGGCATAAATATCCAGGATATAAATCTATATAGCCCCTAATTATAGTAATAACCTTTTAAACATAACTGAGGTTATCTTATTTTTATCAAAGACATTAAGCGTATTTCAAGGTATTTCACAGAAAAAGGTCTTCATAGCTGCCATGCAGCTAAGCCTCTTGCAGAGAGCCTACGGAGTTGCAGTGCATGTTGTGGTCCCCACACTGTAACCACTTTTCTGGCAACAGAGGTAGCTCCATATCCACCTTCTTGGTATGCTGAGTTGTGCTACTAAGAGACACTGCAGTTCAGGGGAGAAACGAAGGAAGGGGGAGTAGAGGAAAGCTCAACAATGAATCATATTCAGTAAAAATAAGCATAGAAATAGAGGAAGCAAATCACTCAAAGCCCAAACACTTTCGTTACCTGTTTTGGAAAGCACAAGAAACCACAGGGTGTCTACAAGTGGAGATGCAGTGGAATCCAGTTCTGAAAGCACCTGGACCAAACCTCGCCTCCCCAAAGCCATTTACTGCTGATGTCAACTCATTCCCCTACTACCATTTGGGCTGCTTATGATAGGAGTCATTATACGGGTGAAGAGAGTTATTTGTTGTATGCTGTAATTCATGGAAGAGCCGAGCACTGTGTGGGCAGAGACACCTCATGGGAGCTATGAAAGCAGCCAGCTCTTAAACACACCTCCTATGGATGCAGAAGACCTTCAGCAATTCCCTCCACCTTTCCCCCTGCCAATTTCTCCAGCATTGCCACACACAGTACTCACCTGGTCTGCAAAATCAGCTGCTTTTAAGGCAATGCTGTGATGCTTCACATAACACCTGGTATCAAACTGTTACCTTACAGGAGGCAACATGAATCCAACCCACAGCTTGGCAACACCCAGATGTGCTACACTGCAGGAACGGATGCTGCCATTGCTACGTAAACGATCACCACCTTTCAAATTTGAACATGATTCAAGTCATTAGTTTTCAACCTGTGGACTTCTTTGGGTCTGCAGATTACTTCAGACAGGTCCAAAGAAAGTAATTCAAAAGCAAGCCTAACTTTTGCTCTTATGCTTGCAATACAAGTGAGGAATGACACTTCACTGGAAAATATATAGGAAACTGGAAGGGAGTTGGTAAACCACTGATTGAAGTGGAAAGGGCAATTTTTTTCTCCTGTGATGACATTGTGGCTTCTTTCCTTCTAGAAATGAATGACATCTGGAACATCCACAATACAAACATCTGACATTTCAGCTCATTTATGAACCCAGAATTGGAAATCTTCTTCTGCTTCCTATGCAGACTCCAAGGTACTTCTGCTACAGGGTATGTCACCCTGGCAGCAAAACTCAGCCTGATTCTTGGAGTTTCCTGGAAAAACTGGGTTTGCCCACCTGCTTTGAGGCTTTCTGGCATCAAACATGAGCAAGGTTCAGCTACACAGATCTGCGGCACACCAAGGGCAATGCCTCAGGAGAGCGCTGCCAGGGATGGCAGCTCTGCCTGGCACGGTACACTGCTGGGCTTGAAGCCAGGCTGAGACGAGTAATTGCTGGCCTCTCAGTCCTGGGATTCTGTAAGGCTGGGGTTTGAAGTGAGGCTTCAAATTGCCCTCACACAGAGTCACCGCATTCTGTCTGTTACCAAACCCAAAAGTTATGTCTTTTAGTGTGCTCTGTCTTCGCATGTGCATGCTTTTTGTACCTGCAATGGGCTTAAGTGTTTGCCTCAGACACGCCTTACTAGGAAGATGACAGTTTCAAGTTGGGACAGGAGAGTGCAGAATGTTCATGATTTTATTTAAATCCCTCCTAAATGCCATCCCTCCAGAGATCTGATGGCAAGAATCAAAAATTTGTTTTGGAAATCTTTCTTTGTAAAACCAGAGTTTACCATAGAGGACGCTTTTTTATTTTAAGACATACATGTTTTAACCTTAAAGGTGAGTTCCCCTGTTGCCTGGCAAAAAAAAAAAAAAAAAAATCCCAGGAAATTTTCAGGTAACGTGAAGCCACACACAGCTTTCACAATTTATTCAGTTGGGTTTTACTCACCTCGGTGTCTCTGAATCTGTCCTCATAGTCCAATCTATCCTTCTCTACAGATGTAAGCTTTAACTTCAGAGTGGAAATCTCTGCCATAAGATCCAGCTTCTGAGTTTCAAGGGATGTTCTGCTTAAAAGCTCCTGATTCAACATGAAGAGGAAGAGAACAGAATTATGCAGGCAAGAGGAAGAAATCAGTAATTTATTTCTACAGCTAAAGGCCTCTTTCATGGGGAAAAGCATCACCCTCCTCCTTGCACTATCTGGAGCCCTGGGACACAGCTATTACCCATCTGACAGACTCCAGGCACCCAGGATGCATCTGAGATCACAGGGGCATTATCATGGGTTGGCTGCCAGGACAAGAAAAAAGCTTCTCTGTCATCACAGTTGCTCTGGGCAGCAAGGAGCTTTGAGGAGAATCCACCCACCCTGCCAGAGGCTTTAATCCAAGTCTCTTTGAAGTTCAGTGAGGAAAGGCTCAAAGAAGAGCAGAACTGGATTCCTACAGTGTAAAGCAGCACTGACTTTGCTAAGTACAAAAACTTTAAAGCAAATATGGCAGAAAATTATCACTTAGTTAAGAGGCATCAAGGGGTGCAACACCTTGACGTGCACTGCTCTCACCAAAGCAAAATGCAGTTTAAGACAGAATGAAGACAGACAGCAAGACGGACGTGGGGCTGTGAAATACCTGCTGCAGCATCTCTTCCGTGGCATTCAGCTTCTCCCTGTGCTCCTCTAGACAGAACTCCAGATCCCGAATCTTTTCTCCTTGGGCCTCCACCTGGTCTGTAAGCACACTTACCTGCACAGTGGAGAAAAAGTGATGCACGTTTAGTACCTTGCACCCACGCCATATGTGTCACCTGAAGAACTGTATGTGAATAACAGTGCTGGATGGGCCAAAGATTAAATGGGACCATGGCGGGAGGAGGAGTTGCAGCAGAGCTCTGCAGTGGACACAACATGTGGCAAAGGCGACAGGAGAGGAGGGAAAGCTCTCCCCTCACGCTTACTGGAATTTCAGCCAAAGTTCTGGTGGATGCATTGCAATTCTGCATCTCCCCTTCTGACTTGTCCCGGAAATTTTCATAAGGGGTGGCTCCTGCATTTTACAGCCAACAATTATGCCTTTATTGTGACAATACATTAACTAAAACCCACTAGCTCCTACCTTAACAACCAAATAGCTAAACATCACTGCATATCATTTATTCTCCTTTCCAAATGATTGCACACAGTGTACCATAGCACATAGCTTCTCCTTTTCAGAACAATAAAAGCAAAGGAGGTTAAAACACAGGGACTGAGCCTAGGCAAGACCAAGACATCACCTTTTGAGACTGCAGATCGATTCCCATTTTGCCTTTTCTGAATGAAAACCTTTTGTTTTAAACAGGTCTTTCGAGGAAATCTGCAGTACTTCTGGGAACGAGGGCAAGCTGCCTAGAGCAGCACTTGGCATTGTCACATCCCCAGGACATGTCCGCATCAGGGGATGGCAGGACACCTGCGCCGACCAAGGGGTGCCAGGTAGTCCCAATTCCGACGGCGAGAGTAAGCCAGCTTGCAAGAGCACCCGGGGCTGACCCAGTCCAGCCCAGGAGCAGGTGAGCAGGACCTCTGAGGAGCTGCTTGTCTCCTCTCACCCACTGGCCAGTCCCACAGCTTTTGTCACCTTTCAGGAGGACAGGACATCTGTCACCTGATGCAGACAGCATGTGAACGGTCATGGAAAATGGTGATCTTAAGGATACACATGAATGTAAGAAGGTGGTTGCTCTGCAGACCTGCTCAGATAACAAGATTCAAAAAGATATCAGATACACAGAAAGAAAGGCCTTTAAGATTTTTCCTGCAATCTAAATTCACACCTATCCTTAATCTGGGTTAACTCTCAGGTATCAGCAAGCCTTCTGAACACTGTTCAGGACGACACAACTGCAAATAAATCCTCAGAGGTTTTATCACATACTATCAAAAAGTCTTATGAATGCAAGAGCAAAAAAAATTAATCTAGGTGACTCTCACTTGCAGAACAAGAGATTCCTTATCATTTTCCAGACGAGCCAGCCTTTCTTGATAGACATCTCCATTCCCAGATATGTGTCCATTCGTCTGAAAAAGACAGCAAATACTGCATAGTCAGCAACTGTACCGTAAGTGTAATTCAACTTTACCAACACGCTTCAGGATTATTTTTAGTCTGCACAGTTCAAGAACAGGTTGAAAGTATTCTCCAGCCCCCAAAGGGTTACAAATCAAATAAACTGTCAACAAAGGATACAGTACCACCATTCAGGACAAGAATTGTTCAGGGGCTTAAAGATGAGAAAGGAAGAACCTTCTGGTGACCCAATTCTGCAAAATTCACTTACTGTGTATTCAGCGTTTTGTTAACAAAATTTGTGTTCAGTGATGTACTATGCTAAGCCATACTTGCAAAGAGACAAATACCCTGAGACATTCAGCAAGTGAAAAAAATCAACATACAATCTACAAAATGTGCATTATGCTTCTTGCAAGTCAAACAATCTTTTCTAAAACACACAGTAAGAGACATCCTTTTACATCAGGCACATTTTACTGGGTATGGGTGAATGTCTGCACTCTAAACGCATCTCTTTGTAAAGCTGCCTGAGGCTAAAGAGAAACAAGAATACATGTTAATGCTATCAGAGGGTTCAGAGGAATCAGCAACTTTCTTTCTTCATAATAACTTCAATGCTCTTGAGCAGCGAGAAGGATTTTACTCTATCCATATTCAAAGCTGTCTCAAAGCACTTTGTGATGGATGCCACAATCAGATCTCAGCTCAGAAAAGAAATTCTTGTTCCCGTCACTGCATAAATTGTTTAGAGGAGTCTGAGAAGCTGCTCTGAAATCCAGCGCACTCAGCAGAGACTCCCACCAACATTGAGAAGCCTTGATTTCCTTCTGAATATGTGATGAAAAGAAGCCGGGCAACTGATCCTCATGCCCCGGTGAGTCTGCTGCACAGCCCTGCCTTGAGAGGCCACCACCACTTAGGAGCTGCAAGCCTCGGGCTCCTGCTTTGAATCTCCCTTTCAAGCAGCTCATCTCCCGTGATTTCAGAGGATGCCTCAGGAAACCTGCTGGCTAGAACTCCTTTTCTAAGTTACATGTCTGACCTTGGGTGGTGGGAGAAACTGCCTCACTTGAAACTGAAAGAATAAAACTCCCACCAGCACCACTTAAAGATTAGACACAAAGCAAACAGGAGGGGGTACAAAGTATTTGACCTCACCTTAGTGCTCTCAAGAAATCAGGCTGTGTCCCGGCAGCTTTTATATCAGTGTGCAGTAGCAAATGTGTCTCCCAAGCATACATGGGCAACTTTTACAAGGTCACCATAGTATCTCCCCTGAAATCACTAGAGCTACAGCAGACTAAGAAAGGATGCTCTCTAGTAATTTGTACCAATACCTCGTATCGTAAAGGTACCCTGTATCTGAATTACTTAGCAGTAAATTACTAGGCCTTCTGACCATCCAGCCACTAAGCACCAAGGCAGAAGTACTCTAAACCTCTGAGTTTGCCCTGTTTTTCCCCTGACCTCTATCAGAATTTGGCTCATGCCATAGGATTTCCATTCAATATCAGCGAGATCTTCAGTTTTGTAACACTTTAATTTAGGTGAAAGAAGTCAAACAGATTCCAAAATAAACTTGTTAGCTGCTCAACTAACAGGTTACGCTTTAATTTGTAACTTGACTTGTACGTGAAATACAAAATTGAGGTTTTTGCATACTTTTGCTATTCTGTAGCTCCCTTCTCATTTAAAGTCCTCCAGTACATCTCAGTCACTTACTCAGCCTCCATAAGAACAGCATCTGTATTTTGTAATATACAACACATTTATCAATCCAGTGTGCGTGTCTGATGTAGGAAAGTGATATTCACCCCTCATTACAAGCAGGCAGCCGAGGTGCAAAGACACCCCTCCATCTTGCTGGGGCTAACATGAAAGTCCTTGTCAAAGCAGACTCAACTCCCTGCCTCCCAACCACCACCACATCAGTGCCCTAACCACTGAACCTCCTGGTACCTCTCCTCAGAGTAACCAGACACAAATTAACTAAAACCAAAGACTGCGTGAAGAAAATACAGGGAGGTAAGTATTGGTTTCACACTACAATGAAAATGTCTTTATGATGCTGTGAAAACCAACGAGGTGTTAAAGTAGAATGTTAGTCATTGTGCTTAGCATCTTGCCAAGACACCTTTGTTGTTAAACTTCGTTCACGCTTCTGAAAAAAATCCTGTTTTGCTCAGCACGTCATACTTGGCTTTAAAATAGGACCATTTAGAGAGTAAGAGTTCAGCCTGCAGCTGCACATTGCTGTAAGAAAGAGGGAGGAGGTGTCGGGAACCCCAAACAGGACTGGAGTAAAGGCTGCTCTCCCACAAAACCAAATACAAAGATGTCTTTGCTGGCTGTCGCCAGAAATATTTTGTAAAATCTGCATAAAAACAAACCTTCTGTAGTCCACTGAAAACAGAAAACTTTGTGTACAACCCAACAGCAGTTTGCTTTTTGCCTGAAACATTGTTAAGTTCTGCATAATACCTGGGACTAACTCTTCATTTTAGGTATGAAAAGGCAAGGAAGTCACTGACTTTGGTTTCAGCAGGCAAAAAGATGAGAGTTGGAGAAAGGACAACACAGAAAGGCCATGGCAGCTATTTCACAGAGCAGCAGCCCCAGCATCTCCTATAGTGGTGCAGAGATCAGGGACCCACAGGCAACGGCCACATGATGCCTTCCCGCATCTCTCCTCTGCGCTGTTTCGCTGTTTTCAAAGGTAAAAAGTTGATAACTGGCACAATTTTCTTCCCAGAGAGATGAGGAAGGAAGAGAGGAGATGAAACACATAAAAAGAACAGGGCAATGATGGCCAGTGAGCAGGACTGAAGAGAAATGGAAAGGGAAGATGCCCAAACACTGGATACGGGAAAGTAGTGCATCAGGAGATGGGGTGGAAGGAGCCCCAACGGGGAGGAATGGGCTGCAGGGAGGTCTGAAAGATGCCAGGAGACCTGGTGTGTGCAAAACCTGGGTGAGCAACATTTGATGTGTCCTTCAAGAGGAGTTTCTCTCCACCTGGGAACCCGCAGCCTCCCCTCGGACTGAGTGTAGCAACTACTCACCCTGCAGAGCAATGGCTCCACTTTGAAAAGAAAAAAAAAAAAGAAGAAAAAAAGAAAACTAAATATTTGATTCAACAGCAACTACAAGCATATTTGGGGCACTTGGTAGTTCTGGATCAATTTTGTATCATCAAAGTCAATACAGGATTAACATAGTGTACTAGCTGTGTAAGACAAGTTTAGCCATTTTCCAAAGAAGGCTCTTTTTCATCAGCAACTTAAAATCCATCTTCAATTAAGCAGTTAGACTTTGCACATGTTTTCAATTTAGGGATTAACTGCAAAACATTGTATGGGAAGAGAATGCAGATTTACCAATACCGATCTTAATCCTAAAAACAAAAGAACAGTTGTCACAATGCCACTGAGGCTTCACAGAAGTTTGAGGTTAAGCATTTACTTAAAATGCCTTATAAGATCAGACCCAGTGCACTTAAAAACTCTGCAAGATCAATCCATGACTAATCTGGTAAACACGTGTGCAAGCTTTGTCTGCAATCATGTTAGTGTAAAAATCCACACTACTCTGGAAGGAATTATTCCTGTAATAAGTAGATGCATCACCAAACTTTCACAGCTTGCCTGCCCTCAGTCGTTAATCCCTGTTCCCTGGAAGCGAGTTAGCATTCCAAACCACAAGGAAGTTTCTAATAGCTGCTGTTTTCAACCTCTCAATAATAAAAAAAGAAAAAAAAAAATCCATTTCCTCTCAATTGCTGAATTCTCCTTTCAAAAATAAAACTCATTTTTAGCCTACTGCAGCTGATACCCTCATTTCCCTTCATTTTCTCTTCAGCTTTTGAGACAAAATAAGCAGCACAAATCACACTGTTCTTGCTGTAGATGCAATTTGATTTGTATAGAAGGAGCTGCCACTCCACAGCATTATTTTCTTGTACGGCAGATTGCACTGACTGTTTTGACCACCACAGTCCAGTCAACAGTTGAGCAAGTGAGCTGTCCCTGACATCTCTCTCCTGACCATCTGGAGTTAAATTAGAGCTCATCAACATGCTTATGTTGTTCAGATCATTATAACACACATTACCTACGCTTAGTTAAGCACAGCTACGCTGTTCTGCTTGTTCACTCAGTTTTAGAGAGTCCCTTGCAAGGGGGCTCCTCCAGCCTCAGCTACCTCAACATCACTTGGTGTGCCACGGGCAGAGCCTCCAGGTTTTCCAAGCAAAGTATTCGCCACCCTTTCCTCTGCAATACAGAGCTGTGACAGCTTTACCCTCTCTAAGTATTGATTCCGTCCCAAATTCATACCGGTCAAGTCTGTCTGAATGCAACCTGTACCAGTGTTTAACCAGTTTGTGTGGGAGCCCACCACTGCCCTCCAAAACTGGCATCTCCTGCATTTCACACCTCCCTACTCACTGCTGTGAATATTTGCAGCCTGCTCCACATGGTCTGGCAGCAGGCAGGCAGACCTGCTGCTAAGCTTTTCCTAAAGTTTATGGATTAGTTCCTCCTCACAGAATGAGCAGGGGAAAAAACCCCACAAACCCACTCAAAACCCACCACCGCATTGTATTTTAAAATCACTACAATAAAAGTGAATTCTGAAAGAAAACCAGCTTAAGACAGACCTTCACTCTGAGGAGTTTACCTGAAACATTTTCTAAATATAAGTAACACGGCTGTTGAATAAGGAAGATGCAACCGTTTCAAAATATTCAATTTCTCCAACAGCAGCTCAGTTGATATCTGATACAAGAGAAAGACAAAACGCTTATTCCCTACCAGCATCGCCCAGCTATGGCTTGTCACTCAGGGAGATGCAAGAGCCAGAACAAACACCGATAGCCTTACCTTATTTAGCCAGATGCAGTGTCCGTGAATGTCCCAGCTATACTCCATGCTGGTCACGACTACCTTCATGCACTGGAGGACGCGAGCGACTGTGGCAGGCAGCCGAGGCTGAGCGCTGCAGCCCCAGCACCGCGGGCGCCCGCCGTGCCAAGCGGTGCCGTCGGGGCTCCTCCGAACCCGGACGGAGAGGTTCAGCGACGGCAGGTTTCCTTGCCTAACCCAGGACGGAGGCGAACGCGGCAGCGGAGCGGGAGATGTGGGAAGCGGAGCCGTGAAGCAGCAGCGCTCCTCAGGCAGAGCGAGCAGCTCCTCTGGGGAATTAACACATCAAAGCCCGGGAGTTCTTCCAACTTGAGCCTGCCACCGGGATCCCGACGCACAAAGGCCAGGCAGCAAGGCAGATGAGGATGCAGGCAGGGGAGCGCGGAGCTGTGTAAACCTGACCGGGAGCAAGGACAGCCCCACGCCGGCGGCAGCTGGCCATCTCCGCTGTCGCTCCTCACCGAACAACGCAACCCCCTCCTTGCACCCTCCCGGCTCTGCGGGAATCATCCAACGCAAAAACACGTGAGAAAAGAGCGATTCCAATCCCTTCACCTGACAAGGTAAACGGGAGGGAATTTTCTTTTCTTGATGGGCGATTAATCGTAAAAGCTGGAAGAACACGTGTAATTCACTTGTAGGCACCAAGAAAGAGAGGAAGGAAAAAGTTGACTCAACTGTCCCAGGTCTCACGAGCGGCTTGTCTGAAGTTTATGTCGTACTTAAAAACGATGTAAAATGCAACGGTTACAACCAACCTCTGTCCTCACGTTTAAGTTCCAGTTTACCCAGTAACAGCAGCAGCATAACAAATCCTTAGTATTTTTGACCACAGAGCCTAGCTCTGGGAGTCCTGTGATTATCTCAAAACCCACAGCTTTTAATAGTAAAAAAGAAACATTTACAACTACCGTTGATACGTAAAAATCTCAAAAACATGAATACTGAATAACCGAGAACAAAAGAGCAGAGCAGAAGCTGAGTTTTTTAAGCCAGACTGATGCATTTTGGATTAGGAATGGTGACTTTCAACAGCTCTGCCATCAGGGCTGCCCTACGCTCCAGCATAGGACCGCAGGGGTTGTTCTTACTGCCGATGAACTCATCCACAATGCATGAAGATGCCAAGATGTGCTATAAATGAGCCCGTATTATCTTCCAGTGTCAAAAACACACCAGTCTGGATGATCACCTTTAGTAAGAAGCAGGGTCCTGTGTTTCAAGAACTTTGAGAGGTAGATCTCTCTCTCATGGATAAAAAGTATTGCCAGGAGGCAGTTTATGATGACAGGCTGAAACGGTATCACAAGGCACCTTTCATATTGCAACTTGAGGAGGGATCTCAAACGGGTGTTCGGTGGTAAACGCCTCTGTGCCACACATTACCATAGGACCTCTCCATAGCTAAACTCAACATAAGCACAAGCAGAGCCAAATGAACGCACAGTACGCCCACACTAAGACAATCAAACAACAAACCTTGGTTTGAAGACAAGATTTTTCCATGAATAGGAAATATGAGATGATTTCTGGCTAACCAAACCGCTTCCTCCACTTGGGAATTACCCTGTTGTCCAAATAGGCCAACATATCTCTGTAAGATTACAAGCTATGTTTATCCAGCCAGGAAAATTTCTCTCTGAAATCTAATATCCCCTTTTATTAACTCTCATTATTCCCAGCCACTCTCTGGAAGAACCAACTTGTTGAAGAAGTGTCAAAGTCTGAGGCTGGAACGTGAGATCACAGATCTGCTATTCACAGCAGCAACACTCTGGATTGCACAAGCCACTATGGGTATCACAGCTCAAATTAACTATCATCTTCAAATGAGCCAAAAATGTTCTTCAAGAAACCTCTGGAGACCATAAAGTTTGTTTTGCTTTAATGATCTTACAGCCAACTTCAGAAATTCACTTCTGGAGTGAAAAAAAAAAAATTATTTTTTATATATATATATATATATATATATATATTTTTTTTTTTTTTCTCAAATTCAGAAAGTCACTTCCAAAGCTAAAACCACAGTTGCACTTGCTGTGGACTTTAAAGTATTATCCTGGCTCTTTCATTCCAGAAGCACATCCTTTAAAGAGGAGAAGGCACACAACAGGACCCACATATACAAGTTCAGATCAGGAGCTCGGGGAAGCTGGCTCTGAGGTGTGGGAAGGGACTGTCCACCCACTTCTACCCTTCACCCTCCTTTTTAACAAGACACAGTTGGTTTCTTCTTTCTGGGAAGGTTGTTGCATAAGATGAATTTTTAAAAAAACACCAAAAAAACACTGTCAAGAAAAATAATAACCTGAAAGAAAACTGTCTCGTTTGTTTCAACTGAAGAAAAACTGGAGCAACACTCATGACTGGGAGCAAGGTTTCTGAGAATTATTCTTCAAGAGAAGGATCTATCAACTTCCAGCTAGACACAACAGGGCTGCCTTGGTCTTGCAAAAGGCCAAGTTTCATTTAAAATGGTCTTGTTACTGGTGACGATGTTACAGATTACTCACGCGCTGTCTATATTCAAGCCACAAGCTCCGTTTCACAGAGTACAGCACATGTTTTATTAAAGTATACGTCAGAATACATTAAACATTTCTGTTGATCCGGAGAAATCTGAAAAAACTCCAAAACTTTGGAAGAGTTATGATCTGGCTATAGATTTCAGGTCTGGTCCCCAGTGAAAGCACACACTCCCAACACGTCTGAGCTTAGAAAAGGCCTCAGTCCCTCTCCAGATTTTGAACAAATGGCCTAGTTTGTAATTTTAACCACGACATTCACCTGCCCTCCATTTGCGCATGGAGACATGGGGAGGGTTTCAGCAACACAGAGAGCTGTAGATGGACAACTAGAAATTATGTGTTATAGTTAAATTGGCTTATTTGTGCAGCAGAAAGCTGCCCATACAACTTCTCTGAACTCCCCGTGGGGACCATCCCATGGATTCTCTTGGAAGAGCTCTGCCAGATGTCCGGGCACTGTACGCGCACCCTGGTGTCACGTGGCCATCTGACATCCACTGGTTAAAAAAAATCAGCATGAGGCATTTTAACTCGTTGGCCCTTTTTGAGTCCTTGCATAGACTTGTCTAACACACCGAGAGGAGCAGAAAGGAAGTGGTCACTAAGAAGAGCGGTACAGGGACCCGGGGCAGCTAATTCTGGCATGGCAAAACTGGATGCTCTGCCTCATTTTACAGAAGCGAGCAACTTTGGGAGACCGCTGTCAGACCCTTTTCCCAACTAGGGCATCAGCAGTTTCCCTGCAGGGGCCAGGAAAGGATTTTTCTCTTGTGACACACTGTTTGGCAGCAGTGAACACTATTTTTGTTTTCCTCTGAGACACAAGAGACTTGCTTACAGCTTCAGATGGGATGTCACACACCAGTTCCACCAGCTTGGAATAGCCCGGTGGATGCAATTACTTCATGCGTGGCAGATTAAACCAATTTCAAACCAAGGAGGTGTCTTCCCTTCCTTGGTAAGGTTGGGCATAGTTGCAGAAAGCCTTCCTGCAAATCATCTGGGGAATTCACGTAACACCTCCCTGCTCAGACAGGGACCAGCGACACTGGTGACACCTGCAAATCCCCTGCTTTGCAGCACAGTACAAAGTGTAACGTTCAGTCTTTCCTACTAGAGGCTTTAAGAATACCAGAGAGTACAGGGGAATAATTTGAGGCAGACTGAGGAGAAGCATAGATGGAATAGCCATTTTCTGCAATCTTTTGTACACACAACCCCTGCACGTCTTTTCCAGTGCTCAGGAGGCACTAAGCTGAATGGCACAGCACAGCTCTTCCTTTCCTGGATTCAGCCCACGGCTCCAATGAAAACCATTACTGTCTCATTGCCATGCAGTGATCCGTATCACACCGGTCTGAAGGACCTCGTTCCAGATCCTAACAGCCAGACATCCCTAAATCACACATTTGCCATCACAAGGGGCAATGACTGGCCTTCACTTCATTAATCTCAACAGGCACTGCAGCCTCCAGCCACGCTGCTGGGCCCCTTTACTCCAGAATAACGTGCTGTGGATCAGCATCACTAAGCGTGGACTACTGATGTCTGTGCACTCCATGGGGAGCAGTTAATTTCCCAAGGCTGTTTATTTGGCATATGATCATTTTTTTATTTCTAAAGGCCATACCTGCATGAAACCTGTTATGTCCCTTGATTTCTGCTCCACACAGAGCAGAGACTAGTTACAGCGATGTTCACTGCTGTACATTACGCAGGAAGGAAACGCTGATGTTAGCGAGAACTCTGCATGTTTTAAAGATCCTACTCGAATGTCACTCCCGTCTCCTCCTCCCGATCTCAGCGTTGGCTGCCATGTTTTGACAGCGGGGGCGAGATCCAAATCCCACTGGAGGCAGTGGGAAAGCTCCCACGTGCTTCATTAAGTTTCAGGCATTTTCAAATGAGTAGTTCAAAGCAAAGGGGAAAAAAAAAAGCTCCCCCCTTAAACCTTTCTGCAAGAGCTACAGAAGCGAGCCCAGGTCCCTGTCTCTTCCCACCGCGCCATGCACAGGTCCCGTGCCACTGGACGGCACGTCGGGTCACCCAGCGCCAGCCCCAGCCACCAGTCTGGCAGGCACAGTCCTGCACCTGCCACTCCGGGCTGCAACTCAGCGCTCAAATAAATCCATTTATCAAGATAAAAGCGCTTTTTGCAAGATCAGAGGTGGCTCCAGGGTGACCAAACCCTTTCTGAGGCGGTGTGATGCCCGTCCTGGGAAGGGACCAGGCGACGGTGGCTGCCCATCCCAACAGCAGCAATGCACAGGGTGCAACACAGAGCCACCACGGTGGCCTGTCCTGCATCAGACCCAGACTTCATCAGATCTGGCATCCCCATTTCAGCAGCACGGTGTTACCTTGGCCAATACCAAGTGTATGAGACAACAGGACCTGGACACTGCTGTAAAACCGATTTGGCAAAATATGCAGAAGCGCACACCCACTGCCATTGTTGTAACAGCTAGAGACTGACTTAAAACCTGAAGCATGGCCTCTAGAAATAAGTCTTGACTTCCACTGCTGGAGCTTTCCCAAAACCTGGGCACACCTGGACTACCACAATGCAAACCCTGCCACAGACCACGAGCACAAGGACTCGTCTTTGGCCCTGCTAGGAAGTCACCAGTCACAGGGCACCCGGAGGCAAAACCAGCGGGTCCTTCGGAAATGATGCCATGTAACTCATCTTCTGAAAAGCACAACATTTTATTTCCCAGGGTAGTCTTCAAGTAGCCTCTACTCTAATAATACTTGAATTTTTGGGAAAAGCAAGTCTTGGGGGAAAAAACAGCCTTGTCGGGTATATTTTGGTGTATTTTTAAAGCAAGGTGACAAAACCTGGCAGATTCCCAAACACAGAAAATAAAAATTTGGTTTGGTATCCAGATTAAAGAGATGCTGAGCTTATACCACTCACTTCTGTTATAAACCAGTTAAGGAAGCTCAGCAACAACACTGGTCCTTGTAGAAAATAAGCTGCCAAAAATGCTTTTTAGTGAAAAGTTCATATTGAAAACAACTTCCCCCCCCCCCACATTTAAGCATCTGTTTCCTATAAAAATGTCTTTCCCCAACCCTCTGAGATGAAACTCGTTACCAAAAATATTTGCTCCCTAGATCGAGGCATGGTGGTACATCAAAGAAAGCACAGGCCAACCCATTGCATGAGGTATTTGAGCAACAGCTTTTCCAAGGCCCCACAGCAGCATCTCCAAACCAAAATCTCTTCCCTTTGGTTCTTTGAAACCTACTTTAAAACTTTTAAATGCCTGCATAAAACACAGCCCCACTGCCAGAGCCAGCCTATCTAACATACAAAAAAAGCGCGTGCGTTACGGGTGAAACAAGGCAAGACTGTACCATTTGACTTTGGAGCCATTCGATCAGAGCCTCGGCCGTCGAGTCTGGGACCTGGCAGCGCAGCCCCTCTCTCTCGTCTGCTTCCATCATCTCCAGCAAGCCCCGCAAGTCCTCCACCAGGTGCAGTGCCCGCAGGCCCCCCATGAAGGGGGAGGTGGGGGACTGGCAGTCAAAGATGCCGTTGGAGTACTCCAGCGCCTTCGAACCTGGGGGGAGCAAAATCACGCGGGGTCAGGCACGAGGCAAGCGGGTCAGACACACAGCAAGGTTGAGAAGTGCTAGGCAGCGTTTGCTCCCAGCAGGCATTTGTCTGAACCGAACTCGGCGCTGGTGCTCGATTCTGCCCGCACCACACAACAATTTGGAGAAGGGCAAGCCCTTGCTGGCATGCTACATGGGTGGAAGCTCCAGCAGGAACGAGGAGGGCTGATCCGACGGAGGACGCGTACGCCACAACCGTGCCCACGGGTTCAAGGCGCGGGCTGGGCTCCTGCTCCTCGGGATGTATCAGAGGTGGGAAGTATCGTGGGGGGAACAGGCTCTGCTAATGCTTTAGTCACCCTGTAGGGATTGCGTGACCCAAGTCAGACAGTGATGGTGTCCAGAGGAAACCGTGCTCTGCATTTTTCATGTAGGAGTATGTTATGCTGCTCCAAGGCACTGGAATGTTTTAAAAAGAATAAAGAAAAATATGAAGATAAATAAAAAGACCAAATCACTTCTACACGAGAATAGATTTTAAACCCAACATGACAGGGTAGCACTGACATTTGCATGTTAATAAAGAAAAAAGCTCTTATTTGCATAAACTCACAGTACATATATTTGACCTACATTAAAAGTCGCTATATATTAAGTAAGGAAGGAAACTATGAATTCAGGATTAAGGTTGATTATAGTCAACCTAGCTAATTCCAACTATAATTCCAGCACACTGATTTGTGACCTTAATACTGTAATGCCTCAGCACAATGAGACATGTTCATGACAGAGCATCACTTGTACTGTCAACTTTTGGAAACTACAGTGATATGCCATATATGCACTTCCACGAACTTTCATTCACCTCATCTGGCAAGCCACAAAAATGCAAGTATTCTGCTAATTCCCTTTGAAAAAAATAAACAGAAAAAATCCCCAGCAGCATAGGAGTTGATAACCCTTTGTTACATTACTTTATAGGTCTGTTCAGACACATGGGTAAATGAAGTCTGTGGTGACTTAAACATCTCAACATCACATTTTATTTTTATATTAAACCTCATCCTGCCATAACCAACTTAGGCTCTTGGAAACACAGATACATGATTGGAGCCAAATACCAGTATCTACTTATGGAAATGACTAAAGTCACAGCTTATATGTATTTTTAGAGATCATTATGATCCAACTGAATCCACTTTACATGTGTTCCTGCTATGTGTCCTTAATATCTTTAGGAAAACTGCAGAGAAAAGTCATTGTTCAAACAAAGCACGCACTGTACGATGATTTTTTTCCCTAAGGGAAATTATTTTAAGTGGAACTCTTAAAGACTTTATAACTGTGTTGCTATCCTTGCAGAATATTTTTTCAGTTTGGGTAGCTGTTTGCATAGCTCTGCTGGAATAGGATTAAACTATTAACTTCTTGTTGCTTTGTTCCTCTGTGTTGTGTACTTATATTATTTTCTAACTCACTAGACTCAACTTAAAAGCAGAGGCTGTATACTTTGCGATGCCTCTCCCTGGTCCACTTACAATTTACAAGTACTTATAAAACCCTCAAATGTTCAAGGCAGGTCCAAACCAAATGTTTGGACACAGAGCATTCCAATTTTGAAAAAAGGAAAATTCAATTAATGTTTTAACTCTGTAGAGTTGAGAGAAGTTCAGAGTAGCCAGTATTAGGCAAACTTATTCTTCCTGCCTTGCAGCAGCTCTTTAAACACATTCAGCCTGATTTGAAACATGCCTTGTCCTTGGCTTTCATGGTGCTGTGTGCACCAGCTGAACCGCATCACTCAGCTACTTTGAGCAGCATTTTGATGGAGGCTAGGAGAAAAATTACAAGCCCGTAAAAATTAGCCATGTCTGTGTGTGAAAGTCTGTGCAATCCCTCCACTCCATTTATTTGTAGTCGCTGAGCTGTAATGGAAGACACCAAACACGTTCCCTTCTCAGCCTGAAACTCTGCCCTCCAGGTATGACAAAGGAGGACTGAAACAGCTGAAGGAACAAGCTGCCCCAAGTGTTTACCTGCTATAATGCCATCCATCTGCTCCAGAGCCGCAGCGAGCATGTCACTTGCATCACTCATCATCTTCTCTCTTCTCAGGAACGATCACCAGCTACACCATAAGGAGCAATAAAACACCGGTAGTGTGAGTTGGATCCAGAACCTCAAGTCTGCAATTCAATCTGCAAGAGAGAATTTCATTTCACTGCATGTTCTCTGAGTTCAGACACCACCGTTGCCGGACCAGCTGGTAGACTGGGACCGTTTGCTGACCACAAGACTTGGAGTTGTTCACCACCAGGCATGAGCTGGCATCAAAGAATCAAAGCACCAACCTGATGATCCAGTTCCTACCGTCGGTCAGTCCGTGGCCTGCTCTGCCCGCAGGTCCGTGCCACTGAAGGGGCATCCTATAGAGCACCTCAGAAACCCCACACGGCACTTCAGGGAAGCTTGCATAGAAGACACAGGCCTTCTATCGCTAAAAGGAAGCTGCAACTCAGCAACAAACCACAAGTCTATCCAGTGTATTTTTTCTCCCCAGGAATTTGCTGGTACAGAAAAAGAGTCTGACCATTTGCCCAAGATCTCTGGATGTCTGACAATCCAGAAGTCCTGGGCATGCAATGATTTACCTACAGGCAGCACATCTCAAATGCCCAGGACTCACTAGACACAGCATGCACGCACAGACTATCCCCCCTGACAATGTTGCTCCGAGCTTAGCAGAGATTCACACTGTAATGATGCAGTCTGATCCTACCCTCAAACTTTTGAAAGCCAGAAGTGGTCCCCAGAGGAGTATTTCCAGCAGAGCCTGGAAAAGCAAACCTGCCCGATGTGCTGTCTGGGCAGGCGAACTACCACACACGAAATCCTGAGTTAAGCACATGCGTCGGTACTTTGCTGAAGCGGAGCTGCAGAGGTCAGAGGTGTGCCCGATCCCTCCACCCCAGCACAACGGACACACAAGGCACCGAAATAGCCCAGACTGCAGTGGCTTTAATCTAGGACACGCGAGACTACTTCTGCTATAAATACAGTTAGGGAACAAAGCTAAACAAACACCAGGAAGGAAAACTCGCTTTAACCTTTTGCATACCCTGCCATTTGGTTTTTGTATTAGGCCACACCACTGCTGACATTTGCCCCAACATAAGCAATTAAGAAAGTTGTTCACAGTTGCTCTGGCATAAGTCCTGGAAAACAGTCCACTAAAAACCAAACCAAACCAAAACAAAACTTCACATTATAAACTGAATTTTCCCTCCTACAAGTCACCTTATTGGTTTGACCCAGCTGGAAGGTAGCTTTTATTGGAGACCGCCAGATAGCTTTGCTGAAATGCTACGGTAAAACACCAACATTTAAACTTCCATATCAAAACTTTTATTACATAAAGTAGGTCCAAACTCAAAGATAATTTTTGAAGGACAGCACAAAGACTGCTATGCTTTTGACAAATGCCTTGCTTTATTATTTAGTTGCCAGAGACAGAAAAGCCAAAAGAACTTTAAAAAGTCAAAATACCTGTAAGTAAAGTAAAGGTATTGCAAATCTTAAAAAATGCAGTAGCATCATAACTGAAGACTTCCAAGCTTCAAGAAGGAAGCCCCCCAATTTAAACACAATGTAAACAGTAAACTTCAAGCAGTACAATACCTGCCATAATATGCAGATCCTTCAAGATATTTGGTCTGGTGCCTCTACGCCTGACAAAAATGAGCAGAAAACACAGCTTTTGCAAAAACATTCACTTGGACAATTCTGAGGACAGTCTTGTCCTTTCCCCTTTAGGATATCCTGGCTTGGATAACCAGGTCCTGCTGAAGTCTAGTGAACATGGGCATCTGCGCTGGATTTCCCTCTGAAGGCAAAGAGCACACAGAGACACCCCAGGACTGCTGCTGCTCCAGGCAAAATGCTGATTCCTCACAGCTCTAAGTGGAAAAGGACCAACAACGCAAAGCATCCACAAACCGGCGACAGCCAATTAATGCTTGGGAATTGGGAGTGCCCACGATCTTCCCAGTGTGCATAAACACCTGATGGGGTGAGTAAAGAAGACAGAGCCAGACTGTTCTCAGTGGCACCCAGTGACATGACAAGATGCAATGGGCACACATTAAAACAAAGGAAATTCCACTTAAGCATAAAAAAAAAGTTTAAAAAAAAAATCGTTTTTACTGTGAGGGTGGCAAGCACTGGAAGGAGTTGCCCTTTTGGGGTCTCCATCCTTGGAGCTACTCACAGCTCCACTCACGACTGACTGCCCAGCACAGCCTGCCCTGGGCAACCTTGCTTTGGGCAGGGGGTGCGCTGGAGGCCTCCGGAGGTGCCTTCCCACCTCGGCCATCGTTAAGCTCAGCACAGCTCATGATCAATCATTAAACACAGTACTGAGGCGGCTGCCTAGGCAAAGCCAAGCTGCAGGCTAAAAACGTGCTAAGGAACAGAGTGCTCCCTAATCACGCTTGTTCACAGTGCACCCCTTGTTCCTCACCTTCTGTCAAGGAGACACATTAATTGGGAGCAAAGAACTGCTAATTTACATTTGCACAATAAAGCCATGGCTCATAGGCACAGAAAAATCACCATCCCTGGACTTCATCCAGGCACAATCACTCCTCACGTTTCCAAAAAAAGCACTCCTTGCTTTTCCTAAACAAGGGTTTTGTCCATGGTTATCAAAAATCCCTAAGACAGCTCTACTGAAGGGAACAGCAGTGGCAGACGGCGGTACTAACAGCAACCAGGAGACCTCCAGCATTTACCCCAGTGTTACCAGGTCCTACCTCCAAGGAAGGAGAGATGTCAGTCTACAGTGTTTCCTCCACTGCTACTGCAAAAGGACCTGTGCTGCCGAGAGCAGCAGTGAGAAATTTTAAGATAAAACATAGTGAAGCGAGACCATGCAAACACAGTGATCTCCAAAAACCCTTCCAACACTCATGGAGCATCTGTTAGCAGCCTGACCAAGCCTGCAGCTGAGAAACTTGGGAGAGGTGAAATAGAAAGAACAAAAAGCCCTCAAGCCAAACAGCTGGAGATGATGCAACAAAATCCCATTTCCCCCGTTATTTGGTCCTGGAAGTGGTCATTGAAAACTAGCCTGGAATGGCACATCCTGCTCTGGCCACCTTCCCAGCACAGTGCATCGCATCTAGCAGTCAGGAAGTAAACCGCTGTGATAGCAAAGTACTGTTGGAGGCATCCTTCCCCAGAAAGGGCAGAGGATTCCTTTTATTCTTTGCACACCATCACCGGCACACGGGGAACAGATGGGCAAGGGGGAAATCAAAGACCTCATACACCAGCAGACCAAAGAACCAAACTGCATGAAACAAGAAAAGACAACAAACCGCAGGAGGAAGGGGGTGAAAAGGGGAGGTGCAGAGGGAGTCAAATAAAGGCAGTTATTAGACAGAAGTCATAAATCAGCAGTCTTTATGGATTACAGGGAAGAAGACAATACTGAAACGCCAGCGGACCAATCCCTCCACCTGCTGAAGGGGTCTGAGACTGCCTCTGACTTCACAAACTTTGAGAGGATCCTGGGCTGACCTTCCCCGATAAACATGTTCCTTTCTTCATTTTGTTTTTTATGGCTTTGGTCTAATAGAAATAAAACTTAAGACAAAACTCAAGGCTTCAGGGTTGTTTTTTTTGGCAGTGACTAAGGAAAACCACAGTCAGGTAACACGAATGAAAATCCATCTTTAATAAGTGCAATGGAGCTCTTTAGGAAAATAAGGAATAGCTAATATTTCAGATGATGTCAAGCAGTTTAAATTCCTTTCATTCACAAAAGCAAAAAGGAAGAGAAAAAAAAAAGAAAATCATCATTTTAACACAGATGGATCTATGACATGGCAGATGAATGAGAAACCAAGGGGCACACAAGAGATGGAGAGGCAGATGCACGAAAGCCACCCATGGCATAACGCCATCAAGAACACACCTGGGAGGAAAGTACTGACAGTACCCTGTGTGACAGACCATTTAAAATAAGTTTTCCCTTGCTTTCCAAGAAAATGACGACTTACCTTCCTTATTCCTTCAATACGTACACAATCAGTGCAAGATGGGGTGGGGAGGGATGTTTTTACAGAAGTCGATCGCCCTTCTAGAGCTCCCAGCTGAATACCTCGCTCATGCCAGCAAGAACAAGCACCACTTCATCAAGGCTGTATTTACAATCCACCATTAAAAAAATAAAATACAAATGCAGCTATCTCCACTATCAGTTACAATTAATCTTATCACTAGCTGGCATTTCTACTGCATTCCTGGCTGTTACAGAGATGATGTTATTTGGTCTTACTTGTTTAATGTCCCTTTCTCTGGTTTGAACACACCAGCCGGTTGCTAGGGCTATGCTGTTCACTTTTCAGTAGGTGGAGATTTTTTATTTTTATTTTTGAATGACATACAAACCCTCCGGCTACAGCGCTAGTGAAGATGTATTCCAAACGGCTTACAGAGAAAACAAAACACTGTACTGCAAAGCCAAGGAAAGCTAGAAAAAAACAAGGGGCTTTGTGAATGGGAACTGCAGTCTGCTGGATGCAAACAGGAAAACTGCCTGAATATGGATTTCAAAATCAGATATTTAATTAAGATGGCAGACTTTGAAAAAAAAGAAAAAAAAGCACTTAAACATTTTACATATGTAGGAAATTATAGTTTCCCCACCCAGAGGCTCTCTCTTTCCTAGATCAAACAACACACAGACAGGCATCTAGGGGCAACATCTTCAAGCCTCTTTCTTTTTGAGGTGGTCTCATTCTGGAAGTCCACCTGCAAAACACACCACACTTCAAAACCCAGAGGTTTGCAGAGCTGAGGAGAATCCGCTGCCTGCTAGCAGGTCTGAAGGCCAAAAGGACATACCGTACCCTGTGTGCAACCTCCCTGGGGAAGGGCAAGGGCTGGCCTTTCGTCCCACTCGCCTTCCTCTTTGTGCACAGGCTCCTCAAACGCTCAGCCTTTGGAAAGAAAGCATCAGCTACAGATTATTTTTATGATATGATGCAATAAGATGGATGACTTGAGTTTCCCAGCTCTCCCATTCCTACATAACACTCCTTAAATCAGGAAATTTTGATACACAGGAATGAAAAATCTCGATTAGGGCTTGCTTCTGAGAACTGCAGAGAGTAAAAAAAGGACCCCCAAGAGCAGGCTGTTACCCCAGAGCAGTCTACCACAAAAATACAATGAAAAAGCCAACAAACTGCAGTCACCTCTTATGGGAAAGGTGGAAGGAGAGAACCTGTTCCATGGCAAAAGTAAGACCCCAAATTTCACCTTGCTGTCAAAATTAATGTCCCTGCATTCTTGGTCCTACATTTACGAGACGACTGCGAGAGGTCTGAAGCATCTTCTGGATTTGTCTCTCTCGCCTCACAAGCCATCCTTAGCAATTAATTTTACAAGGTAAAGCTCTATTTCATGAAGATAAATGCCATTTCAGACACATTATCACATCTGTTTGTGCTTCTTCTGGCTGACCAGAAGAGAAACACGAACACACAGAGACTTACTTGCAAAATGCATTTCAATCACAAATAAAACAGGCTTCAAATGAATTCCGTCTAAATCTCTGCCACGATTTCTCACGGGATGTTTTGAAGATACTCAAGTATAGTGCCACCAGTCAGTAGCACTTTAACACTTAATAACGAACATATTCAGCTGATTTACACTAGGAGTCATTGACATTTCTTTTAACACAAAAAAGACTCCATTTCATACCCTCCAGGCCCGAAAGAAGAAACTAAAAAAGAAAACGGACCCTTGCTGAATATATTGCTCTGGCATTTTGCAAGAGACGAGCAAATGAAATTTAAAAAGTAAAATCAGGAAACGCTGGATATATCTTAATGTGAATAACGTAGAGAAGTACCTTAGCACGAGGCCGGGACGGGAAACCCGTCAGGTCCCCAAGATGCTTTGAGTTGCGCCGTTCAGACATCGCTCGCCGTCCCCAGGAGAGGCCGGGGCCACGTGGAGGCAGCACCCCTCCCTGCCCAGGTCCCCCCGGGCACGGGGACACCTCCCGGCACCCCCTCTCCCCTCCGCGGGCACCGCCGCTCTCTTGCCCCGCGACGGCCGAACGGCCGTTAGGCGCGGGATGAAGCAGGACGGCCTGGCGAGAGCGGGGACGTCCTCTGGCTGGTCCTTCCAGGCGCAAGTCCTCCTTTTCAGGAGGATGGCCACCAGGAGCCCTGGCCCTGAAGCGGGAGCCCAGTGGGGCCAGGCTCAGGGCCCCGCCAGCCTGCAGGCTCAGCACCCTCCGAGAGCCCAATGCTCGACCGTGCAAAAAGGATAAACGTTATTAGGAATAAAAAACGACCCAAACGTTGGCAAAGGCTTACTTAAACTGATAATGCCTATTTATTTTTATATGTATATAAATAAATTTCTTCTTGAATTTGCTGAACTCTAGTCAGTGACATCAAAGCAATACTGTTCTCGTATTACGCAGGACTACAAAAAAAGCAACAAATGTCCCTTTGTTCCCTAACTTTAGACCCTTTCTTTGCTCCCTGAATTTCATTATTTCTTTATTATACAACAAACATTATTTATTTCCTCTAACTGATAAAAATGAATGGAAACACACTGAGGCTGAAAGTCTATCCCACAGTATGTAAGAAGCATCTTGAGATAAAAGGTATCAAGGCACAGAAGACACTTGAAAGTATTTTAAGAGCATAAAGCACAGAAGTCCTTCCAAGATATAACTGTTTATACCTGGGAAAAACTTACCTCAAATCACACAACAACTTTTGTAACCAACCAGCTCAGTCACGTTCTGCGCTTTGCCTTAAAATTTGTTAAACACATTAGTCATGATGCAAAAGCTAAGCCTCAACAAGCTAAGCATCCTTCAGACACTTTGACAGAGATGTATACACAGCAAACAGCTTATATAAAGGCCCAAAGTCTCTGAGTCAAGGCTTATGGCTTAGATTCATATCCAATTACAAAACAAACCATTTATTTTGGTCTGCAGTACTGAAATCATTCTGGTTGCTTATCTCTGCTGCCCAATTCTCCAACAGCTTTTTTTTGTTGTAACTGAAAGGAATTTTCAAAACACAGCAGGTGACAGGTTACGTTGTTCCGTGATGCACAAGCGAGCTCTGTGATCGCTGGACGACGCCGAGGCAGCCAGAGCAGCAGTACCTTACCTGCAAAGCAGCCATGTAATGCAAATACCTGTCTGCAAACGCTCTTCAGACTCACTTTCACTCTACCCACAAGCAATCCAAAGTCAAACAGAGGCTTGCAAAAAAACCCCACAGATATACTTCACTTCAGGCTGTTCATGTTTTACTGGTTAACTATTTAGTAAATGCCTTCAACTACTCACCTTAGAGAGTCTGAGAAATCAATACGCTATTTTCTCACATTTTGCTTGGGTCCAGTCATTAGAAAAAACAATTGAGATATTCATTCCTCACTCTGAGACTGCTAATGCAAGCAAGGAAATGCCTCACATTCCCCAGCAACATGTTACTGACACACTGTGGCCATACCGGCTACGAAACAAAAGAGGCACTGTTGGGTCAGAGTCCAAAAGGTAGCTCTTCAAAATACCTTAAGAACCACCAAATCCTGAGCGCAGACCCACGTTTAGATCCAATTTCATAGCTCATGCCGCTTTCTGTTAATGGGCTGGATCCAAAGATCAAATTCACAAACTTCCAGATTTGAAAGGGTTTGGCTTTACATTTTGGTCTAGGAGTTTCCAGATCCACAGTTTCAGTGTTGTCACTGCACAAAGCAAAAGTAGAGGGCATCCACCACCAAAAAGCCCAGAAAGTAAATAAAATATATTTAGCTTGAACAGTATTTTCATATGTTTAACTACCAACCACTTGTAAAGAACAACAGAAAAACCAATACTTTGTAACACTGCAGCATCAATTGTTACATGAGGAAAATTTTCATATAAAGCCCCAGGCTTTACATCCTTGCCCTTCTGCCTGCCTCTGATTTTGTTATCTTAAGATTTATTTTTCCAGGAGGAATATGTAAAAGAAGAATGTGATTATCTGAAGTATATGCCTTGTGCATGAGGATACTTCTGTTTTTTAAAGACGCATGATTATCTGAGAAATTGAGGTTGCCAGTATCACCACTGAACCACTGATACACCAACAATCCCGATACAGCACGATTAGCCACCTCTCTCCTCTTGGCGTTTTAAAAATTAAGCAGGGTAAAATTCAACATGGTTGAGGACTTTTTTTTTCCCCCCTTATGGGGGGAAATGGGACTGAATTTTAAAGAGAAAAATATAGGGGAGAAAAGTGAAAAATAATAAATTGTAGGCCAATTTTCACTCCAGTTTTCTCTTGTTCACCTCAAACACATGTGTTTTCATCTTCTTTCATCTTTTCTCCCAAACTAAAGCCCTTTGCCAATAGCTCACGCTGGAGCTTTGCCAACAGCTTATATTTAGGTAGTACACTTGGGAATCTGAGACATTCTACATGAAGACAACCTGCTTTAAGGCAGCACATGACTTTAATCACTATTAAAAATGGACATTGTACCTTTGAGATTCCTGAAATATCAGATGTAGGTACTGTGCACTTCAAAACACAGACTTCAAAATTTGAATTAGTTCTCAGCTTTGAAAAGGCTCCAAGTAGTTCATGTGCAAAACACATTCTGAAATGTGCGTGTTTGTTCTCATCAATGAGAAAACAAAGGCGAACGTAGTCACCTTTGTGTTTTGACAACTGCTGTGGGTGCTACCATTGCCAACCAGAGCAGCCACACATAAGGACCCTGCAGTGCAACACACTATCCCGCTGCAGGACAAGGAGATACCTCTTGCCCAGGGAGCGCAGGGCTGCGAGATGCTCTCCCCCGTCCCCTTGGGACCATCTTCCCCTTCCTCCGGGACACAGTCTGTGTTTGCTGCCCAGCTCCAGAGCTGCTCATTCAAGCCCAAGGTGAAAAAAAGGCACTCACAGACATAGCTTTTTCCCAGCGCTGCCCTTTGCACACTTTCTCTTGACCGGCTTCTGTCCCCCACGTCCCTTCCCAGGATACAACCTCCAGTTCCTAGGACAACACAGCCCCAAGCCTGATAACCAGAGATTTCCATAACGCTGGAGTAAGCAAAGTTTTTTTTATTTTTTTTTTCAGCCAGGATCAGAGCACTGTTGATTTTGTCTTGCTTTTTCAACACCAAAGTTTCAGTGCCAAGATATGAAGGACAAAAGCCGTATGCTCTCAGTTGGAGGAAAGGGTCCTTCTCTTCTCTTCCGAATCCTGCACTGATGAGTAGCAAGCAAACAAATCCCACCCCCAAACCCTATTATTACAGTGCAGCTTTAAGGAGCCATACGCTGTTCTCGCTGCTGCCTAATGCTCACCCTTGCTTAGCTGGGGAGCCATGTGTCCTGCCCACCCTTGGGCCAGCCTCGCTTCTCAGCACAAAGACTATTTTGCAGCTAGGACACAGAAACCAGCTCTCTTGCTGCCCACTCCTTTTTCATGAAAGTCCGCAGCCGGCTATTCAGGATAGAGGTGCTGCCTTCTCCATCCCATCTCCACCTCTCCTCCTCTTGTCAGACTGATACCTCCTCACCACCCTTTGCAGAAAGATATTTTCATGCCCTGGTGCCCTTTGGCCTCCAGCATCACCCAAGGCTAAAAAACTCAGTGGAGCAGGGGCTGAGCTGTGCCTGGGGCTCAGAGGAGCTCACAAGAGGAAGATATCACTGCTAGGAGAAGGGGAACAATGCTGGAGCAGGCTGGAGGGCTACACTGATAATGTGGTCATGGGGTGGCAGGTGATACTGAAGGGTAGGAGGGTTTTCACCAGCAGGGTGGAAGGAGGCAAGAGGTCAGCATCAAGCCAGAGCTGTGACCTCTGCAGGAACAGAGCATGAAACAAACCTGGTCCTCGCCCTACTGCCTTTCCTTTCTTCTGCAGCAGGAAGAGGATGGAAGCTGGGAAGAAAGGAGGTGGCAGAGGAAAAGGTGACTTCTTTCTGCTTCTTCTCCAGGAAGAGAGAGAGACCTTAGGATGGAGGGGAGCAGCCACTCTCCATCCTGTGGCCAAGCCTCTGTACAGATGTAGGAGGGGGGAATATCCCACGCATCACCCATGGCCCCATCAGCAAGATGAGCAGAAAGCGCTGGCTTTACAACAGAGGAAGATGCAGCTCATGAGATGAAGAAAAATTTCAGCAGTCAGAATCTTAAGACATGCTTGCATCGATGCGTGTTTGATGCCCAACTAGGGACAGGATTGTAGCTGCTACAAATCTGCCTAGCTTTCTGTGGGCTAACAAGGTTACTGAGACTGAGTTTACTTGCTACAGATGATCTGCTAAATGTAAAGCAATGTTTTGTTTTTTTTTTTACATAGAACAATGCAAAATGCCTGTTTCATTAGATACAACAATAAACTGTGGTTTATTACTGACCTTACTAACAGTAGGCTGCCTTTAGTAGACAGGGCTACAATGCACTAAAATGGAGAATAAGGTAACTTCTAAGAGCAGTGCAAGAAAGTTTACAATCCAGTTGTGGCAGTACAGTGTGAACACACCTATAAACCACCTGGTTCAGGTACTCAGAACAGTCTAACTGAAGCAAGGGGCTGCAAAGCTTTCTCGGGCAACAGGATAAGCAGTGAATGGGTCAGCACACACACCACCCCATGCTGCCCAGGCCAGCGGTGCCATGATCAAGTCAGTGAGTCTGAATCAAACTTAGGTGTGGTTAAATCACACAACAACAACAATAATGCAGAAATACTGTCCTGTGCAAGAGGTGAATTGCCCCTCTCTGTTATTAAGTATCTGCAACATGTTTAAGCCAGTCTACAACACTGATATGCCAGTCGGGTTTACAGACTCTGCTGGAAAGCCATTTTTACACCATAAACCTTGCAATATCCAATTTCTCCCAAAACTCAAGATCTTACAGAGAAGTAATTCCACTAGGATCTTAGTTTTCATTAAGAAAGAAAAAAATATTATTGAGCCACATGGTTGCCGAAGGAATCCTGAAAGTTTGAACACAGGAAGCCCGTTATTTGCCATGTAATATAGTAAGGCATAGACTAGATGTGGATGGGGGAAGCAGGATCACCTGACTTTTTTTTTTTAATTTTTTTTTTTTTTAAAGTCTGCAATAGAGGGGAAAAAACCAAACCAGCTTAGGCTGCTTAACTGTTTCTCTTCCCTCAACCCACAGATGTAATTAAAATAAAGCTTCAAAAACAATTCAAAGTAATGTAATACTATTTTAATTAAAAGCTGTTTTTATAACATAAAAAGACCAAAAGACCTCACTGCTGCTTCATAGTTGTACTGCAAAAAAGTGGTACTTGTGTAACTTTGTAGTTTTCTAACTTTACAAAGCCCCAATGTAACAGAAGATAGCAAGGATGGAACAATACACCTAGGATTTAAAGCTCTGCCTAGCCCATGGTTTATACACATCTAATTAGCTCCTCCTGCACCCACACACACCCACCCTTGAGCTCTGGGAACTGCTAGTATAATTCCTGCAATTAAAAACTTCGATGCCAGAATCCTTGTTTGCCAAAAGGAAGAACAACCACCAGAACAGCTGGGCATGTTTTTACAGGAGTGGATGCCCAAAAATCTCAGATCTGAACTCTCCCAAAGTTCAAGATATTTATTAGAAATCTGTAATCCAGCACCCCACTGCCTCCCAAGGACCACCATGGTCCTACTCCAGCAGAGCAACCGATGCAAATCAGAAGTTTTTGAGCTTAACACGCTGCGGTTTTATTTGGCCATATCCAGGAATCTCTCCTGGACATGGGATAAGAATACTGAAGAAGTCTCACGCTGTGGCAGCATCACACTCTGGTTTCCCTGTCAGAGACTATGTTAACTTCTTACTGTGTCACGGACATTGGCAACGCAGACAGATGAGTGAGGGAATGCTCACCCGCAACGATGTGAAATCAAAACTAGTACAGAACGGTTCAATGCGTGTGTATTGGGTTTGTGTGGCAAGGTTTTGGTAGAGGGGGGCTGCAGGGGTGGCTTCTGTGAGAAGCTGCTGGAAGCTTCCCCCATGTCCGACAGAGCCAATGCCAGCCGGCTCCAAGACGGACCCGCTGCCGGCCAAGGCCGACCCCATCAGCGACAATGGTAGTGCCTCTGGACTAACGGATTTAAGGAGGAAAAAAAAATTGCTACAGCACAGAAACTGCAGCTGGAGAGAGGAGTGAGAACATGCGAGAGAAACAACCCTGCAGACCCCCAGGCCAGTGAAGGAGGGGGAGGAGGTGCTGTGGGAGCTGGAGCAGGGACCCACGCTGGAGCAGTGTGCTCCTGAAGGACTGCACACTGTGGAAAGGACCCACGCTGGAGCAGGTCGTGAAGAACCGCAGTCTGTGGTAAGGACCCACGTTGGAGAAGTTTGTGGAGGACTGTCTCCCGTGGGAGGGACCCCACGCTGGAGCAGGGGACGAGTGTGAGGAGTCCTGCCCCTGAGGAGGATGAAGGAGCGGCAGAGACAATGTGCTGTGAACTGACCCCAGCCCCCATTCCCCATCCCGCTGTGCCACTGGGAAGAGGAGGTAGAGAAAAATTGGGAGTGAAGTTGAGCCTGGGAAGAAGGGAGGGGTAGGGGGAAGGTGTTTTTAAGATGTGGTTTTATTTTTCTCCTTATACTACTCTGATTTGATTGGTAATAAATTAAACTAATTTCTCCGAGTTGAGTCTGTTTTGCCTGTGATGGTAGCTGGCGAGTGATCTCTCCTTGTTCTTATCTCAACCCACGAGCCTTTAGTTATATTTTCTCTCCTCTGTCCAAGCTGAGGAGGGGAGTGATAGAGTGGCTTTGGGGGGCACCTGGTGTCCAGCCAGGGTCAACACACCACAGCATGCCAACTGTTTTGGATAGATTAATGAGCCTTAGTACTTCCATAAAAATGTTCCTCCGAATACAAAATCTCAAGATAGAACTTCAAAAACCTCAAGGGATCAGATACACTTTTAATGTTACACTCCTTTGAAGTACCTTCCCTTTGTATTTCAACAACACTTCAAAGTTTTCCTACTTACATACAAATCAAGTTAGACAACTGAGGCTAAAAGAAGCAGACATTAAAAGTGTTTCCCGCTCTCCCAACCTTCAGGTGGGGTGGGGGGTAAAACTCAGTCTTGTAGAAAGTTATATATTAACTCTATGCAGATTTTCACTATGCCAGCTGATCAAGAAAAAGTTCATATATCAGAGTCAAATAGAAAGAGGGTACAGCCCCAGTGCTCCCTTCAGCTGAAGGTCCTGGTCCCAATGAGCAGCACAGGTTTAAGTTGTAGGATGCAAATAGTCTTGCCAACATCGAGAGGGATCAATGCAAGTGCCCAGTCCAGGAAGACCACTGGAAGGAAGAGGCTGTTCATGGGAAAAACAAAGGTCCACCTGCACTGTCAAACTGAGGTGATCATCTTCAATGGTCTTCTTCAGAGACAAGGGGGAGAACTCAACAGGACTCTCAAAACACTGCCAATGTTGCCAGTGAAAGGGGAAGGGGGTGGCTGGCAAGATGTACTGAAATAGAACCAGGTTTTTGTGCCTCAACCAAGGACTTCACTGGACCAGCTGAAAAAAGAAGGTCCTAGAAGTTGTCCTCACTGTCTATTACCATGCCAAAAAAACCCAACAAAACCAACCACAAGTAAACAAATTGTGACACCTTCTCATTATCACTGTGATCTAGCAGCTTCCTCAGCAACCATTTGAACATCTGGAGCCAAATCCTTCATGGTATACATGGAGGCCTCAAGAGTTACCTGGATATGTCTTGCTTGTTCTCAAGCACTAAAGAAGTTTTAAAAGGTTGATTCTTGCTTCATATATAATAGATCTATAAAAATAATTATTTATATTAAGACTACGTGCCTACTGAGCCATCACTGGAGGGACTGATTCTGGGGGGTTATATTTAGCTCTGAAGCACTGCAGATTTTGTTTCCCTGGCTAAAGTTAGGATGGGACCCTCCCTTAGAGGAGAATCTTACTCTTACTCTGCTGAACAAAAAGCAAGCACTGAGACAGTCTGGGCTTGCAGAAGACACTGGTGATGCCAAGGCTCCAACTATGATGATCCTGCTGCGTAGAAAGGGAAAAGTAAATCCAAAACTGGCAAGAATGTTTACTTTACATATACAATAGACCTACAGCTTCAGCCCTGTTTAGGAAAAGAAACATTGCTTATTTCAGGATGTAAATCATCATACATCTTCATGCAGAGGCCCTGTCATATTACAGCTCATCATTTATTTACCGCTATCCAGTAACAGCCTGCAGCAGAGGCATTTAAGCAGCTATGTGAAGTTGCCTCTTCAGTCACCAGACAGAAATGGGGTAGCTCTGGATCACAAGTGGGCTGAACTGCTCACAGAAAGGTCCACTGCTTCTCTCACCCCCTCCAGCAACACTACAAAATCGCTACGGTGAATTCCATTTCACTAACAAATTCCCCCAACTGGAACATGCCTTACTTTAAAAAGTGACTGAAGGTAAGAAATCGAAAAAAAGGGTTTCCTTTCTCATTTTTGGAGTGTAAGATTTATTGCAATACAATCTGAGCGGAAAATACAGACGGATATTAAACTTGCTGCCTTAAATACAAGTTTATTAGAAGTGCCAAAGTAGTGCTTTCCAAAATGGAACAATAACAGGCTCTACACAACTACTCCTGCTGTTACAGGCCTTACTGAGCAGATTATCTTTTGATCTCCCAACTTTTCCAACTCTGTTTTTCAAGCTAAAGTAAAGAATCTTTGACAGAAGCCCAACTCCTTGATATTGTGATGTGAGAGAAAAGGAAAACACTCAGAACAACTCTCAATTCTATGAAAAAACATCCAAAAAGCATTGTCCACATGGCAGATCCTTGAGAAAGCCGTGGTCTCCTCATTTTTCATCAATCCTTGATAAATTTTTGCAGAAAAGTCCATCTGGCCGTACATTTAACAATGTATAACAGCAATCATCACTCCAGTTTATCTAAATTCTGGTTCAACATCCAACATTAAAATAAAAGGTTTCACAAGTACATTCAGAAAAAGAAGAAAAAAAAAAAAAAGCCAGGAAGAGGTATCTCTGTGGTAACAAAGAGATCTCTAGCAGTGGAGGTATCTGAGTCATGCAGTTGGCCTTTAGGATTTGTTTTTTGCCCTTTATTAAAACTTTTGACAGTTCCAAATAGCAAGCTCTTCTTTCCTGCAAATGTCTCAAGGATCACAAATGCATTGAGGCCTTTCATAGTATTTTAAAGAAATATCAGTTCCTGCTCCTCTACTTGACTTGCAGGCAAAATCTGCCATTTTAAGGAGATAATCTTAAGCAGCTTTCTGAGAAATGTTAAGAATACTAAACTGCCATTTCTGTGCTCTGGTTTAATTTTTTTTTTTCCCCTCCCCTAATATTCTATTTAAATTGTCTTTAAAACGAAAGTGGGAGCGCTATCCAAGATGAAGTAGTGTGATGTGCTATATTTTACAGGCTGCAAGACCTGAATCAGTAGTGTCAGCCAATTAAAAACCTTCAAAAAAGTAGGGGTTTAATTCCCTGTGTTGCATTATTATTTCTAAAAAAAGTCTTAGGAAAATAACATGAATAAGACAACTACTAGATGGCATTCCATTTTTCTAAACCGAGGTTCAGTTATCAATGAAACAAACACTGATGCTCAGCCAACACTTCTGACACTTTTGTGCCTGTTTGAAGCTTCTGCAAACCTATTTTAATGTTACTTAGGCAAACGCTGCTTATGATTTCTGGAAATTTCTTTGTTTAAGGAGAAAAAACCTTAATTCGCTGTTGCTACACTGCAACACCAACTCTGTCCTCAGTGCTGGGGAGCATTCCCAGTTCCAGTCGCCCTCTTCCGACACAGCACAGCTGAGGACAGACCCCAGGACAAATCCTGTGTCCTGTGTTGATGCAGCAGTCTACCAACACAAAGGATATGCTGTGAAAAATATATTATTTTCCTAATTCCAGCTGCCAAACTCAAAAGAGCTAACCTGACTGAAGACAGGCATAAAGATGAAGTAAATTGGGCATTAAATCAAAAGAAACATCTTAGCTAAACCAGTCGCCCTGAAGGGCTTAGGTTAAAAGTTGCTCACCTGAGCTGGGACTCCTGTTACTCTCGTCTTCATGGCTATTTTAACACATTAGCTTACCCGACTAGAGCACATGAACATCTATCTACCCGTGCAAACTTCTCACTTGTAGGAACTTCTCACCAGTAGGGAAAAAGCCAGCGCTCCACGTGCAAATAGCATCCAGGAATCTCAAGCACAGCTCCACACTGCTACTAAGGCCAAACTTAGTGTGGATGGATATTCAACTTGTGACTGAGCAATCATTATCTCATAAATAATCAACGCTATACCTGTCTACAGATCTCAAGCAATTCATCTTCAAATCATTTAGAACCGGGTACAGTATGGGGGAGAGGAGAATCAAGTGTTATTTCCCACTAACACCAGAAAATAATACAGTGCTCTTCTGAAGTAAGAAAATATCAAGGAACAATTAAAAAAAAAAAAAGAAAAAAAAAAGAGAAACACACCCAGTATGCATGAAAACCAAAACACACATGGCACCACAAGGACATCTCCAGTATCTCTGCAAGAGCAGGCTGTTCCTTGGAGGTTTCTTGTTCAAGAACTGTGACCCAGCCTGGTGCTCCTTTGCTTGCAAGATCTGACAAGATCCCAAGAAGCTGGTGTGGCTGCAGCCCAGGGACCTTGTGCTGTGCTGTGCTCCAAAGAGCCATATGCAAATGCTTAATGAGAGTAACATGACTACACATGTTTCCTCTCCTGTTGTAATGCCAGCAAGGCTCCAAACTTGTTCTAGATAATACAGAAGATAGCAACTCAGCCATATGTCAGTGCTCCATGGTGTGGATCACTGCATTCACTATGGCTGTCATAATACACTGTAAATTATACACAACACACACCCTCAATTAATGCAAACCTCAGAACTGTCTACATATTTTGCAGTAGCAGAAATTAACAGACGTTGACAACTAATCAGATAGTAGAAGCATTAAAGCAGACAGACATAGTCCATTACTATTTGTTGCGTATGCACACAGTTTCTTGCCGTCATAACTGACTACTCTAATAGTTTCTTCTGATGTAGAAATGTTGTTGGGCTTGTTTTCCCATCCTCCCAACAGGCAGTTATTTCAGTTGCTCGAAGCGGTGCTGCCCCCACCTTCAGTGACAGGGCACTATCACTGGCTGACAACAGCCCTCTGAAGACAGAAGCATACCTTAATACTGCACCCAGGCACCAAGAAACGCGTTGGCACCAGACATCTGATCCAGATCAGCACTTGCAGGAACTATCCAGAGCACACAATACCACATTCGTGCTGGTCTGTGCACATCACTCCTACTTCTCTGCCCAGAGCACCACAGCACAGCTGGCAGAGATCTTGTGAAGAGGAGCACAGCTGCAAAGAAGTTCCCTAAATGAAATGACAAGATAGGCTATAAAAGAGGAGGAACATGCAAGCGAAGGCAAGGTTAGCTACTCTAGATACTCACAGGATGCAAAGGTGTTAACTTCCAGCAGTGTCCAAAACCGCAAGGGAAGCAATAAACAGTAGCAAACTGTTGTGCTGAGAAGGACCAGAAGCAGAGGGAGGAAAGGCAGGGAAAAAGGAAAGGAAAGGCAGGGAAAAAGGAAAGGAAAGGCAGGGAAAAAGGAAAGGAAAGGCAGGGAAAAAGGAAAGGAAAGGCAGGGAAAAAGGAAAGGAAAGGCAGGGAAAAAGGAAAGGAAAGGCAGGGAAAAAGGAAAGGAAAGGCAGGGAAAAAGGAAAGGAAAGGCAGGGAAAAAGGAAAGGAAAGGCAGGGAAAAAGGAAAGGAAAGGCAGGGAAAAAGGAAAGGAAAGGCAGGGAAAAAGGAAAGGAAAGGCAGGGAAAAAGGAAAGGAAAGGCAGGGAAAAAGGAAAGGAAAGGCAGGGAAAAAGGAAAGGAAAGGCAGGGAAAAAGGAAAGGAAAGGCAGGGAAAAAGGAAAGGAAAGGCAGGGAAAAAGGAAAGGAAAGGCAGGGAAAAAGGAAAGGAAAGGCAGGGAAAAAGGAAAGGAAAGGAAAGGCAGCAATAATGGAAATCCGTGCCTAGGTCTCGGACAGAAAAAACACCAAACCCACAAAGAGGCTCCTGCGAGCACTTGCAAGCTGGCAATTGCAGACTGTCTTTGCTCCGTTGCCAGACTATTTTTGGGATGAAACACTGACAGTCAACAAGGCTCTCCCCCAGATAGCCAGAGATGTGGCAGAGAATGGCACCCCCCCACACCTATCTGATTTTCATCTCATGGTGGGAGCTGGGAACAGATACAAAGGGGACCAGAGCTGCCATCAGCTCAGTTTTGGTTTTCCCAGCAACGTTGCAGCACCTGATGGGATGCATAACCCTATTTTCTGTCTGCACATGGACACAGATGGCTGTTTGCTGCCCAAGTGGCAGAACCACCACAGCTACTTTACCACTGCTATTGCCTGGTGGACCTCAGGCAGAACTCCACTCAGGGCACATCAAGTCTCGACCGGTCAGCATCAAGCCAAGTGGGCAAACCAGCCAAAACACCCCTGGCGCTGAGTCTTGTGAGTGCAGCCAGGACTGGTTGCCCAGTCCCACAGCAGAGTTGAACTTTCCAAATATTTTAAACAGCTCCTTATCAGCAAAGCAGCTTTACATCAGCTCAGCATTGCACAGTGTTTAGAATCTGGTCCCCTTAAATTGGATTGACAACCTGGCTGAACCACAGCCTGAAACAGAGACAGTCTCTCTGTCAGCACAGGATCTTTTCAGCAAGACCCACCCAGCCTGAGATCAGCAAGTTGCATAAGCCCACATTTGGACAAGCATGTGTCCAAACACCACTTGTGTCCAAAAGCATGCCACTTGAAGTCAACGGTACTGGGCACATGTTTAACACTGGCTGCCTGTTTGACTAAGTGACCAAATCAGGACCCTCGAAATACAGATCCTGCCAGCTTTGTGCAACCTGCGGGTGCTTTCAGTAATATCAGCCCTCTGTTATAAGGTCCACAGTAAAATACCAGCTCTCCTCACCTTGACTGACTTCAGTCCATCAGCCACCAGACACGACCTCTGTCACAAACTGAACACGAGCGAGTCTCCACAAGCATCCTGATCACTGTGGCTACAGCCTGCCTTGCTTCTCCACTTACGAGGCACTACCAGAGCACTCCTATGGTGGCAGGGGAAGGGGGGCAGTGGTTTGGGCCCAAGGGAAATGCTGAAGTTACAAAACTCAAATCAAACCTGCAACAAAGACACATTCTCTTCCGATAAGGATCTTGCTCCAGATCACTCTGATTCAGTGTGACACCACCATTGCACAGAGAAGCAACTTCTTTACCAAGATATTTCTAGGAAAAATTTACTTACGGTTACATAGAACCACTGTGACCTATAAGCGTGACTCCATACAGAAAACAAAAAATACTCAGCGAATCAGGGCAAACAAGGGCTGCTCTACCATATGAGAGAGGTCACAGGGTTGATGCTTACATGATTATTAGTTTCACTGTTGTTATTTAAAAACAGCTGCTAAGGGCATGAGAAAATGGACCTCCTCCAGGCGTAGGACCGTTGGCTTAGTTATGCAAGGAAGGTGTTTCAGACGTCCGAGCTCTCGGATGATGCCTGCCTGCCACAGCAAGGATGATTCTGCTCCCAAAATGCGCATCTTTTCCTTGTCAGTGTCGCTCACTGTAGGTCTCTAAAGAACAACTTCATCTCGCTCAAACCAGGGGTTGGAGGTGGTGGATAAGCGTAAGCCCCTACTGCTTTATGTGTGCACTGATCTGCTCAGGGGGGAGGAAAAAGGAGAAAGGGTGTTTCCCAACCTACCCCCTTGTTACACACCTCAGTACAGACACACCAGAGGAGAATCAGGCCTTCAGAAAAAAAACAAAGATAAGAGAAAAATTTGGCAATTGTTCTGCCATCCTAATGAAACAGACTGAATTCTCTGGCCTTACCATTACACTAAGCACTAGACGATTCAATTGAATTTGATCTCCCCTCATGAGGCAAGGCTATTTCCTCTCCTACTTTCTTACCGTAACTCAGATTTGTCTATGTCCTATTTTTGTATCTAAATTAAGAATATTGCTCATAACTAGATTATACGGCATTTATTCTGAAGAGTAAGAGATACTGATACAGCTAAAAATTCAATATAAACACCCTGTGGATGTAAGCCATGACATTTATATACTGGATTAATAAGCACTAAGAGGAATTTCTGATGTAGGGCACATGACCCTCCCTTCATTTCAAAGGCAATTATTTTAATACCGTGATTTCAAAGTGTGACATGTCCTTGAAAGCACTTGCAGACAGACAGACTTATCAAAAAAGCTTCCAAATCCTGAAAGGACAATTTCAGGTGCATCTCCGGTTTTGAGATAAGAGAACACCTGGGAGTGAGTGTATGGGCTGGCCAGCAGATAAGCAGGCTGAGACAGACATCAGTTTTATGCAGTATGGATCTGAGCCTCCCTCAGACAAACAGAAAAACTCAGGGAGGTTTGACACAGAGCTCCTGCTTCGGCCCATCTTTAGCTGTAACCAGCACCACTCGCGCTGCCATCGCTGCCACTGTCAGTGGTGAACCATGCTGCCAGCGGAGCATTGCTCCATCCCCAGTCCCTGCTCCCAGCAGGTTTCTGGAGCGGTCTCACCACTCTGAGCAGCCCTTGCCTTTCACACCTTGTCGCCTACTCCTTGATATTTTCCAGATACCTCAACCTGCAAGCTATTGCCATGTTAACTTCAGAGGGCCAGCTTATAGCTTTAATCACAAAAGAGAACACAGCCAGGCTCCTGGTTATCACTTGTCAAACCTAGTCAGCATCAACTCAGCCTTTCAAAAACAGGAGAAACGGAAAACCGGCCAATTTGTTGTAAGGAGAGCTGAAAAGATGACAACAGCTGGTTTTTCTGTCAAGACCTTAAAAGTTCCCAGAGCCTTCTGACAGCAGTTTAATGCCCCAGGCAAAAAAAAAAACAAAACAAAAAAAAAAACCCAAACAAAAAGCCCCATCCAAGCCCCTCTTGGCCAAGAGCCATCTGCACACCTGGGCCATCACGTCCCAGCCCGGGGATGCCCAAGCTGGTCCCAGGGGAAGGTGTGTGCCTGCTGACACCCTGTGCACCCCATGGCACAACACACCTTCCTCCTGAAGCAGCAGCTGAGGTGGCTTCCCTTAAACATTGGCTCATACCACTTAATTTTGCCAAAGATCATCACCTGTCCTGCTAATCCTAGCCATTTCCCAAAGCCACCCCGAATCCTGGAGTCACATTACGATAGACCTACTACACCAAGTAGAACTGTTAAGAAAGGGGGGCAACAAGAAGTCCAGCTATCATGCAAGGTTTGCACATGAGGGTGTGGGGATATGGGTGGTTAGGCAGGTAGGTTTAGCATGGAAGTTGCAAATTTGAGATCTTCGGAGTGAAAAAAGTACTCTGTGTTCCCTTATGTTATTGCAGAATGGAATTTCTTAGTTATACCAATAAAACTGGGGAGGGTAGTAGTAAAGTTCACCACAGGGAACCGCACTGGCTCTGGTACCCACCCCAGTACCTGCCCCCTGCTTCCCTCTGGCCGTGATCACCTTCTGGCTGCCATCTCCCACTTCTTTCCTTCCATTCAAGCTGATGTCCCCTCTCCCACCACCCTTCTCCCTCTCCCGATACTTTCTTGCTCTCTTGAGTGCCCATGGTTTGTGATTTGCAATCAACCTGTAATACATGACAGCTTCTCCCTTCTCTTTGCTGTTTGCAAACAGTTAGGAGGAAGCATTAAAAAAAAAAAAAAAAAAAATCCCAAACAACCTTGCTCTTGGTTCTCATGCTTGGCACAACCACAGCCACAAAGAGGCAACAGCAGGAGAAGCCCTCTTCAGCCCCGCAAGTACTGTGTTGGACCCTGGGGCAACCGTGCTCCAAGGAGCAGCTGCCACGCGGGGCCAGGTGCAGCATCCAACTCTCCAGGCTCTGCCGAGCAGAAGGATATGCAATTCTTCTCACAGCTGAGAAGTTAACCTGAGTTTTGGTGAATTTGCACTGGGGGGAAAAGGAGAAGGAAGAAGTATCCAGACAGTCAGGTAGCTCCCTCCCTCTCTTAATTTTGTATATCGAAGTAACACACAGAGATAGCTGAAGTATCTCAAAAGAATTCCTTGGTAAAGGTATCAGCATGCTCTGAGCAACTCGCCCTGAACACATTCTTGGAAGCACTCCCCGTTTTTGGATGCAATACCTCAAAAAAATTACAAAACACAAAATTAAAAAAAATAAACACAACAAAACAGCCCAAGGCAAACATGCAGCTCCTCAGACGCTGAGCTGCTGACATTTCCTCTAAGCAGCTGAAATCAAAGTCTAGTGAGAGAAGTTGTCAGATGACAAAGGAGAGACACAAAGACCCCACCACAAGTGCTCGCACCCTGCAAGTAAAGCATGAAAGCCTACGTACCAGCTGCTCTGCACTTATTGCTGCAAAGTTCAGGTCCCAACCCAGCCCTGAAGGCTCCCCAAGCCCAGCAAGGGAAAAACATCCAGATTAATGAAAAGTCACATTCAGGTGCTCAAAAAGTCAGCTGACAAGTAATCAGCAATTTGGGTATCATGAGAAATGCTAGATGAAACCGGAGCCCTGTGACCATGCCATGGCTCAGGAGAAGGAAGCATGTATAAATGAGGTTATCAGCTACGTAAAAGATTCAAAGGAAAAGGAAAAAAAAAATACTGGCTACAATACCTCGGTGCTGCTCTTCAGCACTGAAGGTCTCATCTAAGGCATCAGGATATCTGTCCCATTCACCAGAAACAGAAAACTAAATATAATCTTGGAGTTAAATCTTCAGCCCCTAAAAAAGGCTCAGCAAAGTTTTTCATCCCCAGATAGAGCGCGTGGCTGAAGACAGCTGCCTTCTCCACTGCATTCACTAGCAGGGCATGCCCAGAATAAAGTTGTGTTGAGTCACGCAAGACTTTCACCAGAAAGTTTATCAAACAAGGCTTCTGAAGCCAGCCAGAAGGTGGCCAGGGAACCTCTGAGAACCTGTGGAGAAACTGCCACGGGATTTTCCAAAGAAAGATGGAGAAATTCTTTGTGTGATTTCCATGCTCCTCTGCACCAAGCCACTTTTCACCATGCAGATTATCTGTCCTCCCCAAGAGGACTAAACTGTTCTAACGCTGCCCGGTGCTCCAAAGCACCTTTGTAAAAAGCCAGAGTTCCTGAAAAAAGTAGTTTTAACTAACTTTAAACAAGTAGTTAACAATATTGTTACCATGACTTCCCTCTGTAACAGAGCTCATAATTCCACTGTTCACTACTTGCGGCACTCACCTTTTCTATACAACATGCAACACATTTGGGGGCCTTGTCAGTTAATTAAGCAGCTGTAAATCAAGCCCTATAGCCTAGTGCAGTTGTCTAAAATTATTTCTGCAAATTAAGTAATCCCAGACACCACTCTAGCCAACAGCTTCCACTACAGCCCATGAGGGGAAAAAAAAAAATCCTAACACGGCATGTGGTGGATGAGACAAGAAGGATTAGTTTCTATATATGCCATGTGTTAACACAGTCCCCACTTAGGATGGCTCGCTTTTCCCATCTCAGTCTCAGACAGAAAACAAAATGGGGAAAAAATATTTCCAAATACTACAGAAAATGTTTCCCCTTCTTCTGGTTCAAGGGGGAAGAGGAGGGAAGGAGCAGAGAGATCCCCCAGCTGGCAGTGAGCAACACCCTCCCCTCCACAACAACCCTAACCCAATTTACACACTGCTGCGCCTTTATAAACTCCAGACAATTCCTCGCATACTTCGAACAATACGCTGAGAAGTGACAACCACATCAGTAAGTTAGACAACATATTTAAAAACAAACACCAAAAAACCACCACCACCAAATGCACTTAACTAAGTAGTTAACAAGGTTAGGCAAGATCATTAAAGATAAACAGCTCTCCCTTTCCTTTTATTGTTGACCAGAATCAAACTTTCTTTCCCCCCCTCACCCCCCTTCTTTAGTTTAAACAAGAGAGAGGTGTGGTGCTGTTCTAGTACAAGTCAGGGAGCTGAGAACTCAAGTTGATTTTGTTTCTCCCTTCATGGCCTAAGGTCACTTGACTTCTTGTTCACTTTCCCCATCTGTAAAATGGGCAAATAAGAATGAGAAACTACTACACAATGTTATAGAAATTATTCAATTCATAGCCGTATAGTTCTTTGAAGACGCAAACAAAGTGCCAAGCATTATTACTAGATGATGAAATGATGTATTTTCTCCCCCAAGCTATACAGACGAAGAAAAAAGCCATGCAAACAGCCAACTGTATTCCTAATGAGATGCAATACTCAGAAAGTGGGACATCTTAAAACAGATTGGACAATCTTCTTCCAGCTCACAAAGATTATTCCCAATACATAAACCTCACAGAATTATAAATGCAAGAAAAGAAATGTAACATTTGACCAGGTTTCTGCAGACAAAATAAGCTTGTCTAAATAAATAGGGAAAACATACATTCTCAGTCTTTAAGAGAGCAAAAAATTTCCCAAAAAGTAAGGGAAGAAATGAAATTAGATTTGAAAGCTTTGGAGGGGATGAATTTATGCTTTGTGAACATACAGCAACTGTCAGGACTGGGAAAGTCAATTAAATAAAAAGGACCGGATGGGAGGGAGGCAGGGAAGTGCAGTGTGCAACAGAGAGGTCATGTGCTAGATAAACGGGGCAGTATGCTAACTATTTACAGATAAATACAACTTCCTCCCTCTCTGCAGAGATTTATGTATATTGGAGAGCCACCGTCAGTACTGTGGGTGAGCATGACGTTAAGTTACATTAACGTTACCCAAACCACATCACATAAAATGCGAAGAGCAGAAGCATAACGACATACTGCTTTCTGCAAGCAGCAATATTGCGTCTCAGAAGAAAGGGAGGAAAAAACAACCCGGAAAATCCTGCCTCCTTCCATCCCCACCACTGCCTGCCAGGGTGGCACTCTCCTTCCCCATCGCCTCCAGTCCAAGGATTGTTGCTTAGCTGACAGGCTTACACGGCACACAGGGTGTCATTCACACCAGAGAAACCTTAACTCAAAAATAAATAAATAGATCAGTGGTTTTAACTCTTACCAAACCCAGCAGCAAATCAGATCAAAACTGACCTCTGATCAGTATCCCCATGTCATTTAATGTCCCAGTACTGCTCTGACAACATACTGGGTTCCTAATACTGCTCCGACAACATACTGGGTTATGGCAGGGGGAGGTCTGGGCAAGGGGAAGGCACCACATTTCCTACAAATGACAAATTTTACCTTGCACTGGACCCTTCGCTGTGCAGCGGTCTCGGGTAACACGTCAACACGAAGGCAATACCCCTGCCCTACGCACCCTGAAGCTGCAGCAGTGTGAGCTGTGCCGTGTCCCACACCTGCCCCGCTCCCTGTGCCGTGTCCCACAGCCGCCCCACTCCCTGCGCCGTGTCCCACAGCTGCCCCACTCCCTGCGCCGTGTCCCACAGCCGCCCCACTCCCTGCGCCGTGTCCCACAGCCGCCCCACTCCCTGCGCCGTGTCCCACAGCCGCCCCACTCCCTGCGCCGTGTCCCACAGCCGCCCCACTCCCTGCCCTGGCCCCGACGGGCCTCTGCCCCACGCGTGCCCCAGCACGCACACCACGACCCCTCTGCTCCAGCAGCCAGGCAGGAGCGGGACTGGGGGGGACTGGGGACCCCTGCACCCCGTCCGCGGGCAGTGTTACACCTCCCACAAACATGCAGAGCAGCCACAGGCTCTGGGGAAATATTTTAAATTATAACTATTTTGAGCACATTTCAGTTTAGCACAACTATTAAAAGCCCAAGAAAAGCTCTGTGACAGCTGGACCCTGCAGAACAAGGCAGCAAGTGCTAATAAATGCAGTAATGAGATGTTCTGTCCCTCCCATATTCAAAGCGACATTGGGGAAAAAACCCCAACAAAACCAACAAATACTAATTTCTGCCTTTTGTACGCAGGCATGGTAACAGGGTGGACTGGACATGTGCTATTTCAGTGCTGCATGTGCATGCTCTGTCTCAGCTTTGGACACCCAGACAATCTGCTGCCATGGAGCGCAGACTTTAACTAAAAGTGGTCCCAAGAACTGGTGGAACAAGGTGAAGATGTACCTGAAAACCTGTGCGGATTTTTCTAGGAAAGAGCAGCAGCCACAGAAAGTATGACTGGATCTGGCTACATGGACATAGCCAGGTTTGTGTCTTCATGGCACCACACTAAAGCATCTCTCTCTGCTAAGGCTTATTTTAAAAGCATTATTTAGCTTTTCTGGATTACTTATACATGCTGCCTTGCTGTGGGTCACGGTTGGACTGTCAGCACTATGTTTAACACAGTGCTTGCTAGGGAGGGAACAAAGGGATGGGAATCTGTGCTTCTACGGCTAAATAGAGGCAGCAGGCAGAGGCACTGAAACTCCACTCAAAACACATCAGGGTATCCTGTGTGGTGAGATCGGAGCTCAGACATCTGGGCTGAAGTTGGGGCAACACAACAAGAAAGGCCGTGTTCCTCCCCCTGGCTGGGAGAAGCAGACAGCTGCCTGAAACACAGCCCACTGCTCCTGTGAACGCTAAGTCAAGCATGGGAATTTCTTGCCATCTTGTTAGGAGAGGCTCTTATTTATTTGTTTAATGGTGAAAGCCAGCAGCAGCCAGAGAAATCAGCTCCAGCTTTCTGGACTGATTGCTATGGGCAATGGAGCTGACTCAAGCAGCGTGCCTTCAAATACCAGAGAAACACACCAGTACTGGAGCTACAGGAACAAAGAAAGGAGAACTGAGCACCTGCTACCACAGCCTAGGATGGACATGGACACACACACCTCTTCCCACGAGCAATAGCACAAGCAACAGGGAAAACAAAGCAGATTTTGGTTCCAAAACTTCTGCTGCTCCTTGGGAGGGGAAACCAGCACAGCATCTGGAGAGCAAAGAGGTAGAGACTTCCAGTGAAGGCAAGACATTTGCACGGTGATGCCAGCAGACTGAAAGTCTCCAAACATGCATCCAGCAGAACGTGGCTGCCAGCCAGCATCGGACTTTTAATGATGTTTTTACAGCCACGACCAACTCAAATCCAGCTGGAGTGTAGGGCCAGCTGGACTGTAATCCCAGCAACTCTGATAAGCAGCAATACAACTGAAGAAACGTTACCAGTATGAGAGACAATAGGTGATAACCACTCCTGGAGCCAGCGGACCTCTGATTAAAAACCCAGGGAACAAAAGCATTTGGCACTGGAGTTTAGGGTTCCTGACAAACAAGGAGCAACACCCACTTCATTCCAGGTCCGGTGCGAGACCTCAGGCACCCTGTGAAATCCAGAGAGAGCTCACACACAGTGATTTAGCGTGGGAAGTGTCAGAGATCCAAGAAAAGGCACTCCAAAGGCTATGGAGAGGGAAAGGGAGTAAAAGAAGGGAAATAACATTTCAAATGAGACACCAGTCCTCGCATACTGTGGGCCTGCAGCAAGGCTACAGAGGTAGGACAGCGCGAGGGAACAGCAATGACCAAAGCCAGGAGAGCCCCGAGCCCTTGGTGGCAGTGCACCAGTGGTCCCAGGCAGCAGAGGAGGTGCGTGCTGCCCTTTCCAGAGCCCAATGACTGTTAGCAAACCTGTGGGTGCAAGGCAAGCACCCCTTGGGTCTCAGGCTGTTAAACATCGTGAGGAACAGCAGCCACCGCTGACCCTATCAGCTGGCCCCAGGGTGGCACAGGGAAGATCTGGGATGCAGAGAAATAGGAGGGGGATCCAGCCCATCCACCACAGAAAGGGTAGACAAAAAGGCAACAAGTCCCAGCTGGAGTGGGGACACAGCCTTATGAAGCAGCCCAGTAGAGCTCTGGGGCAGAAGCTGGCAGCTGACACAGGCAGACTTTCAGGGGCCCTGGACATATGAACAAGTCACCAGATGTGCCTGACGTAGATGCATCACAGAAAGGGAGGTACACTTGCTTCTCTGGCAGGCTAACACACACCACCTCAAAGAGGACGGTACAAACGAATACTGCAATCCTCATCCAGTGACAAGGCAAGGATGAGCGGTTCAGAGACGAGAGCAGCTGAAGGGCAGCAAGCCAAGACACGGGATACAGCATGCTGGTAGACGCTGGTCTCGGCTAGCGGTTGTAGAATATGAAAGAGTGCAGCAGCACGAGTCAGGAGAGACCCAGCGAGCAGCTGGGACCTCGGGGTGGTGGTAAGGGGCGAGCACATCCCAGCTGCAGGGTACATGGCTGAAGTGCAGACGCAGCAATTCAACCCAGCTTTCCTGCTGGAATTTAGGGTGCTAAATCATGCTAGATCATACTGTAATATCCAAAACAAACTAGATGAGGGATAACCATCCCCGAAACAAGACTGCCAGCTCTGACATGCACTAAGCTACTTGGATCAAATCAGTCTGGACCAATGCAAAATGCCACTCCTTGAAGTCAACTAAACTGGGTCATTTCCAAGGGCTAATGCAACAGATAGTCTATCTTGCTGAATGCGTTTTCACATAACCTTGCCCCAGTAATCTGAAAGCTCTTGACAGTTTCTTTGCACGTTGCCATAGACCTGCTGAGTCAGATTAACTGCACGCACGCAGCGCAGCTGCATCACACGGGCACGGCAAGTCCAGTGGGCCTCGTACTGGAGCACTGGCACTGCTTGAGCCCATCATATGCCACAGAACAGCTCCAGTGGTCACTTCAGTTTTATTTCTTGGATAATCAAAATACACTTCATTACTCTGCCACAGTCCATATGTTAACTCCAAATCCATTGTCTTTAAAATGTGGAAAGCCTCCCTGAATCTAAACAGCAGCTCAGACTGTGTTAAATGATGGCTATCCTTTAAAAGATACCAAATAAATGGATGTCTATACAAGCAGAAGCAGCATGACATTCTTCTACAACTCCAACAGTTGGAAGCTGTATACAACATAATTTTAATGACATTTGAAATAAAAGCCTAAAGGAACTGTTGTGTAAGGTATCAAGCAAAACCAGCAGATACGTAGATAATAGACATCAACGACGCAGTGGGTTAATTACTCACCCAGAGGAGCAGACTTAATGCTGATCTCCACTGTCACTCTTGAGCGAGTACCACTGATCCATATAAACTTCTGACACTGAAAAGAGAGAAATAAATAATTTAATTAATCACTACAAAGTCCGAGATGACTTAACAGTGATGTCTTATAAAAGTTTATCATCATGTGACACAGGATACAGGAAGCACAGTGGATGACGTACATAACAGCGTTAAAAAAAAGCCAATACCAAGAGATTAAAGGATGACAACTGATGTACAAAAGGGAAATGAGCTTGTTTATTCCAAATAATTCCCAGCAACATTATCTCTCAGTATTCCTACATTACATGGTTGGCCTGTGCCTGCCCTCCACCTCTCCAGCTGACCATACACATATAACACAAAACGAAGGTGAAGATGCCTTGCAAGGCTTCTTTCTTACTATTGACACCTCCAAAAACGCCAACCAAGCACCCCACGGCATTGAACGTCTAGAGATCAGAGCGTGAAGTGAAGCCAGTGGAAGTCAGAGCAGCCCATAGCACTGAACCAATCCTACAGCTCATTCCCAACAGCTATTCCTGAGTCTCTTTACTGTGACTATTTTGGTAAATCAAAGATGTTCTCTGTTACTGTGGTTTGACAGAAAGTTTTAGTCACGGATACTCCCATCTACAGACTGTGGTCAAAATAAGAGCTATTTGGTGCAGGAAGCTTGACAAAATTGTTCCAGGAGAAGGTTCTGGGTAAACTTTGAATTTGAAATGCAAAAGGGAAGTTTGGGGAATGAAACTCTAGACCAATAACAAAAAACTTCTAAACCTAGGCAATTACTCAGCTCCCATTAGAAGAGACAGAAGAATCAGTAACTCATATATGAGTGCTCAGTGAAATACAGCTGGTAGAATGATTGAAACAACCAGGAACACTCCAGTGTACCCCACCTGGGACACTGCACCAACATGGTGAGATGCTGCTCTCTGAACAAAAATCACACTATGAGCAATTACAGATCTTGCCAAACCAACAGAAGTTTAGGACAAGCAAGCAATACGATCGGAAAGCAAAGAATCAGCTCAAAAAAAATGTAGGGCTAAAGAGACACAGACTAACTACTTGTTGACTTGAGGCAACAAAGACCAACTGCAAATATCCAGAAGGTGTAAACTAGAACAGAAAGAATTCAGCCTGTGCATGACTGGGAGATAAGCAGAAGGAAAAGGAAAAAAAAAAAAAAAAAGGCAAAAGCATTTTCAGGTCTAGATACTAAAAAGCTATAATAGATGGTCTCAGGGCACACAAATATTTGGGTGCTCCTTGCTTCTCAGAGCAGTTTTTTTGACTAGATTGAACAAAAACACCATGGAAAAAAATTACACAGAACACAAATGACAGGGACACGTAAGTCTGTGCGAGCAGACTCAGTCACAGAGCTGGGGCTTCAGGCTATTGCAACAGAATAATTATGTACTGAGCCCTGTACAAGACAGGAAAAAAAAACATCTGTTAGATGGAAAAAGAGACAAGGCATGGTAGGCGGGGAAAAAAAATATTTGAGGTTTCTATAAAGGGTACTGCAGAATGTCATATATGGAACCACAAAGCTAGGGAAAAAAAAGTTAGTTAACAGTGTTATTTTAAGTCTGCTTAAAGTAATACCAAGGGCTGAAATGGAAAACCTACAATTAGATGGAGCTTCTCCCCTTCATTCCAAATACTCAACTCCAGCTGAGCCAGACGAGGCTCACAAATTGACAGGACATCTTTGGGATTCCCACCGCCCGGGCTGCCAGGACCCGCAGGCAGCAGTCGGGCAGCGGGGAAGGAGACGCGGAGCACAGCGGCTGTGGGATTCTGATGCTGTGCGCCGCGGCGTGAGGCTGGCCGGCCAGCTGGTCTGCCCGTCTTGACACCCGCTTTAGAGGTGGTCAACAACCCTGCCCCAATTTCCTCATCGTCTTCTCCGCCACTGGGAAGTCCCCGCAGCTCTTCAGAATGAAGCTCCCTCCCAGCCCTGCCAGGTCTGTCTCCCTCCATCGACACCGTCTTTAAGGACAGGCGAGTCTCGCTCCCCGTGAGTACCGATCTCCAACTGATTTGCTCTCCCTGGCGTGGGGTGCCAGCAGCACCACAGCTATTCCTGAGCCTCTCTGCCGTGACTATTTTGGTAAATCAAAGATGTCCTTTGTTACTGTGGTTTGACAGAAAGTTTAGTCATTTCCTTCTCAACAGAGTCAGAGTTACACATACACAGCCCACACCTCGGGCAAGCTGTACGGCTGCTCGCTATCGAACGAGGAAGGGACCACTTGCAGGCATTTCTCAAAAGTGAACTAACCGCTTTAAGACCCTGCCTTGTGTGCTGTCACCAGAAGGATTCAGTTTGTTTCAAAGGCTGCTAGGGAAGCAGTCTACATTTCCCACCCCCCCGTTTCCTTCCTTCCTCAAACTCAATTTAATTTTTACTAACAAACTTCCCCAGAAATCTCAGACTCCCTCTAATCCTAGAGATAAGGAAACCTCTCTTGCACACCTCGCCTCTGAAGACTGTTTTCAAAAGTAATTCCAATAGGGCTGGCTATGATGTTCACCCCAGTATTTCTCCCGGCTGAACGGGCCACAGGACACAGAGATCCGGGGGGATTTACCCTGTGACCCGCATTAGGATGCCAGGAAGGCTGACAGCCCCCAGGGGAAGTCTGGAGCTCAGGGACGCTGGGTGAAAACTGGGACTTGTGGGGACTTTTGGGAAAGGGTGGAGTTTTCCTGGTTTAGCTGGAAGGGTAAATTATCATCCAAGAACGGCAGCTGAGGGAATAGCTGCTCTTACATCACACATGATAAATGTGCCACAAAGCCCCGATCAGTGGGCACACAGGCAGCCAGGTGTCTGGGGGACGGGAGTTCTCCAGCCTCGACAGCAAGAGATAAGCTCTCCACCAAGTTCAATCTAAGTTCAATTTCAGTATCAAAAAACCAACCTCCCAGAAAACCACTCCCATAATCAAGAGCCAATTTTTAGGAACGATCATTTAAGAAGTGCAAGACTAGGCAAACCAGGTGAGATATAAGTTAATTGGGTTTTTGCTTTCATACAGAGAACATCGCAAAATATAGATGCCCTGGAGGAACCTTTCCAGTATCCCCAGGAAACAACAACAACAACAACAAAAAAAAGTACTGCAAGACAAAAGAAAAGGAGGTGCACAACATGAAATTTTTTGTCCTTTCCAGACTATAATCTCTTAACCAGGAAGAAAACACAAATCCTAATCCTATAATCTTGCATGTTCAGCAATAATATTTCTCCTTGCCAATCAACGGTTTTCTACAATAGCCACCCACATCTTTTTCAAATTCAAGCAGCACGACTGCATACAATTGCATGCTGTATGAATTTAAACAGGACACAACTCTATGCCTAAAGACCTGAAAAATTCTCATGTTGCACTGCATTAAGGGGCACAGGTTAGCAAGAAAGGTGCAGCACTATTTCTTTGCTTTGTGCCTACTAGAAGCTTTGTTTCAGGAACATTTTTTGGAAGAACGCATGAGTACTGCAAGCAAATAATCTGGTTTATGTCTGTTCTTTGCTGGACAAAAATAAAGATCTGCTTTGCCTAATCGTTTCTGATCAAGGAAGGTTTTGTAATTGGGCCATTTACACCTTGAGGACATGGTGAGACTGGCGGGCAAGTCATCTGGGCAACGGACTCGGGACTTTCGGCACCAAGAAATCACACGGGGAGAAGGGACCCAGGCAGAGGGGCTGCGGCTGCCGAGGACAGCATCAGCCGCACAGCAAAGCTCAGCCTGCCGCAGGGCAGAGCACAAAAGGCGGCGGCCACAGTTTCCCAGACAGGGAGTGCTTCTTGAAGTCCAGAGCAAAGGTTCAGACAAGCCGCTCTGCCCTGCGATGGAAGCGGCTGCTGCCTGTAACGCCGACAGCTCGCAGCAGGCACGGTTCCCTCTCCGGGAGACATCTCGCCACAGCCGGCGCTTCCCCGGCGGTCAGCAGCTCCGCGCGCATCCTGACCGCTCATCCCTTCAGAGCGGGGACGCGAAAGCCTCTGCTTTCTCCAGGCAGGATCACCTGGATCTCTTCTGGCAGCCGTCCCCTTCTGCCACTTGGCCGCCAGGAGAAGAGGTGCCAAGAGGCCTCCTCTGCCACAGACACCCCTCTGGGCAACAAAACACGAGCCAGCGCTCGGCTTCCTCCAGCCACCCTCCACCCGCGGCCAAGACCCCTCTTCCCGAAAGCCCAGCCACACTTGCAGGAGCTTGGCCGAGCCCCTGCTTCACACGAGTGTACGCGGAGGCCGTCCAGAGGCTCCCACACAGGCACAGCGCTGCTTCTTGTCGAGGCATGCACAGGCATTTCTGCAATCTCGTTATTCGGCTTCCCCCGGGTCTCCATGTATTAGAAGTTACTTTTGCAGAACTTGGCCGTACACTTTCACCCTTTCCAATGGTAGGTAATACCTAGCTTATGCTGGGCAGTAGGAAGAATTTTTTTTTTTTTTTAATTTTTTTTAAAGCTTACATTGAGAAGATTCTTGCTTGAGATGCATATCTGATGCTTGTACACTCTGCCTTTAGTCTGTGTTAATGGACCATTTTTCTTTTTAATTTTTTCTTTGCTCTTTAAAGAATGAATCAATAGCTACAACTTGACTCAAAAATTTATGAAGGAAGATTAATAACATGTATATTTCCAAGGAAGTCACCAATGCAGGCTGATCACGTCCAGTTATCTTTACTTGGAAAGGTGGGTAGAGGATTTAAAGCCAAGAAGTAAAGCAATGAAGAAACACTGGAATGATTTGGGGACCTAATGATTTTCTGTGGGAAAAGTCTTTGACGCATATCTTTTATTTTGCTATGCCAATGGTACAATTTTTTGTAAAAGGCCTTTGGGCAAAGGCTGGTTTGAACCTGAATGGAAGTAATCAGGGCTGCAGCTTGAGTCATTTCCCCACATTCATATACATCATCTATCCACACCAAGTATCACCCACCAACACACAATCTCTCTCACATTTAAATCACCCTGTCCCTGGATACATTTTTCAGCTGCTGCAGACCACCTAACACATCTCTTATTTATGATGGGACAGCCTAGCTGCACTGAGACAAATGCATAAAACACAGATGCTTTAGCCCATATCTTTATTTTTGGTTTCTAGAAGGCTGTACATCTTTTGACACAAAAACCATACAGCATCCACATTAGCAAACCAGTCTGGTTTTGGATATTACTAAACCCACAGCTGAAACCTGAAACAGTACTTGTCCATCCTGCAAGTGCCAGCCTTGAGCTTCAAAACCAAGTTTCGACCCAAAAACAGGGGGTCTGGCACACACAGAAACCCAAACTGAAAACTAAAGGGACCTGAGGAAAACTAACCACATCATTAACTCCAGTGACCAAAGCAGCTGGTACCTCATACAACAACATTTCCTACCATAAACCAGTACATTTGAACAATGTACAAGCACAAACATCACTGAATCAACATACCGGCATTGGAGGATATAGACAACATAGCCAACTGCCACAGCAAAGAAACACTTTCGGGAAGCATAATGAAATATTACAGATAATCTCCTCAGTCAGAGAAGAGTAACACCAGAGAGACCATTTAATGAAGTACTTGTAAGATCAGTAGCAAGAACAAACTGCAGAAGGTTTAAGTAAAGGCTTTCAAATTACTAACCTATCAGATTTTAAGTGAAACTAGGCATGATTTATGCAAGGAAAAAATTTATGACTAATCTATGACTAATTTTATATTAATCACTGACTGAGTCCATCTCTGAATTGGAGTGCCACTCCATGCAGTTTCTGTCAGCTAGTGCTTTGTTTTAATTCTACAAGCCAAAGCAACGGGTTATATGCAACTTACTGTCTATGTAAATGCAGACATCAGCTGATGGAAGATGTAGAAGTGGCTGTAAGACATGGAGGATTATTTTATGAACTTAATTGAAGATCTCATGCCCCCAGCACCCATGGGGGGTGTGATAAGAAGTCTGTGCGGTCATATATGAGAGAATTCAATCTCCTGGAAGACATTTTCCATAGCACGAATTTGATACCACCAAATACTGGTCTTGTCAGTATTCTGCCTCCTTCATAGTTATGTCACCTTTGCTGACACCAAGGTGACTAAAGCCACTGATCTTGTTAATCACACAGCAAGCCAGAGCACACAGGGTGGACAGCCATCTTCAGGCATCACTTCTGTCCTTGTGTAAATACCAATAACCAGTTGGCGTTTCAAGCAGCCCTGGTTCTGGAAGCCAAGAGGCTGCAAGAGTTTCATCACAGGAGACTGCTTTTCAGGGTGACATGATCACAACGGGCTGTAACACCGCTATCACTAAACTAACACTAAGATTAGCACAGTGTTTTCTCTCTCATAGGCACCAGTTTGGTCTCACTCTTCTACACATGTAAAAGAGCCAACAAAAGCTTCCATGTGCCTCTTGGCTGGAGGTTTATGGGACACCTTCAACCTTGGCATGCTCCGTCAAATGCAAAAGGCGCTGCTCTACCAGTGCTGTTCATCTTCTTAATCTGACCGGTGTTGCCACACACTGGTTTCTGTCTTCCTTCCCAACTCTACTAGAAATAAGCACAAGACGTTCCTTAACAAAAAGGGATTGGGCTCACACATAAGGTTTGCCATAACATTTTCCAGGAAGATGCCCACCCTTCAATTATCCAAAATTGTTAACAGGCATCCTTCACTTTGAAGTTCAGTCACAGCAATACTTTGCCATTCCTAGAAGGAACTTAAATAGCTCCAACACCACAAACTTAGAAAATCTTGTTAGTGAGGCACACACATCCGAACTCTGTGTTTCCAGAGCTCAGAAGTGAGGTGGAAGCTATGCAAACAGCAAAAACCAAAAGCACTTATCAGGAAAAGGAACAAAATACATTCTTTTGTTGTTGTTAAGAGGAGGCAGCCAAAAGACTTGAGTTAAAAACCCTAGAAATTAAGACCAACATAACTAGATGCTTTGCCAGCTTCACAAGTAAAAAGTTTTATACATTTATTTTGCTATTTCTCCATGCAGACACTTCAGTTGTTTCAGCCCTTTTAAGTTGGTTACGTGCTGATATACATGCACACAACAGGATTCAGCTGTCGTGTTATCATATGCACTGCAAATAATCCTGAAAATACCATTTCTACTAATCACATTGTTCCACACAGTTTTAAAGCACATGATTGCAGAATAAAACCCTTACCACTTAGTTTTGGCCTGGATTCTAAAGGAAATTAAGTTTATGTGGTAGTGTTGTTTGTCAGTCCTCACCCTATTAAATTTTCAACTCGCTAGTCAATTTTGACCACATTTGGCAGAAAGCAAAGAGATCCTAATAGGTGTCGCATTCTTACATCTCTGGGAGAAATTAGTATGTAGGTAGAGGAGACATCCAAATTAGCTTCACATGGACTCAGACTCTGCTGCAAGAAGTCAACAACTCCCTGCTTTGTTTGGCCCAGCAGCTGCTCCATCAGCATCTGCACATGGGCATCCAGCACACGTGTTGACTCCTGTGTGGCCAACATGAAAGACATCGGAGAGAAGCCATGGACCAAGCCAAAAGGGAGGGAAAAGATAATCTGGAGTTAAGGAACAGCAAAAATTAAGAGGTCCAAAGAGAAGGATCACAGGTCATGGTGGACAAAAGGCCAACGCACACAGGGGAAACAAAATTTTGAAGAACTAGGTTTTGTCAGCTCTGCTACCTGAGGGATAGTTGGCGGCAGCTCTTTGCCATCTCCATACCTACAAGCACAGTAACATCCCTTCCCTGCCCTCCTTCTACCCCCCCTGGAAAGACCACAACAAACCATTCTCCCATCACATGCTGGGCTAGTTGTTTTACAAGCCATATTTCATCTTCAGATACCCACAAATAATGCTGGACGCTACTGGGGCCACAAACGGACCATGCCTTCAGCTGGCAGATGGGACAGGAACAGCACAGCAGCAACTAAGCTCATGCTTGGGAAAGAGCCAGGGTAGACAAGATCCACCTCAACCCACCTGTGTCACAGCTGCAACAGAAAGTAAGACCCCTCTCCAGAACTGTCACCTATGAATTGCAGCCACCTCCTTCTTCATCCCAGGGAAGGAGAAATGCACACCGCATCCCATGAAGCTCTTGCTAGGGAATGGAAGCAACCCAGAGGCACTACTGAAACATGACCAAGAAAATACTGCCTGTAAGGAGTACAAAAGGAACAAAAGCTTACGAGCTGAATCAAGATCACTTGCAACCTATGTGGGTTGGTTTTGCCCAAGGAGGTCTCAGCATCATAAACCTGGACAGCTATTAGGGGATGAGAAGTATGATCAAATTAAACCTACTTCAGAAGAAGGGGAGGGCTGAAGGCCAGAAACAAGCAATAACAACCCTGAGAGGTGCCAAGCAGCCAGCACAGGGAAGGGGAGCACCCTGCAGAGCCAGGATGGGCATCCACCCCCAGCCAGGGCTGAGCAGCCCCAGGGCAAGTCCCACAGCCACCAGTGGCAAGTGAGGCTCTCCCTCTCTGCTTAGCAGCTAGCAGATAGACAGCAGGAGGCTTTATTTGTCTCAGTTCTTAGACACAAATGTTTCTACACCATGAAAGCAGAATGCAAATATCTCCTTCCCACACCCCCACAAGCCTTTCTGGTTTAATCTGATTTTATTCAAGAATCTTCTTTATAACCAACCTATTACAGCAGTTTATTTAAGGAGTAAGTAAGGATGGTGCCACCAGCATTAAACACATTTTCACTAACAATTACAGGGCATTATCCTCAGAGGAAAATCTTCATTAGCTTTCAGTCTCTCTCCTTTAAAGAGGTCAGTGTCTTGCAACAACAGAAAAAACAGTTTTTCTCTCAAGGAACACAGAAAAGATGCAGGCAGAGCACAAGGCTCACGGGACAAACCACGAGATGCAAAATAATTTTCCCCTTCTAGACCATCACTTCAAGTTCAGACCGATTACACAACAATTTAAAAAGTCACCAGCACCAGCTTCCCTGCAAGCTCTCCACGGTCTTAATATGCAAACAATGTCTGCGATGGCAGCCCACCTTCCAGAAGGCACTTTATCCAGCCCTCAGACTGAAGCCCTGTGTGACCACAGGCAGCAGGCTCTGCGGGAAGCAAGGCTGGATGGCCACAACAGCCCCAAGAGCTCCACCGCTGCAGCAAACGCCCCGGGTCAAGAGCAACACATGTCCTGACGGCAGCGTGGAAAAGACGCTGGTCCTGTCAGGAGCGCTGGATCTGTCCTGTGATGCTCTCTCTCCAGCTGCAATAGTTTGGCTCCTCTTATTAATAGCAGGGCACTGGCATCTATAGCCCAGGGCTCTGAGCCAAGCACTGCAGTGTGTCAAGAGCAAGGTGGCAAGGTTTATGGAATAGAGCTTCAAAACACTGGGGCTGGGAACAAGACAGAGCCTGAGCATAAACATAAAGGTGTCCAACAAAAACAATAAGCCTTAAATCACAATGAATTACAACAAAGAAATGCATCATAGTAGAGCCTGAAACAGCCAGGTGGGGATATCTGACCCCAGAAAGCAGTATATTCACCTACAAGCTTTCCACTCAACTTGGTCCTATTAGCTCTCCTACTTCACCCACCCAGTTTTCTCTCTCATGGAAGAACAAGCAGCCCTAACCACCATAGCAGCCAAGCAGAAACTAGTTCAGTGAAAGCTAGTTTCATATTTCACATGAAATATGAATAAATATTTCACATTTAACTGGTTGGTTGGTTTGTTTTGTGGAAGGGAGGTTGCTTGTTTTTTTTTAAGGAAAGAGGCAAACTTTGCTCAGCCTCCAAAACGAAAGTCAGATGTGAAAGAACGACTTGGAAGATGCTGGGGGCAAACAAGTCCATCATTAAGTATGTGTTGCATTGTATCTTCATTTAGAAATCACCTAATAACTATCTCTCCCATGGAGGACAGTTAATATTAGAAGCCACATACATCCTACACAAGCACGTCTCTATTAAACATAATACATAAGGATGTTCCTAGAATCCAGTAATTTCACAAAACAGATTTTTAACTGCTGTGTAAACTTTGGGCCATAGCAAAAAGACTTCAACGTCACTTAATCTGATTATTTTCCACCACACAAACTGCGCAAAGGACCATCTTCAGGAGCATATTCTGAGAGGCGGTGGAGCACAGGGAGATCCCATCCCCTGCACAGAAGGGCCAGGTGAAACCTAAGCCTTTGACTGGAAGACTGCAGAGTCCACCCCTTTGAGCCATACCTAGGAGCACGTGTTGCTGTCCCATGGAGGAGATGGTGGAAGCAATGGAGATGGTAGAAGCAGACAAGGTCTTTTCAGAGAAAGTCACCATCATACCTCTCACCTTCTGCAATCCAACCCACCCCTCATTACCACACATGGTGATTTACACTCATTAGAGCCCCCTCCACAGACAATATGAGAGATTGCTTCAATGATGGTGTCAGGATATAGAGAAAAGGCTTTCAGGTGACAGCAGGTTTCTGCCTCAGTTCCTTTTATCCTCAAAGATCCCCTAAGAATCCTATACATTTGTGGAAGGGGAAAAAATAGCCTCCCATACTTGACCAAATAGCAAAATACAGCTCCTGCTTTATCTACAGGGCAAGTCATCACTTGCAAAAACTTTGGGTCTTATGGGGTACAGTACAAAGGAAGATGTAAGAATACAGGTAAGTTGTTCTGAATTTGTACCCCAGTACTTTCCAGTGGCTGCCTTAAGTGCTTTTGTGATCATAAGCAGTCAGTTGTTAAGATTTTCGCTAGGAACAGGAACACTTCCCCCAAAAGAGGCAAAGACCATTTTACTTTGATTTCTGAAAAAAACCCTAGCTACTGAGCTCCAACACAACTTTCACTTCTCATTCATTCCTCATTTACTATCTTGTACACTCCTTAGGTATGTAGCACATCTCTAACCCCAGCAAGGACAAGGTCTAGCAGATGCCAGACTTGCAGAGCCCTGACTTTAAGAGAGGATGCAAGTTAATACGAGCATCAGACAGGACTACACAAATGCAATGCTCTACAGAGGGTGATCTAGGCGAACCAGAAGAACATGAGAAATGAAGTGCAGAGAAAAGAAGGACAGATTGGGAAGATTTGTACGAGCCATGTGTGCAGCACTGAACAGCTTGCCACACAGAGAAGCCGGCTAGCTCTCTTCTGCAGAGAAATGCGTCTCAAGTACAGGGCTGCCAACACGCAACACCACATTCTTTTTTAATTCAGGATTTTTTTCCCCTTCTTTATGCAAGCTGGGGACCTGCAGGCTGAGAGATCACCTGCTTCAAGATGAAATTACTAAGACAACTTACCGCACGTCCTGCCAGGCTCATTAAACCACAGTGACCCTCACATACATGGCAGCAATGCAGCTGGTGATAATGCATTTCCCCTTTCTGCTTGCATCACTGATTCATACTCATTAGGGCATACAATCTTTATATAGAATTCCTTTATGTAGCCTAATTTGCCAAGAAGTAATCGCTTTCCTCTTCCCCTGGTAATACAAATGAGACAGAGCTGTAAAGTGATTTCATTTGCTGTTTATCCCATGGCTCTCCTTCCCAAAAGTTTCTTTCAGATGTTCTGTATGAAGCCAGATATGTTGGGTCATTAGAAAATGTCTCAGAGAAACCCAATGTTTCATCAAGTTTTGTGTGGAAAAGATGAGTAATTTAGGAAGCTTTACATCTTTAAATTTACTTGGCATTTCTTGCCAAAAGAAATCCATGAACTTCCTTCCAAAAAAAAAACCAAACAAAACCCCAACCCCCCCCCACCCCCCCCCCCCCAAAAAACCACAAAACCAAACCAAAACCAAACTAAAACCCAGAGAGCACTGAAGAATTCCACTCTCCACTCAGAGCAGAGTAAATGGAGTGTACCCGATGCTCAGGAGTCACACCCATGTAAAACAAGCACAGGAAAGGAGAGCACGACACCCGTACCACACAGAGCATGAGAGCGATGCAGATCTCAGTCTGCCCCGGCTCGCTTCGCCCCCGGAGTCGCAGCAATGCTATCTGGTAATTACACTGCAGTGTGGTCTGGCAAGCCACAGGCTTCTGGCTTCAGGTTCGGGGCTCCGCTGCCAACTCATCTGGGGGCTCCAGCACATCTCTTTACCATATCATTTCAGGCTTCCCTCAGGGAAAGCAAGAAAAGACAGCCTAAACTCAGAGCTGTTACTCTATGCTAAGACTACAGTCCTGTGCATGCAATCCAAACTTTAAAGGCCAATCTCACTATAGCTTTTTCAACATTTTGTTTGACAATAAATATGCCGGATGCCAAAAAGGTCACTGCTGAAATAACCACTGTCCTGTACTGACTACCACTCCCTACAAGTGAGTCAAAAATAGGGAATACAGATTTGTATCCAGCCTTCCCTGTAATTCAAGAGTGTTCATGACAGATTATTTTGCTTCTGGCTGAGTCCAAGTCCTTGCTGAACCCTCAAAATTTCTGTAAATGCTAGCCAAAGAAGGAAAAATGAATCACTGGCTTGCAGCACCTGACACACAAACCTCATTGCTTTAGCTGTTTAAAACCATCCACCCCAAGCAAAGGAGTAGGCTGTAGTTACAGACTCTGAACAGCAAAAATAGTACTATTTAGGACAAAAGGGAGGAAATTGTTTTTAAAGAGTAGAACAATTCAGACAGTTGGTATTTCCAAAAACCTTCTTCTACATACCTCTATGCTTCTGTGTTTCCAAACAGTCTTTCCATACTGCAGTGAGTTTTGTATAATTACTAGCTAGGTACTGAGAAACTTAATTGTACTGTATTAACAATTAAGGTTTTGACTTCCTATCCAGCAGCTCTACTACTTTTAATTAAAATTGCACATTGTAACGTTAAGACTATGCAAATCCAACACTGTGAAGTCAGCTCTAATAAACGCACAGGTGATTTTTGAGCCTCCATACAAGGATGCTGATACAGAGTTAAAAATAAGCTTTGTTAGTACAGGCGAAACCAAACAAACACACAAGGGTCCAGGAAATGGTTTTGAAGGCTGAACTTTGCATAACCCATCCTCAGTGTCTTTTCAAAGGGTCAGCGAGCCACTACAAGTCTCCTCAACTCCTTGCTTAAGTAAAGCGCTTTACAACATTTTCCATCAGATTTGCAAGAGTTTGAGGATTGCATCTGGGATTTCCCATATGGCAACCGTGCAAACCAAAGAGCCAAAATGAGGCATGACCAACAGTGCTGTCAAGTCAAGAAAGTAAGAGAGCGTTGAACAAGATCAACAGGAGAGTCTGCTAACCCAGGCTAACACCAAGCGTTCTCTCTGAACATAAAGGAGGCAGTTTTGATTCAAAGGTCACTTCTTACAGGGTTATAGCATTGACTTAATGGAGAACCATCTAAATATCCATTTCCTCGAGCCAAGGCTGGATTAGTCCCAGAAAGCCAAGTTCCGACACTCGTCCTTGCACATCATGAAAGCAGAGGGAGAAGGTGGCAGGGTAGGCCTAAACCAATTTTGAATGTTTTCTGAGTTCTTTCATGTCAGTCGCAGATCCTTTATAGTGGGAGTTGTGAAGACACAGTCTAGTCACAAACCCCGAGGGAGAGCGATCCAGACATACGTGTACCCACTGATTCAGGAGCTGGAGCCATTTGCTCCCCCAAGCAGCTGCAATTAAGACCCAAGATGCTCTGAAGGGGCAGGGTGGGGTGGGAGAAGGGAAGACGACTGATGGAGGAGAGAGGGGCTGTGCGGCCACCTGAGGGCCCTCCCCGAGGAGGCTGCCTCTAACCTGGGCTGGAGGGAGAGGCTCTCCCTGCCACACGGCTGTCCCACCACCCTCCTGCTCCAGCCTGCCCAGCCAGGGAGGGAGAAGGGCTGTGCTGCAGGCAGGCACATCTGGCAAGCCGCTCCCACGGGTGGCCACCAGCTTCAGCAGGGCGAGATTGCTCCGGGCCGGCCTGGGCAGCAGGAAACTCTGCTGCAGCCCCTTGCCGGTCCTCCCTCCAGCTTTGCTTGGTCTAAATTCAATAGGGCTCATCACCCGGGCGAGTGCCTACGTCAACGCAAACTTAAAGCCCCATGGGGCGTTATAGCCGCAATGGTGAGGAACTAATTTTGGCAAAGGGCAGGGCTTTCTGGAAAGCAGAGCCAGGAAAACGACAAATAAAGGCCCATGTGATTTGTCTCACTGGTCCTCCCAGTAGCCATTTCATTACATCACTATTTTCCTAACTAATAAAGGTCAAACTATAATTTTTGTTATTTTAGATTTATAGTTTCTCTCAAATGAAAGGTATTCTTATGCCAGGAAGAAGCAAAAAGGAGATTTATTTGCCCTACAGATGCCGTAGCAAACTCAGTTCAGAAAGAAAAGACAAAGAAACCATTATTTCCCCAGTCTTTTTAAAAAAGGAGAAAACAGCGAACAAGAAGCCAAGATTATTCACAGACAGAAAAAGGGGGCGGAGGGAGAAATCGAAGAAAAAGAGCAATAAGAGCCTTTATTACCAGGAGATCCTTTTAAAGGATTTAGGAGACTCCAAGCGATGCAGCTGTACTTCCTGTGACCTGCAGCGTTCGGTTTGGGAGCACAAGGAAGGTCACCGCCTTGGAACAGCTCGGTACACCCACGCTGCACACGCAGAGCACTCAACTCGGAAATGCATTACACCGGGGCAGAGAGATGGACTGAAAGACGCTGCGAGAGCAGGAGTGGAGGACTACTGATCTACGGAGCAGTCCTGCAAAGGGCACCTGCTCAAGTTCCTACACAGCAGCAGGTTTAGGACTCCTTCAGAGCAGAGTCTGCAGCAGCGACGGGAGATAGAAAAGCTCTTTAACAACACAGTTAAAGAGAACGCCAACGAGATAACATGCACGTGCCATCCTCACTCACAGTTTCAGGCGGGCTGGGTATTTGTAAGAGAGACATTACTAAGTAGTAAATTCAGTTCCTGATGAACCATGCTGTATTAGCATGCTTCTTGCTATAAAAAGCATTTGGAAATGATACAAGCAGCTATACACACAATGCATTTTATAATGCACACACAGGCCGAGGAACATCACTTGATGTAGTATTGATAGGCAGCCAGTTCTGAGGCAAGATGGACTTTGAACAGCATTGCAGCAGGAGGGTAGGGTACAGGGGGGAAAAAATTACAGAACAAGAATGCTAAACTGCTGCAGGACTTAGATAAACAAGCTAATTAGCAGACAGTTTGTCTACATTGAAAAATTAACTCAAGCATTGTCCCCAACTTGACCTCCCATCTACATCTTTAATTTGAGCATGGCACTTTTCACTTGAGTTGGCAGGAGACACAGGCAAGAGTTTCATTAAGCACATTTAAGCAATACCTAAGCACCGGTACAGGCAGGCAACACTCAGGGGTACCAAAGTCCTCCAAGTTTTCCCCGCTATTTTCCCCCTGCCGTGCGCACAACTGCAACACCATCATACCCTGTGGACAAATTCAGAAAGCAACACAACTTTTTAATATAGATTTATATATAACACAATGTTTTTATATATATATGTAATATATATTTATTTTAAAAGTTTAGTGCTATATATAAATATAGCAGAGCATTCAGACTCCTTGCCATCCTGCAAGCACAGCTACTGCTATCCAGAGCCATATCCTTCCTTCAAAGGATGCCCAAGATCGCTTGAGCTCAACTCATTCAAGAGGGGCCAGCTCCACCAGGACACAAAGCTGGGACCACCTCTCCCCACAAGCTCTTCTCTTTGGCCACTCACCAGGGGAGGGGTGGTGAGAGCATCATTCAGTATTTTGGGCACACAAGCCCTTCATCACTAGCAGGAGTTAATATCAAGCTCAATATACGTGGGCAAGATAGCTATGAGCTTAACTCAGTTCTGAAGGATGTCAGCAGGAAAAAAGGAGGTAAAGTTGCTGGTCCCTCTGGAACAGGAGGGGGAAGTAACAGTCATGCTTGCCGAGAGCAAGGAGGCATTTCACCCTGAATCAGGATCCCTTGAGTTGGAACCCAGCCAGAAAGCCCAAATAATAGCCCTTCTGCTCAGAAAACCACCGCTGAATTTCGACTGTTCACAAGCTGTCTTAAACTCATTTAAAATACAATGGGGAAAAAAATTCCCACCTCCCATCACCCTGGAAAGATATTAAATCTATGCTTTCTCCATTCTTGCTTTGACTGTTTTTCATTACTCAGTTCCCCAACAACTAAATGCTTTCTTCAAAATTGACAAATTTTAAAGTATTGGGGTTTTATGTCTATTTTTATACTTCCTCCCTGCACATGATGCCATTGGAAACCTTTAAGTATTGCATATGCGCAGATATGGAAATTTTGCTTTTAGCTGGATTGTTTGCGTTGTTTCTTTGAATCATCCAGCTTGTGTCTTTTACAGGAAATTAAATTAACACAAAGCATCTTTTAATAATCGTAAGAGCTCTCCGACAATTCAATTTGCAAAAAGACAGACTAGCATTCTGCATTACAGTAGGTGGTTTATCAAGTGTTTTGACGGAAGATCTTGTTAAAAGCCTTGTCCAGAAATTTAACACCACCTCGTACTATTCCTGCGATGCAGTCAATGAACAGAAAACAATTACAAGAGCACAGCCAAGCAACTGCTCACTTTGTTCGCAGGCTAAGTTGCTTCACCGTCTTAAAACCTGGAATTCTCTGGGTACCAGCTAACATAATCCAACTGAGCCACAGCCAGGATCAGCTCCATGAAGGCAAGTTAATACTGATCTGCTTTATTCTGTTTTCCCAAAACGAAGCCAGCTCTGCACCGCCAGAGGCCCCAGACTCATGAAGGAGGGAGCCTGGCAGTTCCACTCTCAAAACCTGCCATGGGGTCTTGGCAGGGATTCCTCAGTACAGGTCACCTCAGAGGATGCACACGAGAAGGATGAGCGCAAGAGATGCAAAGACAGACAGCATCAAGGTGCAGAGAGGACTCGAAACAACAAAGAAACCCAGGGACAAAGGCTGCTACGTGCACGTGGGCAGTTGTCCCCACCGAATACATAAAACATGGCCAGAAGCAGCAGCCCAAACCACAGGAAAGCTCTCACTTCAACATACCAACCTCCCCACATGCCACTCGATCACCCGTGCCCCCCTGAAAAGCATCACTCCCGCTCAGCTGCACGGTCCGCCCTTGTACACCACAAGGGCTCGGCATGCTACGCCATCAGGCAGCCCCGTCTGCGAGGAGCTCAATATCCAAAAGTAGAAAGACAGATAAAAAGCAGGAGAGCAGGAAAGCAGTGAAAACGAGGGAGGCAACATATCCCAGCCTCAGAGGGAACGAGTGGGAGCTCAGTCTGGCCCTGTTCACCCAGCAGCATCTCCGGCATGAGCACAACCAGCTTTTGTGCAAACGCTGAGACACAGAGCATATACCAAACAAATATTCCTTAAGGGGGAAAAAAAGAAAAAGAAAGATGCATCAAGTAAGTCTTTTGGGACAACTACTTTTGCTCCCGGGTTCATGGGCTTTAGCCTATTTTTAGTAAGATGTCTTTGCAGATGCCAAAATAACATCTCTCCCCCTCTGTACATACAACAGCTGGACACGAATCTTTGCAGCCTGACAGGCAGCATCTGCATTCAGCTTCACAGATGTGAGTAACAATAGGAAGTCTCGAGAGGAAGCCTTTTCTCTGGAAATCCAAACACAAGTAGTTAGTATGGTCCCAGTGCCAAGCAGACGGCCCATGTGAAGGTGGGACCCACAAGTGCAGAGTTAGAAAGTTCCTTCCTCACCACCAGCAGTACCTTCCTCCATCCTTTATTCCTAAGTAGCACGCTTGAAAAAACCCCAACGTGTGTGATTCTAACGCTGTAACACAGAATTGCTCCTCTTCTCCAATATTAGCACACAGGACCACCTAAGAATCGGTGTTTCGCTCAGAAACTGCCTCTCCTCAGCCATCACAGCTCTGCAGAAAGGCTGCAAGTCTATTTACATCCACCAGACCAACACGATCTCTGCACAGGCAGGAGAGGCAGCCGGACCGCGTGGGCGCTGCTTTCCCATGGAGAAGCACCACTGCACTCCCATGCTGACCTGCAGTCTGAAACTCCCAGGTGGCATCCATCCCTCCCCACTCCCAGCCTCGCAAGAAGCACGTGGCGCTGCAGACCCTCCAGAGCACCACAGTGCTCTGACTGTTCAAGCCCAGAATAAACTGGGCTGTAAAACTACACCAGTCCACCTCTTGCCTCCACTGCTCTTTGACACCAGCACATCTCCCAGAGCACGCGCATTTTTGTACGCTTTTTCCACGAGGCCTAAAAACCTCACTGGGAGAATTGTGCCCACTCCAAAGACACAAGCCAGCAAAGCCCTTTGCCTCTGGGAGCCGACTCCGACTCCATCAGGGAAAATCATCCCAGCCTCTGAGGCTGTCTTTAATGCCATCACTGCTGTGAAGTCCACCATACACCCACCCCAGTGCTGGGAAAAGGGGATGAGGGCCAGAGCCAGCCCCAGTTCTCCTGCTGTCGTGGGGAGTGCCAAGCCCCCCACTGACAGCTGGGGCACCCACCGACCCCCAGCATTCCCCGACCCCCACGAGCGGCTCTGCAGCACGAACAGGGCTGTCGCCCACCCCCTCAAAGGCTGCCCCGACCAGATTGTTTTGCCCTGCTTCCCTCAACCCCGCCACACACTCCGTCGCTGCAAAGCACAAGGAGGAAGCAGGCGTTCCAGAACGGCACGCGAAATCCTGTCACACCAGCGAACCAGCTCCGGTTGGGCCCACGTTAGCAGGGCACACAGCCTGACCTCTCCCTCCTCCACAGGGGGAGCGTGCTGGCCCACAAGCACAGATCCGTCCCGAGTAGGCCCCCGTTTTGTTCAGCTACTTTACTTCATCTCCTGCACCCTTCTGCTTCCCTGTACCCACAGTCCTCTCCCATAAATCTGCCTCGTTTCTTGCAAACGCCTACACAGCGAGCTGGGTGTACTGGCTTGTCTCAAAACTTCATCAAGCCTCGTACAGGCGCAGCCAACTTTTAGAGGAGGATTCACTTTTCATTCTTCATAGTCTCAAAGCTATGCAACACGTTGAGTCTGTGCTGTAACCTCCTGTTTATCGCAGAATGAGTAACACAGTTTAATTTGGATTAATATCACGTATGGCTTCTATCAGACCCTGGAGAACCTCTGGCTGCCCTCACGCTTCTGTATAAACATCAACTAGATCCAGGCATGATGCTCTAGATACAAGAGGCAAAACCTCTGCCTCAAAGCTTTGCAGTACAAGCTAGATAAGAAGGATTAAGGAAATGACACCGCATAAATTACGGTGCTCTCAATTTCCTTGTGTGCCTGCGGGAGGCCGCGGGCTGCGGTACAGAGGGCAGGGACGTGCACTTAGAGGCCGGGCCCCACGGCTCGGGGCAGCCCACGTAAGGAGCATGTCCTCCAAGAGGTCCCGTGGAGGTACCCGAGGGTCACACACGCTTCAGCTGCGGAGGTCACTCTTCCTCTCCCCGGCTCTCGGGAGGGACCAGCGGGACAGGGGATGCTGGCTCCAGCCAGGCAGCGGCACAGCGATGTGGGCTTGCAAGACAGATAGCTGCCACACAGGGACGGCCAGCTAGCTGAGCACGTCCGATCCAAAATTTCACAGCCTGGAAGGGTCTTTTTTGTTATTTTCACGTCAAGCGACGGTATTTTGGACTGTGCTGTTGTATCCTCGACCCTGTGACTTCTAACTCCTCAAGCCAGCAGGATGACCTGCTCTGCGGCAGCTGGCTCTGGAGGAGCCCTCACCACCCAACAAGCCCACCTCTACCCCCACCAGCCCAGTCCCCCCTACACCCCATGGGGGGCCTGTTTCCTTGCCTCTCGCTTCCATGCCCAAAGACTTCAGCAGCAGAGACCTCACCACCCCCTCCACACTGGGCAGGCAGTACCAGGATGTCCTCCTCCCTTCACCAACCATCTCGCTAACAGCTCGCCCAGACAAAAGGGACAACAGCACAGGCACCTCTACTTGGGCCATCGTTGGGTCTCCATCCCCATTAACCTCTCCCTTTCCAGAAAAACAAGGGAAGTCAGACAATGCAAAGTTGAGGTCTCACTAGAAGCAAAAGCAGGACTTCCATCGCCTCTAGCAGGTATTTCACGCACCGCATTGTTATTTCTCGCTCTGCTTATGGCAAGTAACATCTTACCCACAAACGGCCCAACATCTTAGGGCAAAAAGAGACAGCAAACCCAACGAGGCTCAGAGGAAAGGTGGCAGGGTCCCATTTCTTCCTTTTAACACCGAAAAACAGAGACAGCCCCCTCGTTTTGCTCCTAAATGCACACCCTGTGGGAGCTACATGAACACAGCTGGATCTAAGGAAGGGAAATGTTGTTCCTCACCATGTGCAACAGTAAAGCCAGGCCCTAATTACTGCAGCCATAGAAAAATGATACAGCACACTTAGTAAGAAGAGGAATTAACTGCAATATCACAGCCAAATTCCAATTTGGCATCAGCAGTCCAGCTGGACACACCGTTCCAAACAACTGGGTAGCCGATCCTAAATTATTGCCACATGTGCTGTAGCTTCCCTACCCCCTTTAGTCCCTCCCCTCTGAAAGAGGCGCTGCAATACATCAGTATATCAAGGCGAGTCCCTACAGAAACATCATCTTGTTTCAGCTACTTCTGCATCTACAGATGCCTGACAGTAAGCTTAGCCTTGCCTAAACGTGGCAGACCTAACTCTGCAGCCTGTTATTTTTATGCCATGCCCCGAAGTGAATGGAGCGGTGTAAGGCACAGACACACACCAAGCATAACCTCACATATGTTTTGACAACTGCATTTTCATACCCGCGTTGGGATTCACTAGGAGCAAAGTGACTTTTCAGGACAGCGCAGGACAGCGTGTCAAACAGTTTCTCTTCATGGAAACACAACAGGGCAAGACATTTGTTTCAAGAAACTCAAACACACAGTAACCACAATTTTTGTTCATCATATCTCCGTGATATTTTCACTGATGAATGAATAAATTATCATTTACATCAAAGGCAAGATTTCCAGTTGGAGGTTATTTACTTTTGCCTCAATCACAGCAGCTCTGGCAAGCTAACTCAAGATACAGATGATGTACAAACCAAGCAGCAAGTGCTCGCATGCTGGGAACTGTTCAAACAGGAATAATTCAATCTTTTTGTAGCCTCACCCTGGCTAATTTGCCACAAGCGGTCTCTTTTCAGATGCTACATGAAACACAAGAAAAAAAATACAAGCTGGATTAAGCTGGTACGTTTACAATCAGTTCATCTACTGAGAGTTCAGGTCAGTTTTCTATGTAAAACAAATTAATTTTTTTGAGCTTCACAGGGTTAAAGGAACAAAAATTTATTGCAGTAACCAAACATTCCTCACCGGACAAGTGTGCAGTGATTACTTAACTAATGCAAATGATTTTCAGTCTGCATGTAAGGAATGTATGGGATAATTGTAGGGCACTCTCTTCCACCAGCATTTTACAAGTACTTTTTAGGTAGCTATGGAGACATTAGAGCCTTTTTCATTTTGCTGTCATAACTAGACAGCTATTGATTTCTTTGTAAAATTCCTTGGAAGAATGGGGAAGGAAGGGGGAGTTTTAAGTACCACAAGGTCTGAGAGTAAGAAGCTGAAGAAAATGGAAACAGATTTCAGATGGAGACGGCAGCACGGAGGCTCCCTGCAGGAGGTAGCCTTGAACTCCAGGTCCTGCTTTAGTACTTCTGCAAGTAAGGAGGTAAACATATACCACTATATAGCATGCAGGCAACAGAGGGGTAGCCTGCCAACCAAGTCCGAAAGGAAGAACGTTTCTAGCTGCCACTGTCATCGCCCCGCATAAAAGGAGGCACTCTTCAACAGCATGCTGTGGTTTTGTTCTGATACAAAGCTCGCTGGAGACATGGTGGGACTCCATCCTTGCAATCATCATGCTGGTCTACAGGATGTTCCCCTCTCCCTCTAAGCAGTTAACATGGAAGCCTCATCCCCAGCAGGCCTTGCAGGTAATCAGTGCCTCCTCTCCACCCTCCCCAGGCATTACAGCCTTGCGATAGACTACGGGTTGAACAATCCTGCACTTTACCCTCCTGCCGACAACAGCTCGAGAGCTTGCTGTAAGCTGAGCAAATGCTGGTCCTCAGCAGCCGATTCTACCATGGTGCCCAAAATGATCCCGAGAGAAATGCCTTTCACCATGACGACACCTTTGTGATCAAACACTTCTGCGTATGTGGATTTAAGACCGTGCATCACAACAAGCGAGTCTGAAACCCGAGATACCGTCCTGGGAAACACTGTGTCGCACAGATAAGGACGTGCAAATAATTATGGATTTAGGTCCCATTCAGAAACTCCCTCAGTAATGACAGCAACAGATCAGGCTCTTAACAGATTTTTCCCTTTGGATAAAACAGAAAGGAAAGCCTGTTTGACCAAAACATTTTTCTTAAATTCACCTTAGACCCAGTCACAACAATGGAGCCAGAGCGTGCAGAATTATCTCTATCACCAAGCTGCAGGAAGTTTACCAGCACCACCCTGAAAACAAATCTCAATCTTTTCATCTCCACATCGCATTTAAAGCCTCACAGCTGTTCACCGAAAGGACATGCTCAAGCAATACCGCGTACGGAGGGAGAGCAAGCAAGATGCTGCTGCTGCAGAAGCGTTTGCACCTATGACAGACCTGTTACTGCTCCTTTCGCACAATGCCCGCCCATCTGTCTACGCAACCACATCATCCCCACTGCTTCGTTAATTCATGTGAAGGCTTGAAAGGGGGGAAGGATTAATCATCCTTTAAGCTCCCCAAGAAGCCAGCTGAGGAGTGCCATCACCGCCCTCGGGGTGTACGGGTGCCACCAGCCGCTGCGGGCGGAAGCGCTCGGTCTAGGCAGCACACAGACTCTTTCACTGCTCTCAGCGACAGTCCGATCGGCCCACATTCCCAACGCCCCGGTCACAGCTTTGCCACGTGCTTCTGTGGCTGGTGCTACTAGCCAGTGGCCAGCAAGGCCGCCCAGCCTCGGTGCCCACCAGCGCAGGGCTGCCCCGCGAGCGGGGCAAGCCAGCCAGAGGGGCAACGCCACAGGGTGGCCACGGGACTCGCCCCATCCCACAGCCAGCCGCTCCCAGATGTTTCTGCCACCCCAACACCACCAGCAGCATCCCAGTTTCGCAGCAGTACCACGAATCTGGTCGCACGCCCCACCAGGCGCCAGAGGCACGCCAGGCGATTGCAGCATCCCCATGCCGCAGGGCACAGCCCGGCCTCAGCCGCTGCTGCTGGATGGCTCCACGCCTCCCCCGGGGCACCAGGCTGGGAGGGGGCCGCATCCGTACCCCTGACCCAGCAGCACTCCTCCCGCTCACTCGGAGAGCAGAGCCATGCTGCGCACACCTCCCTGGGGTCCGCCACCGAAACGGGCTGCAGCCCTCCCAGGCACGGGCGGTGGGACGAGATGCACGCTCCCCCACAGTGTCCAAATTGCCAGTAGTGCTGCACATCCCGAGGATACCCCAAAAAACCACGTTTCTGTCCAGCACCATCAGAGGTTGCAGTGGTCCTGCCCAGCACTACACACAAGGTCCATCACCAGCTCCAGGATGAGTGAGGAAACCTCTGACAGGATACTTCTGTTTAGGACCTGTTAATTAGATGTTTCACATCCAAGGGAAGGTGTAGACCAAGGTAAGCCACTATACGCTCTTTTTGGAGGAGGAGAAGGAAAAAAAAAAAAAACAAAAAACAACAAAACACACGCCCCCCAGAAAAAAATCCCAGCCTAAGACAAGATATTCTTCTTTATTGAAATAAGAAAGACAAGTTCTTAGAGACAAATTAATACGCATTTCTGAACCTTCCCCTGATGTTTCCTTTACAAATATTAACAAATTAAAAGTGCTGTCACAAGTTAAATGAGCTTCAGTTAAGTGAAGGAAAAAAAATGCTGATGGCCTAAGATCCAACTGACAAGCCTTTTCAGGTCTGCTCTGAACCAAAACCGACTTCCCAGAGACTTAAATTAAGAGTAAAGAAACAGTCTCCTTTGCTTAATCCTGTTTTGGAAGCAGGACAGAAGATACTACAACAAAGCTGGCACCCGAACCCACCAGGAGGCATCCAGCTACCATATGCCTTTCCCGGAGATTAGTTGCTCAACACACCCACCTCTTCTCGAAGACCTTTGCTCCACTGTGCGTACAGCTGTGGGCAGGAATTGGGAACACTCAGTGTGCCTTGGCTGCTCCAACACGTCCTTATACCCCTCCCTCTATGTAAGCCACTAACCCACTGAAATTGTCTATAATACACACGCCGTTCCAGGAGAACAGCCATTTAAACTTGGATCTTGAGAGAAGCCACAAAGGACGGCTACTTCAGCCTGCAGCTGCAATGTGAAGGTCCCCGGGAGGTAGGTTACACAGAGCGCTTGTCAGCTGTGGTGCGGAGCACCTTGCGTTTTCAGTGTGCCAGCATTTTGGGGAGGATGAAATTTTTGTCTGGTTCTTAAAAAAAGGAGCTTGATGTACCACCCCACGCCCTGCCATTTGTCTATCAGAGATGCTCCCAGTGCAGGACAGTGAGAAAAAAGGCCCCAGGTGAGCAGCAAAGGGAGCACAGCCATCAGACCACCACCTCCCACCGTAAAGTGCGCTCCCCAGCTTGGACATTTGGATAGGGAAACCTATGCAGGTCCCAGCACCAGGAACGCTCCCTGCTCCCACGCAGCCACAGCCTCATACACACCCCGGCCTTCACCTTCGCCTCCCCTCCATCCTGCACACAGCAGCTCTCAGAGGCAGCACGCTCCCAACGCTCCCCTGGGATGGACAAAGATGAACCCATGCTACATTTTAGCGGATTTATAAACCTAAACCAGGGAGGTAGAGGAGATGCTTCAAATCCACAAGAAAAACTTCCAAAATAAGGCAAAACAACACAATCACACGGCGGACATCTAATACCCATTCACGCTCAAGCTGAGGAGATCCCAATAGTCTACACGCACCCTCTCCTTGCCAACGCCTTGTCTCCACAGGACTTCTTCCATACGAGTAAACTACCTGATCCAAGCCTAGGGGAAAACAGATTCTGGCAGTCTCCATATGGCAAGACTGATTTTTACAAACACACACCAGCTGTGTCCTTGCTAAGCTGTATAGAACCCAAGACCACAAGTGCTACAACCGCGTGGGATAATAACTATTTTCAGAAACACAGCAACAGCTCAGCACTTTTTTTACAATTAAGATACTCTTCCTCACCTGCTCTTCAAGGCAGACATTAATTATCAGCATTACACCCTGCAGAATCTTAATTTGATCCTACAGACACCTTCATGTGCCAATCTCATGACATCCAAAAATAGGGAGACCAGCCTCCAAAGGGCCTGTGTGTTCTTTTCCCCATCCCTAGGACTCCCTATGATCTGGGCTAGTCTAAATAGCTAACCTCCTTCAACAGGGCTGACACCTTTCCCATGTTTTGCAAAGGCTGTATTTCTGTCTAAGCTTCATACATAGCTATAGCTAGTGACTACATATACTTTAGAGAGAAAATATCAAGTCAAGACTTCAGTAGAACACCTACCTAGACTTCCTGGATTATTCTGGATCCTTTGAATGGACTTGAAGTTCCCTGAACCGAGTAGGTAATCAGAAATTAAATTTTGCTCAGATCAAGACCCATGCTGTGGAAAGACACTCAGCAGCGCAGAACAGACAATCTAAGCACACCCTCAAAGCGTCTGACGTACTGCAAGAACCTCCAATGAAGCTCTGTGCGTGTATCAACCACACTCCTCCTGCACTCTACCTGCAGTGTCCCTGGGACAGCAGGTAGCCAGCAGTAAACCACAGGCCACAAAAACTACTGTGAACAGCACACAGCCTGCAAGCCATGGCTTGGTCACTCCTTTAAGCACAAGTGAGATCATAAACCTTAACCACACCTTACCGCTGCAGAGAGAGAAACCAGCTCTGACATTTTTGCCAAACTCTGCATCGAGGGGCAAAGGCCAACAAAACAGCCCCTGAGACTCTCACCGAACCACTCTTCTTTACAGCAAGTAAAGACACCATTTTTAAGGACCTTCCTTCTGAATTTTAGAACTTGGTCTGAAATCCTTAGGACTCACACCGCGCTAGGCTGAACCTTTTAGCCCGTGAATGCCCAACCACGAAGCTGGGAGAGAACCAGACTCCCATGACCATGCCTGCTGACGGAGCACATGGACAGCTGTGTGCACAGCTGCCACAGCATCAACAAAAGGAACCGCCCTTCCTCATCCCCCAAACCAGATCCTGGTGCTGGTCTGGTAAACGCATATGAGTTCCTGTTTCTGTCATTCCTAAAAGAGCGCTACGGGGCAAAGATTCAAAAATGAGGAGGTTGGGGGGTTGTTTGGCAGTTTGTCTGTTTTTACAGTAGTAAAGCTATTTTTGTTACCAACTAAAAATTGCGTACATTTTGTCTCCCTTCGACCACTGCAGTGCCCATGAACTATTTGGGGTTATATTCTACATTCATATATTTTTCCCTAGATTTCTGTTTCAGAATTGATCAGTCTGAAAAAAGGCATGCAAGATCAAATCATTGTCATTTCCTCTTATTTTGACGCATGCATTACAGAGCAAGAAAATAAAGTTGTTCTCCCAAATCCGTCACATTTGGAGCCAAGAGAATTCTTTGATTTAAAGTGTGCTGATTCACGCTAGTGGTTATCAGATTTTTCGGATCCAAGACATAATTAGACAGCTGTCTTTGACAGCACAAAGATTCTCCAGTTTAGAGTTCAGATGCTGAAACAGCCGGCTCAAGTCTTAGCCTTAAGTTTTCCACTAGTATTTAGGAAAAAGCCTAGAAAGAAAGGTGCAAGTACAAATCAACGTTTGGATCAGTGTACTTGATCTTGGAGCCTTTTGTTCACAGGTGGCATTCGAAGGGATTTTATTCACGCAAGAGTTACAACACTGTGCCTACTGGAAGTGTGATTACCATCAAGACGTATGCAAATGGCTGCTTAAAGTCACACTTTTTGTTATTTCTATCTTACCTCAAACACCACAAGCCAGAGACTGCTTAAATGGCCTCTGGTCCTGGTTCTTTGACACAACCTGCACTGTTGAATGATGCAGAATGGCAGAAGGGAAAGTGAGCATCCTTACCTCAACATAAGCTGCGACACAGGCTTCCAGCCCAGCGCTGGACAGGAGATCTAATCTCTCTGCCTAAGTATTCTCGTGATAAGGGGGAACCAGGCTTTTGCATCTCCCAGAGGTTTTAGCAAGATTCAGACTTGCACCATGCTTTTGAAGAAAGAGAAGAACGATTCTGATCTTCACCAGCAGCCATTCCTCACGGTCCTGAGATAACATGCGGGAGAAGATGCAACATGCAAGGCATGAGGGTGGAATTTAACAGCATTCCCCCAAGACAGCACCTCTAACGAAGAGTGCTCTGATGAAGCATTAGCTCCGTCAGCCCAGAGGGGCCAAGCACTCAACAGCAAGAGAGCACAGGACTCCCACCCAGGAGATATGTCGGGTTTGCGAGGCCATACTGCACAGCCTAAGCTCTTCCCAAGTGCTCCACCTGCCTCCCCCGTCAATGAAGATGGCCCAGGCAGGGGCAAGGAGAAGAAAGGCTATAGCTATGACTGGGTGCAAGACCTGTATCTAAATATATTTCCACTGATGAAAGAAATCAGTTCTTTACATAATTGGTTTATCTTGGCCTTTTGACAGAAACAGAAGCACAGCCGCTGGAAAAAGGATAAAGTTTTAACCCACCACACTTTCCTTGTGTACAGCAGAAGTCACAGAGCAACAAAGTGCCCTGGAAGCTAAAGGGTATCAGGAAATCATATATGCCCATAGCAAGGGCAATACACATCACAGGCAAGCAACTGCGAATCCAGTCTGATGACTGAATTATTAATGGAAAATTCCAACCTTTAAGCAGAAATAAAATAGTATCTTGGCAGCAAACACTACTAGAAAAATAACACACAACCACTATCCTCAGTCTGAGCTGAACCAACACACAAGTCACTTTGTGAGAGAGAGGTGGGGAAAAAAAAAGGGAAAAAATGGATGCATCATTCCCTGCGTTCACAGCTGAGCACCCTCGCTAGGGCACTCAAAACAAGGAGAGATCCAAAGCAAAGATCCCACCAGAAAACCACTGAGATAGATGTTATGACTTAGCGTGATCATCTGCTAAAGTTGCCTGAAGTTGGAAATGTGCAACAACTGCAGCTAATAACCCCACGGCAAGAGAAACACTGTCTTCCAAAGGAAGGACCAAGCTTTAACTCTGGACTGGATGCCGACTTTTCCAAACATGGGGCAAGAGATGTAATCTCTCAGGAATAACACGGAGCCTTTCCTACGTTACGCAGAGATTAATGCCTGTAAATCTGCCACCTTCAAAGAGCTATTTGAACAGTAAACTTCACTGATTTCTGAAGCTGTCATTAAATGGCCACCCTTTCTCCATTCACAGATCACCTGTTCAGCAGCCAACTTTTTAGCACTAACAGTCAAGTTTCCTACCAAGATACAGGGAAGGTTGATGCCCTAGTCCTACTCAAACTAAAAAAAGTCAGCACAAATGCAAAGACTGACAAAGGAAGAGACCTAGGCACAGTACATCTGCTAAGCAGACACTGCAACACACCAGTTAGGCTCTGGGGACACAAAGAAATTTACAGTATGGCAAGTCAGGGTGGGAATTTATACTCCATGCTAAATAAATGCTAAATAAACGCCTGGGTATAAACACCAGCAGTAAACACAAGGCAAGGCAATGTAGTTTACCTCTCCTGGGCTGGATCCAAGAGCGAAGTCGCTAATGGGATGACTAATGGGATCTCACAATTACAAATGGGGGAGGGGAGCCACTATTCAGCCTAAGTACAGGAAGGTACTAACTGGTTTTATTTATGAAGATATTAAGTGGTTTTATGTATTCTTAATGCACAGCTGTATGCACAAACTCCACAGAGGAAGAGTGAACACAACACACATCTGAACCTCCCAATAAACCTGTTCCTTGCATTTATAAATTTACAGATGTGGCTTGGACAGACAGAAATAGGTCAGATCATAATTGCACAGCTTTAAAGAAGCAATGTAACTTGAGTTTTGCTTTGAAGCCTGAGAATAACAAAGGTAAGTGCGAGAAGAAGCTGTCTCAGGCATACCAGCCTAACTTGTGTACCGCCACATACAAGCCGAGGCAGACGTTACCAGCAGGGGCTGGGGCTTTACTGACCACCTCTAACACCACAAGAATTTCCAGAATGCTCCATTACCTCCCTAAATCCTGCCTAATATTTGGGCTCTTACTTTATCTGTTGAAAACTACTGCAAACCAGTGGACTCCCCAGTCACAGGCATTCATTTTTTTGTGCTCCTCTTGCCCCACCCCAGGAGTCAGGGATACATTTTTGGACCATCTGTACTGGATTTGTGATCTGGCCACCTCTGCGCTCCCCCCGCCTCCACAGAAAACACATAATGCAAAGCACAACAAAGGAAATCAGTCAGTTATTCAAACTAGTTTACAGCAACACTATCTGGTCCCGAGTAAGCCAAAGGTATATTTTGATGCAATCACGCCACTGTCAAGAAAGTGACTAAACCTTCTTTGGTTTTAAACCTCTTCAGGGTAAGGATTTTCACTTCATAGTTGAAACTACTCCTTGAAGCAGTGAAAGAAACATCACAGAAACCCCATTTGGATGGACTCAAGAGACACAAAACCTCGTGAAGCATGCTGTACCGTACGCCTCATAACACGCAGCACTGCCTGTCCTCAGGCCATCCAGGCCTGACCAGTGAGCAGGGACCAGACTTTGTCCTCCTCATCACCAGCGAGCAATGGGACCAGACAGGCTGGCAGCACCACCTGGGAACCTCAGTCTCCTGGGAATGACTGTAATTTCAGGAATGTTAACAATTATCCTCACGTTGACACAGGTCACAAGCAAAGTCTCCCCACACACCTCCACAGACATTTTCATCAGGACTCCATTCCTTCCTGCAACGTGTTTTACACCGCATAGGCAGTGCAACGCAAAATGGAAACAGGACTTGCATCTAAGCAGGGGGAAAAAAGATGACATTCACCACAGCTATCTGCCCCACGTGACAACCCTCATTTCAAGGCGCTCGCTCCACCCTGCGTTTCGGGGACAAGTGGAAATGTTACTCACCAATTTTCTTCCAGGGCACGGATCTGCTGCAGACACACGTGTACAGGACACAGCAACTTAAACATTCTTCAGCAGAACTCTTAAACCCAGAACGGATCCAACAAACAGATGAAAACCCAGGGCAAAACTCACCAAAGCTGAAGAAGCGCTTGAATCTGGACCCACGTGTCTGGACTCAGGCTCTTGCCCTTATCTCACTTGAGAGGGTTACAGGGGCTGCTGAATACCTAACAGCACCTTGCTCAAAGGCAGCGTGCCTCAAAGCAGGAGCAACGCTGCTGAAGAGGGAACCCGCTCCCAAGGGCCCCCGCTCCACAGCCAGGCAAACAGGTAGAGCTCCACTGCCTTCGGGGAGGAGAGAAACATCAACTTCATACTCCAAGCACGGGAACACCGACCTTAATTTACGAGCAACGCAGCACGCCATCGACAGTCATTCTAACCGGCAAACCGAACAACTCCCTCTGCTTCTAGGAGTTCATCTATCTCATGCAGCGTTCCAAGAAACTCTGCTAAATCCTATTGTCAAAACTCCCCCGGGATGGGTACTAAGCCAAACTAGGGAGCACTTCGGCTCTTAATTTCTTACTGATGTGAGGAAGTTAAGAAGCCAAAATCCGTGCTGCATTTGGAAATGAGAGTTTAAGCAGAGTTCAGTTTTCCTAGTTTCCAGGACGCCTCTCAAACCAACCTGCCATGCCGCCTCACTGCGCGCACTGGTTTTACTGAAACCCATACTCATGGTTTTTATTATAATTACAAGTCCCTTTTGTCCTTCACAAACGTAAATCCTCAAGCTACGGCTACTACCTTGAATGGAAGCGATAAATTCGGAGTTGGCACACTGAAACATCTTCCTCTCAGATACTCGATCATGTGAGCACAGAGAATATTCTCACTCTGTGACCCATTCTTGCTGTTTACTTTTTGGAATGCAGAGACAGTCGTATTGCTCAATCGTGCTGCCACTGCAACACATACCAGAGCTTACGCATTGTGCTGCTGGTACTATCTGTGCTTGGGCCAAAATAAGGAGAGCCAGCAGAGTCTCTGAAGGCTCAGACACAGCCAAGCCTGAGTCCTGAACCCTTCATCTGCGTTTTTGCACGAGATGGGCCGCACTGCACTTCCACGAGAGAGCCCACGTGTTTTTACACCACAGCGAAGCATTTAACACTGAAGCTTACTTTTCCCCCCGCAAAAATAACTGCATAGGTGTAAAGTACCTTTTTACTGCTACAGCTGCACCTCAGCCAGGGTGTGAGCTAGCACAGCTATTTCAGTTTTTAGAAGTCACAGACCTAAATGAAACACACCTAAAAGAAATAATTACAGGATGTAAGAACCCCAAGCCTTAAATCAAAACACGTTTGTTAGTTCAAGATAAAACTCACAACTGAAGTTTCACAGTACTTGCAGCTGAAGCGTCCTACTAAAGCCCGAAAAGATTAAGCCGGAGCCTACCTCTCCCCAAAACTCCCCTAAAAACGATGTCGGTGCCAGCACATAGATACGTTACAGAAGATCAGGAGCCAATTACCGACGCTCCCTCTGAAACCGCTCTCGTTCCCCCTTCCAGCTAGCATGCAGCAAACGCAGCACGGGAACACCTAAACGTAGCCTGCGGACAGAGGGCCGGCTGGTTTCTGGCAGGCAGGGAGGGAGGAAGGCAGGCGGGGGGGGGAGCCCGTCCTCGCACCCCCCGCCGCCACCCCGAGAGCCGCCCGCTCCCCGCACGGTGCGCGGCCGCTCCGGCGGACGGCCGGCGGGTGCCCGGCCCGGGGCGCTGGGCTCACGGCGGGCTCCCAGCCCACGCGGGGGGCGCGCTGTGGCGGCCGTTTCCCGCCCCTCCCGGCGTGGGGGGGGGGGGGGGAACCCACCGCCCCCAGGCGGGGCGGGCGGCCCGGGCCCATGGCGGCGGGCGGAGCCCGGCCCGCTGCGGCCCGCACGGCGCGGCGGGACCGTCGGTGCGCGCTGCCGCCGCCCGCGCCAGGCAGCCGCGGGGAAGGGCACGGCGGGGGCTCGGCCCGCCGGGACACGAAGTTGCCGCAGTCGGGCTCGGTTCCGTTTACGGCCGAGCGGGGCCGCGTCCCGGGAGCTCCGCGGCGCGCCCCTTACCTGCGCCTCAAACGCCGCGGCGGCCGCGCCTCCGCCGGCTCCGGGGCAGCCCCCGCCGCCCTCCGCTCCGCTCCGCGCCGCCCGCCCCGTCCCGGCCAGCCCCGCCCGCGCCCCGCCCCGGACCGCCCGCGCCCCCGCCTCGCGCACGGCGGCCGGGACCCAGCGGGGCCGCGCCGGGCCGGGCCGGGCCGGGCCGCGCCGGGCGCTCGCCTCGCTCCCCGCCCCGGGGCCGGGCCTCCCCGACGGGGCGGGCGGCAGCGCCGGGCCGGGCCGGCGCCCTGATTGGGCTCGACGGCAGTCACTCGGCGCCGCCGCCGGAGGGCGGAGCGGGCTCGGCGCCGGGGCCCGGGCCGGAGCCCCCCGCCCCCGCCTCAGCCTCGGGCCTGCCCACCGCGGGGCGCCCGCCCCGCCCCGCCCGACGGGAGCCTGCGGAGGCACCGCCCGCCGCCGGGGCCGGGGCCCGAGGCGGGGTGAAGGGCAGGGCAGGGCCGGCCTCCCGCCTGGGGCGGAGCGGGGGGGGCTGGCTCCGGGCCGGCTGCGAGCCCCCCAGTTCCCTGCGCCCCTCGCGGGGGAGCAGCCCAGGGCGCCCCGGCGGGCCTTCCCGTCCGGCCCGGCCCGGCCCGGGGCCGCGGCGCTCCCCCCGCCCGCCTTCGCGCCTCACGATGCGGCCCTCGGCCGACGGTTCCACCCCCGGGCCCTGACAGAGCCCGTGGAATCCCCCCCACCCCTCCGTGGGACGGGGAGGAGGGCTGGCCGCCGCTCCGCCGGCAGCAGGCCGGCTCCCGCCGCTGGAAGGAGACAGCCCACCGGCCGCCGGCGGGACGGGCGCGCTCCGCCGGCTGCCTCGCGTCCCAGCCCGAAGAGCAGGCAAGGCTTTGCCTCCGGCACGGCAAAATGGTCGGCAGAGGCCTGAGAGAGCGCTCCTTCAGGAGCGGGGGGGCTCGGCTTGGCGAGCCCTAGTTTGGTTTCGAGTTGACCCCAACCTTTTTCATTTCACAGCTCTTCCTCCCGTCCCCTCTCCAAAGGCTGGGTTAGACAAAACTCTTAACGTAACGTTTTTCTGTGTGGAAAAAAATGATTTGGCTGCGCTTCATGTCAGACCGTAACTTCTGAAAAGGGGGAAGTTTCCATTCAAAAGCACGTTGAAAGTAAACATTTTGAATTCTCAACGAAAATGGGAAGGTACCATTTGCTGTTTTAAGGATAGTTTGCAAAGAGCAGAAGTCGATTCAAAACTCTTTTTTCTGGCAAGTGACCAGCCTGTTGGTGTTGGCCGCACACGCAGCCGTAGTGTGTCTCGGGTTAAACAGGAGGACCGAGTTTTACGCTACCAGAAAAGAATTCCGTGCAGCCATGCAATTAAGAGCACCTGGTTTTCTTTGGTGACTGCTGTTTCTAGTACTTCTGTTTCAAAGCTCTGGTGACTAACTATGGGTTTTGATGCTGTAGCATCAGTTTCTACAACTGGTCTTTTTGCCCATTTTCTCTAATCCTCATCAAATCTCGAGGAAGTGTAACCAGTTCGCTGTCAGCCGATGGGTAGGTGCTAGCACCAGGCTGAATCACGGGGCTCCTGCATCCAGCGCAAGCGTCCCTCCTGAAATGGCTGGAGTGGGACTCACCCTACAACAAGCGCTTGGAACAAATACTGATCCCTGCTGAAGGCTGATATTCATCAGCCTTTGTTTTCTGAATTGACCATTCTGTCGATTCCTTTTTTTACACTTTAATTAATTTTTAATTCAGAAAGTGAAGATTCTTACTAAAGAACCTAATGCAGAAGGACTTCGCTAGTCAGCATGGTGTATGAGGGAGATCTCTCTGAAAACAAATCTGAGCTGACAGAACATTGCAAACAACTGTTTGAATTCTTTCATCAAAGAAAATACCTTTGCAAGTTAAGACAAATCTCTGATAAGGCTTTCTGGCTTGCTTATCTCTCATCTCCCAAAATAGCTTAGCCCTTTTTGCTCCAGGCTGGTTTGCAAGGGAAGGTTGATTTCCTCCACCTTTGTGAAAATGCAGCAGCCTCTGAGAAGGCAAACGTCTCGCTCGCCCCTCCCATGAAGGCTGCAGGAGGTTACAACGAGCAAGAGTATTTTCCAACATTCTTCACTGCTTGAGGAGGCAAAGGGAAAAAGCTACTCCCTCGCTTTGCAACGGCAACACGTACCATCTCCGTGGTTACAAATCAATAAATGGCATTAAGCCTAGTATTTCAAGAGCTGTCAGAGGCATTTTGAAGGCACAGCACATGCTGTCTTACACGATCTTCTTTGGGTGATACTTTGAGTCTCTGCACGTTCACGGTGTGGTACAACTACAGATATGGTGTTGCAGCGCAATTATTTTTCAGCTGGATCAGTGGGGTGAGCAGACACGCTCCAAGCCTCCGAGATCACTGGCACAAAGCGGGTGTCTGGGTGTCAGGGGTGGCGGCACGAGCAGGACCATGCCTCCCGCTGGCAGTGACTCTCAGATGAAGCCCCTTGCAAAACAGCAATGAATAACACTCCTATTAAATCTGCAGTGCATCTATTCTGTGGTTTTGCCCGTGCCTCAGTGCCGAGTGATATAAACATAGTGCAGTTTTTAATGCAGTTATCCTTACTACATTCTCACAAATGTTACTATCTCATTTTATATAGTTTAAGTGACTCACCTTGGTTAATTGGGAGCGTTAATGACTTGTAGTGATCCAGATTTCAGCTTTCTCTGGAAGTCATCTGGTTTTAGCAGCATGATGGTCCTTAGTCCCATTGCCTCAGTATCAGTGCTAGCTCACAGGCAGGGCCCTGAAATACAATAACAAGCCATGAACATCGCAGCCAATTTTTAATTTTTCTTTTTTTTTTTTTAAACTTCAGCACCTTGTTGGGCCCAGGAAGTTTTCCTTTAGACCAAACCCACTCCCCAAAATACAGCAGCTGAAAGAGCCGAGGGATCTCCTTTCCAAAGGGCAATGATTTCACACCCAGGTTGTGCACAGCTTTCATTTCAGGACAGCTCAGAAAGTGGATTCTGTGAGTCGCTCTCTTTATTCCCAGATGGGTGTTAACCCCCGTTGTGGTTTAACCCCAGCCAGCAGCTAAGCACCATGAAGCCGGTCGCTCACTCCCCCCCACCCAGTGGGATGGGGGAGAGAATCGGAAGGAAAAAGTAAAACTTGTGGGTTGAGATAAAGACAGTTTAATAGGACAGAAGGGAAGAAATAATAATGATGATAATAATAAAATACAATAATAATAAAAGAATTGGAATATACAAAACAAGTGATGCACAATGCAATTGCTCACCACTCGCTGACCGATTCCCAGTTAGTTCTCGAGCAGTGATCCCCGCAGGCCAAGTCCCCCCAGTTTAAATACTGGTCATGACGTCCCATGGTATGGAATACCCTGTTGGCCAGTTTGGGTCAGCTGCCCTGGCTGTGTCCCCTCCCAACTTCTTGTGCCCCTCCAGCCTTCCTGCTGGCTGGGCACGAGAAGCTGAAAAATCCTTGACTGAGGATAAACACTACTTAGCAACAACTGAAAACATCAGTGTGTTATCAACATTATTGTCATACTAAATCCAAAACATAACACTATACCAGCTACAAGAAAGAAAATTAACTCTATCCCAGCCAAAACCAGGACAACCCCAAAGCTGAGCCAGGTCAGGTCTCTGCTACCGGCTGTCCTGGCACAGTTGTGTCAGCCAGAGGTGTGATGAGATAAGGTCCTTTGAAGGCAGAGCTGTGCCAGCAAAAGCACCTTGTGCAGATGTAGGTATAAGCAGAGAAAACGGCACTTTTGTCCGGGTAGCTTATTTCGCTCGAGGAAGCTGGAATTCACTGTCTCAGCAAAAGCGTGGTTTTACTGTTAGAAGCTGCATCTACCTTGGAAATGGTTGCTCTTCTGACCAACTACTGTAGCTTTGCTATCAAAGCTGTCCTGGCTTTCAACTACCTGAAGTATCCTGACTGTTAAATACTCAACAGGGCAAATTATTTTAGCCAAAACCTCACGCTTCAGCAGGACACTATTTTCAGTCCTGGGACAAAGCACTGCACAGTTTCTAGCTGTCAAATCAATAATTTAACCTTCCTCCTCATGTTTAAATTCCCCTCCAATCCCTTCCTAAAAAGGAGAGGAGGAGACGAGAGATTCAGTGCCCAAAGGATCGACTTAATCCACAGCAGCTGAAGTAAAAAATGCCCCCAAACCATACCCCCCCCGAACAGTCAAACTTCTGACCTCGGCTGTCCCATCCCCGAGTCTTCCCACAGCCAAGCTTTGGAAAACACTGTGAGAAAAGCCCCGCGCACTGAACCTGCTGCCAAACTGATAGAAGGGATGCTGCCTCGGCTCTGCTGCACTGGCCAAACAGACCTGCTCGGGGCTGAAGTGCTTCACACAAGCAGTTTCTCTCTAGAGTTTCTAGTTGAACCCCCCAGAAAGGAGGCGGCCGTTCAAGAAACGACCGATCTGCTCCTGTGCATGGGATTGTTTCAGGTGCCCCTAATCCTCTGAGGTGGGGTTACCTGCAGGCCTAAGAGCCTCCATCTGCAGTAGGGGGTGGTACTGCAGCAGGAGGAGGCAAAGCACACATCACCTTTCCACTGGAGAATCTGCGATCTAGGGGTTAATAGTGAAATCCACCTGTGAAGAGTCTTCCTGAAGGCTGGATAAAACTGAGTCTCCCAGAAAGTGCTGGAGAGGAGATGCTATTTCACACTGTGTTGTCCATGCTGTCTTTGATAAGGTGCTTGGTGTGGCCATCACCAGCCTATCGAGATGACCAGTCTTGTGTGTTTTATCTGGAACCTTGTGCAATTAGCCCCTGAAAACCAAGAAAAAGCAAACTCAAGTTCTTTCTCAAGTGGGCAAGAAAGGTTCCCATAAAACTTCACACACCCACGAGGGTGGAAAAAGTAATTAGCTGCAGGAACTTCTCCAGCCTGAACACTGAGATGAACGTCAGAGATGTGTCAGTGTGCATCTGGAAATCACAAAAAATAGTATTACTAAGGTGAAGATGCTGCACATTTTACATAAAATGTAAGCAAGAGAAAACCTCCTGGCACGAGCAGGAACCACAACAGGCTTGGCTGGAGAAATCCGTACATGTTGGCCATAGTGTAGCTGTTGAAAAGATTGGGTGCTTCAGGTGGGCTTTGTCTTCCCATTATTTTGAATGATAGCTGTCATTAAAAGCAGGAAAGGAGAGGTTACAGTTCAAAAGTTTTACATTCTTCAATTTCTGTAGGCCTACAAAACATTATTTTTCTCTCCCTGGAGGTCTCCCACTCACTAGTTTAGCTATAAGTGTACCTTAACTGGGCTGAAATCCTCATTAGGTTCACGCATATGCAATTTTCACAGCGTTCTCAGTTTCTTTAGCAGCAGATAATTCTTGTACTTACACTCAGGAGCTGCTTTCTGGTATACTCAGCAAGGATGACTGCTTGATCAAGAGCTAGAGGGAAGCCCTTTGGGTACTCAAAGTGTTTAGCTTCAGACACAGGAAAAAATGTTCAACAACTTAGTGGTGTAAGAGTAGTCAGGAACTGGCGTATAGGTAGCGGCACTAGCTTTTACTGGTAGACCTCGCAGTGGAATGTACCAAATAAGCACATCTCCACTGAAACACGCACACGCGGCTTGCACAATGACCAGCCAGCAAGGCAAATACCCGGGTCTATGAAGTACTGCAAAATGTTATCAGAGAAAAGCAGGCATGGTGGATGCAGCAGGACATAACAACCCTGCCAGAAACTCGGTTTGTAGCATCTGCCTAGTCTGAAGGAGACTTTTCTTCTAGATGCAGCCAAATTCATCCCTTGTACAACTCACACTGTTAATCATGTCTGACCTCACCACTACCCTTCGTCTGTGCCTGGCCGGTGATGACACCCTACAGCCAAGCTTCTGTGCCCTCACCACTGGGATAACTCGCGCTTTTCATTTCCCACTAATTCTGAGCTCATACTGCTCCAGTTTGCCTGGGACTGTTTACATACAGACACAGCGATATCACCCTTTTGTTCCTTTCATAATGACTTTCCCATTCCCATTCCCTGGGGAAATATGTGGGTTTTTTCCTTAAGTTTTTCCTCAGTTTCTCAGATACTCGCCCAAGCACATCTCTTGGTTCAATTTGTTCTCAGCATCAACTTCTAGATTGCACTGCAATGAAAAACTGCCAGTGCTACTGAATGCAGTCTTTTTGCAGTTCTGCAGTTCTAGCAGGGCTCTCCAGCCAGTAAAGCACTAGTACAGCGACAAAGTGCCTTTCTTAAGAGAATCTCAAATACTGGATCCTACCGCATGGAAGTTATTCTCTCCACAGTGCCAATGAAGAAAACAAGGGATGAAAAGGGGAAGGGTGTATCTCAGTTCACACTGTAACACCGTAGAGTCTGCTGAGCCAACCCCTGAGCAAGGCGGTGCGTTCGCACAATGCGGAGTAGCCGAATAGCTGAATATCTTCGAGCCCTCCAGCCCCTCTGCCGCACAGCTGGCAAAAGCAGCCGCGGTGCAGTGCCAGCCCCGCTTCCAGAGCTGCAGACATCTCTGCCCGGCACACTGTGGACGTAACTGTAGTGACTTACTCCAGATCACACAGTGAGTCAGTGTCAAAGCTAGCTCAGCCAGCTGGCCGCTAGGCTCAGGCTTTAACCGTCCTTCAGGAGAGGAAAGCAACGCCGGTTTAGACATTCCTTAAAACTAGGGCCGCGAGGGCTGCGGGCGAAGGCGAGAGCATCCTGCCTAGACGAGAGCAGGAACTGCGTCTGCTTCCCATTTCCAAGAGCCCGAGATAGGCGCACCTCGTTTGTTCCTGGGCTGACTTCTCTGGAGATGGGTTTTGCTGGTGACTCATCGAGGTGGGAAACGAGGGCAGGCTCCCAGGCTGAGTCACGCCGGGCGCACGCCGGGTAGGAAGGCATGCTTTCAGGTGGCAACCACCAAGCAAATTAATCACTTGAAGTTACTAAAATATTCTGCTCTAGAGAAACAAGAGGTGGCAAGCGAAAGCTTAGGGGCTGACTAGGATAGTCACCAAGCTGCCTTACTGTATCAGTCAGCGTGACACTTGCCTTGCTCCAAGCAAAGTGACAGACAACCATAAAACAGGGATTATTTTATTCTGAAAGAAAGAAGAGAAAAACATGGAAAATACAGCTCAGAGGTAGCACAAGGAGATGGTGATCATCAATTTAGCTACTATTGGTTTTGGTCTCCCTCCCTCTCTCTCCAGAGATTTTACACCTTAGGAATGAGGAGAATAAAGCTTCCATTTATGGAAGATACATTTTTTAGGTTAGAAAAAACATCAAAATGATCTGTATTCTCCACATCGCTTGTGAGCCCTGTCTTTTTGTGTTAAGGATAAGTAGAAGAGGAGACAAAGGGATTTTAAGAGGGGAGTAAGTCGTGTCTGAGTCAGTATGGCTGATACGAACAGTTTATAAATAGAACTTCACTAAACCTATAGAATTAAAAATATTTACATTATTTATCTAAAACCAAACAATACAAGGACCATTCATGAGACAAGCAATGGGGAAAAAATTAAAATCACACTTCTGCATTCTTGTCAGGAGGTGTGCAGGACGAACTGAATTTCAGTTATCTGCTGCTTAACAGGAGAAATAGTTGCCTCTTCCCATTACAAAAGTCACTGAATATCTTACTGAAGTTATTACACAGACAATTTAAATCTCGATGTCAAAATGCTTTTTCAGATTGCATTTATTCAACAATGTCTCTGTTAAAGCTGGTTAAATGTTTTAACTTCCATCCCAGACAAAGTGTTGATTTTGACATTTTGAGAGAAACAGAGCAATGCATTTGGGATGAAGAGATGAGTATTTAGGATTTCATTAAATGAAATATTCCAAGAACAGCAGCTGAGCAAATTAATAGGAAAATCAGAATATAAATATTGAGCTATTTCATGGGAACGCACGAATGTTCATCCACCTGGATGAACCAGAGCAGCGCTGACCAAGCGAGGAGGTGAAGGCTGGGATGGATGCACAGTGGCAAAACCAAACAGCACAGAAGTACTGCCAGGCTGCAGGGTCACGCTGTCTTGTTGAGCTGTACCTTCTGCAGTCATTTTAGGTATGCCGCTACCACCGCAGGTCCTTCACAGGGAGAAGATGGACAGGCTAGATGCAACACAGGTTGCAGAAGTGAGCGGGCTTGTGAATGATGAAAGGTTAAACGTGCAAAAGAAAAAGCAAGGCATAGAAAGCAGGCGAGCATAACAAAACAACAACAACAACATAAGGGTGGATAAGTAAATGTGCATCTCAGATGAGATTAACTATACTCTGAGTCTAATCTTGCTGAAGATGGAAGGCACACCTCCTCTAGCAGCTCGGCTTCATGAAAATACCTGCGGCTGTCACGTCTCGTTGACTAAATGCCGTTGTGCAAAATGATTTTACTAGCCCTATCAGCTCAATAATGCACAATTTGCTAATGCACAGGCATGAGGGCCGGGATCCTGCATCAGCGGTCCTGTTGTGGCGGTTTTGTCTTTGTGCCAAAAACTTCTGAGAACATCTTTAAAGAGACAGTTCTCCTTTAATTCAGGTAACCTTGTGCCATGCACTGCAGGTTTCATCAAGACCTCCAAGAGCTGAAGAACTGTTTTCAGGGAGAACATCTATGTCCATCTTCTATAAAAACGTCTTTGGTTCCTAAAAATAAATATTTTATCTTAAAAAGGTTCTTAAAGAAAGTTTCAAGCTTAAGTGATCAAAGTTATTGTCATTTCTTCTTAACATCTGTGGCTATTTCTTCTAAGCCTGGGTTCAGTAAAGAACTATTCAAGCATTTCCAAATAACTTACTCTCCAGTTCCCCTTACTCAGATGGCTTCTTGTATAACTGCATACAGCGCTACTATGTTTGTACATAAACTGCCTTAAAATTCAAACAAAAATGTCAAGAAGTTCACATATGAGGTCTTTTATTCATATACAAAACATGTGCAAGGAACATTCAAAAGAACTTTCAATCCATCTTAGGCATCTGACAAATGATGTTTTCACATTTAAGATAAAACAGGAGTCAGAAGTAACCATTATCTTTTGGCAAGGGTTTTGCAAACATAAATGTCCGCCTTAATCTTTAGAAATCAGGACTTTAGACTGCATGACATTTTAAAATCTTGTTTTCTTTTGAAGTATACGCATATACTTTTACATATACATAAGTAAACACTTATGCTGGATTCATTAATAATTCAATAGCCTACTTAAGACATAAGCCTATTTAAAATAAAGCGTGAAATTCTTACAGTGGGTATTAAAACATAAGTTTAATACTTTTTTTTTTAAAAGGAATGAAATAAAATTCAAGGTGAAAACCATAAATGTTTGCTGTTAAAGTTTTAGAGAACATAAAATCACCAAACTAATGGAATTACCATCTGGAACAAGTATTGGCTGAACTGAACGAGCTTTTGATAAAAGCGATTTTTCTACATGTGCAGAAAGAATATTGGAGCTGAACAAGTTGAATAATCTGAAACAGATATAGCAATAAGTTCAAAGCCAAGAAATGAACTGGGAACTAAACACCAAAAAGCTTGTGTTCCTTGCTTAGCTGTGAATGAAAGCAAGGACTGAAAGCAGCACCTCTCTTCATGCTTACGTTTTGAGGGACACTGTGATCAGCAGCAAGCACTTCGATTCACTCGCTGCAAACGATCCTTCTAAATCAGTTACATTTTAATGAAAAATATACCACGATGAGCTTTGCATGGTTTCTTCTGTGGACAGCATGCTTGTAATGGTGGTTAGTTAAAAATACTGAAGGAGAGAGGGTTTTTGAACAGTGCGTGTGCCCTGAGAACCGAGCCACGAACCAAGCCAGATGCCAGCACCCACCGCGGCTGCTCGGAAGCAGTGGGCTTCCACCCCTGCACATGGGCACTGCAGGGGTAAAACACTGACCACTGACGTGTAAATACTCCGTTTTCTCATTCTTGCATGTGAGATGGGTACTTTTTTTTTTTTTTTTGCCTCCTTTGGCCCAGGCTTAGCTTGATTTGCTGTGTGCTGGCTTCTCTTTGCTTACCTCTTACAGCCCACACTTATTTTTAGCCTCAGGACCCATACCTGTGTAAGTAATAGTACCTTTGTTAGGGGAGAACGATACATATGACATAGATACGTGATACATACGCTCTTAAAAGACATTTCTGAACAATACGCTGAATTCACAGCAGCGGCAGGTGACCCCCTCAGAGAGACGGGGAAGGGGCCGTACTGCACAGTCAGTCACGTCCTCCAGAGCTGGCATGGCAGAGAGTGAATGAATGAAACGCGCCGTCGGCAGCGCACGGGGCACCGCTGCTTCGCCCGGGGCTGGCCGCGCCACCTCCCTGCCCGCCCCGCCTCGAGGGGCTCGCTGGCCACCGCGCCAGACGAACCTCCACCAAATAAACAACGCAAACCAAAACTTTCCACTCAGGCAAGCTGGAAAATTAATTTAAGGAGCAGCCTAAAGCTCCCGAGACACCCCCAGCCCCAAGGGGGGATTTGTGAGCCAGGACGGAAGGGATGGAGCTGGGTGCGTGGCCGGGGCTGAGGGTGGCCCCAAAACGGTGCCCCGGCCCGTGGGAACACGTTGGGGTGGATGAGACCTGCTGGTGCACCCGGGGCGGCCCCCAGGCGGGAGGTTTGGCCACCCGTGGCTGGGGTAGGCACCCCGCCAGCCCACCGGAGCAAGCTCATGGCAAAAGCGTGGCTCGGGGGCACCTCTGGGCCCCCACGGTTCAGCAGGTGACGGCGGTTGAACAAGCTCTTCCTTGCCACCTCCCCTGCCGATGCCCCGGTCCTGCCACGGCGGCCAGCCTCCTTTCTTCGGCTGCCACCTGGGCTGGCTGGGGACGGGACGCGGGACACGCCGCGCGCGGCCGCCCCCGCCCCTGCCCCTGCCCCTGCCCCGTCTCGCGGCGCTGCGGTGGCACTGGCGGGCGGACGCAAAGCAGCCGCCGGCCGCGTGGCTTCGAGCGGGGTCGAGCGAGGTCTCGGCGGGCGGCTGTTTCGGGGGCCCTGGTCTGCCGAAGGTCTGCCGCAGGCACCTGCCCGGGGGGGGTTTGTATTGCCCGGGCCACAACGCCTTTCCCCTGGGGCAACGTTGCTGCTGCCTCACTGGTAAGGCCGAGCAAAAGCGAGCAACTTAGGCGAGGCTTTTGCCAAGGTTAGACATCAGCGGCAGAAGCCAGCAGCTCTGCTCTCCAGTCCTCCAGCCCAGCACCACAGACACCCCCCCCCCCGCCGTGCGTGCTGGAAGGACGTTGTTTGGCATTTCGTCGTGAACCCCTGCTAACAAATTCATTATGAGGAAGTTACTGCAAAATTTTTCAAACTGAACCTGCCCCCTCCTGCGAACACAGGAGGTCACAGGGAACGTTTCGGTAACGCAGGACAGAAACTGTGCTGCATTTCTTTTGATAAAGTATGATGGAAAAAAAGACTTAAAAATCACAGGCCTTTCATGTCCTCTATCGTCATTCAGCCCACAGGATCCCTATCGGCTACAGTAATCAGTTTGGGCTGTCAGGTACCAAAGCTGCATTAAGTATGTGGTGGTATTTTTAAATTAAACAGATCTTATTTTACATATAGAAGGACATTAAGGCAAGCTGCACTCCTGCTTTTCATAAAAATTATGCAGCTGATTGCTCCTGCATTAACTGGGAAACACACATCAAAGGAGAACTAGGAGACTGACACGGGCCCCCAGTGACTTCAACCAAAATGAGTTTCAGGCAGTTTCAAAAAATTTGTCTCATCCAACCCAAATGTAGCCACGGCATTTCCAAAAGAGGGTCATCGGAAGCGAGTTCTCGCTCTGCTTAGAGCTCATGTCCCCTCTCCTGCCTTCGGCCTCAAGATTGATTTAATCTGGAATTTGCTTTTGTGGGGAAACAGTTAGCCCAAGCGTTGTGCCAGTAACTTTTGGAGTTTCACAGGGGGAAATAATCTCTGTAAATAATGATTTGAACTTCCAGCATCAGTAAAGTGTTATTGTGAAAATGGCTGAACGAGACTCCACAGGCTATTGCTATGGGGAGGACAAGAATGAGAGGAGGTAGTCTGGGGGGAAACAAACGGGGAGGACAAGCGTAGTACACATCCAAACTGGGAGATGTTGCGCTCACGTGCACCTCAGATGGACATGCACCGTTTCTAGTGACTCCAACGCTATGGGAAAAGTTTGCTTATGTGTCCCACTGTCCCACAGAGTGCCTGGGCCGGGGGCAGCAGCTCCTCCAGCAAGGCAGTACAAGGAGGGGGACTGAGGAGGCAAGGACAGTGTCACTTTGAACACAAACCAGAAATGAATCTCAGGAAGAAGAGATGCCAAGACACACAACTGCAGTGTCCAGTTGTATTACCCTTGTCTTTCTCCTCCATCCCTTGCTGTAACCTGTCATAGATACTTACCTTCTGTTTGAAACTACATAAGCAGCTTCTGGAGGCAAGGACCTGTAATGTCACTGCAGGACACCGCAGAGCTGTGCCTCCATCTTTGTGAGGTATATACCATGATAGCACAGGAGGAGCAAATGCATCTCTTTGGCAGCTGAAATTTGCATCTGCACTATGTTCAGTGAGGGTTGGTATCATTTATTTGTTGGTGCCCTACAGCAGGTCTGCCTATCTGCTTGAATGCTCCCGCTTCATGAAAAAAGCCCCTCCAGCTTTTAGACAAGCTCTGCAGCTTGCAGGAGGGAGAAACGTCAAAACAGCACAGAATGATATTTAAAGCAAAGCATTACCTGCCAGAGCAGGCAGATCTGGAGGGGCTGTTTCTGAACCTAAGCTAGCACAAACTTTGTTTGGCATAATGTTTTGCTGCATGTGCATTGGTGCCCTCACTGGGAACTTACCTGGCTCCGTGGCCATCCGTATCTGTCAGTTAAATCAAAGGTTCCCCACGGTGACATATCGGGCCAGATGCTGAGAAAGACAGTGCCATTACCGCGATTTTGTGTGGCGATGCATGCTGGGGAGGAGGCGCGGTACCCAGGGAGGATCCCCCCTTGAGCCATTGGGGTTCCTCACACATTCCTGGCCTCTGCTACGCACACAAGATAGCGAATCATCTGCTCCCATCTGCTTTCTAGTAATTGGGACCAACATTTTGCAGAATTTCAGAGAAACCTAAATGCTTTTTCTGGCTTAATCTGAGTGCCGTCTCTGTGACGGAACGTTCTGGGTGACTCTTTCAGCGCGTAGTGAGTTTGTGTGACAAGGTTTTGGTAGTGGGGGGGCTGCAGGGGTGGCTTCTGTGAGAAGCTGCTGGAAGCTTCCCCCATGTCCGACAGAGCCAATGCCAGCCGGCTCCAAGACGGACCCGCCGCTGGCCAAGGCCAAGCCCATCAGCGACAATGGTAGCGCTTCTGGGTTAACAGATCTAAGGGGAAAAAACCCCTAGGCATTCTGCAGCCGGAGAGAGGAGTGAGAATATGCGAGAGAAACAACCCTGCAGACCCCCAGGCCAGTGAAGAAGGAGGGGGAGGAGATGCTCCAGGCGCCGGAGCAGAGATTCCCCTGCAGCCCGTGGTGATGAAGACCATGGTGAGGCAGGCTGTCCCCCTGCAGCCCAGGGAGGTCCACGGTGGAGCAGATCTCCACCAGCAGCCCGTGGAGGACCCCACGCCGGAGCAGGTGGGTGCCCGAAGGAGGCTGTGACCCCGTGGGAACCCCGCGCTGGAGCAGTCTGTTCCTGAAGGACTGCAGCCCATGGAAGGGACCCACGCTGGAGCAGTTTGTGAAGAACTGCAGTCTGTGGGAAGGACCCACATTGGAGAAGTTCATGGAGAACTGTCTCCCGTGGGAAGGACCCCATGCTGGAGCAGGGGACGAGTGAGGAGTCCTGCCCCTGAGGAGGAAGGAGCAGCACAGACAATGTGTGATGAACTGACTCCAACCCCCATTCCCCATCCCACTGCGCCACTGGTGGGAGGAGGTAAAGAAAAATTGGGAGTGAAGTTGAGCCTGGGAAGAAGGGAGGGGTAGGGGGAAGGTGTTTTTAAGATTTGGTTTTATTTCTCATTATCCTACTCTGATTTGATTGGTAATAAATTAAACTAATTTCCCCAAGCCGAGTCTGTTTTGCCTGTGACGGTATTTGGCGAGTGATCTCTCCTTGTCCTTATCTCAACCCACGAGCCTTTCGTTATATTTTCTCTCCTCTGTCCAGCTGAAGAGGTGAGTGATAGAGCGGCTTTGGGGGGCACCTGGTGTCCAGCCAGGGTCAACCCACCACACAGCAACAGCACTGCTCAGATCAGTAACTGGCAGTAAACATGGCACTGAGAGTCCTGACTTTGGGAATCTCATTTAACTAAAGGAGGGATTTCTTTTATAGAATCCCTTAATCCTAGATACATCTCAAAGTAGCTGACTTGGCAGCAATATCTGATGATGAGGAATGGATCATCAAGGTCAGGTGCAAAATAGAGGTTAGCTACATCCGATAGAGAGAAGTGTGTAGATTCGGGTACTGTTACACATAGCCTCCTCTTAGAGATTTCAAACCTCTCTCAGTCTTAGGGAGTAACATCAGTTTACACTCTGCACGCTGCAGGGAACCTGTGCTAAAGTTACCTAAGGGAACAGTTACAAGTACAAACCCAGCAATCCCCCAGGTAAACCTGCAATTCCCACACAGCATGTTTTGGCCACACAATTCTTTTCAGTGAGACACCGAAGTCTCTGTAGTCTGTATTAAAGTGTGGGGATCGCAAATCTACAGCTGCCATTGGCACTGTGCTGCACTGCAGAATTACGTCTTCTGTGCATCATTACTCAGGGTTGAATATTCAGCTATAGAGAAGACAGCTGGGTGGGCTATTGTGAGGCAGGAAATACTATAGATAGCAGCACAGTACCGGATTCACTTTTAGCAGAAAGCTCATCTTCACATGCCATTTTCTCCAAAACCTTAAAAAAGTCAAGTCACAGTAAGAACTCAGACTTACCATCAATCTGCTGAGATTTAAATACAAACAGCGATTGCCATAACAGAAGCGTAGGGCTAATGTGCGCACAAGTTCTTATTGTCTTCAGACAATCACAGATCAGCTCCATATGCTGGTTTTCTAGTCAACAGCTGTGTCCCAGCTATTGATTACATTTTAATTAATCAAGCTGAAAAATGGTGTTGCTGCTTGCAAGTGCAGCTTCTCATACGCAACTCAAGTTTGGTTCACCATGCTTATTCTGCTTTTCAAGAAGAGCTACCAACAAAACCATCACTTTAAGGCTGCAGCAGCATTCCTTAACAGGCAAGGAGAGCCAACTGCAGGAGACAAGACTTCTCAAGGTCTTGAAGTCCAGCCACTCCAGTGTTCTCTGACACTCCTCTTCTTGGTTTTAACCTAATGGTACACTAATTCACTAACAAATTGGCAAGAACTTTCCATCCATACCTGAGCTACAGTACAAGCTACAACACCGACTTCCTTATATTGGTATGGCATTAGCTATCTACTCTATACATTGTTCAGAAATGCAGCCTTAGCTTGACAATAATTACATTTGGCAATTATTAACTCTCCATATGCGCTGCCTTCTGTCCTAGTTTCAGCTGGGATAGAGTTAACTGTCTTCCTAGTAGCTGGTACAGTGCTATGTTTTGGGTTCAGTATGCGAAGAATGTTGATAACACTGATGTTTTCAGTTGTTGCTCAGTAGTGTTTAGACTAAAGTCAAGGATTTTTCAGCTTCTCATACCCAGCCAGCGAGAAAGCTGGAGGGGCACAGGAAGTTGGCACAGGACACAGCCAGGGCACCTGACCCAAACTGGCCAACGGGGTATTCCATACCATGGGACGTCCCATCTAGTATAGGAACAGGGAGTGGGGGATCGCTGCTCGGGGACTAGCTGGGTGTCGGTCGGCGGGTGGTGAGCAATTGCACTGCGCATCATTTGTACATTCCAATCCTTTCATTATTGCTGTTGTCATTTTATTAGTGTTATCATTATCATTATTAGTTTCTTCCTTTCTGTTCTATTAAACCGTTCTTATCTCAACCCACGAGTTTTACTTCTTTTCCCGATTTTCTCCCCCATCCCACTGGGGGGGGAGTGAGTGAGCGGCTGCGTGGTGTTTAGTTGCTGGCTGGGGTTAAACCACACCACCTTCCCAGGTAGGTGAGTATCACTAATGTGTGGTGCTTCTCTGCTTTGTGCACTTTTATGATTGTTCTTACTGTAACAGTAAAACAATTATTCTCAAAAAAAGCCCTTTGAACTGTGGAGTACTTTGAGCCTTGTTTTCACAGGTGGGAAACAAAGACAACGGTATTAAGTGAAGTCCAAAGGTCACACATGTTGCCTGTAGCAAAGCAGCAAAACTAGACACAGCTAATCCAAGCATCAGGTTAGTTGTTTAAAATGCACAGTTGTTGAACTTGGTATCCTTGTATATGTGATGTAAGGTAGAATAAAAATAGCAATGGAAGAGCTCCCTTCTATTTTCCTTCTCTTTCTTGGGTTTACAAAAATGTCCACATCAACACGCATCTTTGAATGCAACTGTGTTTAAAAAGCCTGCCCTAGCTCCTTGTGAGGTTGAAGAAAAACTCTCAGTAGCCATCGTGAAGGCAAGTGAAGTTGTAGACACTGATGTTAAAGCACTGGAGTCCATCCATCTCCCCAGACACTGCCAAGAAGTAAAGCTACTGGTTCACTTGTGCCCTTTACCCAAAACCATGGGATTTTATGAGCAATAAAGTTTCGCATGGCTGACAGTCTCAGCCTTATCACACCAATGAAAATAGCAAGTAGGTTTTTGACTTTGGCTCGAGGATCCTGACTAGCTTTGAAATAAAACTCTGAGGGAGCGTAGTCCCAAGAGTCTTCCTAGCTTGTTTTGTCTCAGCTCAACATTTTCTCTTTCCTGCCTGCTCTCATAAGCCCCAGTTGCAGGGATCACCCTTTACCTGAAGGCTCTCAGAATGGGTAATTGCAAACATCTCTCATCTGCATAGCACCCTTTGACTACAAACCTACTAAATTAATGAGGATTAAAAACTGTGAGTAGGGCCACCCCAGTATTGGAGGCACAAGCATTTACATACTACAAAACAAATACAATCACAACTGGTGCTGTGCTAGAACCTGGATTTGCAAACTTGGCAGAGCAGCCAAGGAAACTGAAGGTGAATTTGATGCATCCTCTTAGGCTGAGGGAAGTATCTCTGCATCCAAGTTCAGGTGTGTTGAGAGAGAGCACAGCATGAAAAAAATCGATGGACTCGGATCTCTGAGCATGGCCTTGGGACAAAGGCATTTGATGTCTAAATCCAAGTTTCTGCTTCTGTAAAAAGACTAACATGTAGGTTCAGGGGGTAATGTTTGAAGTTGCACAGTGGCTAAATGTACACAAACCTATACCTACAAATACCTATGCTAGTTTACATTGTGCCAGTCCCTGGAGCAGAAAAACTTCATTGGTAACATTATCAATCCAGGTTATTTTAGCATTAGTAAAAGACTAAGAAAAAAGACCTCCTCTTCCAAAACTACAGGTAAAAAACCCACAGTAATAGGCTTTGGTGAGCTCCAAACAGCAATAACACCCATGGTATCCCAGCAGGGTTTCAGATTGGATGGTCCAATTCCTCTTCTCAGCATTAAACTCATTTAAGTGATGCAATTCTGCCACAGTACTGACAAATAGCCCCAAATGAAAACCCAGATAATGAGATTCTGTAGATTAAGTTAATCTCACTCCAGGTTTCTCATTATGAAGACTAGGTAAAAACCTATTTGAATCTTCCTTATTTCAGAAGGCAGACGAGGTGAGACACAGCTCTGAGTTACCTCTGCTACCACATACAGTGAGATTGGGGGTAGTGCATAACACTCAAACATGAAAGTGTCAGTCTTGTTAAGTATGTCTCTGTTTTAATTTACACTTGTCTTTACACCAAAACTTATTATATATGGAAAAACCTGGGTATGTGCAATTGATTGAAGAGCAGATATTTTTGAAGAAGCATGAGAGGGTTACGCCTTCCCTTCTCATGAAGTGCAGCCAGAGACAGCACCTTGCTCCATTACACACTTTGAAAATACAAGCCAACTGAGAGTACTAAACTCACTCCTTTTCCAAAGAAAGGCTTAAAGAGAAGAGCATATGTAGTGAGGCCAGCTGGGCGACTCAAATCCCAACCAACAATTAGTCTTAATTTTCCTTACAATTCAGGAGTACGTAAAGATCTCACCTATTTGGAAAAAAAACACAAAAACCAACCCAACTTGGGCAGTGAATGATCAGTTTTCATCCTGAGCTAGATTACAAGTAATGTGGTCATTTCAGGAGAGACTCATTCATTCTAGTGAACAGAAGTATACTCCCTTCCTCAGTCTCCTTCTGGCCCCACAAATCTTTCCCTTATTCCTGCACAGTGGCGTGAATTTCAACAGGCAGTACTGGAAAACATTTTCATTTCAGTTTATAGGCTTTGGGAAAGTAAGTTAATTGCTAAAAATACACAGCAATCGTAAGAATAGCTATAACATTTGAGAACTGATAGGCAAAGTTAAAAATCTGGGAGTGGCATCCCAAGTTTACAAAAAGGAAGTCACATCTGCTTAGTAAAGTTTGCAGCTATTTCTGTATGGCTTTGCTTAAGCTAAATGAAGGCTGAATTCACATGTTTATCCTGGCTTTGCTCTTCAGCGAAGTTTCCTATTTCCACAGTAGAAGCCCTGCTCAGCCTGTCATTAACATTTGTCCTGAAGTTTCAGGAAACAGCCCTTGAACTCCAAAGTGTTGTCTCTAACAAATCATCAAGTTCTTTCTGCATCAGTGTTTACTGAAATACGTTCTCAAGAAAATGCTATTAATACTTTTTCTAATGTTAATGATCCTGTGAGTTTCTTTGAGAAATATTTTGACTGAAATTGCTGCACTAAAAATCAAATCAGTTTTAAAATTGAGGTGCAGGTGACTTCTATTTAATTTTTAACTACAATTTTACAAATATCTCAATATAATTTTGATGCTGTCAACCTTTGCTAAAAAGTTCTTTGGTTTTGTTTGTGGGGGGGGTTTTTTGTCTGTGACTCCACCCATTTTTCTTATTTTCTTTTTTACTTCCAGTGCAGAATTACTGTGCTGCCACAAGCTTTCACTTAACCACCAACCAAAGCAGCAATTTAAGCTGTGGAGTTTAATTCTACCTTGTACACTCCATGTGCAAATAATTATTTAAACATGTGGCTAATTCTAAACAGAGGTCAAGTGAATAAAGCTACTTACATTAAAATATCTGTGCGATTAAGCTTTTAGGCTATGTTTACACCATGCTGAGTAGTGCTGTGTAGAGATACCCAAGCTGGATCTGGAGGTACATGGTGGAAGACAAGCCTATTAGGTTAGACCTACAGGCTTTGCTATCATAACTAGATTATTTCTAGGATTCACTGGTGTGCTGATGGTGCTGTAATGTGCCATATACAAAACAACCTGTTCAGAACTAGCCCTGGACTTTCTCAAGACGGTACTGCACAGCATTTTCACATCATTAGTAGTATCAGTAAAGCAGGGATCCTTCTGCAGGAAAATGCTCCATCATTTTGAAAAAAAAAACCAAACCACCAGCATCCTTTCATACACAGCAGATATTTTTAAAGCACTTGTTTAAAACCAATTATTGGTCATACTATTTCCAGCTCAAATTAAACATGTATAATCAATTTTAGGCCAGTATTTAAAAACTAAAGCTCATAAAATGAACATCATATTATGTAGAACTTCTCCTGAACAGCTACCAAGGACTGCAGTTTTTTAACCGATGATTAAATTTAGCCATCATGAAAGAGAGTAATGATAATAAACAGCATTAAGACTCTATAACAATTTACACCTTTTGCAAAATCTGTTATATTAATTTTAAAATGTGAAGTGGACATCTGCATATCTTAGCTAGAATACGACTTGTATTTCCGCTGAGATGGTGAAACACAATTTAAAAACTATTCAAAGACATAATTCCCTGAGATCACAGAAACACACTGCATCCTCAGTAGAAATACTGAAGAACCTTTTTGCTGTTATTTTTATCTATGAAGTTATGTGAAATGTGAACTAATTTCATTGTTTTGACACAAACATCTTGCCAAAACGCTGGTTTTGAATATAACTTGTTTTCCATGTCATTAACTGTGGCACTAACCTTGAGTGCAGTACATGAGCATTGCTGCATGGGGTTCTTTTGCTTCTTAGCTATCAACAGCTATACATGACTTAAATTTATCAGTTCCTGAAAAGTTACATTTAGAAGGTTTGGTCTTATTAAAAGATGCATTATTATAAAGCAACAAAACAAATTCTGCTATGATGATCTCATCTGCAGCCTATGTGAATTAAATAAACATTGATTTGCATATCTAAATGCCCATACATCTATCCAATGTTAACTGCAGAGAAAGAACAGAAAAAATACAGCCTGTCTGTAGAGGATTTATACCCAGCCCATTTTTCTACTTTGAACTTCAATTTTAAGAGTCACCTTGCAATTATTCTTAATATTGATCTTGGCCATGCTGAAGCTAAAGGCAAAGAATCTTAGCGATTGTTGTGGAGTCAACTTTGCACTCAGTTTTTGCTAGTTAAATCAATTACAAGTTAAAGTCCACTTGGGACTTATTAATAAGTCCTATAAATTCTGGTCTGCATTCTCAGTGAAACTTTCAGAAGAAACAAAACTGCAAAGAGCTAAATGCTCATTCTCCATTACAGCTATATGAAGGGTTGGAAGAAGTTTCCCAAGTTGTTTAATGGCAAGGAAGGGCTTAACCATCCATTGGCATACATAAGGTTACACCAGTCATTTCACTGAATTACGGATAGAAGAGCCCGTAAATTTCCTTGCATATCAGTGACCAAATGAAAATACCTATGAAAGTCTGATCACTTAGGAGGAAAAGACAATCTGGTCATCCCATACAGTATGGGCCTAATTCCCACATCAGTAACCAGAGTTATTTCTTGACATACAATGGACTGAATTAGGACTACTGGAACAAGTTGGTTCTGTCCAATGAAAAGCTTCCCACCTGTCGTGGTTTAACCCCAGCCAGCAACTAAACACCACGCAGCCGCTCACTCACTCCCCCCCCACCCAGTGGGATGGGGGAGAAAATTGGGAAAAGAAGCAAAACCCGTGGGTTGAGATAAGAACGGTTTAATAGAACAGAAAAGAAGAAACTAATAATGATAATGATAACACTAATAAAATGACAACAGCAATAATGAAAGGATTGGAATGTACAAATGATACGCAGTGCAATTGCTCACCACCCGCCGACCGACACCCAGCCAGTCCCCCGAGCGGCGAATCCCTGCCCCCCACTTCCCCGTTTCTGTACTGGATGGGACGTCACATGGTATGGAATACCCCGTTGGCCAGTTTGGGTCAGCTGCCCTGGCTGTGTCCTGTGCCAACTTCTTGTGCCCCTCCAGCTTTCTCACTGGCTGGGCATGAGAAGCTGAAAAATCCTTGACATTAGTCTAAACACTACTGAGCAACAACTGAAAACATCAGTGTTATCAACATTCTTCGCATACTGAACCCAAAACATAGCACTGTACCAGCTACTAGGAAGACAGTTAACTCTATCCCAGCTGAAACCAGGACACCACCATAAAAACGTAAATTACTGGACTCTAAGTTACACCTTCCAAATTTCTTTTTCCAAAAATACCTGAACAACTTTGACACTGTATTTGAGTGGGACAGTCATCAAGACTGCAAATGTCTCAAATCCAAATTTTGAAAGCCTTATTCCCTACTACCCTGTCTTAATGCCTTAGCTTGGTTAAAGCAAGGTACCAAAACCAGGCTGAAAGCAGCAAGATGAGGAGTTAGAAATGGTAACTGCTAGTCCTTCTAAAAAGGATCATGTTTGCTAACACAAACAAGCAGTTCCAACAGCGCAAGTTCCACTCAGCACTGTGCCCAGCTCCTTCCAGATTGATAAGGTGAAGTTTAAAATTCTGTTTAGATAATCCATCGAAACCTAAAATCAACAATTTTGAAACGGGTTTGATTATTCAGTGACTGCCTGAAAAGGCAGCAGCTGGATACTGGCCTAAGCAGGAAAATAATCTACTTGAAAATATTTCCTCCTCAGACTGCTAACAGTAATCCTCTTCACCATTTTTAAAGTTACTAACCCTTATGCTTATCACCAAATCTGAAACACCATTAAAGCGATCATGATAAGAAAGCTTACCAGAATCAGTAACTTGGTTTAAATACAGCAAAAATAGATAGAAAAGAACAAACAATCCAGCCCCCTTTGCTTTATTACAAAGGAACTGACAGAGCACCATGCCACAGCCCCACTCATAAAAGCATTGTGCTTGCAGCATGGTATAGATTTGCATTTTAGATTATTTATATAAGTAGTTGTCCTGACTATCACCCTCTCTCTCTCTCTTTTTTTTTTTTTAAATGTGTATTTTTCCTGCAACTGTATCTGGAGTTTCACTCCATTTGATCTTTCTGTTTATCTGCAAACTCCCACAACATTGGAGCATTTCCCATGGCTTTCTACCAAAGCAACTGTAAGAACTCTGGAATAATGACCTCTGATTTCTGAGATACACAACACATGTTTTTATACTGGAAACTACAAGTTCCTTACAGAACTTGGATACAAAATGCCCCCAAGAGTTAAAACATACCACAGGAAACTAAATACATGTTTTGGGTTTGTTTTTTTTTTTGAAAAGACAATCTAGGAGCAGGCTGTAAATTACTGTAATAAACCACAACCAAGACAGCTCTGAAAAACTGTATGATATAAAAAGTTTGAAAGCTGGGGGTTCATAAAGGGGGACCATCACAAAAACCTAAGTAGTCATGAGTAGGACAGAGACAGAAGATAAACAACTGTTTGCGGTCTCTTCCAGTACCAGAAGCAGCTATCCACAAATGAAGTAGTAATCTGCAAATGAAGCTAGCAGGAGCGAAACAAAGAAAAGTGGCTTTTCCTGCAGTAGGGAGGAGGCCCGTGGCACTCCCTATCAGAATCTGCAGATACAAGTAGTGTCCATGGGCTCAGTGGAGGGATGGTCAAATAGACACACTTGGAATCGACATCCCTCAGGGTTTACCAAATGCACAAACCAAATCAAGCTCAGGAAATCCCCCAAGCTGAAAGCAATTGAAGCAGCTGCTGTGCTTATCCTGCTCTTAACTTTTTCTTTAGGAGTCAGCTCATGTCCATTGCTGCCCACAGCTGAATGGGCAGTCTTAAACACTGTAGCTAGTCTTAACGTTCCATGCAGAATGAAGTGCAACCAGTTCGGAGCTCTTCAACACAAGCATGTAAGAGCTGATTGTATCTTGCTGAAATAACACCAAGTTCACCTGCCTGTTTTTTTGTTTTGTGTTGATTTTTTAAAAGAGATTTACCATCTCTTCAGTGATAACAAAAACATTATCTGATACTGCAACTATATTTGCAAAAAAAAAAAAAAAGTATTCTTAAAGACCTGGCAAATCAAACGTGTATAAAGTATAAGGGATTAAGAAACCAATTTACTTATCATCCTAATTTGACAAGACAAAGTCTAAGGATGGAACCACTCCTGTCAAAGAATTTTCATCAACTCATCTTAAATTATTTCATCTAAATACAAAAGCCCCGGTAATAGTCTTCTCTATCATATAGCCCTATCTGTAAGATTTATGAAAGAAGTAATCTTTGAAGTCAGATTTGTTAAAAGCATGGCATATTACCTGAGATACCGTATAGTTCAAAGTTCTTCTGCTCACCTTACAGTCCTTTCTAGAAACACACCGATATACTTCATTGTTTCAAGAGAGCCCATTAATTATGTTACTTTCTCTCAGTTGTGCCAAAGTTCCCTCAGTTTTGTAGGACAGATTACTGATGTCAGGTCGTATACACTCGGGATCCGCAAATGCCAAGGAAGAAAACTCACCACCCAGACAGGGCCAGCATTGAGGGAGCAACAACCAAGGAAGATCTTTCCCACAAAATTTTATGATTTCCAAAGACTGCGTGTTTATTTCTAGAGGTTTTGACATGAAGAGTACAAATGAAGAATAAAAAGTTATGTGTAGTAACTGCCCATACACATGAACTTATAAATCAGGTATGCTGAGGTACTTTATTACCTTTTCTCTCCTATTTAACCTAAGGTAAAAGCACTTCACAGAAGCTGACACATAATATACACAGCTCTCTGGGCCCTTAATTTTTTGTTGGTTGGTTGGTTGGGGTTTTTTTTATTCCACAAAGTAGTAGGCTGCTATAGCTTGGCAGCAGTTCCACAGGACCACAGGATCTGCACCAGTAAAACTGGCTACTTCTGAAGGACGTCTCAGGAAGCCTGTCTTTTCCTCACCAAGAAGATATGAAGCTTCTGAAAGCAATTAAGCCAGGAACAACCCAGAAAATTTAGCCATGACAGCCATCTGTCACAGTAAAGGGGAGCTATCTAGATCAATCTTCTAGAAATGAGGTACACAGAGAATGTGCTACAGCAGCAGCAGCTGTATTTCACCAGCTCATTCACCACTCTCCAATTGCTTTTTTTCCTGGATCCTCTAATTCTGCTGCTCTGAAACATAGTTTTCTATCTTTTAACCTGCAAGAACCTATAACCCCAAGTATCTTCTTGACCTCCATATTTGCATACAACAAAATAATTCTCATCGGGGATGGGGAATAAAATTATCATCCCCAGAGAAGTCCTAAGTGGCACAAAGCTTTCCAGCTGATGATTACTTCCCGGAAGTCAAGGACATTTTATGAATTTACATGATATATGTCAACCCACAGAAAGGAAGTAAAAGACTAAGTGAAAAAGGCCAAAAGCCAGGGTCTGGGGAGAAGCAGCATCACTTATGCAAGAATAAATTCTTCATTTCAGTTTGGATCATGAACAGGAACACACTGCTGTGAGCAACCACTAAAATGACTAACTTTAGCCTTTTGTGCTTATGAGTAAACCAAATTTTCCAATACTCTAAAAAGCATAAGATCCACAGAAAAGTCCAGAATGACAATGCACCACAGGAAGGAAACATGGACTGAAGCTCTGCTTTAGATCCATGCGATAGCACTGTACTTAACACTACAAGTGAATCCCAAGAAGCAATTACACGAGATAGAGCACAGAAAGGATCCTCCCTTCCCCCACACCACCAACTGTCAAATACTGTTACAGGAAATGCGAAAGTTAAGGTTTAATATATTGACATCTTCATGATTCATCACTGTAAGACACGATGGTATTCTGAAGCACGGTTTTAATCCTGTGTGCCACATGGCAGTCCGGGCCTTCCTGCAATCTACCTCTAACCTAACTCAGGCTGGGAATAGCCAACTATTACCCTCCACCCAGCCAGACCACTTTCTCATTCCAACAATATCCAGAGGTGGTATTTGTCTCTACCACATTCTCATTCCCTGCCCTCCTAATTCTGAAAAGAATTCTCTCACGTTCTCCTGTCAACACAGGAACTGGTTTCCCAAATAAGCTGCTGCTTATGTCAGAACTCCTCTCCCATCAGGATTTCCTTATCTTGAATTCCATATGTGCCCTCAGTAACAAATTAGTTGACCCATATCCAGGTACAACCCTGATAACTAACAAGGCTTTTAAAGCTGTTGACACCTGCTTTATCACTTGCCGTACCTACCTGTGGCAAGACTGTAAGAATCCTATCCGTGTACTCTGTCTGCTTCTGATCAAACAGGCTCTTTCAGGTACAGCCTACAGGCACTCTCCTTTCCAGAGATGGCCGAATTAAGCTGCAACATCAGGGTTTTTAGTACCTAGAAGATGCATGTTAGTTTGGATTACAAGGTTACCCTGGCTAGGGAATATCATCCTGAACTACCAAAATCCCCATTAGTTCAAACTCCTTGTTTATATTTTTAGAGAACAAGACTGGGATCTGAAAGCATGAGTACTTCATATTTAAATTCAGTATTTGGTAGAATCGTCAGCAGACTAACTAGCAGTGCATCAAAGGAACATTTTATTGACCCGATTTAACCACATCCTCTGATAACCATGCCAGGAAAAAAACACCTGTCCATATCTTACTAGAATTGTATCGTTATACAAACAGAAGTAAGCACATACTATCTCAACTGTATTAAAAAGTATGTATTAATTTCATGATAAACATTTACAAGTGACACTTTCTTGTAACACTGTTTTAAACCAGAAAAATTCACAAATAGTAAAGGGATAATCTAATAAATGAATTGAGAGCTACAATATTGATCAATGACTGCAGAAGACTCAAAAGTTACATTTTTGTTTTTATTTTTTAGGGAAATCCAAGAAGAATCCAAAAATAATGTTTTGACTCTAGATGATTATATAAATCTTGTGAAAGAATTAATATGTTCCTTCAATAACATCTGCACCATTTTCAAACTAATCCAGTTAAAAAAGAAAGTATGTTGAGGAAAGCCTGTATAATTTTAAGTTATTTATTTACTCATTTATCTCTGTTAGCGACAGTTTTTGTTTTATTCAGAATTCATTTCTAGAATAAAGAAAATACATTTTACAATGGCAAAAACTGAAATTCTCAAGTTTCTTTTATACAAATAGAATTCTATCAATTCTTAGAAAGTTCCTGTTTATTTTTTTCACTTTGTTCCATGATATAGCCCAAAATTCATTTTCTGTGAAGAAACAGAAAACTTTATTCTAATAAAGCTAGAGAACAGATAATTTTGGCCCCACGTCTGTAAAAAAAAAAATTGAATGCAGGAAATCACATGCAAGTTTAATGCAAAAAATCTATAGACTTAAAAAAAAAAAATCAATCCAACAAGCCGCTCTAGAAAACCTGGACAAGATGTCACCAAAAACCTCATCATTTGCAAACTGATTCATATCTATAAGATATAAAGCTGCTCTGTCAAAGCATAGGAAGTCAGTGCATGACAAAATGACGTATTCATTCAGGAAAGGGTAGTTATCCAACAGTAGAAGTCTGACATCTAGCGACTACCACTTCTATTTGTTCACACACTTCAGCCTTCATAAAAAGATCCAAAACAGGCTGGCTATCGCTCACCTCCAGTGTTAAAACAAATGCAGTAGTGCTTATGGTGGTGCCTGGGTTTAAATGTCTGTATTAAAAATATGCACATGTATCAACTATCTTCAAATGCTTTCATTACCCAAATTAAAAAAAAAAAAAAAGAAAAATTATGCTTTTATGATATAATAGATGCAAAATTTTGTCTAAACTTTTAATACCAGAAATAAAAAGATCCACTTTATATATTAATGCTATATTGTTCTAATACAACCTATTAAGTGCCATGTTGAGTAATTTGCTGTAACTGCGATACAATTCTTGCAAAAGCTGTCCCCCAAAAGATCATCCTATATAGCATTTACTTACAGACAGCACTATATTACACAAATATTTTAAAAAGTCACAGACTTAAGCAATAGAAAATCACCCTAATCTCTCCAAAAACATAGAGACTATAAAAGATACTACAGGATTTTAAGATTTTCTTCACTAATAGGCAGTGCTAGCCTCACTCTGGAACCAAGACAATCTATCCAAACTTCTCTAGTGATGAAACCAAAGTGCTTTATTACAGTTATAGCATTACTTTTCTATGCACTGCCCCTCAAATAATACATCACAAACAATACAAAATAGTAATTAAGATTTTGTTGCTCTTTTCTTCTACCTTTATCACTTTTGCATACTAGGGAAGTGAATATTTTTCTCAAAACATTCTCTTCTGATTGTTATGGTGATCTAATTCAAATCCTTGCTCCCAGAACTGTATGCCTTATTTTCACTTTTGACTACAAAAATTGCACTTCTGAAAAGGGCAAGGAATCAAACTGCATCATTTGAGAATTACAATACCTTATTTTACAACTGTAGTGTGTGCAAATCATCATTTCAATGAAATTTAATAGTTACAAGTATTCTTTAACTATGTTAAGTATAGTAAGGTTTACAGGAAGTAACATGGATAATCAATATTCTACCATTTGAAACAAAAACAATAAATAAAAGTTTAAGTATTAAAACTAAAGAAAAAAATGTTCCTGTAAATTGTACAGTACCTTTTGGTTAAAGCTTCTTAGCAAAAATATAGTAATGTGTTTTAAGCATTCCAGTTACAGATGGTTCAATATTAAAATTCCAAGGTTTCCCCATCATGAAAAAAATATTGCATTTTTCCATAGGTGCAGCAGAAACTGTCTCTCTCTGAACAAGGCTTCAGTCTTTAAAAATGTATAGACAGTAAGTATGAAGTCAAATAAACATTAAAAAATTATAATACAGTACTGAGGATGCACAGTTGTTGCGTATTACGGGTTTTACATTCCTTCTTATTTTGAAAAAGCAAAACTAGAGAGCCCATTGTATATCACTGAGTTCAGCTGGATCTCCAAGCCCTCCATCAGCCTCCAAGTAATTCATAAGAGCTGTCATAGCAGTGTCATCATTTTCACATATTGCATCAAAGTCCAGCTGAGAATTACCACCTATAAAATTATTAAAACATAAACGTAAGCAGTACAAAGCATGAAGAATATGGTAACTTTCAAAGCATTTGTTTTTTTAAACAGCACCCTCCTTTGAAGTAGAGGCAAACATTTACATGTAAATGTTAAAAAAAAAAAAAATCAAGTAATAGAAATAATGGCTGTCCACAGACAGTTGTAAGGACATACATAACTTGATGTAAGAAGATGACTTACGTCTTGCCAATCCATTGGACTACCTCCAATTGCTAGCTAATAAAACCGGTATCCATGCAGTGAACTGCTTTCTAACTTATGTCACTTTAGTGGGAAACACAATCATGTACCTGAACTCTCATCTGGTGTACTATGCTGTATGAACTCCTGAAATCTTACAAGTTACTATGTGTTAGCTCTAGAAATCAACGCTATACCCTTTCCTTTAACAACAGTAAGTTAAAATGCTTTAGCTCAAGTATCAGTGAAAAACATTTCCTTGCCTATCTTGGATAAATATTATTGGGGTTTTTTTTTCCTTTTACAAACCCTTCCCTTATTTAAGGATTAGCTTTTTTTTTTTGCTTTTTTTTTTTTTATATAAAGCATTCATAGCTAAACTGGAAGAAAGCTATTAGTTATAAATAAATAAATAAATCTCTAGTAACTGAAATAAAAGAGGGAGCCAGAAAAGTTGCTAGGAGCTGAAATACAGGATAAGCATAAACATTGCTTTTATAGCACTTTGCTTTTATGTTAAAAATAATACAATGGCATTCTCCTTTTACAGGGCCAGGGAATCCTATATCCAGACAAACTGCTGCCTTCATGCATGCTTGAACAAGGGGGGAAAAAAAAAAAAAATTTCTCTCTGAAACATTGTGACTAGCCCTTTGTATTGACTATTCACAGCTTGCAGTTAAGAAAGAGATAAAGTGCTAAGAGGACAATAGTTCATAAATTACAACCAGTTCCCTTACACTGCACTGAAATAACTCTTCCTTACCCATATCTCTTTTCTGAAGAGAGAACTAGTAAGTACCTAATTAAAACAGTGGCATGCAAGAATGCAACGGTAAACTTCTGTTACAGGATGTTATTTTTGTCATGAGATTCAATCACTGATCAAATTTTGCTGTTTGCCTGCCAGTGATAACACATCTGTTTTAAGAGTTCTCTCATCTTCACACAGACAGACAAATCTCTTTACAATTTATACATGGTTGTAAAGTGGTGCACTCAAAAATTACAGCATTTATCAGAAATCTCTTCCCCTGCAACCCCCAAAACATCCACAAGAGAAATAAATCTTACTGAGAAGAGGTTCATTATTGGGAAATTGAATAGCACCCTGGTTCTGTTCTGAAGTCTCTAGAACTTCTGTTTCTGAAGGACATAACTGAATGAACTCTTTATTTGGCACCTGAAAGAACAAAAGTAGTAAAAGGGACAGAATTAAATCCTAAATTTAGTCACGATTATTACATTACAGAAATATAAATCACCGTCAAAGTATTAAAAACTAGAGTAAATGAAAAACATGCATCAACAGCCAGATCTACTGCATTTAAAAATAATTATTTTTAGAAGTTCACGTAGCACTGGACTTGGCTTAAAAAAAGATGTTATTTACACATCTATCAAAGGTACTTCACAGTGATGGCATCTGCTTTATTGAGGGTCTAATTCAATATTCAGCAAATAAATCCAGCACAACAAATTGTACTGGTATATACTTTCCATGTCTAGTACCATAAACTACAAATTCCCAGTGACATGTTTGTCAACGTCAACACATTCTAGCTATAAGATAAAAAGAAGACCCTCATACCTCCCATGTCCTATATGCATTAAACTATATGTATTATAAACTTATATCTTTTCTATTATTTTGCATCTTGTTACCATCATGATAAAAATCTAAGTAGTTTTAAATTACTTTTTGCACTTCAGAAAAATGAGGCTAGCAACAACAGAGATGGAAGTCATCCTAACCCAACCATACCAGAAAAAAAAATAATCCCCCCCCTCCCGATTTGTTTCATGTAACACATGGGTTACCTGACTTGTGTGTATTCTACTAGGAAATTAATAAAGTTGAAATGCTTTACAAAAGCATTTTAGGAACAAATGGGATACCAAAGCACAGAATAAAGAAAAACCTTCAATGAATACAATTAAGTTATCCTCATGATGAGATGCTGCATGCTTTAAGGTTCAGTATATGTAAGTCAAACAACTCTTAGGGAGAAAGACCTGTGGTAAGGCAGGGGAGAACTGATCATAAAGAGAGGAAGCCAAAACAATCCCTAGTCCAGAATAGTATTGTCAGGAAATGAAAACTGCAGTGGGAAGATAAACTGTCTTTAAATGGAAAGAAATTTACGTTCAAAGAAGTGCTGATGGAGAAGTAAATGTTTGTTAATACAGTGCACAATATATACAACATACAATATACTTAGGTAAAAAAATACGTTATTTATTCCATAGTTATAGTGAAAGTTATAGTTTGAGGTGTTACCAGCACTACTAGATTAGCAAAACAGCATATTTATAAATTTTTAGAAGACTACTGGAATACCTTCAAAGTAAAAATTTTAAACATGTCAAAACTGAGAACATACAGCATAGATTTTTAAAAGGGTCTTCAACAACATTAAAAGTACAAGTGAGAGAAACCAAGAACTGATATTTTATCTAGGTTGCCAAACCAAACAGGCAGAAACACTTTTACTCTCTGATGGTTATTTAGCAGAAGTTTTAATGCAATTCCAAATCCAGAAGAGCCCTCATTGCATGAATCACACTCATATTTAGCATATTTGTAGAGCTTCAGCAGAGATCCTAATAACTGAGTGGAGACTGCAGTCCTCTCAGCCTTGGGAATAGCCTGTTAAGGCTTGAACTGATGCCCCCGTAAATGAGGTTGGAACTTCTGCTGCTGTCACATCTCTCAAAAGACTTTCATAGCTGCCAGGTTGTTGGCAATACCTTAGACATTCTCTCACAAAAACACAAGTGAGGGTAATTTGCTCAAACATAAGCTTTGAGCTATCTGACATTAACCTTTTACTTTAGACTTTTACAGGCAGTGACATACTCACATTGTTGCAGTTTACAGTTAAAGCTGGAGAAGGTGACTTTCTCAAGAGATGTGATGGACTTAACTCCCCAGATGGTGAAGAATGCAACCTACAATTGTATATGTTTAGTTGATTTACCAAGTCACATCGATCATAAAGTGAAAAATAGCCTGTGTGTTGCAGAACCCACCAGACCTCCCCAGTGACGAAGAATGAGCCAGCTAATCTGAGACAATGTTGTCTTAAATTCTCCTGAAGATTCTAAATTCTCCTGCTCCAAGTTTTGATAACACAAAAAGCAGAAGAGATTAATAAAGGCCATGGGTCATAATTACTTGAGCACACTTTTTATTTTTTCTGTTGAATCACCAGCACTGACAAACCAGAGAGTAACAGGTTTCAGAATTATGCACATTGGGACAAATAGGTACATTTCAAATACATACAGAATACAGACAACATAAGGACAATGGTGGAAGGAAAACAACACATCCTTCTAGTGTTCCCCCTACTATTATTTTGTTATACCCAACTTTCTATATTTTTGTAAAATTCCAACTAAAAATAAAGACCACTTGTTTGTTACCAGAATTTTTTTGAGATACTTCTCATCCTCCCTCACCAAACATGCCAGAGATGAAACTAATAGTGAAAATGTCGTACCAGGGCCCTTTGCACAGCTTGCTCCCATCTCCCCCTGCTCTTCCTGACTCCCAAAGGACAAGGGTATAAAAGAATTGGGGCACTCAGGATGCTTCCATTTCCATCACTTCCTCAGATCCGAAATGTGATAAGGGATTGGAGGAAAGATAGAAAATGGTTGAATAAACAGCCTATCTTAAGGAATTAGAGTTATTTGTGTGGAATATTTGTTAGTTGCCTACATTCCAATATCCAATGTACCATTTGATAAGCAGTAGTGCCATCTCTAAAAGCTGGGACAGAAACTCCAGATTGAATAGATTTATAGCATTGCTGTAACTGAAATGATCGTTCATCAGATGCTAATTCAATTCAGATATGCTTGTAAATAGAGCTGTAGGCATAGTCCTGAAACTTAAAAAAAAACCAAAAAACAAAAACCAAACAACTTGGTGATGCCTGATACACAGCTTGAGAACCATCTGTGTCTTCCTGATATTAAAAAAGTGCAGAGAGCAGATTCAGATAGTAAATGCACTCATCTTATTGGATTATGTTTGTAGTCACAAAGGTATTTGATGAAAAACAGCTGGTGTTAGCCTATGTTGGTCACTCTTTTGTGTAATTTTGATTGCCTCAGTGTGTGCAAGATAGTAACTCGATTTCATACAAAAGAAAAATGAAAAAATAGCATGAAGTTCTACTCTTCACCTGGAAAGAAATACAGCATTGTTCTCAGCAACAATTCTGGAAAAGTGAACTACATCTGGGTGCAAGCAGCTACATCCAGACATCTCCAGAAACATTCAGTTCTTACTGAGGAGGCCTTCAATGGCCAATTGTATTTGTGAACGCCTCTAGTTTATTCTCCCCCAAGATACAGGGCTGTAGGATGAATATGATGCCAGACACCCCAGTTACACAGTGCAACTGCTCCCTCCCATAGCTGGTTTCTTTTCAGGACTGCCCTTTCTTTGGCACAGTTTACCTTATTCTACATGACTTTGCTCTTATAACCTTTTCTTTCACCTGCATGGCAACTTCCTGGGCTATTAGTTTCAACACAAGTTCATTTCTCAGTTTCCAGTGTCCATGGATAACCAAGACCACTGAAACAAACACACCTGCACAAGACTAAAATGGCTCAGATCAGTGTGGCTGATGAAGCTAGCAAGCAAAACATTTTTCCTTCCAAAATCTTGTGACGTTCAGTCTATTAGTTGAGAAATAAGATGACTGCTCCCAGAGAAAGCAACATAACGTTGTTTCATTTACTAACCAGTCTTCAAGATGTGAACATAACCAGGAGAAACACTAAGTTCAATCAATGACTTGAAGAATAAGACTACCTGATGCAGCTTCTTGAGGCATGTGCTCATCACTGCAGCACGTCAACAAATATTTGCCTAAAAAGTAGTTCTTTGAATCCAGAACTTGTGGTTTTTTTATTTCTCCTAGCAGCCTCACTTTTTAAATTAGAAGCAAGTCTGAACTATCACTGTGCTCTTCCTGAAAAGATGTTTTGGTAAATCAAACAAACTGCTGCTCCATGAAGGCATAAAACCATGCTTTACTTATATGATGAAATTAAGACATCTACAAAATGAATCTCTGACAGATAGGGAGGTATGCATCACGAGCTTCAAGCTTATGATAGGCAGACAGACAGAAAGAAAATTATGTCAGTGTTAATACTATGGAAGCTGAACTTTTTGATGAATAAGCTCAATTTCTGTAAGGTCTGTAATGGACTAGAAAAATCCATTCTTCTTTTGGGATCAGGAAGGATATGAAATAATAAATATTCCCCTGAAATAGCCCGAAAGAGGCCTCAGTCATACCTGCCTCAGCTGTACAGCTGAACTCCATTTAAACAGACTGAAAAAAAAAATTCCCACTCTTACAAAAAAATTTCCCCCAAATTGGGGAGATTAATTCAGTACCATAATCTCTTCTCCAAATTCCACAATTCTATCTGTTGTAATGGATTCTTCTGCTTCCTACGATTAAAACAGATAGACTTTGCTCTCATGACCTCCTGAATTGCCACAGAAGAGGAGTAATGGGTTGGTTAGATCTTCATACAAAGCTCACAAAATTTCCCTCTGTTGCTTAGGAATATACTGCTCCTAAAACTGTTGCCTCTGTAGCAATATGAAGAGAAAGAGCATTGCTTGTGGTTCTTAAAAACACAAATACCAGAACTTTCAAGGGGTAGCTTCAAAGAAAACCTTCCCAGGAATGCATTCATTCTTTCATCATCCAGCAAATTTATTATTCATCTACTTAATAAACTGGTTTCCTTAAGCTGATGACACATATGCTCACATAGATGAGCATTTTCAGCAAAGGTCAGGTGATGTCAATCAAGACCATCACACTGAGCTGACTGAAGTGTCCAGAACAAGAGTCAAATTAAGCTCTTGGGCCATGCCTGGATATTAACTGTCAGAGATAATAACTTTTGCCAACTTAATAAATCTTTTTGAAAACTGAATTAAAAAGTGACTCTCCTTCCCTCTATGGTACTGATGAGAGGACATTAACAATGGTATTACCAAAATGTAACATCCCATCTTTGCTGTTGAGGATATCAATCCTTTCTTTGTTGCCAGTGCTTTTTCTCGCCCTTGCTGGATAATCCCAGCAACCTGCCATCATCCTGTGGGATGGATTTTTTTTTTTTAAGTAGCAATCTTTTCATCCCATCACAACTGAAGTGTTTATTCTTTTCTTCCTTTCATTGAAAAGGAATGATTCCCTGTGCAATTTGACTATTCTAGTAAAGGGATACGACTTCATTGTTGGAAGGCGATTCCAAAATACTGGAAACAAGAGTAAGAAACATCTACCACTGTCACTCTTCACACTCTTCGGCTCTGACCATGGTTTTTACTGCTTCAGAAAATTAAATACTGTTTTTGGATGAAGAGACAGCTGAGAAGACAACCACATTACGAAGAGATAATGTATAATCCTGGACCTCAGCATGGACTTACAAAGGGGAAATCACACTTAACCAACCTGACAGCCTTCTACAAGGAGATGACTAGCTCGGTGGATGAGATGGCATTGGATGTTGTTTACTTTGACTTTTGTTTGTAAAGCTTTTCACGCTGTTTCCCTTTACATCCTCACAGACAAGCTGATGAGTCAGACTACTACTGAAACAGCAGAAGCTGACTATGCTATGGCATATCAATGTATTTATAGACTGGAGGACAAGAGGCTGGAGTGCTGCTCTGCAGAAAGAGATCTGGGGGGTTTGGTTGATGGTATGGTCAATGTGAGTCAACAATGTGTCCTGGCGGCCAAGAGGGACGACAGTATCCTGGGGTGCATTAAGGACAGTATAGCTAACCAGTCAAAAGAAGTGATTGTCCCAATAGACTCAGCATAGGTGTGGCCTCACCTCAAGTACTCTGTGCAGTTTTGGGCACCACAATTTAAGAAGGATATAAAAATATTAGAATGTGTCCAAAGGAGGGCAAAGATGGTGAAAGGACTAGAGGGCATGATTTATGAGGAACAGCTGAGGATACTAGGTTTGCTCAGCTTAGAGGAGAATGAGAGGTGAGCTCACTGCTGTCTACAACTTCTTTATGAAGGAGAGCAGAGAGGGAGGTGCTGATGTCTTCTCTCTGGTATCCGGCGATAGGATGTGGAGAACAGCTTAAAGCTGTATCAGGGGAAGATATTAGGAAAAAGATCTTCTCTGAGAGTATGGTCGAGCACTGGAACAAGCTCCCCAGAGAAGTGGTCATGACCCAAAGCCTGTCAGTGTTCAAGAAGCGTTTGGACAACACTTTTAGATATATGGTTTAACTTTTAGGTTGCCCCATGTAGAATCAGGAGTTGGACTTGGTGATCCTCATGGGTCCCTTCCAACTCAGGATATTCTACGATATGAAACTATTCCTTACACCTTTACCATTGTTGCCAAAACTGCTGTACTTCTTCCTGGAAGGTGTAGTATTACTCTGTTTCAGGTCCAGTTGCACAAGTGCCAGTAGAAAGAACTACACTGCTCTGCAGACATAAAAAATTTCTTGGCATTCCTTTACCTGGAACTGGAAGTATAAGATCTAAAGTCTGAGGGATGGCTTCATTATCCAAAGCTAACACTTAGATAACTTGTCCTGTGCTGACGAGATGATAGTACCATTATCCTAAATTTGACCTTAACAAAAGTGGTTGGACCTTCTGATGAAGCCTCAATTCCTGGACGAGTTGTGACTGAAAACAGACTTTTTCTGTGCATGTGCATCCCAAAGTCCTGGAATTAGGGGACTCAGAGACTTCTTAAAAAAAATGTTCTTAGACAACAAATGCTGATACAGTGCAAACTGACATAGCGTAATAACATTCTCCTCTGTAAGCAAGTCAGGCACCACGGTGGGTACACAACACAAAAAACACATAAGGATATCTTCACATTAAAATTATGTTTCTTCCTTTCGAATTCCTTGGCTATGCTGTGTACCTGCTAAAACTAGTTAGTTTTAAAAGGGTTGGTCTTTAATTAACAATTTGATTCTTGTATGGATTCCCATTTGGAATGACGCAGTGAGGTGTTTCTTAATCTATGGCTGGATACTGGGAGGGAATTGTCCTATCACTTTAGTCTACATTCAGAATAATCAGGAAAGGGACAATAGAGGCTATGAAAGTGCTCCACTGGGGACTGTTTCAAGAAAAGTTCTCCTAGCAGAACGATACTACCAGAAAAATATAAACACTACTCACAGACAACTGATTTTCCATTCCCGAATGGTTTATCTACCCATTTCAACATCATGTGAAGGAGCTGCACCACAGTAACGCTTTTGAAGTCATAGTTAAATAATACTTTCATTAACAAAGGAAATTGCATGCCCAGAACAAAACTATTTATCAAGGCCAGTGATGTGTTCTGCTGTGCACGAGACTAACATTAGGTTATAATTGGTATCTCATAATGCCACTGCTCAACCTAAAAATATTTTAAACATATAACACAATAAAAATGAAACTTGAACAACCCCCACACAATCATGTATACCTCTTCTCTATCTTTACTTAAAAGCCTAATGTATGATGTTAAGCATTTATTACCTTTGTAATTCTAATATTTCATTTGCAATTTCGGTTCCTATACTTCCAGCACCAAGAACTGTTCCAGAGGACATTCCAGGTACACTTACTAAAGACTGTTTTACAGCATCTACAGTTAAAAAAACAAAACAAAACCTTAAGTTTGTAGCAGTTTCATTACACAGCAAGGAACAATCACCTCAAGGATTCATTTTAAAGCAGTTTTGATTCTACATCTCTTATTTTCAGGAATTAAATTCCTTAAAACACTAACTCATGGGGGAGGGTGTTGTAAGCCTCATTTAAAATATAAAGATAAGCGAATAATATATTTGTGAAAACTGCTGATCCCCAGTAGTGAAATTAGTTTTAATCATTACCACCTCCAGTCTCTCTCACAGACAACACAAAACACATGAGAAAAAAAACCCCTTGGATTTTTCACAAACAGCAATCAGTTATTAAAAAGAACAATTTTAAAAGCAAAAATAAAAAAACCTTATAGCAAGATGATAAAACAGCATAAAATCAGAATCTATGCACAGCAGAAAAATATTAACAAAATATATATGTCAATATCAGTATCATCCTATATTCTACAGGTAAACTCAGACAGTACAATTGCATTTCTTCAGAAAGCCAGGCAAAATATGAAGAGTCTGTGGCAGAAGCATATCATCCTATCAACCAAAATCCTAGCTATAGCAGAAGCTGCTAGAAGGACAAGATATGCTATGAGCCCTTCTGATCACAGTTATGTGAATGACATGAATTAGGGATGCTGTGAGTAAGTAGAAATTGTCACCAGAATTAGCTTAAAAAAAATTAATCCTTCCTTGCACAACAACCTAGAATAAAAAAATTCCTGGATTGAATAAATCTAAAATCGTAATGCTTGATCAGGAGATGCACCTATGATAACTGTAAGAAGCGACACTTGCCTTCTGCAGGCTGAGAACCATACAGGACCTGTTCTTCAGCTGACTCGTTATGACCTCTGAGATTTAAATAAATAAATAAATAAACACAAAAAAATCAGCAAGTTTCTCAAAGGCAAAACCCAGCATATTTATGTTTGATTTCAATAATGCTTTACACAGAGTAAAAACTAACATTGTCAAACTAGTAAAAAAAAAAAAAGATATTCCTCACATTTCAATGTTCAATTCTTTGTATTTTTCTGAAGCACTGAGTGAAATATTAATTTCCACTTACTCTCCAAATAAAGAAGAAAGGCCAATATAGTTGTCTGTGTTCCATGACAAGAAAACAAGGCTGCCATTTTTACTACTAGGAGGGAGACCAGTTAACCAGAAACAACTGCTACAAGGACAGGTCAGTGGCTACCTTCAGCCAGCAGCTGCTGCCTACCTTCCCTCCTCTAGAGAGCTGCAGGTGCCCAGATCTCCAGGGCAGGCAAAACTGGCCTTTGGCTGTTGGGCAGCACAGACTGTCTTAACTGCTCTTCTCTGTCTTCTTGAGGAAAAAGGACATGGGCAAAATAGGTGGGTGACGTTGACTTAAGACATGAAGCAGCTACTGAATAGGTAAAAGGCCCCCTTAACAACTTGGTTTAATGGAAATAAAATCCCATCCATGCCCCTCTAAAAATCCCAGTCATTGGCAAAGATCCTCAGTATCATTGGAACAATCTGAATTATAGTTCCATTGCCAGACACAGAGAACGAGAAAGAAGAATTAAAAATAAAAAAGAATTCAACACACACACGCATTTACTGTCTCGCAGGCTCCTCCCTTGCAATCAATTTAAAGAGTATCTTTTTGTCCCACCTTGCATTTCTATGATCTATCAATTATGCTTCCCCACATTCTTACAGACAGTAGGTAGGGTAGCACTTAATTTTAAGTCAACTGACACATGCAGTCTTGTAAAGCTCAGAAGGAAAAGAACTAACTTCACATTTCAATTTATTCATATCTACTTTTTTTAAAAGATCCTTCCTTTCTTCCTTTCATAAGAAACTCTTTCACCTCTTTTTCTACTGTGAAATAGCACGGTTTTCAGGGTCAAATCCACAACTTAAGCCTGAAACAAAAATAACTGGTAAATGCAAAAAAATGTTCTTCCAGGTTACTCAACCACTTTTTGTGCGGTGTCATTTTCTAGTCTTGTTCTGCTTCTTAAACAGGTTGCTTTCTGTTAATGCTAACTGTAATTAAGGCAAAAAATAACATGGGGATTCATGTGAATTACTTACAATACCACAGTGTTGTTTGATACAATGTACTCCAGTTCTTTGGTCCAGGGATTCATGAAACTAAACCACTGACTCTTTAAAGTAATGAAAGTCCCATCTTTTGCTCTAAATTTGTAGGAATTTGTAAATACTTTTTCTTTATTCTGCAACACTAGATAAGAAAGGAAAGTTGTAATCGCCATATTTATACTTAGAAAGATAAAGTTAAAAAAATTATAACGTTTTATAGCATCATAAAACCCAAATGTTTTCGATGGCCAGAAATACAAACTAAATGCCAGAACAACTGACAGGACAGGACCCCTACTAAAATCAAACTATAGTTTCAGCAATGTCATTAATCTTAAATTAAAGCCCGAGTACTTAGTTTTTGCAAACCACTAGTAAGGAAGACTCCTGACTTAGTGAACTTTCATAATCAGCGTCTTGAATTGTATGATTAGGCACATTTGCTCTTCAGGACTCCTTCCTCATTCTTATAAATAATCGAAGCAGAGGATTGAAAGAAGCATTAACATTACTCCCTTGTGATTAAAGCAATGCACCAAGATCCAAGACAATAGAAGTTTTTCCCTGCTTTTTTTACAAGCTTTATGTGGGCATGTCTTAATGCAGATGTAGAAAAGGACAACGCTAACACTGTTTAGTTTTATTAATTCTCAGTTTCTGAGTTTTTGATTTCTAGTGTTTTCACACAGCAGTTACATGTAGTTGCAAGTAGTCTGGGAGAACCAATTGTTTTGTACCTTCTTTATGTTTTTCAGCTAGATGATTGTGATCATCTTGATGGCAGTACTCGTAACAAGAAGTTCCTAGAAGCTCTTGTGGCAGATACCCTAAAATTGCTGTTGCACTGTTAGAAATAAAAACATGAACTACAGCGGATTCAAACAATTGCAAAGCTTCTTTTCTTCAGTATCAGATTAAGCAGAAAATTAGTATCTAAAGAAACAGATGCTTGTGTTCATGTTTGGGAAAAAGATACAGCATTAGTATAGCTCTAAAACAACATAAAATATTATTCACTGCAAATTATCCATTTGCAATGAATGGCAATTCAAAGACAAAATAACAGTGTTTAAACATGCAAACCACATGTACACACAAAATACTTATGATCATTAGGTCTTCCCATTAGCCAATCAGAGTACTGGTCACACATAACTAATCATTAAAAAAATTTAGTAGTTGAATTTTGCTCTGCCACTTTAAGGAATAGGTTTAAACTGACACTTTTAGATGACTGAAAAGCAATGAAAAGCTTCCAGTGACAATACTGAAATTCAAAATGCAAAGTGGTAAGTCAGTCTCTACAACAAATAAAAGTCTGTTTTAGAAGGTTCAGAAAATAGGAACTTAGCTTTCACTTCTAGGGAAATAATTTGGTACCTCATTTAGATATAATGTATTTGTTCCAAATAGTAAGATTTTAAGAAGTAATTTTTGGTTAAGTGTTTATTACTTAAGTCATATGCATAGCTATGAAGCTCTAACTTGAGATTTTTCTTTATAAATAATAAGTACATGAGTGCATTTTATGACATATTTTAATCTTGCTAGCTCACCTTTTCCTATAGGACAATACACTTACTTTTATATATTACATTTTATGTTTGACAAAAAAACCAAAGCCCAAGCACTCAGATTCAGAATGAACTGCTTCCTGTGTACAGCACCTAGATATTCTATTATGCTTGAGAAATTTCAGTTCTGACAAAGTATTAGAAAATTTAACTAGTGGTGTCATGTTCATTTTCTCTTCATTAAAGAACAAAACGCTTACCGCTGATCTACATAAACAAATTTTCCATCCATGGCAAATCGTGTAACAAATTCTGTTGCTTTGACTTTTATCTCTCCACTCTTTTGTGGAACAATATAGGGGTGTAACCTCCCAATTGCAACAAGACAGTTAAAGTTACTACTGTCCTTTTCTACATCATTTTCCTCTTCTACTCCCACCTCATTAGGAGGCCAGTTCTTCATATACCCAGTACAGTGAATAGTACAGTATTTTCTGTGATCTAATAAAAAGAAATGAAATAAGAAGCAGTTATGGTTCAAAAAGTAAACTGAATTTCTTTTTTTTTTTATTCCGTTCACCATGAGACCAGCAACTACATTTTATGCTTACCTAAAACAACTGTACAAGTCTATAGATAATTTTACAGAGTATTTTTTAATTAATTTTGTACTACTGGGTTTACCTGGAGAGAGCACTTCTAATCCTATGTAAGATTCAGGAAGATAAATTATAGGTGTTGGCAGTTCAAACAGTCTCACAGGAAAAAAAAAAAAAAAAACACCAAACCAAAAAAACCCAACGTACACCAACAGCCTGGTAACCCACAGATAACATTCTCTATATGGTTTTGTTTAAAATAAACTGGAGAGGCACTCAGTAGCTTCCAAATCAATTTACCTTTTGTGAACACAATGATCTTAACATGCTTACTGCAATTGCTCAAAGAAGCAGTTGAGAGAACAAAACAAAACAACCCAGCATATTTTCTATTTATCTTAGGCTTCTGAATTCCTCAATTTTCTAGGAACACAAATATTTTAAAAGTTTTAAATTACAGCATACACTGTCATTCATTCCTATGGCTGGTAGACTCTTTGCTGCCTATACAACACGCAAACACCCTCATACACATCGAGTCATAAAGATGACATTATGTCTCTTACAGTAACTATCTTTCAAAAAATTGCCAAAGTATTCTCGATATCTGTATTCTAAACAAATTATGCTTTACATAGATTTGATTTCCTATCAACTATGGAAAACATATATCAACTCTGTAAAATGAAAAATTGAGTTATCCTACTGTGAATTTGTTACAGTTTCTCAGATTGTCAAGGTGCCTTCCCTCAGCACTGCTTTCCTGAGAAACATTTCTACAGGTTAAATTCTTATCTCACCGAGTTAGTTGGCACATCAAAGGAGACTGAATTCTATTTACTTACAGTTACAGACCTGTTTTAAAATTTACTATTGTAAAATAAATATCTCAACAATAATAGGTGACATTGAAAAACAAAAGTAGGAGGATTTTTTCAGGGTCAAAATTTCAGCACACCTTTGCAAAAAACAATACTAAGGTATTCAACAAAAGCTGGAAATTACATTTTAAAAAGATCCATTCACTGAAAACTTGACAAGAGTATACTGCTGTACAGGTGTAACAAAAATGGACTGAATTAAAATTACTGGAAAACTGAATGAAATTACACTGATAAATTAACTTTACTACAAAAGAAAAAAAAGGAAAATTCATACTTTTAAGTACACACAACATAAAAAGTAAATCAGAAAAAAAAAGTTGTTTACTTGCTTTTTCTTCCTTCAAAACAGTAGATTTTGCAGGCCTTAGTCACACAGTTATCTTCAAGAAATATGTTATTTAGTTTCATTCTTCTGGTTTCCCTGAGACTTCTAAAATTTGACTACAACAGACCACGTGCTCCTAAACAGCCACTGTAACTCAGGTTCCTCCCTCCCTCTTTTCCAGGAGTGAATAGGGAGGAGAAAGAGTACAATTAGACTGTTTTTCAGAGCATGTCTCAAGTACACATTGACACTTCTCTAGAGCTACTTTGTCAATCAGTGATAACTACAAGGGTCACACTACTGACTCAGAACTTAAATATAACAAGTTTCAAGACAGAAAGCCCCCACTTCATCTACACTGTTTGAATACCTTTCTTCTTTGGGTTGGGCAAGCACTCCTTTTCTTCTTTGACTGTGGTCCTACTGCATTTTATCCGACAGAAGAAGGAACGTCGAGCACCAGAACTCAGTCGAGCTGGTCCAGCTTGAAAATCTGTGTGTACTTGCAAGCCAGCTTACAAAAATTTAGTAAAGTGGTTAAAAAAGCCAAAATCCAACAATAAAACTTCAGAATACAGGGCCTTTTCTTCATTTTAGCTTCCAGTACTTTCTCCTTACTGTTTAGTTGCCTAAATTTTGTCTGTACAATTAAAAATGAAGACTAATAACTTAAACAGGGCAAAGAAAACGTGACTGTCACACAGATTCCAAAATTAAAAAGAACTACCAAGCTATTTTTAAATGTTTCTTGATATTCTGAATGGTATTTTAATAAATATGCTTTCTAAACTTTCAACTTCTATTTGGTACAAGGAAGAAGTGCAAAGATGCTTATAAAAGCCAGCTATAAAATAGTCATTAGCTGCACAGTACATAACACTTTCCATATTAGAAATAACTGTAAACAAAATAAGATTTGGTTAAATTAGGATTGACACTTAGCATTTTCAGAGAAGACAGTGATTCTTGATATTGAAGTATTTTATCCCATGTTCGACTACATCAGGTCTTTTGTATTGACAAGACCTATCAAATACAAGAAAAAAAAGTAGTATGCCTGATAGGAAGAATGTCAGACCACATCTTGGTAAATGTTTAACAATGCAAGTTTCAGCAATTCTTATTTTCTAAAATAAATTCTTTTCTGGGCTAGCTTTTAAACTGTAAGTGCATTCTAAGCAGCAGATAAGCATTCAAATATGTTTGTTTAATAGAAATTATACCTCGAGTTTGTACATCTATGCACATAGGAACACATGAATATGTCCTGTATAGTAACTAGATTTATTAACATCTCTTTAAAAAAAATCTGAGGACGTTCAAATATGACTTACTTTTCCCATCTACGAGCTTCTCCCTAGGAGAGACATCCGAAGAAGAAAGTTGCTCCTTAACTTTTGCAACATCTTTTGGATGCAAGTAATCAAACAAACTTTGTCCAATTAAACTGGCCTATTTAAAAAAAAACAACAAAACAAAACCAAAAAAACAGACACCAAAAAGCAAAAGAAATAAGAACCACATCATTTTAGAACAGGACCCCACACATATTACTTATCTGAGAAAAACAACTTTCTACACCATTAAAAAAAAAAAGTCAAAGTCAAATACCACAGTTACTCTAAACATCAGTATTCTAATCCACATTTAATTTGCTGGTTTTTAATATTATTTTTATAACCACAGGGTACTAAAACCATAATTTGTTACTTCCCCCTTGAAAAATAGCAGATTTAGTTGGATATCAAAAAACCAGTTCTGTAAAACTGAATGTTTTATTTATGTACATAATACGATTCCTGATCCTAGCCAAAGAAGGTTATGCACAAAATAACTCCACTCCCGGATTATTGGGAGCCGGGAAGGAAATAAAGAAATAATCATGCTACCTAATGACTCCAAGCTCTAATTTGGTTGGACAAAATGGCACCACTGGGCAAGGAGCTGCCTGGAAGCAGGGGTCAGCTCACTTCAGCACTCCTTAGGAGGGGCTATTTACAGAAATCTCTCCAGCTGAGATCCATTCAACCTGCGGGCTCTGCTGATCCAGAGTAAGTGGTCTACTGCAGGCAGCACTACTTTCTTTTGAAACAGGAAGGAAATCTCATAGAAGTGGGCTAGTTTTGGTTTTGTCATTGCTTACCTTCACCACAGCAGATCAAATCAATGGGTAGAAAGGAGCTGTGTTGACAAGCAGTATTCTAGATTCAAATTGCAACTCATTTTGGAGCCATGCCACTTGCTATGTGACCACTGCGTACACGAAGGGGAGCATTTTTCCAATAAGCCAGAATCAGAAATGGGTTTAATGAAAAGCTTCTAAGAAAGCAGGATAATAAACATACAGCCTCTTTCATTTGCCCAGGTCCCATCTAACCCTAAAGCAAAGGGAAAATGCCAAGTGCCACTTAGAAAGGCTAATAGCAGCCTTGTCAAAATATATGGGTGTAATAAACAGATTAGGCTGCAGGATGTGATTCATAACGTAGAATGATTCCCAAATAAGCTAATAAATTGATGGGTTAAGTCAGTCATGTTCTCTGAACCTCTTTGGCTGGAACAGCAAAGATCTTATGGATCTAGAAGTAGGTATGTCTGATGTGAGAGACTCCAAAAGGTATTTTTTAGTCCTTGAGTAAATTCAATGTAGAAGTTTTTAAAAAAAAAAAAAAAAAAAAAAATCTGCTTTATGCTTGTTCCCACAAGATGATTCATTTCACTTTAATTTAAAAGAGGTACAGTTTTGGTTTGTTTTTTATTTTAAATAAAAATTAAAAAATCTACAAAACAGAGTCCAGATTGGTTACCCTTCCATTTATGAAGAAAATGAACACAGCACAAATGGTTTCAAAGTTATAGAAGTAGACAGATGGAAGCACTAGCTGTTTTAGCCTCTGTTTTTGGAACAGAAGTGATAGATACATGAACAAGTTATCATGCCTTGATTATTTGTGGTAATTGTCCATGATGTTAAATGTCAACTAATGGAAGGTACTTTTATTTTTCCTATTTCTGTTACTCTACAGGCTAAGCTAACTCACACTACCTCAGTTTCCTTCAAGTTAAAAGCATATACACGGATAGTTATTGTGGCTGAGGTGTTACGCAGTGCATCTGAGCATAAAGGCATTACTGAAGAAAGCTTTAATTAACTTCCACTGCTGAACTACCAATTTTCCTTGGCCTAAACCCCCCCCCCCAAATCACTTTACCATTTAAAAGAAAAATCTCTTGGAGACAGAAATTAGGACATCTTCAAATTATCCCTTCCTCTCAGACTAGCAGTTTTCTTAAGGATAATAAATTCAAATCTGTTGCTATTACTCAGGTCAGGAACACTGACTGTACTCGCAAATATTTTGTTCCAGGATATTCAGCCTTACTCTGAAGGAGGTTAAATCAGAGAAATTCCAAGAAACTATACACAAGGACTGTTTTTTAGTAATATACAATAAAATGTAAAAGTTTAAAAATTTCTAAGAAAATGCAAGGTAAAAACAAACCAAGAAACTCAATTATAACCACCTGATCATAATTAAGTATTTTGCAAACCGATTCCGAGACAAACAGAATTTTTCCTCTGTGGCATCCAACCACAAATAGGAATCCATCTGCAGCCTGAAAATATAAAGATACTGTCTTTAAAAACATACAATTAAAATATACAATGAATATTGATGACTACAAGGAAGTACACTTTTAAACCTGATTTTTTAATTAAATAGGTTATAAATAATATCAAAAAGCAATTAAGATTGCAAGGACCAAATGAGACCTTCAGCTACAGACAGCTGAAGTTTCTTAAACACAGCTTTGGGAAAAGAGGCAGCCAGCTGCAAAACAGCCTAACTTGGGAGTCATTTTACAGATCTCAGCAAAGTCTGTTATTGCAGCAAAGGAAAAAGAAAATACTTGCAAATGAGAAAGGGTAAAGGGGTGTGGGTATAGGATGAAGTGTGAAAACAAGATTTTCTTTCAGGTGTTACTTCTGCATCTTTTTCAAAGTACATCTTTAAAAATTTAAATGAAGGAGAGCAAACAACTGCGAGTACATTTATGCATCATTAAAAGCACTCTCTGTACTTGTATGCAGACTTCAATATCATCATAAAAAATTTTATGTATTAAATACGCAGACTGTATACAGATTTATTATCCCTTCAAGGGCTGCTGTCTGCCATGCTCACAAATCATCTTCTGTACCCCTTTATGAAAAAGCCTGTATAGCGTAAAGTTTATAAACCAGTACTTATCAAATACATCAAAGCACTTGCTTGAAGAAAAAGGTGGGGAAAAAAAGCACTCTCCAACTAAAAACTCAAGTTAATGGCAAGCTTTAATAAGGACATCATTTAATTGAGAGTTTCCTTCCACTTACCCTAAGGATTAACTGTCGGAGCTCATCATCCTTTAAAAATGAAGGTTTATACCGGACTTCTGTATAGGAGCTAGTGGAACCTGGAAAACAGATTATGTCAAAATTTGCATTTTAAATTTACTTTTAACAGTTATACTTATTTTGTATTTTATAACATTTCTTTGCAACCACAACAGCTGAAAAAAAAAAAAAGTAAAATTATAAAATATTAAAAACAAAAAAATCCACATAAACATATGCTGGTAATTAATATGGGCACACAACCAGTTTTTTTCTTGCCCTTTACTTAGCATAAACCAAGGAAAATTCTGTTCAGATACCTTTAATGTACTGCTAGAGAAATGGTATCATGAGAACTGAATTTTCTAGAAACATTTCTTAGGCCTATTTCAGAATCTTTAACATTTGCTGAAGCCTAATAATTCCAATGTTAGCAATTGTCTTTTGGCATGAACAATGCTTCATTAGTACTATATATCCAACAATCAAAAAACCCCACTCTATTGCAGTTAAACTGAATGTCTCACTAAATGTAGTGAGACTGACTCACTATATTTACTGTTCTAGCACCTGTGGCAAGTACTTTAAAATAATTTTTAGCCATTACAAGCATTTCCACAAATTTTCCTAGATATTTTTTGAGGAAAATAGCCGTTGAACTTTCCAGCAAATTTCAGCATTCACTATAATTCCACATAGTATCTTGCATTTTTTTGAAGCATTTGTTTTGAAGATACATATAACAACTGTGCTGGATGGAGCCCAGTTTTCATATCCTGTTGTTAAAATACAAATGTTTGAGCTGAAGATTTCTTGTAGATGCTTGTTTAAACTGCAAGTGCAATTACTGCCCTGCTAATCTGTCACATTATTTCTTTACACAAAATTCTCAGCCTGCTTGTGTCAATGGGCCTCTAGGAAACCCTTCCAACCTAAATTATTCTGTGATTCTATTACTGTCAAGTTAGTAGCATAATTCGTTTCCTACACTCCTTTGACTTAAGGCTAATGGGGTTCTTGTTAGATATGTTTATTCATGATCAATTTTTTTTTTGCAATGCAGACAGTCTTTGATCTTTGCTTACAGTTGACCAAATTATTATTTTTGTGGGGGAGGAAAAATATCTTTGATAACACTTTCTTGTTACTCTCTAACATTTCACAGTGTTTAAGACTTTACTGTAATCAAAGTCATCAACCATTCTGTTAAAGTATGTTTTGTCTTGCAGCATTCCTTTTTGACCATTGTTCTTGCAGGTTAAAAAAAAAAGTCTGAAAGATGTTTATGTCCAAACATAATTTTTTCTTTAGTTTTATGCAACTGGTTTTGGTTTTATGAAGTTAGACTGTAAAAGACTTAACCTATCACTGAAGTGAGTTCTCTGTGCTCCCAACCAGTGCAACTACTTACATCAGTTTCTTTAGGTAAACATTAGCATGGTTTCCCATTGTTGAGGAGACTTTTTTCCTAATCTCACACTGGACAAACAACTCATTGGAAGTATTTGATATTTTATAAATTAATTGGCCTTCAACTTAAAGCCCTCCCAAAATTTAGTTGGGTTTTTTTTGGTTGGGTTTTTGGTTGGTTGGTTGGTTTTGTTGTTTGGGTTTTTTAAATGGTGTTTTTCCATGATGTTGTAAATTTCAAAGTCAACAGATAAACATGAAATTCCAATACAGAGACAAACGGTTGATGTTATTACCACATTTGTGATTGCAAACAGGAGTATGAAGACCATTTGCTTCTCTATTAGCAGTATAGCTCTTGGCATCAGTACAGCACCACACAGAAAGTATGATGGAAAGTGGAGAGATCACAGAACATGTTTAATTTGGGGGTTGGAAAATAATGAAAGACAGACTTGTTTGATTGTTGTAATTTTTAAAAAGAATCAAGGAGTGACTCAGTTGCAAGGCATCCCCTTAGCAGACAGAAAATATCAGACACTGAAGGGTGGCTTTTTTCCTGCTATACTAAGCAAAAAGAAGAAATGAAGTCCTGGAATCTACAAACATGTAAATTTAAATGAAGAACTGAATTCAGAAAGGAAATGTAAAATAAACGACCTTTGATTTACTTAACAAAGAAGATACACAGTCAGTATAACTCCTGATAGAACAAGAACTTTCAGGATTATTTTCCTAAAACTCACCTTTTAAAGATTTTAAGTGTTGCACAGCCATCCGTAACACCGTAAGCTTATCTAGCTTTCGTGCCATGGGATTGCACTGAGGTATCATAGCAGACAATTCCTCTATCAGATTATTCATTTTGTCTCTTCTTCGCTTCTCTGTTTGACTGTGAGCCTCTCTAAGAAGAAAAATTGTTTTAGAACACATGATTTTCCCCATAATATTAACCAATTCAATTTTGGGAACGGAACATATCACAAGAAGTACTACTGCACTGAAACAGTTTTTCATACACTACTTGTATTTGACAATTGAATTGGATTCACTTGAACAAAACAGAAATGGTCACAATAATGATGTGAAATATTGAGGGGGAAAAAATATCTCAAGCAACAGCTTGATTATATGTGGCAGGAACAGGAGGCTATTAAGACTTATAAAAGTTAATTCTTCTTGTGACCCTTGACATCCAAGTGAATACCTTGACACCTTACTGTATACCAGAGAACTTTTGATATCATTAGTAATCACTGGAAGACATTTCTGCTCCCTGGCCCTATCTCCACCTGGCTTGTGTAACTAAGTTGGGGTATTCATTCTGCTACTTTTTTTTTTTTATTTTTTAAAGAACACTCTCAGCACTTGCTAAAGCATCTCTCAAATCTGTTTTATGCAAACTCACAACAATCTGAGATGAGCAGTGCCTTCTTGTTATCTCATTACCTTAAAAATTACTCAGCTTGAAGACAGACACAAACACAAGCATTTATTCATAGCACAGCAGAAGCAACAGACAATACATTTATGTGTGCTTACAGGAGATGTAGTGGAAACTGAAATAAAAAGCTATGCCTCGTGTAATTTCACCAGAGGCATTTCAGAAAGCCTTCCCCTTCATTCACCTGATAAGCTGGTAGAAAGGGTTTCAGCCTTTGTGGATACCTTGTGTCTCAGGTTTCATCTCTTGGTAAGCCTCTGTCCAAGAACTCAACCACAGAGAGCTTCTCTCCTTGGACAGTTTTTATCAGAAAACCCCTTCTAAGGCACAAGACAGTGCACATCACAAATATATTTGTATATCAGGTCACTTTTTCTTTAATTCTTTCTAGTGGAGTATGTTAGCTTTTCTAGCTGATCTCCTCCCCTCTAACATCCTCTAGCAGATCAAAAAAAGTTTAATTCATTCTATTCCCTCCTTACCCAGAAGACAAGCTAGCCACTCAATTAAAACAAAGATTATTTTCCTTTCTGATTGAGACCAGACACAGTGTAGGTTAACCAAACTGAGGGACAACAAGTTTTGGTTAACTGATCTCCAAAACATTTCCTCCTAGGCATACTGTAACAGAAGGTATTAAAGGTAATACAGTTAACTGTACCTGGCCTGTTAGGAAAGAACAAAGTACAGTTTTAAGGACCTAGTCTTCTATTCTTTTTATTATTTTTCCCCAAAATAAATCCCTTCTCCCCACAAATAATTCTGAGTCATTCATCCAAGCAATTAGCTTTTCTCTCTCTAAAAGCTTTTTTAAAAAAATTTAATTTTATCAGTTATTCTTAGTTCTACAGGTTCATCCAACTTTTCCTTCGTGTCAGGTAGGAAAAAATCAAGTAATATATTGTGTATGCTCCTTGAACTGTGAACCTCAGGAAGACAGATACAAACATTTAGGGAAAGAGAACAATCTTCCACATCTCTAAGAGTCAATAAGAAGTTATAGAAACCTGAACAGGTGGATGCAGAAATTCAGGTGATGACTGGATGATTCAGAAAGCCTTCTGTTACATTCCCCAGTTACAAAGGGGAAGGGAGAAAAGCAAGTTCCCCAATAAGCTTGAGAAAAGAAACACTGGAGGGAGATAACTGTTAAGCAAACCTTCAAAGAGTCTTCTAATTATTCTTTTTTCTCCCAACTAATGAGCCAAAACTTAAGGAAAAAAATTAACAATACAACATCAAAGTTATTAGAGCAACGTACAAAACAATCTTGTACAGCAACCTGGAATACTCAGTAAAGAAAAATAGATTTTGGAGTTAAACAAAAAGACTGCAAATGTATTGTGAAACACTTTAATTTCTTCCATTTTATTTAAGTTACAAGAACACTTCATAATTATTAGTTAGCATACTGTATAAATAATGCTTTTGACAGCAGAGTGGATCATTTATTTCTGCTCTGACATCTCTTCTCACATGACAAATGAAAGACAAGTTTATAAAACAGCTCTAGTTTTACTAAGTGGCTTGTCTACAGTTTAAAATATTTGTTTGGATGAATCATGACTGCATTCAGTCACACAGCGTTTCAAATACTCCAAGTGCTTTAAGTGAATTCCAATTTGGTTTCAGGTAAGATGTGAATTCAAAGTGCAATGGCAAACCTTGAATAATTCCCTATACAAAAACTTGCTCCACAACAAGAATTCTTTGTCATGCTTTAGGTGAATCTATTTTCATGTGGGATAAATTTTAAATACCTCCGAGTGTAGACAAATCTAGAAAAAACAATTCTCAGATTCATACCAACTAAGGATCAGCTCCTCCCTTTATACACGACTTGAGTGTACTACATTTAATTCTCACCTTGAAAATTTTAACCTCAGGTTTTTGCTAAACCATCTGAGATATTCTGCAACACAACATTCCTTAAAATTAGTAGAAAATAAAATCCTCAAGGAGGCTCTAAAAATTACTATAAATTTAGGGGGGAAAAGGAAAAGTTTACTGTTAAATATTGACAGTTTTAATGAACGTTACCCACAAACTCATATTTTAGTATTATGAATCCTAGTATTTACTAGCAAAACATACTTTTATTGTAAATTAGTACCTGAAATCTTTTATTTTAACATGTTCTTCATCTTCACTCCTAGAGAAAACAAGATATAGAGTTTTACATTGCATATTTAATACTAGGTACGTCTTTCCTCCCATGAATTCAAGAAGATATAGAAAATGCTACAAATTTACTACGGCTCTAACAAAAGCAAACCCACAAAAATTCCTAAAACAAAATGATCTAGCAAGTGATGCATAATAGAAGCAGACCAAAGCACAACTGCCAATATTCACAGTTAGGTGAACACATTATGGGGATATTTCATAATTACAGGGCTATTCTTATCCTGGAGAAAACAACATTAATGCAACATTCAAATAACTTAAGTCCAGGCTTGATTTTATGTTTTTATTCAAAATTTTACAAGAGATCATCTATTCATGTTTTTATTTCCAAAATCTTATTGTCAAATGATGAAAAAAGCAACCCTAGCCTAGACTGGGCCTAAAATACACTTTAATTGCTCATGGTCAGAAAAAGTAAAAATTAAGTGTTTTCTCATACCATACAGCAATGGCTGCAAAGTTTATTTAATAAAATTGTAATAAAATGAAAGACAATCATAGTGCCTGTTTCACAATAAATACTTGGCAGCTGGAAAGTATGAAGAATGATTCACACAAGGGCAATGATCTTTTTGCTTCCCTAAGATCACTGTATTTTTCACCACCATCTATTAAGAATTTCAGAGCACGGCCTAATAGTAATCTTGCAAACTGTCATGGTTTAACCCCAGCCGGTAACTAAGCACCACACAGCCGCTCACGCACTTCCCCCCCAGCCAGTGGGATGGGGGAGACAACTGGGGAAGAAAAAGGTAAAACTTGTGGGTTGAGATAAGAACAGTTTAATAGAACAGGAAGGAAGAAACTAATAATGACAATAACAATAATAAAATGACAATAAAATAATACTAATAAAAGGACTGGAATGTACAAAACAAGTGATGTGCAATGCAATTGCTCACCACCCGCTGACCAATGCCATTAGTTCCCAAGCAGCGCTCCCCCCAGGCCAACTCCCCCCAGTTTATATACTGGGCATGACATCCCATGGTATGGAATACCCCTTTGGCCAGTCTGGGTCAGCTGCCCTGGCTGTGTCCCCTCCCAACTTCTTGTGCCCCTCCAGCCTTCCTGCTGGCTGGGCATGAGAACCTGAAAAATCCTTCACTGAGGATAAACACCACATAGCAACAACTGAAAACATCAGTGTGCTATCAACATTCTTCTCACACTGAACCCAAAACATAACACTATACCAGCTACTAGAAAGAAAATAAACTCTATCCCAGCTGAAACCAGGACACCAGTTCAGTATGAGCAATTTGGTACTTGCAGAGAGGCAGTTCCCATACAAACACTGGCTACTATTTTCTTTAAAAGAAAAACTGATACAAATATTTTTAATCTTTCTACAGCAGTTCTTCAGATTTTTTTAATTCAGCAGTGGAAACATCTCATGCAGTACTCTAAACTCCATTCCAGAGGACAGACCTGCTAGCCTATGACCATTTTAGAAGAGGCATATGTGGTACCAGAAGGATTATAAGGAGACAGGGTGATCAGTCAGCAGCTGTTTCCTATGAGGAAACAGAATTAGGAAGCAGGACAGCTGGAGATTACAGCTTTAGGAAAGGCCCGAAAAGCTGCTTCCACCTGTAACTAAACAGTGACCCCAGCAAGGATCCAGCAGCCAGAGCCAAATTAACACATGACTCAGAGGTCCAGCTCTTCAACCTGGGATTTCACTGGAACCTAGGAATCTTCTAGACAGTCTGGTAAACCCAAAGACAGGAGTACGTTGGGCTCACAAGACCCTAGGACTTTTCTTCAGTGAAACTGTTTCAGATTTAGATGAGTTAGCAATAACTAATATTTTTCTTTCATTTCAAGAGAAACTTTTACCAGAAATGTGCATATACTATGAACTCCAACAGAAGTTACATTGTCTGACCATAAGAGAAGAGATAAGGGGGAGCCAGACCAACTGCAATGCAGCATGTGGCCTATTAACTAACTCTCCTTCTCCCTCAGGAGCTCCACTTGGGGAAGAAACTAGAACAAATCTGCTGCTCAAGCAATCAGTCACAGCCTTCAATGGATTTATATAGCCTCTGTCCTAAAAGCTATGTTGTTACTGATATAAATAGCTAGATTAAAACTACCTTGACTACATAAACATAGGGTGAAATTCTACCTCTGGCTACAATGTAGGTATACTTAAATGGTACTAGAAAAAACAGAATCTGTATTAATCAGGAAAAAACAAGAATACCACCTTTTCCTCTATTTTCTCAATTATTAAACATACTTCCTCATTTCTTCTAAAATAGAAGCAGAGGTTTTAAAGACAGAAGAGCAGTATTTTTATTCACAATTTTCCATCATGAGTACCACGGAAAAAATCTACTAAGAAACAAACAACTTATCCCCAAAGAAAGATTTTTATACTACCCAATAAGCCATGTACCAAATACTGACTATCCTGCAGAAAGGGATCTGGGGGTGCTGATCGACAGCAGGCTCAATATGAGTCAGCAGTGTGCCCTGGCAGCCAAGAGGGCAAACTGCATCCTGGGGTGCATCAAACACAGCGTGACTAGCCGGTCAAAAGAGGCAATTATCCCACTGTATTCAGCGTTGTTACAGTCTCACCTTGAATACTGTGTGCAGTTCTGGGCCTCACAATTTAAGAAGGGTGTTAAGGTCCTCGAATGCATCCAGAGGAGGGCAACAAAGCTGGTGAAAGAGCTGGAAGGAATGTCCTACAAGGAGTGGCTAAGGACTTTGGGCTTGTCTAGTTTGGAGAAAAGGAGGCTGAGGGGTAACCTCATTGTTCCCTACAGCTTCCTGAGGAGGGGACGTGGAGAGAGAGGTGTTGATCTCTTCTCCCTGGTATCCAGTGATAGGACGCGTGGGAATGTTTCAAAGCTGTGCCAGGGGAGGTTTAGACTGGACATTAGGAAGCATTTCTTTACTGAGAGGGTGGTCAAACACTGGAACAGGCTTCCTAGAGAGGTGGTCGATGCCCCAAGCCTGTCAGTGTTAAGAGGCATTTGGACAATGCCCTTAACAACATGCTTTAACTTTTGGTCAGCCCTGAAGTGGTCAGGCAGTTGGGACTAGGTGATCGTTGTAGGTCCCTTCCAACTGAAATATTCTATTTTATAAAAAAGAATACAGCACTGCTACATATAAACAAATATATTTTCTAAGTAGGGTATCCAGGTGCAGCAAAAGAAATCACAACAAGGCAATCATGTAATTAATAACTATCCCATAACATATATACACAAAGGGTTTACTTATGCTGCACAGCCAATCTTAACTCTGGTTTGTCACCTTGTAATAGCAATATTTTAACATAGTTGTGGTAGTTCTATTTTAAAAAGCACTTGACAAGGTTAAAACAAACCAAACAAAAAAATGTTTACATGCACCAGTCCTAGAAGAGTACCAGACCTTTCCTTCACCTCCCTAGTCTTCTTATTTAACTGTTACTTTTCATTCGCTCCCAATTCTCACCTTAACTTCAATACTAACAAGTCTGGCAAAGTTATAAGCAAGTCAGAGCGTCTTCTTAGAAAGAAATATCAGAAAACCTTAACATTGGATGGACCTATCCATCCTGTTAATTACCTGTATGTTTATCACCTTGTGCTGTACAAAGACCTGCCCATAGACAAAGCTTTCCTTAAGGCAAACCACACAGCTCATTTAGCCAAATAGGAAAACGTGACATGTTTATATCACTGAAAACAGAAATGGATTCATTTGTAAAAAGTACCTTTTCTGAGGATCACCATCAACTTCAACTGTGTCCCTGCAGAAACAGGTAATAAAGTAAGCAAAATGTAGTTTGAAGCACAAAAAGATTACTTGATACACCCAATGAAAAAATGTCACAGAAAAATTTTAGTGGAAACCCCACTTGATTAGTTATTTTCAGCAAGAACATTAGTTTTTACAAACAAATTATTAGTTCTTATAAAACAATACTTTTTCAATTAGTATTTCCACTTGGACATGAATTTTTTTTATGAAAGAAGTTTCATGAAATCAGAGAGAGATCCAAACTTCAGGGAAACACTACTGATGAACCAGCACATTTACTGAACAGGTAAAAATCAACAAGTGCTACTGAAAAAGAATGGAGACTTTTTTTTCCCAGAAATGAATGTATTTCTGGAGTTTTCAGTGATCTACAAGATACACTTGAATCTCCAAGTTGACAATTATATCAACACCTACAGTATGGCTACATTCTGTAGATCAACGGACTATATATGGAAGAAGCAGTGATTAAAGAGAATTGCTTTAATAATCACAAATACATGTAAATTTCCTACCTCTCCCCCTTTTTTAAACGTGGATTTTCCACACCAGTTTGGAGATACTTGTAATGCACTAGATCTGCAGGCTGACCTGTGTCCCTTACTTCTGGATAATTAATACAGCTTTGAATAGAAAAAGTTTTTTTTTTTTTTTTAAAGTGATCTATGTAAATGCTTATTTAACTGGCACCTGTTTGGCAGTTATAAAACAGGAGAAAACAGTCAACAGTATCATCTTGGTAGTCAAGTGTGACCCACTTAAAAAGACTGAGTACTACTGTAGGACAGTCCTCATTTTTAGGTCACTGGTCTGTCTGGACATTTAAGTAAATGGCTGCCTGGTCACTGAAGAAGCAGTTCTGATTCTCCAATTCTAGATCAAAGAGCTTAACTAGTAGTCTTGTTTCACACTTTAAGGTGATATTCTAATGTGCACTTGTGAGACTTCAAGCAACTTAATTTGCTGCAAAAAGAACTCGCCTTTACTAGCAGGCAAAGAAGGAAGGAAAAAAAAAGAAAAAAAAAGAGTTAGGATTGAAATTTCAGCATTAGAGACACACTACCCACACACTTCAGGCCAGGAAATTGCATTATAGAATCTTACATATATCCCTTAGATTTAAGGATTATTTTTTCTATTTTTAATAACTCAAGACTGTCAAAGAATGCATTTGGAAGAAAATGTAATAAATAATGGTAATAAATAAAGGAAAGAGGATTAGACAGTTACCACATTCCATAAATAACAGATTACTGTCTCAAATTTATGTTGAGACACATACAGAATCCATTTACTTACTGGTTATCAGAATCACTTCCTTTGCGCTTCCTTGGAATCTCAGCCACAGAAACGTTGAAAGAAGTAGTGGTAGCAGGCTTAGTTATTGGATTCATGAGGCTAGGGACTCCAGAAGCAATGGACGGGTTTTCATCTATTGAGAAATTATCTGTAAATGAGAAAAACCCCCTCACTGTTAAGTAAGAGCTGTATCATCGTGTATCCATTCTGATTTTCATTTGGAAAAAAAATTGTCCGTGGGTGGCTTCTACGCCTCTGATACAAAAAACATAAAGGTTGCAGTGCTACGACCTAAGTACAGAGAAGAGTACACTGTCTTCCCACAGTCCTGTAACGATCTCATCAACCCAGTCAACACACCAATGCAATATAAAATACATGTCTTCTCCTCTTAGCAGACTACACTTAAATCCCCCAGCACCTCAAACACCCTGCTGCAAAATCATAAGATGCGGCATTAGTTAGCAGATCAAAATACTGTGACTAGCACTAAATTAAACTTAAAATATATAGTGAACTATGTTTTTTAAACAAGCTGAACATCCAAAAAATGAAAGTCTGCCATAACTATGTTTCTGACATAAAATCTACAATTATACAACATCAGTCATGTAAGTCGGAAGAGTCTTGAAAGCTTGTCAAGTTCTACCTCAAAGTTCTCTTGACAATTCTCCTCTCAAGGAAAACTGCTTTGTTTCTGGGAGGGACAGAAGAGGAGTCACAAGCCAAAATAATCGTAGCGACCTACTGGGAAAGGAAAACAGTCTCAAGGAATCTAAGCACTATTACACTTTTTTCCTATCTCAATGCAAAGCTATCACAAAGAATCACCCAGTTGATGTTTAGGTCAAGAATCAGAATTAACTCTGTTTCAGCAAACGTAGGCACTCCTTTACACTTCATGTGCTAGTGAGGAAAGTATCCTATGTGATACATCTAGAAACAATAAAGAATCAACTCTGTGAAGGGACAGATGAGGGATTGAGGGAGGTCATTTAAGGAAGTGAGCATCTCCTACTTCTAGCAGGAGGCAAAACCCAAGATGAGTACTTTCAAAATCCAGCAGAAAGGAAAACTGTATACTTTATTGTGAGCTTTCTTTTTCTTTTTTTAGCATCTGTGCTGTCTGTAAATGATATGTAAAAATGCGTAAAAGTAATGATACACAGTTTATGTTTTTTTCCTCTTAGGTGTAACCACATCTTATACCAGAAAAATTACCTTCTATGTTCTCATTTTCTGTTGGAATATGACTCTGGAGAGTTAAATGAAAATAGGCTAATACTTGAGCAGCTTGCCTAATCCTCTCACTACCAAGTCAGACTACACAGAGGCAGCCCCTGTTTTATTTTAGAAAGCTCTTTAACTCATTAAGTCACATAGGAAGTTCCAAAAAAAGAGGTGGAAACTCAAAGAATCTGTAAATACTTGACAAATAAGTAACAGCCTTTGGGTATCTGCAACAGAAAGAAAATTTGGTTACTTCAAATACACAACATATTCCAGTTAGTGATATTAAAAATATATTAAGTAAAATGACGTCATAAATACTACAAGGGCACAAATGCTAGATGTTTGAAATTTTTTTTATGATTAATCATTACTTCATAATGGTCTCATTTTATATTTCTACTATAAATTCGTGCAATTATAAAACAAACAAAAAAACCCCCAAGAATTCCAAAGGAACTCTTTATTTATAAAGAATAGTTTTAATTCACTTAGGTCATAGCAGCCTATAATTACTAGATTAAGTTACTGAAGTATAATCATACTTCATGAATATTCATGAAAGTAATTCCTAACAGAAACCCACATGTATCAAAGACAAGAATGCCTTCAGCACAACAGAGCCTTTCGTCCTGGAACAAAGCAGGACAGAACAGACCCACTGACCTAAATACTCCTTTGCACACAGATGGCCAGCCTGCTTTCTAAACCACTTCCCTTTAAAGAAACAAAATGAAATGCCTCATTTACAGCTTTTCCAATTTATTGTTCATATTATCAAAATAACTACTGTTTTTTCCTCACACTCAAGCAACAAATTCTGAATACTGCACATATCTCCTCTACATTTCCTAACACCACCCTTTTCTCTTTTTCTTAACTAAGAAAATAAAAAATGTTTAGATTATCAGCAACAATGACCTATTAAGAACTTCTACACTACAATTTTTAGGTGATAAATTGAATCCTAAATACTATCACTGTGACAAACTAAATGCCATGTTAATTGCCATCTAACCAAATGCCAGTAAGATAGCTGGTTGATCTTAGACAAAAATATACAGTTAAGAATCTGTATTAATCCCTGACATGTACAGCATGCAGCATATATTCTTTATACATATTCTTTAAGATCCTCAAAAAAACCCCAAACCAAACCCCAAAAAACCAAAAACAATTCAAAAGAAAACAAATAGGAGAAATAAATTTAAAGCTTCAGAACTACCAAATGTAGTAGAAAAAGAATTATTTGGAATTTAACAGACAAGAGCAAATCTTTTTAATACCTACTACTCAATGAACAAGCAGCAGACAGAAACAGTTCATAAAGCTAAGTCAGCTTTGAGAAGTCAGTAAGAGTGCTTTAAAATAATCTCTTAGGGCTTTATAATAGCTATCATTATGATATTAGGTGATTCCAAGGTGCTTACTCTTTCCCTGAAGAGTGTCTTAACCTTGTGTAGACTGTGATGAAAGATTTCTTTACTTCTCCAGCTATACCACTTTGGGAGACCTGGATAAAGGATTTTAAAATCTTTGGGTTCACAAAAAGAATGAGCTAGAATGCACCCCAATAACCAGGGTGTGCTTCTACAATAGGAAAAAGCTGGATTCTTACCTTTCATTTGTGCACCTGGCTGAATTCTTATATTTTCAATTTCTGTGTACATTTTCATACCATTAACATCAAACCCAGAACACTCCTAAGAAGCTATGAAGCAAAACTAGACGTTTCCCAATTTCATAGCACTCTCGCTTCATGAAAAATAATATCCAGAAAGACCATTCTTTATTACAAGTTTACTTTCCTGGAAAACCAAAATCATTAGTCAATTTTTAAACTACTAGAAACAGTTTAATTCAACTAGAGATATTTTGTTTTACCACCCCAAATGCTGTTACTTACACTAGTCTGGTTTGCAAGTCAAATAAAATGCCAACTGAGAAATGACACTTTTTTTTTTTTTTTTTTAAATTATTACTGTTCATTTCAAAGTTCTACTAATGCCCTGGCATACTGATAACTGAATTTTAATGGTAAGTGAATAGTTCCTCAAATACATATGTCTATTTATGATCTATGTTTGGCTCTCAGTATTAAGCATATATGCTTATCTATATTAAAAATTAGTATTTCAAAAGCATATTATGCACATCAGGGCAGGTGAAAGTAATACTGAAAAAACTCCCACTGTAATCATTCTCTCTGCAAAAAAGCAAAGACCATCCAAACATTACAAACACATCATACGAAATATAGCTCCTTCCCACTAAGTGTATCAGAAATAAAAAACTATTATTTTAACACTAACTTTAGTACATTTCATAACCAAAGTATTTAAAAAATGTTTATCAATATATACAATTCTCATCACATCAACATACAAGACCACACCCTACTGAACTACCACCTCTCGTGTTTTTCTACAAGAAAAAAAAAAATTAAAAAAATTTACAGTCCCCAAGGGGGTTGGCAAGGAAGCAAACAACTGCAAATGAGCTATATGAAACTACTGTTTAGGGGTAGGATATAAAGACAAGACATACAAAATCAACCATATTCTTATGTTCAGCAAAGGTTCTGCACAAATCACACGCAATGCATTAAGAAACAAGGCTTGGGAGACTCTACACTTTTCCAATTACTGACAATAATATTTTCTAAATGCATGCCACATTCCTGAGCTGTTTTCTCCACTAACAGTTTCAAGGTTTTCAGTTCCTAAACAAACATAATCTATTAGAAAAGTCTTAAGGCCAAACTCCACCAGCCATAAAAGGTGAGATTCATCTGAACAAATAAGGATGTCCACATCTGAACTAGCCATTCTAGTCCCTCTTGGAGGGAAGACGACATTTCTAGGGTGATTCATCTCAACCTAAAATAGATTCCTACAGTTGGCTAGATGAAATACAACATTTCTAGGGTGATTCATCTCAATTTAAAATAGATTCCTACAGTTGGTTAGATTAAATACAGTCCAAGAGTGCCTACTGCTATTCAGTATTTATACAAAGACCAAAGTAACTAGCTCAGACTTGGATATCTACCCTGTAGACACGTAAAGATAAGCGAGATGAATCCCACCCAAGGTGGCTACCATGCAATTCTTAAAATACAACAGCCACAGACATCACCTGTTTGTCACACGCAACAAGTTCAAGTTCAAGGCAGTCTTTCAAAATTATTGCCTTAATTATGCACTACCACCTCCTGACCCACTCACCCCCCTATGAAAGTTCAGCTTTTCTGGCTAGGTTTACTCCTCATAGGTTTTCCTAAAATATTACTTTACTGCTAAAAGATTATTTTGACTTTTTAGAATCATCAAAAGGAAATCATACAAGATACACATAAGCACTCCAAAAATCAGCAGAAGAATACAATTCATGTAGGTATTAATAAATTAATAAAAAAGCTGTCAGCCCTCATTTAGCCAGTTTAAAAAAGAACATCTAAATCCATCTATCAGGATATTACAGTAAAATATGCTTGAAATAAAATGTCAATGAATAAGTACATTTATAAAACTTAGGGGTGGCACTCTTCATAGTCTGTGAATAAATGTACACACCAGACAGAAAAATGTCACAGCTCTGCAGCTGCTGAAGTTAACAATGCGGTAACACTGGCACAACCTTTCTAAGAATAAGGAGGCACTTTCAATCCAGCTTCCTATTTTGAAACACTTTCTGGCAGAAGGAAAGGAGAAGAAAGAAGCTGCTTTGAATTGAAATTTCTAAGACCACAGATGCCACAGACTATTAAAATGTGTATTTTCCAAATATATGTTCCTGGCATGCACAAAAACCTTTAGCTAGAAATTCAAGCTTTGACAAGTTTAAAGAAGTCAAAATTATGTTAGAAGTGACTGTAGTTAAAGTGGCACATAAGGGTTCTTCGGTCTAACTAGATGAGTTATTAAAATTGAAATCTACTCACACAAGCTATTAGGCTATGTCTACAGTAGTAAATACAATGGCATAACAGCAACAGGTCAGTAAGAGAAGCAGCTGGTGCAGAAGCCCCTGTTCCTAATTTTTAAGTAGTTCAGGGAGCTTACACTAAATCACATTTAGTCTGGTTCATTGGGCCAAAAATCCTTACAATGCATGTGTTTTAAAGCTGTCTGAGAACAAACCACTGGTTCAGTCCCTTATGTTTGGAGTTGGAGTATGTTTGGTATGTGCCTGGAGTAGCACTAAATAATAATGTGCTACATTAAAATTTGAGTTTAGTTTCTTCTGAAAGGAATCCAGTTCATTTATACCAAAACTGCTCTGCAAACCAAACCAATGAGCAGTAAGTTGGGATGACGGGATTCAGTTCAAACCAATACTATTGCTCTGAAGCAAAACACTAATGTGCACACAGCCTCTGAATACTTACTTGATTTCAGGGTCTCAGTCTAAAGTCCTTAGGAGTACAAGTCATATGAAGAAGCAGAGATATATACACACACAGAAATCTAGGCACACAAGCAACCTGCATTTTCTAAACTGAAGTACTACTCAAGACGTCAAGTTGGATTCTTAAGTTTTTTCATAATTGATAAGCTTTTTTTTTTTTTAAGATATAAGGTGTCTCTGATTACCTAAGCAATTACAGATGTATCTATCTATACATGCAGCACACACAGAGCATGGCTATTGAGTCAAATAATTTCAAATAACTCTATGTTACGTAGATTGCTCTATTTTACTATGGAGTTATTTTTCTAAAATTATTTTAATGAATTCTTGACGCAGATTTTCATTAGAGAATGAGAAAACTATACCTATATCCTACATACATACAGTACTGTATGAGGAAGAAAGCTACAGGTGCTGTGATATGCATCAGTTTACAGGTCCTGCAGATCTGAACACCTATAAAACAAAGAACCATATTTTCTAAGCAGGCGTGAGAGTTGTATTAAATTTTTTATTTATTTATTTTAGAGCTTTAAAATAGGCCATGAAAAGCACCTTCAGAATAGTTACAGCAAGTCTGGTATCCAGATCATAGCCCACAGTATCCCTCATTGAAAGCTGGGGCAACAATTTTCATTGCAGTTAAGTTGTGAAAACAGTAGAAAAGTACTGTCTAAAACAGGTTTTTTTCCCCCCAAATTTTATAAGCATGCATAATGCAGGAGCAACATACAGAGAGTTCTGTAATGAAATCATCTTATGAACACTACTATACAGAGAATAAACTCTTCCAGGTTAACTTAAGAACATTGGATTTGTTTTTAATATCACAAAATGATGAAAGGAAAAAGTATAATATCCTGAATTATAGAACTTTAAACCAAACATTAACACAGGCAACCGATTATTTTCTGCATCTATTTTTACTTATTTTCACCACTCAGAAGAGAAGTGGTCAAGAATCACAATGTAACCAATTAAATAACACATTTACTTAATAGATTTCAAACACCAAATATTTGGCCAAACCTATTAGTGTATTAAAAAGTATGACTGTAACTAGCTAATGAAAAGATATTACACAAGCCCTTGAAAGGCTACCCTGCTTTCCCAGTCAACTTCAGGCTCAAACCAGGCCGCTGACAGAAATCGAGAGTCTCATATATCGTAGTTCATTACTGGGAAAAAAAAACAAACAACAAACCCCTCTCCAATCATCTACTGTCAAAGGAATGGAAGGTAGCTGCTTTCTTGTAAGTTTTTGATTCATACTATTGTACAATTCTGATTCCCATCAAGTCACCTGCAGAACTTCCATGGAAGTTCTTCCATTCCAAACAGGGAATTCTCAACAGAGTATTATTCACAATAATTCACTTCCCACAATCACCCACCAAATTATTTCTTCTTACAATGATTTTCTTAGTTGATGTGAACTGTCCACTTTAGAGTTTGTTTTTCATAATATGCAAGTATATCAACGATAACGTGTACACTCAAGTGAAAACAAAACTATTAAGCAGCTAACCTTCGTGTGGACCTACTCCACAAAAATTAAGATACTTTTATCTTAAAAAAAAAAAGAAAAAACCTGTTTCTTCAAAAACTGTTAGAAGAATAGGTATAAACGTGGGTAAGAAAACAAACCAGGGAGGGGAGTTTCTTTCACAATGAAACGTGAAAGCCTATGGTTTGTTGCTTTCCCAAATCTGTTTGCAAATGGAAATGTCTGCATTTTGGGGGTTTTCCGTATTTTGATTATTTCCTTTCCTTACTGTATGTGCATGATGTAGAAACAATAAATCCTTGTTTTAAGCACAATTTAACAGACTGCAAAAACTCGACAAAAAACACCGCCAAAACCCCTACTTTATTTTCAAACGCTAGATTACTTTGCTACAAAATTATACCAGTATTTAAACAATCAAGCAGCAGAGACCAGGATCCCCACATACATTAAAACACACATAACCCAACAGACGTTTAGAAAACAATAACAACTACTAAACCTAGAAGAATTGGTGCTAACTAAACGGAACTGCAGTGATGACTTAGGAGAGATTTGCTCACTTCTGTTTTTCAAAACCCCGTGCAAAACACTTCTTTCTTCTCGGAGAGGGGAAGAAACATACTCATTTCAAAGCAGGAGGAGCACAAACAGCTGCTGGTGGTTTACAACTAGCCTTGTTTTAGTACCAGAAACTTATGATTAAGAACAAGGCAGAAACATCAAACCCTGGTCATCATACAAGTGTGGGCGCGCACACACACACAAGCCAAAATCACTATACCTAAAATACTAAATTACGTTTACCCACAAAAAAATCACACTAGCGTATTAGGAACGCATAAAACGACTAAGTGTGTATCGGAAACAGCAAGCTACATACCAAGTTAAAAAAGCAAAACCATTTTTAGTCCGCATCACATCGGCATGATGACACATCTATAACAGCAATAAAGAGAAGTACAAACTGAACGTTACACTCGGGATTTCTCTGCAAGCGCACAAGATAACGCCGCTGCAGTCACCCGTGTCCCTTTACTGAACTTCCACGGGAGTCTGCGGCGTCCAGGTCATACTTCGGGCCAGCGTGCGTGCAGGCACCAGCGTGAATTAAAAAAAAACCAACCGAAGCCGCCCTCACCACATAGCGGTATCGGGAACACGACTAGACCGAAGTGCCCCCCCAGAAAGGCCGCGCCCAGCCCGCACACGCTCGCCCCTGCCCCTGCCCCACCGGCACCGACCTCACCGCAACGGTCAGGCAGGGCTCGCTCGTGCCACATCACGGAGGCGGGCGGACGGACGGACGGACGGGCAGACAGACGGGCACACCCCACCCCACCCGCACCCGCCCCACACACACAGCGCCACACAGCACCCACAGCCGCTCCAGCGGGGCGGGGGGGGGGGGGGGGGGGGGGGGGGGGGCACCCGGCCGCCGCCCCGCCAGCGGCCGTCCCCCGCCCGGCCCCCTCCACCGCCCCCACCTTCAGCAGCCCGCCGCTCCTCCTCGGTCCCCTCGGCGCTTCCCGCTCCTGCCTCGGCCATGGCGGGCGGCCCGTGCCCCGCTCCGCAGCGCCCCCGGCACCGGCGGCATGCAGGAGGTGAACTGAGGTGAGGGGAAACGGCCCGTCCCGCCGGCCCGGGGGAGGGCTCCCGCCGCCCCGCCAGCCGCCCCCCCTCGCTGGCGCCGCCTCAGCAGCGCCGCCGCCACGCCCCGCCCCGCCCCGCCCGGCGGGACACTTCTCGCGAGAGTTCGGGCCGCCCGCGCGGGCCGCGGCGGGTGCCGTCGGCTTCCCGCCCTGCCGCCGCTGGGGCTGGCGGCCGCCCCCCGTCCCCGAACAGAGGGCTGGAAGCGAAAAGGGGGTGAAGGCCAGCGGCGCGGCCCTCAGCTAGAGCTGCGGGAGCCGCGAGGGTAGTCGTGGCAGCCGGGCAGGCCGCGCCGCGCCGCGCCAGCCGCGTGGAGTAGATGGCGGGAGCGCCCCTGCTCGCCTCTGGCATGTGGGAGAGCCAGGGCCGGCGCGGGCCGCTTCTGACCTTCGCGGTGTAGGGGAAGATCCCCACGTCGCTTTGCCTTGGCCTGCGTACCTCGTACGTTTTCAGGGTGCTGAACAGAGGACGCCTTGTCTGAGGAAGAATTGGGATCTTGGGAGTAATTTGCGTTGGGAGAGGCCTCTCTGGGTCGTCTGGTCCAGGGTGTGGTCAGAGCAGGGCAGAGAACAGTCGCACATATCAGTAGAAGGTAGCCTAAAAATCAGGTTAACTTCTACCAGTATATTAAACCGTGTTAGTAGACCTCAGTTACACCAGATGCTGAAGCAGCAGCTATGTTTTTTGCTAGTACCAGGAGTGCACTTTTGAAGTGAATCTACCCCTGATCATGCTTTGGTTCTCATCCTGGAGTAGTCTTGGTGCGTGTGAAGTGTATTCCTTTCGCACAAAGACCTCAGGATACGCTTGGAAGAGTTTCATGTGCTCCGGCTGTTAACAGGCATTCTCTCCAGCGGACCCCACCAGAGCTAGTCTGAAATGAAACCTCTACAAAACGCACGGTGTGGGCATCGGGACCTCAGCAACGCCCGTTCCACTTGACAGAACCTCTCTTACTGTCCTGCCCTGCTTGTTAATGTTGATGTAGCCTGTGCTTGCTCAGTTCCAGTTGCAGGTGTGGCAAAATAGACTATTGCCTAGACTCATGCATCCTTACCTGTGCCGTCTTCAAGGGCTGCACGTGTGCCTGCTTCCATCTGTTGAACTCGGGTACGAGGGAACTTAAATGTACGGTGCAGCTGGTGTTGCTCACCAGTAAGGCTGGATCTAGATGGTCGGTGACCTGTGTGAAGGAAGCTGCTTCTGCAGGTGTACTGTTTGGTGGGCTTTCAGAGAGTCTGTCTGTCATTAGTCATGGGGGGTCCTTTGGAACTAACAAAAGTAGGTGTAATATTTTGCAAAGCATGTTACATTCTTTCGTCATCGGTTCTAGCGGTTAACATCTAAGTTGTTAAAATTTATATCTTTGAGCTGCAAACAAGTGATGGGTTTTTTGGATCTGGAGGCATGATAAAATTACTCTTAAGAAGAAAAACATCCTTTGCTAAAAGTGAAAGTGACTAAATACACAAAAAAGATCCATGTGGTTTTAATAAAAGCCAAGAATACTATTTACATAAGTATTTTCATCATTGGCTACATTATGCTGAGGGGAAGTATATGTACCTAAATGCCAATTATCTGTCCACGTCAAAGGAATTTGCAAGCATGCAAAGGGTTAAGCCAAACCTATGGGTTATAAAATTGCTCTTGCAGAAATAAATTGCTTGAAAGATAGTTTTCTGAAAGGCTGTTTTCTTCAAGAGGATAGTCACATGCAACCGAACAATGAGTCTAGAGCTGTAGAAACAGTGCAGAGGGACACTTGTAGTAACGTTTATAAGCTTCTCACCACTGGCTGGTAAGACTACGGGCGATGATGGTTATTTGTAAAATTACAAGAGACTGTTTACTGTTGACTCTATTAAAAAAACCAGAAGGCTTTCCCCCCACCCTCCCCCTTTCAAAATTAAGGTAATTTTGAAGTCCTACTAAAGATTCTTACTGTAACTTGATATACCTGGACAAAAACCTCCTATGTGTAAAACAGCAGTTTCTATGTCTGTTTTCCCTGTGTAGGAAAGTTAATATTTTATCTTGGGAAAGCTAATAGTTTTGAACAGAAGTCTCATCAAATCTTTGCTTCTCTGCTTCCATCATCCCATCTAAGACAGCAGTTCAGTATTGTCTTTATTTTAATTATGTATAAACATCTATGTCTGCCAAGACACTCGCTACAGCTACCTGAAAGGAGGTTGTAGCGAGGTGGGTGTCGGTTTCTTTTCCCAAGTAACAAGTGATAGGACAAGATGAAACGGCCTTAGGTTGAGCCAGGGGAGGTTTAGATTGGATACTAGGAAAAATTTCTTCACCGAAAGGGTTATCAAGCATTGGAACAGGCTGCCCAGGGAAGCGGTTGAGTCACCATCCCTGGAGGTATTTAAAAGACGTATAGACATGGCACTTAGGGACATGGTTTAGTGGTAGACTTGGCAGTGCTAGGTCAACGGTTGGACTCGATGATCTTAAGGGTCTTTTCCAACCTAAATGATTCTGTGATTTTAAGAACTTGAGAAAGTAAATCCTCACAAAATGATGTGGGCCAAATCCATTTGAACACCTATGAATTTAATGTAACATGGTGGAAGATTAGTAACTTGCCTAGTCGATAATAGAACTGGGAAAAAAACCTCAGAAAACAAAGATGTGTTTCATTCATAGGTTTCTGAGATTTAGGCAGAATTTACTTGCCTGAACTCCAAACTATAATCTTGAGAATGATTACTCAAATGCAGTCCTGAACTCCATTTGTGCCATCTTTTATACTTTGAAGCTCCCAACACATTTCAGATTCGACGTGGAAGCACCTCGTCTGTATGGGAGAGGGAAGCTCAACATCTTGCCCATAGCTAAGCCCGAGGGATAGACTAGGCCTGTGGAAGGGCTGAGTGGGTGGATGGCTCTTAACAGAATATGCTTACCTGGCTGGGGAATCATGGGTTCCAGCTGGGGATGTTGCTGAACAAGTGCAATTGCACTACTATGATAGTCTCAATGCACACTTTTTCATACGGTACTTTTTTTCCCTTGCAAATCCAACTTTTCATCTCAGCATTTTAAGTTATATGTAATCCCACAGTTACTATTGCAGTGATATATAGATTCCACCATGCTGGGTTCAGTTGGTCTTACAAAATTTGTATTGGACAAAAGCATTTACAAACCACTTCTGCCCTTAATGAAATAAAAAGCAGTAGGAAGAGTTAAAAAAACAGGAGCTAGACAGTGTTGCCATCTTTAAGAAAATTATTGTAATTAATGCACATCTGCTTTATTCATTTACTACAACTGATACTGAAAAAAATTTCCAAGAATTTGTTCATAGGAAGCTTAAATGTCACGTTTAGCCCTGCTAAAATACTGTTTTGCCCCAGTTTTGAAGCTAGGAGCTCCCTCCTCCAGGTTTGCATCATCAGTGGACACCCAAACGTTAAGGAGATTTCAGAAGAGTGAGTCAGCCACGTTGACTGAAAGGGTTTCAGAGACCCAGTAACAACAGAAAGTTGAAGATGGCCGTTGTTATAAAGCTCAATGAGTTAAAGATTTAAATAGTTCAGAAAACTGTTTTAACAAACTTAACAGCTTAACAGCTATTAAATACAAACTCTCTCCATATGGGAACATTCAATGAGGCCATTCAAAGTGTAATAGTTTTTTTTTAACTGACTCACCAGAAACGGAGCTAATGTACCTTATTCACATTTTATTTAATATTTTTTAGTGCAACAGTAGAATTACTTGTAATTTAATGCAGAATTTTTGGGCGCTTTATGATATGTCTAGGTCAGAAAATCCGATCAATCTCTTAGCAGTATTTCTGCCTCTCATGTTTTCTTCTGTGTATTTCTCATCCATGGTCTATGTCACATCTCCCAGCACTTAGAGAGTCCTTACAAACATAATGTGCTGCCAATTCATTAACACAGATTTTAAACATCAATTATTATACTTGTTTCTTATTCAAAGGTGATGATTGGTCTCTTCACTGAATGTTTCATACATTTCATAAATGACAGTAACTGGTGTTTATAGCATATAGTTAGCCTTGAGTCTTGGCAGAGCAGGATCCCAGTTTATGTAAGGCACTGATTTTGAGTAGGCCACACTTGATATTTTTGCCCTGGTTTTAGGTGAGCACTTTCTCTTGAGTAGCTTTTAGCTATAAAATAGAGAACAGAATGCTTTATATAAGCATCGGTTAGCCTCTTTTTTCCAAACAACTTATACAACAACTTGCTAAAGGGGTAAAAGTAACAATCAAACCTCAGAGCAGTTAAATAATAGCCTGAGACTGTGCAGTTAGAAAGGTGTCTGCATTATTACTCCTTTTTCTTTTCTGTAAATAATTAATGACATCCAACGCATAGCGTGTCTTAGCTGTTACACAGGATGTGAAAAGCATCCAGTCAGCATTTCTCTGAGATACCATTCTGACGAGGATGCAAATTCCATTGTGTATTTGCTGGGGCCAAGCTAGCTCTATGCACACCATGCTTAAGAGACCTATTTCAGAAGCCAAGAGCAACTTCTATTACTTCACATAAAAACAGGTGACTGCTTAGGGTGAGCTAGCTAACTTTTTTCTACTGAAACTTAACAGCAGTAAACTGAAGTTACTCAGCATACCTGTAAACACAAATACAGATTTTTCACAGACTTCTCCTCCAGAACACAAGTGCTTATGGTTTCCCTTCAGACCACAGAATCACATGGCTCAAAGTAATGTAAAGAACAACCTTTGTCCTGAATCAAGGGCATTTTTATAGAGTACATGTGAACAGGCTAACTAGTTAGAAGAGTGAATACAATTAAAAAAAAATAATCTGTTTTAGTCTGTAGTTTGTTCTTGAAGGTCACTGGATTACTTTTAAGGGCACCACAAGCAATTTGTTGACTTAACTATAAATTCCGTGTCTATGCATTAGTAAAATCTGCTATAATTTTAAAGCAAAAGGTCTTGCCCAAATCAGAGTCTTTTGCTTCAGAAATTATATAAATAGCATAATCGTACTGTAATCAGCCAACAACAAAAATAAGCTCTTTAAAGTTATTTCCACTCAATAATCGGTACAGAAGCGCTTCGAAGAAGCAAAAAAACAGCACAAAAGAATTCAGGCTTTGCCAGCAACAGACTGCGCTATGCTGGCACAACACAGTGAGTGAAGTTGTATGGATTACGTTAGGCAGTACATCAGACTGGATTGTGATAGTGATATAGTCTGGCCTTAAAGATCTATGAATCACAAACAAATTCCTTGCAAGATGAAACAAGTTTAACTTGAAAAGCACTTCCAAATCCTACTTATTCTCCCTCTCTAATCTCAGTATTGGAGACAGTAGGATGATCAGTTTACTTCGTGGTTTTCTAACAAATTAAAACAAGTAAAAAAAATCAGCATTTTCCAAAGTGCCTACTTTATTTTGGAGTCCTGGCTGGTGAGGTTTGTGCCCACAGAGTAATTCACTTGCTTGCAAATCTCTTAACCTAAGTCTCTCAATTTGGTGGTGCCACTTTTGATTTAAAAACAAAATAAACTTCGGTTTTTAAGTAGCCTTTTCATTCCTGGCAGAAACTGGTATTTTCTGAATGCCTAACAAGACCCTAATGTCTAACGTGTCTGAAAAACAGTATTGCTGTTACAAATCTCTACAGAAGGATAAATAAAGCTGCTTAGGGGTCCTGTTGAAACGAAAAGCAATTGAAATGTGCCCATGGTGCACAAGTGGCAGCCCCCAAGCTGAGTCCTATCTCTCTAGGATCAGTGAGATCCCACGGAGTGCCTTTTCTGCCCTGGCTAAGAGAGAACAAAACCAGCTGTGAGCGCAGCGTATCTCCAAGGTCAAAACACCTTTTCTTGGGTTTGCACACAACCAATCTGTGAACCTCCAACCTGCAATCGTCTCATCCATCTTACCTGCAAAGGTCCTGACAATGAGTTACATCACTGTCTGAAAGTTCTCTCCTTGATTAAAGCACACTTGTCACTGCACTACAGATTACTGGTCTTTTCAAGTGTTAACAGCCTCATATTAAACAGCTGGTATAGGAACAATACAAAGGTACAGAAATGTAAACCACCTTCAGTCTGTGCCACTAAGTCAAGGCAGAATTAACTGAAAAGAGAAACCCAATGACTGTTGCACACAGTGGGCCCATAAGTATGTCTAACATTACTCAGCAGAACCCTGCCGACTGAATGCATCACATTCATTGTTCACTGCCTGTGAACTTCATAAATCAAGAAGTCATGCCGATCTGTTTGCTTCCTAGAATAGGCAAAATCCGTACTGGGGCCCAATTATGTACTGTGCTATTTCAGAAAAAGGCATTTATATAAATTGTACCTTTTGTAAAGTTTCCTTGAGGCATTAGTTTAGTTTTGTTTATTAAAAAAACAGGTAATATTTTCTTCTTTCATAGCAGAAGTACATGCAAATTTCTCACCATTGTATTTGAAGCCAAAAGGCACCCTTTTCACATACTGCTTTTCAACCAATTGAACTGTACAGATAGTAAAATCTTTTTGTCTCATTTGTAAAGAACATAAAAGCATGGCATCAGCAAACAGCTTGCTTTTGAGACTGTACTTGTTTGCTGGTTTCTTTGGGCTTTAGATAGGGATCTTTTGCTGATGTCTGTGGGAGCTACGTGAGACCTCCAAGGCAGCCTGAAAATCTTGAGATGCGTGCCTAGTTTACCAGTGATTCACTCTGTCATGATCAAAAAGTCACTGAAGTTCTTACCTGATCATTTGTTATTATTAAAAAGATATATAGAAGTCAGAAGTAGACTTTGTAAGGAAATTAAGTATCCAAGACTAGCAGAGCTATTGCAGTTTTTGAGTAAGTCCTGACACAAGAAAGATGTATGTTCAAATCAGTGCTCCCATTTCGACTCTCAAAGTTTTGCGGATGGCCACATGTGCACAGACCTAGCCAGGGGGGAATGTCTTGGCACCTGCTTCCTTTTGGAACGCCATTACCTTCATATTCCAGCCTGTACATCCACACTGAGGGGCAGATTCTGCCTACATCCCTGGAAGGAAACAAGGTGTTACATAGGCTCAGTGTGTATGTAACACTTGCTATCTGTAGCTGCCAACTCTTTCAAAATGTGGAGCAGAGGCTGTGGTTACGCTTTTACACAACAGCTTCAAGGTCACAGCACTTAACTCTGCTGATGAGCTGCCCTCTCAACATCATTTAGTCTCATGGGCTGGAAATGTAGAGGCAAGGGCAAAGATTTTGTCTTTGGAGGGGGGAGGATGGGCAGAGACACCTGGAGGGGAAGAAACTGCCACCAATTGAAGGTGGACTGCCCAGGGACAGCCCGTACAGAGAGCACGTATTCCTAGAGGAGAGAGAAGCAGCAGCAGATGGTGGCTCACTAGAAACAGATTAAAGCAAGCTGGTACGGAAACAAGATGTGGCATCAAAGGTCAGTTCAAATCAGAAACGAACTGTTCCTAGCAGAGCTCTGACTTGATTGGGAAATGAGAAACCTGGGTTAATTTCCCTGCTCAGCATGAGGAGGTTCAAGCCTACATGCCCCATTTCCCCAGAGAACAGTAACCTCCACACTACCAACCTGGAGAGAGGTGGTGGGAGGAGTGGGAGGCGGTGAGATGAACTCTCCCTGCATGTGTAAAGATTCATTTCCCCTCACACTGACTGTAGAAGTTTTCCTGTGTGATGAAGTGTACAAATCCCAGTGCCATTACTATTGACAGAGAATAAGTTAATTGTATAATATATACGTTAACTTGCCCTTCAACTGTCCCAATACTTAACGTACCTGGTATCTTTCGGACAGCGACTTCTTTTAGGCAGAATGGCATTCTGTGCGGCAGAGCCTGCCTAGCGCTGCTGAACCCAGCATGGCTGACAGGTTACAGTCTACTGGCACCCACATGTAAAACCTGCTTTCGTCATTGAAATTCAGCTATGGGATAGGCATTTTAGAACGTCTGTGATATTTAAAATTTACATGCATGATAAATAAAATTACCTCAAAGAAGTACGTTAAGCACTTTCTGAACTGCAAATATATCCTTCTCTAGTCCAGAGCTGGGAACAACTACTGTCATCACTCCCAACAGCAACAGACTGTTCTGAATACTCCTCCCTCCTCTTTCCATAGGAAGATTGTCAGAAAAAACCTTTTATTGTCCAAAGCATAATTGTTTTGCTTATGTACAAGAATAAAGAAATTAAAAATGCACAACAGATATTTGCAATATGTTTTATAAACACTAAACCATATAATATTAAAAGTGGTTGATTTAAAAAAATCCAAACATTTCTGCACATGCTGAAAGCATAGCCTTTATATTTGCCATTAAAGTGCTGTATTTTTGAGGAATACTGAATTTGGTAATGCAAGGAGATAAAGAACTAAGCCGACATTTCCTTATGATACGTAGCTCAGATATATTATATGCTTACTGGAAGAAAAGTGTTATCCCATTAAATAGAATGTGTAAAATTCTGTTAAAATTGTATCATTTACTGAAAGAAGCAATTCTCAAGTGGAGGAAGGGCTGTTATTCACTGGAGGGCTCCAGAGAAGGTCAGTCACCAGCTGCTAGCTCCTCTTTGCTTTCAGCTGCTCAACTCTGTACTAAATTTTTTTATATGACTATTTCACAACTGCATCTGCTGCCACTGCTCTAAACTCAGCAAGGAACAGGGAACAGTAGGACAAAATTGTTTCTATAGCGAATCAAAGGACACAACTGCCTTGTGGAAGCCTTTCTTGAATAAATTATGGTCTACGGGGAAGAAGATCACTCTCTTGTGAAGAGCAATAACCATTTTAGAAGTAGCTTCACATGACTGCAGTTGGTACAGTTGAGCAATTTTTGCAATCTCTACTTTCTGATTGAGAGTAGTGACACTGGGGTTTTCACTGTCCATGGAATTCAAGATGAGAATACACAAAATAGCGTCTCAATGCCTTGGATGTCTCCCATTCTGGAAGATAAACAAATCCAGTACACTGGTGTGAAAAAAATAAACCCAGCAACTTTACAAAAAGAATGCTACTTTTATTTTCAAATGCTGTAAAAAGCCTCATATAAATTTTTATAATGCTTCTATGTAACCTTCCCAACCACAACTAATGAAACAGTCTAGGAAAAATATAGCAGTTGCCATTTTGACTCCAAGAACGAGCTGCTGTAATACATCAACATTAAAAGGACAAGGTACAGTATGTTACAATGCTTGTAATTGCTCATATTATTGAAAAAGTGAGAGCACTTCCTAAGCATTAGAGTATAACCGGGCCAAACTGCAGTATTCCCTACTTGCTGTTGCAGAAGGGGAAAGTCACTTCTTTAGGAGCCGGCACAACACCCTTTGTACTGCTTATGCCCATTTATCTTAGTAGTGTGGAGAGCTTTCAGCAAGCCCCTTTGCACTTAGGTGAATTCACCCACATCAGATGCTGTTATTCCATACTGTATCCAACGGCTCAGGTGTTTAACAACTGACCTATAAAAATAAGACTTATGTAACTCTCCAGCAAGGCAAATTTAACAGTGCAAATGCAGTATCAACAATATTTGATTTCTGAATGCTGGCAATTTTTTTTAACTCTTTTTGCACAAGAAATAACCTCTGCTGACGTCCTGTACCTAAGGCCACTCACTCACGCTGACTGGAGATGGAACAAAGTACAAAAGCTCAGCTGCGTTTCCCAATCCAAGCTTCCTCCCCAGTTTCAGGGTATTCAGATCCAGAACATTGGATTCAGGCTCACCACTTCCATCGATGCACTCAAGTTTTCCCTGCTGGAATAGGTTAACTTCCCAGCAAACCTCTGATAACAATTTGTATACGCAATTCCACATTTTAACAAAAGTTAACAAAACATATTTCCAGAAAATAAGTTTTCACATGGTTGCAATCATCAAGCCATTTCAGGATCTTTGGTACTCCAAGAATAAGAAAAATAAATGGCACAGTGACAAACATCACCAAAGGAAAAAACACAACCATCCAAAGGAATAACACAAAAACAACAAAACAAAAGATATGTTGCACTTCCATTTTTTGAAAGCCAGTGTAAATTAACCTTCTTTTAAATCCATTACAGTGTCACAGTTTCACCTTTTAAAAAAATTCTATCATCTTAAAAACAGTAGTTAATATTTTGTTTAACTTGACTTAGTTTAAAATAATGCTATGTTTAAAAAAAAAAAAAATCAACTACCACAATACAGGAGTTTATGCTAAATAGGCTGCAGGCTCTTTCCCTATGGATATAACTCCTATCTGAGCACTGATATGATTAATCATTTGCAATTTTAAATGAGTATTATCTTTAGTGTTACAAATATAAGGGTTGAGCTTTTTCCCAGGTTTGTAAACCAGTGAGTATGTACAGACATAGTTGTTTAATAGATAGCTTTAAATTAAGTGTGTATTTATCTCCCCTCCCCCAAAATCCCACAGGAAAAAAAAAAAAAAATCACCAGTATTACTGAGCATTTGCAGTTTCCACGAAACTTATCTTGTCTTAGCAAGTTCAAGCAAAGACTTCTTTTTATATTATGCAAATAGGGTTACTGTGGTCTTTTGAAATGTGTTGTTCACAGGAATTCCACTTCTGGTGCACACAGAGCTGCATGAATGAGATTGGAAATTAAAACTAATAAAAACTCTCTTTTGAATAGCCGTGTCCTTTGAGACCAAATTCACATCTCCTATTTTCTGCCCAAGCTCCTCAGACTTGGTAGAATGGATTGAAGGCCTCAGAAAAGGATTTTCCTTTCCTGAGAAGCCTCAGAAGCTGCTAGGACACTGGCAGAATAAAGTCTGAAAATGTAAAGGTGGATTTAAGTGAGTTACTGTTTTTGGACAGTCTTTGGATGGATACAGGTTGAGCTTCACTACACTGACAAGGCTAAGAACAACACTGGCAAATTTCTGAGGGATCTGGCCCCAACGGCAGTAAAGGGGTGTTAATTAGCATAAGGTCTGGGAAGAAAAACTGAGAGATCAATGAGCTGTTCCCACGTAAGTCTAGCATTTAGGCAAAAGTTTAGCTTCGCCACGTTCTGATATAACACTGTACAAATTGGATGGGCCCTGAGGCACTGGCTACTCCTCTGATAAGCTGAAGACTAAAATCTTTTGTAGAAATGCAGTATAAATAACACATATTGGATGCCTGAAGGGAAACAAAATATTAGAGGAAAGACATCACTGAAGCCCCTGAGGAACCTAGTAGCTGTTGGATTGGGAAAGACTACATGCACATCAGTAAGCCACTAATGCCCAGAAACCTTGCTGGTAAATGGTCTTTTATGCAGCAGATGAACACCCTAGTGTGTTTTTAAAGCATACAAATAATTCAGAACAGCTGATACCATGGTGCCTAACAGCAATAAATATTTCTGTAATGGCTTTATAAATAGTCACTTCCATTTTGCTGCAAAAACCAGTCTAATGGAGTCTTTCCTACTGTATGCCAAAACATCCTGTGCTTCACTCTGGTGGGTGTTGCAGAGGTTTGAGAGTGCCTTTCACTTGCATTCAGAGGAGGAAGACAGCAACAGTGACTCTGCTTGTTCAATTACTGGGGAATTGTTCATTGCTGTAAATCTCTTTTGTAACCAGAAAATGACGTCAAAGATCTCTACTGTATTGCAATAGATTCAAAGTACTGCAGATAATATGCTAGTACAGGCAGAGATAGATAAATTTGCCAGAGACCAGATAATTGCAAACTGTTTGAGGAGTGCAATTCAATCCTGAACTGCTGCTGGGCTGAGAAGCAAAACCATACCCTGCATATGGAGAGATTTCTGCTTCAGTTTCCTCAACCTAGGAGAAGGAGACCTATCTCTGCTGTCAGTTTGTCACCATCCTGCACTGGGGGAAATAACATTCAGGTGCTCTGCCCAATTCAGTCATGGCTGTTTGTGGTTCCTGGAAACTGGGCTGCAGACTCAGCCTATCCTTTTTAATCCCATGGTCCACATTAGATGGAGATACTAGAAGACGATGGAACCCACAGGAGAGTCTGAATGTAGTGGGGTGCTCCATTTGCTTTAGCTTGGCAGAGGCTGCTACAGGGTATTATGGAAAGAAAAGGCTAGATCAGGATCGCTTCTGCCTGGAACTTCTTAGAGAGACAAAAAAGAAAAAGCAGCAGTTTGATCACTTTTCTAGAATACATTTTGCAGAAACAGAAAAGGCTATTTGAATTACGAGTAGCAAAAAGATGATCTTTACAGCAGAGGCAGGAATGCAGTCCTGGAAATTCTGCCATCTCTTCAGAACTTGGTATCAGAAAGTTTCCCTTCTGTTAAAAATCTTTATATTTTTTAATCGGATTCCTTTTTTCTTCTGAAGTTGCCAACAGGCATCATCATCTTAAACAGTAATACCCATCAATTATCATTTAAAGCAGAAATACCACTAAACGGATCACAGTGGAAAAAGGAAGAAAAAGAAGAAGGGATGATTGGCCGATAAAGCCCTTCAGTGAGGAAGTGAGGGTAGGCAGGGTACAAGTAGGCCCACAGAACACTGCTATTTAAAATAATTCAATGTTGCCACACTCATGGGGGATCTGCACACCACAACTGGAACACCCTTGAGCAACTGCTCAGAGAATTTTGCAAATGCGGACAATGGTTTTTATACTGCGTATCTAAAACCCACCAGGTAAGCAGTATAACAACAATGCTGCATAAAATGATATGTTTTACTCCTGGGTGGATTAGATGGTTTACAGTACAAAGCCACAGTACAGAGAGGCATGATTAACCGTTATACACACATAGGCAGTGCAGTTAAAGGGATGTATGTTCCTTTTATTCCAGTACCTTTGTATAATAAAGTTAACAAAAATATTCAAATATTAAAAAAAAAAAAAAAAAGCCAGCTGGCACTGCCAACTAATTCCTGTAGTAGTCTTAGAAATCCTAATCCTGTAGAATTTCCTTGTGAAATCGATGCGCACCAGAGTCACTGTATTGATAACTAACGCCAAGCGGGTCTGGTGATGCAGCTACCTGAGGTTTCTATTTTTATATCTTTTGCGGGTTTGTGTTTTGTTTCACAACTTTCCGGCTTTCATGTAGGAAGGGATCGAGCCACGCTGCGTGAGCCCTTCAAACCTCTTGTAGGTATAATTGAGGAAAACCCAGTCTTTGGATTTGTAGTCAGGTTCCGTTGTGTTTGGCACTAGAATTCAGAAACAAAAGTAAAGACAAAACAAAACAATTAAAAACAGCACTGCTTCTGAGAGGACTGTTCACAGAGCACTGACATAAACAGCCCTGAACTCTTATTTGCCTAGTCAGCAGAAATTCCTTGAAGAAATCCTGTTTCTAATCAGGTCAGTTGCCTTTTGTCAATGGTCTGAGAAGAATTATAATTTCAGCATATGTCTCTGAAGCAGAAAAAGTTCTTTTTTTTATTTGTTTGGGATTTGGGTTTTTTTGGTATGTGTACACACCATAACAGACTCCCATACCTGGACAGGAACCTCTAACACACCCACAGGATATACGATTATGAAAAACATAACATTTAGGATGCTCCACGCACAACAAACACACATATACATATCGTGTTATCCTCACAACAAACAGAAGAAAAAGATACATCCAAGTTCTCCCACGAGAACTGCACATATTACTCTCCTAGGACTTCCTCCCTGCTCATAGCTTCAGCAAGGCTTGTACAGCCTCCTTTTATTTTACGAACAGCCCACATGGCTGGCTTGCTGCACATGGACATTCACTGCAGTGGGCTTCTATATTTAGCTCTCTGGTTACTACTCTTAGAGTTCTATAACAATATTTTCAACTCAAGATGCCAAACACACCAATACTAAAGTTTGTATTTAGGTGTCTAGGTGTACAGTACCATTTTCAGTGGGTCTGAAATGCCGAAACAAATACAAATGTACTTGGCATTATCCAAATATGGACTTAAACAGCTGAACTTAGGCACTGGAGATTGATTGCTTTTGCATTAGAAGGACAAACTTCCTTGCCATGAAATAAAAGCCATTTCACAAAAAACCCCCAGCTTTTTGATAATTCTTATGGTTGTTAGCACATCTACACTTATCTGTCATCAATTAATCATCTTTATATATCTATCTTTAAGACACTAATAATTCACTGAAAACAGTGGGAGCTGTGAGAATTTGGCATGTCAGAGAATCAAGCCTTTTATGTATAAAAATTTCCTACTACTTGCCAATAGAAATTAACAATTAAATTTAAATGAATTGCAGAGCCACTCTAGGTTCATAAATCACTATGTTAAATAATCATCTGTCTGCAAGTTTTTGCCCACAAATATCTGAACATTATGTTTGGCATGAAACTCAAAAGTCATTAAAGATCAAAAGCAAATCAGTGCATAATGTTTTAGCAGAAGTTGGTTAGACAGACTGTATGGTAGAAAACTGTACTGTTTTCTGTGCTCACTATATATGCAAACCATTTTTACTAATAGATTTAACTGTTAATATCTGTGAGCTTTTATTTTTTTTTTCCCCTCTAAAGTTCTAAGGACGTAGAAGCTATGAGAGATCATAGGTTTACATTTATATCTGAAAGAAAACTCTCTAGATCAAGTCTGTATATTACCTTGATTAGGGTATCAGAAAAATGAATATAAACAACAACAAAAGCATCTGTGGTATATTCTGACATGTCATAGATAGAAATTTGGAATTTACAATGGCAGTCTCACCTGGCTGTAAAATATCAGATTCAGGAAATTCATCAAAGTTGGAAGTATCATCAATACTTTTGATTTCTATAGGGATTGCAGCTGGTCTTTCCCTGCAAATAGGAATAAATACCAGAATAGTCAATACTAGGAAAAGATACATTAAGTTCCAGTTTTGTTTAACTTAGCTTTTTACAGTTACAACGTCCCTTTAATTTAAAGCACAGAGGTTCCACCGAGTCCATCAGAGATGTATCTTACTCGCCTGTTTGCTGACATCATGGGGAGATGTACTGGTTTCCTATCTAGCATTAGTATCTTCTTGGCAAACTTGGGGAAAACATAATTTTTCCCATTAACTGAAACAGCATTCCACACTTATCTGCCACATAGCTATCACTACGATCTTGGTTGTTACCAAGAACAACTGTGGTTACCTTCATTTCATAAACCCAGCCTACCCAGCCGAGCAGGATTTTACTTGCATTTGGAGCCATCAGATATGTTGCTTTACAATTCCAGTGCTCATCAGCCTAGACCTCATCCAAATACTTTTGACTCTAACTCTTATTTCTGACACTCAGTCGCCAGTATTTCTCATCCAAAATAGGTTGGCTCTGACATGTTACTGCTTTATTAGCTCAACAATTAGGCAGCCCTTTAAGAAGTTTTAACGTGGCTTTCAAAATTGCTTAAGTCATCTGTCCCACGAAAGCATTCAAACTGGAACACGGCCCTGTGGGAAAGTCATTAATTTACACCTGTAAACTTACTATGGTTGTAATTATTACAATTACAATTAAATCCACTTCTGGGTGGAACAGAGAAACCATTTTGCCAGGTTGCCAAATGTGGCATGAACAGATACGTTACTGCTCTTGCTGCTTATTAATGTCTCCCACGCTGAAAAGATAAGTTAAATGAGGCTTTCTGCACCAGAAGAAATGAGAACTACTAGAGCTGGACAATCACACGCCCACAGTATGGATTTTCTTGTAGAAAACTGCACTATTACTGAAAAAGCAGACTATCTCAAACCTTAAAGAGCTGAACAGTAGCTATCATTTCAACTGAAAGTATCTGTGGGGCCACCAAAGTCTGCTCTAAAGGTGTTACCACTTTGGGTACGTGCAGATGTAGCTCAGCACCTGCAGGCACAAGCTCAGGCTGGAACTGGTACGGCTGCCTTGGCCAGGACCTCTGCCCAGGCTTGGCCCAGCAGAATTTGGCCACAGAGGCTGCAACTCTGAGGTGAGTCAGTGCCTCTGCCCAGCACTGCTGTAGACATACCGGTTCACTCAGGTGTAGTATCTGCAGCATGCAGTAAAGACATGCCCTGTGTTTTCCTCCTACTTGCTGCCTCTCCATTCATCTATTTCCCCTACATTTTTGGAATAGAGTTTGCTTTTCTTATGCTCCTATTACAAAAAAAGTCAATGACAGCAATTGCTGCAGAGCCCATTACTACTGGAGGAGGAGCTCTCTGCTGATATCAGAGCATACATCAGGAATAACACAGCCACCCTACCACAATTTCTTTACATCCTGGGCACTCTGGGGCAATCTGAGGCATCTAAAGGCAATTAAACTCTGATCAGATCTATGAATGTCAGCAAGGCCTGGAAACCTTTGCTGTCACCCACCTACTGCCTGCCTGTAGGCTGCCCTTCAAAATAAAAGATAAATTGGAAATAATTATCCTTGACATCATAGTACATGAAATTCTTGCTTTCATGGCTTTTATTCTCTCTATAAAATGTGTGTGTGTATATATACATATATACACATACCTGATATGTCCCCAGTCCACTCCTTCAAAAAATGGATGACTTTTTATTTCCTCTACTCCATTACTACCAATTCTATTTTCTGAGTCAATACAAAACCTGAAAAAGTGGAAAAAATAAAGGGAATGTTACAATAAATGCAGATGGAAGCAACAGCAAATAAAACTGCTGTGGTATGCTGTATCAGGAATTTGAGGAAATTGTGCCATCACTTGGGGTAACATACAAGCAGCCCGTTGCATCTAGGAAAGAAGGGAAAAAGTAGAAGCAGAATATTATTGGAGTGCCAAAACAAAAAGCCATGATGACAGTAACTTACACCTTTTCTAAACTGCTGCATCGCCATCTTCAAAGTTTGTGAAAAGCTGCTGCAAGTTTTAGCCCTGTAAGATTAGTTTGGAATGGAGGCTTAAGTCCCTACCACTGAAAACTCCTCTGCATGTTCTCAACTATTTAAAACCCATGTTTCAAAGTCACAAACAGGAACAAATACACTTAGTGAAATAGGACTACTCTCTGATGTCACATTTTGAAACTACAATAAGCTAGACACATTCAAAACATGCCATGTCCCTGTTCTCCCTGTCACCCTCTCTTCCCTCTCCTTAGACATCCAGGTGCTGGTAGTACAAAGACTCAAGGCCTATTTCTGATATGGCCCAGCTACATAACCTCGGCTCAGACTCCAGAAGAAATTGACAATTTATGAGAAGCACCTGTGAGAAAGTCCATAGAGTCAAGTAAGAAGAAAAAGGTGAAACTGGAGACAAAGACAGGATTGTTGAGATGGGGACTGTTAGCTGCTCAAGTAGGCAGGAAAAAAAACACCAACAAGGAAAAGTACAAAATCTTAAAGAAACAAAATAGGGAGGTGAAAGTTCTCTGACAGCAACTCAGTGACATCGGGGATTTTTTCCAGGGAGCAGCAGAGGCTGACCCTTCTCCTCTGGACTGACACCCGCCTGGACTCATGCCTAGCCGGCTGAAAAAGACTCTGACGTATCTCATCAAGGAGATGATGACCATACCAATGCTTAGCCTAAGAGTTCGTTAAATCCTAGATATCTTTTGTATGTGTTAGCAAAGATAACTGCTTTATATTTTTACACTGTCCTTGCAGTCTCTTTGAGGATGGCAAAAGGTGTCAACAGTGACACAAAGAGGGAAGTTTACAATAACAGGAAAAAACCCATGTCAAACAAAAAGCTTGGTCTTGCCAAGTGTGGAGTCACCTGACGATCTCCTGGAAATGGGGAGTACTTGGTAGCATGGGGATGTGGGCCTCCTGTTGCTCTAAAAGTCAGCTGGCCTTTGTTAAATGAAATCCTGTTTGCCTAGATGAGCAAAACCTCTGGTTGTTGATTTAGTTATCCTGAACTCATAATCTCTCCACACAGTCACATCATCCAGATTCACAAGGCATTTTTCACATCAATACAACGCAATACAAAAAAGGTCACCTTCTTGCTACTTAGTGAAATTTTCAGCAGGTAATTTAGTACCATAGCAAGTTAGGCTATAAACTGTCTGCAATTATAGACTGTAATGTTCTTTTACTTGTAGTTGAGTGTCACTTGGGAAAAAAAACCTGCTTGTATTTCTACTGCAGCCCAGCCAGTTGGTTGATGCCAAGTACTAATAATAGACCTCAAACCTTGTAACAAGAGTTAGCCAGACCAGGTCTCAGGCTTTGTCTGAACTTGAGCTTATTTTAGTTTAGTTTTAACTGTATCCATAAAAATAAAGAAACTTTAGCTTTGTCTGCAACTTTCTTTAAGTTGAAATATATGTTGTCTAACTTGTCCAAGCTGTAATGGACAAAGTACTCAATGGCCAGGTATTTTTTGCCTGCTGTTTTGACCTCATTTTAGTAAGTGGTCTGTAACTAAAGATGTTTTATCCTAATTTAAATCCTTCCATGTATGGAGAAAAACTAATAAATTCAAGCAGTCATTGTATAAGTAAATTCATGAGCAAGACATCTTAACAAATAAACTGCCTGAAATATCTAAACATGTCCCAAACACAGCCAAGACTGAGGAGGAAGAAATCCTCAGCAGCAACACTGTACTCTTTCCAGCAGAGAACTCAGGATGCTGACAACACACAGGAGAGGTTAAGCAGAACACTAGAGAAACAGATACTGAAAACATAATAAAACTGTTATACACGAACTTATTAATGAGGATTAACAATAATTAAATAACTTGAACTGTTAGTATCACTGTAACTGGATTAAGAATAACTGTTTGTTGGATGCTGCTGGACCACTGCTTGGGCTAATAATAAATTCTAGTTCTTAGCTGTGCCTACGAAGTACGTTCCCCTTTTTGCTTGTAACAAAATTGTGTAAGCTTGTAATATTATCTCTGGGGAAAAAAAAAAAAAAATAAAAATCAAAGCCAAAGACCACATCCCCCCCGCAAAACCTCCCAGGGCAAGAGAGCATTTCTGCCTGACCTTGACACCAAAACCCCTCGCAAGAACTTCAGTGCAAACTGAATGGATTAAAAGCTGTTAAAATTAAAAATTTTGGAAAAAGTGAGTAAATCCAAACCATCCGAAGATTTCTGTTCAGTACATTAAATGCTGGTGAGTGATTATTTACTAGTTCTCTCTGAGAAGAGAAAAATTGTGTGTTAATTTTTTTTTTCCTTCTTCTTTTTCGCAGTCCATTCTGTTTCTCCTGATATCATGGTACAAATCAAGATCATTATAGCTTATTTCATCACAGTAAACAAATGCCAGAGGGAAAAAGACTAAAAAAAAAAAAAAAAAAAAAAAATCTATCAAGGATGGTGACAGAGAAGAAACCAACCTTCCCTCCAATCTAAAGCTTCCTTCATGCAGAATGGAAAGTTAACATAATGGAAGATGACTATGTCTGAGTGACTAGCCAGAAATGGGCTTTTGTTACTGACCTTAGAATTAAATCCTTTGCTTTCTCTGAAATGGGCACTTCTGGAGGAAATACCAATGTTTCTTTCCAGTTCATAACTTTCCTGTAAGTCTCTTGTGGCGTTTCTGAGCAGAAAGGTGGATACCCTGCACAAACAAATAGAAAAATAAACAAGCTTTCCCAGAAGAGGAAAGTGACCTGGGCCTCTGCTTTTGCCACTACGACTCCCAAATCTAACAAGTAGTACCAGCCAAAAGTTTACTCTTTTGTAATGCAACATTAAAGGTGTTTTGTTACTTCCAAGTAATGAGACTGAACCTCAAAAACATTTAATAGTGAACAGTTATTCACTGAAACAACTAACTGAGGCATCATCTCTTGCTGTCTTCTTGGAAAGGTGGGAGGACAAAGTTTTCTGGAAGCTGAATTTGGGGCTTACTTCAGGTAGAACTGAATAAAATTCTGGTACCTCCACTATGCAGGGGATCAGACTCAGTGAACTAACGGACCCTGTTACCTTTGAACCCTTTGAATGATTCTTAAGTTGGGGTCTTTAACATACCTATTAGCATTTCATACATAATCACTCCCAAAGACCACCAGTCACACAGCTTGTTGTACCCAGTCTGCATAAATACTTCTGGTGCAATATAGTCTGGGGTTCCAACAGTAGAATATGCCTGGAAAAAAAAGAATAAACTCTTTGAAAGATAAATACTACGTTTTTACACTTCACAAAACCTTTTCCTGGGGATTCACATATAGGATCTTGTTATTCGGATAGACAAGAATGCTTAATTTGAGAATTCACAGTATCTAAAATCCCAAGAACATTATTCTTTTACATGAGTAAGCACAGAGAACCTTGAAAGTAAATGGAAACCATCCTCCTAAATGTGACAAAATCATAAAATATTCCCACTGCAATATCAGAAGGTCATCTTAGCTAAAGTTTCAGGTAGCCGCATTACTAAAATACCCAAGAAGTTCTGTTGCTGTTGTAGTTGGTTTTGGTTTTTTGGGGTGGGTTTTTTTTTTTGTTGTTGTTTGGTTTTTTTTTTTAAAAAGGGATAACCAGTGGTAGATTCCCATGTGTGACACTCTGATACACTAGCTGTTCCATGTATTACCTTGTCTTCATTGCAAAATTTATTTGAGCTCTTACTGGACCCAGGCTCGGTCTTTTTAACCTTTTAATTGTGCAGCCTAGATGATTCTGACTAATGACTAAATCTTTGGCTATTTGGGAATTTCTCTTTACTGATGGAAAATTTTGCACAGGGCTGGGGGGGATATACCCCCACACTAACAAAACCCCACAAAACCAAAAAAGTCCACCAAAACCAGTTTTGCCAGAAAAACCTTTACTTTCATTTGTCTGACCAGAAACAAAAGACTTCATTTCATTGGACAGAACCAAAGTTTTGAACCAATGGAAAACCAAGAATATGGCTCCTTTTCAAATAGTGTTGATACAAGTGTCATTTTGGCCTTTTATTCTCTCTGTTGGACTGTCTCGTGATTCATATAGCTTCACCACACAGTTCTGCCACATCAGTCTTTACTGACCTGGAGATGTAGTCTTTCCAGGAATCTAACTCCAAGTGGGAGTAAGGGTGTGAAATACAGCCCCTATGAGGTGGCATGATTGCAATGTAATCTCATTATGTCTCATGAGGAAAGAAAAAACAACCCAAAAGCTTTCTGGGAATACTGCAGCATATCACTTTTTAAACAGAGTGTGCAAATAAAAAGTTCCAAAATTTGAAAACTGAGGTTTTTACAACTGCTATTTGGTGAAAATCAGGAGCAGGGCTGAAATTCTGAAATCCCGTGGCTGACAGATACTTTCCTTTGATTCAGTTAATGCCACAGCTCCCTTTATCACTTGACCACTCTTCATTATAAACCCAGGCTGCAGCACTCCATTGCCAATACCCTCCACTGCCTTTCCATCATACTCCCATTCAGCGGAATGACAAAGAAGTTTTCCCCACAATTCTCTGAAAAAGAACCACAAAGCTACGCATCTTCTTGCGACACTGAACTGCAGGAATTAAACCCAGTTCACACACAGCGTCAATACCAGCTCAGTCTAGGAGACAATCTCAAGATACTCAAGAAAACAGACAGACAAAGCAACCCTGATCTCTGAGCTATTCCACAACTGGAATCACTAAACCACCTTCTTTTGAGTTATTTGCAATTTTAGAAGCTTGAAGAGAGTGACATCTGTGATGGATGAGGGCCTTTCAGATTTTAAAAACCAGTAGCATTAATGTTGAATTTTTATTTAACGTTTTCTGTAAATAGTTTAAAAGAAAAATAAATTATACATAATTTCATTAACTCACCAGCTGTCGCCTGTTCTTCTTCCATGTTTCTGCTTTCCTCTTTGAGTTCATATTCTGAAATGCTAATTTACAAAATAGTTATTAGATAATAAATGCATTTGTGAGAATTAAAAGAAAAGATTGATAACATTCTGTTTTGAAAGAATAACTATTTTGTATCTTTAGAATGCTTTAGTCTAGAAACAAATATTTAATTATAACTGGAGATGGGAAAATGAAAATGAATAACTAGTGTCCAATTTGCAGCTGAAACTCATACAAGTAGGACACATGATCAGCAATTCTAAATTAGAACTTGCTAAAAGTTTTACAGATTGATCTGAGATCAGCAGCACTTATCGTTGCAGCTGGCAACGTATATTCAAATACGGGCGATGGTTTTTTAAGCAACAAGAAGAATCCAAGAACTGCAGAAGAATTTTACATTTGTAGAATAAAACACTAACGAGGATGTGTCACCAAGGCATGCTGATGAACAACTTTACTCTTATGAAAAGCTGCATGAGATTGTCACTGACTTCAGAAAGTTGGCACATGAAACCCATGTCCCTTCTGCAAGAGTGTTTCTGTAACTTCGCTAACATTGTTATGAAAAATACATTAAAATACAGACACATTACATTATGTGTATGTGTATCTGTGTACGAATGTGCAAAAATACATTAACACTGCAGAAATCATAATTTCTTTCCTATGAAATGCTTCCATGTCCCAGGGAACATGCATTTCCAGTTTTCCAATTAAATGCAATCAGCCTGACCAATCTTGCTTATCCCAGCAGAAATAAATTATGATGTGGCAAAGCTGCAACTCAAAACTATTTAAATGTTTAACTAGGACACCTTATACTTACAGAAGTCACTTGGTGGGTTGTGTGTAAGGTTCCTGTAGAACTCTGTTCTGTGAGCTTTCTTTAAACCTGTGCATAGCCCAAAATCAGACAGTTTTACATGACCCTAAAAAAAAAAAAAAAAAAAAAATAAAATCAGAGAAGATGAAAACATACTTTATAAAGGTAGTGCTTGAAAAAGAAAGTTTTAATAACTGCTTGTGCCTTCTTAGGTCATGATGGACTAGCACAGGATTACTTAATCCAGGACAAGTAGGCAAATAATGACTGAATCTTGGTGTACTGTGAGAGTGTGTTTTCTTTCCAACAGGTTATTGCCCCTGGGAATGGTTAAACCTACAATTCTGCAACAGCTGAGGGCAGCTAGTTTGCCTGTTCTTGTTTTGAACTGGATAACAGACTGAGAAAGCCTCCAGGACAAAATTATTTTGTTTTGCTTTGATGGTAACCTGGCTTTAATCAGGTTTCCAGACATCAATGCTAGGTAGTCTAAAGACTTGTGTATGATGCTTACTGGGTCCATTGCATGGCTCGCTATAGTCAGTCTTAACAGACAGAGTGTTTCCACTGGTGAGCAGGTAATAAAACAAATGAGGTAACTGTAGGAATTGAACTGATTATTTAACACTGCCTGAATATTTCATGCTTTCATTCATCTTGGAGTAACTAAGTGTATGTTTTTAATGTGTATGAATATGAGCACCTGGACACCCTTCTCACTTAAAAGGCTAGCCTTAAAAGGGTTAAAAGGCTTTCCAACAAAAAACAAGGGCAGTTTCGCTTTAAGTGTATTGGTGTTCTACAAGAAAAAGATAGTGACCATTTTCTGCCTTTACTCCAGCTAGTTTAAATCACTGGTGCAGCCCTACTGGTTCCCACCAATTACCACCACTATAAATGGCATTATCTGCAGAATGAGATGTTTAAAGCAGAGACAGTTTAACATGCACATTACATGCCTTAGCATCCAGCAGAAGGTTATCTGGTTTAATATCTCTGTGGATGAATCCCAGCTGGTGAATAGCATCTATGGCCAACACAGTTTCAGAAATGTAAAACTGTGTCTCCTCTTCTGATAAGGTGTCTTTCTTCATTAGTAAGGTCATCATGTCACCTAATCAAAGAGAAGAAAATACAGCTTAGAAATCAGAACATTTTAACCACCAGACTAATTCTCTGTGAAACCCCAGTAGAATCCAAATTTAACCTTGTAACTGGCCTTACAGCTACTAATTATAAAACTATTACTGCAAGGACCTACAAACCCAACATACTTTTTTAGTAAACTGGATGTAAACTGTTGAAAATCCTAAGTAGGAACTTTAATTGTATAGCCCAGGAAGATATAGTGAATTTTAACACATAATACATGTATCGCACAAATAAACTGTTTAAACAAGAGCTTTTTTGTTGTTGTTTTTACTGTTAATAGCTTCAGCAGTAAAAATCAGAACGTTGGATTAGAATAATTATTTAATCCAAGTCTATTTTGATACCCCTTCATAACCTTTCTCCTTCCCCTAAAAGTCAGGAATGGTTACAGTACTGGGACTTCATTTAAAATAACGTTAAAATTTTTATTATCATAAGTTACAGAGCGTGCATGTTTCTAACATTTTATGAAGCTGACAACAAAAGCTAAGGAAGAAGTACTTGTATCACCTAACACTACAACATGCAGCTTACCTCCAGGTAAGAACTCCATGATCAGGTAAAGATTTCTTTTATCCTGAAAGCTGTAAAACATTTTCACTACCCAGGCTCCATCCGCTTCCACCAAAATATCTCTTTCTGCTCGGATATGGGCCACCTAAATTTTTTAAAAATTACTATTATTAAAGGACAATTTAAATATTTCAACAAGCAACACCATATTATATTCCTAGTCCTACAATATATTTTCATGATCTTTAGCAAAGAAACTATTTTTCATGCTCTTTTCATACTCATATTTTTCATAAGTTTTTACTAGATCCTACAAAGTCCTCACAAAATACCCACCAGAAACCCACAGAAGTCAACTCAATGTTGAAAATAACCGTTCACACAACTTTGCAGAAGCAATCTCTAGAAACACAAAGCATAGCTTGTTAAGCTGTTTTTGTTTGTTGGAACTAATGAAGCTGGTGGAAAAGTGCAACTCCCTTCTTTACTGTGCCCTAAAATGAAATAGGAACATTCCAAAAAATTACAGAGCTGATCATCACAGAGCTTTATATGGTAGTGTCCCTACTGCAAGCTCAGACAAAAATTTATCGTGCAACTCAAGGTGCAAATACTGACAAAATTATTGGAAAAGGCCAGAGCTGGTCTTAAAGAATGCAAGAACCAAGATGTAAAATGGTAGATGCATTATGATTACTGTCAGAAGTTACCAGATTTCTCATATATGTATACAAAGAAACAAAGAGCTAATAGCTACTTCTATACAGATATCTCACTGTTTAAACTTGGCAAGATAAGCCTGGTGAATCTTCTCTAGCAAGGGTCACACAGTGTCTAAATGAATTACTGCCTGCAAAACCCGATTCCTTCATCGCTGTGAAGAGAGAAATGTCTGGCTTACAGTGAACTACTGTCTGGTTTCCAAACCCACATTGTACACACTGCTGATGGTGCATGAACCCCTTCCAGATGGTACATGGAGACTGCTCCTACACGCATACGTGGCAAACCTTACTTCAACTGCATGGCAAGTGCCTTGGCCAAGTGGGAAAAGAGCTAGGATAAGTTTCAGCCCTTACACGGCAGGTAGCAATGAGCTCAGTGGCTAGTAGTAGAGCAGTGCAAAAATGGTCAGGGTCTTGGGCTATTTAAGGGGGGGAAAGGGAAGAGAAGATGGAGCCATTGCTCCAAGTGATGTGCACGAAGCTGGCCCAGAATGGACATGGCCACCACCGCTGCTGATGTTGGTCCTGGGCAAGTGAGTTTGGGAACATCTGACCTTGCTCAGGATATTCCAGTCCCAGGTGAGGCTTTGAAAAACATATGGAGAACTTCTACCCCATGAATTCACTGCAAACTAAGAATGATGGAGATTGGAGGAGGGGTGTGTGTTTCACTAGAATGTACCCTCATCCTGAAGGAAAATGAAAGACACATGCATGGAAAAATACTTCTTGACAGCTGTAAGGTTTTCATTATTCATACAACAGAAAGCAACTTCTGGAGAGAAAACATGTACCACTATTCCAGCTTCAAGGACTATTTCCAATAAGCAGCAGAGTCTTCTGCATCCCTTCTCCAGTTCAACTGGCCAGAAGCATCTTTACATGTATGTGTTCTTTTCACAGGGTTTCACAGGGCAATGAGTTCCCTCTCTGTAGTAGGCACTCGAACGCTGATTTATCTAGCTCTATCTATTCTCGTTAGAAAATATTTCTGTCCACCCTCCACTCCTCAATGTAGCTATAAAATATAATATTAATAAAACCTTGCTTAAAAACAGCCAGGATATCTTCCAGTGCTATCAGGCTTGAGGGGGGGGGGAGGAAATCTTAATTTTCTTGTATTTGTGTCCTGTGTTGCTTTCCATTGAACTAACCAGGCAATGAAAATTACAGCAGATAAACACTCTCCAGGGAAGAATATCATCCCAAACTAAATGGAGAGTGTGAGCTCAGCCTCCTTGCCACATCATGTTATAAAATGGGGGCAGGGATTCAACCAGAGGGCCACACGCATCCTGGCTGCTGTGCAGAACATGCTGCTCCTCTGGTTCCCTATATTCAGGGCATGGGCTTGAGAAGACAAAAAGTCTTCACCAGGAAAAAAAATGAAGTACAAGTACCACTGCAGGGAAATGTAATACAAGAGCAAATGATGGGTAAGGTTTGGACCGGTTAGGAGAAGTCCTCTTTTATCTGCCCTTTTGCTTGAGACATCCACACTTGATTTCTTCGCTTTGTGGTGCTGAAGTACTTGCTGTGTCCTACCAAGAATTTGCAGTGAATTGCTAACTAAAAAGTAAAAGCAAAACCAAACCAAACCAAAACAAGACCCAACTAAAAAGCAAAACAAAGGAAAACAAAGCCAATGAACAATGCGACATCTGTTGGTATCTAACCATCAAAAGAAAACAAATACTCTCAGTATTTACTTTGGCACAGTATTACTTTTCAAAAAGCATTTTCCTTGAAATGCACTTTTACAGATTAAGTACTATAAGGTCTGCACTGATAAACGAAGGAAGGAAAAAAAAAAAAAAAGAAAAGTCCTTGTCACTATTCCAAATTGGTTGTAAATAAAACATTTTTGAAAATCCTGTTTACATGACCTTATTTCCTAACTTCTACTTATTCTTTTCTATGGTGGTAGCAACTCCATAGATGCTTTGGATTGCTATACCATTACTGGGGCTTTCGAAGTGGAAAATATGACCAAATAGTATCTGCTACAAAGAACTCTGGCAACATTCTAGACAGCGTAAGTTTGAAATCTAGGGAACTTATACAACACAAACCTGCTCTTTCTCCAGCATATCAGCTTTTCTTAGTATCTTCATTGCATAAATATGACCCGTATCCTTCTTCTGAACGAGGCGTACCTATAATGAGAAATATAACCCAATCAATCTTCTCTACCTCAGAAACTAGACCCCAGTGTGGAATCTACCAGAAGGCTCAAAATTGCTGGACATGGAAAAGTTCTTTTGTTAAACGTTTAAAAACACATGGAAAAAAGAAATATTTCTACACCATGTACAACACTAACACTAGTGATGAACAGACAATTTGAAGTAGTTATTGTTTTAGGAAAAGTTAGCAGGCACAGTAAATTCCAGGTAGCCATGAGATTGTGTATGCTACAATTCAGGAGCAGATACAACTGTGATATGACACAGGGCAGGGAGGATGTTTACAGAGAGGAGCTGTGCCACTGCAAATCCATCATTTCAGGGGGCCACACGGGCAACATCAGTTTGGGCCAGTTTGGGAAGCTGTGGGAAACTAAGGGCCTTTCCAGGAGCCTTGAGAAATCAATGCACGTAATTCATTACTGGACTTATTACACTTGCACAATTACTCAAATAGCTATTCTTCTGCAATAAAACCCCCCAACTGTAACTTTTTATTCTGCAATTAAAATGTTTCATTTTAATATTGAATCCAATTTTAACATCCTGTTCAAGCAAGAATGCCACAAACCTCCCCAAATGCTCCTCTTCCTATAACTTTCAAAGATTCAAAGTCATCCAAGCCAAGTCTAGTCCTCTTCAGTCGCAGAAACTCTGTTTCTTTGCGAGCATGTTGTGACCTGCGCAGTTTTTTCTAAGACGACACATACCCAGAAATTTATAAGTCATTTGACAGTAGAAAATCAAGATATACAATCTCCCTTCTTGTGAAGTATTCTCTCTCCCATTAGGATTACAGAGAAAATGTAAAAGGAGAAGTCTTTCTGAATTTCTCAAAGTATGATCCACGAGCACTGTCTTCTATATAGAGGCCTCAGGCCCATTTTCACTTTTTTGGAGGGGTTGTTTTATTTTTTGTATTACTTGGATATAAAGAAACAGTAATAAAAAATAATGAAGAGAAAAAAACAATATCATATTGGTTCAAACAAAGTACATCAGTCCAAAGACCAAAGTCACTAGCTGAGGCAAGGACCCTTGTTTTGGGGCATTACAAAGGACCAATAAAAACTGAAACTTGCACCCCACTGAAAAGTGATGAGAGGCAACAAGGACCCTAACAGGCAGCAGAGATCCAACTCACACTATCTATAGCAAAATCCATTTCATTTATGGCAGGCAAACATCACATTTGAAAGAAAAAGAAAGTCCAAATCCTGTCATATATTTTGTTCTATAGAAATGTCAACGGGATTCACCCTGAGAGAAGACAAACACCAAGCTATGCTCCCAAAGTTGCCGAGAAGATCTCAGAGACTGCTAACCAGACCCATCGATCAGGCACCTGCCAGATTTTGTACTAGGATGGCAGCGTCATTTAAAACCACAAGATGGCATTACGCACACACACTCGCTTTTCCCTCTTCCCAGAAGCTACGGCAGCCGCACAAACTCAGAAACGACTGAGGCACTGTTCCTACTTATTTCCCTGCCTATCCTGAAGGCAGTACAGGCAGCCATGGTATGATGGACCTCAGAAAAGCAACTTATTGACCAAAGTTCTGAGAGATACCAACCAGACAGAGATTCCTCCTCATCCATATCCAAATGGAGCAAGCATGTGCCCAGTTTATTGTTTCAATCAAGAAAAAATGGTTCAGCATTTTGCTTTCTACTCACTTCTTTTAAGCGCATCTCACCTTTTTTCCTTGCCAAATACAATAGCAAACAATTTTAATCTTTGAAAAGCATGCTATACACTTGCTGTGGCCATATGTCTCATAAGACATTTGTCAAGCATTGGAACAGGCTGCCCAGGGAAGTGGTTGAGTCACCGTCCCTGGAGGTACTCAAAAAGCACATAGACAAGGCACTTCATGACATGGTTTAGTGGGCATAGCTGATGGTTGGACTCAATGATCTTGAAGGTCTTTTCCAACCTAAACGATTCTATGATTCTATAAGGACTAAGGGTGGCATGAAAAGCCTTAGCTATTGCAAGTATCATTCAGGCATATTCACACCTTCCCTAACAAACAACTTATTTACAGGGGCAACATTCATTTACAAAATAAAACTTAATTAGCTAATGTTTCTGTAATGTCAATTTGAAGTAGTGCGACAAAAGCAAAGCAATCTCTTCAAAGGTTACTTAAGTAGTATTTACCTCCTCATCTGCAAGGCCTTCCTCTTCCATAGCCACTTCTAGCTTCTTCTGCCTGCAAAGTGGAGAAACAGGAGATTGCTTTTTTTATTATTTATTAAAAACAAACATAATGCTACAGCAAGACAATGCCTTTACTTCACATATTCCAGACACCAAAGAATTTGCCTCAAATGGAAATTTGAAGACTTACTGCCCACTCCATCCATTTACTCATTTGTGACCAAAGCTGTTGAAAATGTATAAGCAAATTTAAGCACATATTTATGTATTTGCAGAATTAGGCATCAAAAGTCCAAACATATAATCATTCTAATGATTTATATTTCTTCATATAATCTTGTTGAAGTAAGGCTGTTTTTATAAATTAGGATTATGAATCAGAATAAACATGTCTTTTTCACCATTTCTATTTCAGCTCTACCTCCAATGCCTCAGCCAGCTCCAGCTTTCACTCCCACCCCAGCCTTGCTGACCTCTTCCTGGTCACACACCTGGTCCTACTCCCCTTACTCTTGTGCCAACTAACTCTACCCCCCTGGATTCATCATCATCTCCTCCCAGTGTCCTGTCTGGGCCAGGGCTCACGGTTCCAGGAGCTACTTCAGCTGGTGCCATGGCAGGCTGGGAGGGTCTGAGCAGGGAGTGAAGCCTGGGAGTACCCCAGAGATGGCAGGGGGTCAGCACTTGGCAATGTTGTCTATTGGACCCCTCTTCTTCCACCCGCGGGATGCTTCTTTACGACTGTCAGGGTGCAGCTTTCAGACAACTGGTTACCCGCTAGCAGCAGCCAAGAGTTTGAAGGCTGGGTGCCAGGCTGCTAGTGTCTTTCTGCACTTTGGGAAATACAGCAGGATCCCCTAAATTAAAGGCCCTCAGTAGACAGTCTATTCTCCTAACTAGAAGCAACTCAATTACATGGGATAATGACTAAATATGATGAAGAGAGAAACCCTGCTGCTTGGCTGAAAACCCCTCAATTAAAAACATATTACCAGGGGAATGATAATTTCACATGCTGATGACAATTTGAAACACAAAATTCATTATAATCAAATGCTTGGTGCTTTGACACTTAATTCAAGTAGCACTTCACCACATCAGAGGCAGAATGGGCATTGACGAGAGAAGTTAAAGTGAGGATGACCAACACATACTCCCACACACAGAGTACCAGTCAACACCACCCAGGAAGAATTTAGAGGTGGGTATTACATTATCCCCAAAACTCTTCCTGCCCACCCAAGAGCCACCAACCCTATGCTCTTTACTGCCTCTTATTTTCACACAAGGCCAGCCCCAACTCTCTGCCTCCTTTCCTTTCCCCATCACCCTGTCAAACACCTTTCTTGTCAGTCCTATACACTCCCTTCTGCAGGGTTTATGAGTCTTGGCATAAGCTCCATGCTGCAGAGCATGAATAGACACCACGAACCACTGCCTGACAGAAAACCAAGTTACCACCCATCAACAGCTCTGCAGCATCTACCTCTGTAGAGTTTATTCCCTGTGGCACATGCAGAGGAATTGGAGGTCACCAACCCCACATGCAGAAGTAGAAACCTCACACGTGCTGCAAAATATTACCCTGCACAGAGTGGTTTCCACAAAGTGGCAATAATCTGATGAGGAAGTAAATTGTATGAGAACATCGAAAGTGGAGGTCCTTGGTCACTCAGTGACTGCTCGGTGCAGTAGCAGGGGATGTTCACAGGTCTACCAGCACAGCCAGCAGCTGAAACGTAGCCTGTGCCTTTCAGGGATTAGCTCCTTGCTACCAAGTGCAGAGAGAAAAAATTCTGAGAACTGCTCCATGCATGGGGATCAAAGTGCCCTTGAACAAACACTGCCAAAAGCCAACCAAGAATAGCTGAAGAGGGGCAAGAGGAAGCAGAACCAGTACCTGGTTTCTCTCTCTTCATGCTGTATAATTAGGTTGCTGTAGAAGTTCTCCAGCGTAAGTTTGGCCACCGTCACTCTCTCCCGGGTGTGGTTACTCATGGGAAAGGATGTTGTAGTCCCTGCAGTCATTGCCATGGTAACATGTACTGAAACAGAGCATGTCAAATCATTACTCATTTGAAAAAAAATGATTAAAAAAAAATATATATACACCTCTTTCCCACTCTCCATCTCCAAATTCTTAGACACTATAGAATTCACAGGAAAGGCACTGTTCTTAAGATATAAGAAACTCCATTAAAAAACTGTATTATAAAACTATCCCAAGATAGCAGGAGGACTTACTACCCACTCTCAAAAAATAACAACAAGTTGGCAAAACAAAGGGTGAATCATAGCAAAGAATTATGCGGGCTACAGGCAGCTCACCCGGCAGCGCTTGTCCACAAATGAGGAAAATGTACCTCTGGTGGACTTGAGCCCAGCCTGGGGGAGGGAAGAGGTGGTAGAGCATGGAAAGAAAAAGGGGGAAGCGAGAGGAGGACCAGGCAGCTCCCGCAGCTGGACATGTCACAACTCTATGACCATTTCAGACTCCAAAAACTCTAGGTGCTACCAAAAGGACAGGGTAAAATGAAAAGTAAATGGACAAAACTCCTAACCCATCCAGAGGAGAAGCTATTTCAAGGAAAGAAGACAGCCATCAAATATCTTTGAATTTTAAAGCCGCTCAACCAAATTACACGTAGAGAGCTGGGGAGATTTCTAGAAACCATCACATGAAAATGAAATAATGGCATTGCCATATTTTAACAGTTCTGTTGTGTTTTTTTTGTTTGGTTGGTTTTTTAAAGCAACAACCAACCACCAAGAATAGAAAACCCTTCCCCATCACAAGGCTATTAGGCAACCAGTCTTTCCATTTGTTTCCTTTCCGACCACCACTGTGCCATGCCACTGATGAAGTGAGTGTTTTCTGTAGTGGCTGTTTGTTACAGAGCTCCCTGTATTTGGATTCTCAAATTTAGGGGGGAAATCTTCTTCGGCAGCTGTAAACACATTACCCATGTAGATAAAGTACTTACAGGTCAGAGCATGTGGTCACTGAGCACTTAAAAACCAGGAAGAAAGAGGAAAGAAGAAAGGCTGCTCTCTTCAATAGCTTTCATCTTGAACACAAAGAACTTGGATGTACTAGAACAATGCTTTTAATGCTGGGAAAAGACATCTTAGGCCAGTCCTGAGTCCCTTGCAGCTGGTCTAGGGAAGCCAGGGGAGATCAAAACAAACAAACTAAAGCACAGTTTTTCCTAGGACTCATGCCCTACCTGGAAGTGAGTTGAGACACTTTAGGAGAGCCTCATGAAGGAGAACCACGAATAGCAGCAGCATCTCAGCCCCATGCTCAGTTGTTCAGGTTGTTTTGGGGTTGGTTTTGGAAGACTACGCAGAAGTACATACAATTCCTTCTGATTATTTACATGATCCTTCTATTTCACCAGGGGATTTTGAGGAAGACAAATCCCAAATTAGGCTTATGATCTTCAAGCAGATCCTAATACCTTTTAAGGTGAACCGATTAAAAGCTTCATACAGAAGAATATTTGTACATCCACATCAGGACAGGAAGATTGCTTAACTCTGCTGTGGGTTTTTTGTTTTGGATTTGCCTGCTACCCTCTGTGAGGATGGCATTTTATCTTGTGGATTTTTAATTAGATTTGGTGCGACAATAAGATATTTGTTGCCAGAAACACAGCTGCTGTGTCACAAATAAAGGCGTTTCATAGCATTATGTAGATATTATTTTAGCTGTGTATTTTGGAGTGCGCAAGATGCCAGAGTTCTGAGAATAAAAATGTATCTCTCTATACATATACAAAGAGGTTTTAATAGCACTACAGCTGCTTTAAGATGATGTCAATATTTCTATTTTTTAATCAATCTTTTATCCTCTTCAATTTTCTACTAAAGAAAGATGAGAGCTGTCAACTCTTAGTCTTTACTAACAATTAAGGGGTTTTATTCTTTACACAATGATGTACCCCATATTGGACACCTCTCCAAAAGCTGGGAGAAGTGAGTACTGCTCTCCCTATTGAGTCTATTGTATAACATTAAACTCTCTTTCTCCCTAGATAGGTGGGAAAAGATAAATATAAAACAGGTATCCGAGAGCAAAACCTACAGCATGCTGACACACCCAAATCAAACAGAGCAACTGCTAACCACACACTGGCATCTGTGATTAAGTTATTTCAAGAAATGACCTAAGAGAGTAAAAACCTGCCTTCTGATCGTTTTGGGAGTGTCAGGATAGCGTAGCATTAACCCAGGCTTGAAATGGATTAACCTTTACTTAAGGTATAATGAGCACACTCTAGCACTGGCAAGCAACAGGATATTTATCCTTTGCACATCTTGTATTCCTGGCAGGATAAAATAACACTGCAATTTTATTTCCTGTTAATTTGTTTTCCCCATGCTCCTCCTATACTCACAAATGCAGACGTTACCAAAGAGCAAATCTAAGTCACTTGATTTTAAGCCTGTAAAAAGGAGATAACAATGCTAGCACTAGCACACCACGCTATAAATAGCGAGCCTGACCCTCACTGTGGTTCTACAGTAGGAAAATATAGACGAGAACCCAACCCATAAACTAGCAAGCTCAGAGAAAGCTATTTACCAGAGAAGAAACTTGTACCGACTTCACCGTCATATCAAAGCATAAACCCACCAGAGCAGAAGGGATACATCACCAGAAGCGTTTGCTTCCAGCATTCCAAGTATCCTGCGCACACGCCACCAGCCCTGCCTCCAGACCACGCTGTACCACAGCACAACATTTCCTTGAGACAGAATTTATTTTACATTTGCTCAGTTTGCAAATGGTGTTCCCAGGTGTCCTCAGTTAGCCCTGTCACCTTGGGAGAAAAAAACCCAACTAACTCTGTAAAACTGAGAAGTACCCTAAGCTCTCCAAGCTCCCCAAAGTAAGTGGAAAAGAGCACAGACCTGGCAGGAGACACAAGGTACCCGGCAAAATACTACATCAACTCACAGCCGAGGAAACCTCTTCATCCTTTTCCTCCTGCCTCTCTGCTTCCACTAACAAAATTCAAACAAAGCACAAATCCACATCCCAAACAAAATATTCAGTTGGGAGTAACCAAATAAAGTCCTTAAGCATGACCTTTATAAACAAATGATGCTGGAGGGGATGGGTGCAGGGAGGAAGACGCTTCAAAATGGGGCCTTTTATTGACAGCACACTACTTCTACTGACCTCATCACATTAACGGGAATGTTTTGAAAAGGTGCCACGCATAGTTCTTGGAAATGCCCTCAAAAACCTACTAATTCACCCAAATGCATGCCATTTGCATAACGGAACCATTCTACTCCTGCTGCCATCACCAGCCTTGCATTAGGCTCCCTGGACCATGAAGAAGGTCTTATTAACCAACCAGCCACATTTGGCCAAAACTCCTCTGGCTGAGGAAGACTGAAGACCATTCTTTCCACAGAGCCTGTTACTTTGGAAAAAGTGATACACTACCGACTGTGAATGAGAGAGACATCAAACCTATCTAATCAACAGCAGACACTGAGCAGCGCGCAGCCTGCAGGACAACGTCTCGGAGCTGCCAGAAGCAGAGACACCATATGTGCTGCTTGGCCCAGAAATCGAGCCTGTGCCTCCTGGACAGATGGCTGAACTCACGGAGTGAACATTTCTCCTGGTGCCTGCTCTGCCCAGCAGCAAGCACCTATGGTCTGGGTGCAGGGGAGAGAGGGATGAGGAGCTACAGATGTGGGGTGACCAGGGAACATCTTGCCCCAAGAGGCAGGTGGGACATGGGGAGGAGCTGAAGGATGTTCCTGAAGGACAAGGGAGAGCAGGGTACAGCAGCAGAAAGAGGACAGCAGGCCCAATGCTAACAAGCTGGAGTCTTCAAGAGTCTCCTTTGAGCAAGTCTCTCCTGACCAACCATCTCCTTTCTGGTAGAAAAATGCTGCCTGGTCCAAGCATGTTTGATCTTTTCATTCCCAGATCTTTCCTGATGGGAAGCAGAGAAAGATCAAGCAGTGTTTACTACAACTTCAGCCTGTGCTCCCATCTATCATGACAGCTCTAAGTCAAACCCTCAACCGATTTTCCTGAAAGCATTTCCGCCATTGAAAACCCCACACCCAGCTTCTGCTACGCAACTGGTAACTCAAAACTCATGTCCTCTCTGGGGCACTTCTTGGCAGCTCCCACAGTCCATCATTAATGTTTTCATGTTAGGCTATTGGATTAAGACTCCAGTTAATGAGAGCAAAATCACTGAGGCATACAATTCCACCTGCTACAACAATACAGAAGAGGAGAGATGGAAGAAATCAAGGCACCTGGAGAACTGTCCTCCCCTGAAAAACACACTTGGCACTTTGTGGGATCACTTTCTAATCATGAGGGGATAAGAACACAAAATCCAAGCCTCTCGCACATTATCTACAGCCTTCACAGCCCCAGCCTGGGGCATCCAGGATGTGTAAAGGCGAGGGAGAGCACAGAGCTGTCACTTGGCAGAAAGGAAGGATGGAAGTTTTGACACCCTTGGTAATTTTAGAGCCTATTTCTATGTATCCCGGTACCTCTAGACTTTAAAGAGAAAAGAATAATGACAGATGAAACAGGATCCCGACACAGATGTGCTATGAGATCTCAAGAAATTAGTTTTATTACCCCATGGCATACTTTCCAACCTGTAAAATGGAGCAATGGGACATGGATGTGGAGCAGAAAGCATAATCATAATACTTCATGTCACCAAACATTTGAACTGTAGTGATGATTTTCCTATTGAAGTATTTCAATCAACAAGAAAAAAAAAACCAAACAAAAAACCAAAAACCCACAACAAAACACCAAAACCCAGCACCCCCCACAAAGCCGATTAAGTTCATCATTTCAGATCCTTCTAACATATTCTTCCAACCTTTCACATTTACTTTTTTAACAATTTCTCACTTCAGTGATAATATAAATATGTGAGAGCATGCTACAAGCAGTGAAAACTGAAAACAATCTTTCCAGCTATCTTCCTTATTAGAAAGTTTCACATTTCTCAGCATACTACAGTAACTTATTTGATCAATTCTTGCTTTCTCTTACACAGATTGCCAGCAAAAGAGCAAGTCTGTGCCAGTTAGACAGTGGTGGGTATCACAACAGGGCTTCACCTCCATAAGAACAGGTCTGAAGGTGCCAGTCTCTTTACAGGCAAGTCTCCTGCACAACTGTGTTACATCATATAGCTTATTCTTATTATCAAATAAGGCTGGATCTATACTACCAAATTAACCTGGAACTAAGTCACACAATGGAAATATCATTCTTATTTTTGAAACCACATGTGTAGTATAATTACACAGCAGCCCTAGAATAAATTTACTCTGGACTCATTACTTAGTGCATATTTAACTTAGGGATCAAACACCACATACAATTCTCTTGGAGAGAAAAGTACATTTTTTTCCACGTGACAGAACAATGCTACTTACGTCATACTGCTGGGTCTCTGATTCAGATTTAAAATTTAAAGCTATATACATGTTCAGCAGGACAGGGAACACCAATCCTTCCTTCCAGAACAGCTATGTCACTTCACAGAAAGGCCAATAATAATTTTCATTTATACACCCAAGCACACCCCTAAAGCCCAGCAATTAGGAAGGCAGTTTACTATTGCAGTTAAAAGGGTAAAACTGCAAAGTTTATAAAGTTTCCATTTACATTCCAAGGGATTTGGCTCTTGAATGAAAGCCTCCAGGTAAGGCAGGTACTGAAACATATTTCTGCCTTTCAAAGTTCCCATTTTCTCAGCATGACGCATTTTGTCATTCAGCTTGCTCCTGACATGAAGTATACAAATGGCATTTTTCAAGAATTTGAAGGTGAAAGAGAAAGGAGAGAGAGGCTTTCGGTGTCAGACCTGTTCCAAAGTAAACGCGTACAGCTCAATAAAGTCAGTACCTTCAGAAACGCCAGCTATCACCACCGTGCACAGTGCTGGAGCTCTTCTGGGTGAGAAGCTAGAGCAGACTTAGTGACGCTGCTTGGCTCCTTACAGACAACACAGCAAAGCAACTGACAAAACTGGGCTCTAAAAGCCACTGCTGACAAGGATTATATTTAAAAAAATCTAGGAAAGCACATGGATAGAGCAAGGCTTCAAGTATGAGCGCCAGCCCTGCTGCCTCCAAATTGTTTGGATTCTCTTAAAGACAGACAGGAGGGGGCGGGGGGGAGAGAGAGAGAGATGGAAAAAAAACAAAGAACATGGTACACAAATAACAGCATGATTCACACTAAAAGGCAGTGGGCAGGGACAGATAAATGAAATAAGCAACCAAAGGCTCTGCAGGACAAGGTGGTGTGACATACCAGCAAGAGTGAGGGGAGGAGCAGCAGCCGGAGCAGCAGCCACCCAGGCACCCTGAGCAACTTCTGAAACACGCAACTGTACATGGTATGAGCTGATGAAACAGAAGGAGAAAGCGGTCATACTGTGGTATCAGCCTGGAGGGAAAATGACTTTCTGCACTATAGTTTCTGCTAGCACAAATTCGGCAACTGTGCTGTGCGTATTTTCACCATCCAATTGTTTATACTGAACCTCCTCTTGAAGAGGTTCCCTGCCTTCTTTTTCTATAACCCACTTTAAATCCACTTCCAAAGCTTTCAAGAAACCTCCAGAAACAAGCATAACACTACAGGATCCTGAAGTCTCCAAGCAGCAAGCAAATAAGAAAACATCACTACTCCAATCTACGTCAATTATGGGCCAGTATTTTTCAACTCTTGGAGCCTGATCTTAATACTTGTGTTATTACCAAATACAGCTTTCCATGTTCAGAATGGAGCCTTGTCCCAAGCTCACTTATGCCAATCAAAAAACCCCTCCAGCTCAATAGGTTTTGACCTAATAGTCCTATTCTGGCATCTGGATGATGCTAGCTGTGCTACTGCTGTTACTGAAGTTCATAGTTATCAGATCAGCATGTTTGCCAAGCACTGCTCTGCGGTATGTTTTGGGGTGGGGGGGAAGTTCCTATATAATTCATGTTTTCAGTAGTATCACCATTCACAAGCCCCTATTTTATTTAATATGCTACGTGAAGGAAGCAACATTCCCTGCCAAATAAAAAAAATCAGATACTTCAGATGCAGATTATTCTTTGACGTTATTGCCGAGACCACATCTTTCTAACACCCTCCAGTTTTGACAAGTCCCCATCTGAGAAGGGAAAATGAAATAACAAGACTGCAACGAGACATCACTGACACTTCATTTACCTCATTTATATACTTCATTTCCTTTAGCTTGTTGTTATTCATTCCCCAATGTGCATTACGTTCTGGTAAGTTTTGCTACTTTAAAGTTACAGAATGAATTACATTTGTTCTATTTAAAGTAGCACTAAGAAACCAAATAAAATTAGCCATGTTGGAACAGGCTTTGCTATTTAAAAGCAAAAGATGTTCAAATGTTTTAGCCATTTTAAGTCATTCTTGCTTTCCCCATGGAGAGTCTGGGTAAGTTGCCCATTATAGTCACAGCTAAAAGCAGAGCATGCTCCATGACTCACCCAGCCCATAAACCAAAGAGTGGACACTCCCAGTGCCCGACCCCCACGACCATGAGAAAACCTTGAGGAGACATTCAGACACACAGGACTCGGGGATGGAAATGCTGCATGGGTCCTACAGCCTCAGCGGCTGCTGCGCTTCTGGGACCGACAGCACCAGGGAAACCCAGGGGACTGCGAGGCCCAGAGAGCAACTCGGGGTGTCAGTAGCTGGCTCCAACCTGGCCGCTAAACCCCAGAAGAGCTTTTCACCCAATGCATCCAAGTAGGACATGCTTTCAAAACAAAGGAACTTAGTTTCCTATCTTGGGGTAGACTCCTAAATGTACAAATACCCCAAAACGTCAAGGAGAGGCTCTCAGTAGACTAGGCAAAAAAAACCTCCAAAAAACAACAACAAAAACCTCCAGCAAAGGCCACGGCTGTATGCACACTGTAAGTTGGCACTAGCCAGTACTGTTTCTGAAAGAAGCCGTCCCACTTTCCATCAAACCATCTGCTTGTTTCTCTCCCGCTGCCACTCGATGCTTTGTGCCAGCACGAGAAGCTGCGTAACCCAGATTGAGGAACCGCACTGGGCTGAAACGTTTTCTTTTAAAATAGCTTTGGTGAGGCTGGTTTCACCTGCGCTGATTGAAATGGGCCACCCTTCCCCAGGCTGAGCCTGTTCATTCCTTCCCATGGAGTTTGTCCAAAAGCCAGAAGTAAGTGACAGGGCCTTGTCTTTTAATTTGTCTCACAGAAACTAATCACACAAATCATTCTAACACACCCACAGTAATGATAAGGAAATATTTCCTAATATGGAATAAAAACTGAATATTGGAGTTGTGCTGCACTTCAGGATTTCCTGCTATTCAATGAAGCCGAGCAGCAGAGGTCTCCCATGAACAGCGGCCGTGATTCAGTTCTCTGCTACTTTCAACGAGCAGCAAGCACGGCTGACAAACACAAATTCATTTCCCTGATGGGAAAAGATACCAGCTGGGTGAAACTACGTATGTATACACAAAAATATGTATGTATATGGATGTATATATATATGAACTATGTATATTTACACCTATATGAAATATATGCACTTTGTTTTCTTCCTTTTAATCTTTTGCCCACTTCGAGTACCGAAGAAACTTTTGATCCAAACATCGTAACCTTTGCTTTCATTAACAATGGGAGACCGGTCACCTGTAGTTTAGAAACACAAATCAACTAATAAGGTCACTTCCATCTCAGCTCCACTTGCCTCAACCTTTGGCGATAAAATTACATTCTTTATGCTCTACTATCAATAGCTCTGTCCCAAAGTTAAGAGTACATTTTGAGACATCCTGTACTTAGAACACTCACTCAGCACTGAATGACTTGCAATGACATACCGAAATCTTCATGAGCTCAGTCCTTTCAAATAACTCATTTTATTTTCTTTACAGAGGGCTTTTTTAGACAGTCGAATCATTTGGGTTTTAGCAGTACCCACTCAAATTGCTTTACTGTCCACGTGTGTGTGGCTGCAAGGTAGGACTCCCCCACCCATCCCATTAACCTCATGTAGAGAGTGAGGAGAAAATAGGAACAGGAAGGGAACAGAGGTGCTGGTGTATCCACACGCTGCTGTCTTCCAAGGAGTGCTCCAAATCGGAGGTCAGCTCAGGAGAACACTCTGGGTGACTAAACAAAGCACAAGACACGAGGGAACTAGACTTGCAGTCCCATGCAGCCACCCCTCTCTTCCAGGGTTTACTGCGGCATCTGAATTGATGCATTTTAATTTATTGGTGACAAGAGAAATCAGTAGCTTGCTGAAAAGCTAACAATGCTGTGCAGTGAAATGGCATCTCATAGCTTGTTTTAGCTTACTTGTATCTTTCCTTTCTCCTGGCTCTCCCCAAGTTTCATAGTGCTGCAAATCTTTGTCCTTAGAAATGTCTAAAAAATGGGAGGCTCTTCTATCTACTGAAGTAATTGCATTCCTGTGCACTTAAGCATTCTCTCTGCTTTTAGCAGGTACTTGCATCCAGGCATATTCAAGAAAACATTGTTTTAAGATCTGCTAAATTAACTGGCATAAAAGAGCCCATGCTAAATATTTTGCTGCAATGTTTTGGATCATAAAATAATTACGAGCAGAGCAAGGTCAACAACCAAAAATCTGCTTCCCTCCTCAGTTATTGGTTTTCTGGATAAAATTATACTCAGGTCTAATGAAAGATATGTCCCACTCCAAAACATGTACAACTGTCTAAAAGTAAAATTCAGTTACAGTAGATTTCTCTACATCTAGCTCTTTCATGGCCAGGATACATAACTTAGGACAGAAGAATAAGAAGAGGAGCTTCTAATGTGGTGCCTGCATAAAGTTTCCTTGAAATTGTAATACATTTTCAGCTTTGATCCAAGAAACTCTACTCTCAAATTTTAGGGATGCTGTAAAGCCTTTCTATTTTCTAAGGAGCCTAGGGAAGCAGAAGCAGAGGGCGGCTTTGCCTTTGGAAACCAGGAGGGACTTTTGCATTGGAGAATGCTGGAGGAGAAGAGAGCACTAAGTTTGTTTTTCTTTTTACTGATGTATGTTTGAATCCCTGACTCTTGCTAGGCTCTTTTTAGATCACATCAATCAAATTAAGTATAGTAATCACACATGATAAGTCTGTGCCAGCAAAGGAGCTGACCCCTAAATGAGATGCAGAACATCAATGACTGGCTATGGCCTGTGCAATGCCTCTAGTCAGGGTTAATGAGCACAACAGATCCCTCTGGCCTTAAAAAGCTGCAAATGCAGGTGCATCTTGTTAGTATATGCAATACTGAAGAACAAATGTTTGCCCATTCAAATCCCACTACAACAGTTCATTTCTTTAACTATGATTTTTGGAGGAGAAGACAGCTGTTGGCACATAAAGCAGACTACCTTGATGAGGCCCAGGATACAGAGATGAAAAGATGTGTGTGGTCTCTTGATGTAAGAGAGGAATACATGGTACCACCTTCCTAGTGCCTGAAGCTGGGAAGCAGATTTGGAACAGTGGGGATGGAGCTGTGCCATACTCTTACCACCAAACCATCAGGAGCTCTGGCCATCAGTACCAAAGGTGGAGAAAGAAATATTATTTCATGAAGGAACTGTAACGGCAACATCTGATCCCTACAGTGATAACAAGGACAACTGAAAAGAGAAAACATTACCATTTTGCCTTATCATCAGACTGTTTTAGGGGAGAACAGTCAATACAACTGTGTTTTTGCATTTCAACATTTATATCACTTTGAGAACATATATATCACTGTATCAATCTATATATCACTTTGAGAACAAAAATACACTGCAAGTAGGTAGCTGGGGCTTATCCTTCTGAGATTTAGAGGTTTAGTTATAGAGAAAAACAGCTCTTTCAGTGGCACACTCACAGAACCTTGCCTTCATGAAATCTGAGAGTCTTCTGCAGCCTACTGCTTAATGTCCCAACTGCTCATCTCCTCTAGGGCTGAAGAGCAACCAGAGGAGTGCTTTGTTATGGCTATGTGTATACACACATGATCCCTCCTACACATCACATATCTGCCTTTCTAGGAAGATAAGAGAAAGGCAAAAAAGAAAAAGAAAATAAAAGATTTGCACCTAGGTGAAAGATGATGAGGTTTGTGATGGACATTAGTTCCCTGTGGAAGGTCACTCCCCAGTCTTGGCCTGGGAAAACTCACTCAGAATGGGTGGTGTTTTCCTTTAAATTAATCTCAGAGATTTGATTCTATTATCTGGTTTCCTAGTTAAAGGACAAGAGAGGCAAAAGCAGGGTGTGGGTAAAAGCTCTGGCTATATCCAGCTGCAAAAGAAAGTGAGAGGGAAAAGGAACAGAGGATATCTGCTTAAGTTTCTGTAAGATACTAAGCTGTATGTAGCTGCTATGCTACAGTTAAACATGCAAGAATGGGCAAATTTCCAGATTAAAAAATAAATAAATAAAAATCTTAAAGAGCCCAGCTTCATATGCTTTCAAGATGAAATTAATTATGGCAAGAATAAGAGAACAAGACAACAACTTGTTTAGGAGCAAACCTTTCCCACCAAGAAAGCCTTCAAAACAGTTTTGCAGCATGTCCTGTGGGCTAAGCATGCTCTTGACTGAGAAAAGGAGCAAGACTCATCAGTAAGAAGGACTCTTCATGGAACACAGGTCACCTCATACAAAGGTATGGGCTTTACAGGAAAGTAGAAGGAAAAGCAACACTTGTGTTCCTGCAGAATGGCTCTCACTGTTGCTTTTCAAGCTGTAAGTGTCTATTGCCCTGTAAGGTGACCAAGTGTCATTGTGCCTCCATTTCTTTATCTGTCAAGCAGAGACGAAGACAAGTGGAGTTACCTGCAGGAAATTCCATTTCAGTGCAAACAATGTATAAAGATGGAGACTGGTGAAGTGGCAAATAAAGAAGTCTTTCAGGCAGCAATCTGAATTGCTTGACAAGTTGGAGACAACCAGCTATTTCCCATAAATAGTAACTAGAGAAAAACCCAAACAAGCCGTAGGAAGAATGAGATCATTTCCACTTTTGAAATATTATTTAACATTAACATTTCCTTATGGGGATGGGCCCCATGCACAAGGCCCTTACACAGAAAGGATAGACATTGCTGCCAAGCTCTGTTTCAAGGAGTGTCAATGCAGGTCTATGAATTGCTTCTGAGAGAGAGGGGCCCCTCCCTCTCACTTTGCTGATCCCTCCAGTCCTGGCCACAGACTCCTACAGTTTTCCCAATAATGCAGCCACAGCCACAGGTGAGTTAGGTGAACTCAGCAGCCTGACAAAACTAAGCTACCAACCACCCCCATGCTCCTGTAAAAAGGAGACCATTCTTCCATAAAATCAGCAAGTTGGTTTGTCCCACCCTCCAACTACATAAATGTTGAATTCAGTGAAAGAGGAGTAATGAAACATGGATAGGCACAGAGGACAAGGGGGAGAACAGCACTGTCCCTTTTGCAGGCACCCAAATTTGAACTACATCCAAGCAGGGTTTGGATACACTTGTGGCGATTGGAGGATGGGACTGTCCCTTTTCACAGTGGCCAATTATATCAGATTGGGTACAACATAAACCCCAGAGTGTAACAGTGACAACTGTTAAACAAATGTTAACTCTTACCAATGAGTCACGTTCTTCTTGCACCAACTTTTGCTGGCTCTGTTTGAAAATGGGCTGATGGAGAGGATAGCTTTGCAAAGCTTTCAAAAGACAGGCTATAACTACTTTCTCACATCCCTCTCTACTTCAGGCTGAAACAATGCAGAACACAATTCATTTGATTTTGATGAAAATGGTTATGGTGAGGCTAATCATGATGAACAGCTGAACATCTATCCCCTCAATAGTGTATCACATGCTGCACTCTTCATGAATAACTCTGGTTATATTTACAAAGACCAGGAAGGGTTTGTACTATGTGCTGCTGCTTCTTGCTTCAGAAGCCATACCGAGCACTCCTCCTGGAGCACTGCTTGGTTCCTGTATGTTGAATAAAGCCTGACATGGACAAGCAAGCTCAAACAGCAACACTGACATGGAGCAGAAGTCCACACTATGCAGTAGACACAGACATAATTTGTACTTGAATTTGAATAGTTTTATGCTCACCCAAAGAATGCTGAGAGCAAAGACTTAGAGCAAAGCCTCGTACCTGATCTATAGCAACACACCAGGAACATCCACCTTAAGGCCCACTCTAATTTCTTACTCATTCCTTAATGCATCTCCTCTCATTCTACTCAACAACTCTACCAGAAGAGTTAGCAGTGAAAGTATCCCTAACACAACCTCTAATGGTGACTTGTGGACAAATCGTCCTGCAAAGTACAACCTGGTATTTGCCAATCATGCAAGCGCTGAAATCATGAATATTTTGAGCTTTCTTTTTCTAATTACAGATGATGTATGTACAGAGGAAGGATGGTCTTGTGGCTACAACACAGGAAACTGCATTAAGTAACAGATGATCTGGATTCTATTTTATTTCCCATGTGCGAAAACAAACCCTACAGAAAAAAGAAAAGAAAAATGTACTTAGGGTGTGCCTCAGTTACCCTACATGAAAACAAACATATAATTCCTGTACCTAGCAGGTCATGTCAGGAGGCTTAATAAGTTCATATGCATAAAGAACCTGGGCTCTTAAGAGTAAAGATGCTAAAGAAGTATTAAAAAATTATTAACTCATTCTGAAAATTCATTATTTAACCTGGCCCCCAAACTTAGGAGACATGTGGCCCCTTCTTTGTCATTTCACTTCTCTGAGCTGCCCATTCAATCAGACTGGACAACAAGTTAACTACTACAATCGACTGCAGAAGAGGCATTGATCTGTATACTGTGGATTTGGAAGGGTATGTGGCAAGACAAGCAACTGAGATGTCTTTCACTGTTCCAAGGACAGGGTTAAAGTCTCATTCTGATTTCAGAAATTGGAGGAAAATATATGGGAAAAGGCAATAGAAAGGACAATTAAATATTAATATACTGCAAGTGGCCAAGTTTGGCGATAACATTTCCAAGTTGAGCTACACTCAGCCTTGACTAAATGTTGCTATTGTGAATCCAGATGAAAGCATTCATTTGAATGACTCCCCAGTCAATGTTTACACATTCAGTTGCTCATATGCAAATAACATTAATCAGCTGTCTTTTAAAGTACTGATAAATAGACAACATTTGGAAAGTTTTAACAGTTTCTTGGTAAAGCCGCACATAATATCAGGAATGTAGTTTGTCACATTGATATAACACAGGCTAAGACAGAATACTTCTCAATTTCACAAATCACTAGGAAGCAGCTGCTCTGCTATATTTCTTCACTTCTGAAAATATAAAGAGCACTACAAAAATAAAGAGAAAGGAGTCTAATAACGTAGTATTAGTACAGAATCAAAAACATCCATATCTATGATTCCTCAGACAATTAATTATTGCTTCAATTAAGTCTTAAAATACATTTCAACTTGCACTCATTTACAAAAAGAAAACCAAGGAAAATCCCTTATTTTAGAAGTACTCCTGGCAGTCAGAAAAGGTCTGTGCAAAAACTAGCACTTTTTATTGCACAGATCATGCCCCAATTGATAACTGAGCCCTACCTCCCTAGCCTAGATGCATAATAAAAATTTCATTGCTCTCCCCAGATCTAAGATGATAATGAACAGGGATGGAAGCAAGATCTGGAGGCTAGTCTATATTGGTTTGGGGTTTTTTTTTTTGCATCCTCTTGATTAAAATCTTGCAAAATAAATCAGTAATAAAATAAATTATGGAAACTTCAGCAAATCCTGAAAGCACAGGGCAGCTGCTTTGCTGGCAGCCTCCGGAAGGGAAGGTGTGCCCTCCTCAGTCCCAGCATGCCCAAAGCTGCAAAGGTCTCTTGGTGTTGTTACCAAGCCTCAAGCTGCTTTCCTCTCCTTTGGGTTATTCCTCATGTTAATAATGCCAGAAAGCATTCTCCAATGAAGTGGAGCTGCAAGCTTTATTCTGCCTCCCTATGTGACGTACCTTCTTCAAAGCTTTCAAGCAAATTATGTTTTGCCCTTTTAAAGTATTTTCTACCCAGATCTTAAAGTACCTTGCAAAACTGAAACATAAAACACATCATCTTGGTAAACCAAGTCAGCAATTGCATCACCATTCACTACAAAGGAAGGTAAATGAACCCAGGCTCAATCCTGGGATGACTTTGAAGGTGTATGAACAAGGGAAGAACTTGACCAGAGAATCCTGCTTTTTAACAAGTATCTACAGCAGCCTGGGGAACAGACCCCTTCCAACTCCACCCATTTAGTAATAGAAGTAGATCCAAGATAACATAGGCTTACATAGCACTCTCCACATATAGTTTTCAAACTATGAGGACAATTTCAAAGTGTAATTTTCAGAAGCTGCCAGAAACCTGAAGAAAGAGCTGAGACATGGAATCGCAGTGTTAGTCCTGACTCTTACCTTGAGTTTAGTATTACAGTCAGATAGGTCAGCACTGGGGAAAGGCAAGCTGTTCCCCTGGCAAGCCTTCATACAGCTACACATTTGAAAAATAAAATGTGTGCACTTAAGGAACATAAAAATGTTTTATGGAATCCTATTTTTAACACTAAATGGCACAATGAACTATGGGAAAAACTAGAATTACAGCAGGAAACAGAAAAAAACTCAGTTGACCTGAGCCTGTGGTTTTTCAGAGGTGCAACTGCAGAGGAGCTCTGCCTACTTACACTGCTGTTCACACAGGGCCCTGGGGCTTTCACAGCTGCTATTGAGGAAGCACATTCTTCACGCTCTTCTGGAGAAAAACAAAGGGATTCTGACTACGCTGTCGGCAAAACAAAAGGAGTCTGTGAATTCACAAGTTTTTGCATGCACCTGCAGGGATATTTTACTAAGGTGAAGCCAGCAGATTTTACTATTGTTGAAATTTCAACTGCCATAGAAAACTACTCAGAAGTCACACAGCAGTATCAGAGAGCATATACTTGCATTCGAGGCTGCACAACTGGAAGTCCACCGGGGCCTTGCTTGTACCCATCTTTTTCTCCTGAAAAACTGTTAACCTCTGTTCTACCAGCTGTAGTGGCAGAGTCCTAAAATAGTCACCCTTGCAGAAGGTAGAAGCAAACATCTCCTCCTAGTGCTTTTTCATCTCCACTGACTACAGAGGACGGTTAAGACGACTAACTCACTTGGATGTGCAACTTTTAAGCACCCAAGGGGAGGCAGATGAATCCTGCCTGGCAGCTGACACAATGCCAACTCTCATTGTGATGAGGGTAGCTGGAATCTTTGGATTTAGCTGTTTGCTTCTCCTGATCATCTCAAAAGCCTGTAACTGTTGGCCATGTCTATAACAGGTTTCTCAAACACTTTTAGAAACCCAGCCTCATCAGATAGTAGTCCTACAGCAAATGGATGTGACTTACAGTTAAAATGTGTTCCAAGGGCCAAATGAAGCAAACAAAAGAGGTGGCATCCCTCCCCCATCCCCATCCGCACCATAGAGCACTGGACCCTCCCAGCGGAGGAGGACTGGGCAACTGTCTGTAATGTGGATACATGCAGCTCCCACCAAACTTAAGACAATTTGAATCCAACTGTGGTTTGAGCATCTTGTCATTTTTACCTCCTTTAGCTCTGGGCACCTCATAGACAGTAAAAATATTCTCCACATAAAGACAAAAAAATGAAGATCTGAAGCTCTCTATATAGCATTTGCTAAAAACACCTCTTTGGAGACATCCTTTGCCAAATAACTGCCAAAACTTCAAAGGCTGAATTATAACGTTGAAGAATTTGTAATGCAGGTTTGTTATGTTTCTTGTGAAACATGGCTGGCAGTTAGAGATGGCATCTTTCAGCTAAAAGACCTGGTCCAGGCAATAACTGGAAATAGCTCTTTGGTGGCTTACGTGAAATGAGTCAATGGATCTCAGTCCAGCTCTCAATAAATTACGAACCACATCACAAAAGCATCTGTAAGAGTCACTTCCTTTGTTGATACCATTCTAAAGGCCAAGGACTGAATAAGGTGGGGAAAATGAATTATCATCCCTCAAAATAGCACGTTCCTTCAAAACGCAAATTGCTTTTACCTAGCATCTTTGGTGAAAGTATGCCAGTGTGTTTTTACAAAATATGAACTACTCTAAGTATTTATTTAGGTAATATATGTAACCCCACATTTTCTCAGTAGGAAAAACCAAGACCTGCTGACTTTCAACATGCCAGAGCCATGCAAAAGGGGAACAGCCAACAGGAATATTCCCATCCCACACACTAACTGCATTTCTGCTTTCCGGAGCCAACAAAAGTTTAAGAGCTCCCACATATTCTTCTTTAAGAAAATTTAGCATACAAACATAGGCTCACTTGAATAAACCACTCAATTTCAAGGACTGACATCATTAGGAATATTTACCTTGTCTCTTGCCAGTAAAGGGGCATGAAGCAAGTAATACAAACTTAGAAAACTAAGAAAAAGCAACATTTTAAACTCTGCTTTAAGAATAGAGAGTAATTTTAAGAGGACACAGATAATATGGGATCAAAATCTTTGATCATGAACATCAATCTTCACTTCTTGTAATAAATCCCCACACCAACTGAAAGCATCATATAGATCCCAGCGAATTAACTTTGCTAGAAAGCAAAGCCATACATCACAAATACAATTCAGAGCAACAGTTTTGAAAAATCAGCTGATTATACTAATTAATTTGAACTTTGTTGCATTCAGATGGCACAAGGTAACTGAATATAAACACACAATATTGGAGGATTGGTGCTGCTCAGTAAATTTAGAGATGCTGAGTTGAGAAAAAAGAATGTGTTTCATTCAAAGAAGATGAAAGCCTTCTGAATTTTGGTGCTTTATAAACAGCTGCTAAACTGACTGAATGATGCCTGTGAAGTACACAGGGTCAAATGTGGTCAGTACCTCAAAGAGCACCGGATCTTTCAATATTGAAAAAGCACTTATAAGAAGAACTTGGTACATTCATATATTCTCTCTCTGCCTATCACTTCAAAAAAATATCCTACGTATCCACAACAGAGGCTGGATTATTGTCAGTCCCCTCGCCCTCAAAGTTGACGAGAATATACCACCAAATTCAATATGGGTAGTAGATTTAGCTTTGTATCAACAAAAGAGACTTCTTGCTTAGAAGCAGCATTGACTGAGGTACCAAAGGAAGCCATGAATTACAATTAAATTCTTAAGCGTTTATTTTGTTCATAAATTAGTCATTGGCAAATATTAATTTAGATCCCATTAATCTGGAAAGCCATTAGAATGCATTCAGTGCAGCTTCCTTGTAAAAAGTAGAGTTAGCCAAATTTTATTTCTGTTAAAAATCCTACACTCTTGGTCAGGCACAAACTACATTCCTGATCTACCCACGGAAGAGAAAACAGGAGGAAAAAGCATAAGCAGGTGCAGAGCTTCTTACGCCACAAGCAAAATAGCCCCTATTTCCCTCCCTAGATGTACATATATGATGTGACCCTACTTCTGTAAGTGACTTCATTTTGTAAATCAGATGCTTTGTTGACAAGATGATCACCACCCTTGAATAGAAGGAAGCTGCACCCAAAGCACCGATTCAGATGTTCCAGACAGAAGTCTGGCCTTCCATCCAAGACAAATATGGAGCTTAATCTGCACTGCTCTTACCATGGTTTATTAGTTTGCAATATCTGGAGAGGATTTATTTTATGATTCAAAGAGAAGGGGGCTGGGTGGACCTTACTTAACCAACATCTTTGTGGTAAAATCCAGCCTTGCCTTGGCACTCAAGAGAGGGAGAAAAAGCACTTAGATGCCACAATGACAGAAGAAAATCTCATCATGCAACTGCGTTCTTCAACTGCACACAGGCAGATGCAGATTCACTATCACTCTCTAATGTCCTAAGTAAGAATACAGAAGCTTTTAGCCTCTTAGTCCGTATGGCAGCATTCTTTAAAGATGACATGACTGCTTCAGAGCACTCAGGCAAAAGAACCAAGAAAAGACATTTATGCTGTGTTTCTCTGACTGAGAAAATTACAGTCAAATAGAAATAAGAAAGATACTCTCAAGACTAGTTTCAAAAGTGAGCTTCTACATGGAAAAAAATACAAAGAACATAAACAGGTTTCAGGTTTGGGTTTTCTTTGGTTTGGGTTTTTTTGTTTGTTTTTCTTTTGTTTTTTTTAGAAAGAGAAATAGGATAACCAAAATCATCATCAGAATTCTTCTCTTGCAGCCTTTGCTCCTGAAACAACACAGGCTCATCCCATGCCTGTGGGTCAAAATCTGAAACTGAGATTGGAGTGTAAACAAAACCAAAATTGGCTTGCTAAATATTCCTGCTTCTTTAATAAAATGGGCAGAGGGAAAATTAGCTAAAATTACTTATCTTTATTAGAGTATAACAATTTCCCCCCCAATGACCTCACAATTACTTCCTTTTTCATTTTTGACTTTCCACTATTCTTCCAATCCTTTCAAATGCAGTGATCTAAAGTCCACATGAAAAAATAGATATGTAACTACAAATGTTTTTTCTAAATGTTGTTTTTGATTGTAAAGATTATTTTACAAAGCAGAATGTTATTTTGCTTATTTAATGGGCAAGCATTTATCTTTGTTGTACCCTCACCATGGCCAGAGTTTTGCATCTTACTGACGAGCAAAGCTGAAGGCAGCAGCATTTTTGGCAGGCTCCAAGGAACCTCTTTGCTAGTTTCCAGCAAAGGTGTTCAGCAAAGTTATTCTGTCAGCAGCCAGGCTGCAGCACAAGCTGTGAGCAGCAGCTGAAATCAGTGGTGTAGGTCAGGGTATTCAGACATGTGAAATTCTCTCATCTCTGGCTTGGGCGATACAACGTTCATCTATTTTTCCTGAACACGGAGAGGGATTTGTTGTTCTTTTTTCATTTGCCACTACACAATTGGCTTACACGTCTGTGAGCAAAAGCAAAGAGTTAACATGAATCAGGTGCCCTCTGGGATTAGATGGGGCTTAAAGGTATCCAAGTACAAGCCTAAGACTTTGGAGTTATCAATGAACCATAGCTGTTAGAGACAATGCTTTCAACGTGAACTTAGAGCAAGTGGCACCCTGATAGCAGGGAACATGGCAGGTTGTACTCTGATGCCTCCTGAAAAACCAAGTGGAAAGTTCCTTTAGGTCACCCTACAGTAACATCAGCATCACTGATACTGATTGAAGGAGTTGGGATTAGAGCTGCAATACATTAAGTCAACTTGAATATCCACATACTGGTTAGGATTGATTGTATCAGTACGGCATTCATTTCTCACTCCTCATTGTGACAAAGCCCAGAGCAGTAACTCTTGCGAGACAAGAGGACACATCACCATTCCTGTCACAAGAAACTTTGATACAAGTTCACCTGCATCTAAATTACATCCCAGGTGTAACCAGCCCTCTGGAAATGCCAAGATTTACATGCTCAAAGTGATTAGCTAGTAAATATATTATAATCCTTACCCGGACAGCTCCATCCTTCCATATATTACTACCATGCCAGCACAGCTGAAATCAAAGTTTTCACCCCATATGTTTGTTCTCCTTTAACACTACCTTGGCTACATGACCTCAAATCTTTGGAGACAACTTTGCATTTCCTTGTGCACCTGGGGCTCACAGTGACTTCAGTGTGTTCCTTCCTGTGGAAGGAATGGATGAATGTTGCCTGTAAACACTGCTAATTACTGAGAACTAGAGCTGGTCAAGAAGCGGTGCATGCTGCGACATAAGAAAGAAGCTAAAAAATTTTCCAATTTCTTTGAAGGTTTGCCAGTAAAGCTTGAAAAATCTAAAGCATTCCACTTTGTTCTTTTCCCTTTACCACTGGCTCATGAAAAAAAGACAGCGAGAGATAAGAAAGGAGAGGAAAAAGATTTAACAGGGGGAGGAAGGAGTCCCCTTTTCTACTCCCTTCATCTTCCAAACCAAAATAACTGGTTTTGTTTTGCCAGACCTTTATCTCCCTTCATCTAAAAGCTGTCCTCAAAATCATGTAATAAATTACCTGCAATTCATTTTCTTACCTGAAAATGTTTCTGAAGATGATTGTTCCTAATACCACAGCTCCTCATAACTTAGTGATTTCCAACCTGGGGTCCACAGACACTGTCAGCAGCGTGCAGCTGGTCAATGGGACAGGAGTGTTTTTTAATCAAAGGTGCACAATGGTCTGGGAGTATGTTGTGGCTTGACAGTAGTCTATGGTTCACTGGACTTCAGAACCACAGCCTCAACTTCTGTTGCTGTCTAACCACTCCATGGCTTATATAACTCAACTTCAGAGACAGCTGTAACACTCGGATTCAGCTGAAGAATATCACGGGGAGTTTTATTTGACTTCAGTTCCACATGTATCTCTTTAAGCAGATACTAAAAGTCAATTATATTCATGTTTTATACTACACACACTTTTTTTTTTCCTCCCTCTATGAGGATCTTCCTGATGTAATGTCTGTATTCTGCACTTTGGGCTTTTCAAATATTTCAAAGCAGTCTCTGCTCTTAGATTCTTATTCATCTTACTGTCATTTTGCCTGACGTCAAGTTCACTCAATTTCTAGTTGGAACAATTCAAAGCATAAGCAATTTACAGGAGATTATTCCAGGTGTTCTTAACATAAATGTTTATTTACAAAGGAGGAAAAAAAAAAAACCAAACCACAGAAAAGTTTCTAATTGCTACTTATGCAACTGAACAGTGAAGTCACCATATCCAAAGTACAAGTGAGCTAAGATGCTCACATAATACCTATTTTATATGAACTTTCCTTCTCTGTTAGATGAAACTCCATGAGAAGATAAACAGGACAGAGTGGGGAAAGAGTCTCCATGCAATAATTAACCATAAGAGAACCCATCTAATACACTTCAATATAAAACAGTCATCAATACACCTTGCTCTCAAGAGATTTGAGAGCTGAATTCATGGAGAACTCCTCTTTTAATAAACTTTGCTTCTCTGCCCTTAGTCATTACTTCATAAGATGCTACCTATGCCTGCTAAGACTGGGGAAGGACTAAGCAATAAGACTTTACTAGAAATTGTATTTACAATATAATCAGGGTTGTTTTGTTTGCCCCCCCCCCCAACTTGAATATTTCCTTTCCTACAGCATTTGCAGAAACCAAGATACATGCTGTAATAAATTTCATGAAGGAAGGAAATTAAACTGTAAGCAGGCAGCTTAATTTAGTAAGAGAAATTTTCTTTAGGCACAACAAAACTTTTGATTTACAGAAGTGAAATATGGCAAGTCAGTCATGAAGAGTATCAACTCACCTGTTCAACCAGAGTTATTTAGCACTTTAGTGGACTAACCAAGCACAAACAAAACCAACAAAAGCCAGTGACAAAGATGCAGGTTAATGACACCAGAAGTGATAAAATTCCTTTCTTTCACCTTAACAGTCAGAATTCCCTATGATGCACTTAACTGCTTTCCGAGACACACCACTATTATGATCTGCACCTAAGATGACCTTACTTGTTAAGTAAGTCTCCCCAAGTGTTTTTGCTACACAAATATCTGTTAACCAGAAGCCATTACTCCACTAAATAGCAATGTGCTTTAACAGTTGGCTGTTGCATGCTTGTAACAGCCATGTCTTTCATTGTCTTTCATTGCTGTATGATTGCCTAGTGTCCCACAGAGAAGCTATATGCAGAACACAAAATTCCCTTATAGTTCCAGATGTTAGAGCTTGTTAAATTATACTTTTTAATTATTGTTAAACAGACTTCATTCTCCATATTCAGTTTCTACAGTTTGTAAAAACAGATACTCCCATTAAATCCTTACCTTGTGATTGAATTTGTTCTCTTTTCCTGCTCTGCCAAACACTAAATACCACAAAACAGAAGAATCCAGTTATCTTTAACTTCAAGAAACAACCGCCTTTAAACAATGCAGTACAACACTTTTGTTTGTGGTGCTACTAATATAAGCTTTCCTCTTCAAACAGGACTCAGCATGCTAAAAATTAGTGACATTTTAAGAGGAACAATTCTTTCATCATCAGGCTGATATTTGGCTGGCGTTCTGGTTACCTCCCTTGTAAGGCACCAGTGAGAGAGAAGTGCTGGGAACACATTATGCAACTATTCATTGCAAAAAAACAATTAAAACAAATTTTAAGAAATGTCTGTGACAAACACTTTTCCAATATACAAAGCAAGACAGAAGGATCCTGATGCCATTGGACAAAGGTCTGCTATTTCTACCTGGCTAATTTGGAAAAGGGGAATTTTTTCCTGAAATGTTTGTCTCCATTTCTATAGGAAGAAGTGGAACAGCCTGCGAGCTGCTCCTGTCTTCTCCACATTTTGGTTCAGATCTAGCTAATCAGCCAAAGCAGTAGTTCTGCACTGGGAAATAAAGGGGAGACACCAGGCCACACCTGTGTCCTGTCCTCTGTGCTCAGTTGTGACACATGGAAACCTAAAATGGCTAATCATAAGTTCACCTTCAAACAATGGTAAGGGGGTTCTGTGGCTAGGTAATCCGCATATTGACTGGCTTTTACAAAACAGCTCTCCTGCACGCAATGAAATACCATTTGGAATTTAACTATCAGTTCAGCTATAAGTAGGTTCTTTCTTTACTAGTGCACTCATAACAACACTGATGCTTTCTACCAAATGAAGCTATAGCTGTTCTGGTATTACATGGTAGTTGAGTCAGGCCTCTCTCAATATTAGATTCAGCTCTACTCATTCTGGAAAAAACAAAGTAGAAAATAGTGACCTGTGGGAAAGGTCCACTTATCAAGTGATCCCCCACAAGTGACTGAGCACAGATTAGTAGTAGTGCTGGCAAATTCAAGGTTTGCATATGTGGCAGAAGCAAATCTACCTTGGAAATGAACAGTCCCTGGAAAACCCTTTTCCCACAGAGCAGACTCAAGAGTCTCCAAACTGGCAGTAGTCTGGCAGGAAGAAGACATATCTGTCCTCTGCGGGGGTTCTCAGTGATGCTGACAGAAGTTCATGGTAGAGCACAAGTGTGCTAGGTAAGCTGTCTCACTCTGTTGCACCAAGGACAGGGAGATGGAGCCTAACCTTGTACAACCAGGAGAACCCCCTAAGCACACACAACTCCCCACTTGCAGCAAGCTGCTTCTGTCAAGCAACTTTCTTTTGTTGTTTGCATCCTTCTTAGCAGTAGCTTCAGGGTAGTCATGTGTCTTACTGCACTTATGACTTTTGTTCCCCTCCCCCCGCAGTTTAAACACCTGTGTATGGAAGCTGACTGTATTTGTAACTCCTATGGCTAGGGATGACCCAATATCTTCATTTTAATTGCACCCAACTTAAGCACAACTGTATTTCTCATAAGCATTATTCTACTATAGTGGCTCATAAAAAGGGCCCTAAACCAAGTACTTCTTTCTCGTAAGGTATCCACTTGACTAAAGTTTTCTAATTGTTTGTCTGGGGGGTGGTTTGCTTGGCTTTGTTTTACTACAAGGAGATTTAATCACTAAAATTTCTTGGCACATTTTATAAATGCACTACCAGTGCCTTACTTAATGTGACATTACACATGGTACTCTCGGAGAATTGTAAACTGCTATCTTTATTACACATAGTAGAAAAAGGTCTCACAACCTTTTATCTGTTCAAAAGTAACAAAAAGGTTTTTTGTTTCCACTTCTGTGGAAGGAAATTCAACGAATTCCAACATTCCAAGATCTTTGCTAAGTCTGCAGCTCCTCTACAGCACGTCAGCAATCACAGGCTCAAACTCTGGAACATAAGAGACATAGCTAATATAAGTTGCAATACAATAAACACTCTTGCTCTAAACCCAGTTCCTCTCCCCATATAGATCCGAGTTATCCCCTTACTTCCTCCCTCCCATTCATTCTCCCACCTATGATAAACTCAATCTGTTTGCGCAACCTATTCACACCAAACTATTACTTAATATTGTCTGTTACCTTTTTACTAAAAGGTGAATAATTGTCTCTCTTTTTACTGCTTCAGGAGATTCTTACCCTTGTGAAATCCCATAAACCCAGACTACCATTTTAATCAACCATTGTTCCCTTTTACTAGTAAAAAAATATAGAAGTCAACTGTTCCTTTGACAATCAAAATATCATATAAGTAGCCTTCCGAAGCAAGTTTATTACATTAAAATTCTAGGTGTCTGCTTTCTTCATACTCTATTCAGTTGCATAAAACCATATGTCAGCTAACAAAGTGCAAGTTTGTAGGTATAAACATTAAAGACATACATCACAAACTAACTTTCAAATCTACAGTTCAAACCAGAATGCAAAATCCAATGCCAAAATTACTGAGAAATTAGAAAACCAGGTATTTGAAGCATAAAGATTAATATTATTTCCCGGTCTGCTGTTTTCATTCACTTTTTTAATCTCTACAAAGTATTGAGATATTAATGCAAGCCTCACAAAATTACCTGATTTCACAAGTAAAAGACAGTAAGTATTAACTATGACAACTGCCCATTTGAATGCTTCCCACGCTGATCAAATTATTTATGACACGGAAAATAAGTTTTTTTCCGATAAATCCATTCACACACACGCACCAGTCCCCGTTTTGTTTTTATTGTTGTCCAAGAAAAATGTTCTATTGTTTCCTCATGCAGATGCAGGAGCAGTGGGACTGCCAAAAGTTATTTTGTAGTTTTAGACTACAGAGCTGCAAGACTTTTCATACTAATAAAATGATTGAATCTACGCTTCTGCATTTGGCAACAACTAACTTCTGATCCTTCAAGAAAAGATCTCCCACCTTAAATACAGTTCACCATATAAATTCACACCATGCACTAAATAACTCTTCCCTGAGTTCATACCCCATAACATTAGATTGGGTTACCCTCACTGTTACTTCTTTTTGCACAACAGAAGATTTTATTTAGTCACCAGACTTTGAAAAATCCTGCATCAACCCATCCTGAAGAATTAGACTTCAGTCAATTATTTATCAAACCCACATTTTCATGCTACAGTAGTGCAATTACTACTGATGGCAGGTCTGCTCTAAGTGCAGCTATATGTTGAAATGAGCTGCGAACAAGAGAAGATTAAATGATTTTGTGGACAAGGGTATGCTTGATTTATGTCAACAGTCATTACCTTAAGACACATAAAGCCTCTTTCTGGGGTACTAAAAGCAAACCATTTACCATATAATATCAGCTTAGTAGTCTTTGTGCCGATGAATACCGTATTCAAAGCAGTAATTCTTTTCATTGTAATTTACATGTCTACCCTGCATCTCCTAGAATACAAAGTTTATCAATTGGCTTTACATTTTAGCTAATCCTCAACTTAAGCTTGGTGGGAAGAATATTTTTATTAGAATAAACATGGACTGAGTGAAAACGAAATTTATAGGGAGAAGATAAGCTTTAAAAACCAAGACAAACCCATTGCCTATACAGATACAGTGGACAAAAAGAGTGCTTCTCAAACTGTGACTAAGCTCCTTGTGGTCACCAAAGGATTCAAGAGAGATCCCAAACTACAGCAGGTAACTTAAATGATTAAAAACTTCTACCCACCATTCAAGCTTCAGGGGCACACAAATGAGCCAAAAGGAGGCTACACAGAAGTCCTGAGAAACAGTAGCTAGGCAAACCTCACCCACGTGCGTGAGAAGCTATGCATACACTGAACTCTGTTCAGTGTGCCATCCCAAATCATTCCAATCCATGAGAGGCCCACGAGGGACTCCACTATGCACAGGATCAGACCCTCAGAGGTCAGCATCAGAAGGCTTGCACAAGCAGGTCCACAATGGATCATTTGACAGAAATCCAAAACTTCTGTTCTCCTGGGAACATTGCCTCATTGCACACCAAGAGCACAGAGGCCTGGTCCAAGTCCACTACAAGTTAATGATAGGGTATGGGTGTGTTGTTTGGTTTGGGTTTTTTAAATACTAACTTTCTGCAAAAAAAGGCAGAAAGAAATAAAGCATGACACCTGTCCGCAGTAAGTATTTGCTTCTGAATTCTGTTTAGCTAGTGGTCTGGGGATTTCTTTTCCCCTGAAATGTTTGAGAAATAAAATCTTTAATTTTAGACTTTTTAAGCTCTGTTAAGCAATAATATTTAAATTGAGCATACACTATGCCACGTACAATGTGAAATACAGCTGAGTTCCAGTTTCACAGAACTATGCAAATTTGACTTTTCCTAATCCAAGACACCTTTTAACAAAAGCAGGAAAACATGTCTACATATAGCACAGAAGATAAAACCACATAAATTCTGTTAGATACAGTAACAGATTTCTCATATGCAATGAGTGTGGCCACTGCACACCATCTCTCAGGTTTAGCAGCCTATGGGCTAGTATTTCAGTTAGCTGCTCTGGAGTAAAATTAAGACTGACACTCTTTCACCTCTAAATTCCTAAAGGATAAGGAATGAAAGCAGTTTTTAAGATTTCTGTGTATATTTGGGCACCTTTTACAGAACACGCACAATAATTTACTGAGATTTATTAGTGTTATATACACTCACAAACAAGATCCCTCTACTTCAAGTGACTTCAATAAAAACTGTAATCAAAACACTGAATCAGCATAGGTGACAAAAACCATCATCTGTGGTCTCCAAACAAATTTCACTGCTCTTAAGCAAAGAGCGAGTAAAAGCAAAACAACAGGAATATATCCCCACCAAATAGCCTATAAGAAACTTTTTTTTTTTTTTAAAGTCAAACTTCAGCATTGCTTTTTATTCAGAGGCTACATCAATGCTCATTTATTCCTATTCTGAATTTCGCAACAGGAAATCAGGTATGCAACATCAGTGGAGGCAGCCTTTCAGCACTCATGTGAACTCTATTATTCTAACCCAAGACGATTCAAATTAATTAAAACCAAACAAAACCAGGAGACATCTCATAGTTCTTCGCATCTGACTTTTACCTTACTCACTGTAAATAGCCTAAAGATACAGAGCACGAGCCAGACTGTCAAATTACGGGCCCAATCCAAACCTCCTTCGGCTCAGGGAAATGTTACAAAAGCAGGTTTTGGATTCGTTCACCTGAGAGTGGGAACTTGTGAGGTTTTGTTTGTTTTTTAAGCGCATCACAGAGACAGTTTTGCCCCTTTATTTATTTATTTTTCAAGCGGGCAGGACACCCTTAAGCCCGAAAGCCACGTTACCCGCGGGTAACGCTGGTGCACCCCGCACCACCTCACGCCAGCCAGCCGCGCCTGAGCCCGACCCTCACCGCGCACCGCACGGTATCCACACGCGCCCGACTTTGCCTCCCACCCCGCTAAGCGCCGAACCCCCCCCCACCGAGCCCACCTCTCCCCCCGCCGCCACCTCAGGCGGGGCACCCCCGGCTCTCCACAAGCCAGCCCGCCCGCCACGCCAGCCCCCCCGGCTCTCCACGAGCCAGCCCGCCCGCCACGCCAGCCCCTCAGCGCTTCCCTCAGCCCGCCGCGCCCAACCGCCGAGCTGGCCGCCGCCTCAACCGTCGCCCCCCTCACCGCCCCCGGGGATGGAGCGGCTGGTGGCGGCGGCCGTGGCGGGGCACCCCTGCACCTCGCTGGCTGGCGGCACCCACCCCGGGGAGACGGAAGAACTCGGGCAACTTGCGCCGCTGGCAGGAGGCGGCAGCCCCTGCTCGCCCGCCGGCGCGGTCGCTGGGGGCAGGGGGAGAAGTCACCTGAGGGGCAGCGCGCCGGGGGCAGGCGGGCAAACTGCCCTGGCGGCTCCCAAGCGGAGAGCCGCCCCCGATCCTCCCGCCTCCTCCCCAGCCTGAGCAGCAGCCGGGGCTGAGGCTGTCCTCCCTCAGACTCCGCGGCTATGGCTGCTCCTGCTGCCTCACGGGGGGGGGGAGGAAGGAGGAGAGGGAAGGCAGAGGGAGACTTCCAGTCTCCGATGACAGGGTCCCTTCTCCCCCCGCAGCACGTCGGGGGAAGGCTGCGCCCCCGCCTCCAGCCGCCGCCAGAGAGACGGCCGGGCCGGGCCGAGGGGCGCCCCCGGGGCGGAGGGCTGCGCCGGCTCCCCGCAGCACTCACCTCTCCGCGCCGCCCTCCCGCCGGCTCCCCGCTCGCCGCCTGCAGCCGGCGCCTCTGCGAGCACGGCCCCCTCCTCCGCGCTAATGGCAGGAGGAGGAGGGCCGCGGGAGGGCCTCGGCGGAGGGATGTTTACTCGGCGGGTCTCGCGAGAGCCCGGCGCCGCCGAGCCGGGCCGCGATTGGCTGCTCCCGCCGCGGCCCGCGGGCAGGTGCCGCCGCAGGCAGCGGGCGCCCCTCGTCCGCCGGCCGGGCGGGCCCTTCTCCTCCTTCAAAACAGCCCGGAGTTCCTCAGGAGCGGCGGCCGGGAGCGGGCGGCCTCGCCCCCGGCTCTTCCCGGAGCGCAGCCGTCGCCCGGGGCCGCCCGCCTGCACCGGCTCCGCACGGGGAGCTGCGGCCGAAGCAGCCAGCTGAAACCTCTGCTCTCGGGAGGCGCTGGGGGTCGAGGTTCACCGAAGGGTTTGTAGCTGTGAGGAGATCTCACAGTCGGGAGGGCACTGTTAAACCTGCCTTGAGCATACGTAGGTGCCCAGGTGCTCAGACAGAAGGCAGCGGAATTAACTGGACGTCGGGCGTTTGCAGGCCTTTTGCTTTTGTATCCTTCTGTCCCATCACCGAAGTGCAAGGGTCAGGATGCTAGCACAGGCAGAAGATAAGTGAAACCTTGCTTTGGTTTTACTACTACCCGATCATAAAACGAAGCAGCAGCACTTACGGGGAGAGTTGTTATCCCAAGGATGCAGCAACACAGATTTCCTACAAAGCCAGCTACGCAGAAGGCAAATCTCTGAGCTCAGATTGGAGGAATGACAAAGGACAACCGTCTTCTGCTTCTGTCACAACATGCAATGTGTGGAAGCTAGCGAAAGTTTGTCCTAGTGTCGTCACTTGACTGGAGGATAGCTGCTGATGGCAACCCTCTACGCCAAAGCAGATTTCTTGCCCAGAGACCTCTACCATCTCGGGACCTCCAAGTGTATCTACATGTCCCCTTTGCCTGCAGGCAGAGCCAGGAAATTCACCATGGGCCTCCCTGAGCACTGTGGACCTATCTGCTGAGACCAGTTTTCAGAAGCATTAGATTTGGTAGGTTTGAAATAACAGAAGCCTAAAATTAGCATGTTTTAACTTGAATGCGATGCAAGAGTGCTTCCTGGAGGGACTGCCCTTTGTGATACCTGAACTCTGTTTCCACATTTGGAGCCCGCAGTAATGAAGTTGTGCACTCCCATGTACCATGTTGCAGTGTTGAAAGCACAGACACGTAACCTGGGAAAAGAATTAGCAAGAGGGGAAAAGACACTCTACACTATGATAAGTAAATTCAAAATAAACTGGTTACAGAGCTAGAAAAGTGGTATTTGACTAAAGTACTCTTCCCAGAGCAAAAGTCTTTAAAAATCTTTATCAATAACAATGGTAAATGGGAGTGACAGACACACACCCCAACCCTCCAACAGGAATGGGTACTGATTTTGACTGGGGATTGCTGGTGTTTGAGGGGTTTGATTTCAGTATCTTCCTTCTGTCTGCTCCCCTGCTCTAAAGCTGTCAAAGGGAAGTTGAGAGAGGCAAGGTCACTCTCCGAGACGATGAGGACCAGCTGTGACAATGAAAATTGAATGAATATTCACAACATGACATTACAGTTCCTGACTTGCTGCTGCTACTCCTCTTGTGGGTCCTGCCAGCACAGCAGATGGTAGATACTGAAAGACTTTGTGCCAGTGGAAAATTACTGGGTTTTGTTGGTCCTGTGTATGTGCGTGTGTGAGGGGGGAAGTGGGGCAAACTTCTATTAAATTAGTTATTTTCATGAGAGGAAAGGAAAACAAATGGTTCCTAAGACTACAAAAATTACTGGCATGTAAAGAACCAGCCTCTTATTTTAGATGAATGATACATGTCTGTTCACATTATAAGTTTTCCTTGTAATTCCATGTAACTCTCCTCATAAGTCAGAATTGTGAGTTTTCCTCAATTAAAAAGAGAACAACATCGTAACAATAGCACTGGGTGTTACTTAAGAGACCTGTGGAAAAACTAAGTATTTCATGTTTCTATTTTTATGTGGCTGTAAAAGTATTTATGTTAGTGGAGTTTCCGTTGCAAAACAGACATGGTTTATTTTAAATTTTTTTTTTTTTTTTTTACATAGCTATAGGCATAGAAGGTTATCTTACTTGATCTTGCAACGGCATCCCTACTGTTGCGGTTGAAGTCAATGGGATACCTAATGTGAATACAGTTAAGCATGTCCGTAGTCTTTGAAGATCTGCACACTTAAAGTTACAACAAAATGCTCATCCTGAAATGAACTGCGGCAGAACCAAACCTGCAAATAATTTCTGTGCAGGCAAATGAAGTGCGGAGAGTTGGCAGAAATACATAAGGTTTTAACCAAAACTGCAATGCAACTTAACAGTTATAAACAGCAGTGTTTGCCCAATAACTTCTATTTGTGTATATTTGCAGAGTTAGCCCTTAATTTAGAGGTATAAGAACATATTCACTATGTAGAAGGGCAACATCTCTTTCAGTTGCCAGGCATAGGACTTAGAAAAACATTTTGAAACAAAATCTTTGCTCTAAATGTGCATACTTCTGCACACTGTGTGATGTTCCAGTCCTGCAAGTTGCAACAAGCAGCAAAAGGTTCTGCGTCCTCTGCTCAGATCGTTCCGACTGCAGCATCAGGATACACCCTGGTGCGCAGCAATTAAAGGCAAACACAAAAGCCTAAATACCTCTTGTCAAATTCCACTGAATCTCTGAAGCCTTCAAAAAACTTAGGGGAAGGTCTGTAGCAAACTAAAACAATATTGTCCTCATTATTGTAATTCAAAAGAGGGATATCTTGTCTGTGAAAGGACATTTATGTGAGGTTTTGACATACATTCCTTTCTTCTGCAGTCAATTGGTGTAACAAATACAAATTGCTCTATCAGAGTCATGCTGGAGATGTCTCTTGGAAAGATTCTGGGTGTTTTTTAACCATGAAAGGTCCTTCTCAGCATCAGAAATAACCTATAAATTAAACCTATGTTTAATTCACAGAAGGCATTACAAGTAGTTTGCAACTAACTCCTTAATCAAGGTAACATTTAGGAATCAATTCTGACTTTCCTTTCTTGGTTTCTTACTATTTTTCTATACAATATAAACCAGTTGTATTTCTTCAAAATAAGCCAAAAAATACCAAAACTTTTAAGACTGGTCAAGGAATAATGCAGAGCTAGGTGAGCATAGTGCAAGCCATACAGAAACATTCACCCAGATTTTCCAGTGTCTTATGACTTTTTTAGTTGCTGTTGATACTATTTTTAATCCAAATTTTACTTGTAACTCCCTGATCTGCCTAAATAACAGAAGTATATGTTTTTGTTGTTTAATATGTAGAAGGCCAGGAAAAAATGCAAATCCTTTAATCTGTTTTATGATGCTTAGCATGCTATTATAAGTTTGTGATAAGATTTTACACCTGTTGAACGTACCGTAGATCTTTAGTTGCTTGATTCCAGTGGGGCACAGTAGTGAATCAAATACTTAGAAAATGCTGCGGCATAGAAGAAAATGTAATTTCTTAATAGGCAGAATGCAAACTTAGAAAGACGCACATATGGTTGTACTTCATATGCAATGTTTCACAGTTTAATTAAACAATTAAGAAGATCTTGGGCCCACAGACTCTTGAAGACTTAGGTAACACTGAAAGTGATTGAGTTTACTTCTGTGAGACTATTCACAGAAGTAACATTACTCACCTTGTTGTTTCCTATGACGGGCTTCATATTTAGGAAACTGTCATCAATATTTAAAAAGATGTAACAACATAGGAACGTCTGCGCTCATTCAGACCTAGGTTCTGTCTAAGTCACATTTCTGTCTTCCCGGTGATCATGGGCAGACAGCTAGGGAAAAGGAAGAATAGAAAAAATTCACGATGGATTCCTTTAAAACCCTCCCACCCTCCACCTATCCTGAGCCTGATGTGGTCTGTCTAAATAGTAACTCCAAGGGTTTGCTCTTCCAAGTGCTTGTGTAGTTTCTTAAAATATTGTAAACACCTTGCATTCCCAGCACACGGGAGTTCCACAGTCTGTTGTGTGAAATTCATCTCCTTTTGCTTGTCCTGAACCTGGTTCCTGAGAGCATCTCGGTGTGGATCATGGTTTTAGTATTAGCATAGACAGGGAACTATTGATCCATGTCTGTCCTGGCAGTGCTACTTTTTTTTTTTATATCTCATACCTTCTCAGTTGTCCTTATTCCAGACTAAAGAGTCCTAGCCTGGAAGCCATTCCATACTTTTCATCATCCTTGTTGCCCATCTCTGAACCTTTTCCATTTCTATTGCATTTTTGGAAGTAAAGAGACCAGAATTTCACTATTCAAGGTGTGGATGAACCATGAATTTTTCCAGGGGCATATACTTCTTGCCTCACCTCTTAATTTGAAGGCAGAATACACCGTTTGCTATGCCTCTCAAAAATAGTAACAAAGTTAAGCAATGTCAACAAGTAAATAGTATTAGTTAAGTTTTTAAATGAGGTTCCTTTTGAAGGCATTTGCAACAATCCATCTCTGTTCCATACAGGCAACTACAGACTGTTGCTATCTCCACACCCCTTCTTAGAAAATTCTAGTTTACACTTTACTGAAAGCCCAGATAATTTTCTTTATATTAATAGCATCTCTGTCACTGGGAAACCATTTGTGTTTCCATATGTGTAGTCTAAGGAACAAAGCAACTCATTCAGCTATACAAAATCAAGGAAATTACTATAGTCACCTTACAGACTGTCAACTCATATCCTGAATGTCTTAGCAATTCACAGCTATCCTTCCAAAACCAGTATTTTGCCAATTTTCAATACCATTTAAATTACTTCTTTCCTATGTAAGTATTATTATTTTTTAGCATGAACTTCTGGCTTGGCTGTGACTTTTGCAGGCAATTTGGAACCCACAGCATGGTTCTTCCTGGCACAGAGATACCAAATTCCTCATGCAGGAGTTAAGGATGTGACAAATTTTATTCATTTTGTAAGCAATTAAAATACTTATAGCTGAGTTCACTTAAACAACGTCATCTCTTAAAATATTGTTCCTGGATTATCTTTGGAGAAAATCTTTGGTGGACTTGCAAGAGACTTATTTAGTACATGATCTTTTTCCATAAATAAAGAAACACAGAAAGTCTAGAACAAAAAAGTTAGCAAAAACACTACCTAATAATAACTATTTTTAATTATTAAGGAAGCAGAATATTCTTCGACAGTCAGCACTGTCCTTTCTTTAAAATTCTAGAGAATAATGAAGTTGACAATCTTTCCAGTCAACGTGAGGGATGCAAAATAATATATTTAACAAAAATACTCCTATTCTTCAGGCATTTTATTCTTAGTTAATATCTTTGATCTGTTCTTACAGTGTTTCAGGAGTCACCATATGCTTTCTTCCTCTTACCAAAGATTCTCTGCAGATTCTTTACTAGATCCATTGTTATTTTCACATTATCCTGACACATGGGAGATCATCTGTATATTGTAAGCTTACCACACAGTCTGTCTTCTTACTTAACACTTGCTTTCTGCTTGTCTTTGCTATATAGCTATCTAGTTCAGTTTTTGTGTCTGAAATAAAGCTCTTAAAATAAATTAAGAAAAAAAGAAACTGGAACAAGATGTAAACTAAATGATGCAACTTGCTGTTACATTCTGTTCTCTGTTTTTCAACCTTAATGCATCTATTTTCAGGCCTGATACTGAAGTCTCTATACTCACAGGAGCTACCCCATTGAACATGGACTTCTGGAACAGCCTAAGGAGAGGCACGCTTGCTTGGAAGGGATGGCTAGCATCACAGCATAATGTAGCTCTCATAGGAGAACCAAGGATGACAAAATAGGCTCAGGAGGCACAGAGACTAACCTGACTGGAATTGGACCTGTCATATTTCTTCTACTGTAACTTGAAACACCACACTTCAGGTCACAGGATAGGGTTGTGTGTCTGGTCACACAGAATGGGACTGAAGTTTGCCTACGCAAGGTGACAAGCTTCCTGCCTGAAGGCCATGGACTTCTGGCCTCTCTCCTCTTGATATCTTCATGTATGGATGGTCAGTTGCAGGGGAGTCAAAACCTGCAGTTACTTTCGGAGTCTGTAGCTCCAAGTATGGAGTCAGTATGGAAGATAAGAGGATGGGTTACAAGGAAGTGGGATAAAACATCACTGGGGTTGTGAAGAAGTGTTTGTAAGACCATGAAAGATTTGTCCAAAAGTGGCTGGTATAAGCTTAGAACGTAAGCTTGCATTCATGTTCAGGCACTCAGTTGCTAAGATGCATGGTCCAGCTGTAGATACCTCAGAGGAGCTGCACTGAAGGGAGAAGGATTTGATGAGGGAAGAGGCTAGAGCAAGGGTCACAGATAGCCTCAGAAAACCATAGTTCCAAGGATCAAGGAGTCTCAAGAGCAGACCCACCCTTTCCATGATGGAGAAAGTAAGTACAGTGTAAAGGGATCACCATAAAGAACTTTGGAGGTATTTCTTACCCAAAGCTAAGCTAATCCAAGACTAATGCAGCACTGCCAACTTTTAAGTGCTCAAAAATCTTAAATTAGCTCTCCCCTCCCAAACTTTCACAAAACTCACAAAACCATGAGTCCAGAAAAGAAGGAGATGATGGTGATGAAATTCTGGGGTTTAGTCAAGTGCTTTGGTTATTTAATTTCCTCTGCCTTGTCCCCCCCCCCCCCCCCCATTTCAATGGAATAATTGAAAGCCTGCAAACTCCATCCTAAATACACACACAAAGATGCAATCCCTGCTCTGCTGCATTCTTAATTTATATTTCCAGTCCTTTCCCTCACTGTCTTCCAGCTCCATTCCCTAGAGCTCTCCTTGTTCCCTAAGTCCCTTTAGCAGAACCTGACTGTCCCTGCACATTCCTACTAGATTTCCCCAACCCACTAACAGATTGGCACAGCTTCTCCTTTGTTTCCATTTCCAGTGTGTGTGAAGCATGTCCTTGTGATGTCTTTCATTACTGACTTTTCCTTACTGAACAGCATAGGGGATATTTTCCATATTGCTTGCTGTTTAACAACATGAGAAGTCTCCTCCAAATTTTCAACACTGATCTGGTTCCCTCTTGAGAGGTGTTGCCTCTCAGCCAGCACTGAAGCCAAGTGCTTGAACCCTCGCTGTTTCTACCATAACTGTGCTTCTCCTATACCTCTGCTCCTCCCTCAAAGCTCTAGGCTGCTAGTGAGGAAGGTGCTGTTTACTGCCAAAGTTGCAAAAAGGGCACTTCTCCAACTTTCGCAGTAAACAGTAAACTTTGGCTCTGCTATGTAGAACAAAGAGAGAAGTCATTGCAGGAGCAGAGCTGCCAGCTCTTGAGGTCTGGGTATTTCTCACACAACAAATAAATGCAGTAAAATCTACAGGGATATAAAAATAATAGCTCTTAGCTTGGCAAAGGTCAGTTCTTAAATGAGCTGGCTTCTTACCAAATTTGCTTAGCTACATGTATCATCTAATGTGAAGGAGGAGTTTCTAGATAAAACGTTTTAAAATCAAAGTGTAATTCTAGTTTGGAATGGGGGTATAAGAATCAGTTTCCTCATGTCTCTCATACAGTCCCTATAAATATCCAGAAAAGGTACTCTTTTTCTAGTAAAAGATTAATTGTGCTGCTGGTGAAGACTTGATAAAATATCAAGAATCTGTTCTTGGTTGACATAAATTTTACGGGGTCTCTGACTCTGCCCATTTGTCTGTCGTACACACAAGCACATACATGCACAGTCAGTGTAATTAAATCTGGCATGTGAAGATGTCGAGCGTACTGGCCTATGTCAGCAAGATCACTTGCATTCTTAAGTTTTAATGTCAATAAAGAACGAGTAACGCTACATGCTATTGCCCTGCACAGTAGGGTATCTGCCTGAACGTTCAGCCAGTGTGCAATGTGAACACAGAGATCAGTGTGCGCTTCTCCCATTCACCTCAAAAGTGACCCTCTGAAGGTTTCCAAATGAAGTGCTAACTACTGTGAGCATTTCAGCAATAGTTTGAGCATTTCAGTAAGTTTTCAAAGTTTACTAAGGAGAGGAAGTGATCAACCATTGCATTTGTAGGTCAGGCCCGTAAGAAATTGAGACAATCACCCTGTAAAGACTAACACAATAAATGGGATGACATTTTGAAGTCTCAACTGTGTTGTTGCAGGCAGAACTTGCAATGATACTATCATCTTCCCAATTTAGCCTCTCAGCACAGAGATTTGATTAGGTAGCCTTTTATGCTACTTTTGTAGTAAAAAATACTTAAACGTGCTGTAATTACCTTCCTTTTGTGCTGCTCTTCTTTGTGAAACTTACCTTTGTTGTCCTTCTTTTTCACTATCAAGGTAATTGAAAACGTAAATTATATAACTAGCCTTTTCACTTTTAATATACCACAACCACACACTAGAATATAATGATCTAAGCACAATCTCCATCTGCAGAAGAGAAGAAAGTGATTCCAAGCTAACAAAATAGTTACAAACTTAATGCAGCCTCACACTTGTTTAGACTACTAATGAGGGAGAGTAGAGAAAGGAAAACAATTCAGTTCCATTCCAGTTATCTTGTGGGCTTGGATCTTTAAATGAAAACAATCCAATTAATTGTCACAGCATGAAGAAAACAGTTGGGTCTGATAAAGACCAGGCAGAACTCTGAAGAAAAAAATATATGTTTAAGGTCTTAATATAAGCCAACAAAAGATCTCCTGGTTTCCGTGCACTTATTCCAGAGCCTTCTCTGCATTGTCTCTGAATAAGTATAATGTCATGGAGAAGTAGAGCAGTCAGCCCAGGCACATTTAGCAGGACCAGTTGTATAATGCTGGATGTCTCTGACTGTCGTTATGTCCGATGAAATTCTTCTGGAGTCCTCAGGAGTGCAGAGGCCTGTGCAGAGGCTGCTGTGCACAAATGGAAACTGAGCAAGTAATTAAGCCTGCAATGCTCAAGTCTGCTATGAATAAAGGCCACAGGGGGCCCAGTGAAGAAAAGCTTTTTAAAATGGCATCAAACATGAAATCCCCGGAACTCTGTTTTCACCCCCCCAGCCAACAGTCAAGGATCAACCACATTTTTCAAAAATGATTGCAATTCAGAAAACATGGGCAATAAGCTGCCAGCAGGGTGTCATTAAATCTGGAGCTGCCAAAGTAATTTCCTAGTCTCTCCAAAGGGAACAGAATGTTAATCAATGTACTCGTTTTTCTCCTTCCACTATAATTAGCCATGCATGGCCACAGCTTGACCACCTGAGTTAACTCAAAACTGTTGAAAAAATCAGTATACTCAGAAGGATTACTGAAAAAAAGAGAGTAGCTTTGGAAGGACAACAAGAAGTCAAATATATAGCCTAGATTTGTGAGGGTCTATTAAAGCAAGCAGCCTGGTGTTAAGGGGTGCATACAAAAAAGAGTAAGCATGGATGAAAACTCTCTTAGGTTTCTTATGATTTTAGTCTCCTGTCTTCCTGGGACAGTAGCATTTCTTAGTAAAAACAATAGTTCCAAGGCTGGTTCCAAAGAGATTGCAGACATTAGGGTTGTTTCACTAGCTGGAAACTTTTCATTGGCTGAACTAACTAGGAATCCCTACTCTCTAATAAGACTCCTGTCCTTTTGCATGCAGAGGCAGAGGAGTGACCCACGGAGCAACTGTAAAATCAGGACTGAAGCCTTTGGTTCTGCACCCTAAGTATTGTATGCTAAGAAAACATCATGGCAGTGAATAAGGAAAGGAAAGATGTGACAAAAGCAAACACGAACCAAATTCTTCAGAGAAGCTGGAGAATTTCTTATTGGAAGAAAATATTTCAGACATGAACAACTAGTCAAATATGTTGAAGGGGAAGAAGAATATATAAACTCACTTTTCATAAATGTTTGTTGCAATAAATAAGATCCAGAAGGTAATTGAGAGAATGATTTCATTTATGCTAGGAGACAAACATGTGAAATGATGGTGATACTAGGTGGTACCTTCTAGGCCTTCCTTTGTTGATGTTAGGTAGAGTCAGGGAGCAGCAAGAGCAGGGTTTCTGCCTGAGGGAGGACAAGCTGGGGCCAAGGGTGTCACAGCACAGATAATACCCTTGCTGGCCAGGGCACAGTCCTACAGTATGTGAATAGGGTGTGCGGCATCCACTGACAGTCCCAGACAAGGCAAGGTGATGGTGAGGTCTGGAGCCTGTCCAGGGAGTCCAGTCAGGAGCAGCACAAGACAGAATTGGAGACAAAACTACAATGTGGATCTGAGGTCTGTCCAGGAGACAGGACCCAACCTACCTACAACATGGATCAGAGATCCAACTGGGAAACAGTGCCAGAGACAGGGCTGGGCACAGGAATATCTATAACATAACTGGGGCAAGAACCGAAGGCCCTGACAAGGAAAAATAATCCAGGTCCCTCCTGACCAGGGAAGCAAGCCAGAAATGAGTCAGGTGGAAAAAGCAAGTTTATTGTCCTCTGAACTGCAGAGATCAAGTGCAGGGCTGTTGCAGGTACCTCCAGTCCATCCCTGTTACTTCATTTACATTCCCTTATATTCCCCTTTTCACCCTCCCAGGTTGTTCTTCTTTCCCACGCTCATCCCATCCCCAATAAACAACCTGCACTGGTTAATTGTTGTTCCATTGTCGCTCCTGTTGCTCTTTTTGGTGCTTATCATATCACTGCTTTAATAATTTCTACTTCAGTCAGCAATTCCATTTTGTCAGAATCTCTCTTTTGTTACTTATGTATGTTTCTCATTTCTGCCTTTTTTCATGTTATTACTTTGTTAGTGTAGCCATAGGTCAGGGATTGCCAGCTGCATATACATTACTCCACCTTTGCTATCTCTAGCTCCGTGTGGGTTTTCATGTTGCTTTTTTGCTCAGGGATGACCTTCTGCATATTTCAGCAATTTTTATCAGCTAATAAGTAAAGTGAGAGCATTTAACTTCCAACATCAATAGCCAAAAATCTGATTTTTTCAGTTGTGGCGACTAGACAGTTCATTGGAGTTTTATTTCCAAGATGAGGACATACAAACTCCTTTAAGTTCTTCTTAGTGGCCTTCTTCCCTTTCCCACTTGTCATTCTTATTGCCTGCTACAGGTAACTGAAGACAACATACTGAAAGGTGCTCATTTTGTGTCTGTTTTTTCAAGGTTTCTTTCTCTGAACCTGACCTACTCAATCTTCCACCACTCCAGAATTCAGTCAAAGCCCAATGACGCCAGTGTTTGATAGCAGAAAGAGCGGAGATGGAGATGTTTCCTTATCATGACCTGTCTCCATCCCAGCTCCTGCTCTAGCTTAGAACATATGATGTTTACTCATTAAAAACTGAAAAAAGATCCAAACTCCCAACCTTACACACTCACTGAGGTCTTTCCAAGCTTAACTGCTAGTGAAAAATACACAAAATTGCTAAGTTTTAAAGAATATATATTTTATGTTTTTAAGTGAAAATATTATTGGCTGGCTACTCACTTTTTCATTATGCCATGTCCTGTTTGTATGTTTACTGTTTCCACTATTTAGTGGACACAGTGAAATCTCATTTGTCAGTTTGACCATCATGTATCATTTCACTTGCATTAGAGAGTAAGTCTATACTGCTGACTGATGTACAGTTCTGTGACTGGACTTTTAATGTAGATAACCTGGGCAAGTTTTAAACCATCCAGCCTGGAAACTAGTGACAACAGAGTTGTGTCCGGGCATCTCAGCTGCAGAAGCAAAATTAGGTTTCTTTTCTGCTTCAAAGAGGAGGGGCTGGAGTTGCCTGGGTGGTTCCCACCTCTGCCAGGAATGGAGTCAGCAAGGGAAGTGGCAGATATAGAGCAAGACCACCTTGGGAAACTGGGCTTGCAGCTTCTCTGCTACTGTACAGAAGGGACCCTACTACATACCAATTAGCTCTGGCCCACATGCATCCTCTGCTAAAATACCAGCCTGACTCTCACAGGTTAACTGCCCTGGGAGACTGGTGATAGGAAGCATCCTAGACAGAGTAGCCCAGAGATCAGTTCAGATACTCACCTCTGCAGTTGCCCTCCTTATCAGGATGGTTTGGCAGCCTGCTATGAGCTCCAGGCTGCTGCCAGTAGAGTGCTGGCAGTGCCAAGGACTCCAGTTTAAAATTAGGTCAGATATACACAGTGAACTGAGAGTCAGATCCACATCTCCACTGTCAATATGCACGCACTCATGCTGTACAAGGCTTTTACAGCTTATGGACCAAGTCATTCTTGGAAGTCACAACACAGAGCTTTCACCTCTGCAGGCCAAAGTGTTATGGGCTCACAGAGACAAAAAGGCAAAAGTCTCAAAAGATATTTCCAGGAGAAAGAGGAACTCTTTAAAGACTTTCAGAAGAGACATGTGTCTGAAAGGGGATGCTCTGTGTCTCTTCTGTTAAGTCTTTTGTTCTCTAGGTCTGACAGGGCCCCAGTTTTGAGCCTTTTTCACACATTTACAGGCATATTTGGACATAACATCCTATTTTCTTGATGTGAGCAGTGGTGGCAAAGCAGCTGCTGTTAAGATGTAACTCTATAAATTGCTAATGGAGGAGGGGAGCTAGTGACTTGGGGCCAACTCTGAATGGTCTAGAACATTTCCACCAGGCACATGTTCCTATTGGCTTGCTGTAGTTTGGTCCAGCTCTCTCCAAGAAGTGCAACCGTGTCAGAAGTTCTTACGAGCTGCATTTTTTCCCCACTTCTAAAGCTAGCCAGTCTTGTGCAGCTCCTTGTTTGCCTAACTAGCTGCCCAGGTAGGGTTTCCCCGGTCAGGGCTCAGCAGGGGCTGGCTGCTCCCCCGGAGATGGGGAGTCAAGCATGATACCGTGGCCAGCAGGACCGCGGCCTCGCCAGCCAGGCCCTGTCCCACTGCCTCCAAGCGATGTGAGCAGGGCCGCCCTGGGGAGAGCAGCGGGGGTCAGCCAAAAGTCCGGATCATCCGGCGAGTCTGTGGCGGTGAGGCAGGTCCAAGGGAACGTGAGTTTGCAAGTCAGGATTAGGTCCAGCGCCAGCGAGGAGGGTCGGGCTCAGCCGGTGATCACCAGGCAAGTCCACAGCAATGATGCAGGTCTGCAGTCAGGCCTGGTCCAGACCAAGGGGGTCTGTGGCCAGCACAGTTGGAACTGAAGACAGGCACACCTGTAGCGTAGCTCTGGCAGGGCCTGGAGCCCAGGCCTGAGCTTAAACAGCCCCGTGGCCCCTGGAGGAGGCTGTGGGTGGAGGCCCCAGGTGCGGCTGGACAGGAGGGTTAAGGCCGACCGGTGCCCTCGGGGCCCTGCCAAGCTCTTCCCCCTTCTCTTTCTCTCCTGCCAAGCAGAGACGGGGGAGAAAAAGAGCCTTGGCAAGGCAGGGCAAGGTGGGCTAAAGGCAATCTTTGATCCCACGACCAAATTACCAGCATTTCTAAGCATAAAACCAGAGCTGAGAGAAGGTGTCATTTTTCATTTGAACATGAGTAGGACAGTTCTTGTTTCCATGCTCTTTGGCTTTATATGGCAGCTACGCTCCTGAAAAAGCTGAGGATGGACTTTACTGTAGGGGCTAAAGAGGGTACAACATCCTTTTCAGTGTTGTACACCATAACGCAAATCATTACTGGACTCTTTTCCTCTTGTTTTACTGCGCCTAAAGATGTACGCTTGTTCATTTTCATGTGAACTCCAGAGACAGAGTTTGCAGAGGCAGAAGCCTCTTCTCCTATAGAGAAGCCAGCATAGGCTGGCCTCAGTATAATGTCATATGCACCACTCTCTACTATCTCTGAAAGAAAGCGTTCAGGAGCTGTGGCGTTGGAAATGAACATACTGTTAGCTTCCCATTACATTACACAGTGTAGCTGAGGGCACGCTCTCATGAAAAAAATCTGGAACCTGAAAAGATACGAAACAGATTTTAGAGAAAGGCAAGTATCTCCAAGTGCAGCCAGCCCATACTCAGTATGAAAATAAGTGAGGCTAAGCTAGATGAGTAGTGGCCAATGTGTCTTTGCATCAAGGTGCCCAGTGCTTTTAATTCCAGGAGCATAGTGCAGCTAGAGCCAGCAGAGTTTACTAGCCTGAACTCTTGATCCATAAAAGCTGTTAACTCATCCTGGAAAAGTGTAACATCATCCACACAGAAATGCACCTTAGATGTTACATTTGTTGTTCCACTCTGGCTCTCTGCAGAGCCAGCCCATCTGTCTCTGAATGTGTGTTATGGTAAAGCCTGAACCCAGGTATTACACTATATGAACAGCCAAGAATTAACCACACATTGCAATCATACCAGTGGACATACTCCTGACACAACAAAAGCTGCAGAACTCAGAGTCACAGCCTCACAGAATAATAAGATTGGGAGGCACTTCTAGAGCTCCTCTATTCCAACCCCCCACTGAAAGGAAAGTTGACTAGAGCAGCTTGCTCAGGACTGTGTTCAGTTGGATTTTGAGTATCTCCACGAACAAAGACTGCACAGCCTCTTTGGGCAACCAGTGCCAATGTTGGAGTGTTTGTCCATCCTTACTATAAAAGTTTTTTCCTATCTTCAGATGGAATCCTTTGTATTTTCTGCCCATTGCCTCTTGTCCGTTCACTGGATACCACTGAGAAGAGTCTGGCTCTGTCTTCTTTACATCTTCCTATCAGGTATTTATAAACATGGATAATGTCCCCCTTGAGCCTTCTCTTCTCCAGGTTAAACTATCCCAGCTCACTCAGCCTCTCCTGATACGACAGATGCTTCAGTCCCTTAATCATCTTTGCAGCCCTTTACAGGACTTACTCCAGTACCCCCATGTCTTGCTTATACTGGGGAACTCAGAAGTGAACCCAGCACCACAAGTGTGTCTCACTAGTGCTGAGTAGAGGGGAAGGATCACTTCCCTCAACCTGCTGGCAACACTTTTCCTAGTGCAACCCAGGATGCTGTTGGTCTTCTTGCTGCAAAGACACGTTGCTGGCTCATGTTCAACTTGGTGTCCACCAGGACCCTTGCTTTCCAGCTGGTCGGCCCCCAGCCTGTGTTGGTGCATGGATACTCATAGATGCACAGTCTTTTTGTGCCTGTAAACTTGTAGCACAGCAACGTTGGCTGGCCGGGACCTCTGTAGATCACTATGTCTGAATGCCCACTTGAACTGGGGCTACCACCAACACTACAATAGGTCATCTTGTCTAGCAAGATCCTGGAAACCTCCAAGGGTACCTACTCCAGTGTTTTGCCATCCTCCCACCAAAAACATATCCTAATGTCCAATCTGGACTTCCCAGAACAGTTTGTGGCCTCCACATCTTCGTATATCGTCTGCCATTGCTGAGGAGAGTTTGGCTCTGTCATCTTTGTAACTCCTCTCCAAGTAGTTTTGTTTCATTTTTAATTCATCTTTTTAAATAATTATGCTACTTTAATGAGTGTCCACTTCACAGAATGCCAAAAACGCTATGTGTTCCTTTTTGTAACCAGCTCTGAGAAATTGCTCTCTATGCAGGTAGTATTTGGTTATCAAGTGGCTGTCTGCACATGAGTAGCAAACCTAGTGAGATCAAACAACGTCAGCCATGGATAGGAGAGTAGACTAAGGAGATCCAGTGGCATTTATTTTTCTTTAGGTTCCAACCCCTTCTTCTCATTTTGAAAGCATTTGTATTTTATGTTCCAAAGCTATTAATCCACTGGTAACAGTTTAAACCTCATAGTGGTACTGTGAGTTGCTTCTGCAGCTGATAATCCCCAAAATGCTCTTCAGTAATGACTAGCAAGAGGTCCTTTCTTCTTTACTATTCCCTGCATATGGTGTTGGTTGCTACCTCTAATAGCCCTGAACATATCTGAAAACTCCTTTTTTTCCCATATATTCCTATGAATACTGTAAAGTTCAGCTCAATCACACTGCTCTCAGCTTCTGTGATCACCTGGAAGCTATCTGGAGAGCTGTAGGACTAGTGCAATGGATTCCTCTTAAGGCATCTGGCTAAGAGATCTTTTTTTCCCGAGGAGATATACCAGAGTCTGAGTTTATAGCTCTTGAAGGCATACTGAATGGTGCATTTATTTAGTCAGGCCTTTTATTGCCTTTTATTGACCATTAGAGGTTTTCTGGCAAGTGCATGCAGGTATTGAACTACTGTCAATGTGTTTCTTAGGCTGTCCGTGAGGTTGGTTTTGCTCTCATCTGGTCTTATCTGATTTTGCCTTTTTAGTATGTTTTTTGTTAGACATCAGTTGCTGCCAAAACCGGCACAGAATATACTTTAGAGTAAGCAGGTATGTAGATAAAACGTTTAGTGAAATTGGACTTCACCAAATGCTTCTGTTCACTGAGGCATGCAATATTTGGGGTGTTCAGGCCAAAATCCAAAGCTGTGACTCTCCACATTAACTTCAGGTGTATGGTAATACAAGTTTCATCACAAGAGATGCTAATCAGAGTCCTCTGCTTGTTCCTCCCCTCTCTTGAAGGCCCTGCCTATTTTAATAAAATAGATGTTAAAAGAATTCCTTAGGGTCCTCTACAAAATATTGGGGACACTGAAACACTGCAACCACCTCTACTTTCCCCTCACTCAAGAAAAAATCTATTTCAAGCAGGGTTTTTATCCTGCTGCTGGTCTGACTTGTCAGACTAAGTCATACCATTAACTTTAATGAAGTGATCACTACATTTGTGCTTTTTTGAGCTTGCTTCTTCATTTGATTTCAAGTTCACATGCTGTATTTTAAGCATGATATTCATATTCTACCAGCTACATGGACAGAGCTAATCTCATCAAAGAGCAAACTATCAACTACCTTACAAATAATTGTCTGCAGCCTAGTGCAGGATTTCTGTATTACTCTTGATTAGGTGAAAAGAAGATGAAAAGCTACTTCTATTGCCAGCAAAAAATAATGATGCAGCGCAACTAAATCCAAGAAGGCAGAACATAAGCCATTGTGCTATTACTCCATCCAAGAACTCTTTTGAATTGAATAGAATTGCAAAAAACCACTTAAGAACTCCCTCAGAAAGAGACACTCACCAAGGAATAATTCATAAGTAACCTATTGGTAAAGCTACTTCATGCTCCAAGTGTTACCACATCTGGTCCAGCAATTTTGACTTATCTAATGGTAAAACTTCCTGATTTTGTTTTAAATTGCCATAATTTCCTCCTCTCGTGTCTAATGCACCAAGCAATGCCTTTTTTATGCCAGAGCAAGTAGCCAAATGTATCAGTTCCTTAAAGAATGGTCTAAGTCACCTTTTATTACAGCAGCTTGGTAGTTTCCACATCTACTCCAGGTATGGACTTACCTCATGAAGCAGATAGATACAAGCACTGATAAGACAGGGCAAATAGATTGAAATCTGCAAGATTAGCATGCTATACATAAAATGCATCAGCTATAACCAAGCTAGGTTCCCAGGGACTGGGTGGCTGCATGGGTGCAATGGCATGAAGCAGGTGACAAATTTCTGCTGCTCTTGCCTGTAATAATATTCTTAGGTGTGCTGTAACATCAGTAAGGCAATCAAAAATAAAAGCAACAAACGCATCTCAGTTAGGTGTGTCACACAAGACTACACCCCTTTGCTTGAGAAATTTTCATTACAGCCTTTTTAAAGTGACACCTCTGAACTAGTTTTGAGATCTGCCAGGAAAAGTCATCATTAGAGAGACAGGTCCTGAATGTGAAAGTGATTGACAAAAGTTCAAGCTATTGTAATATTTAAAATGGCACTAAAACTCTTAACTCAGTTTCTTAAGCTCTCTTTAAAAGTATTCAGAAATATTCCTCATTATTGCCAAAATAAGATTTCTTCAGGTAATGTATTAAGAGAAGCAGGCACCATCCAGATCATCCTTAATGAAAGAACATGGCAACACCTAGCTAGTTACGGTTTACAGCTGAAGTTCAGTGCTACACTGTTGAAGTCAAGGGATGCTGCTCTTCTAATCTGTTGTCACCTCTGCCTTCCTATTCCTGCCGTGGGGTTGTTCCCTTCTGACATCACGTGTGGGATGAAGCTTCCACAACTTCTGTGCACATGTGAGGTTATGGCTTTAGTGACAGAGCTGAGGGCAGCAACCACATCACTTACACATCTTCTCTGTCATTAATGTATTTTATCACCACAATATCTGTTCTTCAAAGTTATTCTTTAGAGGGGAAAGGACTCTTTGTAGACATTTCACGTCTCTTCTCCCATGTGTATTTTAATGATGATATTTTAATTAAAAAGACAGAGAAGGACTATGTTGTAAGGAAAACTGACTAGTAGAATGACCATAAAAGGCTGAAAGAAAGAGCAAGCCAAATGGCAGGTCTTGTTGAGCTCAGACACTTGAAATTAAAGGGAACTAGAAATGCAGTAAGTTGTTGGTGATTTTTACTTTCAAAAAAGTTGTGTAATGAAAGCTTAAAGCAAAGCTGGTTATGCAAGCCTGTGCTGGTCAATAGGGCAAGACTTAGTCAAAGTTAAGAGAATTTCTTTTTGACATTGAGCCCTAAATGTAGGGCAAAACATTATCAATTGGTTGAATCATCTGAAAAAACATGTGTCTGTGTAAGATGTTAAGGAGACCAATTGTAGGGATTGGCGCACGGAAGATCTCGCGGTGGTACGGAAAGATAGGGTAACACCCTCCTCATGACAGAGCTACTGCGTAACGCAAGTAGGTGGAAACGAAGTAAGACCATATATAAGATGCTGTTTGCTTTGAATAAACGCCATTTGCAGCATCCTCATATTGGTGTCAGTGCTCTTTGGCCCAGAGGTGGGATGTAGTGCCTCTGTGCCGTCTCAGCCGGACGTGGTCGTCGTCTAGAGAAAGGCGACAACCAATTAGGTGGAGAAATTATTCACTCCATTTTCCCTAATTAACCTGATCTTGGAATGTTTTCCCCAGTCCACTTGCTTTCAGGCTGTGAATGCTTATGGGAGTGAACACCCTGTCACAGAACCCCACTGCTTGTGGCGAGGGCAAGTCAGCGCTTACTGCCAAGTGCCACCATGCACATAAACACATGGTTCACATGATGAAAACAACAGGTCTCACATGTTTGTTAGCTGAGAAGAAAAAACTTACAGGATCTGTCATTCTAGCTGTCCAACATCTAGCATCAAATATGTCGGAGTACTGGGGCTGCATCTAAGAAACCCTGTTTTTGTTGTGGGGCGGGGATAGGAATTGTTGACCTGGACATTAAGTGCATCATTGCTATGGTCTGAAAGGAAAAGTCTGCTACTGAAGAACCTTTTCTCTCTTAGGAATGGATCTTCATCACGCTCTCCTAACAGCAAGCTGGGAACGAGTAGAACTTTTGGCCTCAATGCAGCTTATTTTTGGAAGGACAGGAGAGGAAGCAGGGCATGGAGCAGTGGGCCTCCTGCAGCAATAACTGACAGAGCGAGGAAGGCAACTCAATAATAAATACTACTGATCAAATTTTCATTAATCATTCCCTTCCCCATCTGTTTAAAGAGAACACAGTATAGGCACTGGCTTGAGTTAGTTGGTTTTGTTTATAGCCCTGCCTATGGACAGAGCCTTTTTCCAGATATTGGAGATAAAATCTTCCTGTCCAGAGAAGCTCGAAGTTCAGGATAGATATTAGGTGTAGAGGACCAACAGCAGGTAATTTATGTTGTACTCAATGCCAGTCCTATAAACACCCTCACAAAAGGAGCTTTTTAAAATTTACCTGACTTTGGAAAGAAACAGGACCAGCACTAAGGAAACTAGCATGTGTCTTCAGAAGATAAGTTAAGGGACAATCTCCTTGTTGAGGAGCGACAGAGTAAGCGCTTTCATTTGAGCATATGGGCTCTCCTATTGTAGTGTCTGTATCTTTGGGTTTGCTGAGGCAGCATCTGCCTGACTCTTTGTAGGTGCTGACCCATAGCTGCGGTTGGTACCATGGCTGACACTGGTGGTTACCTGCAGAGCTGATGGCAGCTGTGCAGCGGAGTGAAGGTGTGGGCTGGTTCTGGGCTGGGGAAAGATGGAGCATGATGTTGGGTTTCCTGTTTGGATGGTGTAAGCTCAAATGCCCTGGCGGTTAATCTACATACAATCATTGATGCTTACTCACTCTTTGCCATATCCATGACCCCTTACTGAATTAATTGTAGAAGAAAATGTCGAGTTACCTCTGTTGAAGTTCCCAGAAGCCCTCTCCTGTTTGTCCAAAAGTGGAAGGAAGCTGGCATGAAAAATTGTGTATAGATCCTTCTGATTTCATTTGCATCAAGTGTCCTCCAAGGACCATATAACATATGTCTTTAAATGGATGTAGAGACTTAAATATTTGATCTTGCTGCGGTGTTTTTTTGCCAAAATTTAGGAGCTGCCATTGTTGTTCCGTCAAGCGAGAGGTGACCTGATCTCTGGAGGGAAGTGTCCTGCAGATATTTCAGGGGGTGCAAAGGGTGGATGCTGCTTTTTAGCTAATCCCATCACTGTCATTTCATTTACATGAAGACTGAATAACTTGGCTAGCCTAGCTGCTGTCTCAACAATGTGATACAGAGGCAATCTACTTAGTTTACTTCTCAAAGCTACAAAGAGGTGTGAGTCACGAAACACAGACACAGAATCCAGATCTCACTATCCCTAAAGTTCAAGGAGTTCAGCTCCGTTGTTTCTGTTCAAGCTTTTCTCTCTTTGAGATGACAAAGTGATGAGCCCTGAAGAAGAGGAAGCTTGTGTGTTTATTAGTACACTCTTAAAAAGAAAAGAGAAACCTAAAAGGACAAGGCAGTCATTAGTTCTTGGCACCGTAGAGCTGCAAAGTAGTTAGTGCAGAAAACTGGAATAAAGGCTAGAGGAATCTACTCCTGATTCATTGGGTAGCCTTAGTAAAGATGCTTAGCCCTGACTTTTGTTAAAATACAGACGCTACTTGTCAGGATTACTGCATTCAAATTAAAGCTTTATATCAACCAAATATAAAGCAGGTATCCTGTGGGCAATTTTCATGATTTAGAAGAATCCATCACAGAGATGCACAGGCGTTGTGCAAATTATGAGTGTGTGTGCGCATTTGTGTGTATTCACGTGTATTTGAAGGAATCAGACTTTACCACAGAAGTCTCTCTAGCAAAATCCCAGTGCTGGTGGAATGAAATTTGCCTCAAACTCCTTCAGAACAGTGGAGCGTGTGGATTCAGATCTGGCCCTTTGATTTATGTCTTTCTCCATTTGGTTATATCATATGAGTCACAAAGGTACCTAAAAATTCACAGATGGAAAAGGCTGAGAAATTGCACATATTTTTTTGTGACCAACTGGACCATTTACCGTCCCAGACAGGACAAGACAATTAAAAAAACATCTAACCTTTTTCTGAAACTGATTCATGGTGAGGAAAAATAGTCCATGCATTTCCTCATTCAGTTAGGAAATATGAACTGTTTTAGGAATCACCAAGAAACATTAAGTCATTTGTAGAAAGCTCAGATTATTACATCATCTGTCTGGACAGAGATTTATTGCTGCCAAAATTCCATGCTGCAGAAACGCAGCACCAATAAATCATCATTTCACCTTGTCAATAGTTTTAATAGGAGAGGGAACAGGCTGGAAATTTTTCTGGCCACAATGGTACTCCAAAAGAAGTTCTGAGACAAGAGTGCTATTATCATTAGGAGTAACAATATTTACTCGCCTCTCAAAGGGGAGGTCAGGAGCATATCTGCATTACAAAAAAGAGCACTTGAAAATACTGCTTCATTTCATCCCTTGTGGGTGTTGCCATCCCTCTGAAGGAGATTACTACCCCTACAACGGCTACCAAATAGCTCATGAGAGTACAGGTGACCGTTCCTCATGCACATCAGTGGAAGTGACTGGGCTCACCACCCTGACTTTGCACTGGAGTGGATAAGGAGCATGGGCAGAGCTCATGGTGGGGCCAGTAACCTCCAGCTTGTGCCAAAAAGCAAATGCATTGGGAAGATCTTTTATGCCCTAAGTTGGATAATATTTGTGAAGCATTTGCAAGTGAAAGAACTGTATGAATGCTAAATACTGTTTAACTGGGTTGAGCTCTTTTCACAGTTGAGGAACTGCATTTTATAATGTGGCCTGTCTTTACTGAGAGAGATTTTAATTTATTTCCTATTCTCCAACTTGTGTAAATATGCTGTGTTTAAGGCAGTTACTGTGTAAATCTGCAAAACAAGAGGACTGTAATTTCAAGGTTAGTAGGATGGGAGATTTTAAGACTGAGGCAGTAGTAACTTGTCTATGGTCTCATACGTACTTTCCATTTCTTGCTTTTATACTATCTCTTGACATTTTTGTAATCCTTTTGAGTATTCCCTTACTGACTGGGGATTTTGCTCCAGAAATTTGTTGCTTTATGTAATTTTAAAGAAGACTGGATAGCCAACAGTGTTTGTTGTTTTTCCTTACGTGATATTTCTGCTTTTCGTTATACTTATTAAAAAAAGTATCCTGCTTTCATCCTACATTTAACTTTACTTAATTTGTTTTTGTTTTCTTAGAACTCTTAATTCTGCACTCTCTTTGCTATAGTTTACATTTCTTGTGTTCTTTATCCTCTGAGTGTTTAGCAACCACAGTCAAATTTCCCTTAGCTTCATCCCAAGAAGGCTTAAAAACTCCTTCAAAAAGAAGTAGAATTTGTTCCAAAAGAAATCTCCAGTAAGGAAATGAAAGCAAGACTTGATATTTCTAAAGTAAAGTCAAGCTATTTCACATCTGCTTTTACATCAGAAGAGAAACTAAAAAGAAAACACCCAACATCTTTTACATTTGCAGGCTGTCTTTAGGTAGGAGCTCAAAGCTGGAACAAGTAAAGTGGCCTTGTATTTATTGATCTCACCTCAGTTCCTACCTATCACCTTCAAAAGCTCTTAATATATGAGAGCGAAATGCTTCAAATGCAACATAGGAATTTTACAGCAAGAAGATGGCTTTAACTGAACCACAGGAATTGCATCATGAAGCATCAGTATCAATGCAGAGGTCACAGTAATAAGCTATGAGTTCCCTATATTTTCTACTATATCAGAGCTGAGGGGTGGAAGCTGCATGACTAAGAATTTATAACAGCAACAGAAATCTTGTGGTGACTGCAATATTTAAGCTGAAGAAGGAATTTACACTGCCTGTTCATACTCGCAGACCGTCAGTTTGTCTTTCTATTACTATTATTTCAAGTGTTAGAAAGAGTGAAGCTGTGAACATGGGATTGGTCAAATTTTCCTGTCTCCCTTACAAATTCTGTGGGACAGCAATCCATAAATGGCTTTATGCATTGCAGTACGTAACCCTTTGATATGTGGTCTGTCATGCTGTCTGGTTTAACTGGCTCCAAGTTAGATACTGAGGAGCCATGTACGGGTGTCCTTGTAGAGTATGGACGTTGGAAAATGAGATTCAGAGAAAGAAGCAAGTTGAGCAAGAAACTCCCCAAACCAGCCGGGAGGAAATGCAGAGGAGTATGCCCAAGATTAATCCTCAAAGTCAGTGGAGAGAGAGATAGAAGTACATGATTCTCTATGTGCTTCTCCTTCTCCATGAACTCACTCTTTGGGTCTGGTGCCTAATCTAAGTGAGCCATGGCCATGTTAAGGAAAAGGAAAAAGCCCGGAAACAAAGAGAAACTGTATCGTATTTCAGCTATATGTTAAGGCAGTTGTTAAGGCAGATATTTACTTTGAAAACGCAAATTCACTAGTTTGCAGTGGGACTGTTAAAATAAGTCTCCTAATGCCAGGCTTGTGTGTGTTTTAGCCTGAGCCTCTCTTGATTTCCCTTGTTGGGGTCGCCCCCATTTTTACCCTTCATGAAAAAGTAGTGGAGTGAGGAACTGTCAAGCAAAGGGAGAGCAGCAGAGCAACAGGCCGGCACATGGAGGGCTACAACATAGAGTCTGTGTTCCCACCTGTGCCAGATTTTTGGTGACTAAATATTTATCAAAGGGAGGTAAAGCACATCCTTCATCATCTTGTGGGTGGTTCAGGGTTCAATTTAATTGTTTTTCCGGAATCAGAATTGAACATGCCAGAGCCGGTTTTGTCTTGCAGATGCCTTGGGGCTAAAGTGCAGATTGACCACTCCTATATTTCTTTACTGTAACAGGCAAATACAGGTGTCTCAGGAATTTACCAGTGCAGAAGCAAGTAGCCTTGGCCCCTGGAAGCAGGGGGAAAAGCTCCCTTAGGAAGCTTTGCTCTTGTTGGGTAGTTCTGTTCAAAGTTCATTTATAGTTCAAAAGGCATTTCATGGGAGGTGTTTCATAGATGGCCACTAGCTCCAGTTCTGATTCCAGCAGATCAGCAATGCCACATAGACCAATGCAAACCTATTGCATGTGATCTTTCCTGGGGTTTCAAAGTGAGATATACCCAGAAGAAAACCAGGTGTGTTTGAAACCTGCATTTTTTAGACTTGGAGACTGAAGAGCATTTCCATCAAACACAAAATGCAAGTAGACAGAGGAGATCCTTCAGGAAGTGTGAAGGCCTCAGTAGGTAACAAAATTTCAGTGGGCTGATCAGCCACCCAAAACACAGTTCTTCCACTATTTGAAAGCTGATTCTTGGCAAAAAAATCTGTATCAGGGAATAGCAAAAGACTAGATGGATCTTATGGACCCTTATGGTTGTTATAAAAAATTTATAGCTTCTGGTGGATCACTGTCTCATGGTTTGTGATGAAATGTTTCATGGGAGGATGCACGTTCACGAAGCTACAGTGGCACTGGCGAACCAATACCTTTTGTGCAAGGGCATGAATTCCCAGCAGAGGTTACTCTTTCCTTTACTCTGGTTTATGGAGTGCTATGGTTTACCAGCACAGATCCTCCATGCAATTTATCCTTCTTGGCAGGATTTTAAGGGTGACTGAGTACTCCACACAGGGTCAAGCATTCCAATGATCTAAAAAAATCATCTGAATCAGCTGAAAATCTGGCCTTAAGCATTACAAGAAGCACTGACAGGTGATGGACTTCTGAGAGTTGGATCCAGTTGTGAGAGCTTGAGCTCTCAACAGTCTCTGTGTGTCAGGGACCAGAAGTAGCCACCCAGCCTAAGATGGAAGCTCAGTGTGTGCAGAGCATGATTAAAACATGCCAGTATCTCTCCACCTGTCCTACATGTTTAGGTTTTCTTCATGCTCTGCCCCTAGCCTTCCTAGCCTACTACTGGTACAGCATGTTTTACTACTATCCGTTGCACCAGCACAGCATTCTGCCCCCAGTCCATTGGTCAGCTGGTTTTATGTGGCTCATTTCTGATGCATGCAGTCCATGAGAAGAGCTGAACACAGGCAAGAAATCTTCAGCCTCAAGAGGAAGGGAGGACTTTATAACAAAAAGGGTGCGGCTGAGGACAACACTGTGCTGTTTCTTGAAGATGTCTTGAATTCTGCTGGCAGTAATGAAACCAACATCGTCCTGGATGATACAATACACCTAATACAAAAATGCAGACCTTTCAGATGATAAAGAGGTGAAAAAAGTCACCTGAAATATAAGAAACGGCAGGCCATCAGAATACTACTGACACCCAAAGAGAGCAGCTGCTGACACACGTTCAGGGGGAAGTGGAACAACCTCTTCTTTGCCAAGGGGTGGGATGGTCTTGAGTACAGCTATCTCTATTACCAAAGGCAGTCTATTGAGGAGCTGGGAGCTTGGGAAAGCTGGACCCAAGCTGCCTGCCATGACAGCTGTGCAGCTGCCAGCCAGACACACTAACAAGGTGTAGGCTGGCTTCCAGTGTAAATCAGCCTGGCAGGCACGTTTCCCCCAGAAAGCAGCCTGGGCTTCTTCAGAAGTTCATTGACAGTGACACATTCCTGCAGAGCATGTTGGGCCACCAGGCAGGATCTCCTCCCTGTGCACTGTCTGAAAATGGGACCAGCTTTTACAGCAGTGGGATGACAGCAAGAGGGGCATCTTGTGGTCTGTTTGAACCTCACAACTGGAGCAGCTAATAGAAGAAAAGCAGGCAAGAAAAGGCGAAGGCTTGCTGAGGTGGAATGGTCAGCTGTTCAGCTTTGTGAATGCTGATGTAGGCCTATTTTGTTTACACACTTGATAATTAATGGTGTTTGCCTAATTGTCTCAGTAGACTAATTATTAGTTTTACCCTGTCTGTAAATAAGACAATCTGTGGCTATAGAAGAACAGAATCCCTCACTGTGGGTTTGTCAAATAAATGCAGATTGTGAAATACAAACATCTACTCTGCCCTGCAAGCAAAAGCCTGCTTTGTAATACTGCAAAGGGTAGTCTGGCTGAGTAATAAACCTCCTGTGAAATGCACAGGCTCCAGAAAAAACAGGTAGTGAATTTGAAATACATAAGTTATTTCAGACTTTGTTAAACCCAGCTGGTTTGTGTTACTGAAAGCATCATTGCTTTCACAGCACAGGAAGGAAGGACAGAGTTTTTAAATGACACATAATCACTGAACTGCCTGATGAGATGTTGGGTGAGAAGCAGCTAGTGGATGCTGCAGACCAATAGGTTTCACGGTGTAGGGATGATAGGGAGCAAATTTGACTTTGCAGTGAGAGTAAGGATGGTAATACTGGAGTAAAGGTCCTACAATAAGACTATGCTAGCTTATATTTTATGATGACACACTGTCTCTGCTGACTGCTTAATTCTTAGGAGAACTCAGTACCTGCAAGCTTCTGTGGCCCTTGCAAGTGGATGCAAGTAGATATGAGCTGAGGATCTGGCTCCCATACTTCAGATAGGTCTGTAAATGCTAAGTATTTTCCAGCACAAGTGTAGAGTCTCTCCAGACATGCACTATTACTCCCTCCTTCTGATGCATGCGCAGTTCTTGCTAGCCCGCATAAGTACAGAGGCATGGGAGGGATTTGCTCGCCTGGCTTTGACCACTCTTAAAGGAGGCATGTGGTCAGGAGATGCCTCGCTCTCCCCTATCATCCTGAAAGGCGGCCTACAGAAGTAGCCTAGACACCTGTGTTTTAGAACAGCAAAGTTAGGTGAGATAAATTTCATCCTAGTGCGACAAAAACCAAGACTGCAATCCAAAGGTGTGTAAAAGGGCCAATCACTTTTAGTCATAGTAATTTCAAAGGGCACCTCAGAAAGCATGTGAGCAGGTTTGTATTTCGCTCTGGGCTTTTTCTGGTCTGCTCATCTGTGCTGGATATATTGCAGTGTGGAGCACAGTTAATATCTGATTGCTACCTGCACAACACCCTTAATTAGCAAAAACACAAGAATGAGACAACACATTAAATTGCTAACGTGACTGAGTATTTCACAGACATTTCTCTTTTAATCAGTGAGACAACTAAGCTGAAGTTGTGTCAGCATACTCGCAACAGCATCACTCAGCATGACCATGCACATGATTAAGCAAAACCCTTTCAAGGAAGTGATTCATTGTTTTGGGTTTGCTTTTTTATTTTTATTGCATTATACATAATAAGCATATATGTGCTTTTGTTTATAGATGGGATAAAAATATACACTGTGTGCATCATCAGTTAAGTAATCCATGTCTGCCTTTATCCTAGCGTGCAGACATCAGAAAAGCACAGCTGAAAGATGACCATCATGCAATAATTATGTTCCACTGTCTCCTCATATTGAATCAGATCATTTTGATGGAGGATAGCCTCTCTGAGATTGTTTTCCCTGAGCATCTTCGAGAAGTTGTGAGGCTCAGGATGTCTTGCCTAGCTGCGTCTATTCTGAAGCACTCAGACCTATCTTATCCTGTTGTTCTGGCTAATTTGTTAATGGATAATTGATTTAATGGGAAAGTTTCCTATTCATAGTCAACTTTACAGTACTGCCTGCCTAGATATGTAGTATGCCAAGATACTGGCTCCCAGGATCATATTTCTGATCTTCCACCTATTCCCAGGACTTATCTGATGTCCTGGTTTACCATGTGTCCTAGCCAACAATTAGACCTAAGCAAGTCAATACTGAGCAGATGTCCCAGGGTGCAGCTTATCAAGTGCAGATTATCGTCTCAACTATACTGGGTTCAGGGACATGCATGCTCTTCAAACACAGAGTTAGAGCCAATCACTGTATATGAGGAGCAAGTAAATGCTAGGAGAAGGAGGTTGGTTTAGTGGCTTTTTGTTTATTTTTCCCCACTAGCTGGGAATTAGGAGCCATGAATTTAAGGCAGTGTTTTACGTGAGACTTTCTGTGTGGTCTGCAACAAATCATTAGTTGGATATCCTGTTGTCTGTAAAGAAATAATGCTTCACTGCCATTTGTGCCCTCGAAAATCAGCCTTAAGTTCATTGGGCCTCCACAGTAATTTGCAAATTGTTTCAATTTAGGAGCATTGGACAGGTCTTAGAAACCCTCTCTGCTTAAGAACAGTAAGCATTTCAGTACTCATAAGAGAGTGAATAGTGAGCAAAGGTAATTTGCAAATTATTGCTGTGATTATCAAACTGCAGTGCCAGTAAATAATGTGGTATCATAAATGTAGTAAATAATTTGCATCCAATTTCCACATTTTATTACAGCGTCTGTCTGGAATTTGAAGTGCTGCATCCTAGCCCGTTTCTGTAGCTCAGCCCTGGGGGAAGACCAAGGTTTACTCTTGTGTTTAAGTCTTGAAAACAAAAATCAAAGAGGGCAATCGCATCAACTTCCCATCACCGGGGGTAAAGAAGGCTCCCCTTTCAATGGCTTCGGTGCCAAATTCAAATCCTCCTTTAGCCCTAGAACCAAATCCCTTGAACTTTAGTCCTGGTTTTACCCCTGATAACCCTCCTAAGACTTCAGAGAAAATACTTTGTCTGGAAGGCAAGAGCCCTGGGCTGTACCCAGCTCTGGCAGGGCAGCTCAGACAAGAGTGGCTAGCAGAACCTTTCCATCCCAAATGCATCCTGCCAGGTGACTCACCCATGCAGTTAGGTCAATGGCATCGTGAACTATTTCCCTACTTGCCTGAACTGCAAGTGCACGTGGGAGGTGTGTGTGGGATTTGTTTTTCATACAGAGAAGTGAAGCAAAACCTACGGTGTGCTAACATGGCCCCATGCTTGCATTATCTGAAGAAGTTCCTTGTGGGGATGTAGATTAATGGTTCTCTACCTCATTTGCCATATGGCTGACAGCTTGGCAAAGCCCGAGGCCTCCAGCTGTTACACACGATGGCGCAGCTGATGGCAGCATGTGGCTCATTCTTCTCTTGCCCCCAGTCAGGCTGTTTTGAGGCTGACTGAATCTGTGTCACTACATGCCATCAGTTTACCACTTGGCTTGCCTAAAATGCTGTCACAGCTGCTTGTGGCTGACATCTTCCAGTTACCAACATGAAATAGTCTCTGAGGACCCACCGATGAGCTCTGTGTCTGCCTGCGGGCGGTTTCATGAGAATGAGCAGATAAGATTGCTTTTCTCCCATTGTGCCCATTGTGATTGTTCCTCAAAGGCTGGGGCTGCTTGCCCGAGTTTATAAGTATATGAATGTAAGATGGCTCTGCAGGCCACCAGTGCGTGCTCCCTCAGGATCGCTCCAGAGGGTGAGTGATTACCCTGGAAGGTTAGGATGTGTGTGCAGCTGTTTATTTAGCATTTTCCCCTAATCATGACAGTCACGCACTGCTTTAATATCTGATATTGTTTCTGTCCCAGGTGGATCAGGATTTGCCCCTCCTCATCACTCTCAGCATATCCAATGTACTGTCACATGGTTTCTCTCTGTCTTTCCTGCAGCTAATGAGAATGCTTTTGTAGGGCAGCTGCAGGAGAAGAGCCAGATTCATCCCCCCAGCTTCTTTCTCCTGGCTTCTACTTATGCAGTGCTTTTTCAGAGTGATCTGTTCGAAGTGAATGCATAATCAGCTGTTGTCAGGATGGACCCACATTATCTCCCATGTATGGCCAAACCAAGTTTGCTAGTAGCAGCTAATATATTGCACACATCTTCAAAACCATCATTATAGGTCAAATCTTTAGCATCCTTTAGCCTCAATGTGATAATGAATATTCCCTTTTGAGGGCACATTAATAGACGCTTCTGCTGATCAGAACATTTTTATAGACTAAATACTCTACTTCTCTGAGTACAGTGCAATGTATCTTTAGGTGGTTCCTCTAAAAGGACCCAGTAACGTTTTTGGTGAGTAACTGGGTATATCAGGAAAACAGAAGCATCTGTTGACTGACAGGCAGTCAATATGGCAGATCTGCATGGTGATGGTTTGTTTAGGTGGAGTTGTAGTAGACATTAACTGGCTGCCATAATCCATGGGTATAAATTTTTTAGCCTTGATTTAGCCTCATGCAAGTTCAAAGCAGGGGATCACATCCACACCATGGCTACTCTAATGATATGCTTTAGAGCTAGTTTTAGGACCAGAACATAGTTATAGATACACTTTTAGCAATTAAGGGGGCTGCACTTGCAAATTGGTAATAGCAACATGTTACCATACAGTCAGAAGACCATACTGTAAAAGTTGAGTGCAATAGCAGTGGCCTTGGAACGGTGTTACCACAGCCACACCAGGCACGGGGCAATATGGATGCTGGGGATGGCGGGTGAGTGGCTTGCTTCCTTCTTGCCACGGTGTGTCTGCACCTTTGTGTTCAGTTGACCAGCTTCTCCAGTGAACCAGCAGATGGTATTGCAGATGCAGCAGTATACATCAATGGCGACATCCTTCTCCTGCCTATGTCCCTCACATTGAACACAGTAAGCCCCTACGGCTTCCTTGGAGTGTTTCAGTTTTCCAAGTTCAGTTTAGATACAAACCTAGGCTGAGTTGAATTAAGCTTTTCAAAGTGATCTAGATGGGCCTGAATCCCTCTGACCCTGTGTGCTTTTTGTCAGTCCTTGTACTCAAAGACTCTTTTTAAGATCCCAGGCTGAGCCACTAAGTCCAGCTTTTCCAGCACTTCGTTTATGCTTTTCCTCATGCTTTTCCTCCTCTAACATGAAAATTCACATTTTTCTTTTTGTATGTGCTCTTTTTTGCCTTTCTTTACTTGGGTTTTGGGCATGCTGTGCAAGCAGGCAGCTATTACCAGCCTTGCTTCATCCATCAGCAGCACACAAGCAATCCTATCACATTCAGCAGCAAGATCTGTTTCCAGGTCCCTTCTAGGATCTGGCCCTACCTTTTGTAATACTTTATGGCAACAGACAGGTTTCATGCATCCTGGACAAGGATCTTATGCCTGAGAGCTGAAGTCTGTTAGCTCTTTGTTCCAGCTCTAAAGACAACCCCTTTTCAGCATCAGATGTAGGTGTGGCTCATGCTCTCTGTTTCCAGCTTCTACCCTGCACCCACTACAAAAGAGCAAAACAAAAGGCTTTCAGTTCTCAGATGGTTTAAGAATAAGGTGAAGTACTATATTTCTTGCAGTCATATCACTTAAAGTGATTTTGCCCTTGAGGACAGCATTACCTCACACAAAACAAGAGAATGTCTGTGTGCTTAAATGTCATGAGACAAGAGTTGCTCTGCTGTAATTGCTTATGTAGCTTTCCACAGTTTTCTCTTGTTTGATCTTTTATTGGTTCTGGTATAGAGTGACCGATCATCCTTGCACAGATTTCCTTAACACAAGGGAGAGATCTGTCACAGCAAGCAGAGCAGCCAGGTAAAACTGCTTAAAAGACAGCACTCTTCTGCAAAGCAGCATGTTTGCAGAGCCCTGTCGCCCACTTGGCACATTCTCATTTAACAAATATCTTAATCTCTATGGGTCTGCTTCACCTCTGCCTTGTTTGTCTTGACTTTCCCTGGTGCAAGTTCATAAGCGCAGCAACTGCCTTCCTGTTTGTACATCGGTGCCTTCATCTCAGCCAGGGGCTCTTGACATTGCATAGCTGCACTGCAGAAGCATCGCTTCCTTCAGACCACTGCTAGAGAATGGAAACACAGCTGACATCTGATTCTCCAGTTAATCCATAGGCCCCATACTAATTACCTTTACACAGTAGGCTGCACAGCCTCAGTGCAGAAAAACAGCTTGTATCAATCCAGAGAACAGCTAATGAGAATAACCAGCCATTAACACATCAAATCAGATAATAAATGCTGGAGAGCACATCTGATGGCTCAGAGTCTCTTGTAATATGTGAGGGTTGTTTTTTTTACTTCCCAGTAAAATAGCAGCCACTTCTGCGCAGCTTAGCTTCATAGGAAGTGGCTTTTATTAGGGTTATAGATCAAACCAAAACTTATGGTGAGTTACAGTGGCTGGGATTAAAATTCTAGACTTAACCATTAGAATTGTCTTCTGCCAATGCTGTGTTTCACTCTGCTGGTCAAGGACCTTAGGGCCAGCTGGGGGAAGTCCAGGGAGAGTAGAGGTCTCCAAGTCCAAGCACTTTTACCAACAGACTCAGGTGTAGGGACTGGGTGAAAAGGGGCAGAAAACACGATAGTGAAGTGTGCCAGAATACCCTCTTAAGTGCTGTTTTAGCCTGACCTAACTCACATAGGATTTCTGTATGTAAAGGTTCTTTGGCATTAGTCCTTACGACAGCCAGCACAGAAACAAAAGAATTACATTTGGAAATATGCTACCTGGAGTTAAAACTTTGGGACCAGCAATCAGAGGAGTTTTCTGAACTTCTGTTAGTCAGATATTTTACTTGATGGTCTTAAATCTCTTCCCAATCAATTAATGTATCTCCACAGTAGAAATTGGCAGTTGTTGAAAGCACTTCTCTTTGGCGTGGGAAATAGCAGAAAATCAGCAGCCTGGAGAGTGTAAATACAGAAAATAAGGACTGCTGAATGCTTTTTAAGCTGGGCAGAGTGGTGAGAAGGGAATCTGCACAAGCAATGCCGTCATCAGCTGGGATTTGACATTCCTCTTCCAGCTGAAGCCACCATGGGACCTTTCATCACCAGTTCCCATCACCAGTGGTCTTACTCAAGTGGGTCAGGACCTTTCAGCTTCTAGCTTCATCCAAGGAAGGAGCACTGCAGCAGCGCAGAGCTGCAGGACACTCTTCTCGGGTATTTGTTCTAGCAGAGACACTTGGAAGGGAAGAGAGCTTGCTGCTGCCTCATCCAGCTGACTTGTGGAGCACAGAGCTTTTTTTCTTGCAAGTCTCTCCTAAACACAGCTGATTCCCTCTTGCACCACGTTTTCCACAGGTAAACCACTGGGACCCTGACCATCCTCCTGCCTCAGGGCTTTTTGGGGATGGAGCTTCTTGCCCCCTAGTACAGCACTGAAGAGTAAGACACTGCTCATTTTGCCATGTCTTTTGTGTGCATTCACTGAAAGATAGAAGACCACAATTCCCACCTAGGAGCAGACCAGCATAACAGGATCTACTGCTGGACCATTTTCCATACAAAGCCATCCTCCAAACAATTATTTTTCTTTGCAATGTACTCATGTGGCTATATTGCTTTAATAATTCACTTGGACACCGGGATGCTGATGATGGCGTCACTATGATGCACTGTAAAGCAAGAGTCTCTTCAACTCACTAAGAAAGTGTAGGTTTGCTATGGAGCCAACTTAATTGTATTCCAGCTCATGCGCTTGTGCCAGGATGCTCTTCCCTGCCAATTTTTTATGCCACTCAGAAGCAGCACATACCTGCAGCTTGCTTTCCTCACTTGCTTCATAGCGTTATTTGCTTGGCTTAGTCAAGAAGTTGACAGCAGCTGCCTCATTGAGTTTCACTGGATGGGCTGACAGAGGCTTAAAATCCGGATGCTCATTTATTTTCATTACACAGACTGCATATGTTTATCTTTGGTGAGCTTGATGCAAAGCTAGTTGAACTGTTTGGGAGACTTTGTGTTACCTTCAGTGTGTTTGGATCTACGCCCATAGGAACATTTGTTCCTTTTTGCTTGGAAGAGTGAGATACATCAGGCTTTGTTCTCTGAGATAGAAGCTGAATTGGAAAAGAGTGATGGCTGGGAAGGAAAAGAAGGGGAGTGTTTTCTCTCCCACCAGAAGACATATTTTGAAATACTGGTGGATTTGTAAAGCCTGCTCTGTTGCATGGAAAGGGAGTGAGGATCCCTTCTGGGGGTAGCTATTGAGACCTGCAGGTATGAAAAACCTGCTGACAAGAGTTTCAGTTATCACTAAAGTGAAAATATACCATGTACTGCATAAAAGTTGTTTCTCCTTTTGCCAAGATCTGATGCCAAAATGAAAAATAACAGAGCAAGAAAACCTCTGTATGAAAATTACAGGAAAACAGTGTCCCATGAAATCTGAGACCTTCATTAGTCCACATCAGGTCTTCAAGGAGCAGAGAATATCAATGAACAAGGAGACCATTTCTTTCTTTTTCCGTGGCTCTGTCTTCTAACTTATGTTTTCAAATTGCTTTGGGCCATTTCCAGCCAGCCTAAATTCCACCTAAATGTCTGTGCCTGTAGTGGGTTTAGTGCCTCTGCAGAGCAATTCAGAAAGCCTGAGGGAAGCGCAGACTGAGAGTGTCTTGAGTCAGACAGCAGGAAACACGAGACTTGGTGGTATTTAAGCCAGCTGAATATGCCCATTTTCTTCTGTTTGTTTTTTATAATGGTGATATCAGCTGGTGTGTTTAAACATTTATTTCTGTCCTTTCTTTTTTAGGAGATGGGCTGTGTAGGAGGAGAAGAGAATCCTTTTGCTTCTAAGGAACATAAGGTACAAATTCAACCTCTATCTGGTGGATACCGTAGGCTCCTTCCAGAAGGAAGATCTTGTGCCCATTGTCCATGAGCCTTGTGGGTTCACACCATATCTCACAAGGAAGTGGGACTTCTTGTAAGTGACTACAATAACAGCAATTCAGAGACAATCATCCATTTCAGCTGCACGTTTTAAGTGATATTCAGTATTTGTACAGTAATTAGAATCTCCAATAAAACTAGTGCCGACGTACAAAGTTCTAGTTCCCAGTCAGGAGGGAAGTGGGTGGTGGTATGTCTGAGTAACCCTTTTTGGGCTGGGTCTCTGCGTCCTCCTTTGTGCAGTGCCAGGGTTTGTTGGTGTGCTGGCATACTGTGTTGCCTGGCTTTTCAGAAGGGTGATGCTGTTGACCAGTGCAGGTGCAGCGTTCTGCCCGGTATCCCACCAGCTCTCCTCAGGAGGAAAACGATGGAAAGAATGGATGTAAAACACATTGTTCGTAAGGGCAGCACAAATCCTCTACCAAAAATGTTTCCTTTTAGACCATAAGAAAGTTCTGGCAGAGTTACTGTGGTCCTGGAGACCTAAGGGCCTTAACATTTTAGGAAAGCCCTTTTTCAGTTATCAGACAGCAACAGCCACTTTCAGTTCTCCGGGAAATTAAAAACAAGGCACCCAGTGATTTCAAGCTAGGATATCTCTTCTCCTTGGGGACTGCAGCCTTCCAGGACACTGCTGGGAATAGGGAAAGAAAGGCAGGGAAAAGTAAAGTGATTCATCCAGTGGGAACAAAACCTGCCTTTTTCTAACCCCTGCTCGCTTTATACCCCTCCTCTTGGGGTATAATGCCAGAAGCATACTAGCAGGTTAAAACTGTGACACAGGGTGCTAACCTCCAGATGGAGGTATTAAATAAAACCCACAAACACCCCTCCCCTACCACAGAGGAAGCTATCAAAGCACACCTGCCCATAGCCAAAGGGGAGGGTGCAGTTCCACGGGGAAAAGCATTTGGTTTCTGCCAAGGCTTTTTGGAGGATTTTATCTTGCTCACAGAATAGACCCAGCCATCTTCTACTTTGCAAAAGGCACTGACTTTGCTGTCATCTTTCAAACTAAGCACACCTTATTGCCCTCCAGGAAAGTGTATCGTGGGCACTGGCATCTCTCTTCCATCCCCTTTCTTTCTTTCTTCCTTGATTCCAGCCCCTGCACTCTCTCCACACTCAGGAGTCCTGGAAGGCATTAGAAACTGAGGCTCATTTCTTTCTATCTTTGCTATTTGCATGACCCTTTTCACTGCAGCATTTAAATGTCTTGAATGTATTTATTTTCCTAATACCACACTAAAATAGGGAAGTACTGTTGTCTGGAATTTACAGATAAGTAACTGAGGCATAGAAGACTTAAGTCCTAGATCCTGGGCTGCATCAAAAGAAGCGTGCCCAGCAGGTCAAGGGAGGTGATTCTGCCCCTCTACTCCACTCTGGTGAGAGCCCACCTGGAGTACTGCATCCAGCTCTGGAGTCCTCAGCAGAGGAAAGACATGGACCTGTTGGATTGGGTCCAGAGGAGGGTCACAAAAACGATCAGAGGGCTGGAGCACCTCTCCCATGAAGAAAAGCTGAGAGAGTTGGGGTTGTTCAGCCTGGAGAAAAGAAGGCTCCGGGAAGACCTTACTGCAGCCTTTCAGTACTTAAAGGGGGCTTTTAAGAAAGATGGGGACAGACTTTTTAGCAGGGCCTGTAGCAACACAACAAGGGGTAATGCTTTTAAACTAAAAGAAGGTAGATTTAGACTAGATATAAGGAAGAAATATTTTATGATGAGGGTGGTGAAACACTGGAACAGGTTGCCCAGGGAGGCTGTAGATGCCCCATCCCTGGAAACACTCAAGGTCAGGTTGGACGGGGCTCTGAGCAACCTGATCTAATTGAAGATGCCCCTGCTCATTGCAGGGGGAGTTGGACTAGATGACCTTTAAAGGTCCCTTCCAACCCAAAGGTTCCTATGATTCTGTGATCAGCAATGGCATTTAATGCATGTGTCTGTTTATGGAGCTAGTCCTAAGTGACCTTTGTTAAGGGCACACAGCAAGCAGGTGCAAGAAATGGGAACTTAGCCAACATCTTCCAGGAATTAAACCAATGTCTACACCAGTGCTTTCTCTCCATCCCTAACTCCATCTCAACAGGATAGATTATCAACCTATGCCATCCTGCCCTGTGTCCTTGGGTTTTACTGTTTTCTCTAACCTTTGTTTATTACAGTACTTGCAAAGGATCGGTCAAGAATGAACTCCATTTCTACCCCAAAGAATTTACAAATTGCTGTGTTTCATCAAAAGAAACAACACTGAATGCGATTGCCATACTTTGCCACTTTGCCAAATGCAACAGCTCACCATATAGTATTCTGGACTTATGGAAACTAGTGCCCAAATGCAAGTAAATTAACCCTGGGGGGGGAAGCTTCTGAGGATGTAGGAGATCACTTCTCCTATTTTCTTTTGTTTGGAGAAGGGATCTGAAGTTTCCAAGCTTTTTGGGCTGTCACATTTTAATTTCTCAATTCTGTAGCTAGAATGACTGGCAGAAGTTTGTATCCTGTTCAAAGAACAGTTTTTTCCTGGGTTTATGATTATAAACACACCATGACCTTTAGACAGAAAGAATATTACAACATATAATTATATGGAAGTGAAAAAAAAGGAAAAGCTTTCCCACTTCACAGAAAATTTGCTGTTGCTTTTATGTTTCCTGGCCTTGTAAAGAACCTTTGTGAGTTGTTTTCTTGCTTAATGCTCCTACAGTAGCTCTCCCTTGAGTTCCTCATCTGTCAGCTAAAGCGCATTCTAGATAAGGTTTATTCCGTATACCTGACTGTTCAAGCACATGTTTGTTGCTGTGTGTGCAAACCTATGAATGAAAGCAGCAACTACAATGCATTTCAGATGCAGCCACATAAATACCTTATATTATTCTGTTTTCTATATGAACACAGGGTCATTTCTATCTTGTGCATCCTCAGTAGCTTAGGGGTAGAGTGGTACTTTTAGTGTATTTTTTCCAATGAATATTTATCTACACAATAGCCTTTGGCAGTCCTAGAGATTCCAAAAACTGGAATGCACCTACACAGATCCTTGCCTTAAAAATAACCCTCTGTCTTTTGAATGAGGTAAGAAAATACATGCATTCACTGATCAGAATATGACTGGTTTGTAGGCAGAGAAGTACAGTTACTTGTTTGCAGTTCAGACACATTTCAGAGCATGTCTATAAATTCTTCTTCAGTCCCCACAGTCCAGTGTATTGTAGGCTTTTTGCCTACTTTCTTCTGGAGCATCCAGCTGTAGTGATTTGAGGTGAGGACACCAGTCAGTTCAAGGGCCTAATGACTGTTTGTCGCAATGGGTACTTGTCTGAGGCAGACCTGAATCCCTGCTCAGATTTCAGAGTGATGGACATGCGCTGAGAGTTTCTGTGAAGCAACATCACCATCAGCCCAGCCTCACTACAGTTCTGATTTTTCTCCCTTTCATTATATTTTAAGTAAAAAAATTAAAGCAGGGGGAGACAGGGCACCCTTCACGTCACAAATGTGTCTGTAAGGGACAACTCTATTTTAAAAGGTATTTTTGGAAGAAAGTATGTGCTGTATGAGAGGTAACTTCAGAAACTGTCCATTAGTCACACCATACCCCCTAACATTTCTGTAAGGTGTTGTAAATCAATAGAGCATAAAACAAGGTGGTTGTCCAGTGAGCAAGCTTATTTCCCTTTGACCTTCACCAGTATTTCAGCTATAGACCTCTGAGGAGCTCTTCTGGTTTGGAGATAAGATTACACAGGTGAACACTATCTGAAAGGGAGAAAAAAAGGAGAGCATTGTCTTAGTTATTAAAACACAAGATTAGCTTAGTTTCATCCTGTGCTCTCTGCTGACTCACTTTGACCTTGAACATGGCCTCTTTATCTTTTCCTGACTGTAAGAACAGGGTAATAATATTTTCTGCTTCCTGGAAAATTATGTGAACATAGCTCAACTTTTCTAATGCACTCATATGGAAGATACAGTGGGGACATGAAGTTCTTTTTCCATGTAGGACAACCAGGAAGAGTTATAACCACAATGTCTGTAGCTTTGCAAACTTCAGTTCAGGATGTGGTATCCCACCCAGGACACTGCCTTTCTTACCCGCCCTTTTCATTGCATTTTTTTTCTTGAAAGATTCAATCAAAACAACTTAGAAATTCAAGATTGGAGCTAGGAAAGAAAAAACATAAATTTTGTCCTCTTACAAATATTGTGGTGATTTTGCTTAGAGAGATTCTGGCATCACTGTCTGATTTGGGGCAGTGTCTAGTCATTTCGTGTAAAATCCCTTTTAGCATATATTATGTTCAGTCACAAACGCATGAGAAAAACAGTTGGCCAATGCTCAGTGGCACTTAACGATGAAAAACCCTGGAAATGTCACTCTTGCCATGCTTGAGCCTCTGATGAGGTTATCGATTTGATGGTGGAAACGGAAGTTCTGAGCAAACAGTAGCAATGTTTCAGGTGTGAAAGGAGACCTGTATTCTGATATGAGGATTTAGGAAACTCCGTGGACACATGCTCTGTCTGTGTTTTTATACAGGAGGAGATGCTGCTCTTTTGGACCTGTCAGTGTAACTTTGATTCCTGAGAAGGTTCTGGAACAAGCTGTTAAAAAAATTATATTTTAAGTACCTAAATTATTATAAACTGATAAAAGAAATAGACAACAAGGATTGCTGAGAATGGGCCATGTCAAGCCTGTTTAATTTCTGCCTTTGGCTGGTTAAGCAGCCTAGTGGGGAAAGAAAGCGGGGTACAACTAATGTGATGTAATCTCAATCCCAGTGACATTTCTGCCACTTCTCCATGACATTCCCATAAGGAAACTAATGAGATACAGTGTTGATGTGGTCATGAGAAGAAAGGTGTGCAATGGTTGGAAACTTGCTCTCAAAGAGCACTCATGAACTCTTTGTTGTCAAATTTCAACTGAAGTTTAGTGGTGCTCTGTTCTGGCCCTGGCTCTCTTCAGCATTTCTCTTGGCAGTTTGGAGGACCAACGAGATAATATGGTCATAGTATTAGTGAATGGGAGTGGCATAGGTCAAGGTTGCAAGTACTGTGAACACAAGCATCAGAATTCAACACATGCTTGAAAAATTAGAGACAATCTGAAATCAAAACAGCTGAAATTCAGCAAAGACAAATACAAAAGTCTTCTTCCTTAGGGAGGAGAAATTCAGCAGACAAGCACAAAGTTGGAAGTTATTGGCTAGGCAGCATCACAGCAGAAGAGGGAGATTTTTCTGACTGGACCCTACAGTATGATTTAAGATAGCATTTTTGTCTCCTAACATCTAAATGTGAAGACAGTGAAGCGCTGGAACAGATTGTCTACAATGATCATGAAATCTCCCCTACTGGACATTTTTAAAGAACAAGTGAGACAAACATATTTTGAAGATTTCTAGGTAACATTCTCTAGATAGTCTCTATTTATCCCCTTGCAATTCTGGTGGCCTATGATCCACACTACAGAGCTCAAGCTAGGTATATGTCAATAATCAGATACTGCTGAGGAAGAGATGAGCTTTGTTCTGACAATAAAACCGTCTTTACGTAGGCAGCGGTAGCAATTGTTCTACTTTCTGAAGTAGTGGTGAAGTCCCAACTGGAGTCCTTTGTCTCAGCTGGAAGCAGTAAGTAGACACAGTCGAGGGAAAAGCACAGAAAAGTAACAAGCATGATAAAAGGTGTAGAAAATGTGACTCACAAAAAGGAAAGTGAAGGCACTGGATTGAAAAGAGAAGACTGAGAAATGGCACAGCAGCTTGGAAGGGATTGACACAGATGCGGCAACAACTGTAAATGACTTTGCATGTCCATTTAGGGAAGGGCAAGAAAGTATCACTTTCACCTTCACCTAAAAGATTTAGGCAGGATATTAAGTAAGTCTTTCTATCTGAAAGTGTGGCAAAGTGTTAGGACACACTACCCAGGGATATCGATTTCTTAAAGTGAAGAAGATAAAAGTGTCAGGGATGGTGTCCAGATACTTTTAGCCCGCTTCAGTGCAGAATGTTGGACGAGATGATCTCCTGAGACTCCTCCTAGCCTGCCAGATCTGTGAATTTTTCTTTGGCAAGCATTTATTTTGGCATGTAGATAAAGTATGGGGAAATGGAGCCAAATGAATATATCTGGAAAAATCACTGACTTTGATAATGAGCGCGAGCCCTTTCTGAAGAAAACAACTATGTTGCAACATGCACTGTCAGGATGATTTATAAACATCATTGCTTTTATGTTGTTTTTGCAACTTATACCCTTCCAGACTCCTATTAAGGCCTCAATTTGCTTACAAGGGCCAGGCCACCAAGTAACTTGTAGTGTTTGTGTCCTGCTCTTGTTTATACTTTGATAGGTCTCTTGAATTTTGGAGGACTTCTCTTGTAAAGCTCTGCATGGGTCAAAATATGCTGTTCTTTCAGAAACAGAACATGAATCACACAAGAGTTGCTTTTGGTCTGCCGATATGGTAAAAAGTCTATTGGAAGCTCATTCAATTGACATAGTTAAATAAATTTCTCAAAACTCTCATCTTGCAAATTTATTTCCAATTTTCTAAAATCAACTGGCAAGGACTAGGACTGCTTCCAGAACATGCCTTAACATCAAAAGTCTTCTCATTCTCCATCAGCATCTGCTTAATTGAGGCTGTAGAAAAAGTGTCTGCTGCTTTCCCTCTGTTCAGTGGTGAAAAGAAACTGCCTTTGCATTTGATAAGCTGGAAAAAGTTGAAATATTTGACTGTTAGGTGGAAGACCATCCAGTGAATGTGAACCCAATAATGACACTGTTTCATGTGTTTCTTCATAGAAATCCAAGTGCAGTAGATACACGCTGTGCTCTTTCAAAAGCCAAAGAAATTACTTCCTTTTCTAGTTACCTGTATTACTGTTTAGCTTCTGAGAGGCAAACCTGTTAGTGACTTTTCATTTTACCATGATACCTGAAAAGATAATTTTTCTGGAGGAAAAATTATTTCATGCTGTATTACTGGACCTGTTGGCAGTGAGCCGTGCCTTCCCTGTCCTTAGCAGAGGATTTGTTGAGAAAACAGCCCATCTTGCTATGCAATTGCATTGATGTTAAAAGAGACATAATGACTCTGGGATACATATTATGGGTGCTGTTAACTGTGGTGTTAAATGACAAAAAGATGAAAAACATATTAACAAATGCTTTAGCCAGAATATCCACCTTTTGTAAGATAAAGAAGGGAACTTAGAGCTATAAATTATTCCATTAATTGGCCTTACAACTACACATTTCAAAGTAGGCATCCAGCAGCTGCTGTTCTCTACATACACTGGATTAGTTTTTCACCTCTGAAGACACTGAAATAGTATGCTGTGCCTGCACTGACCTAAGAGCAACCCTCTCAGAGAGGGCTAGTGGTTTTGCTTCCAGTCCTGTCAGGTTATTTTCTGTGCCCTGTACTGTCCACCTTCAGCACCAGGACTGCTGACCCAGCCGAGTCCTGCCAAACAGGGCTGCACAGACCAGAGGTGGGACATGCCGGGAGAGGTGCTAGGACAGGGTGAGGGGCAGCAGTGGCGGATCACCCAGGGAAGCCTTGAGGGGTGGTGACACGGGTATGAACACGTTTACCCTTGTCATGTCCCCCCACATCACTGGGCAAGGCTGTCCAGAGCCCTGCTGACCCAGCAAGGTGGAACAGCTGCCTCAGCCACCTCAACAGCTCCACCTCAGCAAGCCCTGAGCCACGTCCTGCTGCCTTCCGCTCGCTCTGGGTGCACTCCGTGGACTTCCCACCCCAGTGGGAAAGCTGACACTCGTGGGAAGGAGAGCAGTGCTCTGGTTGAGTGGGAGAGAAACGTCAGGGAACTTCTGCCCTTTGGGAACAAAAATGTAGGCTCCCAGTCCCATCCTGGGTTTGCCCTGCATGAAGACCCATGGTATGAGGGATATTTGCAGTGTTACTTGATGCGTGGTTTTATCTGAGAGCCTGGGATCACAACGGTAGATTTGCCTATCAGTCAGACTTAAATATATAGGGGATTAAGGCTTTGATTCAGGAAAACATTTCAACAAGAAGTCGTGTCTTTAGCAGAAAAACACTTCAAGGGCTACGCTGAATCTGTAATAAACCGTTTTCTTTGATACTGTAAAATCTCTGTCAAGAAAAGCAGATTTCTAAATGTCTTTAACTGCACTAGCTTATGCAGTTAGAACAATGGAATAAGAAAAAATGCTATTAGAAGGGAAATTAAACGTATATGGCACTTATCAGAAACATTTAAAATATATTTAAATATGGAAAACTGTGTCATAATCCTTAATCAGTCACTACAAATCTGAAATTCCCATCAAATGCTGATGGACATTTTGTTTTAGTGATGACTGCACAACTCTGCCCTCCTAATGGCACAGTCGGGTCTACAATCGCAGAGCCTTTACTCTAGACACTTCTAACAAATAGCTTTACCAGAGGCTAGTTTTTTTCCCTCTTCACTTTTTTCTCAAGCTTCTTCCGTAGTTTTGAAACTTTGAGTCTTCCTACTTTTATACTCAAATCTTATTAGACACAACTATATATAACTGAAGGATGAGCTAATCCTTTCTTTTGATAGAGGAAGGCATAAACCAAACCAACTGGCTGGTATGTAAAGCCAGAAAAAATAAAATATATGTCTTTGAGTACGATTATGCATTGGAACAGACTAACATGGGACACAGCAAATTCTCTTCTAGAAGTTTTTAAATCAAGACTAGATCCTTTTCTGAAAATAGGCTTTAACCAAGAAATGCATTATTGAAGGAAATTGGATGAAGTTTAGTTGCCTCTGTTATGGAGAGGGTCAGATAAGATGATGCTAATGGCCTTTTCCAGCTTTAGAATTGCCGAGTGCTTTACTGAATGAGCAAGAGAGTGAATTTTAAGTACTCAGTTATTTTAAATGGAAACTCCTTTGCATAATGTGGCACTGTATTTTCTCCTGCAGTACCTGATGAAATTGTTCCTTCCCAAAGATAAACAAGGCAGTATGTCAGTTTTCCACAGGCTCTTTAAAATGAGTAACGCACCACTCAAAGCGGTCTTTTTTCTGTTTATTTCTGGCACAAAAATGATGAGGACCTCTTAAGGTATTTCTAGAAAAATCACATTTTTGTAACGTATGCATTATTTTCTGACAGCAGGATTTAAGGATAGATAGTAATTACTCTGTATGCATGTATGTCACTGACATTTTGAAAGTTTACCTGTTGCTATAGGAGAAGAGATAAGTAGCGTAATATTAATCTCCTATTTTAGTGAAGAAGGAAACATTTAAAAGCTTATGGGGGATGGATGACACAGTCACAGATATAGCTGTAACAGAATTCAAAGGGTCATTCCGTATTTCTAACTACACCTTTGAAGCAACCTGAGTAGGTATTTAATATTAGGCCTGCTCTTTAGGGAGCGAGCAAACTTTGAGAGGTGTATTGAAGTGTTACGCCACTCAAAATGCAAAGTGCCTGGAGGGCCCTGACAGGTGCTCAAGTGGTTGGGGGATGAACATGCCACATCTTCGCACTCCTCACCATTGGTGTCCCTGGGGCTATGCTCTGATCAGAATTATAAAAATACCTTCCCCTGCTGCACAGGGGCTTTGGCTACCTTTGACCAGTTCCCTGAATAACCTACAAAGTAGGAAGAAAAAAAGAGATGATACCATGTGGACCAGCTATGGCAGTGTTTAAAGGTACCACAGGCTGTAACTGTGGCCGCCAGCCCTTCCCGTGAGGGCCCGCGACGTCTCCCTCCAGCCCGAGGTCCTCTCTGCAACTCCGCGTCCACGGTGCAGAAGGGACTGACTCCGGGCCCATGGTTCGAATGCTGTCTGTCGATCTGTTGCCAGGCACTTTATGTGCCAGCAATTAGATTAGTACCCCCCTAGCAGGAAATTTTTATTGTAGCGCAACCCCTCATCAGAGTACTCAAGTTTATTAGACCAGGTAGTGTAAAGGGGGTGGAGGCATTTGCAAGAAGGAGACTGGCTTGTCAAAGAGAGGGAGAATTCACTTACTGAGATAAAATTTCATTGTGCAAAGAAGTTGTAGGTCTGTTTGGATGTGACATGAGTTTAAAGATGGGAAATTCCCTAAGCTTTGCTTCTTAGACAAAGTGCCTTTGCAGGTAACTCCTCTGGCAGCCTGGTCCTTAGCTGCTCCTGCAGACTCTCTGGCAAGTTTTCTGCTCTTGATGTATTAAAAAAGAAGCTTTATCATTAGTTTGGGTAATTTTTGTGCTTTGTTCTTCCAAGTCCTTCTTTTTGGCCACCTTATTGCATTTTTACATTTAATCTGCCAGAGGGTATGATCCTTTCTATTTATTCCCTTTGGACATGCCTTCAGCCTTTTTAATCTCTTTCTAATGCCTTTCCTTGCTCTGCTGCCTAACAAAGCTGGCTACCTTTTGCTGTTTCTTCAAGGCTTTCTGAAAAGGTGGTATATACACCTCCATCCGGCTTAGAATTAAGTAGGAACTTAATTCTCATAGTTGCCCTTTTTAATTCCTTTTAAAATGCTTCCTCATTTTTGTACAGTTCCCCTTTCCGAAGCTGAGCATATCTGTAATGGATATTTGGTCTCTCTACATATTGTGCACTGCTCAGGTCCAAGTCAAGGGCTGCATTTTCTCTTATGAGTTCCTCCATGAAATGGAAGTATCTAAAAATTTGGCCCCAGTATTACATCCCACTATGATTTTAGCCCAAGGTACACGGGGATAACTGAAGACTCTACCAAATTTTTAGCCTTTACAGCCTCTGTGATCTCCCTCAGTGTGGCAGAGCAGCGCGATCGCAGTGCTGGGGTGGCTGGCAGCACACCCTTGGGCCTGGGATTTCCTTCCACATCGGTGCTTTGCTTTTCGGCATGGTGGTTGGTTTGTTGGTGCGGTTTGAGCCAAGAAGCAAGGCTGCGCTCTCAGCAGTCTGTGCCGCGTGTGTCAGCTGAGGGAGTGGAGGCAAGCAACATGTTGTCATTGCTGACGAACATGTGGCAACGTGCACATCTTCCAGGATCAGCACTCACGTGTGCTGAAACTCCAGCCTGCGCAATAAGCTCACACAGCAGAGCTTCCAGGCGAAAAAGAGAATTGGAGTGGTCCTCGTACATAAAATATGTTTTCTATATTACTTGTTAAAAAGCAGAACTCAGGTTAAAGACCACAGCTGAGACTTTTATTCTGATAAAGGGATCCAGCTAGCCTGCATTTAGTAAATGGTATTGAGCCAATGCCTCAGAAATTGTAGGCAAGATGACTAAGTTGTTTGTCCTGGTGCGTCACCGTTTGTGCACTGCAAACAAGGAAATGGGAGAGAAATAGGAGCTTGTCTTGCAATTGGACTGAAACATTTTGGACTGGAAAAGCTTCTTTGAGGGGAAAAATGGGTTAAGTGGCTGATACTTTCCAGAAAATCAGGCACAGACCCTTCTTACAGGTACAACTGCAATTCAGACGGCAGCAGGAATAACACAGGTGTAGGAAAGTCAGTTCAGCATGTTATCAGCCAGAGAAGGCAAAATGAAATAAATTACCTTTGTTGTATTTTTACAGTTTCCCTGAAGCATGGGAGCAGATTACGGAGTGATGGGAAGGGTGCATTTCCTATCAGAAAGAGTGACTGTGCATTTACCTGTATTACAAACATGTGGCCAACTAATGGCACACCTAAACCCACTTCTGTTTCTGCCTCCTTTACCTAATGATAGAAGGAAGTCTTAAGATGCAGTCTTACCTGCAGACCCTTATTAAGATAACAGAAAACTGTCAAATCTGATCTCAATCTTCTTCCTAAAATTTCAGATCCTGAAGGATCAAGATCAAAAGCCCAAACCCAAGCTCTCAGGGTGCCCATCATGTGTGTGACAAGTTTGCCTGGAAATGTGCCAGGAGACCTGTATCAATCAAGTCTGCTCTGAGGCAGTGAAGGGACCTTGCCCCAAATTCCTGACTAATCCAGAAGCGCTTTTGTGTAGCGATGATTTTGGGTGTATTTGTATAAATGCAGGAAAGAAGTGAAGACCAGTGCAGTGTTAATATGGATAGGCTAGTTCTGAGGGCTGCTAGTCAGGTGGTAAAATGACACACAAAAATGTAAACTGAAAGTACAGCTACCACTTGCTTAAGTATCAGCAAAACTGTACCATTTACTAGTGTTTTCAAATCTGTGTGAGGGTACATCAGCATCAGTATCCTTACCTCGTCCCTATGGAGCTGACACCGCTGGAGGAGCTGTCAGGTGCCCTCTCCGGAGGGGTGGATGCACAGGGATTCTTTTGCTCAGTAAATCTGAAATATGAATCTCAATTTCACAGTTGCAAATACAATGAAAAACTATTCAAGTCAAGCTGAATATTTCCCTTGACTTCTAAGTGTTCTTCAAAGCCTCATAAGTTTCTATATGAAACTAGGAAGGATCCCCTGTGGCACTGCTGTGATGTGAAGGATGTCCAGGGTTTCTTGTCTCCAACTTTGGATAAACAAATTTAGCAAAGAGTAAGTAAGTCAAAAGAGAAATAACCCAAACTGCAGCAAGCCAGCATTTGTTGTAGCAATATCTGGCTGAGGTAATTGCTGCTGTTTAACTGACTTATGCACTATCTTCTTCCTCACTTGAAGAAAGAAGCTATGTAGATGACAAGACCCAGGCAGCTTCAGTGTACAGTAACCGGCAAAGGGAGCAAGCACAGCCATACAGAGTGCTTCCTTCTGGTGAGCACTCTCCCACAGTCCTACAAGACCATTTACCTTTCTGGTGACGTTCTCCTGAATTCAGTGGAGTCTTTCACTGGGCAGCAGTAAACATGCTTCTTGAATAGTAGCCATATTGTTAACTAATTCTCTCCAAGGCTGGAATATGCAGAGCACCAGCTGAACCAACATGGGAAGACTCACAGCATGGGGAGGGGTTGGGTGGAAATGATCAGTTTATGGATGCTTGTTCAGGAAATATCAATAACTCTTGTGACAGCTTGATACCGACTTTGAAAACAAAGAATGAAAATTAATTTATAACTGATAAGCAGAGAAAGCATTTAAAAACCTGGATGGGATTTTACCCGCATGACTGATCTTAGTCAAGGATTCCAAGAAGCAAAAGCACAAGGTCAAGTAGCGGCTCGACCCCACTTTATCTCCCCAACAGTGACAAATGGCGAGCTGGAAGGAAAATCACTTCAGACACATGCATACTTTTCCACAGCTAATCTGAAATTTTACATTTAACTGGTTTTGGAGAATGTGGAATGAAGATGCTGTAGAGAATAATGTATGCTTCAATGACTTTCCCGTAACACAGCAGTAACAAATAGGTAATAAAAGTGTCACAGACATTGACAAAATACAGACTATCCTGTTTCTTTGTTGTGTTTTTGTCCCTAAATATAACTCAATATTGTGGCCATGATCTTTGCTTAATGGTGACCTTCAAGCTTAAAAACAAATTGGACTTGTGGCTATATACACACACACACACACACACACACACACACACAAAAATGTGCTCTTCCTTCTGACAGAGAAAACCTAGCAGAGGTAAAAATCCATTTTTCCCACAGGCTTTCTTGTTCAGAAATAGTAAGAATAAAATATCAAACATTTTGGCTTCACTGAGACATTTCTGGGAAGCATCAGAAATACCGTTTTCCTAGCTTCTCCCTGAAGGACCTAGGGAATCACATCTTTAGCATAGACATCTTTACTCCCAAATGTTTCCGCAAGTATTTGTGTTCTGTTTGTTCTCAGTTATTGCTTTTTTTTTCAGTGTAAACCATCGTATATAGCCTGAATTAAGCAGTCCTTTCTGTTCTCGTATTGTCTAGCTAGTTAACCTGTGGCAGAGATGGAATTATTAGAATTCAGGAATTTTAGGATCCTCAATATGTACCATCTCTTTCTGGTCCTTTCAATTATCTTTCCTGCCCTTCTTTTTTCCCTCCCAACCTCTTTCTCTGATATGCTTTAAACCATTTCAAGATACAAATCAATGAACAGAGTTATGGAGCAAAAAAAAGTCTGTAGTGCTTTGACTATAAATAATACTAAAGAGGTTTTTATTTCAAAGGTTTGAAACATAACAAAAACTAAGGCAAAGAAAAAACGTTTTTAGGAGGGAAAAAACAATCAGAGTTTGTCAACAGGGTGGCTCTCCTTCCTCCCACAGGAAAAAAAAAAAAAAAGCCCGCAATGACTTTTCCAAGATTTTTGGTTTTAATATGATTTTGTACCACGAAAGAACTAGTATGATTAACCTCTAAAAAGGAAGATAACAGATTTAAGAAGCCTTTTCTTTGAGACAAACAGTGGTCATCAGTGTAGGTACATTATGAAAGGTCCTGGCAAGATGTGTGTAGGGAGGGTTGACAGTACTTTAGCCTCTGACTTCCTCGAGGCTGAGATTTAACCCTGGAGAAAAGGGAAGAGATGTGAAAACCTTCTTCTGTGTTGCACTGCAAGTGCTTCTCAGCTCTGATCTGGCACCTCTTCCTTTGGGCAGGATGAGTCAAAGGTTGGAGCCAGTTCTGGCAGTATTTATGGCAAAGATTTTGGGATCCTGATAGCATTCCCTAAAAGCAGATGCTATTTTGAAGGGTGAAGCACTCTAAGCTGCACAAGTAAGCAAGTGAATAGATGACAGAAAAAAGGAGACTCCGTATAGGAGGCTCCGTAAGGACACTTTCCTCCTTTGGCAGAAATCAAGCCTGATGACAGCAGCATTTACAGATATTGCTCTGAGATGTCAGTAAAACCCCCCAGACAACTGCTTGGTGTCTCTGCTGGAACCTGGAGGTGACCTGTGGGCACAGCCTTTCTGTACTTTCTTTCCAGAAGGCTTAATTAACTCCAGCTGGATTTGTGGGAATCCTGAGGATCTTCTCCAGGGGAGCAACCTCTTGGAGCACAAAACCTCTTACAAACACCTGGAGTTTCTGACAGCTGTATCATTATCTCACCTTTTTTGTGAAGCCAGGAGTAAAAGAGAAATTTTTTGTGCTGTATGTGTTTCTTCCATACACCATGCTTTTAAGTCACTCTTTACTGAAAACTTCTGTTTCCTTTCTATGCTCTTATCCTGTACATTGCAGTTACTGGGGTTTACCTCTGGCTTCAACAAGTGCAGATATAGTTCTTATCTGAATGGCAAAGCACATGTATTTCTGTGAAGCAGCTTTCATTCTGCTGCTTCTTCCCCCTGAACCCACAAATGACCATACTGGTTTTCTTATAGCCCTGTGGAGGGATAGAGGCAGCATATTTCTTTTTGTCTGAGCCCTCATACTCAAAGTCATCACTTGGTTTGACTCTGCTCACAGTGGCGTTCAGCTTTTTATTCAGAGGTCTCTCAACTGTCACTTGCATTCAGAGACTCAAAATATTCTGAACAGCAAACACTGCAGAAGCAGGGAAAGAAAAGGAAATCTTAAAAAGATGGCCAGTGAGAGATAGTATCTTGAAGTAAAACTTGCTAGGCTGAAGGCAGTAAGCTTAGTTTCAGGAGTGGAGAACCGTACCCTGCAGCCCAGCAGAAAACCCCATTTTTCTGTAGGACTGAAAGGTGTCCGTTTTGTTCTTGCAGTTCGGCATATGATCCAGTGACACTAAGAGTGGATGTTTTCTATAACTGTTGTGCCTGCGTTTTTTTCATGGTGCCTAGTTTAGCTTTGAAAACATAACCACAAGTGCTACTACAGGCTTAAGAGTTTTATTGCTTGCAGCGTCAGCCAAATGGGAGTTTTCCATGTAAGGAAACTGTCTTGAGATGTTGTCTTTCTCAACTCCAGTCTTCATCCAAGGCCTAGAGTTAAAGAGTTATTTGAAGTCCTACCACAAGCACATGCAAGTATGAGGCAGCATTATCTTCAAACAGCCCCTATCTTGATTATCAGCCAGATTTTCAGGCTGCTCCCTGGAGGCACAGCAGGACTAACAGTAAGCAGTAGCTGTTACTTCATATCAGCTCTGCAGTATATTTCAGAAGGGGTTGTAAGGCCATGGTACAGAAAGGTTCCTAAGTCAAGAGGAAGTTGTAAGTAAACATACGAAGATGCAGTCAATCTGCTTTAAGTGCAAAGTTCACTGTAGGGGGCTTTAGGGCCTTCTCTGTACAGACACGACAGAGGTTCAACTTCAGATGAGAACTTGGGGAGGTTTCTAACAAGCTCTAAAGACCATGGATGAGTGGGACTATTCAGATACGACAATCTGATTTGACCATATTTCTAACTCTGATAAAACATTTTTTGTAAATACAAAACTTTGTGCACACTGAACTCCAACGTAATTCTTCATTTTAGAACAATTTCCTGGACAATGCAATGTAGGTAGAACAAGAACTGATAAGAAACCTCAGAGTAAATACAAGATTGTACTCCTTTTCCCACCAAACCACATAATTTATATAACGTCAGTTTTTAAAGGTTTGCTTCTGTCTGACAGCTTATTCTTCATACACAAAAATACTTCATGAGCAGCATTTTGGCGGTTTTTCCCACCTGATTCAAGCCATGAAGTGCTAGAAACCTTACGAGGCTGTTCTCTCAGAGCTCATTCCCACTCTGGAGCAGGCATGCAAATGTTTGTGTGATTCTGCAGAATGTATACTTCAGGGATCCGAGTTCCCTGACGGAGGAAGTGAGTAACTCGGTTTGAGTTCAGTAGCAGTTACTCATATCCTGTGAGGAGACAAGTGGGAAGGGGGGAAAAAAACACAAGAGGAGGAGGATCTAAGAAAAGAGATGGGGGGGGCGGGAGATGAAATGACAATCAGTGGAGCCTCAGTGATACGTGGTCCTCACTTATTCTGTCTTTTGCTGGCACAACACAGAGGAATTTGTCATAATTGTGAGAACTCAAGTGGTGGGACAGTAAGACGATCCCTGACCATTATAATTTCCTTGGGTATCTTTTAACATTTTATCTTTCAGTAGCACGTAGAATAATATGAAAATGTTGAATACAGCTTCAAGTTTGTGTTCATAGACAAATGTTATATGTAGGGGGTATGTGTGCCTGTATACATATTTATATGCACAGAGCTGTAGGAGGGGATTTGAATTTTTAGGGATAAAGCTGAAAAACGTCCTTAGGAGTTAACTCATTACTTCATGCTTTACTTCAGGTTTCATCCCTGACTTACCTATTGCTTGATGGATCAAATCCCGTAATAACTGTGTGTAATACTTTACAAGAAGAGCCTTTACTATGTGCAGAAATGTGTCACTCAGGAGTCTAAAGAGCACTTGACCACATACATTCGGGCTTGCCCATTCCAGATTCAGGTACCAAAATGCTGGATTTTGGAAATGGCCAACAGCCTTAGGCCACTGGTGACAACGCCATGGTGGACTCGATGATCCTAAAGGTCTTTTCCAACCTAAATGATCCTATGATATGATAAACGATCCTATGGCAGCTTCCTTTGGGGGGGCAGGAACCACCTATGTTTCTATAGTGCTCTTACTAAGGCGCTCTCTGCTCCTCCAGCAGAGGAGTTTCTCCAGCAGAGTGATTAAGGGGTTCAGTCAATGCCCAGGGAAAGCTGGGTGCGTTAAAGGCAGGCTTGGATCCAGTCTCCCATGGTGTTTGGGGATGCTAGGGTCTGGCATTTTTGTTCAAGCTTGTGTCACTGCAAAGTGTTTTACTGCATAGCGTGCATGGGCCAATAAAGCGAGCTGGCTACAACAGCTCCAGCTGACACTAGCATTCTCTAAAGAAGTCTATAGGTTGGATTCAATTGATTTAGTCCCTTGCTTGGATCATTAATTTCTCCAGTAAGTCCGGGGGCAGACAGGGAGCATGATGAGAAGGCTGATCCATTGCTTCCCATCAGAGGCAGTTCAGAACATGCATAACTTGGAACAAACGGTGTTTAACTAACACATCAGGTTGTGCCCATACATAAGTGCTGAATCAGGGCCATAAAGAAGGCTAAGTCTAATGCACTGTACTTAAAATGCTTCCCGAAAGGTTTTGGAAACCTCCAACATCAACTGAGATTGTGTTCTTAAGAAATGAGTTCAAAATAGGTCAAGGCAGGTTTGTTTTTGTATCGTGAAAAAAGCCAGAGTTACTTAAAAAGTTAAGCAAATTGCTTGCCTGCTACTGAAGAGCAGCAATGCCACCTGGAAAATACTGTACCTAAAATCACAGGGGGGACAGAGCTTCTCAATAATATTTTAAAGCAGTTTTAAATCGCTGTCACCCCATAACCCACTGCGCACACAGCATCTATCCTGGCTGGGAGAGAACTACAAGCTTACAGAAACTTGGACATTCACAAGCAAATATAAGTATTTATAAGGGAGGAAAAAAAATGAGGAAGGATGTGGGGAGAGGGATGAAGATCAAAATTATTTTCTTACTCTTTTCTTTCTTTCTCCAAATCCCTTTGGCAAAGAATCCCCTTCCCCAAACCCTGACAATAGCCATGATAAAGCCTGTAGCCAACATGTTTCTGATCTCCTCTGGAAGCCCCTGATTACACATTCTCTCTCCTCAGACAGCAGCTCAGTTTTTTTTCTACAGAAAGCACTGCTTACATAGCAGCATGAAGGGGTTTTGAGCAGCAGAGCCAGCTGTGAGGCTGATGGGTTTTGGGAGGACTGCTGTGCCAGGTCCTTGTGGCCAGAGAGCCTTTGAGGGAGCACAGGGAGGTGACAGGGTGAGGGTACCACTGGAGATTGGCAGACACAGACAGCACCTGTCAGACACCTACAGCCTGGTAGAAATATATTGAAACCAGGCAAAAATGGGATGTAAAGAAACGCTTTGCAGAGTTGATGTAGGAAAGGCTGGGTTGAGGGGGAGCATTCATGGGTCTCTCTGCCAAGAGATGAAGGTGGTGAATCCAGTTGCCTTAGCTTAAACTCAAGTTAAGTAGAAGGGATGATGGGTCAAAGAGACAAGATGCAGAAAGAGTAGGTTAACAAGCAGTTGTGTGATGTCTGCAGTATTTTATTATGTTTGTCATCTATCAGTGAGTTCCTCTTCTCCCTCTGTCTCCCATCTTCTGACATTCAGACTAATTTTGCTTTAATTACATACCGCAGCTTAGAATAATCATATTCTTTTTCAGAGTGGCTGGAGAGCATTTAGAAATATTTGAGTGTATTTCTCATGAGTCTGTAAATAGCCTTAACCCATCAGGGTATGGCCCCAGGAGGCGAAGGACAAGTACATAATTCACTGACCAGAAGTAGAGGGTACCAGATTCTCTTCCATATAGACACCCACCCTGGTTCTTAGGCCGCATAAAATCAGCCTTAAGTGGAGAGAAGTTTTTAAAGGATGATATAGTGACCTTGGGACTCAATAACAGTACAGTGCACACAATGTTCACCTTTTGTTTTCTATTAACTGTTCTTTGTTTATTTACTTTAATTAGCTACCAAATCTAGCTAGCTGTTTCTAGTGGCTTCCTGGTTAAAGTCTGTTACATGAGTATTTAGGTCAAGCCAGCCTACCCTTCAGAGAGACAAGAACTGTATCTATCTGAATGTCTGTGCCTGTGGAGTGAATCTGAGAACTCCCTGAAGTCTTTCAAATGTGATTATTCATCTCCTTGCTCAGCACCTGAAGCTATTTTTAACATTGATATGCCAAAGTAGGTATCTACAAGCCTATGTGATAAGTAAACAAAGCAGACTTGGGAATGACATAAGTCTGCAAAACCCCTGTCCCACTGCCTCTCCAAAAAGACACTAACGAAAATGTTGCGATTACTGAGAAATGTCTGGTCAGCTTAACCATTAACACAAACTGAACTATTCAACCTTCTTAATAAAGGCAAACTTGTGGGCAGTTTTGTGGGATGACATTTTCCTTGGGTGACATCATTCTACAATAATTTCTTGAAAATGCCATGATGAAACATGCAAGGAGACAAGTATTCTGGCCTTTCCAGACACCTGTGAGTCAGCCTAGACTGCTTTTTCTTCCTCCAAATAGAGACAGTTACAGAGCTAGTTTTCTGAAAGCTGTAGCAGCGACAGAGGCACTAATACAAAAAGTAATTAAAGCATGTTGTTGACATATTCTGGTTCTCTCAACGTTTCAGTTACCCAGGCTTTTTTTTTACCCCCCAACCTATTCACATTTCGTAATGTTTATTTATTGTATACCTCAATCATTTGCAATATTAAGGCATGCAGGTTTTAAAAACCTGATTAAATTGTTTCACTGTTTTTGCAGTATTATTGTGCTGTCGGCGAGCTAGTGGCACCTCACTGACTGGGCAGGGATGGGGGAGAAAATCAGCATCAGATAGGAAACTCTTTAAAAATACAGGTTTCATACTTTAGTCTAATGTCCAAAGCACACTGCAGCTTTGGTCACCCTTGTGCATCTATTCCCAGTGGCAAAGGGACACACCTGCCCCATTAAACTCCCACTGAATTACGGCAGGCCCTAGTCCTCCCCTGGTCCTTTTATCCTGTCACACTGCAGGGACAGCTGGCATGTGGCGGAGACTCATACCCTGTCTGCATCAGGGAACTCAACTGATTTGTCGCTTGATTGGCTTGCGCCATCCTTCAACATGACATCCGCATTTGCTAACCTCCCCAGTAAAAAAGGCCAGTTTTGTCCAAAGCCAATGTCATTTCATCTGGTGGCCAGCACGAAATGAAGTTGTAACATGGTTCATTGGGTAGATCTACTTAAAGCCACCGTAATGAAGGACACAAGGGAAATCCCTTCCTACTGCTCCGAGGCAAAATGCTAGGTTTAAATGGACAAAGAATAACACCTGTCCCTCCAGATGGGGTATCGGTGCCAGAAGAATGCTTGCATTCTTCCTTTTTTGTGGATAACAAGAGCAGTTTGTTTTAAGACCTGTCTTTATAGCAATTACTTAAAAAACTAAATCAACTTACAAATTACCAAAAGAAGGCAATACAAACTATACCTCTTTCCATCAGGTAAACAGTATACATCTGTTAAATACAGTCAAACTAATCTCACCCCAAGATCTGTATAGGACCTGTGGTATTTATTCCATTGTTGCCTGCCCAGTTCCTTAATATTTAATTACATTTATTTTGACTTGCCAGGGAATCATGAGATCAAGTTGACAGGACAGTCCCTTGTATGAAAACCTTATTTCAGAGAAAAAGCAAGTGGAACTTTAGCAAAGCAAATAGCAGAGGTAGTCAGAGCCATACTTGGCTATTTCACCTGAGTGACAGAAAATAATTCTCCGTCCCTTTATTCCAGTTCAGAATGAATGTGTCTCCTGTTGCAAGATGCCAAGCAGATATTTCACATGTCAGGACACACAATTCAACTAAATGGGTTATTCAAGAGTTTGATTATCAACAAGGGACTACTACATCCCCATTTTCTTGCTGCAATACTTATTTCCTGCCCTTTCCATCCCACACAGCAATCTTTTCCTTGTACATCCTAAGTCCCTAGCTAGCCCCAAAGTTTACTATGTATTATATTGATCCATTTTGACTGAGAGGATTTGAGATTTGAACTTTGGCTACTTACCTTCCAGTACAGAGCCCTAACTCTAGGATTACAGACTGTTCTGGAGTGGTGAATCTTTGCATCCCTTTTCTTGATGGAACACTTTTACTCTGTGTATTCATTTGTGCAAGGACTGGAAGCTGTGTCTTTCCTCCTCCCCTTGGGTATGTTGACTCATACTAGAGTATGAGCCACATCTACGCATTCTCAATCTGCCTTTCTGGATTAATGACAATTTGAGTGATTCCAGGTGAGATGAAACATCTTTGAGAGAAAAGCCTGGCATGTGACCTCAAGGATGTTTTACAGAGTGGTGCATAGGGTATCCCCTGAAAACTGCAGCAAAAGTGACCACAAACAGTTTAAACACAGTCTCTACTATAGACTCTTTTACTTCAAAATGCTGTTCTTCTAGACTAGAAGATGGACCTGAAGATTTTGAAAGAAAGGAACCCAGCTTCTGGGGACAGCCCAGGGTGGTCACAACAAGGAAGGGTGCCTCCTCGCAACCAATTCTGACACATTTCTCTCCTCAGCATAGGTTTATGGAGGGTTAAAATACCAGAACAATGTATTTCTGGCAAGTGCAACAGCTGGCTCTATTGTGTCTGGTATAGGAGTTCCTGAGTACGTCAGGATTATGAATCATAAGTAAAAGAGAGAATTAAGAATTCTGCAGTGCAGTCCTGCACTCCCATTTTTGGGAAAGGACGTTCCCTTGACCTCAGTGGGGTATTGTAATACATCTCTGCGACAGACTGTTAACACCACAGAGGTCAGGTTTTGTGCGTAGGTTAGATCGGAAGTACCATAATAAGGACTAAACATAGGATGAAAATGAAAAGGGCTGCCAAGGTGAGCAAGACTAATTGCACACAACCACACGGTATTTAGTTCAGAAGCATCCAGTCACACAACCCCAAGCACTGAAACCACAGAACAGCATCTCACACCACAAGGCCACAGCACCAAAGACCAAGAGCCACAAAACTAGAGTACCACAGGAAGCAAGCACAGGTGATCAAGGGCACTGTTAAGGTACCCATTCCCTATAGTAGTAAGAAACTTGTTAGATTAAGTGCCTGGATAATCCTAAGAAATAATCCAGTTCCATGCCATAAAGAGGTAAGAAACAATTTTAACAATCCCTGTCACTAAGACTAGGGATGATGTCTTCCTGAACTTAAATTTCAGGATCAGTCTAACCCCGAACCTGTGGTTCAGACATACCAGTGCAGCACCAGCGAGTTTTCAAAGCAAGCTGCAACATTCATGTACCCCACCCAGCTCTAGCTGTGTTCACAGTTGGGTTGAAAAAAACCATCACTTTTTGAAAAGCCATAAATCATAACACGACTTGGTCTGAAGACAGGTAAGTCTGGAAAACGTACAGTTAACTGCTGAAGTTCAGTTGCCACACCTCAGTGTCAGATGTTATCGACAGAAATGAACCACAAGTTCCCTTTACAAGGCAGACTACAACCTGTTTACACTTGAACTTAATTATTTGAGAAGTTATGTTATTGCAGCTTTATTCTGGCAGCAATCAAGCATAAAGAGCTGTGCAGAGTATGAGCATAATCTTTCTTACTGTGGTAAATACTATCACTTAATTACCCTAACTGATCAGATTCATTTCTGATGCTGCTCCATAGGATTCTTCCTGATACAGTTTACCTGGAATAAATGTGGGGCTTTTTACATTTTAGCCTATCAATTTACGGTTTACTCCAAAGCCCAAAGTCAGGACTTCAGATGAGGTCAATATCCACTGTTACACAACAGACAATTATATATGACAAATATTAAATAAATAACAAGTAACATGGTTAAGGAATACTGGCATCTACAGATGCCTAGCAATTTTCTTAAATCGTAAATACAAGCTCACGACACAACTTTTGTGAAAAGAAAATTGATCCCTTACTCCCCAGCTCCACCTAAGGTTAAAACACTGCCTTTTAGCATGCCTTACCACCTGAATTCCCTCTCCTGTTAGACAGGCTGGCAGGGATTAATTACTTTTAACTGGTCAATTACAGACCAGGTGGAAGGAACCACACAGCTGAATGTGGCTGTATACTCATTCACCTGCAGCTGCTGCAAAATACCTGGAGAGGAAGCAAGATAGCGAAACAAACACAATTGTTCTTGGCTGAGAAATAGTAATGCGACAAGTAGAATTACACTTTGCATGCTTGAGCACACCAAAACAAGTCAGAGCTGCTAATTCTGCCTTGTTAGAGGATTTCACTCCCTTTAAGCACACCAGGGGCTGCCTCCACAGCTTGCTGGAGTCACACGAGGGACTCCCCTTGTCCTTGGTCAGCATAAGCGAGGGCAGGTCCCACTCTGCACTCCTTGTACGTCTGTCTGACACACTGAAAGTCTCAGGACTTTTGTAGCACCTAGGAACTTCAGCTCTCCTTCGCTAACAGCGACTACTAAAGCAGCACAGTTTGGGCTCTTGGATGCCCAAAGCAAGCTGGAACGTAACACCCAGATCAACCGTAGGCACCTTTTCATAGCTGGCTCCCACAGTACAAATTAAAACAGTGTAATTTTAACCAGTTGCATAATTTTACATTAAAACTCTGACTTTTGGGGAAGGAGGACCACATTGTGCATCCTTTAGGAATCCAATTTAGGTGTGACTTGGCTTCTACATTCATGAGGCTAAAGGCATGTCCACGCTGCAGCTCCAACCCTCACTGTGCTGCCGTAGGGAAAGCCACATAGCAGGAGTCCCATGACAGAGGAGAAGGTACCTCACCAGGAGGTCCCATGCTAGGTGGACATTACATACTCACTCACTGCCCTTGAAGTCATCTAAAATGTTTTTTCTTCTTCACTGCAGTGTTTCCCCTTCCATCATTTTACACTGTGCCTCTTCCTTTGTAAATAACACAGTAAATGTACAGAGAGGCACATGCCCCGCTTTACAGTGCCTAGGACAGTTAGGATGCTTCCTTAGCTTTGCACACGCATATAGTCCCACTGAAATAAAGGGTCTGCTTCCTGTCCATCAAATGCCATTTGACAACAGCTGGGCAATTCTGCTGGATTTTTTACAGCAGAAGTTGCATAAATTATTGCACCCTCACTGCATCCCTGCACAAGAGAAAGCTTTCTGGCAGCAGCTTACTGCAATTTTTAAAACCCCACCAAGTGAAACCCTCCTTTGCTAAAGCTCCCCTTTCAGGCCCAGGTTCATTAAACGCACAGAGTGCTTACTGTCACATGCAGAGAGGTTTATCTAACCACAGCATCTGAAAACTGCCCAGTTTTCAAAACTGATACTTGCTTATGCTGAGTATTTCTTGACTTGAGCATTCAAAATAAAATGACAAGCTGTTAACAGAACCCACCCTTTTTCTGATACCTCTGGAAAGGAAGCAGAGAGAAGGAACTGTATTTTTTTCTTTCAGAAGGGTGCACTTCATTAGGCTGTGTACAGTTGTAAACTGACTGTCCTGACATTTTTCTTTTAATATCCCTCTTCTTCAGCACTGAAATAAAATTTGCCTTCCCCTGTTTTTCCCAACTGAAGGCACCAAGCAAGCAGACTGTTACTTCTTCCTATTCACCATTCTGCAGACACCTGCGGAAGCCCCACCTCCACAATCTTAGTAGGGTCTTGGTGCAAGAGCCCTCTTCTTTTGAGCTCTTAGCTTCAAAGGTGTTGTCCTTTTTAGGAATATGGCTTCTCTCCCTGGATCATGACTTGGGAAAACAATTATGATTTTTCTCTAGCACTCGTGGAACGTCAATGTGTAGTCAATTACTTTCCCACACAGCCATAGAATGAAGTACGTTGTTTTCTGAAAGAGGGCTTCTATTTCAATCTTCTCTTTTTAAGTGGGCAGGGTGGAGAAAGGATGTTTTGCAGCCAAATTGCACAGTCCCTACTCAGCTACAAATTTCCACTTCACAAAATTAATTCATTTAGACCTTCAGTGAAGTGTATAAAGCTAAAGAGACTAAATCCCAGACCCTGGTAATGTTTATAGTAAGTAAATATCAACTTAAAATAGATCGGGGGAAGATCTGTTTGTACTGTTGTGCTGTGCTACCTGAGTGCTACCTATAAACAGAAATTCAGAATAAACATGGTGAAAGTCTAAACAGTTATAAAATAGATAGACCTTTTGTGCTTCGAGCAGGAGTTGAATGTGCTTGGCTACTTGGCTATGCTGGTTGAGTACAGCAGCAGCAAGAATATAAAATTCCTGGTCTGCTTTTTAGCTACCATGAACAAGCAAGATTTCCTACAAGGCTTTCCAAGAAACAAAAATAAACATAAAACCTGCACATAAGTGTACACAAACAGCATGTAATAATTTTGAAGCTACACTCCTACAAAGCATGTTACACTAACTACATTAAAACAGATAAAAATTCTGGAAGATCATTTCCACCACAAATGCTGCTCATTGCAAGCACGTAAAATACAAGTGGCTGATGTATTTGAAGTGTGAAAAAAATACCTCATTTGCAAACTTTGTTTTCAGTGCCCTTTTTTGCTAGAACATAATCCTATGGGTTGGAGGTAAAAGGGTCCTGTCAGTCAATCAACAATTTGTTCTTAATACAAGTCATTCAAACATTCTTCCACAGACTTGAAAGAAAAAGCTAGAATAAAACTTCTGCTCTAATCTCAGGTTTGGTGCCTGAAAATAGGGCTTTCGTTATTTCTTATGTAAGACTACATAACAAGCTATATAAAACACAAATACAATTTCTTTCTTTAGAGGAGTCTGCCTTTGTCTAATAGTGAGTCAGCATCATCTGACAGATCAATTTTCTCTAAGTGTAGGATGTGGATTTTGCATATCACACTCTCCAAGGGCACCTGTTGGAAACTTGGGTCACTACAGCATGGAATTTCACACCACACATAAGGTCACCTCAATGGCCAACCAGTGCAGAGACCTAAATCACAAAATCTCATCAATAAGAATGAGGCTGACACCAGATATCTTAAGTTTTCTGTCCTCCAGATCTGCCTTTCTAGAAAGGGGACAACAACATTCCTTAATACTTTCTTGGTTCTTTCTGAAACCATTAATGTGTCTAGTATCCACAGGATCATTCAGGTCAGAAGGGACCTCCAGAGGTGTCTAGTTCAACCTCCTGCTCAAAGGTGGGTCAGCTGCGTGGTCAGTTGAGATTGCTCAGAGCTTTATCCAGCCAAGTCTTGAAAAACCTTCCAGGATTTCCAGCTTCTCTGAGGACCATGTTATAAAACTTAATTGTCCTAATGTTGAAAAAGCTTTTCCTTGTGACCAGTCTGAACCTCTGTTGTTTCAATTTATGTCCACCATCCATCATTCTTCTGCCATGCACCACTGTGAAGAGCCTGGCCCCATCTTCTCTGTAACCTTCCCACAGGTATGGGCAGGCTGCTGCTAGGTGCCCCCAAAACCATCTCTTCTCCCAGCCTAGCTCCTTCAGCCTCTCCTCAAGAGGGAGATGCTCCAGCCCATGCCATTGTGGTGGCCTTCTGCTGAACTTAGAGTTTATCAACATCTTTCCGATGTTGGGGGCCCAAAACTGTACAGTGTTCCAGATGCAGTCTAACACATGCTGAGCAGAGGGAAGCAATCACCTTCCTTGATCTGCTGGCTGTGATCCCACTAATACAGCCCAGGATGCTGTTGGCCTTTTTTATTGCCAGGGCTAGCTGCTCGCTCATGTTCAGCCTGCTGTCTGCCAAGACCCCTCGGTCCATTTGAGCAGAGCTGCTCCCCAGCCCCGCAGTCTCTGGCCTGTAATGTTGCAAACTCCTCAAATCCTTTGATATCAATTCTGTGGGGATGGCCAGGACACCCTCCCAATGCCACACACAACAGAAGCTCCCAGATATCCAAAGATCATCTGCAACAGCAAGCCAGGATTAACTTCATAAAAGACAAGAAGCTAAAATATTGTTAATGCACTTTTTCCAGTATCTTTAAAAACAAGTGTAAAAATTCCTCCCTATTCTTGTATCTGAAAGTGAGAACAGCTGCTGCGACATGTTCCTTTCCTCTGAGCATGGTTGTTTATAGTAAAGAATACTAGGCTTTGATCAGCCACTTATATTTACTAAATTGATTCCAACATCTTTGCCAGTGGGCTATATGGATTCTCAGCATGAGATACTCCTGCTCATTTGAAGTGGTTGAGATTGTTTTTCAATGGAATTTTCCATTATGCTCTGTGCTATCTTTCTTCAAAGCACAGTTTGTTCACTGGGCAGTACTCCTTGTCCAGCATAACATGCAGAACCATTTTATATCTTGCTCAATACTTTTGTTTTCTTCCCATGATGCTTTACCTCCATTTATTCTCTTGTCTCAACCAAAGCTTCCTTTTAAAGCTCTCTCGCATGTAACCTGATATGTTTGTTAGAAGCTGTTATGAAGGGTTTTTTTCTCCCCTACCCTTCCTCTCTTCAGTATTAAAACTTTGGAGGCAGTCAAGACTTCTCAAGGAAGATAAAATGCCTCTTTCGAAAGGTGTTTGCCTCCCCTCCGTTTTTTTTTATTTGTACTGGAAGTTGGGGTGCTAAATAGTACAGACACAGTAATCCTGCGTACCCTACAATTCTTGCACGAGTACCCCCCTAAGGAGATCACTACCATTACACGCTGCTTTTTAAACAGAGATGTTTAAACCCCAACAGCAGGGGCTGGACAAATCAGCACATCTATGATAAAAGGGAAAGGAATCCACATCTCCAAGCCCCAATCTAATGCTTTGTCCATTAGACAGCTGTAGCAAATTGGCATTTTTCCCCCTTCTTCGTCTCAGAGCCCAACAAAAGATATACAACCTTACTGGCTGAGTTGCAGACTGTAAAAGGGCAGGTAAAGATTTACAACAGCTAGTCCAGCAACACAACATACAAGAACTAGTGAGGTCATGCATCTTACAGTACTACTCACTCACCAAAACATTACATTACATTATTTCTCAAGGCAAAAAAGAGCAATTTTGGCTCTCTTGCTTTACTGTGTTACTTGTTTTTAACTGTATCACAAACTGCATCTCTATTAAATTGGCAATATTCACTAGACAAAGGTAAAGTACCTGAAAAATCAAACATACTTACCAGGGAGCTTATACCTCTGGTTAAGGTTTACTTCTAAGTGTGATTAACTGTGTGATACTGATACACATTTTAACATAAAGTGGGCTAGCATATTCAAATAAACAGCACCTGAAAGAAAAAGCTTCTACAGTTAGGCAGTACCAGGCTACAGAAATACAGCCGTTTCCAAGTACAAAAAATAGAAAGATACGAAATTAAAAGAATTGTATTGTTACTGAAGACGTACACCATCTCACACAGCAAAAAGTTTCCAAGTTAACAAGTTTGAGGCAATGCACATGTTAAGCTATACCAGGGAGTCTACTATGAAGATCTACCCCCTTTTCCAGCAACATACAAATCTCAAATTAAGACACCTCAATACAAAACAAGCAAACAAAGAAATCCACAAGCAAAGCCCAAACATTTCACTCTAAGTTTTCAAAGTCCACTAGTTTAAAAAGCAAACAAACAACAACAAAAATCTACCCCACCCCCTAACCAACTTGAGATGCACTGGATGCAGTTTTTCTAGAAAAACACAAAACCGAAAACAGGCCCCATGACTGACTTCAAATGAAAATCTGGCCCCTCAAGCCTTCCCAGGACATAGGCATATTTAGACAGCTTAGTAAATTGCTGCAGCCCAGTTATTCTTGATAAAGATCTCGTTACAGAACTGGGACTGTCCTGTAGCCTGTTCACCTCCCCAACTGTTTTTCCTTCTGTAGAATCTGGATAGTACAAAAGCCTCACAATAGGAGATTAAATTTATGACTACAGATATGCAAATTTGACAAAATAATATTAAATATTTAATTAAATACCAGTCTGATTAAATACTTCAGTTTTAGTATTTGTAACAGGTAGGAACAGCTTTGTATTTTTTAATCCTCAAAACAGGATGTATCCTGTGCCATGTTATACTCTTCCTTTCACAGGTGCAGTCTAGTGAGCAGCTGCATCTAATTCCTTAAGAATCAGCATGCTAAAGACATATTTGAATTGCTCTTACCTGTCTATACGCAAGAGCAACATGTGTAACTTTCAAGTTAATAACAGTATATCCAATATAGAATCATGGAATCGTTTAGGTTGGAAAAGACATTTAAGATCATTGAGTCCAACCGTCAACCCAACACCACCATGCCCACCATATAGAAGTAGGTAGTTTTGATCAGGAAATGAGCAGATGTTATGCGGCAATAAACAGCATCCTACAGTAATGCAAGGCTGCTAACTCAAAAAAACCCAGAAAATGACTAACAGGTCATCTCCAAGTTCATGCACTGAATCCTACATTATCTGGTGTTGTTTGTTTGTTCTTTTTTTTTTTCAAATATAAAGAGATGCTGGTATTTCTACAGTCCTAAGATGAGGAGCAAAAAATTATTCAGTGATTCAATGTGTGAAGATAAAAACAAACAACTCTCTACAGCACATTGGGGATGACAGGCCTCTTGCTGCTTACGATCACAGCATTCACAGTGGCAGCCACCGTGTACACTGAAAAGCAACATTATGTAATAAGTTACTTTCAGTTTCCTCATTGCTAATTTCTTCCCAGTCATCCAATGCTTCCTTATTACTGTCTGCTTTAGAGGCATTCATCAGTTGCCACGAGAATGCAGAATATTCAGCAGAAGCAGAGAAGTGGCATGAGCAAGTAAGAGTAAGCTTGTCGGTGGCAGTAATGGAGTTGAAGACCCATTTGTGAATTACGAACAATAATAAATGCCAATATCAGATACCTGCAGATTTATTTTTTTTAAATGAGATGCCAATAGCAAGAACACTTACTCTGCAAACATTAACAGTTTACTTATCCCTTTACTTGCTCTGTAAAGGGTGGTAAACCAGCCAAGTAGTAACACAAATGTTTAATTACCATTTCTGTTAATTAAAACAGATGGCCACCACTGTATTCACATCACTGTCTAGCACTGTCTCCGTGGAACTCTGGCAAATTCACGTGTGTCTGTGTTTGAGCCTTACAAAAAATACAAGAAGAACATAAAAGTTTGAAATTAAGAGTGAGCAAATTACACAAATACTCTTAATATATTTTCCTTCTGAATTCCTTTTAGGGACTAAGGCCTGTGTAATGAAGATAACAAATCAGACTGCAATCAGACATATTTATGAACAGAAAAGAAAGCTCAGAAATTAGTATTTTAAGTCAGGGAAACATATATCAGGACACATAATTCTAGAACACAACCACCTATTCTACAGTAGAAGCATTTCTCGCACAAAACCTGTAGTTTGAGCTTTGATAAAAGACGTTGTTACTGACAATCGGAGCACACACGAGTCCCATGAGAGCCAGGCTGGGTGTCAAGAGCTCCCTGTGGGAACTGAGCTGTGTTTCCAACACGACTTGCCACCACTGGGTTTCGCAAGGGCACGCTGCCGCCTGGTGCTATGAGTCCGGAAGGAGCTGGCTATGCGTACCGCTCCTCGTCTTCAGCTGCGACTGGGCGATATCTGCCAGGGCACTCTGTATCTTTTCCAGCAGCATATCCCCACGATAAACTACCTCTTCCAGACGGGCAGCTGCTTCATGATTTTCTTCTTCTAATCGATACAGACTAGCAGCCTTTAAAATAAAAGCGAGAAAAGTACAGATCTTCAAATACAATACAAAATTTACTTTGCTACTAAAGGATGCCAATGGAACAGTTGGCGTTCCCTAGAAAAGAGAAACATTCTCTCTTTAGCCTCTGAATTACACACTAGCAACTTCAAAGCAACTCGTTATAGGTTGCAGCCTAAAACAGTGCATATCCCCATGGAGCAAACACAACTGCCCCCCCAAATAGAGATGTTAGCTTCTTTCATATTACAACTCTTGGCTCAGTACAGCTTTTCTTGATGAGAAGTGAGTATTTATCCCCCTCCCCACTCCCTTACTGAAAGGTGCTCAGCAAGATGTAAGCATAACTTATTTAAACCTTTCTGTTAAATAGCATATTTCAGATTAAACTGTATTATTTAACCTTTTTCTTCAGTATTGTTTCAGAACCAACCTGCTTTTCAGTTAGACAAAGTTTAGTGAAACAAAACATTTTAACGTCAAAATATTTTAATATTATTTTAAAATATTTACCACATTTAAAACTACTAGAACTAGTTCTAACTGGATAACAGAAAAGACAAAATAGTTTCAAACTGATATTTTTTTAAAGCAGTTATACAGGTCCTTAAGAAGTCGCGCTTAAACTAACTGGCAAATTCTATCCACATATTCACTTTCTGTTCTGCAACACTGATGTCTTTAGTGAAGGTCAATATATGCATTAAGGACTTGATAGTTCTTGGAGGAAGGGTCAGAGAAGGAGGATGGCAAAAGGTAAAAGTTTGAAATTTAGAATCCAGCTCAATTACTTCAGTCTCAGTTGATAAATAGCTGACTGCAGGTAAGCCATAGATTTGAGTAGAATACGTACTGCCAACTTCACCACAAAGGAACTCAAAAGGGATGGGTAAATTGCGTTAGGCATTAGTGTAGAACAGCCCCTTTTAAGACAAGCCTCAGATTTGAAACATATACCAAGACAACCTTAATTAAAAAAAAAAAAAAAAAAAAAAATCAGCCTAAGTATATCTCTATTAGCCAAGTATCTATCCATCACTTCTCAACATAACCTCTACTGCATATTTCAATGTTTGAAGCACCTTCAAAACAGTTTTTTTTAAAGAATGGCAGAGTATTTATCTTTAATACTGCATGAATTAAACAACAGAAAATAAAAATCAAAACTAGACTCAGTAAGCTAACTTACCTCAAAACCACACCAAACAAAAAAGACCAGAAATTCTTGTGAAATGAGATTCTGCATTAACAGAGCAAGAAACTGTTCCGAGTATCACTTCTAAGGAAAGCATGCCCCTACTGGCTAACCAACTTCTCTTTCCGGAGCACCCTACTTTCCCTGCATCAGACCCTGCTCAATCATGGAAGAAGCCCGTAATTTGTCTGCAGCAGGAAAGCTGTCTTCAGCTATTAAATACACAGTTACATGAAATTATGCTGGTGTTAATGGGCCCAATTAGTATGTTCAGCAATTACTGTGACTAGCAACATTTCCAAATTTAACTTCCTCTGTTTAAAACCAAATGTGATGTCACTGTCAAGTCATTTGTATTTGGCCCAGCAGGCACCTCTACTATTAGTCTTTTGTAAAATGCCTTTGAATAGTTACAGATTATCAACCCAGGTGTAAAACCTTCAGGTGATCTTAAAGCAGTTCCAGGGTTCTCAAAGAAACAGCACTCTTTGGATCCTTGTTGCATTCTAAAAAGAAAACACTTGATGTAAATCTAGCAGTTAAGTGTCAAAACAACAACAACAACAAATGCTGCTGTTTAATAGGCAAGATCTGTAGAAATAACAGAAAAAAAACCCCAACCCAACCCCCAACACAGTGGCATTCTCTGAATCACGGGTCCAAGGCATTTTTTGGAAGTGAGAAACAGCCAAGTATTGTGAGAGAACTCCCAAGCTGTTCACAGCAGTTCAGCTCCTGTGAGGCAGGGAATGGAGGCTGTTATACTGGCTGCACCTGCTAATAGCTGCCTGGCCAGTAGCTGCTTTCCGTTCCCAAGCTCCTCCTAGAGTAACTCTGGTCTAAAGAGCAAAGGAGCAAGAAACAAAAGCACCAAGTTTGGCTGGCCCAAAGAAGGACACGCTGTTACTGAAAAGTGAAAGAACTGTTTTATGACAGAGCTGGAGAACTTAAAGGATACCCTGCAAACCCTGTAACAACCAGAAACACTGTGGAAGAACACAAGGCTTCAGTAAAGTGTTGGCCCTGCAGCTACAAAATGAAACATGCTCCTAATGAGTGAAAGAATGTGAAAGATTATCCAAGGGGAAAAAAACCAACACCCCCCCCCCCCCAGCACATCAGTACTGTTGCATCTGTTGTATTAATATTTGAACAGCTGGGGAAAAAAAAAAGGGGTAGCAGTTTCCAGGATTGAGGTGTTATGATAAAAGCACTTTTTTTTTAAACATTCTAACAGAAAACTAAATTTAAAATATTCTCACTGTGTATAATCTTATTTAGAACTAGATGCAAGTTCAGTTTTCCACTAAGCCCATAAAGTACTCACAAGCTACCCTCATGAAAAATTCAGGCTTGTACTAAAATAATTTTTCAAGACCACCTAGTGAGTAAAAAATGCATTTTAAAAAAGGAAGAAGCTTGCCTTCAGTTATGTTTTGATATTTTAATTAAGAACACTCTTACCTGCAAAGCTGCTGTCGATTCTTCACTAGGCAGGGAATCTATTAGAACATCAATATCTTTTGCAGTTCGTGCAATCAATGCTGCGAACAGTTGGGCGTACTCTTTAAAAAAGAAAAGCCAGCCTACTCAGTACATTATTAGAAATAAGTACAATTCTGTATACACAGCATAGAAAATCCTACAGACTTGAAGTCTGCAGGTGTTAAAAATTCTCCTGCGTGAAGAAAACAACAGTATCATAACTGATGGGAACTCAACAGTGTTAGATGACGGTAGTTTGATTCCAATCCTAGATTAAACAAGGTAACTGGTTATACAAAGGGCTGGGCTTTGTACAAATGAGAAAATAGCTAGAACTCCATCACAGTTAGACAATTAAGAAATTACTAATACTACTATTAAGTGTCCTAGTCACTACATTAAGTATTGAGAAGTAGCTAGAAACTCATTTAACTTTTTAATCCCTGCCTCGAAATCTGCCACTAGACAAAAAAAGAACACTAGAAACGACATAAAAATAGTGATTCAAATAGATGGATTATTTAAATCATGTTAAGCAACAGATCATTAGTGAAAGAATTTTAGGGTTTTTTAATTTAAAAAAAAAAAAGAATTCCTATTCAGCCACAGAAAAAGTTAAATTGCCCCTGAGAAATGGAAAAGGATTGGAAGGTTATAACAGACCTTAATTTAGCTGCTATTATCATTGAAAGAACTTTTAGTAAGAGGCACCATAAGCCAGAAACAAAACCTTTCCATATGGAATTGCACCCATTCAATCTGTATTAAGTTCATTACTATCGCTAAAATATTGTAACAGCCCGTTTCAATTTATAATTTAAGATCTTATGCATTTGTTTATATTGCTTGGTTCATGAATGATTTGCGGATGCAGGAGAGAAAATACTTTCTAACGCCAAAAATCTATAGAAGAGATTGACATTATCAAAAGTACGCTTGACTTTAACTTAAAAAAACCCCACCAAACAAAACCAATATATCCGTTTAAAGCTTATTTGGGGTCACCACAGAGTTTACCTGTAAAGAGTTTTAAGGCGTTCTTATTAAGACTTTAAAGACACATAATTGGTAGTTTTGTTTCCCCTCATCAGCATCGCTAATGTGGCTATATGATTTTACTGAAGTCACTATATTCAGAATTTTAGGAAAAAACAAATCAAAAGAGAAGTCAGTCATGACCTACCATTTTAGGACCTTAACAAAGCCTCTAGGATCCTGGCACCACACTGATGCCGGCACCTGGGACAGCAGCAGTTAAGATGAGGAAGGAAAGAAGCCTTTCAGCTGGCTCTTCCAACTAATTCCAGTATCAGAATGCAAACCACCACAGACCAATAAAGAACTAATATTCAACTGTCCTAGAAAGCGCATCACTGTGCTCCAAACCAGTCTCCCCTGATATCCTAACAGACAAACCTAATCTGATACAAGATATATATAAAATTTTCTCGGGGGGGTGAGGTGAGAAAAGAACTAAAACATTCAGGATTAGAATAACATGGTTATTTAAATACTAACCTGAAGTGCTCAAATCAGAGAGAACTTTTAGGTCGCTTACCAATTTCAGTGTCTTAGATCAGTTTCTCTTCTCTCAAAAAAAACCCCAACCAAACCCCCCAAAACAAAGCAGCCAACAACAAAACCACAAATGCCAACAGGGAGATTCAACATGATGTTATTCCTTGATTAATTACATAAGCAGATGATACACAGAGAAACGCAAATAATTAAAAGTTTATGACATGGAGAATTTTAAACTCATAAAACTAACACTAATTCTTTCTAAAAAGACTTTTTGGAAGTAATGGACAACTCATTAACAACCTCTTGCACCAGTCCTATTAAAACGCTTTGTATCTGTAGAGCTACTGTCTCTGTGCAAAGCAACCAGCACAAGAAATATATCACAATGCTTACTTAACACTTAAAATTACTTTTCCGCTATCACAATCTCATGCAGCAAGTGCAGCTGGCATCGATTTATGACCTAATTTCAGGCACTCCAGCAGTTACTGGTGAAATTGTTTGCTGAACTCTGTGAAATCGAGTACAGATTTTGTATTACAGAGCGTACAATACCAGAACACGCTGACATTTTGTTAGGAGATGCAGAAAGAAAAACTTGCCTTCTGTCGGATTAGCAGGCTGATCTTTGTTTATTGCTGTCTGAATGTTGCTGAAAGAGGCTGGGGGACCACACTGCTGCAATACTCCGATGGCGTTACAGAATTGGTCTGCGAGCTGCAAGCGGCAAGGAGATCGTTAATTTATTTTGCTACTAAAGCCATTTCGATTTAATTTTGCATCCCAGCGGACCCCACGCAGCAGCCCACCCGGCGCTAGGTGGGCGCACACCCCCGTAGCGATACCCCCCTGCCCGGGGGCTGCCAGCCCTCGGGGCTGCGAGCAAGAGACGGCGGGGAGAGGGGTCGCACCCCCTCGCACAGGCAACGGCCGACGACGGCCGGGCCCGGGCGCGGCGGCAGAGGCCGCGGGGGCAGGAGGGGCCGTGGCCCAGCACCAGCCTCCCCTCCCCGCCGGCAAGAAGAACGACGAGCTTCGGGGGAGCGAAGAGGGCAGCACCCGCCTCACCGAGTTCACCGCATCCTGCAGCTGCGTTAGCCGATCCGCCATGGCGCCGGCGCCGGCGCCGCCCGAGCGCGCAGCCACCGGCGCGGCCAATAGGGCGCCTGGGCGTTGGGTGGGCGGAGGAGGGACGGGGCGGGGCGCAGGGCTCCTTCCGGTGGGTCAGGACGGGCCTGGCGCGGCCCCTGCAGGCCAGCAGGAGGCCCGGTGCCACCTCGGGTCTGGCGGCGGGCAGCAGCGGCGGGCAGCCCCGCGCCGTTGCAGAGCCACAGGAAGCCACTCGCTGACACTGTTTGCTTTCTCGCCTGCCGTCGAGAACCTAATCCCCGTGTTACCCTAATTCCTGCGTGACCGGCGGTAGAAGGCCGGCGTGCCACGGAGGGCACAGCTGTTGCCCTACGACAGTCGCTCTGCCGCCGGCTCCACTCCACGCTCCGCTCCTGCCCTGAGCTGAGCCGGCATCATGTCTAGCAGATGGGGAGCGGTGAAGGGCTGGGAGCGTAGTGTCCTCAACGATCCGGCCTAGAGCCAGCAAGAGCCCTCTGTGCCCCTGGGCTGGAGAACAAATACCGATTTGTGCCCATCAGTAGGTGTCCGGTGTCCAGCTGACGGTCATTCAGCACTTAAACCCCTTCTTTCTTACCTCTGAAAGCTGGGTACGATGTCAGCCTTCCCCCAGCCAGGGACCTCCCCCGATCACCGGGGTGTTTCACAGCTGGCAGGCAGCCTTGGGAGGGCCAGGCTGAGCATTAGGAAACACCAGCAGCACCAGGCAGGTGGGATGGGATGCCCAGGGAGGCTGTGCGCTCGCTGCCCTCGCGGGTGTTCAGGTGAGGCAAGGCAAAACCGTGGCTGACCTGCTCTAGCATCGGCCATAGTCCGGGTTTGAGGGCCAGCTGGGCTGGAGACCTCCAGGAGTTTATTCTGGCTAACTTGTCAGTGACGCTGTGGGTGCAGCCACCCCGCAGCAACGCATGTCCCACGAGACTTTTGTCACCTACAGCTCCCCTCTTTGCCATGGAACAAACTAATCCGACAAAGGTGTTTTCCCAATGGCATGGCCGGGGTTAGGATTTTGTTGGCCTGTGCACGTAAACCGGGATGTGGGGTTCCTTCGTGCTCCTCTGTTAAAAAGCCAAGTCACAAACTACTGTGCTGTAGACCAAAACCCACTGCACGTTTTTAAGGGGTTTACAACTTTTATTGAAGTCAACAGGTTCTTTCTTGGATTTCCACAAGCGGGATGGATGCTGGACTGAGCCTGGAATAAGTGAGGCTCATAGCACAAGACAAGCCTCTCGCAGGCACTGTTTGCTTATGGCTGAAAGCCACAGGTAAGCAGTTTGAATGCTGAGCTGTGAATGAAGAGTGACTGAGGTCTCACTCAGAGAGGTCAACTATGACAGTGGCAAACACTAAACTTAACAGACTTTTAATATCTCATGGATTTTGACTTACAGGAACTTCGTTGAGCAGAACAGAAATAACCTCAGCAAACTAGATAACCTGACTGAGAAAGGCTGCCTTCCTATGCACAGTAGGCAAAGGCAAGGAGAAGAAAGTACACCCATTTATCTGAAATATCTATAAATACGGACCAGCATTCATCTCCGTGTTCTTCTTACACCAGACTGACAGCTTCCTTTTGCATTTTAACTGGAAGCCAGATCAAAGCAAGCTGGGGAAAAAGTAAATGCAATAGGGGTGATCCTACAAGGCTTTTTAGAGCCTAAGTTACGACGTGAATTCATAAACGAGGCCCAAATAACAAACTGAAAACACACACCCCAAAAAAGAGACTTTTGATTTGCTTTCTGTTTTCTCCCGTCACGCGCCCATGAATCACCTTTGCAGCCAGAGGCGCCTCAAACGCGCCAGCGAGCCTCTGAGGCCGAGCAGCTTTTCTTACCGCTGTTTATAAGGTGAAAACAAACGGCAGCCGCCTTAAAAACTAAAAAACAAAACAAAACAAACAAAAAAAATAAAAATAAAAAAATCAACTCTCCCCACCTCGACCTGGAGACCTTCCCAAGCCTCTCACCCGCCCCAGTAACTGCCACACGGCCGGCAGAGGCGGCTTTGGGAGGATAAAAGCTGTTGGGGGCGGCGGTTGGGGCCGTTACCTCAGGCTCCTCGCGCAGGTGGGTGAGGGGTGGCGGGAGCGGCCTCGGGCCGGGCGGGTCCTGTGAGGCGGCGCAGCGCCCGCGAAGGCGGGCGCTGCGCCGCCTCACAGGACCCGCCCGGCCCAAGCTCCTCCTAACCGCCCTGGTCCGCTCTCAGCTTCATCTCCCCCTTCCCTCCGCAGCGCCATGCGGCTCTTTCCCTGCGCCGTAGTGCTCTTGGTGCTCTTGGGGGTCCTGCGCCATGGCGGTGCCTCAGGTGAGTGCGGCGCGGGGAGGCGGCGGCGGGGGTGGTGGTGGTGGTGGTGTGTGGTACGACACGGGACTGTGGGCCGTGGCCGCCATTAGGCAGCCGGAGGGCTGGTGGAACCCGGCTTGTAGCGGGCAGAGGGTGTTTTCGGCCGGGTCGACGTCTAGCAGGATGGAGGGGAGGGGGCTTGTTGTGAGGAGAGGCCTGCAGGACCCTTTTTGGGGGGTGTCCCAGGCGGTGGCGGTGGGGAGACCGGCTGCTGTCTCAGGGGTTGTGCAAGAGTGAAGATCAAAACGAAGATGCAGCTGTCTGCGGAGCTGGAGAAGAGTTATATATTCGTGGTTATCTTAATCTTTGATAGGGGCAGGGAGAGCCCATTCCCCCCCCTTTTTTTTCTTTTTATTTTACAGCTTAATTGCTATGAACGCCATCATTTTACGTGGATGCGCTGGACTAATTTTTACCATGCCGTTGCAGGGATACGGTGCAGACTGCTGAGTCTGGTGTAGCGTTGTGCTCCTTCTAAGGAAACAAGGTGGCATTTACCATCTATGAGTTTATATGAGAAAAGGAACAAGGTTAATAGCGGGATTTTTTTTTTTTTTGACCACATACAGGTGGTTTTGTGTTCCCAGCACCCTGCGAATTTTGTGTTGAAAACCACTGTCCCTATAAAATTGAGGAAATGAGCGAAACCCCATAGAACTTGGAGCTTGGTTCTTAAAATTACTTGTTGGCCATGCTGATGTAATCTGACTTTATTTGGCATGGTTGGGTTTTTTCTGTAATTCCCCTGTGTTCCTGCATGTGACTAAAATAGGAGTGTAGGTAAGTGTACTATAATGAGTATAGCTTGTGAAGATTTAAGAGCTGCTTACTTTTTTCTGGTTACACTCTTATCTGTTCAAATAAAGGAAAAAATAATCAGTTTCCTTTCAGAGATAATTCAGAGATAAGCAAGCACTGCCTTACGTTAGGGCTGATCTAAGCCTCCTCTTCTTAGTTTTTCTTTATTTTTAACCTTGCCTCTAATGAAGCTTAATTGTCCAAAAGAAATCTGTTCTTGGGATACTTGGCAAGGCTGCAGGACAGAGTTTGGAATCAGTCTCAAGTGTGGAAGACTTCTCCTCCCAGCTCCCCCCCCCCCCCCAAGTCTCATGCCCAAGATCTTAGTGGAGAGCCAGGTGTTCTGTGCTTCTTGCAGGCCCTAGAAGCTTAGGCTTGGCACCTGATGGTGGCAAGCAGGTCTGAGAATGAGGGCTTGGTGTTCTTAGATCTTAATATTTATATTAAAAGATGCTGACAAGCAGTTTGTCTCCCAGACTTGATTGAAAATGGATCATGTGCTGAGTCATTTTTTTTTACAGTATGTAAAAAGGCAGAATGAATATGGGACTAAGCTAACTAACTACTTTGCCTTGAAGGAGCCTGTTGCTGTATTTCCTTGCAGAATTGAGGGTGGAGGGGGCAAGTATTTTCTTCATGAAAAGCTAGTAAGCTGTGTAAATTGTGTACCAATATCTAGCTGATCATTAGGCCCTTTAAACAAGGACACTTGCTTAATGGTCCACTTATTTGAAATTGTCTTGTAGTTATTCAGTCTTAGACACCCAGGTTTGTAGGAATGAGCTCTGCTATCTCCTAATAGAAGATCCTGCTTCATTTTAAAAGTGCAGATAAGTAAAATCTGTGCACGATGGCCTATGTTACCTTTCTGGGGTTCTGACAGGTTGCAGCTCTTCAGACTTAAGTATTTGTGCAGAAATGTTTTATGTATCATGTTTGTCACCTTCCAGGGAGCCCCACCTTCATGAAGCAGGAGTGCAACTGGCCTTGTTTGCTACATCCAAACCAGGTTATTTAGTGTTGGAAAAACTAAAGTGAATTTATAGTGTAATCAGGATTGAGCAGTGCACTTTTCATAAATGGAGCTTATCTGGATGAACTTGGTTTGTGCTAGCTGTTTATTCTATGCAGAGACAACACTTTAAAATAAGTTAACACAAAGCTATTCAGCTGTCTGAATGTATTAGACAGCTGGTCACTTGCATCTTGAAGCGTTATTGCCCAGGTGTGTAAGTGACAACTTAATCAACAGTGCCAGCAATGCAACGGAGCCCAGGTCTTGTGTGTTCTGGCTGATAATAAAAGTGGATTAGTAAAACTGTAAGCAGGTGAGATGGGTACTTCTTCCCTCACTTTTCAAACTGTAGAAGACCTCACTCATTACCTTTAACTTGGTGAACAGAATAGTCTTCTGGGATGGGAGTGGTGCAGTTGGTGTCAAGCCACATTCTGTGGCACTGTCTGCTTTAAGCATCAAACTGTGCTCTAAGGATGAGTCTCAGTACACATGCAATTAAAGTTTAGAAGCTTTCATAAATGTTCTTGCTTCTTTTGGGGGTGGGGTGGGTGGTGTCTTTATTTGACGTTTTACTAGTGTGGGAAGACAGAGACCTTGTAGCAGGACTCTGCTATGCATCCATGTATGCATGGCCTTACAAGTCTGATATGACTGCTGGTTTTATTCTCTTAAGTAACTGTATGCTCATGTTTTCCCTACTCAAACTAGTTTTCAGTCTGAGCTTGCATTTCATCTCCATTAAACATCTTCATGTGACTACTTGTTGACTTACTCGCTACACTGGAAAGTGGTTCTTACCTCTTAAAGCTTACATAAGGTTATTCTGCATATCCACTGTACGTTGGTTGGCAGACTGGAAATGCATTTTCTCTGACTGTAGAGAACCTCTTTGTCTGAGGCAAGCATAATGTTTGAGCATGGCTCTGTAGGTAAAGACTGTTCCTGTAGGGGCAGCAATGGCATCTCTTCAGTTGTGTTTCATAATGGAAATTGGAATGCTAGGTGTCATCAAGAACCTCGTATGGTTAACCGTTTGTTGGTGGTGAGGAATGACACTTGACTATTTGAGCCAGAAATGTGGTTTACTTTAAGCATCAAATGGTTCAAGCTGGCCGTTGCTTGTTGGGGAAACTGCATGTTGCAGGGAAGGGATAATAAATGCTGAGCCTCTGTAGAGTTGATTACCTAGTTGCTTAGAGTTAGGAATAAGGACTTTTGATCTCGGAAGCGCTCTGAGAGGTTCAATTCCTTTGCTGACTTAACTGGGTTTGCCCTTCATGTGGGAGAAAAGATACAATGTGGAGTGACAGAATAGACTGTTGTCTGCCTCTGTTCATCAGTTCTTTTATATGCTGGACTATCTGTGCTTCTGTTCGAGTATTGGTACTAATATACCAAGTAATACATGCTCAATACTCCATCTTTGCTCTGCTCTTGCTCAGTTTCAGCAATGCTGACTTCCTTTAAGTATGTTTTCAGTTGATAATCTCTGTAATAGTGAGGGTTCCTCTCTTGTATCTAACCCAAAACTACTCTGACATGCAGTGATCATCATACTTCTCCCTACAAGGCAAGGAAGAGGGGATAGCATGGCATCTTACAGGGTGTTTCCAGACCTTCACTATTTGAAGCAAGTGAAGCAATAAAAAAAGCAGGGATGCCCAGATTTTGTTCCTGGCTCTGTTGCTGACTTGCTGGGTCAACTACCTCACTTCCGTGGTGATGTTATCTTTCCTGCATGTGCTGCTGAACCTGCAGTCCTGTTCGGTGTGCTACCTTCAGTGAGATCAAGCTTGTCCAAACAAGAAGATTGCACGCTGTGGCCAGTACTACGTGTTCATGGAGGTTGCGGTATCTGTGTTTCAAAGCATCTTTGACAACACTGAACTCTGTATGGCTCGGGTAGTCTGATGCCTGTCTGAGAACTTGCGATAGCCATAAGCCTGATGAATTGTGAGTTGGTTAATTTGCCTTGCTCTCCATGCTCCCCTTCTGCCTTGGAGCACCACCAGTGACTTGTTCAAATGACAGAAAAAGAGAAGGCTGGAAAGGTGCTGAAGTCTGTGGCCATGTAGCTATTGCTCTTCCAGCAAACTTCTTAGAAGGGTCTGCTGCTCTGCAGTGCTTGTGAACTCTCCTTTTACTCATCTTTCAAGCCTGGCTAGAAGTGTGATTCAAGGAGCCTGTGAATAACAAGCTGAAAAATACTTGTCTGATGGATGTAGCCATTCTTGTTCTTCACCCTCAATCTACACTCTTCTGTCCAGATTTTGGTTTAAAATGTATGTCACATGCACTGTTTTAGGAGCAATTATGCAAACAGTAAAGCAATGTAGAACACCATGCCTTAATTTATCACACTAATGTCCTGGTTTCAGCTGGGATAGAGTTAACTGTCTTCCTAGTAGCTGGTACAGTGCTATGTTTTGAGTTCAGAGCGAAGAATGTTGATAACACTGATGTTTTCAGTGTTATCAACATTCTTCGCTCTGAACTCAAAACATAGCACTGTACCAGCTACTAGGAAGACAGTTAACTCTATCCCAGCTGAAACCAGGACAACTAATTAAACTTGAGAGAGTGCCTCTGACATTTAGAGTCTCATGATGATGTTGAAGTAGTGGCTGCATGTCTTGCTGATGAATCTGTTCTTGTTTATGCAGAGGCCTCTGGGTATGAGTACAGAGGGGAAGTGAGAAACAAGGCAGAGCAATGCAGTTCCCCCCTCTCTCCCCCCCCTTGATATAGAGTATAGAGACGATGTAAATGGCTTCAGCATTTTCCTTCAAAGAACATCTAAGTGTGAACCTCTTGCAGTTCAGGAAACTGTGCTGAAGTTCTTAAAAATCAAAGAAGAATATTTTTCCTGCATTCTAAGCTTTCACTCCAAATTTCTGAGTGCATAGATACCTAGCCTGTGCCTTTTGAATGCTTTTCTTTAGCATTCATATTGCTAGTTGCATTTCTGGTAGAACTTAAGAGCTAAGGAGGAAAAGAGGTCTTGTGAAGGGGAGGATATCTGAATGCTGCTCAATGGAGTCTATCAGAAACTGAAGAATACACAAAAGCTTTTTTGTAGCTCTAATTTTATGTTAATTACTGTTTGAAAACTTGGAGCAGAAACTTTTTCTACCTTAACACAAACTGCAGATGATGGGACAGAGAAAGGGAAAATCTTTGTTTTTCCTCCTAGGTGGTTTATGATCCCCATATTTCAACTGGGGTTTTATTGATGATGCAGTACTGGTATTAATTGAATTTTGGGGGTGAGCATGTAAGCATTGAAGTTAACAAGATAATATGAGTTAGACTTTTCCTCCGCTTCCTTCCTTTGCTGTGAGATGAGTGGAGGAGGCATGAGGGTAGGAGCTCAACTCTGTTTACATATCATCAAGAGGCCAAGAAGCTGGCCAAAGATGCCAATTCTTGGCAGGGGAGAGTGAAAAAATAACAGGAAAGGAGTTACAGAGTACTGGGTGCAGTTTCAGATGAGAAGATGGTATCCCTTCCTTTTTTGGATGGGAGACCACCTGAGTCATCAGCAACAGTGTATACGGGATGGTGCTGTTGATACTCTGTGCTTCTGTTGGAGTACTTGACAGTATCAACCCTTTACACTAGAAGAGGCAACTTTATTGAGGAAGTACTGTGTATGTGTTTAGGCTTGATAAGTTTTAGGTCTGCTGGACTACTATGTGTACATGCACGGGAATTCAGGGAAAAACCTGAAAGGCGTTGTGTGTGCTCAGCAAGCATGTAGTCTGGCTGCTAACCACCACCAAAAGAGAATGTTGTGGCTTCTGTACAGCTGCTTCTCTTTCCTCCCTTGACAACCCCTGTCCATAAAGAGCTGAGCGCAGGGAGAAACCAGGCTTTCTTGCAGGACTTGAATCACAAGCCAAAGATGATTCTCAAAGAATCTTATATCCTCGGTCATGTGGTTCTCTTTAATTTAAAATTACAGTGGATCATGGGGTTGTGCTTATCATAAGAAGAAATGGTCTTGGTTGTGTCTTGGAAAAATTAGTCAGATTTTTAGATACAGAAATCGGGGTCCAACAGTCCTAATAATTAAGAATAGTGTGGGAGCAAAAGACATATGTGAAATAGCTGAAAGTGTGTAAGTATACATGTGTAAACTACAGATTTGACTCTGTGTTATAGAAGTTGACTCCAACTCCTATGGTCCATGGGAATTCGCCCAGGAAGTCTAACAGGTATTGTGCAAGCTGGTTGGCTAATACGTGCCTGTTTTTGCCAAAGAGCAAGTAGTCCTCAGTATCCTCTCTTACTCTACTGAATGTTACTTGCTGTTGATTGCACTAGCTGGTCAGCTGCAGCTAGTGTCTGTTGCTGATGAGCTCAGCAGTATCAAATACTGAGCTCCTAGCAGGAAGTCCTGCCTGATGTGTTTAGGTGAGGGCCAGGCTGCATGGTGGGTTCTCTAGCTGTATCTGTTCTTGTAGGTATAGCTGTACAGTAGTCTCTGAAAACTTAATATAGCGTACAGGATGAGAGTAGCATAAAACAACATATTGCTCTGTTCCTAGCTGACTAATATTGGGCTACTGGAAGCTTCCAGGCTCCCCTTGATAATTGCTTCCCTCTGGACAAAAAAAAAGAAAAGTGTCTTCCTTTTTTTGTAATGCAGGTCTTCTTGAGCTCTCCTTGGGAAAATTCAGAAATGTACTGCTTAACCAGACCAATCCAGTGGAAGCTGTAATCAGGAACATTGCAAGCAATGTGACTGTTGTTATTTTTCAAGTACATGCCCAGCAAAGCAGTGTGGTGATATCCTTTGATAAGGTATGGTAACAGTGTCACTTCTGTTCTTAAGTGCTACTTTTTTTCAACAAAGAAGTGGGCTCCCAGACATGTAGGAATATAGAACTGAAGCAGTATAAATAATATGAATATCTTACCTGCATGGCTCTTGGACGGTATTATTTGAGCTTCAGAAATCCTTTCTTGTACTTGTATGTCATAGCTGCTATTTTGGAGGACTGAATGCTGAAGGAATTTCAGAGCTGGCTTGAAAATGTTTCAAGGCTCTTTGTTCTTGGTGGAAGTGGTGCTTTTGACATGTGACTACTGACTACTAGATAGATCCATCAGCTTGTCTAATTAAAAACAGATTCATGATACCTTATACACTAAACATGATCACTTTGGGATGTTTAGTTGTCAGCTGTTTATGCGGCTTGGATCTAGCCTACAGATATGATGTCTTGTTACCCCAGCTCCTTGTCCTGAATCTAATTATCCTTTGGTGGCGCATGGAAAAATTGCTCCTTAGTACTCCAGTGAAGGCTGCTACTTCTAGCCAACAATATAAGCATTCCTACTGCTATACACTAGCATCAGTTTGTCATTACTGGGATGCAGTCTAAAATACTGATTTTTTTTTTTTTTTTTTTTTTATGGTACCATGAGGCTCTAAGTGGTATTTGAGCAGAACATAGACTAACGTGAAGGCAGTAGATGGAGATCTGACAGCTGCCACCCAGTTTTCCTCTCCCCATCAGTATTTCCCAAATGAGAAGATACAGAGTATCAAGAAGTATCCTGGGAAGGTTAGGAGATGAATAACCTGTAACACAAGTCACCCAGCTCAGTCATCTTTGTGCTGGTGAAATAGCCAGGATTACAGGGCTAAGACATTACTGTTACACCTATTCAGTCTTTGATTACTACTGGTAGAATTTTCTCCTGTCAATTCAGAGCCTCTTTGCATTCATGGGCCTTACCAGGCCAAGGACAGTGATGCATAAATATAGCTATACTTCTTTTAGGGCTGCCTCTAGAAATACGAAGCTGAGCCAGACTTTAAAGTCTGCCAGGTCCAAAGTGCTTTTTTACAGTGTTGCCTCAGATAACTGTGGCTCTCTTGGACAAAAGCATATTTTCCATGCTGAAAAATAGATTTGACTGCAGGTCAGTTGGTTGTTCTAGCCATATGAGTGTGATATTGCCATTGCTGTCTGATCTTTCCCCAAGACTCCTGGTTCTGAAAGGGATGGTGCTGGTGGGCATTAGATCAGTAGCTGACCTGGCCCCAAGCACTTGTCTGGCATGGCTGGTGTTAAGCCAGCTGTCACACAATCATCTCCGTTCTGGTGGAGATAGTGAGGTGCTTCTGCACTTAGCACTAAAGAGCATTCTAAGAAGCAATCTCACAAATTTTTGTGAGGGATATTCCAATCCTTTTATACCTTCACTAGTGAATACATTGCTGTGCACCAGTAGACTTTGACTAGCTAGATTTCTCTGCAACTTGCTTGTGATTATTAACTCTTTAGTAGTCTCAAACTTGTCACTTGGGTTTTTGAGCCTGAGCTAGGCAGTGTGTGGTGTCAGAGGCCACTCCCTTTTTTCCATCTTCCTTTTTTACCAGCTGGCTAAGGGCTGAATGCCTCATCTGTGGCAACTGGCACTGAAATGTGTGCCCTGCAGGTTTGTGGCAGGAATGTGACTCCTGTGCAATCCATCAAGCTGTGGTAAAAATCTTCTCAATTTGTTTCTGTCCAGAATCCATCTGTGAACAGCTCAGGAACTGGAGTAGACAAAGGACTGGTTTCCATTCTTCGGCCTCAACAGAGCGTATGTACGTGGTACCTTCGGTCACGGGATGCTAGCCAGGTGCTCAGCACAGCTATCTCTATTCCCTATATGGAGAAAGGTATGTTCTTATTACTTGTTAAGGGATGCCAGCTCTGCTTATTACAAGTTAACTATGAAGTGAAGTGTTGATGTGTTGACCTTTCAGAGGTGATAGTCTTACATGGTGCAAACATATGATGGAGATGCCAGAAATTCTTTTGAAATGGGCTGAAAAAGTTTAGTATCACTGCTGAATTATGAGTTATGTATAGGATGTACTGTATGGTCTTGTCACAACTCCAGCCTTAGAGTAGAAAACTGCTGTGCATATGTATCAGGACCTGTCTTAGACTGCAGTGAAACCACTTCTGTTGACTGCAGTAAGAGAACCTGACAATTTTATGTGCTCAGCAAGCAGACTATGCCTGCAAGTACATGCATTGCTGAGGTCTTAGAACTTTTTTCATGCTGTGTAAGGGGGAAGTAAAAACTACTGCAGTTATCTTTTTCTGTGTTCTAGATCCTATTCCTGGAGGCTGCAATCTAGAATTTGACTTGGAAGTGGATCCAAATATTTACCTAGACTATACATTGGTTGATATACACATCAAGTTTGCCCCTGCAAACTTGGGATATACCAGGTGTGTGGAAAAACTTCAGTGCACTGAGCAAGACCTTCTTTGTCCTGTATTTGGCCAAGATCATAAAACAAGATTCTGCTGAAAAGGCTGACCATCCAGCTGCTGGCAGAAATCTTGTTTGCTGCAACAAACTGAGAAGTAAATGAGGAAAAGGAGGAGGGGGAGAGGATACATGAGAGAGAGATAAAAGTTGAGAGTTGCATCTTATGGGAAAGGTTATGCAACTTGAGATGTGCAAGCAGTCAGCAAATACTGGATCTTCCCACTTCTCATAATGACTTAATCTGTTTGAGAAGCAATTGTGTATTATAGCCAATTTCATTCCTTTACTGGCACTGAAGCATGATAATGACCTAGAGTTTTGTTTAATGTCGAGACTTCAAGTTATAAGGTATTATTTCCTGAATGATGCTTGATGTCACAGGTGATAGGCAGAGAATGGGGAAGGCTATGTTCAGAGCTGTATACAAAGCATGCATGGGAAAACAAACAGTGGTTTTGTGATGTTTGGCTGTTGTGACCTCTTGAAATTCTTGTGCTGGTTCCTTATGACAACTTGTAGGAAGCCTCTGTAAATGTAAAGGCAGGTACAGGCACAGACACTACCTGCATCAGGGTGGTTCTGCATAATACTGCTGTAGTCTGTGCTCACAAACATTTACAGTCTAGTTTTGAATTAGTTGCTGGTGTTAACTTCTAAAGAGAAGCAGCCAAATACTGCCACCTTGGACAGGTAGCTTCTGAAAACTAAAGTTAAGATCTGGGGGCTTGTGCTGGGCACATAGTTGATCTCTTTTTTTAATTGTAGAGGAGCAAACCCACCATCCTGCGATTCAGGGACTGGTCAGAACTCCAGATGGCGACTGCGCTATGATGTCTACCAGTACTTCTTACCAGAAAACGATCTTTCTGAAATGGTACTCATGAGCCACATACGGAAGATGTCTGAGGTGCAAAGTATCAAAGCCAATGGCATTAAAGTAAGTCTGAAGCACTGGTGTACTAGGTATGTGGCAGTGGCACTATCTTATGTTTTCTCCTCCTCTGTGCTTATCTTCCTTGAGTGACATAAGCAAGCTGCAGATGCTTCAGGCTGCTTGCTTGTATCTGGGATTTCTGGCTAGGAAATATATAGTGAGTGATGCATACAAAATGGTAACCGCTCTCTCTTGGGATAGAGGTGGCTAGTTAGCATAGCCTGAAATGTGGCAGAATGGAGGTTTCTTGCAATGGATTCTGATATTAGGTAGATGTTAGTGACTAGTCTGTGAGATGTTTGTATGTCTTGCACCCTTTTCTCAATGGAACAAGCTCTTATTGCAGTGTCTTCCTGCTTGCTGAATACTGGTTTAACCACAGTGCTCTTTCAGTGATGTTGAAGCCAGCTTGCCTATAGCTATACTGCCACTCAGTGCCTGTAAATCCAGAAATAGAGCCACTTCTGACAAAGATGGATAGTCTTCTATGATGCCTGAGAGATGCTGGGGTCTGGCATCCTCATATGCTGAGGATTGAGCATGGAACGCAAGGAAGAGAGGAGCGGGGAGAATATAGTGGAACTGGACTAGAAATGGGTGCCATTTGGAGCAGCATAAAGAGATCTGATACATGAGAGCAAACACTTGCCACATGTTTACCTATCCCCCAGCAAAGAGATTGGAAGGGACAGAGGGGAGAATCTCAGTGGCTGTGACCTGCCTGGCCTTACTAGGGAGTAGAATGGCAGCCTTGCCTGCTTCAGAGGCCAGACCTGGGTTTGGAGACTGGCAGGGAACCTGAACTGTGTCCTCAAATGGGGAAGAGCAAAACATGAGTGGAAGAATCTTCTACTATGTTTTCTGACAGCAGAGTGCTGGAGGAAGTGGACTCTGTCCTGTGAGCCTTTAATGCTTCAGTTGGTAATACTGAGAGGGTTCAGAGTAGGAGAGCTCTTGCCTGGAGTTCTTGCTGATCATCTTCCTTAAGCTGCTGAGCATTGCCTCAGCTGTATGGACACATCAACATGCCATCAGTAACAGCGACAAGGAGTTCCTTGCAACTCAAAATACTCTTTACTGTTCCAGATGCTTACACTGACAACTGATGACAAGACCAATGTCTACTTTTCCTCACTTCCTGGACAAGGTGTGATCTACAATGTCATAGTATGGGATCCTCTTTGGAATACTTCTGCTGCATACGTACCTGTGCATACATATGCCTGCAGCTTTGCTGACCTAGTGGATAACTGCTCTTCTCTCAGTAAGTTGGGACTTGTATGTCCTTGCCAGCTCATCTCGAGCTTGTTGTGCTCCAACATGCTGAATGGTGCTTTTGAGATTTTTTTTTTTTTTTTAGTGTGTGAAGGAGCTCTTTGTTTTACACTGGATGTATTTTGTTACTTTATGATGGAGTCTACTTCTTGATTGAGGAGAAATTCTAGGCTGTTGAAATAAGACTAAGGAGAACTATTAGCAGTTGAAGGTTTAACTTAATGGAAGTTTAATATGTGGCTTGCAAATATATAACTTGCAACTCTGTAGTACCACTCTAGCTTTTTCCATTTGAATTGGATACATAATCTTAAATCACTTGTAGGACTATAGATGCTACATGTGAAACTAAGCTAATAAAACATGAACTAGATTAGGATCCAGCCTGATTTTTCTAACTGTGCTGGTGCTAACAGGAATTGGTAACCTTCAAATATTTTGAAAGGAGATAGTCACCTAAAATAAGCATTAAAATGTCAGCAATAGTGGAATGACTACAAAGTCATGCTACTTTGTACAAAGTTATATAATGATAGAATTTGAGCAGAAAAAGAGCAAAGCTGCCACTCCCATTGTGACTGTGGAAGAGGCAAGAATAATGGGTAGAATATGGTTCATAAAGTAAGATTTGTTCTCATGATTATTTTCTTGTATACTGTAACACAAGTAACTGTTGTCAAACTCAGTGTTGTCTTTGACAACATGAGACAAATTATCTAGGCTAAACCTCTCTTCTCTAATTTAGAGAACTAGGAAAATGTGGTTTACTTTTTCAAATAGCTTAAATACCAGTAAGAATTTTGCCTGGGAGACAGAGGTGAGCTGTACTGGGATGCTGACGGTCCTTTCTGTTGCAAGGAAATTATATTAAAGGGAGATTATGGTGAAGGCTGCAGCAGTAAAGACTGTAGCTGCTGCCTGGGTCACTAATCCTGTAGCACTGATTTTTATAGGTGATTGGATGTCACTTTTCTAAAGCTGACCAGAGAATTTTCAGGTAAAGCTGTATCTCTATTATAAACAGCAAGTTACAGCTGCTTAACTAATTGTTACAGAAACTTTAGTCTTCTGAATAAGGAGGAAGCTCTTGATTTCTTAATCAGTGTGGAACTAGTGAAATATTCTGTTGGAGATCCTATCAAGATAACTGTTAGTTCAGGCATTGCAAATCTGCTCACATGGTGTGTCTGAAGGAGCGGCAACCATTAAATTATCAGTAGACTCAGTAACAGCAACCTTGCCTTACCTTAGTCTCATTGTTGGAACTACTAGGCGGAATGGTCTAGTAACCCTTTCTCTCTCCTTGTAGGTAAACTCTCTACCAAAGTATTCTTCACTGCTCTTGCTGTTCTTGGTCTTTTCACTTGCTTTTTTGGACACAGATTCTGGAAAACAGGTGCTGAATGTTTTTTGGTTGTTTTTTGGTTGTTTTTTGTCTTCTCATAAGCCTGGCTGGAATTTCATAAATGTAACTTGCTGTATCTTAGAATGGTGGTGTTATTACTAAGATTCACTTGATAGTGATTACATGCCAATTAGGTCCACTGCTTTGCTTTTACAGTATCTGAGCTTTTAAATGCAGAGCAAGAATCTTCTGGTATGCAAAGAATAGAAATGTAGAACTAGGGTGCATGCTGGGCAACATAGACATAAATATGTAAATTTTTTACTATTAGAAGTGTTTGAGGACACCCATTTCCAGAACAAAGTGTTGTCTGGCTTTCCTTTTGTGCTTCTCAGTCAGTGAGCTGGTATGTTCCTTCCCTGTTGTAACATGAAGATGTCTGAAGAGGTACTGAAGTGGGCTTGGTATGAAGTGATATGACAGCATACTAAATCTTTTTTCCTTTTTCTCTAGACTTACTCTTCATGGGCTTCATATTCACAGCATTCTTCTTCTTTGTATTCATTACGAGGGTAACTGGCCTTGGTTATGATGGTGAGTAGATGTGTCAGGATACCCAATCCTCTTCCCAAAGTATTGTTATGAATCCCTTCAGTAAAATCTGTTGTGCTTGTTGCTGGTGAGCCTTAGGAAGGATAGGAGGATGATACCTAGGTACTTGAACTGAGCTCTGATTACCGTAATAGCTGAATATGCAACAGAGTAACAATTGCTTCCAATATCTAATAGTGATGCAGAATTAATAGATGCAACTCTAAAAGACAAATTTTAGTATCTATTCAAGGAAGATACAGATTTTTAGAAACTCTGGAAACTTGCAACGTACTTCCTTCCTACTTCTTTCATAATGGGTGAACCTCTATTTCAGATCAAATGCAGATTTCATCTGTAAAATGGAAGGTCTGCACCCTGCTCGTTAGACTAGTAAGAATTTGTTCCTTTTGTCTTTGTCCTACCTCATATAGTTACTTCTTTTGATACACGTGCATTAGCTGTTGCAGCCATAACTGCCCTGGGAACTCAAGGTACTAATATACATAGTAGTAAGACTTTCATTCCAGCTCCATGCCACTCTGGGTAGCACATCCTCAGTTGCAGACTGGAGTCTAAGTGAAGTGCATGAAGCAAATACAGATACTCTTGTTTGGCTTTTTTCAGAAAGTTTTCATTAGGTAACAATCAAGCGTGTAAGTAAAGCTACTGATACATTATTGCAGTAACTGAAGTTTTCAGAGAGTTGGAATTTCCCCTTTTCTTTTTCAGTGCGTCTTACTTTCACAGCAGTAGCTGGAATTATTGGAGGGCTTTTCCTGGTTGCCAGCTGGTGGAGATTTGGCTCTGTTCTACTCTGTATGTTTATTATTGGACTTGTGCTGGGATTTCTCTTTTCATCGATGGTCTTCTTTACTCCACTAGGTATGCACTGAAATACGCTGCTGCAAAGTGCTGGCTATTGAGTGATGTGTTCCTGCAGCAAGGCTCTAAGATGAATGTTGCTATCTGGTTTATCTTAGTGTGATGTTTAACTTTCGCTTTCCAGTGTTGCAAGGACTAGAGATGTACCTGAAGCCTTCTTTCAGGTGTGCTGTATTTAAAACTACTTTGGGAATCTGTACTGGTGGGAGAAGGAAACTGCTTATTCTGCAGAGAACTTGGTGAGGCTCTTCCTACCTAAGCTGCGTGCCATGTCAGCAGTCTGTGACACCAGGTTTGCTCCAGGCATGCACTTGCTGTCTGTCTTGTTCTCTCTCCAGAACAAGTCACAGTAGTAAATCTGTAGTCTAACTTGAAGGCTTCAAGCATAAAGGTATCATGGATTAAGAGGAGCTCTTGCTGTTACCTTTCACCATACTACAGTGCAAGGCTCTGAGAGCACTGCACTATGAGAGTCAAACTTGTATTTGCAGCTGGAGTGACATCATCAGGGTCTTTAGAATGACTTTAAGCAGTTTGTCTGTTGTTTCTCTCTTAAAAGCAAGCAGGGCTGCTGAGCTGGAATCCCTCTGGGACAGCAGAGCATCAGTCACGCTGCTTTCTCTATTGTAATTTTAAATCTCAAAACTTCTGCTCAAGATCCCTTGGTGGGACAGTTTCATTCACCAGTCATCTGTGCATGACTCAAGCCACAATTCTGTGATAACCCATGCTGGGGGTCAGCTTGTCCCCTCTGTTTAATTGACAGGCTTTGGGGGTGGGGGGTGGAGGGAAGTAGTGTTTGAGTGACTTACTCTTCCTAAAGCCAGAAGAATTTGTTGGCTTGTTATTGTGATGGCTGCACTTGTACCATGCCCTAGAGTCAAACTTACATAGATGCAGGTTTATAGATTATAAACTTATATAGGCAACAAAATGGCTTTTTATTGGGCAGAAGTACTCTGGTACTTTTAATTCTTACCAGGTGAGTAATGTACACCTCATCAAAAATCTTTGTTTCATGGACAAGATCTGCTGTCCCAACTTAGAGTACAGGACCTATACTCAACTGGGACACTCTTTTTCTGTTCTTGTTTTGACTAACTGTGTTACAGTGCATCAAACAATCAGCATTTGAGCTCAAAAGCTAAGCTTTTGAATGCTTGTGATTTAACCCCAGCTGGCAGCTAAGCACCATACAGCTGCTTGCTCACTCTGCTGGTGGGATGGGGAAGAGAATCAGAAGAATAAAACTGAGAAACGCATGGGTTGAGATAAAGACGGTTTAATAAGTAAAGCAAAAGCCATGCACATAAGCAAAGCAAAAGAACGAATTCATTTGCTACTTCCCATTGGCAGGCAGGTGTTCAGACATCTCCAGGAAAGCGGGGCTCAATCATGCATAATGGTTACTTGGGAATACGCATGCCTAACTCCAAATGTCCCCCCCTTCCTCTTTCCCCCAGCTTTATATGCTGAGCATGACATCATATGGTCTGGAATATCCCTTGGGTCAGTTGGGGTCAGCTGTCCCAGTTGTGTCCCCTCCCAACTTGTGCACCCCCAGCCTACTCACAGGTGGGGTGGGGTGAGAAGCAGAAAAGGCCTTGACTCTGTGTAAGCACTGCTCAGTAATAAAAACATTTCTGTATTATCAACACTGTTTTCAGCACAAATTCAAAACATAGCCTCATACTAGCTACCAAGAAGAAAATTAACTCTAACCCAGCCAAAACCAGCACAACGCTGTACTCCAGATATTTCTGAATGTATAGAATCTTTGGGGGAAAAAGCTCACCCCAACCACTTGCAAAAAAGAAAATGTTTTACTAACTAGTAAATTACATGTGGAATATGGTGTCTTTGCAGGAGACTACAGGGTCTTCCGTGATGATGTGGTGTTCTGGGTGACCTTTTCTTCTGTGGCCTTGATGATTCCAGTGCTTTTTGTTGGCTGTCCAAGAATTGTAAGTAATCTGCATTGTCACCTTGGAAGGAGAGATGAAGGGGTGTCAGACTTCTTAATGCAAAATGTAGTCCTGCGGGATATGTATAGAAAACTTAACACGCCTTCATGAAGCTCAGCACAGGACCAGTTCTAGGGGAGTTCCTTTTCAGCCCTACTTGTGCTAAATGGTCCATAAGCAAAGGAATGACTTTTTGCAGTGTTGCACACAGCATCCACTAACACTTGCATTTAGTCGACTTCTGCTGTCTTAACAGGATGTCTGGATAACAGGTGTGTGCAGCCAATTTCTTGTAGAAGAACTGATATAAAATACTACCTTAAGGAGATGGGGAATAAAGAGTGTTCATCACTCTCCTAAAGCTGTGTATTTTTCTCCCCCTCTAGCTGAACATACTGGCCTCTGCAATGGTAGGCTCTTATACAGTGATCCTAGCTATTGCTTGTTATGTCTACACAAGTCTTGCTTACATCACCTTAGACCTACTCAGAAGGGTCCTCAATGATTACTTCAGCAGAGCTTACACCAATGTGCCTTTTCAAACAAATGGTGAGTACTGCTCTTAAGACTTTTTTTTTATTATTAAGAAAAACTGCTGCCTATTTTGGTTCCATTGTGAATAGTCAGTGAGGGTAGGAAGGGATGAAAGGAGAACACAGTAAGTACAGTGTGAGATTTAACACCCAGATGATAAATTCTAGTACTCCAAAAGAAATAGTGAGTAGACTCAAAGGCACCAACCTTCCCGCAGGGGATATGTGACAATGGCCCTTGGGAACGGTGCTTCTCAGGCCTGGACTGCCACCTTGCTGATAAGTTTGCAGAATGGGCAGTCAAAAGGCCTAATACGGTGACTGAACAGACTTAACTCCATGTGTGTTCTCACCCTTGCATGGAATTACTATAGGCCTGGGAGGGTGCACAGACAATATTTCATTCCTTTCTGTCACTAAACTTGTTCAGCGTTTGTGCTTGGGAAAGGAAGGAAAGTTCTGCTTTGATACAAGAATCTGTTTGTTTTCTCTCTTTCAGACTTCATTATCCTGTCAGTGTGGACAATGCTGGCCCTCGGCGGAGTAACTGTGCAGCTTCGCCGAGAGAGAAGTGAAGTGCCCTTTCCACCACACCCCTATCTCACCTGGAAGCGGGAAAGGGAGCGCAGAAGCACCAATGTCTTAGACCCTAGCCATCATATCCCTCCCTTAAGAGAGAGGATCCATAACAAGCTACTGCATATCAAAGAGTTTTTTCAGAAAGAGCAGCCAGCTGGGGAAAGAACTCCGTTGCTTCTGTAACTTGCCGAATAACTGGTGGGAACACAGAGGAGGTATCTAGGAATGGTGAGATGAGTGATCATCAGCAAACCAGCCAGTGGTGCAGGATTTACCACTGCCAATTTGTCCTCCTTAAGAGGATTATATTTGCCCAACCTGGAAGAAAAGTTATATCTGGTACACTACATGCTGTTTTGTGACACTTTCCTCAATGGCCCACTGAGCCTGCTGTAACGTGTATGTCTAGCTGCAGAATCTTGTACTAATGGTCAAGTACAGGTATTTATCTTGTGGTGATCTAGTTTGATGTTTAGGTATGTGAAATATAAAACAGCCCTTGGAAAGCAACCTGTACAATGCCGGTTCTTCCCTCGCAGTGTGGAAACCACTGCTGAAATATTGCCTGACTCGCTCCTGAAGATGAGCAGTCTGTCAGATTGTGAGGGATGAGAGATAAGGACCATACACAGAAAGAGTTCTTCTAGCAGGAGCTGAAGTATCACCTTCTAACATAGGTACAAAATTTGTGGCTGCAGATACAATTGTTTCCAAGAAGTATTACTGAACCTTGCAAGCTAAACTAAGTGACTTGAATTTAAACTGCACTGAATTAACTGTTGTAAGTGTGCACACTGAGGGTCAGGAAGTGGACTTGATCTGAGACAAGAAGACTTTCTCCCTTGCTTTCGGATGGTTCTGTAGCAAGCTGGTCATCTGGCCTTTGTGCAGAGATGACTGCTAAGAGAACACAAGAGGTTTGCCTCCTTGTTTGCTTTCTGAACAGCCCGTGTCTTGTTTCTGCTCTGGTATAATCTTTTTTCTGATGGTGCTGTCATAAAAGAAAAAACCAAAATAAGCTCTCTGTAGCCAATGGCACTTTCTTTTCCCTGGAATTGGTTGAAACACTATTTTTATTTTTAATTAATATATCTTTTAATTTTTCCTTTAAGGGGTGAAAACAGCATCCAGCTAGCAAAATACTGACCAGGATGCTTCCTGACTGAATGTGTTCCTTACCAATTTGGATTGCATCTGCCCAAAGCAGAATGTAGTATAAAAACATATAAGGGACCACTCTTGTGTTCAGTGGAGGATTGTGATCTTGTGGTGGCTTTATTCGTTTCCTTAAAACCAAAACAAACAGCCATTTTCAAAATGCAAACCAGAGCACTGTGCTTTTAGTTCACATAAATGCACAAGCAGTCCTGAGGCTGTCCTTGGTTTTACCTGCCCTTGTACCTGTTACCAATCCTGGTCTTCACATTCAGTGTTTACGCGGTGATCTGTCATGTGTTAAATGATGGCTGAAGACTTGCGTCCTGTATCTTGATGCAGCTCGTGGTGGCTCTTGTTCTTCTCGCTGTCTTTGTACCTTTAGTGCGGGCAGCAAAGTACATAGTCCTTCCTGTCTGAAGGTGAATGGCTGTTCTGCTGTCGGAATGGAACCACCATGAGTGAATACCCTAGTGGTGGAAACTTAAGTTCTTGGCCACCACTTTAAGTTCTTGGTGGTAAGTATGTAAGAAACAACTCTTCGTAAGGAAACCGGCAAAAGAACTTTATCTGGGAAGTTAGTTGAAAGTTATACCACCCTGGCAATAGAAAGGAATGAATGACTTTAAAATGACTCTGCTTACTGGCCATTTTTCTTTAAGGAGTGAAAGCTTAATGACATAGTGTCTGAGGTGACTGAGTTCATCTGATGTTTAGAGAGACAAATCCCATGATTGCTTAGAGCTGGAACATCTGCCTCAAACAGCAGAGCAAGGCTGAAATTCTGCAATTTGGGTCTTGCTTCACTGTGCTGCTGTGTGGCACATGGAGGTAAATGAGGAGCTCTTTTCCCTGCCCTCTGGCAGACTGATGCTTGCTGACTGCCCTTACTGCACTGATACTGAGCATGTCTTTGCTGTATTTGATGGCAAGTAGCAAACACTTAATTTGGTATACAAATGCTCTTAAACATGTTTACCTAGGGTTTTTTATAACTGCTGTGATTAACATTGTGGAAGAAACAAGTTTAACTCTAATTTTCTATATCTTTTATAATAAAGATGTCTTTTGAAAGAATATTGGCGTTAAAGGGGTCTCTTTGAGTTCAATGACGCTTTTACAACTTAGCTTCTGCCTTTGGTATTGTAGGGATAGTTTTCTTCTGAAAAAAAGTTTTTATTCCCTCAAGGGATGGGGGGGGGGGGAGGTTCACTGACCTGTTGTAAGGACTTAACTGTAGCTGCAGTGACACCTAGAGGCTGAGTGTGGTTATGTTCTGTATGAAGCTAGTGAGGAAGTACCTGGTCCAAAGAGGCTTTTTTTTCCTAAAAGCTTTGTCAGATGAGGTTTTAGAGAACAAAGGAATGGTTGTCATCCACTTCTTGACTGGAAATTAGTCTGCAAGATCATATAGGAAGTATATGGCAGAACTGGCCTTTTGCTTGCTCCCACTAGCCTTGTTCCCTTGGGCCACCAAACTGATGCCTGCAACTTGACGTTTGGTTGGGTGTCTTTTTTACGGAAAAAATTTGTGCTTCTCATTCGCACCTTGTTGGGATGGGAACTTCCGTCATGCCTGAGAGGAGGACAGCCGGGCTCAGGCAGACAAATGCCACGATGGGCTGGTGAAGGAAATCCAGCTCTCCTACGAGCACGTTGGATGCTTCAGCCCCGGTGGGAATTTTCTTCATGAAGTGCAGCTCCACCTGGGCATGACAAGTGATTTTCAGGCAATTACCCCAAAAGCAAAGCCCACAGCGCTCTGCAGCACACTCTGCAGCCAAGTTTGCAAGAGCAAATCTGGCCCTAAAGGCGTAAGAAAGCTACGAGTGTCTCACCTTGCTTAAATCCATTGCTCTGCTCGCACGGTTCACCCCATCTTTAGCTTCTGCAGCGGTGGGAGAAGGACAAGGGGTGATTGTTTGGGCTGGTAGGAAAAAGAAAGACACTCAGAGAGATGGACAAGGAGCAACTGGGATGCTTCTCCTTTGCCCGGACAAGTCTAATGGGGCCAAAGCCCTGCAGAAACCCTCACCTGGCTTGTAGAGGAGGTGCAGGTCTGACTGCCTCTTGCTCACGTCGGCAAACGAGCAGACAACGGGGAGAAGGTTGTTTGTCTTCTCATTCTGATGGTGGTGCTTCCTCAAAAGGACTTCTCGAACTTGTGCACGCATGTGCTCGTCAAACTCCGTGGACTGTTCTTGCTGGGCCAGGATCATATCTGAGGATGGCAAAGGGAAACGAAGCCATCAGAGCAGAAACCCCAACAAGTCCTGACCCCCAAAGCCCCCGGGGAAGGCTGTGCCACACAGGCTGTACCCTAACGCAGGCTCAGCCTTGCATAGCAAGGCCTTTTAATAATCTTCAGCCTTTGCAGCGAAAACGAGAATTTTCTTTTGCTAAAAAACATCATCCAAGTGCTTATTCATCATTCCGCTAAGATAAATATTTCCCATTCTAAATAACGCAATTTTCTTGCCCGACCTGGCCTTTCTGACTCTACACGTTTACCCAAATTATAAGCAATCTATAGCACAGACGTTCCCAGAGCTTCCCGGGCTGATCGAGTGCAATTTGCCAAGCCCAGGGAGAAACGTGCTAAGAACGGCTCCGACTTCTCCAGCCCTTGAAAGGGCTGAATGGAGACCTGCCGCCAGTCAAAGATAACTTCTCCAAAGCAGCTTCTGCAATTAACTTCAAGTATCTTCCCCACAGAAATACACTGCTTGGTCATCGCCAGATAAACTCTGCCTTAAAACTCTTAAATGCTGCATGTTAAGGCAAAAGAAAAAAAAAAGAATGCGAGGAAACAGCTTGTAAGAAATAGTTACTTTAAGGAGGTTCAGCTCTTACGCAGACTCCGTATTTCTAAGAGCAGCCTGCTAAGCCCTGACACACACTCCTTTTTGGCTGGAGAATATTCTCTAGTGGCTTCTCCAACCCCACAAACTGCTTTCAAAAGGACCCCGTATTGGAATAAAAAACTGGTGCGACTGTTGCACGCCCAGTCTCCATCCAAAAACAGCTCATGAGAAAAATCCAGTGGGACTTCTGGAAAAGGATGTGCCACTGGGGCAGGGTTTGATTTGGGAGTGAAGAGCACCGTGACGAGCTGAGCTCGGCCGTTCCCGGAGGGATGCAGTGCCCACGGTACCTGCAATCTCTTCGATGCTGTTGGCACAAACGTCCAGCAGCACCGTCCCGTTGCTGATGCAGCTCCTCAGCTCGGAGAGGCTGTGCAAGGACAGCGTGCCAACGTAGGGCTTGCTCCAGCGCTCACCGCCGTCTTCCGCGTCCTCCTCAAACTTCAGCCACCTGTGGACATCGGGTGCGATCAGCCCCATTGCAAGAAAACAGCCCAGCTCTGCAACCCCTTTGATAGAGCCACGGGGTGGCAAGAGGAGAAGGCTCCTCGTGTCGCCACTTGCAGCTGCAGAAGCTTCGTGTCCTGGAGAGGAGAAAGCAGAGCCCACGGGCGCTGCCGGTGCGGGGACTCCTCTCCCACCGCAGCCAGCAGCAGGGACTTACCTTGCCGCTTCCTTCCACTCGGCATCTTGGCCCTCTTTTACACAGATCTCATCCAGCTCAGAGAACAAGTGGTGAGGGACGTGCTGCTCGTCCTCCTTGGTCCTGAGAATGAACTGCACCCGCTGGGATGGGGAGCCTGGGGGCAGAAGGCAAAGACCCATCCCGTTACCGCGCCTGAATACAGCTCATCACGCTCACGTGCAAAGTGGCCATCAGCACCAGTTCAGCCACAAACACTGGGCTGGCCCCTCTCCTCTGCGTCTGTCTGGGCTTGCACAGAGCCGTGGAGAAGGAGAATATCTATTCCACCTCTGCATAAGGATGGGCTGCTTTCCTTCCCCACATTGCCATTTTTAAAGCCAGGATCCCTCTAAGGAAGATGAGCCTAAACCCATTATGCATTTAACTACATTAAAAAAAAAAAACAAACCAAAACCAAACTTGGGAAAAAGAGGGTGTTGCTCAATAAGGCCACTTTCCCTTGGAAGAACAGCAACTCAAACTAGCCACGGGGACCTGCTTGCAGAAGACCCTAGCGCCCATGTAGCCCCCAGGAGTTTAGCGAATGCCGCAGCGGGACTTACAGTGGTAGCCCTGCTCCGTCGGGGGAGAGTCCTTCTCCCGTTCCCCTTTCCGATGCTTCTGGCTGTGGCGTCGGTGATGCCGGTGGCTCTGCCTAACCAGCGGCATCTGCGCGCCCACGTACAGGGTCCGGCGGCCTGTGAAAAAGCAGCGGTTTTTGCAGCACTCTCGGCATTGCGGCAATGGTTGAGGTGGCCGGTGCCTTGCTAAGCCACGGTTAAATCCCAGGAGCAACACCAGCTTCCCTTAATGTTATTTTCACTTGGACCTCCTTTTTTCCAAGCCTATTTTACTCGAGCTTTGCAACAACACAGCAACAACAAGTGTTGGCTCCAGGTCATCTAAAAGTGCCCTGAAAGTATCGAACCTCTTCTCAAATTCCAGCTTCGGCTGGACAACACTCAGACTTGCTCATTAAGCACCAACACAAGCTAATTATTTTCAAAATCTCTGTATGGCACGAGGCAACAAGAGACGATCAAATCAGTCCCATCGTAATGAACTCCAGAACAAAAAGAGAAAATCACAGCCCCACGTCTGCAGCCCTTAAATGATTCTCCTGACCTCTCCAAGCCAGGAGCAGCCTCTGTGAGAAAAAAAGCCGTGAATTATCGAGCCCCATGGCTACAACTCACACCGTGGCCTCCCGGGGGGCTTTTTCCCTCCACTTAAAAAGCCGTAATAGTAAAAAATGTGACAATAACTGTGCTGCTGTATTAAGAAGTGCGGCACATTCTGCTGCATGTGATGTGACACCGAGCAAGGCACATTGGAGAGACTTTGTGCAATGGGAAAACGCGCTGGGCTGGTGGCCCCTCTACCAGGACCTCAGCAGAGACTCACCTTCCAACTCCTCCTTCTCATAGCGAATACTGACAGTGTTGCTCGTTCTTCCCCGGTCAATCACTGCCTCTTCGTCATGTCTCTGTTTAGCAACGACAAGAAGGGAAAAGTTGGGGCTGGGGGTGGAGAGCTCCCTTACGTCCTCCCAGCCATCATCCACCCCTGCGTCCATGCGAGTCCACGAGCCATCACGCCTCTGCGTGCCTCCTCCTCCTTCAGGCACAGCCCTAAAACCACGGACTTGTAGGAGGTTTTTCTTCCCATACGCAAATAAAACAGCCCATAACATCACATGTACTGTATACCATGAGAGTCTGGAAGTAGTTACTACAGCAGGAGAGGGATGAGGGTTTCAGACCAAAAAAACCCACCTCCTGATTTGTTCTTGAGGTTCCTGTCTAAAAAAGTGATTTCCAAACTGGAAACAAAAAAACCCCACAAAACTGCACTTTTGAGCCCCGGCTGTGCTACCTGTAACTCTTCCAGAAGTGTCATTTTGTAACCCCCGTTTGGGTTCATCCTCACGTCAGTCACTGGGGTTTGGGGACAACTGAACCTCCAGATCAGTCAGGGGGCCCGATTCCCCAAGGACTGATGGAGTAGCCCTCACGGGAGGGGCTAAGTGGCACCCAGTGTGCACCAACTCCAGAGACACAATAGGGACCATTATGAAATCACAAGCTATGATGCGGATCCAGGCAGCTATTTAAAGCCACGCACCCCTAGAGCCTTCCCGCTTGGAAAACTTAGTGCCTGGGGAGAAGCCAGCTCTGCTTTGAGCAAAAACTCTCCAGAACAGAGAAACTTCCTGCATGAGAGGTCTCAGGCTCAAAAGTGTGCAGAAGGAAAGCCCTTCACAGGCTCGTTCACCCTCCTGAGAAGCAAAGCCCATTAGCAGCATCATGTTTTCTCTCTTTTTCTTTCTAACAGTAGAGCTGAAGCTCTAGCATCCTGAGGATGCAAATAGGAGGTACAAATATGGTAGGGAAAAAGAATATCTTATTGGATCAATGGGTAGATTCAGAAAAAAACCCTGCCACACAGTAGTTTATCCTGACTGCTAGCTAGAACTGAGAAGACTGTTTTTTCCACCTGGGTCAACAGTTCTGGTGAAACATACTACCCGTCTAGGATGGCTGCATCTGAGGAAGAAGAATTAGTTATCTGCAATACAAGGAATAACAATGAGTCATTTTGTGTCACGATATTCATCAGACCGCGCAGAGAAACAAGAGACAAATGCATTTGAATAACCACGTCTTGTGTTACGTTTTAACCACTTAACACTCCGTGAGAAATACCCCAAGAGCTCAAGAAGAAAGAGCAGAAAGACAGGAGACAGGTGAAAGCCTAGAGCCCCAGCTAGACGGAATGAAAGACCCTCTTCCTTCTCTGAAGCTTCAGCAAGGCTTCCTTCACCTGCTTGTTCCTCCGACTGTAAATGACGGGGTTCAAACTGGGGCTGACGAGACTGTAGAAAAGGGAAAGAACTTTCTCCCTCCCAGGTGAGTTACCGCTCCTGGGCCCCACGTACATGAAGATGGCATTTCCATAAAAGACACCCACCACGGTCGGGTGGGAGCCACAGGTGGAGAAGGTTTTGTGCCATCCTGGCGCAGAGCGGATGCGCAGACCGGTGGCCAGGATGTCCAGGGAGGAAATCAGGATTAAGGCTAAAGGGCAGAGGAAGAAGCACACACAAACAGCAAAGATCAGGACTTTACCGGCAGTAGCGGCAGTGCAGGCCAGCTTTAAGACAGCAAGAATTTCACAGGAGAAGTGGACAACCTTGCCGGGGCCACAGAAAGGCAGGTGTAAAGCCAGAGAGGCTTGCAGTGTACCAAATACGAACGCCAAAGCCCACAAAACTGTGGCAAGGGTGAGGCACAGCCTACAGATCGTGATGAGGGCATAGCGGAGGGGACGGCAGATTGCCACGTAGCGAACGTAAGACATCACGGCCAGCAGCACGCGCTCTGTAAGTGCAAAGATTAAATAAAGATGGATCTGCGCCCCACACCCAGCAAAGGAGATGGTTCTGCCTTGTCCAAGGAGGCTCCTTAGCATATGGGGGACATTGCTGGAGGCGTAGCAGATGTCCACGATGGAGAGGTGGCAGAGGAAGAAGTACATGGGGCTGTGGAGGCAGCAGTCCAGGCAGATAAGCAGAAAGACAAGTGCGTTTCCCATCAGAGTGGCAGAGCAGAGGGCAGAGAAAAGGCCAAAGAGGCAGCGCTGCAGGGCTGGGGTGCTGCAGAACCCCAGGAGGATGAATTCTGTGACAGTCGTTTCATTCTGCACGCTGTGCTGGAGGTGAGGCAGCACAAACTGCTCATGAACCACGGAGATCTGGAAGGGAAGGAGCAAGGAAAAGGAAAGGAAAAGGAGAGTTTTCCTAAGAATGTTGTGTCCTTTACTCTTTACGCTGCAGCTCCCTTCTCCCTGTTTTTCCCTCTGACTCCAGTGAAAGGTGCGTATTACCCTCACCATGCTGAGCGACGTACATCTGAATTGCAAGCTGCAATCTCTCTGCAAACTTTGAGCAGTTTGACCAATTTCGCACAACTTTGCTGCCTAGCTTGCCCTTGAAGTCTTTCTTTTCCCGGCTTGGTTTTGGGTTTTTTTTGCAGGGGGTGGGGAGGGGCAGGGTGTGGTTTCGCTGTTGGAGAAAATAAGATGATGAAGATTGCAGGTGTCGATTAAGGTGAAGTCAGAACAACTTCAAAGCAGCTATTTTAAATTAAGACCATATTAAAAGGAATGCACAGTTCACAGAATAATTCCAGTTTTACCATTAAACCAACCAGCATTTCCAATCCACTGCTGTGTCCTCTTTACCTTAGTGAAATGCATTCCTATTGAATCCTGCAGTTGCTTGATCCAACTCCCCTTCCCAGCAGGGAGGCTACTGCAGGTCCGGGAAGGTCAGGCAGAACGTCCCCTTGGTTCCTGCTGCGCAGCTGCTCGCCGTTACCAGTTTCGCAGGGTGCTGGTCAAGGTCCCTGGGCATCCCCTGGCACTTGTCTCCACGCGGCTCTCTGGTCTCCAAGATCTTCCGCCACTTCCAGGATATTTCCTCCAGCCAGGATCTTCACCTTTTCCTTCCTGGGTCCCCTTCTTCTTTTCGAGATCCCTTCTTCTTTCTGGGAACCCTTCTTTTTGCCACCACCTCTTCTTTCTGGAACCCCACGCCCCCAGTTTTCCCAATCTAAGTTGTCTATGTGAGCAGTACAATGCCTGATCAGCCTCCTAATTAAGGGTTCTGTCTCCTAGCTCTTTATTAACTGTAGGATTCGGGACATGCCACTTTTGCTTATTCCAGGTGTTACCCAAATTTACAACCAGCCCACGCTGGTTGCGTGTAGCAAGAAGCAGGCTTCTGCTTGGCAGCTCAGAATTCAGTTTCAGACATTCACACGCACAGACCTTGCCACACACGTGCACCCAGTCACGTGTTGCCTGGGAACATTCACAATTTCAGCCAGTTTTTTGTCTACGGCCAGGCTTCAGAGGCAGGGCATGGCCACAGAAGCGCATTCCCCCCGTCAGCCTGTGAGGTGAGCAAGGGAGAGTCAATACCTGTCTGGTGAGCCTCATACCCAGACACCGTGGTCGATCCCTGTCCTGCGACAGCCCTGAGAAAAGCCACAGCAGCGTGCTCCCTTGCCTCTGCCTAGGTCACTGGGGTTCCCCTGCCTGCCATTGCTCCTTGGTCCTCCTCTGTGTTTGTGGAGATGAACCTTTAACCACACAACCTAACACCTACAACACCGGGAAAAAGAGAGGCAGCAGAGGGTCCAACGGGGAAGGTCGCTGATGTAAAATGCTCTTTGTGAGAGGCAGCACACCTAGCTCACCTCCTTGCTCCTGAGCTGCTCTATCGGAAGCACTGCGTGCAGGATGCTCTGTTCAACAGGCTGTGTCTGTATCTGACTGCCTTGTCCTTGCTACAGCACCGTGTGCTGGGGGAACGCCACGGAGAGCAAGGAGGACGCTTTTTCCCCAGGAGCAACGGAGGGTGCTCAGCTGAGTGCTGCTGCAGGGGCCAAAGTGGGGCAGGCAGGCAGGGAGGGGAACGCAGGAACGAGGGAGCTGGGAGTAACCGGGCAGTCTGGGAGATGCCCGAGAGGCTCAAGAACCCTGTAAGCACAGGACGAGCTTAGAGGAGGTTCAATGTGAGGCCCTGTGGTTAACCATCCCCTCCAGATCTGGACCTTCTCTGGTTCCCGAGTTACCGTGCAGTTTAACAGCCTGGCACAGAGATCCTGACTGGGAGATCACTGTACCTCCAGGAGTTAGGGATCCACCTTACAGTTAACTTGAGCGGGTGCAGGTCTGTGCTGTGCTGTACGTACAGCGTGGCCCTCAGGCTGTGTCCCTACACGTGTCCCTTGGCCGCAGGATAAACGGAGCTGGTTGACTGTAACAGAGGAGCCTCCAGGCAGCTCCTGCTTGGTACCAGCGATTACGCCACCTGCGCGGCCCTGCCGTTATCTAAAGTGCAGCAAGAAGTCCGCGTGTGAACATCCTTCATGAATAGAGTTGTTTTCTTCTAAGAAAAGTTGTATAACACTGTGAATGACCAAAAAGGAGGAACTTCTCCACAGGCAGGATCTGTACAGTGTGCCAAGGGAAAATCCACCTGGGGTCTGCCCAGTGCTGCATGAACGCAGGGTTCCCAGCACCTGAAGGGACCTAAGATTTACTTGCTACCTATATGCCTCTTCTTGCTGCCTGTGTGCCTTCTTCCTGGCTACGCCGCCTCCCAAGATCTTGCCCACCCCCAGCCTACTGGGGAGGGGGGGAATGTTAGAGAGACGGCCTTGATGCTGTGCCAGCACTGCTCAGCCATGGCCAAAACACTGCTGTGTTATCAACAGCTTTCTAGCTACCAGTACAGAGCACAGCACTACGAGGGCTGCTGTGGGGTAAAGGAACTCCAACTCAGCCAGACCCAATACAGAAGGAAAGTGGAGGAACGACAGAGGGGGCAGCCCAGGGACACAGAGCCCCAGGTCTCATCTGGCCGCTCCTGTGACCCTACGGTGTATTCAAAATCAAATACCTGAAGTGCTCCCTTAGATGCAGTTTACAGCCAGGGGACAAGAAGGTGGCAGTTCTGCATTTTGCAGCTTCCAGGCTGATGGCAGAGCCAAAGCAAAAAAAAAAAAAAAAAACCAAACCAACCAAGAGAGGTGAAACTGGAGCACAGGGAGCAAATGCTTTTCTTTCACCTTAGGTCAACTGCTTGGACGCTCTCTATGCTGCCCTGCCACAGAGGGCATCCCTCTCATACCAGTAAGAGACGTAAGAGTGAATTAAAGCCAGGACCCCAAACCAGACCAAAAACCCGGTCGTGATGAAGAAGAAAGTGGAGAATGCATCAAATATAACAGAAAATGATTTTGGACATTCCCAGTTTACATTTGGAAAAAAGAAAAAAAAAAGAGGAGGAATTAGGTGTGAAAAGAAGAGCACTAAAGGATAAAGCCGTAGCAGTCCCTCTACCACTGCAAACCCACGCCCCCACACGCACGTACGCACACAGACTTAACACCACCGAACTCCCATTGACTGTGACGTTCACCTCAGCTTGCCGGTCTAGAGATACTGAATGCCTGAAGCACACCAAGGATAACTGAAAACATCTGCATGGCTTTAATGGGAATCCTCCAACTGAAACAAAGCGCTTTCTCCCTCTGTCTGCGTTGGCACATCCCCGAGACACGCTCTCACTCCTCCTTCAAAGTCAAGATTCCTAAACGTGAAAAGCGGGAGTGGGGAAGGGCGAAGGGAAGAGAAAAAGAGGGAGAGCATCATCAGTGGAAGACCTGCCAGCTGCTGCTGATTCAGCCCTGTTGGGGGACCACCCCAGCAGAGAGGAGCTGGTTTGCATGCCACGGTCCTCACTGCCTGTTCCCAAGGGACAGGCCGTTTGCTCAGCCTTGCCGGCCAAAGCATGGGAAAAGTGTAGGCGTGCGCCGTCGCTTGCAGAGGAGCACGGTCACGTTCATGTGCAATACTTTACCTTTTTCCTCCCAGGATTCAAAGGGTTTCTGTCTTCAAAGTGAGAGCCTTCCATACGGGCGTTTGTGACATTTCATCCAGGATAATAATCTCAGAAGGATCAGTCCTGCAATAAATATTTTACATAGCAATCCGTGATTATGGGAACTGATGCCACCAAGGGCATTAGCATCAGTAAGAGGAACAGCGGAGCCCCGAGAATCAAAGCTCTGCATAAGCGTGGGAGGTTTTGCTGGATGAGGAGTTTTGGGAGGCAAACTGGGGAGCTGCAGAGCAACAGCTCTGTGCAAAGGCTCTTGCTGGGGTTTAGCCCCGGTCTGGGTTCCTAAGCCACTGCTGGTACAGATCACGCGTGCAGCTCCTCATGTTTAAGTATGAGGATCTCCAGCTACTGTAAAGGCACTGATGATGCAAGGTTTGGGGGTCAAACGCGAGTGCTGCAGCCACTCTGCTTGGGGTCAGAGCCCTGCGATCACCTCCTGCAGCCCTGCCCCCGAATTTGGTTTTCCCACCAAGCTGCCTGCTGGTTTCTGTGGGATTCCCCACAAAGAGGCAAGTGGAGAAAACTGTGCCAAACACCTTCAAGCTACTCTTCCCAGGGGTCCTGGCGCTTGGTGGGGCTTTACCTGTGACTGCTTTGCTTTGGGATATCCAAGTCACTGGTCTTCCCCACGCTCAGCTGAGCTGAACTTGCAGCAGCAGCAGCTTCCATCGCCTTCTGGGACTCCTGACATAAAAAGGGACAAATCACGTTCTCTGTCTTTGGTCAAAGTGGAGATAAGCTGAAGGCCCCGCACAAACTTAGCAGTCTGCCCTCCCCTTCTGCCCCTTGGCAGCTATAGCTATTAGCGCAGCAGGGTAAAAACCGTTCACACCAAAGATTTCAGGGCAGGAGGATTGTGTGTTCAAAACGCCATTATGAGCAAATCTTGCCATCAGCAGCAGCAGCAGCATCACCATCTAATAATAATAATAATAACGATAATGACCTTTGTGAAAAACGACTCGTTTTAAAAATTACACCTGTATTCAAGTGTTCAGCTCACTGCTAATTGAGGAAACAAAGGTTACAACGTGGGATCCAGGCTATTGGGATCTATTTCGATCGAGTGCTGATCTTCCCCCAACGTTTCCAGACAAGCTGTAACAGAAACAGGCAATCTCACAGCCCGAGGGAGATGTCCAGCCCCGAGGACCCAGCAAGCCTTACCTCTTCTTCTTCTCCGGCTTCACTTCTGCCATCGTCCAACTTCTTCTTCCTTTCTGGCATAAGGTCATCCAGAAAGCTGAGCTCTCGCTTTGAGAAGCAGAAATCCATCGCTTTCCGGACAAAGACGAGAGCCAAAACCTTCAGGAAGCAGAGGGAAGACACGGTGAGCTCAGAGACGATGCTACCTCTCACTCCAACGCTGCAAACACCCCACTGCCGAGCAGCAGCAGCTCTTACCATCACGGGAAAGATGATGGCGGCACGGGACACCTTGATGGTCCAGAGCAGGATGAGGTAGATCAGCTGGATCGCCGTGAAGAAATGCACCTTTCGCAAGGGCACGCGCCGCAGGTAGATGAAATCCGGCTGGTGTTTCGCCGGCATCCAAAACAGCTTCAAGCGATCAAAGAACTGCAAAATAAAAGGGAAAGGTTGCCACCTTGGGACTGCGGCAAGTTTCTGGCCCCCTCGAGACGTGGAGGCAGTTTGCAGCATCTCGCTTGCCGTCAGAAATCCTGGATCCCACCACGTTCCTCCTGGGAGCAGCACCCATTTTCCCTTCGCTCCATCTATCAACCGGCTTGCCCCTCAGAGCTGCCCACCAAATGGCAACTATTCCATGTCATTCCATTATTAGCATTTCTTGGCCCACTGAATCCCCCAGCAAGGATTTCCACCAGTGGTAGAAACTGCCTTCCCTTTGCACTGAATTCCCCCGCTTTCACATAACCAAACACTGACCTGCCCTAAACCCTGAAACAGAGCGCGCTGAACTTGCCTGGTCCTCCCAGCCCTATATACCTCCTGTGCCTCCACCAATCTTTTTCTTACACAAAAGAGTTTCATTGCTTGCTCTGGGAGAAGTTTTTCCCATGCCACTGCTTTTTTCCCTGCTGCCATGGAGACAAAATACCAGGGAGCCGACATGCTGCACGCTGTAAAAGAGTCCGTACCTGAATTCCTCTGAGCGACGACACACCCATGTAGAGAAAGACGCCATAAAGCACAGGCATTGGTATAAACTGGGGGAAAAAGAAAAAAAAAAGAAAAAAGAATGCAATCATTTCTTTTTCTATATTGCATTTTCAGTATTACCACCCTCTTCCACAGGCACTGCCTAAAATTGCTTGAAGCTTTCCAGTTTCCATTCAGGGGTAGAGATGGGTCAGATTTTAACCATTAAAGATTTTGTGCGCACGAGTGAGCTAAGGCTCTGCTTTAGGCTGAACTTTGGAGTTACCTCTCATCAGAATAATCCTATTTTCCAGAAAGGTTGGAGGAAAATAGGCAATTTCACCCGTGCTACCCTATGCTGCGTTCTGTGGCGGTAGAAAAACACTTCTGCCTATTCTTGGGGCAACAGGCAAAGGCCACATGCCTCCTTTTAGCCTAGAGACGAGATTACTTTGTGGGAGGAACATGCAAGGAAGCCCACGGGGATGACTTCAGTGTGTTTAGCTCCTGGGAACGGCTGTTGCGGGGCATTTGGGGAGCAAATTGCAACCAGTAAAGGGCTGCCGGTTTGAAAGAGAGCAGATGTGCTGGTCTGAATACGCTCAACTGTAACCCATAAACATGGGTGGGCCTGAAAGACACCCGAAAATTAAAGCAGTTGCGTTGCTCGCTCGCCTCGAGCACACCAAACGGGGGCCTGAAGGGCTGCAAAGCGTAACCGAGGCTGGTTCCCACCGTGGGTCAAGCCCCAAGGGTTGGGATCACCTCCTCCTCCGCTCCACAACTAACTCCTCAGGCCTGCAGAGAGGGGACTGTTTTTCTGTAACCTCCAACAAGCTCGCGGTTGTTGGGTGGGTTGCATTTTCCTCTCACCTTTAACACGGAAGTGAAGAAGACGGAGCAGCCCATGAGCACAAAGATCAGCAAGCCAGTGACTCTCTGCTCTCGTATCCCCAGAAACTTGGGTTGTTCTCCTGGAGCTGAGCAGTCAGACTCTACTTTGAGGCTATTCACGTGGGTGATGGACAGGACAGTCGCAGCCACAAACCAGGGCAGCCCCATCACAGAGCACACCCCAAGCATCACGGCCACCATGAAAAGGTCCAGGCGGTACCTGCATCCTTTCTGCAGGCAGGAAAACAAGAAACAGAGCATCCCATAGCACAAGAGCAAGGACAACATCGCAAGTCAGACTCAAACCCTGCTCGAGCACAAGTCAACTTCTTCAGAATTTAAAACAAGAAATGGAAACAAGTAAGGGTGTATGCAGGCTTTGCACAAGCACCTGGCATGAAAATCTGGCAGGAGTTCAGACACAATGGATATGGGGAGCTTGTGCGATACATACTTCTCCAAAAAAAAAAAACCCAACCCAAAACCACCAAACCATTTTTTTCACTCACAAAGAAAATTCTACCACTTGCAAGGAAGGTGTGACTCTGAGTTATCCCTGGCAGCACATCAAAACAATTCATTCCCCGCAGCTGCTGCTGCCATTTTAAAACAAAAACGCGCTTCTATATTGCTCCAAGATTAATTTGCTCCTCCAAAAGGTTGCTCATCTGAACTGCCCTGTCACTTGCTCCCTGCATCATCATTAATCCAGGAGAGCATCCTGCCACGCAATGTCCCAAACCAATGCCTTCAGAAAGCATTGGGAATAAGAGCTTCTCCCCAGACCTGCAGCCCAGAAGGGGCTGGGGATGGGGTCATCTCTTGCAGCCCCTTACCTTCAGCTTGTGCTCCTTCCTGTTCACAATAACGGCACTGATCTACTGGTCCATGAATATCAAGATGGTGCAGAGCAGAGCTGGGACGAGCGCAGCCAACACCGTCCACCAAGGGTTGGGTCCTATGGGGTTGATGAACCACCCGCAGTCGTCTCTGGTAGGCTGCAACAAAGCCCACACATCAGCATGGTCTCCCAGCCCAGGCACTTCGCTGGCTTTCATTTTCCCCTCCGTCCCTGTGTCAGAGCACCTCCCAGCCCTGGCTTCATGTCACCCTCTCCCGTGGGCTTCAGCAGTGCCAGTGTCCTCTTTGCAAGCACCTCTAGATACTTCTCCTCTAGGTATCTAGTTTTGGGGCCATCTTCTCGTTTCCAGAAGGAAGCAAGGCACTCGGAGGTGGAAGAGGAGATGGTCACACCACCAGCATCTCCTCCAGACTCAGCCCTGCCCTGCCCCGGCATCACCTTGTGTCACCCTCACGTGCCAAAACACCCCATTACCTTGAACGCATGGGGGACGTGGAGCTTCGGTGATAGGATCCCAACCACGAAGTCAAGGAGCACCATGATGACGATGGTGAGGAAAACAGCAAAGTCGCTCACTGTGGACCGTACCTGGGGCGAGAAACCAGAGCTGAGAGGGGCATGGCAAACAGGGCCGTAACATGAGATGCAAGAGTTGCAAACATCCACAACATTAAGGCTGGTTAACCAAATCCCACCACCCCTCTGAGCACATGCAGCTTAATCCCTTGCTTAGATACTGTTGCTGGTTTTGTCCCTGTGAGATCTGGTGTCAGACAATAAAAAAAGGTTAATTAGGTGGACAAGGGTTGGTTTAAGTCAAAAACTAAAAATAATAATAATATTAAAAATAAGAAAACAGACGTCTGCCACTACAGCTACACTCACAGCTACAATGGCAACAAGGCACTGAGGCATCCTTTATTCCTCAAAAGGAAGCTCCTCATTTGAATCTACTTTCCGCTCGAGCACATAATGCACAGCAGGTAAGGAAAAAAAAACCAAACCCCAACCCCCAAAACTTTGGCAAACCTGACTTCCTACTACCAAAGGAGGAAAAAAAAAAAAAAATCAAACCCCAAAAATCTTCAATCTGGGGCAGGTCGCGAGGCAGGTGGGAAATGCTACGATGATTTTGCACTCATGGAAATGAGTGCGGGACATCCAAGCTCTTGGAGAGCTTGGCCTGCAAGGCCAATGTTTCCCAGCTTGACCAAGGGGTGGCAAATACTGCTTAGTGCTCCAGGAAAGCCATTTTGGGAAACGAGTGTGGAGATGGACACTGGCCACCATCTTCTACCTACTCTGGTTGGAAAGTAGCGGCTGGTTTTAAACTTCTTCAAGAAGCTTGACAGGGCAAAGGTGGCGAAGAAGAGGATGCAGCACAAGAAGAACACGTCAGGCGTGTAGGGGCCGTTGCGTCCACAGGCAGGTCCCTGAAACTCCCCATGCAAATACTGACATTCCTGGAGAAACAGAGCATCAGGACACAAAGGCAGTGCACGGGCGGCAGGGAAACCTCGCATAGCTAGGGGGTTTTGAGGATCCAGAAAAGAGGAGGCTGAGGGGAGACCTTATCGCTCTCTACAACTACCTGAAAGGGGGTTGTAGCGAGGTGGGTGTTGGTCTCTTCTGTCAGGTGTCTGGAGATAGGACAAGAGGAAATGGCCTCAAGTTGAGGCAAGGGAGATTTAGGTTAGATATTAGGAAAAATTTTTTTACTGAGAGGGTTGTCAAACATTGGAATGGACTGCCCAGGGAAGTGGTTGATTCACCATCCCTGGAGGTATTCAAAAAGCGAGTGGACAGGGTACTCCAGGGCATGGTTTAGGGGGCATGGTTAATGGTTGGACTCCATGATCTTGAAGGTCTTTTCCAACCAAAACGATTCTATGATTCTATGATTCTATCTTGGTCCAAGATCCACGACCCTGTAACCGCTCCTGCCAATGGAGATTTACATTTAATGAGCAGCAGCAGCTGAACAAGTGACACATTGAACTACACAGCGGAGAAAGGAGATGTGAGGGGACACCATACCACACACCCTCGGCACATCCTCTGCCTGCCATTCGAGCAATCGTGGCTAAAGAAGACACCAGAGGGGAAGGAAACGCTGGAAACTCTTGGGGATAGAGAGGGAGGGAACAGGGAAGGAGGGCTAAAGACAACCATGGTAGGAAAGGAGGAGAAGAGACAGATCGTCCCTTCCCAGGGGAGGGCTCGCAGAACCTGGCCAAGAGGGGATGAAGGCCACCGTAAGAGCCTGCCGTCCTAGGCCCGGGCTCTGCTTCCAGCAACAACAGCCTGAGAGGCTGCTCAGACATGCAAATTTATGCATGTACCTACAGACAGCACTGAATAAGAAAGCAAGGCCTGGGGGGGAGCATTTCCCCTCTGCTCAGGGCTGCTGAGGCCAGTCTGTGTGCTCCGTCCAGACTGGGCTCCCCAGGACAAGACTGGGACTCACTGGGGTGAGCCCAGCAAAGGGCCACAAAGATGATGAAAGGACTGGAGCACTTTTCATATGCGGAAGGGCTGGGAGAGCTGGGACCGTTCAGCCTGGAGAAGGCTCAGGGGGCTCTTATCAATGTACACCTGATGGGAGGGAATGAAGAAGAGGGAACCGGGCTCTCCTCAGCAGCGCCTTCTGGCAGGACAAGAGGCAAAGGGCACAAACCGCAAAACATGAAATTAAAGCTGAACACAAGAAAAAACTTTCTGACTGCAACTGTGGTCGAGCACTGCAACCGGTTGCCCACAGAAGTTGTGGTGTCTCCACCCTTGGAGTCCACTCAAAACCTGAGCGGACACGTCCTGGGCAACCTGCTCTGGGTGACCCTGCTTGAGCAGGAGGGGTTGGACTCGATGATATCAAAGGTCCCGAAAACCTCAATGGTTCGGTGAAAGCCACAGACAGAGATCTCTGCCTCAAGCCGAGAGGCAGCAGTCATCAGCCGACTCAGAGGAACAGGCTGGGAGGCAGCTAGAAAACTGTTCCCAGTTCCTCCCTTGTCATCCCTGCCTCAGGTGTGCAAGCCAGTGCACCGCTTTGTCGAGCTGCCCAGTTCTCATCCCGCTGTGATTCTGCAGGTAACGTTAACACAAAGGAGTTAGACGGGAAGAGCTCTAGTTAACGGCATGGGAACCTGAAAGCACAGGAGAACTTTTCTCCAAACGTGGGCAATGCTGCTTAGATTCTGTCACCTATGGAAGAGAAGGAAGAAGACAAATGGGCCAAAGGGTTACACAGGAATGAAATAGGAGGAAGGTGCAAGAGACATCAAAAACATTGATATGTGCCCCGGAAGACTATTTTGTAGTCAACTGACCTGCCCATACCCGACTGTGGGCATGAGGCCTCTGCTCCGACTTCCACTCTTCTCCTCTTCACCGTTTCTTCCACTGCAGCACTTTCTGACACTTCTTTTCTTCTCTTGACCTTCAAAACATTGCAAACTTGGTATTGATAAAATTTGATTTTGACTTTTCTATTTTAGAACAAAAGTCAGACTTAATATACATCTGTATTTCGCAACATTGTCCAGGCTTATACAACAAAAAACCAAAAAATGACTCAGGAATAAAAGATTAGCTGCCTTATTCAAACAGAAGGTAAGCACTGAGAGGCCATCCAGAGAATTATGCTCAACAGTTTTAAACAAGAACTACTGCTTCCCAGGACATCCTATTTGCTCCATTTTTTGAGGAGGGCCTAGGAACGTAATTAGCAGGAATGTAATGCTAGCAGAGAGAGCGGGATTTTCTCTGGGGGAATTTGGACAGGACACCTTCACTAATTCACTCCATCTTCAGACACTTACCTGTATTGAAAACAAACCCACCCTGAGATCTCACTAAACAACAACTTTCCAAAGAAGCTTAACTTTGTTGTTTTCGACACGTACAGCACTTAGGAAACTACTTAATTATTCGGCAATATTGACCTTATACAGACTCTCACAGCGAAGAAACCATTTGACACCTCAGCTCAGACTTGCCGAAAACACATTTAACTGAAGCCAGCATGGCTCTCGCGTCCTCAGGCAGGACTTCATTCAAAGTCCACTGGAATTGACAGGAAGGTTTCCCTCAACTTGGATGGTTCTAGGTGAGAATTCACTCCCACCTTACACTGCCTGACTGACACCCAGAAACAGGACAACTACAGCATTGCCTAGATATATATTCTGCTTCTCCAGACTACTTGGAATATCACTTTTCAAAAAAAAAAAACCACACACAAAACAAAACCACCCACGCAACTTACAAGCTCATCACTGCCCTTGTTTACTTCTTTACCTGTAACAGAGGTATTATAAAATCTGGTGAATATTTGGTGACTGGACTTTCTTTAACCAACTTTAAAGTACATTTTTGCATTGCACCTCACTTCCTGAGAACAAGATAAATGACTTAGAAACAATGCTGGACTTGCATATGATATCTTGAAACTGAAGAACTGCAAATACAGCTCTTTCAGAATTCCTGGCTGTGAATAACACATGCCAGTGGGATGGGGACAATTGCTTTGGACTACTTGTCCATTTGATAAAGGAGACCAGAATATCTACTAAGCGCTCACAAGAAAGACCAGCAGCAGCCTTTCCCAGGGACCAATAATCAGAACAGGAAACAGTAAGAAAAAACACTCAGTTTTCACAACAGAGGAGGTTCAATACAGAGTCCCACAGAGGTCTCAGCTGGGGCCTGAGGCTGTTCAGGGAATTCATAGAAAACCTGGAAAATGAGACACTAGGGAGGTGACAACATTTGCTAATTATACAAAAGACATTATTACCATTATTACTATCATTATTTAGAAAAACAAATGCATTCTTTCTTTAGGAAAATAGAAACAAAGAGTGTGAAGTTCAACATCAAAAAATATAGTCAAGCACAAGGAAGAAAAACACGTGTTCCATATATATATGTGAAAAAAAAATTAACCAATAATTTTCTGTATCAGTTAAAATCAGCACATTTTCTTCAATAATATTTACAATGCTACTACTGTACTCTGAAGATTTATTTAAACTTAAGTAACAGGAGCATTTTTAAGCAGGCAGTCTATTGGTCTCATTTCCTCGGGAATGGCAGGGGCTTTCTTCTGTCTCAGGAAGAAGACAACAACAACAGAACTCATCAGCTGTCACCACGCTTGGCCACAAAGTAATGGTGTCATTAAAAGAACGTCCACTGGCTCCCCCAGCTCCACAGCTATGAGGAAAGCACGTGCAACTGAGCATTAGATTAGCTGCTATAAAGCTAGCTCACCAGTACTGCCACAGCTCCTGAAAAACTAGGAGGGTCTGACAGCTAGTCAAGCCTGAGAAGTTCAAAGCAGCGGTCAGGTCTGGGGCCGAGAGCGAAACCACGGGAAAGTGCTACTGGAGAACGAATCTGAACAGGAACCAGAAAGGCACGGCGTGCATCTACCTCAACAAATAGGAGTTTTCATTTGTCCAATTTCAACAGTCAGTAGCTTCTTTTCAAGTATTTCTGATAAAAGCATTACTCGCTTACGCTAATGCTGCCTGTTGATGACATTTTTCTTTTACGTCATTTTTTTCACCCTCGTACTCTCCAGAGAAGCTCCCCATTACTCGCACTTGAAATGCTGCATTTGACAAAGCGTCCTCCGTCCCATAACAAACAAAAGATTTGCTCAGCCTAACATTCAGCTAAGGTCCTGTGGACCTGCTTCATCTCCTACCTCTAACTCCTTGACAGCACTTTCAGTGGTGTCAAGATCTGGAGCGCTGTGAAACAAACAGAGAGAGTTAGTCCCACCCCAGCCAAAAAGCAACAGAGCTACATTCCTTGTAAGAGTTTAAACAACAACAAAACATCATTCCCATTGCACAGAGAAAATACTTAGCAGGCAGATGAATTCCCAATTTATTGTTCTTAAAAAACATCCATTATTCCACAAGGACTCTTCCTTTTCAATGTTCTGCCCATTTGTATTTTGTGCGTCTGAGGATACAAAGGATGAGAGATCAGATCTTTTCACTCGATCCTCAGTAACCTTTAGGATTGAGGTTTTTGATAAGGTGCCCTCAAACCAGCACCTCTCTCTTCCAGCCTATCGCAATGCCATTCTGCTCAAGGGACTAAAAGAAGGAACCGGCAGGATGTCTCTCTTAATCCCCTCCACAGTGCAAACCTGCAGAGGAACGGGCCTTCACAGCATTGGAGCTAGGCCCTGTGATGCTGGGAGTTGTGTACTGCCTGCATCAAACTGTGTTCCCAACTATTAACTACATCTTTTGTAAGCCAGCTTCTCAAAAGTTGTTTGCTGCTAGGTATCGGCCAACAATAAAATGCACAGGGAGAGAGAACCTCTCAAAGAAAAGCTGAACCCATTAAGAAGTAAACAAATGTCGCACAAATGTCACTTGGAAATAAGGAAATACGGTGGAGTGTAAGGAATTACGGCATGCAAGTATTCTCTGGTATATGGTCTGGCAGGCAGCCATTCTCATATCCTCCACATTCAGGGGCCCCAGCCAGAATTCGGTCAGAGATGAGAACCTTCCTTCCTCTTCAGAAAGGCCCTCTCCTTGCTTAATATGGAACAAGTTAATGAAAGGAATTACACAGCAGAAGGACAGATATCACCCACCCAAGACTTACGCCGTGGTCATGAAGTCTTCATGAATCAGCAGGGACACAAAAGTACGATTCAGGAAGGGACGCTGCCATGGCAATGAGGAGAAGAGGGTGGAAAGAATGGAAGAAAGCAAGGGGCGATGACAGGCTGCCAAACTCAAACAAATGCAGTGCTCTCTCTACCATCAGGAGATCAAACACCTGCAGGCTGTTCAGAAACGTACGCACACTACTGGCAGTGCTGTCCAAAGGGATTACACTGAGGGAAAGAGCTTGGTCACAGACAAGAGCAACATTTCAAGCATCTTCTGAACACCACACAACACCACAAGACAGACAACACACCTTCCTCTCCAAAATCAACACAGAGAACAAAACAAGGAGGAAGCTTAATCCTCCTGGATCTGACACTATTCCAGCAGAATGCTAATAAGCAAAGCTAAAGAAACAACTGCATTTCAATTCATCCCAAAATAAAGTCATCCGGCAGAATTTCAAAGACCCAGCCCACTTTTCCAAAGGAAAAAGGAGACTAGTGTGGCACGAGATCTAATGTAGCTTCAGGTCTGCAGACAGCCTAATTTGCGTGGTGTTCATAGCACAGTCTGTTCAATTCTTCTGCAGCTAACAACAGTCACTTCCAGAGTAAACCCAGGCCCTGGCAATGCCTGTGCACATCTCATTGCAAAAGCAAATTCACTCACACTCATAAAACCACTCTCTAGGCAGAGGCTTGAGTCATTGCCTATGGCATTTTAGCCCTGCTGCAACCTCACTGGCATGAAAACGGGGGTTTCGGGATGCCACGATGCTGTTCTGTTTCTCTGATGCAGGGATACTTCCTGGCTCAGAAGGATCTCAGTCCTAGTTTCTGCATGGGTGCCACCACCTGAAAAGAGACTTAACCTCAACAGTTTAGAACACTTTCCAAAAGCCTCTGAGGGCATCAACCTTGAACTGCTGTCTGATGACGATCACAGCCTTGGAACAATGTACACAGGGAGCCAGATTATGCTGAGGCACTGCATTTTTATTAATACTTATGAATACTATCATTATTAATTTTTTATCAGAGGCTGAGATAGCAACAACTCATAAAGTTTCAGACCAAGTTTGAGCCCTACAGAACACTCCTTCAGCAGCACCCAATCTATAAGCACCTCCTTAAAAATACAACCCTTAAACCTAAGCAGCTCCAGCTCCTTTTTCAGAGCAGTTCAAACTTCTGGAATTATTACGGATCGCAGCCTCCGGGATTCCAAGTCCCCTCTCAAACTAAAAGCTCCAGAGCTCCTCCAGTGAGCTGGTCAAGGTTTTGCCCACTCGCAAAAGCACTTGCCCATCATCTCTGTCTGCCTGACTAGCAGACACAAGCAGATTCCTCCAGGGCAATACCCTCAGGGAAAGTCACTTTTTCACTTCTAAAGGACCATCCTCTTCACTTGTTTTACATCTTCCCCAGCTGACCAGACTGCTCAGCACCCTGTGCTTCAGTTACTTTGCTGGCTGCTAACTCAAACTTCCCATTTGAGGCTTACCACACAACTGTTACCTCCCACAACCCTCCTATTCATTGTCCCCTGCACACCCAAAGGCCGCTTTCCTTTCTCTGCCTTGCATGCCAGCAGTACCACAGACTAAAACACTCTCCCTTCACTCTCATTTCTCAGGCTTGCCACTACAGCGCCTTCTAGAAACTGAGAGCAGCAGTTGTCCTAAAAGTCCTGCTCAGCCCCTCTGCCTGCAGCAGAGGCACGCTCTTGTTTCAAAACAACGGGACAGGTTTGTCACAAACACATTGGAAAGAGGAGTGGCAGCGCAAGGGGAACCTTGAGAGAGAAAAAATCCCAAGAGCACAACAAACAACTACTGCCAGTGAGAGTTTCCAAAGACTCTTTCCACATCCACACTTGAGTGCCAGATTGCCGGGCCAGCGAAAGGCACATTGCTAACAGCAGACAGCCCAAGAAATAAGTACATACTTTGAGTCCAGAGCTCCACAGCTGTGCTGGTTTTGACTGGGAGAGAGTTAATTTTCCCCACAGTAGCTTGCATGGGGCTACGTTTTGGATTTGTGCTGAAAGCAGTGCTTACACAGCGTCAAGGCCTTTTCTGCTCCTCACACCGCCCCACCAGGGAGTCGGCTGGGGGTGCACAAGAAGCTGTGGGGGGACAAGGCTGGGACGGCTGACCCCAACTGACCCAAGGGATATTCCAGACCATAGGATGTCACGCTCAGCAATATAACTGGGGGAAGAAGAAGGAAGGGGGGACATGCCCAAGTAACCGTTAGGCGTGATGGAGCCCTGCTTTCCTGCAAATTAAACACCTGCCAGACAATGGGAAGCAGTGACTGAATTCCTGATTTTGCTTTGCTCACGTGCACAGCTTTTGCTTGACTGATTAAACCGCCTTTATCCCAACCTGCGAGTTGATTCACCGTTCCGATTCTCTCCCTCCTCCCACTGCGGGGCAGCGAGCGAGCGGCCGTGCGGGGCTCAGCTGCTGGCTGGGGTTAAACCACTACAAAGGCTCTAGAGCTTCTCAGTTGAACGCTTCAAACAAAATTTCAAAATACCGTCAGTAAAACCAGCCTCTTTTCCCACTGAAGCACGAAATCCACACACGGCAGTGAAACAGGAGCGCTTTTTACAGCTCCCATTACTCTCTCAGGCCGATGCTCAGCCTGTGCGAGGGCAGTAGCCACTCAGAAGCGACCGCTTTCACGGTCAGTGAAAGAAGGCAGGAAAAGAGCAGCCCCCACCATCTGAATTTAGGGTCTCCTATGAACTCACTGCTACCTGCAGTCACCAAACTGCAGGCTGTAGCTTCAATGTGCTCACCTGCCCATTTTAAGTCCGTACACAAGCCTGCCTGCATGAAGATGCCTGGTTTCGGGCAACCGACAGGTACCTGCTTTCGAGGACGTCCTCCTTTCTCCCAGCCTGGGGAAGGAAGCAGGAGAGCCAACGGGACGGGACTGCTCTGGAAATGCCGCTGCCGACCTCCCTGAAGCCTGACAGGCCTCTTGCCCCGGGGGCTGCCAAGAACGCCCGGGCAGGACTGTGTCGCAGCCCGCCACCGACGCCGGGCTGTGAGGGACACCCCCGGCGGCTGCGGGTCCCTGCGGGGACAGCCGGCAGAAACTCCTTTCTCTCCACAGCCGCACGTCTCCGCGGTGCCCCCCCAGCGGCAGGCAGTCCCCTGCTGCCCCCGCAGCCCCGGGGGCGGCAGGGAGGGGCCGGGGCTGGCCGGGCCTGCGGGGGGAAGGCCGGGACCCGACGCCCCGGCCTGCCGCGAGGGGAGATGCCGCCGCCGCCTCAGCCCCGCTGCCGGCCTGCGAGGCCCCCGGGCAGCCCCGGCGCTGCCGACCGCCGGGCAGCCCACCGCTCCACGGACGGGGAGGAGCCCCCGCCACGGCCACCGGCCCCGCCGCGCCCGCCGCCCGCCCTTGCCTCAGGGGGGGCCGGGCCGGGGCTGCGGCCGGAGCGGAGCCGAGGGGAGCCGAGCCCAGCCGAGATGAGCCGAACCGAGCCGAGCGGAGCCGAGCCCAGCCGAAACGAGATGAGCCGAACCGAGCCGAGCCCAGCCAAAACGAGATGAGCCGAAGGGAGCCGAGATGAGCCGAGCCCGGCCCGGGCGCCCCCTCCCTCTGCTCCAGCTCCCCACGCTGCTCTGCACTGGCTGCTGCTGCTGCTGCGCTGCAGAGGCAGCTGCATTTTGGGGCTTGGAGCGCTTTGGGTTCCAGCGTGAGCCCGAAGCATCGGAGGAGTTGGCCTGTACCTCGTGGCAGGTCTTGCAGCTGCTTTCAGGGGGGTCTGGGCTCTGCCCAGGCCTCTCGAGTCAACGTTAACTCTGGTGCCTAATGACAGTATGCTGGCAGTGGCCCTGGTAGCTCAGCCCTTTCTCTCCCAAATTGCGATGATGTCAGCAGGTTTGCCTTTTCTTGGTCTAGGCACCCTTCACGCAAAGATTCCCAGAGATTTTTTCATCCCTCCCCTACACACACAGTGGGATTCCTGGAGGGCCACAGAAATGCAACAGCAGCAGCGTTAGGCTCTTCCGGGTTTTGGGGGAGGAAACGCCCTCGTAGATAGCTGTCTGGAGCCTTTCTGGCAGCCACCTTTTACTTCTCAAACAGACACAACCGAAAAGCTCCGATGGTCAGTGACCTAGCCGAGCGATGATCAAAACAGAAGCCACTTTTTATCCCACAAAAGCCTAACGGCGATGTTTGTAGGAAAAACAATGTCCCCGTTCGTTCTCTTGTGCCAAACACAAAAATGGATTTTGGTGTAAAAGAAGAGGCTCCTAATGAACTAAATAAAAACCTAAACACAGAACGTGGGGGGCAGGACAGTCAGCATTTCCCTTTGCCCTGTAAAGTACATCCCTTCCATTAAAATGAGGAGTTCCTCTTTGTTGAACCAGGAGGCAGTCAGTGCTCACCGGCTTCTGACGGCAGCCCTGCCTGGGGAACCCGGCTCAGAGAAGCGCTTGCACCACTTTGGTGCTGCTCGGGAGCATCTGAACTCCTCCGGCCTCTCAGGAAATGCCTGGATCAGAAATGAGCTCAGCCCTTCTACTCTGCCTGGGGAGCTGCCCGCTGGAAACTGGAGCGGCATTTTTCCAGGAGGAATCCTCTTTTCTGATTGCTTTTCCTCGCAGCTCACGTACCTGGGCATCTAGGGTCGAGGTAGGTTTTCCATCCCACTTCCTCATGTCCTCTTCACGGTCACGCAGGTAAAACCACAGGGTACACCATGGTGTGTACCTTCTATCTCCTCTCTCTTGAGCAGAGGAACGCTTACTCCTAATAGCGGCGATGCGGGCCCATACAGGTGGGGAGAAGGACATAGCCTCTTTGAATTGCTGGAACTCCCGGGACAGTTCCTCTACAGCCGAGACACGGGCCCGTCGGGAGGAAGAGAGACTTCCTTTGTATTGCCGGAGTCAACCAGCCACTTCATCCACTGTTTGTCCCTCGCCTTCTTTCCAGGACATCACTGCCAATGAGTTGGCATATGACGCTGGTGCATGTCGTAGAAACTTCCGCCACATGGGTTGTGTGCATTGGACTTCATCTGGATCTGTGGGTGACTGCTTGTTATCCGGATCATTATAAATCGCCTCCAGCATGGCTAATTCCCTCAGGTACAAGATACCTTTCTCCGTGGTGGTCCACTTGCCTGGGTGACACATAACATCTTCCTTGAAGGGGTATTTTTCCTTCACGCCTGACAGAAGTCCCCTCCAGAGGCTGAGGGCTCGTGTCTTTTTCCCAATCGCCTTGTCAGTGGCCCCTTCCCTAGACAGGGATCCCACCTGCTTGCCTTCCCTACCCTCTAATTCCAAGCTACTGGCCCGTTACCCCAGCATCGGAGCAGCCGGGTAACAATGTGCTCACCCGGATGGCGGCCGAAATCCTTTCCGCGTATCTTGCAGCTCACTCAGGGACAGGGATCGGGTGATTATCTCGGGTTCTGCCTCTTCCTCCTGTTCTCGTGGTGACCCTGGCTCACCTCCATCCCTCGCTAAGCGAACCGATTTCTCCGTGTATTTCTTTTTCTGCATAGGGGCCACTGACACCGGCACAGGTTGGTTCTCTGGTTCAGCTGCAGCGCCTGTCGCCGGGGTTGGTTGGGGTAGCTGCAGTGCTTGTCACGAGGGCTGGAATAGCTGCAGTGCCTGTCGGTCTGTTTTCCCTCCCTTCCCCCTGAGGGTGCTGCATAATATCGAGCAGTGGTTGGTAGATACTGGCCAGGGCCCAGCACAGTGCGGTAAGTTGTGCCTCTTTGGAATAGGCACCGCATTTTCCTTTCCAATATTCTACCACTTCACCAGGGTCCTGTAGCTGTTTGGGAGTGAAGTTCCAAACCATTGGAGGTGAGAAGTCCTCTAGATACCTGCCCATTTTCTCCCACATGCCACGCCACCCATGACTATTCAGCCTTGGGACAGCTCTCTGGGTGGTATTCTTAAAAAACTTTTTTGGAGCCCTAAACAAGACCTGAAACACATTCGGGAGACATAGCAAGACGAGCATGCTGGCTTGAACATCCCAGGGATATTCAAACTTCTCAAAAGCTGCTGTAATTAGCCTGAAGGAGGAAGGGGAGGTGAACGAGCGGGGGGGAAAGTATTCCCCCCCAACTTCCCCGCGGATTGGGTGCGATTACCAACAAATTCGGAGAGAGGGCGCCCGAGGCACGGAAATGACATCGACGCCGCACACAGCTACCCGCTTAACCTCAGGACCCGTGACGTAATCATTTTGTAAATCGACGTCACCCAGTACAGCAAAATGATAGTCCTGAGCCCGCGCCCAGGGGTGACAAACATCACCGCAGGGAACACAGAGTGCATGTAAGAGCTCACACCACACTGCCACGTGAACAAATGAGCCAACGCTGGGACCAGCGGCTATTTGACTAACGTAAGAAATGCATACAACAAATTTGTTCTAACACGCTCTGGCCAGATCTGTCGTTATCTCAACCCTTCGTGCCCCACGTTGGGCAACAAAAAGGACTGTTGTGGTTTCAGCCCAGCCGGCGACCAAGCACCACGAGGCTGCTCGATCACTCCACCGCCGCCAACATCTTTGTCCAGAAACAGGAACGAAGCCTCTCCCCGCGAGTAACGTCCCGACGGTGCTCCACGAAATCTAGAGTCCCCTCGGACGCTGGCGGGAGCAAGCTAGGAAAATCCGAGTGCCAAAGCCCACGGAGTTTCTGCTTTCAGCTCCAGGACAGATTCCTGCTCGTCCGTAACAGGGAAGCCAGCGTCACCCTTGCAGGGCGGGAAACAAGGCTTATCCGATCGACGCCCAAGCGCCGTGTGAAGCCAGAGCGCAAAGCTGGGCAAAACCGGGGGGGCAGGGGGGAAAGCCCGGCCCGGCCCGGCCCCTTGGGAGCCCCGAGGGTCCCCGGGGAGCACAAAGCCGGGCAGCTGCCCTTCCTCACGCTCCCGGCCCGCTCCTCCCTGGAAAAGCGGGCACCGGCCTCCTCAGCCATCCCGGGGGCCCGGCCGGGAAGACCCCCGCCAGGTACAGCCCTGGGCGGTGCTGCCCAGAGCCCACCCAGCCCCGCCGCCCTCCCCTCCGCCGCACCCACCCCTTCTCCCCCGTGGGTTTGTCCCCGCGGCAGCTGCAGCAGGATCGCGCCACTTGCCGTCCCCAGCGTGCGGGGCAGGGCTGCCCAAACGGAGCCCGAGGGGTCACGGCCCGCGGGCCGGGACCAGCGGAGAGCCGCCAGGGAAACCGCCGCCTCCGCCCATCGCACGGAAGGGAGCCGCAGCAGCCGGAGAACGCTCCCGAGCCGTGCCGCTCCCAGGGCAAGCCCAGGCACCGCTTCACGCGTGGGACGTGCCGTCCCGAGAGCGGGGCTAGCCCAGGGGCGGCGGGGACAGGCTGGCCAGCAGCGCCGAGCCCGAGGCAAAGTCTGCCGTGGGTGCAGCCTTAGTCCTGGCTGGCCCTCGGCGCCTCTGGAGGGCGCCGGAGCCACGAGAACCGGCTCGCTCCCTTTGCATCGGTGTCCTTGCCACCGGGACAATCGCTGCCAGAGACGCGGGGCCCCCCGGGCCGCTCCCCGGCCCCTGGCAGTGTCCCTCTCCATCTGCCCGCCCGCCCCTGCCGTGGGCAGGAGGTCTCCGCGCCCGCGCTCCCCCGGACGAGGAGCTGCAGCGCCCGGTGCGCGGTGCCGAGGGGCCGGCTCCTGCCCACCATCACCTGCGGCTGGAGGAGCCGCACCGCGCCCGCAGGCAGCGCTGCCCGCCCTGCCCGCCCATGCCGCTGCGCCCGACCGCCTCCGCTCGGCTCGGCTCGGCTCGGCAAATCTCGGCTTCGGCTCGGCTTCGGCTCGGCTTCGGCTCGGCAAAGCTCGGCTCAGTTCGGCTCCACTCGGCTCAGTTCGGCTCCATTCGGCTCGGCTCGGCTCGGCTCGGCGGAGCTCGGCACAGCGCCGGAGCCCCCCCCAAGGCGAAGCGGTCAGGATGCTGACCAAGCAGGAGCTCTCCTTCGGCGGGTCCCGGGACGTCCCTGCTGAGCTCAGCCGAACCCTCCTCGCTGGGCAGCAGCTGGCAGGACAAAGAAACCCGGGTGGGCGCAGGACAGAGACACGGCGAGAGCGACCTGCCCTTCCCGGGAAAGAGGAGTCAGCGACGGCTCTCCCGGGACTCATGCCCCACGCCCACCCGTGCCTCTGCACCAAACGGGCTGGAAAAGGTCCCTGGCTGCCCACCCCAAACGCGCTCCCCCGCAGGAGCTCCCCGGACCCTGCTCGGGGCACCAGGGCTGGGCTCAGGAAGGAGTTTTTTCCCCCGGGCAGATTGGCACAGGTCCCGGGGGGTTTGGCCTTCCTCTGCAGCACTGAGCACAGCCCCTTGCCGGGGTCCTCGGGGCCATTTCTGGCCAGCAAGTCCCTGCTGTTGCAGGAGCAGGAGTCCAGCTGTGCCCTCCAGCCCTCCACCTCTCTTGGCAGGGGAACCTCACGGACCTCCAGGTCTCCAGGTCACCTGGGGCTCTTCCGCCCTCTGCAAAACAAAGAGCCTCAAGGAAGCCGACTTTTCCCTGGTGCTTTTAAGCTGGCACACTTCAGTGGGGAGAAGAGAAAGCCTGGCAGGGGGTGTGGGGGGTGTCTTAGCTATCTATCTATCTATCTATCTATCTAAACCTGCTGGAAGGGAATGAAGATGAGGGAGCCAGGGTCTTCTCAAGAGTGCCCACTGAGAGCACCAGAGGCAACAGGCACAAATTAAAACACATGATATGCTCCAGCTGCACATGCGAAAACAAGTTTTTCCTGTCCGGGTGGTCAAACACTGGCACAGGTTGCCCAGGGGGTTTGCGGAGTCTCCATCCTTGGCGACATTCAAAACCCAAAGGCACACTGTCCTGGGCAACCTGCTCTAGGTGAGCCTGCTTGAGCAGGCGGGTTGGACCAGAGGACCTCTACAGGTCCCTTCCAACCTCCACCCTCCTGTGTGAGTCTGTGCTTTGGTTTCACTCCTAAAGCACCTGAACTCAGCCCTGATGCCTGCTGGAAAGGATGCTGGGACAAGGCAAGATCCCAGACTCCTCCCTGAGGACTCATCACAAAACCCTGTCTACCTAGTCCAGAATATCGTATGGCAGACACACTCAGAAGAGAGGAAAGATCCTTTTATTGCGAACATCAACTGCGGCGGGGGGCGGGCCCGGGAGTCACAGGGCTTCAGCCAGTAACAGGGAAACGGCACCTGCAACGACAGAGTCAGAGATCACTGATAAACCCACAAAGGCAGGAATAGGCATGACTCGGTTCCCCTTTCTTTGGGGAACACCACTGATGAGGAATTGTTCATAGCCCAGAAGAGAGAGCTATGGCTGGCATCGACTAGGGGACGGCTCTGGCGCCTTATCCCCACGGGTAATGCCCTCAGAGACCTGCGTGCGTGCAGAGATGCACAGGGCCCCCGTGCCACGCAGCAGGGCTCGATGGGGAGCCCCTGGGGAGCGGCCACGGAGTTATTTCCAAGCCCTGTGCAGCACCGTCCCTTGCCAGAGGGTCGGACTGACTTGGAGCAGCGCTGAGAGCTGGGAAAGATGGGCAGCAGAGCCTGGTACACACCTGGGCTTCTTGACCTGCTGGACCTTCCCGCTTCTTTTAAGTCCCCATCTTTTTCTCTCTTCCTTCTTTTCTTTTCTCGTTGGCATTCCTTCTCCTCTGCCCAGGCCTGTTTTCTCTTTCTTTTCTTTCGGTTTTCCTTTTCCTGGGGGGAGCCTGCAAACCTTTCCATCCCACAGTATGATTAGGTAGGTAAAGCCAGGATCAACTAGAATCAGTTCTTGATTTACCCAAAGCTGACTCATTTTACCTTCTTTCCTCTGAAACGCTCTTTAGTCCTTCTGTGCATCCCAGCGAGTCTACTGTGGTCCCTGGGGTGGTTGGAGCCAAAGCAACGGGTGCCTACAACAGAAATGTCAGAGTCAGCAGGTGGCAAGAGACACCCTGGAGTAGCAGGCGACTGTCTGGCAAAATGCTGCCTTAGCCCTACAGAGAAGATCCCTTTGGCTGGTTTGCATTAGCCCTTTCTTCCAAGGGCCTCACTTTGGAACACAGGGCTCACACGGGTGTGTGACACTCAGTTCATTTCTGGCAGCTCAACAAACACGGGGATACCGTGTCTCGGGTAGGAGGGTAGCTCCTGATGGAGCTGCCATACCTCTGCCGTTTCGGACTCCACCACCGCGTCTCCCCCAGCTTCTTTGAGGACGTCCAGCAGAGAGGTGGGTGGTGCGTGCAGCAAGGCTTCTGCCTGGTGGTCCTTGTCTGCTCTGCCTGCAGAGGGCCACTTTGCTCTTCCAAATGCAGGTCTAGAAAGGAAAAGCACGTGCAGCAAAATGACTCCTTGGAAGTAAAGCACACCTAAAGCAAAACCCACCCAAAGACCTACACCAGCTGTCTTCTCGACGTTGAAGTTTCTGGTACCCCAAGCCCCAGCCTGTGACAGCCCTCAGTTCCTCCTCGTACCTGTTGCTCTGTCCATGGGTGCTGGCGACTCCCCGGCTGATGGACAGGAGCGGCCAGCCATCTCCTCCACAAAGATGTCACCGCAGTTTTCAATGAGAAACGCCACCAGCATGTTCACCGGCACACATCAAACCCTCGGTCTCAACCCAGGTGCCTGAAAATGTATCACGCAGCCTTTCCCACTCCCGACCCTTGCCTCTGCGCAGGCGGCTGTGGTTGTGGGGCTGCTCTTGCAGGCAGCCACCCCACCAGCATTTGCTCAAGAGAGGAGGCAGCCAGGGACCTCTGAGCAGCCAAGCTCGCATAGGCCGGCAAGGCTGCAGCCGGCTGCTCAGTACAGCGCACCTTCTCGGTCACTGCCAGCATGGCCTCGAGGGGGAGCAGGTCCTCGTTGGGTGGGCTCAGCAGATTTGGCCCAAGGCAGATGGCCAGGTTGCTGGCGGTCATTCTGCTGCTGGAGGCGTTGTGGCCGATGTGCTGGAGGAGGGCCAGCAGCCGCTTGAGGAGGAGGAGGAGATTGGCTCCAGGCAACTTCTCGGCCACCCTGAGGGAACAGGAACTCAACGTTAATGGAGCAGATGTTGCCCACAGCCGTCCCTGAAGCTTGCCCAACGCAGGTGGGTTGCGCAGCTTTCCAGGTGCTCTCAGCCAGCGGTCAGTGCTCCTGCGCTTCAGGAAGCACGGCGTTGCTTCCCAGCTCCTCATTTCACCTGAGCCCAGGCAAGGGAAGGCTCCCTGTCCATGCCCTTTCCCCCGAAATCTAAGCCCACCCCAGCAAAAGCAAGCTGTCAGAAGACACGGCTTTTTAAGGAGACCGTCCCTTTTCAGGCAAGTCCCAGGCCTCTACCAGTCCCTCCTCAACAGGCAGGCTGCTGCCCACGCTTACGCTTTCAGCTCTTCAACCTTCTCCTCCTTGCCGCTCTTCTGCATCGCTGCCATCCAGTCCTCGTAGAGGTCTGTCACCAGGAGCTTGGCGGGGATGCTTCGGAGGAAGTCCTGCAATGCCAGGGGCTCCAGGTGAGCCTCTGAACACTCCAGGCCAGGCAGGAGCTCTTCCAGCTGCAGGTCAGAAGCGCTCACCTTCAAGATGACGGCCAGCAGCAGCGCAGCCTGGCTGCCCAGGTCGACATCCGCACCGCGGTCCAGGGCCTCCCGCAGCTCACGAAACTCTGTCCCGCTGGCAGCTCTTCGGAATACCCCTTCTGTTGACGGTCCTTCCTGGTGCAGGACAGCCAGCATCTCCTGCAGGAGGGGCAGGAGGACAGTTGCTTGGCTGAGAAGCTGCCTTCCAACAGCAGTGACCAAAGCACTGCCCCAGATCCTGCTCCCTGCCCCCCCCAAAGGGGCTGGCACCAGAAGCATCTTCTGGGGGTGAAGGGCCCAACCCCCCATCCCCACAGCTCCTGGGGACACCCACCTCCCCTCTGGAGCAGCCGGAGGGAGGGCTGGGGACCCCCTGCCCAGGCTGGCTTACCTGGATGGGCTGGGGCAGGGAGCCGTCCTCCCCGCAGAGGGCTGCCAGGGGCTGTCCAAAGAGCGCCCTGCTGCAGCCGGAGCCTGCCTGCCCTGGCGCCTGGGCAGCGGCCGGGGTCCTCCGCAGAGCAAAGGGCCAGGGCAGCCCCATCCTCCTCCTCCTGCTGCTGCTGCTGCTGTTCCCTCCTTCTGAAAAGGAAAACGGAGCAAGAGCGCGTCAATGGAGACAGCCGGGCCAGCACTCCCGGAGCCTGCCCTGCCTGCAGCACGGTGCTGAGCGGTGTGGCAGGATGGGCAGGGAGCCAGCAGCTGGAACCACAGCTCCAGCTCAGCGGCTCCAGCTCGGAGGCTCCTGAGGGCCGGCGTGCCACCGGGACAACCTGTCCCAGCCCTCGCCCTGCCCTCCTCCAAGCTGTGGGCAGCAGCAGAGGCTCTGGGTCCCCACAGAACCACGTCCAGCGGCTGCTGCCCAGCGGGTGTCCTTGCTCGTCCAGGTGACGTCCTCCCTTGGGGTGCCGCACCTGCACGGCGACACTCAAGGGACAAGTGAGCACAGCTCAACCACTTGCAGGACAACGCGTTTCTTTCCAGAACTCACCTGGTGAGCGGCAAAGTCCCCCAGCTTTGATAGATGGGGCTGTCGGTGGCCCTTGCTTGGGATGATCCTGCAAGAAGCAGGCTGCGCTTAGAGAGCAGCCCCACAGCAGAAAGGGCCACCGGCGAGCTGCCACCCGGCACCAGCAACCTGAGCGTGGCAGAGCTGGGACCCTCTGCCCTCCCGGGCTCTCTGCCCCACACGGCAGGCTTCCCCCCAGCGCCGCCAGCAAGGATGTGCTGGCATTCCTGGTGGCTCCCCAACCCTCTACGCTCCCCGAGTGGCACCGTGGGACCACTCTTCCCTCCATCCCTGCCGCACAAGCTCACCCCGCTGGCCGCAGACACCGGCACAGCCAGAGGCAGGTGAAAGGCAACCATTCTCACCTCTGCCTGGCCCTCCATCAGCCTCTCCAGGCTCCTGGTGCTGAATGTCCTCCACTGGGCAAGAGAGAAGGAGCGGAGGAAGGTGAGCAGCAATGCCTCTGCTGCTCGGCTGGAGGACCAGGGCTCGGGGACAGAGCCCAGACCGGAGAGACACTCACGGCGTGGCGGCGGCTCAGCTCCTTCTCCAGGGGTCTGAGGGAGGGGAGACGGGTCACGCGGGCTCTCTTTGCTCCTCCTGGTGTCCTGTGCACTGGGAAGGGACAGGGAGAGAGCTGGCTGAGCCCCAAGCTGCCCCTTCTCTCCTGTGAGGCAGCTCTGCCCGAGAGCTGCCCGCAGCCGCGAGGGCACCTCTCCCCAGCTGGGGAGCTGTGTTCCCCCGTCGGGCTGCGCCTGGACCATCCCCCCCGGCTTACCCCAGCAGTGTGCCCACCCACAGCTCCTTCAGTGCCTGGGAGCTGCAGAAAGAGAGGAGAACCAGTGTCAGGCCCCGCTGCCCCCCAGCCCGTGGGCAGAGGCGGGCGCCTGCGCAGCCCTGCCCCGTGGGGAAGGACACAGGGGCAGGACGAAGCCCCGCGGGGCAGGACAGAGACGCTGCCCAAGCCCTGGCTCCCCGTGTCCTGCCAGAGCAGCTGCTTTTGCCCTTCTCTTCTGGGGACCCGAAGGGCACCAGCGGATGCAGGACCTGGCAATGCCCCCATCCCTCCCTGCCGGCGTGCTTCCCGCTCCCTGCCCGGGCTCTGCACGCAGGGCAGAGGCCGTTCACAGGATGGCGTGGGCATGGTTGGGAACCTCTCCTGCCTGGCCACGGGACGCGGCACCACGACTCACCCGAAAGCAGCAACGCAGGAGCCGGTGGGCCAGATGAGGATGATGGAGGTCCTGTCCTCATCACTGCCTTCCTCCTCCTCTTTTTCCTCCCCCGCTGCCTCCTTTCCGCTGCTCAGCACCCACAGCTGGTCCAGGGCCAGGCGGAGCTGTGGGCGCAGGGTGGTGCCACGTCCGCAGAGAGGAGAGGCAGGCCACCGGTGAGCTGGAGGTGGCCTCCTGGGGGTCCCCCCGGGCAGAGCCCCGTCCCCCACCTGCCCTTGGGACGGACATCGATGGGTGCATCCAGCACCACGGTCCCGGGGCCGGGGGCTGGTGCCGGGGTGTCCCTGCCCTGGTGCCAGGGCCAGGGATGGGGGAAAGGCAGCTGGGCTCTGAGGGTCTTACTGCAACTTGGTGATCACCACTTCCTCCTGGAGGAGGAGAAGGCGTCTCTCGCTCCTCTTGCGGCCCCGGGTCAGCCGCACGTCCGCGCTCAGCACCGGCTCGGCGTCGGTGAGAGCCTCCCTGCAGAGCAGAGAGCGGCGGGCATGAGAAAGGCCGCCGCTGCGGGTCCCGGCCGTGCCCGCGTGTCCCCGAGGCACAGGGAGAGCCCACCTGGAGCCGCAGCAGCAGTTGGCCTGGCCCATCCTGCCCGGGAGAGGAGGACCCTCGCCGTGGACCGAGGACGCGGGCCAGTCGGCGACAGCGGGGATGGGAAGCGAGGCGCCGGTGCCGGCTCGGTGCTGCTCGGCCAGATCCTGCCTCCTCCCAGCGCTCCTCCGTGCCAGCACAGCTCCGTGCTGCTGTCTCTGGTGGCTGTGGGCTCCAACTGACCAACATTCCGAGCCCAACGGAAAGTGGGAGGGGCACCGGGGCGAGAGTTCTCTCCAGTATGGCCGGCTCTGCCTGGCACTGGGGAGCCCAGGGCTGGATGGACACAGCAGAGGGGAAGGACCACCTACCTCCGCCTGTTGCCAATGCTTTCCCTGCTGCAGCCCAGGATGCAGTTAGCCGCCTTCGCCCCAAGGGCACTTTTCTGGCTCTAAATCGGTCAGCTTGGCGTCCGCCATGACCCCAGGTGTCTGCACAGCTGCTTTCCAGCTGGGTGTCCCCCAGCAGCTACTGGTGCAAGGGCTTGTTCGTCCCCAGGTCTCCAGGACTCTGCTCTTCCCCTTGTTGAACTACACAAGGTTCCCGTCAGCCCCTTTCTCCAGCCTGTCGAGATGCCCCTCATTGACAGCAGGACCCTCCGGCGCGTGAGCCTCTCCTCCCGGTTGTGTGCCACCTGCAAGCTGCCTGAGGGTCCACTCTGCCCCATCTCCCAGACCAGGGAATGTGAACAGGTCCCACGTCGTGCAGCGCAGGGGGTGCAGACATGCACTTTGATAGGGCATCACTTGTCACAGTAGGTTCAGAAATTTAGGGGGAAAATCCATATTGGTTTTGGTATTATTTACACAGTGCTTCCCCTTTGCATTCCTGCAAGCTATTAAAAGGTGTTCAAAATGTCTCCCTTTTCATTGGAATGTCACAGCTCTTCACAGTGCTGATGTTGTGTGTAACATTGGATCAGGCTGTACTCTCGCATAGATTGTTAGATAGTATGTGGCCTAGATTATTAGGTAGAAGATAGCAGATTATCTACATTAATTGTGCTAACACCAACGACAGGAGGTTGCGTCTAGCTCTTGAGCCAAAGGATAAAAATCCAAGGTGTCTGTTGAACTCAGTGGGCTATTGATCAGCAGATTGAATTCACCATGTTCAAAAAAGAAAAGGTACGCGAGAAAGGCGTATTCCATCTTGACTGCTACAATGCCTGTTTTGGCAGGTATGAAGATAAATTATCCATGCCCCTCCCGCCACCCCCTTCCAAAAAAAAAAGGACTAGAGAAAAAAGATTCAACTGCTAGAGCAATGGGGCTTTTAATAGCCAAGTAAATTTCCCTAGATCATTCCCATTCAATGAGCCACTTTGTCTGACACTCTGCCTCTACTTGGTACCAACAGAAGCCTCTACCTGTGCCATGCTATGGAAGATGTAGAATTCCTCTCTGATCCAGAACTTTCCACCTGCAAGCAAAATCGTGGTGAAGTTTTCCTCCACCTCAACCACTCCCTGGTGCCTCTTCCCCAGGGAAAGTCTGTCCCGATCCAATATCGGGGACGGTTCTTAAACGATCCCAAGAGCGAGATTAAGACACAAACGAGGTCAGATGCCGTACAACCTTGCAAATTTTATTTAACACAAACGACTGGTAATAGCGATAGGACAGAGGGAAAAAGAAGGAAAACAAGAGGCAGACCTAAGCAAGAAAGCAGGAGAGAGATAGCAAGACTAGTTACCACCACCACGAAGCCAGCAACGTCCCGTTGACTCGGTCTCGGTGGAGGAGGTGGAGGGTCCAAGTTCCAGGTTCTAGCCAAAGTCCCAGTTCTAAGCGCTGCAGGTGCTCTTCAGTTGCTTTCCGATGGTCCACAGTTTGCAGGTTTGCAAGTTTTTTGTTTGCAGGTTTTCAGTTTGCAGGTTTTAGGTTTTCGAGAGGGGAGAACGCAGCTCTTTTATTGTCCCAGTCCCCACGATTTCTCCGAAAAGTCCACCCCTTTCCACGAAGCTCATTATCGTACGTGCCGCCCCGTGTTCCTCCACGGGCACATGCCCAGGTGCTCTCGGTGGTTTCTTCACCTTGCTCGTGGGCAAGCACAGCTTGGTGGGCACTGCTAGCTTCGGGCAGATATGGTGGTTTCTTCAGGGACATTTTGTCTCCCTGAGCGCGTTCTCCCCCACAACAACAGGATGTTGAGGCTGGCAAATGGTTGCTTTGCAGCAGCAATGTCGAGACAAACATTTCCGGCTGACACAGTCTCTTACAAAGTCTTTCCTCTGTCACTCTGTGATCATAGCTGGTCACGGGCAATGCAAGCCCCAAGCCTCAGCCACCCTCCGAGGCCACCAACCCCCTTTAGCCATACGCAAGATCTCAAACTCCTTTTCAGCTGCAGGAGAAGGGTTGTTAATAGAAATGGATGCACACGGCACAGTCTATTCCAGAATAGCCACAGCGGTTAAAAGCTTCCTGTGTCCTGGATTGGTGGTTTTCAGGACCAGCTCCGGGGTGCCGTTGCACGAGGCTAGCGATAGCTCTATTTCATGTAGGTAATTCAGGCTTAATCCTTCGTCCCCACAGGCCCAGCAGCACAGAAAGTCACAGTGGGCTGTGTTTGAGCAGCCTGCTCCACTGGACTTGTGGCAAATGGCCGCATCCCTGCTCTTCTGTTGTCCGCGTAGGGTCCTGGTCAATACAACAAGCTGTTTTCCCTGGAAATGACCATCGTGGCTAAAGGCAGACTCCTCCTTGTGGACGCCAGCCAAGCTGTGGGAATGTCTCTGGCGCCCATGCTGTGCCAGCTTTCAATCCCCAAGAGACTGGAACCGAGGCAGGTCCAACAGGAAGAAAATTTGCAATTGTTCCTGAAAGAGGGGAGCAACCACCGGCACTGAAGAGCCATTCATATCCTGCCGAAAGCCACAGGGAAATGCAATGTGTGGTGAGCTTAGGCAGGAATAGTCCTGTCCGTGGAGCAGCACGCTTGGTTATTAAGGCTGTATCACACTTGCGTGATAAGGCTTTATCCTTGGCTTTCCCGCAGTGCTGACCGCTGTGGCTGCTGCCTGTTCTTTCCTGCCATGCTGGCTGCACCCACCTGTGGGGCTGTCCTTGGGAAGGGCACCAGAGCCGAGAAACCCCCTGGGAGAGGGGCGGGGAGAAGCTCTTCTCCAGAGATTTGCCAGAAACTCGCCCGAGCATCCCTTTTCCAGCCCATGAGATGCTCTGTGTGACAAGGGAAGGTGCCCGTTGGTCCAATGGATGAGGCCCTGCAGGGCTCCCATCAGGGTCCTTTGACCTACCCATCTTCCAGCCGCCACTCCAGGGGCTGGGGGTCTCATGAAGGGCAGAGCCCTGTCCCCCACCTGCCGTCGGGACAGACATTGGTGCATCCAGCCATTAAAACCTGCCGAGGCCAGCTAACTAGGAAAAAGAGATGAGCCACACTGTGCATACCCAAAGGGCAGACACTATGTCAATGATAACATAAATAACTATATGATTAGAACAATATAAGCTTGCTTTGCTGTAGGTAACGGTATGAACGATAGGCAGACCGATCCCCCGTGCATCCAGTGCTGCCATAAAGAATGCCTGCTTTCTCAACTCCAAAATCGAGCCTCAGAGAGTTTCTTTGACCGGCTTTTTCAGTTACGCGCCCCTACCTCTGACTGGCAGGACAGAAGAGAAGATGGCTCGGGCACCCGTCCCTTTCACTCCTGCCCCCAAGACTCTCAAGTCCTGCTTGACCTTGCCCGGGTTTTGCTTTACCGTGTCCTGGTGCCCACATGGAAAAGGAGCAGGGGATAGCAGTCCGTGCTTGAACCAGCGGGTCAGCCTCCCTGTGACATCCCGCAGCACTCCCGGGCGGCCAGCACCGCGGGGCCCTCCTGTTTCTTCTGGCAAAGTCTCAGCTCCTCCTCCCCCATCCAGCGCAGCCTGCCGACTGCTGCCCTCCTCCTGCAGCTCCTCCGCTCGCTGAGGGACTCCACCAGACGTGGCACACCTCGGGCGGGTGCAGGCTCCGGAGCGGAGGTGCGGTCTTTGCAGCCTTCCACCTGGGCAGCAGCTTCCCTGGGAGGGAGCTCTGTCAGGGTGGCCACCCCCAGCTAGCCTGGCCAGGCAGCCGCAGAGCGCAGCCCTCGCCCGTTCTCTGCCAGCACGCTCCTAATTCTCTGGCAACCTCGGGCTGCTGGGCAGGCTTGCACGGCCACCAGCCGGCTCGGGGTGGCCGTCGGGGCTGCAGCCCGAGGCGGCGGGTGAGCAGAGCGGGCAGCAGCCCCGCCGCTGACAGGGTGCGCTGCCCTTCCCACGCTAACGGCCGCTCCCGCCGGCCGGTGCTCCTCAGGGGCAGGCTCTTCGCGCCTTCCCGCCCCGTGCGAGCGACCGCCGGGGAGCGCCGGCACCCCCCGGCTCTCGCCCGCCGCCCGAGGGTGCCGGGGGGCCCGACCCCCCCTCGGACAGCCGGCGGGGACCTCGCGAGCCTCGCCGTCCTCCACCTGCAGAGGTAGGGGAAATGGCCGCCTCACGGCTGCGCGGCGGAAGGCGCGGAGTGGCCCCCCCTGGCCTGGGCAGGAGCCAGAGGCAGCGCTGTCCTCTGGGGGGCACCTGGTCCCGGAGTGCCGGGGCAAGGGGCCTGGAAATTGGGGAGGGTTGTCCGCAGGCTTTTTTCCAGAAGAAGCACGGTTCTCCTCCGTCTGTCACTCTGGTCAGCGGCAGTGTTTCACTCCCCTGGGTCTGGCGGGTTTTTTGGTGGTTGTTCTCCTTGGCTTGTTTTTCCTCTGTTGGGAGTGAAACGTTTGGGATTGCTTCAGGGCTTGCAGGGCCACAGCAGGGGTGAAGAAGAGGGGTAAAAGGCGTCCCAGAAGCCACGGAGGGAGGGGGCCGAGCCCTGGGCGGGAGCAGCTGCCGGTCGGAGAGCAGCAGGTTGCTGCTGGGGAGGTTTCACCAAGCGAGGAAGTGTGGGGTTTTGCCGGTTGACTCGTGTCCTTTTCATTTCTCCCTGGTACAAAAGCCCCGTGAATGGTTGTGGAAGTGCTAAGTGTTGTCTGCCGGTATGAAAAGCAGCGATTTCTTTCCTAATTACCACAGCGGCTGGCCAGACGCGCGAGTGTAACAAAATCCAGGAATAGCGTTTTAAAAACTGCGTCCCAGAATGCAAAAACCCGCACCGTTTGTCTTTAGTTCTTGGCGGAGACATATGCCGTGACAGACAACGTGAAAACCGGCTTTGATTTGGAGAAGGGGCGTTATGAAACAGTATTCAAAGCGCTACACAAATTATTTCACGCAGGACTTGCGCGTGTTTCTGCGATGTCTCTGGTGGCCCTTCCTGGCATCTGCTAGGCTGTTACCAACCGTGAAGTCCAGGAGATCCACATTTTGACATCTGTCTTGGGAACATAGGAGTCAGGGCATGAAATGCCCACCTGTGACTCTTCTTAAACTTTAGAGGAGGTAAGGTCTGGATGCCCACAATGTGATGCCATCCCTTCCCTTAATGAGCTGACAACCCGGATCGGACCACCCCTGGTACCCGTTGAGCTGTGGGTGTACGTTTCAGCGGGGGATCGTCGGTCAGTTTGTGGTATTGCAGAGAGGTACTTTTGAATCTGGCTACACCTGGAATATATTTTTGATTGTATGTTCAAGCAAGCAAACAACACCTCATGGGGTGGCAGCGGAGTGATGAAACTGAACAGGTTCTCTCTCTTCTTGTTGAGGGTGGTTTGGGTTTTTTTTCTCCATATGATGCAATACAGAAAAATGGGCTCAAGTCCTGACCTGAGCTCTCAGCAGTGATACCAGTCTTCCCTCTGAACACAACTGGCTCACTGATGTGCAGAAAATTGCAGATTAGTGGGACTGCAATTAAGAAACAGCAGTGCTAAAGGTGGGTGTGACTTGTGCGGTAGAAAAGATGCTCCTTTTCTAGGTGGTGGAAAGCATATTCTGCTTTCCCTGACTCCCACACCGCCCCTTTGTTTCCAGCAGGCTTCCCACCGGCGCCTCTGCAAGCCTGTTCTTAGGTGCAACCGAAAGGAGAATTTTCTCTTTATTATTCCCACACCTCAGAGGCAATTCTGCTTTCACTGAACTGAATGGAAATTTGTGAGTAAAGATGATGTTTAGATTTGTCTGCAATGCCACAGTAGAGTTCACGGGGCCCTGCCCATCTTCAATAAATGTCAGCTTTGTGTTGTGGTTTTCACTGGAGTGACAGCTACTGAATTGGAGAAGACGCATGGGAGAAAATAAACTGATGACAGAAGTTTTGAACGATGGGCTTGGGAACCACAGATGTGCGTGTTTATGGAGTACATCTCTTTCAATCTCCTGAGAGGATTTTTTCCTCTCATAACTTGAGTAGGATGGAAATCTTTTTAGTCTGGTGGATTTGATATTTTTAACTTCACTTTTTACTGTGTTGCGAAAAAAAATGCACGCAATCTTACCATTTACATCCCACAGTGTTACCCGCTGGTCAGAAATGTCTGAGGCTTTCACATCTATTCCGTACCTCTGCTAACACTGTGCCAGTCTTGATCTGGTCGAATGAGAGCAGCTACTGCGAATAACGTTCTCGACTTCCCCATCTCCTCGCTCTGGTTTTCCTCTGTTTCTCAGGCATATGCTTTCTTGAGACTGCATCTAGAGTCCTTCCTTATTCCTAAAGGCATCTGAAAATTCTGTTAGGAGTCACTTGCTGTAAGTTTATCTCCTGAAGTCCTCCCAGAAATATCTAAGATTTTGTAGAAATTCTTTTGAGGCTCAGGAAGGTACAATTCTTTTCTTATGCTCAATTTAACAAAAGTCTCTGTAGCCTTGGTCTCATCTTCTTTAATGCTACGTTTGAGGATTAGTGGTTCTCCCAAGCAGGGTGCCCTGCTGTTGAATTAGCCAGGCACAGCACAGAACCCTTGGTCTGGCCACGGTGAATACTTTTTTGGATAGGCTCAGACGAGCATGGTGACTTTATGTTGTTTCAAGGATTTCCTGCAACATCTGTGCCTTTTTTGACCCAATACTGCAAGCCTTTTAAAGCCATACACTTTTTCACCCCCCCTCCAATGAACCAGTCTGAGACTCTGTAGAGCACAGGATTATTGCACTATAATATAAGGTATTAATATAGCAGCAAAGCAGTCTTCCTTGCTGGAATACCTACCTAGCCTTCCTACCACAATAATATTGTTTCATAATGTGTGTACTGGAATGAAAATGCTCATAAATGCACATGAATATTTGCTAACTGCAGGTATTTTTGCAGTGCTGATCCCTCTAATATTGAGGCAGATGTAACGACAGTCACCCGTGTACTTCTATGAGTCTGTGCAATGTTTAGTTTGTTAATGGACTGGAGAGTGATTTCTGATGATGATTCATGCCTTATCAGAAAGGGAAGAAGTGGATGCGGAAATGGCAGGAGAGACTGGGAGGGAGCTTAAGTTTGTAAATAATGGTAGCATCTGACAGTTCATCCAGTCTCAGTGGAAACTGTTTGGGAACAGCACTAAGCACTGGATCTCGGTGAACAGTCAGAGTAGGGTGGGAGAAGGCACCGTGGCTTTATTCAGATCTTCCCTTCAGTTGACTTAAGTAAGAGTGGACGAAAACCCTCTTGTAAAGAAGCACTTTTGCATCTTCCTCCAGACTTTGAGGGGTTTTGCCTTTTTATTTATACTAATGTACAGTCTTTAAAATATTTTCCCCTGGAAAAGTATATCGATCTATGTGTTTCTTACTTATCGAAGTGTGTTAACATTAACTATTAGATAAAGAAGCTCTGTTGTATCAGAACCACTAGACGAATATTGTTACGGAACTGTATGGAAGTGATGGTATAATTTAACTATGATTGCTCAGACAATCATAGCAGGTTATTTTTATCAAAAGAATTGGTGCTGACTTGGAGTTGCTAACACTTATGGAAGCTCATTTTGTGAAGCATAAAAGCATGGGTAAAACAAGTGTGTTAAAGGTGATAGTAGGATGGGATTCAATGTGAGCCTTACATGCCAGGTGAGATTTCATAAATCAGACAACCAAGTAGATGGCTTCCTTGTGAACTGGTATGCATCTGGGATTAATTTAGGGACTAATGCCATTGGGATTAACTTCGGGACTAATGCCATTGCACAGTTGTGGCCTGATTGTACATTTCCCTTAAAGACATTTTTTAAATAGGAAACCGAGGATTCAACTCAATTCGTACAAGTCCCTGTTTCCTCTGAGAAAAACTAAGTTTTTGCTGTAAAACTAAAAGATGCCCAAGCTGAAAGAGCCTTAGCTTTCAAACAAAATCAGTGCTTTCCAGGGGAAACATCCATAGACTCTTTAAAGATGTTTTTGTAGAGCCCTTCACACATCCTCTGCAAAACTACTCCTTTTTTTTCCTAAACGGCTCTACTGGCAGTGTAATTTCTTCAACTGCCAAAACACCATTTTGAAATGCAATTGCTAAACTGCTGTGCAACTTTGGACAAAGCATCTTTAAATTACTTTCTGTCAAATTCCAACAAAGTGGGAAAAACTATTTCTTTTTCTCTATTCACATTCTGAATGAGAATAGCATAGTTCAGCTGGAAGGGACCTACAAGTCCCTACTAGTCCTCCTAGCAGTGCCTGACTGCTTCATGGCTGACCAAAAGTTCAAGCATGGTATTAAGGGCATTGTCCAAATACACTTTGGCTTTCCTCCAGGCTGCCAGCTGCCAAAATCACCCCCCTTTCTCCCCAGGAAAAGGGGCTGTGTCCAGCCACATCAAGTCCCCGCTCCTCCTGGCTGTGGGGCCGCATAGGCTTTAGCTCTGGCGCAGAGAAGGGACGGCTAATAGGGGTGGTCTCAGGGCTGCACGCTTGGTTTCTGCCATGGCCCGAGAGAAGAGGAACAGCACCAGGCTTGGCCTTGGGAGCCGAGTGGCAGAGCAGGCGTCAGGGACACCCAGCAGCTGGGCCCAGGGCATGGCCACCAAGGGCAGGGAGAGACCACCGGGCCTCCTGGGCACAGCGACAGCCTGTGGAATGATTGCTGGAGGTGACTTGTCGGTATGACACACGCCCCCCGCCGCCCCTCACGGGAAGGTGAACCTCCAGGGAGGAACGCAGCGCACACGTAAAGAATCGGTTCCATGGTAGTTCCCTAAGCGACATAACCTGCAACTTTAGATGTCAGCAACACCAGGGGAGCTTGGTGTGCTGACTCTGAAAAGTAACACGGAGGGCGGAGCGGAGCCGAGACCCCGCGGCCAGGCTCTGTGATCGCAGGGGTAGGCAACCGGAACGATCGGAAGGAGAATGGTTGGTCCCTGCATTGAATCCACTGGAGCAAGGAGGTAAAAGAACGGGGGTTCTGTCGAGCTAACGCCCTACGCTTCTGGTTTATATCACACGTGCCCACTTCTGGGGTACTGACACGCAACAGCAGGTCCTTTGGGGGAACTTTGCTCATTACAACACCAAAACACACCTCCATCCCCAAAGGTACCCGCCTCCAAGGTGCGACCACCCCCCCACTGAGCATGCGCTCTGAATTTTCTCTAGCATACACCTTTAAAAGCAAAGCAAGAGAACTTTATACCAATCAAAGGAAAGGTATGTAGGACTAGAGTCACTCAAGCTCCACCTAAAAAATCAGAAAATATAAAAGGGCTTAAGAGAGGAGAAATGTTAGGGAAGACACCATCATAGACAAGTCAGGAGGACACCGCTGACTTCTGGGATCACTCGACAGGCTGAGCCTCTCTCCCCCCCCACAGGGACGTCTCTTGCGTGAGATTCGAACACTCGGCTGTACCGAGTGCTTCCCCGGGAAACTTAGAATTCTTTAGAGCTCTTTTCTTTCATCATTTAATGCGCTTGTAGTCGACTGTATTGCCACCTGCACGTGCTTTGCAGACAGTCTATTTATCACGGGCTATCCAAAAGAACCTGTACTGTTGCTTTAATAAGCTGCGCTGCTCATTCATCTAGTGATAGTTCGTTAGCGCGACCAAACTCCCTAAGTCTGGTCATTCTCGTGCGTTGAACACGGCTAAGCCAAGAGCGCAGTAGGCTATTAAGTGCATCCGTCATCGTGATAGTTCAGCACACTGAACGCGACCGCACTTAGAGCGTCAAATTGGACATCACTCAGAAAGAAATTAAACCTAGCTGTCCCCAGCCCCTCTGACATCTAAGGACAAGCTGGAACGCAAGGCGGTTTATTTTCTGCCAAACTTCTTGACTCGGTAACGCAACACAGCCCCCGGGGCTGGCGCCCCAAAGGCCTTCCTCCAAAGGATGCTGGGCCGAGGGGCGGTGGGCAGGGCTGCGCACGGGGGCCCCCTCACCCCCGTGTGGCAGTGCCACCACCCGGCAACGCAGCAGTCACAATGCCCCGGGGCAGTATAAAAGGGGCAGCCTCCCCTGTCCCACTGCCAGTCCGCCTGGCAGGCGGCCCAGAGACAGCCCAGACGAAGTCCGCGAGGAGCCGCTGGAATTACTTGCCGGGGGCTGAGGGAGGACGACCGGAGGCTGCACCAGGCTGCTGGAGACGAGAAGAACCACCAAGCCCTGGAGGTGCCCGAGGCCATCAGGCTTTTTTGGATGGATAGCTGTGGCAAGACCAAGGGAATGCCTTCTTGAGGAGCACTGCAGAGCTCGCCGTCCTCACTCCCTGGGGAACCAGTGGCAGCAGCCGTAAGAAGTGGGATGCAGAGATGTTGCCGGGGTCCCAGTGCCTTGGAGCACCCGCTGGTGGCCCGAAGGCACGGGAAGGATTCTTGCCCCCAAGGTCGATCAGGCCGCGGGCATTTGGCCACTCTCAGAAGCCCCTGAGATGGCTCCAGGTTGAGGGAGAACAGGGCTCGGGCATCTTCTGGGAGGCGTGACCAGCCTGTGGGAGCAGGAGGCAGGTCTTGCTCACGTGCTCAGGGAATAGCCGATCGCCAGCGCTGGGGTCAGGAAGGAATTTTCCCCCGGAGCAGATTGGCACTGGGCCCCAGGGGGTTTTTGCCTTCCTCTGCAGCACTGAGCAGGACCACTTGTCAGGGCTCCTCCGGTCCGTTGTGGCTAGGTTACTGCCTGCTGCTCGTGCACCACGAAGACGGCCTCTTGTGCCCTGCAGCTGGGGGGAGGAAGGCTTTTTTTTCCCCCACGGTGGGCTAGCGAGTGTCCCCGGGGGTTTTTTGCCTTCCTCTGCAGCACTGAGCACGGCCCCTCGCCAGGGCTCCTTTGGGCCACTGTGGCTAGGTGCCCGCTGCTCATGCTCCACGAAGGTGGCCCTCGTGACCCGCATCCGGGGGGAGGAAGCTTTCTGACTCCCACGGCGGGCTCCAAGGGATGCTCCCGGGGGGTTGCTTCTTGTCCTCTGTAGCACTGAGCACAGGCCCTTGTCAGGGCTCCTCTGGGCCCTTTCGCCTAGGTCCTTGCCTGCTGCTCTTGCACCTCCAAGGCACCGCTCGTGCCCTGGCTCTCTCGGGCTCTCTTGCCCAGTGCAAGTCTGGAGCGGGAGCGAGCTCTGCTCTTCCCTTAGCTCCGTTTCCCCAGGGGTTCTGGCTTGGGCAAAACAGCCTGTGCTTGGAAGGGCTCCAGGCTTGCTGCCCCATCAGGAGCTGCCACTTTTCACCTCTCCCTGCATGCAAATCAAGCGCAGGGCTGGCACGAGAGCACCTTTCATGCGTTGTTGGCCAAGAAGCACAGCGGCGGAGCAAGTTTCCGAACGCAAAAACACGCTTTTCACCTCTACCTGTCATGCTTTGGAAAATACCCCACGGTACCACACACCTCCTCCTCCTCCTTCTTTTTCTTCTTCTTCTTCTTCTTTGGTGTGTGGTCGGTCTTGATCCTCATTCTTCACGTTCTCACTCTTCAGGATACAGGGACTGCTTGGCCTGTATTCCTGCTGCTACTTTCTGTAGCTCTGTGACTTGCCTTTGCCAGGCTGCAAAGAATGTCTTCTCAAGCTCAACTGAAGAATGCATCAGCCTGCTCCTGGCTACACGGGCACACTGTGTTAATGCTTGTGAGCATCGGCTCTGAAGCAGACTCAGAAAAATAAAAGTAATATCCTGTTTCCACTTGTAACCTTTGTGTCAGGTGTCCTTCAAAGTTTTCTTGGAGCTGAAAAGCCCCTGGCATTTCAGGCAAATAACACTCTCATCGGTATTTGACTCATGGTGAGCACAGGGAACAGAGTAGAGTAGAATGGAATAGAACAGAACAGAGCAGAATAGAATAGAATAGTTCAGCTGGAAGGAACCCAAGACAAGAGAGCTGTAGTGCAGCCATTCTAAAGCTGTACAAGACAAGACAGCTGTAGAGCAGCCATTCTAAAGCTGTACAAGACAAGACAGCTGTAGTGCAGCGCCTCCAAAGCTGTACAAGACAAGATAGTTTTAGAGCAGCTCCTCTAAAGCTGTACAAGACAAGACTGCAGTGCAGCCACTGTAACGCTGTACAAGACAAGAGAGCTGTAGTGCAGCCACTCTAAGGCTGTAAAAGACAAGACAGCTGTAGTACAGCCGCTCTAAGGCGGTAGAAGACATTAAAGCTGTAGTGCAGCCACTGTAAGGCTGTACAAGACAAGACAGCTGTAGAGCAGCCACTATAAAGCTGTACAAGACATTACAGCTGTAGTGCAGCCACTGTAAGGCTGTACAAGACAAGACAGCTGTAGTACAGTGCCTCTAAAGCTGTACAAGACAAGACAGCTGTAGACCAGCCTCTATAAAGCTGTACAAGACAATACAGCTGTAGTACAGCCGCTCTAAAGCTGTACAAGACAAGGCAGCTGTAGAGCAGCCACTCTAAAGGGGTACAGGACAAGACAGTTTTAGAGCAGCCACTCTAAAGCTGTACAAACTAGAGAGTGTTACAGCAGCCCCTCTAAAGCTGTACATGACAAGACAGCTGTAGTGCAGGCACTCTAGGGCTGTACAAGACAGCTGTAGTGCACCCACTCTAAAGCTGTACAAGAAAATATAGCTGTAGTGCAGCGCCTCTAAAGCTGTACATGACAAGACAGCTGTAGTGCAGCCACTCTAAGGCTGTACAAACTAGAGAGTCTTAGAGCAGTCCCTCTAAAGCTGTACAAGACAAGACAGATGTAGTGCAGCCACTCTAAAGCTGTACAAGACAAGACAGCTGTAGTGCAGCCACTCTAAGGCTGTACAAACTAGAGAGTGTTACAGCAGCCCTTCTAAAGATGTACAAGACAAGACAGCTGTAGTGCCTCCTTGCTAAATCTGTACAAGACAAGACAGCTGTAGTGCAGCCACTCTAAGGCTGTACAAGACAGCTGTAGTGCAACGCCTCTAAAGCTGTACAAGACAAGACAGCTGTACAGCAGCCCCACTAAAGCTGTACAAGACAAGGCAGCTGTAGTGCAGCCACTCTAAAGCTGTACAAGACAAGACAGCTGTAGTGCAGCCACTCTAAGGCTGTACAAGACAAGACAGCTGTAGTGCAGGCACTCTAAAGCTGTACAAGACAAGGCAGCTGTAGTGCAGCCACTCTAAAGCTGTACAAGACAAGACAGATGTAGTGCAGCCACTCTAAGGCTGTGTATAAGACAAGACAGCTGTAGTGCAGCCACTCTAAAGCTGTACAAAAAGACCGCTTTACGAAAAGACGGCTTTACAACACAGTTTTTGAGTAGCAATTCTAAAGCTTTACAATACAGTTTTACAATACGGTATTAGAGTAGCAACTCTGAATTTTTACAATAGTTTTACAATACAGTATTACCATAGCAACTTCAAAGTTTTACAATACAGTTGTACAATTGCAACTTCAAACATTGCAATACAAAATGGCTTACATATTAGTAATAATTTTTTTTTACTTAATTACACCTAGAGACAGTGCCATATTCTACTGCTTTTTATTTCACATTTTATTTAATTTCCAAGTTTACAGAGCATTTTTTAATTTTACAGAGCATTTTCCAACGTATCAATCTTTTCCACATTCCTCGCTGCCATTACGTCCGTCGCTGCACGTCTAGAAGTTTTCCTCCCCGAGGTTACGTTACCTCCACCATCCCTGTTCCCGGGCAGAAAACGAGTGAGCTCCGCTCCTCTTCACAGACTGTCCACTTCCACACCTAGACGCAGAAATAAAAATTGAAAAATATCATTACATCACAAAGTACAAAGAGCACCCAAATATTTTACAAGCACACCACGGAAAAATACAGTTACACCCACACACTTCACAACCCTGGCCTCCTCAATGCTGGCCATCTAGTCCAACTCCCCCCACCCTTCGTCCACAAAATCCTCAACTGTCTTCCAAAGACCATCCGCTGACCAACATAATTGCCTGTGCTAAGTGGCAATTACCACATTCCAGGGGAGTGCTCCACGGGAACGCCGTTCCCAGGAACCTTGAAAAAAAATCGCCCTGCCTGCCAAAACCCCGGCCCGAGCCTGACCCCCGTCCGAACATTGGTGACGAACATCGCCTCACGGAGCGACTGGGACCGGGGAAAAAAAAAAACCAGCCGGGGAGGAAAAAAAAAAAAAAAATCCCCCAGCTGGGTTTTTTTTATTCTAGTTGTATTTTTTTTTAATTCTAATTCCCTGAAAAAATCTTAACTGTACAACCTGAAAGGAAAAAATGTTAAAAAGCTAAAACACATAACCCTACTATATTACATACATTCACAACACACCACGCATTCACATCGCATGCACGCCAGCCCTCGCTCTCATCCATCCAACAGCCCGCCAGCCTCAAGGGGCCATCGCCCCGTGCCTGCAGCACTGGGGGCATCAAAAATCGCCCTGTCTGCCAAAACCTCGGGCCAAGCCTGACCCCCATCCAAACACTGGCAATGCACACCACTTCACAGAGCAGCCGGGACCGGGGAAAAAAAAAAAAAAATCCCCCGGCTGGGTTTTTTTTAATTCTAATTGTATTTTATTTTTTCTAATTGCCTGACAAACATTTCTCCATCCAACCTGCAAGAGACCATTAAAAAGCTAAACCACATAACCCTACAAGGTTACACACATTCACAACACACCACTCATTCACATCACAGACACACTAGCCCTCACTCTCAACTAACCCATCCCGCCGCCAAAGGGCATCAAGGGGCCATCGCCCCTTACCCGCAGCACCCGGGGCCTCAAAAGTCACCCTGCCTGCAAAACCCCCGGCCCCAGCCCAACCTCCTTCAAAGCTCCCCACAAACTACCCTTCCATTACACCAGTGTTTCAACACACACCATCTCCACCACACGTAGATTTTCAACCTGATACTTAGCTTTCATAGTGGCGCAAGTCACAGTCCAACCTCCGTAGCAGCCACATCGCCTAAACGCGAGGTTCCTTCAATCGCCTCGTGCCCCGTGATCACCTGCAAAACCAACACACAAAACTGTTGAATAGACACTTCACCCTCAGCATAAAAAATCCTCCGCAGCTCCAATCTCCTGCTTCCCACCTATTCCAAAACCAAAAACCTCAATGCCTTAACCATTTCTAGAAGCTTACCACAAAATGTCCACATAAAAAATATTAACACCAATGCCCGCTTACTGCCTTACTATATTCTGCCTCACAATCCACTTGCAATCCACTCCACTACTCACATGCAATGACCCAAAAATCATTTAACCCTCAATGTTAAAAATCTAGGCATATCAACATTTCACCCTTAGACTCTTATCGCTGTTCCACCTACCCCTGACTCTACATCCCCGGGCAGAGCAGCTCCAAGACAAACACACCCGTGCACAAACACACCCAACACAGAACACTACCAACAAGGTGATTCAAAGAGAGAGAAAACTCTCAGCAAGAAGAATGACTCCCAGATGAGAGGTGCCGTCCGGCAAGATGACCTACAGCGTCCAAAACCATGAAGCGAGGAGGCTCTACGGCAGCCCCAAAGAAGAAGAGGCAAAAGTAACGGCCCGTTACAAGATGGTACTGTCAAAACCAAGATGATGGATGCTTAAGAAGCCTGTCATCAAGACCTAGGAACATCAAGAGGCAGGGAAGAACTCCCAGTCCAAGACAACACACGGCTAGAGAGCAGAGCTGCCAAAGCAGCCTGGAAGAGCACCGCAAAAGAGAACCAGCTGGTACCTTCTGACACCGATCCACGCTTCAGAGCTCCGAGCACAAGAAAAGAAGCACCCGATTGGCACCGGGCTGATGAGTAAGGGCATTCAAGACCCTAGGGACGGTGACCGAAGCGCATGCTGTGCTCCCTGAGCACAAAGACTGATGATGGCATTGAGAGCCAAGGAAGGTCGAAGGCACAGAAGACGGACTACACAAACTACACACCACCACGGACGCAGGCTGGAACTGCCCTGCCCGGCACACGCTGGTCTCGTGCTGAAAAGCAACCCGCTCCCTTCACCTGCCCAAAGGGGACTGCTTTGGGACAGCCCTCTCTCCTGCACTAACTTTAAAACCCCTCCCTGCAATTCCCAGCTGTGTCCCTCCCTCCCAGCCTCTCCCCAGCCCGGGTCCCTCAACTTAGCTTTCAAAGGGCCAAGGGTCCAAATCCGTCCTCCACAAAACCCACACGGGCTAACTGGGATGTTCCTGCAGTCGCCAGCTTCCTCTTCATCATCTGCAGTGAAGACAAAAAAAAAAAAACCAACAAAATCAGAAGAGGCAGCAAGCATCCCATCAGCCCACACCAACTACTTTCCCAACCCCCTACTTAATCACACACACCACAGTGTTACGCTTACCCGCTCATTCCAGAGTCAGGACCTACAGCCATCATCACTCATGGTACCTGAGATAGCAACACACACAAAATTAGCATAGCACTCGTGAGAAGTCACCAGCCCCACGCTCCTCCTCCCTAATCCACAGCTCACCTCAAATGCTCATCCCATTCCAAAGGTGGCCCGCACAGCGCGTCCAAAACAAAAGGGAAAAGCTTAAACCAAACTGCCACATCATACTTCGATATACAACACCAACCCAGCCCACAACTACCTCACCTTCTCAGACTGCTCATCGGCCTGCAGCTTCGCCCCTCCAAGGCTGCGTGCGCCACCTGCAAAAACCAAAGCAGAAGACGCATGCCGAGACACCGCCCGAAACCTCAGCCCGCCCGCACCGATTCCCAACTCCCTCTCCTTTACCTTGGCCGCTCAATCACCCCGCCTCTGCCATCAACAGCTTGCCACATTGAAGCCTCCATACCACCCGCAAAAAACAAATAACAAGGGATGCTGCCAACTTCACCAACAATACACCACCTCCAAAGGAACCGTTGCTTCAACCCATTAGTCACGGCTCAACTTGCCCAAGTCACCTCTGGTGCCGACAACCCGCTTCACTCATTGCTTCGCACCTTCAAAATAAAAGAAAAAAAGAACCCTTTAAGCTAGTCATAGAGCCGCCAGCCACATCTTCCCTCTGACTCCACTCACAGACCCACCTTCTTATGCTGCTCTGCTGCCCTCCTCCGTCGCTCTGGGGCACACATCTTATCCCTCTGCATCTGAAAAAAAACCCATATTGAACAAGTCACCTGGATGCAGAGCAAGAGCTTAACAACTCCAGAGGTCTTGATTCCATCTGCGAAGACCATCTGGAGTCCAACTACAGCCTCCCATTTAAAAAGAAAACAAAAAATAAAAAACGAAAAAAAACCAGCAGCCAAAAAAAAAAACCACAGCGAAACTTTAAGCCCATCACGTGCAAGACTTAACACCTTAGAGATTCAAATCCGCTTCACTACCCCTCAACGGCCCCTGCCACACGGCTCCAATCGTCTCCATATAACACTATCGGCACGGCTGTCCACACAGCCCGCCGACGCCTACTCGAGCCGAGATGACCGAACAACCCTCGCCTAAACGGTCTAGGCACATCAACATTTCACCCACAGACTCTTATCGCTGTTCCACCTACCCCTGACTCTACATCCCCAGGCAGAGCAGCTCCAAGACAAACGCACCCGTGCGCAGAACCTCGCCACGTGGAACGCTACCAACAAGGCGACTCAAAGAGAGAGAAAACTCCCAGCAAGAAGAACGACCCCCGGACGGGAGGCGCCGTCGGTCAAGACGACCTACGGGGCCGCAACCGTGAGGCCAGGAGGCTCTACGGCAGACCCCGAGAGCAGGAGTCGAAAGTAACAGCCCGTTACAAGACGGCACTGTCAATACCCAGACGATGGATGCACCAGAAGCCTGGCGTCGAGACCTAAGGACGTCAGGATGCGGGGAAGAGGTCCCAGTCCGAGAAAACGGACAGCTAGAGAGCGGAGCTGCCGACGCAGCCCGGAAGAACGCCGCAAGAGAGGACCGACTGGAACCCGCCGAGACCGATCCACACTTTAGAGCTCCGAACGCAAGAAAAGAAGCACCCGATTGGCATCGGGCCGATGAGTAAGGGCATTCAAGACCCTAGGGACGGCGAACGAAGCGCATGCCGCGCTCCTGCGGCGCAAAGTGCGACAAGGACAACAAGACCCGAGGAAGGTTGAAGCACAGAAGACAGACTACACAAACTACACACCACCACGGACGCAGGCTGGAACTGCCCTGCCCGGCACACGCTGGTCTCGTGCTGAAAAGCAACCCGCTCCCTTCACCTGCCCAAAGGGGACTGCTTTGGGACAGCCCTCTCTCCTGCACTAACTTTAAAACCCCTCCCTGCAATTCCCAGCTGTGTCCCTCCCTCCCAGCCTCTCCCCAGCCCGGGTCCCTCAACTTAGCTTTCAAAGGGCCAAGGGTCCAAATCCGTCCTCCACAAAACCCACACGGGCTAACTGGGATGTTCGTCAAGGTGACACATTGGTCTTCAACATCTGCAATAGAACAAGCACACAAAAAAAAACAAACCAGGAAAGGGAGTAAGCATCCCGCCGGCCAACGCCAACTACTTCCCCAACTCCCCGCTCCTCACAAGCACCACCACCTTATGCTGAGATTGAGACTATCACACCCCATATAGACCACAAGCAAGGGGGGAAAAAACCAACAAAAAAAAGCTGGATGCCAGGTGCCCACCAGAGCTGTTCTATCACTCCCCCTCCTTCTCAACTGGACAGGGGAGAGAAAATAAAGAGCTTGTGGGTCGAGATAAGGATAGGAGAGATCACTCACCAATTACCGTCACGGGCAAAACAGACTCAGTTTGGGGAAAAATTAACTTGATTTATTACAAATCAACCGGAGTAGGGTAATGAGAAATAAAACCAAATCTCAGAACACCTTCCCTCCACCCCTCCCTTCTTCCCGGGCACAACTTCACTCCGGGATTCTCTACCACCCCCCCAGCGGCACAGGGGGACGGGGATGGGGTTTACGGTCAGTTCATCACACGTTATTTTCTGCCGCTTCATCCTCCTCAGGGGGAGGACTCATCACACTCTTCCCCTGCTCCAGCGTGGGGTCCCACCCACGGGAGACAGTCCTCCACGAACTTCTCCAACGTGGGTCCTTCCCACGGGCTGCAGTTCTTCACGAACTGCTCCAGCATGGGTCCTTTCCACGGTGTGCAGTCCTTCAGGCACAGACTGCTCCAGCGTGAGCCCCCCACGGGGTCACAAGTCCTGCCAGAAAACCTGCTCCGTGGGCTCCTCTCTCCACAGATCCGCAGGTCCTGCCAGGAGCCTGCTCCAGCGCGGGGTTCCCACGGGGTCACAGCCTCCTTCGGGAACCCACCTGCTCCAGCGTGGGGTCCTCCACGGGCTGCAGGTGGATATCTGCTCCACCGTGGACCTCCATGGACTGCAGGGGGACAGCCTGCCTCACCATGGTCTTCACCACGGGCTGCAGGGGAATCTCTGCTCCGGCGCCTGGAGCATCTCCTCCCCCTCCTTCTTCACTGACCTTGGTGTCCGCAGGGTTGTTTCTCTTACATGTTCTCACTCCTCTCTCCGGCTGCCGAAATACCGCCGTCCCAACTTTTTTTCCTTCTTAAAAATGTTATCACAGAGGCGTTACCACTATCGCTGATTGGCTCGGCCTTGGCCGGCGGCGGGTCTGTCTTAGAGCCGGCTGGTATGGGCTCTGTCGAACACAGGGGAAGCTTCCAGCAGCTTCTTACAGAAGCCACCCCTGTAACCCCACCCGCTACCAAAACCTTGCCACACAAAACCAATACAACCCTTAAGCAACAGTTGAGTAAAATTTGTCAGGAAACCTCACTCACTCACACGGGTTAAAGCCTTACCCATGGCTCTATTAAGAATCAGAGTATAGCCAGAAGAGAAAGAAAATTTAAATCATTATGCAATGTTATATGAAAGACCGTATCAAGAGACCTATGTTCTGAGTATCTTGAGTGGCTTTGGAGATATGTTTTTAAAAGGTGTTATGATTTCTTTAAGAAATTCTTTTCAAGAACTTCGTCAGTATGTCTCCGCAGCTGGACCCTTAGAATTGGACGTAGCAGCGCATCCCTTCCGACCGGGAGATTGGATATATATAAAATCACTGAGAAGTGGAAAGGACCGTATCGAGTCATTTTAACAACACTTACAGCAGTAAAGGTCTGGGAGAAGAACCTTGGCTTCATTATTCAAGACTAAAGAAAGCACCAACAGGAAACTGGAAGTCTAAAGAAACTGGCCCTTTGAAACTGAAAACCTGTAAGTAAGTTTCACGTTATGTATTTGGGAAAACAATTGTGTAAAGTTTATAATATTGGGGTTGCTATTAGGAATATTGTCAAGGGCAGTAATCTTTTTGTGTGTTATAGGGTTTAAGTATTTTTTTTGAGGGGTTTTAAACACAAGATAAACAAAATGAAACAATTATTGTTTGAGCTATTAATCTTGATATTAACCGTTTCTGTAATTTTGATTAAAAAAAAAAAATTCTAGTTTTGGAATTGATTCGAAGTTTTGTAAAGACACAAAATTTAACCTCGATAACAGCCTGCCTTCCGATTCCAAAGTCAGATGAAAATCTAGTTCCGTGGAGAATACTGACACTGAATTTAACCAAAACTTGAGAAAAGACGTAGAACAATGAGAATCATTTTAGCAAATTAAATTGGATGGATTTAAAAGGCAATTATTTTTTTAAATTTGAAAGAAGGAATTATAGCATTTTGAATTATAACATTACCAAACCATCCACCTCACGGACAAAAGAATTAATTTATCGCCCTTCGGGAGAGACTTGTACAAAGACCCCTTGGGGCTGTCAGCTGCCAAAACCGTAGAGACAAGTGCGAAAAGGAACTTGGGATCCTATTTAAAATATAAAACGATGTTTGGAATTTACTGGAGTTCCAGGATCCTTGTTAGATCCACCCAGAGTCAGGACCATCTAGGGAAATTTAGATTGGTTTAGACAAAGAGAGAAGAATCACACATCCTAAAGAGAAGGGTATGAAAGTTTAGACTTGCAACTCCTCTGACCCCAAAATCCAAAGACTTTCTCTAGTAGCTAAAGCTCTAAGATGGGGCATGTATTTGTAGAAAGTAGAATAATATTTTAAATGATCCTGGGTCCCCTCTTAATAATGGAAAAAAATTAGCTTGGAATTGACTGTAGTAAAGGACAGGGGAAAACTTTAGGGTTAACTGTTTGGGTGAATAGTGATGATATACGATCCACCCACCTTTTCCTGAAGGACAAAAGCAAATAATGGACTTTAGACTTAATAACTCTGTCCTCTCTCTGGAAGAAATCTCCCTTGTGGCCTCGACAGTGGACCTGGGTAAATCGAAAAGATGATACCTGGCAATTGCCAAGTCTTAGAACTAAAATAAGACGGGTATTAAAATCTGTATTTTTACCCCAGTGAACAGCTCGTCAAGAGTCATCTTACTTTGGCATCTTTCATTCCATAAACGAAGCGCCTGCTTCTGAACTTCCCATGGGTGTTGTGGAGTTTTATTCGGGATTTCGGTACCACAGCTGCGGGCCGGGGCTGGAGGAGCCCCAGGTGCGGGCAGTGAGGCTGATGGCGACGGCCCCTCCCTGGGAAGGGGGGGCTGCCGGGGGAGGGGCCGCGGCGGGGCCGGTGGGAGCCCAGGCAGGAGCGGAGCAGAGCAGAGCGGTGGCCGGGCTGCGGCTGCCCCTCGGGAGAAGGTGAGCGGGGCCGGGCGCCCCTCGGACCGCGAACGTCCCAGGCGGGGGTGGCCCGGGGGAGGTGGGGGCCGCCTGTGCCGAGGCCGGGGGGGGCCGGGGCCCTGGGGGCTCGCGGGGGGCCGGGAGCACGTGGGCCGGGGGGGGCCCGGGCCCCGTGGCGGGGCTTGCGCAATCGCCCGGCGGGTCCCGGGGAAAGCCCCGAGGAGGACGGCGGGGTCCGTGCCGGACGCGCGGAGCGGCAGCGGGGCGGGGCCGCGCCGTGCCGGAGCGGCGGCGACGGGGACTGACCGGAGCCGGGCGGGGGGTGCCGCGCCGTGCCGGAGCCGGCGGCGGGGACTGTCCGGAGCCGGCGGCGGGAGCGCGCCGGAGCTGCCCGGAGCGGCGCTGGGGGCTCGGCGGGGACTGCGGCTGCGCCGGCGTGGGGGTGGGCGGAAACGGAAGCGGCGTCCCCTCGGGGCATGCCGGGAGCTGTAGTTTCCGCGGACTCGGCGGCCGGGCAGCCGCGTGGCTCTCGGGCGCGGCGTAGTCCTCGCCGCTGCCGCCGCCGCGGCCCCCGGAGTGCGACCAGGTCAGACTCGGGAGCGTTGCCGGTTTCGCGTGGTTTTCCGCGGGCTTCCCGCTGCGCCCGCTCCCCGACCAGCCCTCCCGGGCGCATGCGCCGTCCTGCGCGTGGGGCAGCCCGGCGTTCGCGCGCCGGCTCCGGCCCCTCCGGCGCATGCGCGGTCCCCGGGAGCAGCGTGGCGGCGCGCGGGTCTCGGCGGCAGCTGGCGAGCGCCGGGACCGCGGGTGAGGCGAGCGATCACCTCCGGCGGGGGCGGGGGGTGCCTCCTGCCCGCTGGCCGCCCGGGGCTGGCGGGACGGGAAGCTGCGAATGGGCCGCCGCGGCAGGCTGCCGGTCCGCCGGAGGCGAGCCGGGCCAGGGCAGCGCCGGGGAGTTCCCCGAGAGCGAGCCGGTAGAAGGGAAGAGGGGACGGAGGCGGGCACCCCCCAGGCGCGGCCAGCGGGCGCCTGCCCGAGTCGCCAGAGCTCCCCCGGCCCCGCTCGGCCCGTGCGGCTGCCCCCAGCTCCAGCCCCTCCCCTGAAGCCTGCGCTGTAGCCGCAGGCAGCCCCCGAGCCCTGTCGCGAGGGCAGCAAGCTGGCCCTGCGGTGGTCTCGAGTCTCCCTTAACGTGGGTGCCGTTAGCAGCGGTGCGGGGAACGAGCGGCGTCTGCGGAAGGAGGGGCTCCGGCCAGGGTCGAGCTGCGGTAATAACGGTCACTGCTGCCTCTTTCCCTCTCCCAGAGGCCACGCTGTGGGTGCGGTTGTCCGTTCGTCCCCTGGGGATGCCGTTGACTGCAGCAGCCTCAGGCTTGCGTGGGCTGTCTCTGCCTGGCCTCCCTCTCCTCGCGGCGCGGGAGCGCAGAGGGACGGGCGGAGCGCTTACTGGCTGTGGGCGGGAGCTGCGGAAGCTGGAGAGGCCACAGAAAGGTAAAGAAGAAGAAGCGGAAGGCCGTCTGGCTGGCAGCTGCCTCCTGCTGCAGGCAAGAGAGAGCCTGCCTCTCCGGGTGTGGGAGCATCCCTCCTCGTAGTCCGCAGCAGGTCAGACCGCCAGGGTCTGTATGCACGACCAGCAGCGGGGTACGGCCACGTAGCGAGCGAGCGAGGCTACGTGTCTAGGAGGCCTCATCTTGTAAGAGCTGTGAGACGCTCGCGTGTTCCGTTACGTGGAGGACAGCCAAGCGACGGGAGTTCCAGAAGGGGAAGGGTGGAGAGAAGGAGAAAGAAGCGTCTGAGCTGGCAAGGTCTCCTGGCAGCTCCAAGAGCGAGAGCTGTGGTGCGTCCTGGGCCCTCGAGGCCCTGTCGCTCCTCTTGTGCGTCCCGGTCCCCCCCTCCCCCTCTCCTGGCCCCTTCGCTTTCCCATGCTGCTGTGACGTTTGGGGTTTTTTGGGTGGTGTTTGTGTTTTTTGTTTTTTTTTTTTTCTTCCCTGTACCTCTCCTCTTCTGTCTATTCTCTTGTCCTGCTCCCTCTTCCTCTCCCCCTTTCTCTCTCTTGTTCGACTGCCCCCCTTCCTTTTTCTCTCTGCATTCTTGTCCTGCTCCCTCTCCCTCTTCCCCCACCGCCGCCCCCCATCTTTGTCCTGCAGCCAGTCGCTGTTTTTTCCTTTTCCATCTCCTTGTCCTGATCTGCATCCACCTCTTTCCCCGCCTCCCAATTTCTCTGGCCTGTTCCCTGGCGTTCTTTTCCTCTCTGCGTCTGTACGTGCCGCTCTGTGTCCCTGCCTTCCTATCTCTCTTCTTTCTACTTTCTCTTTCTCTCTCTATCCCTTTGTCTTGCTCGCTGTTGCTGTTTATTTTTGTCATTCTGGATCTCACTGTCCCCATCCTCCTTCCTGTTCATCTCTTACTCTCTCTGACCCTTTGTGCTGCTTCCTGCCCCTTTTTTATTCACCCTCCCTCTCTCTGCAGGGCTCCTGATACTTCTCTTTCTAAATTCCCCAACCCCCTGTGCTTCTCACGGTCTGTGTCTTTCTCTCTCTCTCTGTCTCTCGTTGTCATTGTTCTTGTCTGTCGCTCTGTCTTGCTTCCTGTCCCGTCGTTTCTCGCTGTATCCCTTTGTCCCGCTCCCTGCTCGTATTTGTATTCCTCTCTGTCCTGAGGACCGTCCCAGTTTTTTATCTCCGTCCTGCCGCTGTCCTGATTTGTCCTTCTCTGCCATGTTCCCTGTCCCTCTTTCTGTCTCTTTTCCTCTGTCCCTGCTGCTTATTTCTCCATCTCTGTCCAGACCCCTGTCCCTTCCCCCCCGCCCCGCCTTGCTGTCCCTCTGCCTTGCTTTCTTTCGCTACCTTTTCTGTCTGTCTCTCTCTGCCCCGTTCCCTCTCCCGTCCTTTCTAACTGTGTCCCCCTGTCCAGCTAGCTGTCTCTTCTTTCTTTTTTCTGTTCCTCAGTATTTTTTTCTTTTTCCGTATCTCTCTCCCACTGCCCATCGCAGTTGGTTTTCTCCCCTCCGCTGCTGGCCTGCTCTTTGTCCCTTTTGTCTCTCCCTGTCCTTCTGTCGTGCTCCCTGTGTCTATTTAATCCCTTCATCTCTGTCCTGCAGCCCGTCGCTGTTTTTTTTTCTCTTCCGTCCCTTTGTCCTGCTCCCCGTCCTTGTGTCTCTTTCCCTTGGTTCTGCCTCCCGTCCCTTTTTCCTTTCTTGCTCCATCTCTCTGTCCTGCTCCCTATCCCTCTCGCGCTCTCTCTGTTTCTGTGTCCGTCTCCTTGCCTTTCCCCACGTTCTCTGTCTTGTTCCCTCTTTGGTTTTCTTGTTTTCCGGGTGGCTGGGCCCGGCTACCCGCGGGGGTGCTTCGGCTCGGGGGTTTGGGGTGGGGGCCTGGCCGTGCCGGCCATGGCGGGGAAATAAAGCCTGAAACGGCAATCGTGAAGCGACGCCCTGCCTGTGCTGGGGCTGCCCCGCAGAGGCGTGGGGCCGGGCCCTCCGCCGGTCCCGAGCACTCCCCAAAACTGCGCGTGGGGCCCCGGGGGTGCAGGGCTGTGGGGTGGCTACACTCGGCGTCGCCCGTGGGCGCTGCAGGGTCAGAAATGGAGAACAAGTTTTCTGTTCCTGGGGCTTGACAACAGGCTCGCCTGGCTGATTTTGGGGCTCGGAAACAGACCGAGCTGCTGCGTGGCTTTGGGCCCAGAAACAGAGGTCCGGCCCTGCGTTTTTGGGCCTTGAGAACAGGCTCGGCAGCCGGGTTTTTTGGCTCCCAAATGGGCCCCGAGTCAGCCGGCGTGGGGGCCAAAAGCGGGAGCCGGCTTGGCTGGTTTGGCAGGCGGGTGGGAGGGTGTGGGGAGCTGCGGGGGGAAGCAGGGGGTGGGCAGGGTGCGTGGACCCTCCCCGGAGATGGGTGTCTGGTTGTGTCGGACGCCGAAGTTCGGGAGGCCGGCACGCAGCCAGCCGAACTCAACATCTGCGATGGTCTGTTGGGGGGAAAGGCACTTTTCAGACCCCACATGCCCTCTTTGAGTGCAGCTCTTCTTTCTGCGCTGCTCAGAATAGTTGTTCAGTAATTAATCGCCCAAACTAACGCATATTTATACGGCGTGTAACTCTGATGTTTAATCCTAATGCTCTGGTTTTGACAGCAGTTGATATACAACCTTATGGAAAGCCCAGGCCGTTGCACATAGCTGGAGCTTGTAAGGAGAAGCAGCTGAAATCAGCCGGAGCTTCAGTGCGGAGCTGGGGCTTCAGTGAGCCAGAACTGTAGCAAGCGGGAGCTGGAACGAGGCGGGGTGTCCGCTGTCTGGAGCGTGCGTTAGCCAGAGGCAAAATTACCTGCGGCTGTGACGAGCAGGAGCCGCGATGAGCTGGAGCGTCTTTTCGCTGGAGCGTCCGTCGGCCGGACCGCGCTCCCAGCACGGCCGAAGAGCGGCCGGGCGCAGGCAGGGCTGTCCGCAGCGAGCGGCTCCGAGCAGCAGGGAGGTGAGTTGTCCTTCTGCCAGCGGGGAGCCCGGCCTCTTCCCTCGGGGATGCGATCCACGCCACGCTCCTCTCTCTGCGTGGAGGGTCTCGCCCGGTCCGTTCCCGCGGGCGGAAGCGAGGTGGGGGTCCCCCGGTTCTCCTGGGGCAGCCCCCCCCCGCGAGGGGGCGCGGGCGAGGTGTCGTCGTCCCCTCGGTACTGGGCAAAGGGGAGAGAAACCGGCTGGTGGGAGCTCCTGGGGTGCAGAGCCCTTCCGGCAGAATCCTCCCCTGTCTTTTCACCGTTGGCTGGGTGTGACAAGCAGGTTCATTTCTTTGTCTCCTCTTTTCCCAGTGTCACCTTCCGCGTCACACGAAGAAAATCCTGCGTGGTTAATTCCGCTTGCTGCTCAGGTAATCGCACGTGTCGGGCTGGGGGAGCGGAGAGAAACACTTGCGAGTTCGAGGGCACTACAGATGCTCCACGTTAAACCCACAGAAAAGGCAAATTTGCTGCTAGTGCAGAAGAGCTGATGGAAAAATTGCTGTTAACAGATCGTGCCCTGTTCCTGAACTGGTCCCTTGATATGTTTGTGTTTCAGGTGAAAGAACGAAAATTCATGTCTGGTAAATTCAGAGCTGCCTGTTAGCTTCTTTAGGGTCGAGTGTTTCTCTTTTCTCTGTTCATACTGATTTTATGGGCAAGTTGGAAAAAATCATTCCTTTTTTGCAACGAGGCAGTTCACAAGGACAGATGTGTTGCTGTGCTCTTTAGCAAAAATACTCGACTTGGGACATATAGGGTGATGAAGTCTTGGCTATACTAAGGCTTGAGAAAATGTATGTAGGTCTCTATGTCTGTCACCTGCGTGTATCTAGGAAAGTGAGTTCTAGTGAAACTAAAGTTACCTATGAGTCAAAAAAAAAAAAAAAAAAGGCACAGTTGTCTGAAAAATGCAAAAGCTTTAGTGGCCTGTGTCAACAGCTGTACTGAAGATGATGCAAAAATACTTTTTGCTCTGCTCAGTCGTACTGTCTTCACAAACCTTCACAAAAAAAGGCAGCTTTGGATTCCTACCCAGTTTTATGCTAAAGTTTTGTTTTGTTTTGTTTTTTTGTTTGTTGGGTTTTTTTTTCCCCCTCTCTCAGGTGGATGTCAGCTGCCACCATTTCACCGTGGTTGCCCTTTCTTCTGCCGTGAAAGTACAAGACAGATGGAAAGATTCCGTAGTGGTCTGCAAGTACAAGGTACGCCTGCGATGTGTGTCTGCATTTTTCCAAAGGTACTTGTAGTATGGACTTTAAAGTTAACATTAAGAATGTGCCAACTCTCCTTCCACATTTTTTCTGTGAAATATTTTAATACGAATACTAAAACTAAGGTCTGTTCTGGAGCACGTTACGCCTACGCCAAGTTGACTTCCCTCTGTCTATTTCCTCTTCCTGAAAGCATGTAATCTTCTGTTTCCGTGCGCTTACTAGTAAATGATACCGTGAAAATAATTTTGTACTAAAAGAGGGGAGAAACTGTTCGTAAGAGTTCAGCTGTTCAGAAGAAACGGGCTTTGTTTTCACGATAAAAGCTTTATGCTTCTGCAGTCAATGAGTTTTTTTAAATATCTTATAGGAATACTCGACAACCTTACTGAGATAACTAGCACCTGTACTAAAAGCAATCAAGGTCAAAGAAGAGACGCGGACAAAACAGGACAAACTGGCGTCGCTTCCGTGTGTTTTCCAGGTTTTCCCAGGAAGCATCAGCAGCCTTGTAACTAGTGACAGTGAGTCCTGAGGTGGTTTTGGTGAGTTACTGCTTCAATACTGTATTTTTATTGGATGTATATAAACATGGGCACACCCTTTTAGTGTAAAGTGAATTATTGAGATTTATTCTTTATTTTTCATTTTGCTTTTTGAAGTTTTCCACTTCACTTTCAGCTTTATTCACCAAACGAGCAAGATGCAAAGCAGCAGCAGCAGCGCAAGGGCTGTAGCTGTTGCGGTGGATCCGTAAGCGTAGATTCTGATTGCGTACGACCTCGTCCCGCAGCCTCCCAGGGTTATCTCCCTGCAGCAGTGCTGTAAGGAAGGGAGGAGACGTTTTCCAACACCGGCAAGAGTGTTTACTTGTATGCTAAGAAGGTGTTCAAAGTGGTATCGATTAGCCTAAATGCTGATTTTAAGCGTTCAAATCGCTCTTAACTTTTAAAGGAGGTGGTGTATTTCGAGCTGACCTGTTTACCTGGAATCCTCCTTTAGCTCAGCGACTCTTCTTGTGCACCCCCAGCCTCCGCTGGCAGGGCGGTATGAGAAGCTGGAAGGTCCTTGACTTAATATAAACACTGCTTAGCAACAACTAAAGCGTCGGTGTGTTGTCAACATTGTTCTCATCCTAAATCCAAAATGGCCCTGTACCGGCTACTCAGAAGAAAATAAACTTTATTCCAGCCGAAACCAGGACAACCCCAAACCCCCTGATTCTGGGTCTGCAACGGAAAAAACCGAACGAATTTGGGACTCCTGGGAAAGCCAAATCCGCCTGGATTTGTGCAGCTGGAAAGCAAAAAAACCCACCCCATTTTCATGCACAAAACCACAACCAAAAGATCTCCCCTTTTTATGTTGTGGAAAAGCACTGAAACACACCCCAAACTGAGTATTTTGAGAAAGCAGAAAACTCCCCAGTTTGGGGAAGATTGGGGGTGAAGCACAGGCAGTTTGAGGGGCATTGCTGGGGGTCCTCCCGGTGTGGATTCTCTGTTGCGGGTTATCCCAGGTGAGTTACCTGCTGTGGATCATCCCGGGTGGACTCCCTGGGGTAGGTCATCCCCACCCGTGTCCCCCCGTGCACCTTTGTACCCTCCCCTACCCTCCCGCCGTGTGTGTTTCTCCCCCATATGCCCCCCTGTTGCTCCGGCCCGCCCCCTTCACCCACGCGAGTTGTTTCCCCCCGCATCCCCTGCTCTCCTATCTCCTGCCCCCCCCCCTTTCCCTCCTCCGTATTCCACCCCCCCCCCCCCCATCATCCGTCAGGCTTCAGACCCCTGGCATGCTGCCTGCACCCCATTCTCTGTCATTTTTTTTCTTCTTTTCCTTACAAGTTGTTGTTTCTTTTTAATGATTCAACTGTTTTTGTTTCAAGCCACGAGTTTTCCCACTTCTGCCCTTCCGATTGTCTCCCCGTCCCACTGGGGGCGGGGGAGCGAGTGAGCGGTCGCGTGGGGCTTCGTTGCCGGCTGGCATTAAACCACGACACGAGGTGAGTTGGAAGCCCTGCCTGGCTAATGCTGGAGGCTCTCTGTGTTCCTCCTGCCGTCTTGACGGGCCGTCCTTGTTCTTCATTGCTGCTTTATAGCGAGCGCCTCTTGCTCCGTAAGCAGCAGTACTCGGGCCGTGCAGGTACTGCGCGTTGCAGGCAGCAAAGGGCAATTGTGACGCTTGCTGGCGGGAGCGGCAAGGAGTGCGGAGCCACGCTCCTGTAGGGAGCAAAGGTGGAACCTCGAGGGCTCTACGGTCATCTGCTGAGGACATCTAATATCCCGACGCGCCTCTTTTGCTTTCCCTGCTTCCCGTCTAATTACTTTGCACGCCGGAGGGCAGGGCGGTAAGTAACACCGTGCAGCATCTCTTCGATAAGAGACAAGCCCCGCACAAGAAGCCTTGCGTGCGTGCAGGATTAGGAGAGCAGAGTTGTGATAGCACAGAGGTGAGGAAAGGTGCGCCCACCCCAACAGAGCCCCAGGATCGCCAGGGTATCGCTCACTTGCAGGTCAGCCGCTCGCATCTGGTCCGCTGGGACGCGCCGTTTCCTGCTGAACAGAGCTGCCCCTCTGGCACGAAGCAGCTTTGGGTCTCTCGTGGCCTGCCTTCAGGCTGTCACCTGAACCAGGCGTTATTTTTTTTTTTTTTTTTAAATCTCTCGCCAGCATCTGTTGAGTGGCTGCTGTCCCTCCCACAACCCTGAAGCCACGTGCAGACGAATACAGCAGTCCCTGGGGCTTGGTCCAGGGCAACCCCCCCTGCTGTTTGCAGGTTCCCTGTGCTGCTTCTCCTCTCTAGAGAATGGGGTGGGGGGGCAGGGACAGAAGCGACCGCCTGCATTGTCTGTTGTTTGTGCTTGACTGCTGTAAAGGCTCCAGCCACTCGGGTGCTTTTTGGAACGGAGGCAATGAAGAGGACTGCCCGGGCTGCGAGTGGGGAAAGGGCAGGGCAATGTAAGCCCTGTGCCCCCAGTAAGTAGTTGCCACCTGTGGCTGGTCTCTACTGGGCTGAGCTGTCAGTGGTGTCTCATCCAGCTGATGCTCAGAAGAGGATCGTTGCGGGGGTGCTGCTGCCCGGCGAGCGCAGGTGGGAACTGGCGTTGGGGAGGCGCGCATGCGCGGTGGTGCGTGTGGCTGGGACCCCGCTGTTGCCTGGTAAAGGAGAGGCTGTACGGCAGCTGAGGAGGCGCGCATGCGCGCTGCTCCTTTTACGGCGCTCGCCGCTGTTGCCTGGCAACCGTACCGCGACACGACGCCGCTGCAAACGCGCATGCGCGATGGCGCGGTTTACGGCGCTCGTGCTGCTGCCTAGTAACGAGGATGCTGTAAGGCAGGTCGGAAACCGCGCATGCGCGGTGCGCCTTTTACGGCGCTCGCCGCTGTTGCCTAGCAACCGTAGCGCGACACGACGCCTCGGCAACCGCGCATGCGCGGTGGCGCGGTTTACGGAGCTCCTGCTGTTGCCTAGCAACCGAGATGCTGTACGGCAGCGGGGAGGCGCGCATGCGCGGTGCGCCTTTTACGGCGCTCGCCGCTGTTGCCTAGCAACCGTAGCGCGACACGACGCCGCGGCAACCGCGCATGCGCGGTGGAGCGGTTTACGGCGCTCGTGCTGTTGCCTAGCAACGAGGATGCTGTAAGGCAGGTCGGAGGCGCGCATGCGCGGTGCGCCTTTTACGGCGCTCGCCGCTGTTGCCTAGCAACCGTAGCGCGACAGGACGCGTCGGCAACCGCGCATGCGCGGTGGCGCGGTTTACGGCGCTCGTGCTGTTGCCTAGCAACGAGGATGCTGTACGGCAGCTCGGAGGCGCGCATGCGCGGTGCGCCTTTTACGGCGCTCGCCGCTGTTGCCTAGCAACCGTAGCGCGACAGGACGCGTCGGCAACCGCGCATGCGCGATGGCGCGGTTTACGGCGCTCCTGCTGTTGCCTAGCAACCGAGATGCTGTACGGCAGCTCGGAGGCGCGCATGCGCGGTGCGCCTTTTACGGCGCTCGCCGCTGTTGCCTAGCAACCGTAGCGCGACACGACGCCTCGGCAACCGCGCATGCGCGGTGGCGCGGTTTACGGAGCTCCTGCTGTTGCCTAGCAACCGAGATGCTGTACGGCAGCGGGGAGGCGCGCATGCGCGGTGCGCCTTTTACGGCGCTCGCCGCTGTTGCCTAGCAACCGTAGCGCGACACGACGCCGCGGCAACCGCGCATGCGCGGTGGAGCGGTTTACGGCGCTCGTGCTGTTGCCTAGCAACGAGGATGCTGTAAGGCAGGTCGGAGGCGCGCATGCGCGGTGCGCCTTTTACGGCGCTCGCCGCTGTTGCCTAGCAACCGTAGCGCGACACGACGCCTCGGCAACCGCGCATGCGCGGTGGAGCGGTTTACGGCGCTCGTGCTGTTGCCTAGCAACCGAGATGCTGTACGGCAGCTCGGAGGCGCGCATGCGCGGTGCGCCTTTTACGGCGCTCGCCGCTGTTGCCTAGCAACCGTAGCGCGACACGACGCCGCGGCAACCGCGCATGCGCGGTGGCGCGGTTTACGGCGCTCGTGCTGTTGCCTAGCAACGAGGATGCTGTAAGGCAGGTCGGAAACCGCGCATGCGCGGTGCGCCTTTTACGGCGCTCGCCGCTGTTGCCTAGCAACCGTAGCGCGACACGACGCCTCGGCAAACGCGCATGCGCGGTGGTGCGGTTTACGGCGCTCCTGCTGTTGCCTAGCAACCAGAAGGCGGTCCTGGCGTTCGGGAGCCGCGCATGCGCGGTGGCGCGTTTTGCCGCCCTCCTGCTGTTGCCTGGCAACCAGAACGCGGCACAGGAGCTCGGGATCCGCGCATGCGCGCTGGCGGCGCCTTTCGCCGCCGCTCTCTTCCGCCACCTCGTGACCAATGTTCGGTACTGCCGCTGGGGAGCCGCGCTGGCGCCTCGTGCCAAGTGCTCGCCGCTGCCACCCTGCGACCAATGTTCGGTACTGCAGCTCGGAGGCTGCGAGTGCGCGGGGCTGCCCCCGTCCCGCACGTGCCGTCCGACGGTACCGGCAATGCGGCGCCGGCGGGAGGTGCCGCCGCGCCCGTTGCTTCCTCCCGGTAAGGAAACGCCGCTGGAAAGGAAAGCTTGCATGGGCTGCCTCTGCCTGGCCTCCCTTTCCGCGCGGCGTGGCGTGGGAGCACAAAGGGACAGGCGGGGCACTTACCGGCTGTGGGCAGGAGCTGCTGCGGCTGAAGCTGGAGAGGCCAGAGAAAGGTAGAGAAGAAGAAATGGAAGGCCGGCCGGCCGCCCGGCCAGCAGCTGCCTCCCGCTGCAGGCAAGAGAGAGCCTGCCTCTCCGCGTGTGGAAGGATCCCTCTTCGTAGTCCACAGCAGGTCACACCGCCAGGGTGCACTGCAGGGTCCGTGTGCAGCACCGTCGGTGCGGTACGGCCGCTTGGCGTGCGGGCGAGCGAGGCTCCGTGCCCAGGAAGCCTCGTCTTGCAAGACCTGCGAGACGCGTGTTCTCCTAGGGGGAGGACGGCCGTGCAGCTGGAGTTACGGAAGAGGAGGGGAGCGGGAGAGGAGCCGAAAGAAGCGTCTGAACTGGCAAAGTCTGCTGGCAGCGCCAAGAAAGAGAGCTGTGGTGAGCCCCGGGCCCTCGGGGCCCTGTCTCTCTCTCCCCTCTTCTGCGTTCTGGTCCCTCCCTGACCCTCCCCTGGCCCCCTCTCTTTCCCACACCGCTGCTTTTTTTTTTTTCCTTTCCTCCCTTGTACCTCTGATACTGAAAAGCCGGTCCAAGAAACTCTCGAAGGCTCGTTTTGGAGTTTTAGAAAGCAGGCATTCTTCATTGCAGCGCTGGATGCACGGGGGATAGTTCCACCTAGCGTGCGTGCCACAGCTTTAGCACAAATAGGTCATATAGACTAACTAATTGCATATGAATCAGATTAGTATACGTATACATAAAAATGATGGCAACTGATTATCATAGCACTGCCTACATCCGATCACGCGCAATGAAGGATCCATTTGAGACGAAGGGCTGCTTTTGCGACCACCGGCCCATTTGAAGGTCTTGCTGGCTGTCCTTGAAGTCTTTATTCTTGTCCTTGGTTCTTTGATCTTGAAGCTTAACGCAGTTTCAATCGCATGCGGTCAGTTTCAGCATTGTTCTCATCTAGTCATAAGAGCAAAGAACTGCAAAACTTAGGAGTACCTACCTCTGCTAGTTAATTGCTTGGCTATACTTTTGTCTATTGTTTCAATCATCGTGTTAGTGTAAGATTTCTAATAATTATTTACTAAATCTCACTTTTACAGTCACCTAGCAGCAAACCAGTTTCCACGGCTGGTACAAAATATTAAAACCATCCAAAACTATTTAGACGTGCCATACAGAATGTATGGAAATATGCTATCAGAGGTGTCCCAGGGGCAGGGGGAGCGTCGGGGGGGGCCCCGAGCCCCGGAGCGGACTCGCTGGCAGGACTCGTTAGGCACGCGACTGACCGAACGGACACCGGCCGGGCTGCGTTTGCGCTCCCTTTGCACGGGGCGAGGGGCCGTGAGGGAGCCCAGGGGAGGAGGAGGTGAGGCGCTGGGGGGCGTCGGGCCATGCCCCCCCTGTTCCTGCTGGGCTCCAGCTGTTGCAAATATTCTGGTAAAGAAATCAAAATTTAATCACATAGAAGAGTTAGGTTTGATTAAGAAGTAAAATTGTGAAGCGTAATGTATAGGATTGTTACGTTTGAAACGTAGCCATAGAAACTTTAGGAACTGCGTTACGTGTGACTATCGGAGCCTTAATATTGTTAAAGTTGGAAATAGCTAACCCTAGAAACCTCACCAGGAAGTTACAGGTTTTTCTATGTTCCGTTTCAAGAAACGAAGGAAACCGTCGTGGACGCCAGTTTGCTGCTTGGAAACCCCCTTACCCTTCCCATCTTGATTTGAGTATCGAAGATTCCAGGCAGTAGAGCTAAGTGTAACTGACCAATGATTGTTTTTAAATAAGAATATTGATAAGGTTATATAATCAAAGGACCAATCCTTAGAAAGGTTAAATTTAAGAACGAGCATAGTATGCCTTTTTATGGAAAGAGCTTACGTAACAATGACCTGACAGAAAAAGTCTGTAAAAACTGACGGATTTTGATACTAAGTGGGACACGCCTTTGGAGGAGCGATCCCCCGTGTCCCCAGCGCTGCGATAAACGAAGTGCCCGCTTCTTAACTTCACGTTGGTGTTAAGGAGTTCTATTCCGGATTTCGGTAACGGTTTTGGCGACCCAGACGGGACCTTGCGAGTGAGACTGGACGAGATCGAGTGTCGATCAAACTCCGGCCGGCGCCGAGGTATTCTCGGGGAGAACCATCGCCCTCAACTCACAAAGCTCCTCGCACCGTTCCCTGGAAAAAAGGTAAGGCGCTGCTTCTTTGGAATTTGTTTGGAAAGCCTGCCCGTGAGGCGCGGCGAAAGCTTCGCAGGGTTGGGGCTTGGAGGGTACCCGTTTGCAGTGGAAGCCTAGGCGTCTGCCCCCAAGTCGTAAGTGAAAGCTATTGCTGGGTTGGACTTTGTGTATTATTTGGGACAACTGTCATTTGCATTTGTTTGGTATTTGGGATTTGAATGTATATAAGTATAATGGCATTAGCAAAATTGTTTAAGAATAAGAGTGCAGGAAATAGAACTGCTGATGAAAAGACACCAAAACCATCACCGTTGGGATGTTTATTGGCACACTGGGGTGAATTGCAGGAAAAATGGGAAACAAACAGAACTTTGAGTTATAATACTATATTGCAATTACTGTTGTTTTGTAGGAGAGAGAGTAAATGGAATGAAGTGCCATAGGTAGAGTTGTTCTTTTTAAGTGAACGCAGCTGATGGGGACCGGAGGGGACTCTCCCAGCAGAAGCTCTGGTTACAGCTAAACTGGGAGAACAGAAAATTGAATATGAATTGACGCTAGAGTCACCTTTTCAGTTTTAAATACCTTAGAGGGAGAGTTAAGTTTTGAAGAAATTGGTGGTGTTGGCGCAACAAGTGAACGAGAAACTAGACCCTTCTTTAAATCTTTAACAATGAAATTAGGAAAGCAATGGGTCACTCAGCAGTTTTTGTATGTGCCAAATTCTCCTAAACTCCTGTTAAGGGGAGATCTACTGGAGAACTTAGAGGCAGAAATTAAATTAAAAAATGGAGAGATTAAAATTTTAATTCCAGAAACTAAACGTATCGAAGCAGTGGCTTTGTTGTTACAGGATGGTTACCGAAAGCAGAAGATCATACCAGTCAAAGTATAATGCTGTAATTCCAATCGTCTGGACAGGGAAGTTCCCGGTAAATCCAAAAAGCAGAACCTGTGAGACTGGATTTAAAGCCAGGATCGAATCCGCTAAGAATTAAGCCATAGCCCCTAAAACTGGAAAGCCGGAAAGGGTTAGTATTGATAATACAAAAATTTTTAAGATATAAATTGTTAACAGAATGTGAATCCAAATATAACACCCCGACCTTGCCTGTTAAAAGGCTAATGAAAAAGATTATAGATTAGTTCAACACCTCAGAGCAATAAATCAAATAGTACAAGATATTCATCCGGTAGTAGCAAATCCTTATACTTTGTTAACAACCCTAACAGAGAAACGAGAATGGTTCACAGTGTTAGACTGAAAAGATGCCTTTTTCTGTATTCCCTTGGATCCCAACAGTCAAGAGCTTTTTGCTTTTGAATGGGAAAATCCTGAGACTGGGAGAAAAAGACAATATACACGGACAGTCTTGCCTCAAGGCTTTAAGAATAGTCTTACCATCTTTGGAAATCCATTGGCACGAGAATTAGAGCTTTGGAAGAAAGAAAATAATCAAGAAATCTTGTTGAAATGTATGGATGATCTGTTAATTGTAGCTGAGATGGAAGAACAATGCACAAAGTTAACTATTAACTTTTTGAACTCTTTGGGAATCAGTGGATAGCGAGTGTCAAAAGAAAAAACCCAAATAACCCAGAAAGAAGAAACTTATTTGAGTTTTAAAATCCTAAAAGGACAGAGACAATTAGGAACTGAGAGCAAAGAGGCAATTTGTCGTCTCCCCGAACCTAAGACTAACAAATTAATGAAGAGCATTTCCGGGAACGGTTGCGTGGTGTCACCTGTCGATTATCAGTTGTGGCTTGCGGGTCCGACCTTTATAGGAGCAGCTCAAAACCTCAAACAATGGATTGGACTGATGCCGAGAAAGCTACTTTCAAGGAATTGAAACAGGCTGTAATAGGGGTGCCAGCCCTAGGCCTGCCGGATCTCACAAAGACATTTGAACTTTTCACTCGCGAAAGAAGAGGTATAGCCCTGGGCATCCCGGCCCAATATTTAGGGCCAAGTGGGCGAGCTGTGGCCTGCTTCTCGAAGCGATTAGATCACGTGAGTCTGGGATGCTCTGGTCGTCTGAGAGCCGTCGCTGCAACTGCGCTACTGATCCAGGAAGCTCCTAAGTTCACCTGAGGACAAAGGATCGCTGTACGTTTCCCATACGATAACTGTTGCGCTAAAACAGAAAGGGGGGCATTGGTTATCCCCTAGCAGAATGCTGAAATACCGAGTGGTGTTGCTGGAACAAGATGATGTTTACTTAAAAACTACTACCACCGTTAACCCTGTTGCGTTTTCAACAACTGGTCAAGTTAAAGGAGAACTGGAACGTGACTGCTTGCAGACAATCGAAAGAGTTTACCCCAGCTGACTGGATCTCTGAGATGTGCCGCTAGAAGCAGCAGACTGGGAACTGTATACCGACGGAAGCGGTTTCATCTGTGAAGGAAAACGTTTATCGAGATAGACAATAACAACCGAGGAGGTAATTGCGTTGCGAACTTTGCCTTCGATGACATCTGCCCAAAAGGCTGAATTGATAGCTCTTATTCGAGCTCTGGAACTAAGTCAAGGAAAGCGAGTCAACATTTGGACAGACTCAAAGTACGCTTTTGGAGTAGTACGTGCGCATGGAGCAATATGGAGAGAGAGAGAGGACTGTTATCTGCACAAGGAACCACCATTCAGCATGCAGAACAAATACCGAAATTGTTAGAAACCGTTCAAAAACCAACAGCAGTCACGATAACGCGCTGTAAAGCGCACCAGTTAGGTAAGACTGTTCCTAACGCAGGTAACCGACTGGCTGATAAAGCTGCTAAAGAGGCTGCAGAAAAAGGCATCCTAGCGCTAGTTCCAGAGAAAAGTATAAAATTGCCTAAAGAAACTCCAAATTATAATGAAAAAGATGGAAGAATTAATTGTTAGATTGCAGGCTAACAAAATGAAACAGGACAGGCTGTAACACCGACAGGTCAAATAATAGTCCCGCCCACAATAATAAGAGAAATTGCCCGAGCTGAACATAACAAAGTATATCGGGGAACAGAAAGTAAAATATGACAAAGATTGTTTAAACAATTATAAGCGGATGTGAAATTTATATATAAAATGATCCCCAAATCAGTAATAAGATTATCTTTGGAATTATTAAATAAGGAAATTTTTTAGGGGGATACTAGCAAATTGATTTTATAGAATTGCCTTGAAAAGAAGGATCTACCCTAGTTTTAGTGGATATCTTTACTGGGTGGCCCGAGGCTTTCCCTTGTCACACCGACAAAGCAAGAGAAGTCGTTAAAGTCTTGCTCAGAGAGATAATACCAAACTATGGGGTGCCTGTAAGAATGTCATCTGACAATGGCCCTCATTTCATAGCAAAGATGATGAGACAAGTCGAGCAAAGTATTATCTATAGATTGAGACTATCACACCCCATATAGACCACAAGCAAGGGGGCGGGGGGGGGGGGGGGGGGAGAAAGAATGAACTATACCCTCAAGCAACGGTTGAGTAAAATTTGTCAGGAAACCTCACTCACATGGGTTAAAGCCTTACCCATGGCTCTATTAAGAATCAGAGTATAGCCAGAAGAGAAAGAAAATTTAAGTCATTATGCAATGTTATATGAAAGACCGTATCAAGAGTCCTATGTTCTGAGTATCTGGAGTGGCTTTGGAGATATGTTTTTAAAAGGTGTTATGATTTCTTTGAGAAATTCTTTTCAAGAACTTCGTCAGTATGTCTCCGCAGCTGGACCCTTAGAATTGGACGTAGCAGCGCATCCCTTCCGACCGGGAGATTGGATATATATAAAATCACTGAGAAGTGGAAAGGACCGTATCGAGTCATTTTAACAACACTTACAGCAGTAAAGGTCTGGGAGAAGAACCTTGGCTTCATTATTCAAGACTAAAGAAAGCACCAACAGGAAACTGGAAGTCTAAAGAAACTGGCCCTTTGAAACTGAAAACCTGTAAGTAAGTTTCACGTTATGTATTTGGGAAAACAATTGTGTAAAGTTTATAATATTGGGGTTGCTATTAGGAATATTGTCAAGGGCAGTAATCTTTTTGTGTGTTATAGGGTTTAAGTATTTTTTTTGAGGGGTTCTAAACACAAGATAAACAAAATGAAACAATTATTGTTTGAGCTATTAATCTTGATATTAACCGTTTCTGTAATTTTGATTAAAAAAAAAAAATTCTAGTTTTGGAATTGATTCGAAGTTTTGTAAAGACACAAAATTTAACCTCGATAACAGCCTGCCTTCCGATTCCAAAGTCAGATGAAAATCTAGTTCCGTGGAGAATACTGACACTGAATTTAACCAAAACTTGAGAAAAGACGTAGAACAATGAGAATCATTTTAGCAAATTAAATTGGATGGATTTAAAAGGCAATTATTTTTTTAAATTTGAAAGAAGGAATTATAGCATTTTGAATTATAACATTACCAAACCATCCACCTCACGGACAAAAGAATAAATTTATCGCCCTTCGGGAGAGACTTGTACAAAGACCCCTTGGGGCTGTCAGCTGCCAAAACCGTAGAGACAAGTGCGAAAAGGAACTTGGGATCCTATTTAAAATATAAAACGATGTTTGGAATTTACTGGAGTTCCAGGATCCTTGTTAGATCCACCCAGAGTCAGGACCATCTAGGGAAATTTAGATTGGTTTAGACAAAGAGAGAAGAATCACACATCCTAAAGAGAAGGGTATGAAAGTTTAGACTTGCAACTCCTCTGACCCCAAAATCCAAAGACTTTCTCTAGTAGCTAAAGCTCTAAGATGGGGCATGTATTTGTAGAAAGTAGAATAATATTTTAAATGATCCTGGGTCCCCTCTTAATAATGGAAAAAAATTAGCTTGGAATTGACTGTAGTAAAGGACAGGGGAAAACTTTAGGGTTAACTGTGTGGGTGAATAGTGATGATATACGATCCACCCACCTTTTCCTGAAGGACAAAAGCAAATAATGGACTTTAGACTTAATAACTCTGTCCTCTCTCTGGAAGAAATCTCCCTTGTGGCCTCGACAGTGGACCTGGGTAAATCGAAAAGATGATACCTGGCAATTGCCAAGTCTTAGAACTAAAATAAGACGGGTATTAAAATCTGTATTTTTACCCCAGTGAACAGCTCGTCAAGAGTCATCTTACTTTGACATCTTTCATTCCATAAACGAAGCGCCTGCTTCTGAACTTCCCATGGGTGTTGTGGAGTTTTATTCGGGATTTCGGTACCGCAGCTGCGGGCCGGGGCTGGAGGAGCCCCAGGTGCGGGCAGTGAGGCTGATGGCGACGGCCCCTCCCTGGGAAGGGGGGGCTGCCGGGGGAGGGGCCGCGGCGGGGCCGGTGGGAGCCCAGGCAGGAGCGGAGCAGAGCAGAGCGGTGGCCGGGCTGCGGCTGCCCCTCGGGAGAAGGTGAGCGGGGCCGGGCGCCCCTCGGACCGCGACCGTCCCAGGCGGGGGTGGCCCGGGGGAGGTGGGGGCCGCCTGTGCCGAGGCCGGGGGGGGCCGGGGCCCTGGGGGCTCGCGGGGGGCCGGGAGCACGTGGGCCGGGGGGGGGCCCGGGCCCCGTGGCGGGGCTTGCGCGATCGCCCGGCGGGTCCCGGGGAAAGCCCCGAGGAGGACGGCGGGGTCCGTGCCGGACGCGCGGAGCGGCAGCGGGGCGGGGCCGCGCCGTGCCGGAGCGGCGGCGGCGGGCGCTGCCCGGAGCCGGGCGGGGGGTGCCGCGCCGTGCCGGAGCGGCGGCGACGGGGACTGACCGGAGCCGGAGCCGGGCGGGGGGTGCCGCGCCGTGCCGGAGCCGGCGGCGGGAGCGCGCCGGAGCTGCCCGGAGCGGCGCTGGGGGCTCGGCGGGGACTGCGGCTGCGCCGGCGTGGGGGTGGGCGGAAACGGAAGCGGCGTCCCCTCGGAGCATGCCGGGAGCTGTAGTTTCCGCGGACTCGGCGGCCGGGCAGCCGCGTGGCTCTCGGGCGCGGCGTAGTCCTCGCTGCTGCCGCCGCCGCGGCCCCCGGAGTGCGACCAGGTCAGACTCAGGAGCGTTGCCGGTTTCGCGTGGTTTTCCGCGGGCTTCCCGCTGCGCCCGCTCCCCGACCAGCCCTCCCGGGCGCATGCGCCGTCCTGCGCGTGGGGCAGCCCGGCGTTGGCGCGCCGGCTCCGGCCCCTCCGGCGCATGCGCGGTCCCCGGGAGCAGCGTGGCGGCGCGCGGGTCTCGGCGGCAGCTGGCGAGCGCCGGGACCGCGGGTGAGGCGAGCGATCCCCTCCGGCGGGGGCGGGGGCGAGGGGTGCCTCCTGCCCGCTGGCCGCCCGGGGCTGGCGGGACGGGAAGCTGCGAAGCGGCCGCCGCGGCAGGCTGCCGGTCCGCCGGAGGCGAGCCGGGCCAGGGCAGCGCCGGGGAGTTCCCCGAGAGAGAGCCGGTAGAAGGGAAGAGGGGACGGAGGCGGGCACCCCCCAGGCGCGGCCAGCGGGCGCCCGCCCGAGTCGCCAGAGCTCCCCCGGCCCCGCTCGGCCCGTGCGGCTGCCCCCAGCTCCAGCCCCTCCCCTGAAGCCTGCGCTGTAGCCGCAGGCAGCCCCCGAGCCCTGTCGCGAGGGCAGCAAGCTGGCCCTGCGGTGGTCTGGAGTCTCCCTTAACGGGGGTGCCGTTAGCAGCGGCGCGGGGAACGAGCGGCGTCTGCGGAAGCCCCTGCGGAAGGAGGGGCTCCGGCCAGGGTCGAGCTGCGGTAATAATGGTCACTGCTGCCTCTTTCCTTCTCCCAGAGGCCACGCTGTGGGTGCGGTTGTCTGTTCGTCCCCTGGGGATGCCGTTGACTGCAGCAGCCTCAGGCTTGCGTGGGCTGTCTCTGCCTGGCCTCCCTCTCCTCGCGGCGCGGGAGCGCAGAGGGACAGGTGGAGCGCTTACTGGCTGTGGACAGGAGCTGCTGAAGCTGACGCTGAAGCTGGAGAGGCCACAGAATGGTAAAGCTGCTGAAGAATAAAATAAAGAGGATCCAGCCACCAGCTGCAGACAGGAGATAGCCTGCCTCTCCAGGTGAGGATGGATCCTTCCTAGTGTAGTCCTCAGCAGGTCCGATCACCAGTGTGCACGGCAGGGTCTGTATGCATAACCAAAACCACAGTACAGCCATGTAGTGTGTGTGCATGTGAGGCTGTGTTTCTAGGAAGCCTCATATTGTAAGAGCTGGAAGACACCAATCTATTCTCTTAGGTGGATGACAGTCAAGTGAGTGCAGCTACAGAGGAGGAAGGGAGAGGGAGAGAGAGACAGACATGTCTGAACTGTCAAATTCTCCCAGCAGCTCCAACAGCAGGAGGTACAGCGAGTCCTGGACCCCTGGGGCTGTGTCACCCCTCTTCTGCATCTCAGTCCCTCCCTGCCCCCACCTTCTCTTTCTCTCACTGCTTTAATTTTTTTGTGTTTTTTTTTTTCTGTACCTCTCCCTTTCTTGTTCTCTAAGTCCCCCTCTTTCTCTGTTGTTCTGCCTCTCTGTTTTCTTTTTCTCTCTGCACTTCTGACCTGTCCCATCCCTCTTTTTTTTATTCTCTGTCTCTGCCTTGCAGCCCATCACTCCTTTGTCTTTCTCCATCTATCCGTCTGTCTTCTTATCCCAATCTTGTTAATTCCTCCCTGTCTGCCCTTTAGCCCTTCACAATTCCCACCGCTCTCACCTGTCTGATGCTGTGTCTCTATTTTTAAATTCCTTTCTCTGCCCTGTATTCTGGATACACTTTTACTTTCTTAGATTCTCTTGTTCCAGGTCCCTGTCCCTATGTTTTAACTTCTTCCCTCACTGTCCCATAGCCCATTTTTGTCTTTATTATTCTCTCTCTGTCTGGTTCCCTGTCCCTATTCTTTATTTCCCCTCTCTCTCCCCTTTAGATCATCAGTGTTTTTGATATTTCTCAGTCTCTCTCATCTACCTCACTGTCCCGTTTTTTAATTCTTCCGTTTGCCCTGTGGCTCATCACTAATATTTGTTTTTATCCATCTCTCTGTCTGGTACCCTCTCCTTTTTTATTAGTTCCTCCTCTCTGTCCTGTAGCCCATTGCTATTTCCCCACCCTGTCTCTCTCTGTCTCCCTTTCCTTACTTTTCAATCCCGCCTCTCTGCCCTGTAGCCGATCACTGTTGTAGTGAGTTTGTGTGGCAAGCTGGGGCAGGGGAGTGGATAGGGGCTGCAGGGGTGGGTTCTGTGAGAAGACACCAGGACTTGCCCCCATGTTGGGCACAGCCAGTTCCAGCTCCAAGATGGAGCTGCTACTGGTCAAAGCTGAGCCAACCAGCAACGCTGGTAGCACCTCTGTGATATTTAAGAAGGGCTAAAAAAAAGCTGTGCAGAAGCTGTCAGTCCTGCAGACACCAAGGTCAGTGAAGAAGAAAAAGGAGGTGGTGATCCAGGTCCTAAAGCAGAGATTCCCCTGCAGCCTGCAGTGAAGACCATGGTGACACAGGCTGTCCCCCTGCAGCCCACGGAGGTCCATGGCGGAGCAGATATGCACCCTGCAGCCGATGGAGGACCCCTCGCCAGAGCAGGCGGATTCACCCGAAGGAGGCTGTGACGCTGTGGAGAGGAGCCCACACTGGAGCAGGTTTTCTGGCAGGACCTGCGGCCCCATGGGAGTGACACCACACTGGAACAGAAGAAGAGCACAAAGAAGGAAGGAGCAGCAGAGACAACTTGTGATGAACTGACTGCAACCCCCCCCTCCTTCTCCCCCTGTGCTGCTCGGTAGGAGGAGGTAGAGAAGTCAGGAGTGAAGATGAGCCCAGGAAAAAAAGAGAGGGGTGGGGGGAAGGTGTTTTTCAGATTTGTTCGTATTGTACTCTGATTTTGACTGACAATAAATTAATTTCCCCAAGTCGAGTCTGTTTTGCCTGTGACAGTAATTGGTGAGCGATTGCTCTGTCCTTATCTTGACCCACAAGCTTTTTTGTTGTATTTTCTACCCTCCGGTCTTGTTGAGGAGGGGGAATGGTAGAGTGGCTTGGTGGACGCTCGTCAGCCAGCCAAGGTCAACCCACCACAGTTTCCTTCTCTCAGGCTCCCTGTCCCTATTTTTAAAATCTGGCCTATGTTTCTTGTATGTCGTCACTTTTGAAACTTTCTACTTCTCCATCCTTATTTAAATTCTTGCATGTTTCTTAAACCCAGTTGCTTTTTAAATTTTCTTGCTACTTTTCCTTCTTTTTGTCTCCCTGACCTTATTTTAATTTCTCACCCTGTTGCTTTTCAAATTTCGTTCTTATGTCTCCCTCTATGCAGCTCCATGTACCTACTTTTTGATTCTTGTACCCTGTTGCTTTCAAAATTTTCTGTTTCCTTCTATCCATCTCCCTGTCTCTAGTTCTTAACTCTTCCCTCTCTGTCCTGTACCCTGTCACTTCTTAGATTTTCTTTCTACCTCTCCCTCTTTCTGTCTCCCTGTGCCTATTTGTTAGTTCTTGCCTATGTTTCTCATATGCTGTTGCTTTTTGAAAATTTTCTCTCTACCTGGCTCCCTGTTTCTGTTTTCTAGTTCTTGCTGTTTCTTCTCCCATATCACTTGAGAATGTTTCCCTGTCCCTTGTCCTGTCTTTATCTTGTTGTCCTGCCAGTCCCTTCACCTTCTCTCCCCCACTTCCTATTATTTATTCCTCCATCTCCATCCCTGTTGTTTTGCTCAGTCTCTCTGCGCTTCTCTCTCTACACTGTTTTCCTGCTTCTTGTCCCTCTCTTGTTCCCAGCATCCCATTTTCTGGCTCCCTGTCTTGCACCTCTGTGTCCCTCTGTCCTTCCTCCTGCTTTACTCTTCCCTTTTATCACCCCATCCTGCTGCCTTTGGGCACTGAGCCTTGTAGCCAACTCATTGCCAGGATTTCTTATATGCATTAATGAATAAATTTTTCCTGCCTCCTCTGTGTCCCTGGATGTGGGTAGGTGCAGGGGCAGGGATAATATGCTGTGGGGCTTTGGCAATGGCCCCTGTTCCTGATGGGCTCCAGCTGGGGCTGGGATGGCCCCAGGTGTGGCCAGTGAGGTTGAGGATGGGGCTGGCCCTGCTGTGTGAAGGGGCTCCAGCTGTAAAGGGGGCTGCCTGGGCAGGGGAACTGGCCGAGGAGGGAGTGCAAGGGGGTCTGGCTGGTAGGTGCCTGCAGCAAGGAATGGCCAGTCCCCGTGGCAAGGAAGGATCCCTCTGAGCTGTTCCTGGCCTCTGTTGGCTACATGCGTGAGCTGCCACGTATCAAGGAAGCCTTGTGGATGAGGAGCATTGAGGCGTCCGCTGCGTGCTGCCGAGTGGGTGAGGGTCAGGCAGCCGGCACTGGGGAGGAGGAAGGGGCAGAGGCAGAGAGAGAAACGTCGGGGCGGTGAAGGTCTCCTGCCGGCACCAGGAGCTGTGGTGAGTCGCACATCCTCTCCTCTACATCCTGGCCCACCTCCGCCTCCCTTCCTCCGTCTCCCTCTCTGCCTGCCCACCTATGTGTATGGCTCCTCAAAACTTGTTATTCTTCTATCAACTCTGCCCAGTACCCTGTTGCCTTTTAAATGTTTAATATGCCTCTCTCTAACCAGCTGCTTCTCCCTGTTTTTTATTTTTTCTGCACCGCCTTGTACCCCATTACTTTTAAAATTTAATTTCTATGTTTTCCCCTCTCTGTCTCCCTGACCCTATATTTTAATTCTTCCCTCTTTGTCCTGTACCCAGTTGCTTGAGACTGGCTGGGCATCGGTCAGTTGGTGGTAAGCAAATGTTTTCATTTGCTGGGTTTTTTTTTTCTGTTACAACTTTTAAAAAAAAGTCTTTTTAATTATTAAACTTTTTATATCAACCCATGAGTTTCTCACATTTACCCTCCTGATTCTCCCCCTATCCCACTGTAGGAGGGAGTAAGTGAGCAGCTGTATGGTACTTAGTTGCCAGCCAGGGTTAAACCACGATGCTACATCTACATTTATGAAGCTGCCTGTTGCTATTTTTTCATTATTTCCTGTCTGTTGTGTACCCTGTTGCTTTGAAAATTTGCTTTCTATGTCTACTTTTATCCAGTTTACTGTCTTTATTTTTTATCTCTCTGTCCTGTGCCCCTGTGATACTTTTAAATTTCCTTTATATTTCTCAGTTTTAGTTCACTGTGGCTATTTTTAAAATTTTTTCTGTCCTGTACCCAATCACTTCTTAAATTTTCCTTCTATGTCTACTTCTATCGAGCTGTGTATCACTGTTTTTTAATTCTTTCCTCACTATTGTGTACCCCGTTGCTTTTTACTTTTTCTTTCTATGTCTACTTTAACCTATTCACTGTCTTTAAGTTATTCCTGTCTGTCATGTAGCCCATCACCTTTTAAATTTTCTTCCTATGTCTGTTTGTTTAGTTAGCTGTCCCTATTTTTTAATTCTTTTGTCTCTGTCATGTACCCTGTTGTGCTGGTTTGGGCTGGGATAGAGTTGATTTTCCTCCCAGTAGCTAGTATGGGGCTACGTTTTGGAGTTGTGCTGAAAACAGTGTTGATAACACAGGGATGTTTTTGTTATTGCTGAGCAGTGCTTGCTCAGAGTCAAGGGCTGTTCTGCTTCCCACCCTGCCCCACCAGTGAGCAGGCTGGGGCTGAACAAGGAGCTGGGAGGGGACACAGCTGGGACAGCTGACCCCAACTGACCCGAGGGCTGTTCCAGACCATACGATGTCATGCTCAGCATATAAAGCTGGGGGAAGGAGAAGGAAGGGGGGACATTCAGAGCGATGGCATTTGTCTTCCCACGTAACCGTTACGCATGATGGAGCCCTGCTTTCCTGGAGATGGCTGAACACCCGCCTGCTGACGGGACGCTTCAAGGAATGAATTCCTTGTCTTGCTTTGCTCGTGCGCGTGGCTTCTGCTTTACCTATTAAACTGGCTTTATCTCAACCTGTGAGTTTTACTTTTTTTCTGGTTTTTCTCCCCCATCCCACTGCAGGGGGGCAGCGAGCAAGCGGCTGGGTGGTGCTTAGTTGCCAGCTGGGGTTAAACCATGACACCTGTCACTTTTTTCCAATTTGCTTTCTATGCCTACTTTAACCTATTCACTGTCTTTGTTTTTTAATTTTATCCTCTGTCCTGTACCATCTCACTTTTAACATTTTCTTTCTGTGTCTGTTTGTTTGCTGTCCCTATTTTTTAATTCTTTCCTGTATGTCCTGTAAGCAGTTGCTTTTTAAATTTTCTTTCTATGGCTAGTTTTATACAGTTCAACTGTCTATATATTTTTAGTTTTTTCATCTCTGTCTTGCACCTCATTGTTTTAAAAATTTTCTTTCCATCTCTCTATTTATCTATTTTTCTCTCCCTATTTTTAAATATCTTTCCTGTCCTGTATGCCATAATTTTTTAAATTTTCCTTCTATGTCTACTTTTATCAAGCAGTGTATCACAGCTTTTTGATTCTTTCCTGGCTGTCGTGTACCCTGTCACTTCTTACATTTTCTTTCTCTGTGTCTCTCTATTATTCACCCTATCCTTATTTTTTATTTTTTTTCCTAGCCTTTCTTTAATGCTGTCACTGTTAAAATTTTCTTTCTGTGTCACCTTTTATCCAGTTCACTTTGTTTTTTAATTTTTCCGCTGTCTCGCACTCCATCACTTTTACATTTCCTTTCTATTTCTCTATTTAGTGTGCTGTCACTATTGTTTAATACTTTCTTGTCTGTCCTGTAGCCTGTTGCTTTTTAGATTTTGGTTCTACATCTTTATTTCTTTAGTTCGCTGTCCCTATTTTTCATTCTTTTCCATTTTTCCTTATTCCCATCACTTTTTAAAATTTTCTATCTCTGTTAACCAGTTCTGTCCCTATTTTTTAATTCTTTCCTGTCCTGTACCCCATCACTTTTTAAATTTTCCTTCTATGTCTACTTTTATGATGCTGCATATTACTGGTTTTTAATTCTTTCCTGTCTGTCCTATACCGCATCACTTTTAAAATTTACTTTCTATGTATCTCTCTCTTTTTCAGCCTATCAATATTTTTAAATTTTTTCCTTTGTCTTAGACTCCATTGCTTTTAAAATTTCCTGTCTGTTTTAGTTTGCTGTCCCTATTTTTTTCCCTTTAATTCCTTAATGCTGTGCTTTTAAAATGGTCTTTCTATGTCTTCTTTTATCCAGTAACTGTTTCTATTTTTTAATTCTTTCCTGTGTCATGAACTGCATTGCTTTTAAAATTTTCTATGTCTACTTTTATGTAGTTCACTGTCCCTATTTTTCAATTTTTTCTCTCATAATTCTTTTACTTTTCAAATCTTTTTTTCTAGGTGTACTTTTATCTTGTTTTCTGTCCCTATTTTTAATTTTTTCCTGTTTACTGTATCTTGTCACTTTTAAAATTTCCGTTCTATGTCTACTTTTATCAAGATGTCACTCCCTTTTTTTAAATTTTCCTGTCTGTCCTGTACCCCATCTCTTTTAAATTTTCTTTCCTCGTCTATTTTTAGCCAGTTTGCTGTCTTTATTTTTTAATCCATTCTAGTATGTCACATACTCAGTTGCTTTTAAAATTTTCTTTCTATGCCTTCGTCTGTCACATCTCACTTTCTCAGGATGACAACTCAGGTTTGCCGGTTCCCAGGTCAGGATTAAAGTGAAACGACACTAGGGATCCTTTAACTCACAAAACTCAACTTTATTCGCTCACCACAAAAATTGGCATGAAACTACATCAGTAAACTGTGTAACCTGTGCTAACCCTACATCACCAAACATATACTACAGGCCTTGCTTATTTTGGGATCACTTCAGGGAAGACAAGAAGGAGAGCCCTCCGGTCGAGTCACGAGGTTCAGAGCAGACCCCTTTGCTTTCTAGACTCCTTCTCACAGAGGAGCCTGGGGGCAGCTGGATTCACTCCTAGTCCCAGACTTGGTCAACGGTTTATGTTTACAGGGATAAAATGTAGGGATTATAGAAAAGGAAAAAGAAAGAGAGAAACAAGACAGAGAGAAGAGAAAGATTTCACCAGTCCTGGGTGCAGCATTGGTTCAGTCAACTGAGGGGTCCAGTCCTGCTGGACTTGCACACCTGGGGCTTCAGTTTGTGTCCTTTTATCGTCCTTGCCCCTCCTTCGGGCAGGCACTCAAACTTGTTAGGTTAATTAGGTGTCATGAGTGAGTGGTGTGTGAGCCTTTGGGACTTGGGGGTCGTTTGGGGGGTAACTTCCCCTTCCCTGCAGATGTGATCTTTTGTCATGCATGGTGAGCTGTCCTGCTCAGCATATCAGAACAGCATTATCAGAACAGGGAGCTGTGCACCCTCTGGCATGCCCTTCCCCTCCTGTTGCTGATGGGTGCTGATCCGCTTCTTTTCACCTGTGGTTCCTTGCTATGCAGGGTTCCTTGTTATGCAGAGTTTGTTGTTAAGCAGAACTTGCCCCACCATGATGTTTGAGACATTAACTCTTTCAGCCTCTCACACCGTCTATTTAGGGGTTTTTGCTATTTTAAAATTTTTTCCTCTCTTAATGCCTTCACTTTTGAATTTTGTTTCTTTGTTCACTTTTATGTATTTTTCTGTCTCTATTGTTTCCTTTTTTCCTATCTGTTCTCTATGTTATGACTTTTAAAATTTTCTATGTCTACTTTTATCAAGATGTCTAACCCTATTTTTTTATTTCCTGTGTCCTGTTGCTTTTATTTTTTTATCTACTTTTATCCAGTTCACTGTCTTTATATTTTATTCTAGTCTGTGCTGTGTAATTTAAAAATGCTGTCACTTTTAAAATTTTGTTTTAGTTTGATGTTCCCATTTTTTTTTCCTTTATTTTCTTAATCTTGTTGCGCTTTAATTTTTTTTTTTCTCTACATCTGCTTTTATCTACCTCCTGTCCCTACTTTTTAATTCTTTCTTGTCTGTTGGTGTCCTGATTTTGGCTGGGACAGAGTTAATTTTCTTTCTAGTAGCTGGTATAGTGTTATGGTTTGGATTTATTTTGAGAAGAATGTTGATAACTGTCCTGGGTTCAGCTGGGATAGAGTTAATTTTTACAGGAACCTGGGAGGTGGGGGGGCATAGCCGGGGCAGCTGACCTGAACTAGCCAAGGAGCTATTCCATACCATGTGACATCATGCTTGGTATATAAATGGGGAGCGGGCCGGGGGGAGCGCTCTGGACTTTCTGTGGGGGAAGTGGTGGAGCGTCGTGTTCCGGGTGGTGAGCAGCTGCACTGTGCATCACACTTTTTGTATATTCTTTCATTAGTACCGTTGTTGTTTGTCCCAGTAAACTGCCCTTATCTCAACCCTCGAGGTTCCAGTTTTTTTTTCTTTTCTCTCCTCCGTCTCCTCCCTATCCCACCGGAGGGGGTGGGAGGAGTGAGTGAGCGGCTGCGTGGTCCTTTGTTACCGGCTGGGCCGAAACCACGACAATAACACACTGGTGTTTTCAGTTGTTGCTAAGTAGTATTTAAAACAAGTCAAGTATTTTTCAGCTTCTCATGCCCAGCCAGCAAGAAGGCTGGAGGGGCACAAGAAGTTGGGAGGGGACACAGCCAGGACAGCTGACCTAAACTGGCCAAAGGGATATTCCGTACCTTATGATGTCATGCACAGTATATAAACTGGGGGGAGTTGGCTGGGGGTGGGGAGCAGGGGCCCCAGATCGCTGCTTGGGAACTAACTGGGCATCGGTAGGTGAGCGGTGAGCAATTGCATTGCACATCGCTTGTTTTGTATATTATCTCCAAGTATTATGTTTTGTATATTATTATCTCCAATTATTTTATTATTATCTTCATTTCTGTCCTATTAAACTGTCTTTATATCAACCCACAAGTTTTACTTTTTTTTTTTTTCCCCTCGATTCTCTCCCCTAACCCACTGGGTGGTGGTGGGAGTGAGCGAGCGGCTGCTTAGTTGCTGGCTGGGGTTAAACCACAACAGTTGGGTAGGTTGTCAATTTTAGAATTTTCTTTATGTCTCCATTTACTTAGTTTGTTGTCCCTATTTTTAAATTTTTTTCCTCCTTTAATGCCTTCCTTCTTGAATTTCTTTTCTATGTCTACTTTTATGTAGTTTTCTGTCCTTATTTTTAAATTTTTCTCCTGTGCCTTGTACCCGTTTATTTTTTTTAAATTTTCTTTCTATGTCTACTTTTATTTTTTGGGGGGCTCTTTTCTTGGTTCATCCTCAGGCTTTAGAGGGTCTCCTCGGCATGCTTTTATCTCTGGGTGTAATTTGCACCCCCCTTGGTTTGTCAGAACGTTGCCTCTTCCTCAGAGCAGTCTTTTTGTCCTCTCTTCCATCTCGCTTGCCTCCAGTGGGTCAGTCTCCCTCATGATACCTGTACCGTGTTCAGATCTCCTCCCGAGTATCTTTGTGCCCTCGAGCCTTCTTCTGTGTCTCTGTCTACCTCAGCACCCCTCTATTTCTGTCACAATGCTTCCTGCGAGCATCCTTCTGTTCCATCGCTATCCTTGTTTCTTTCGTATTCAGAGACAATTCTTCCTGAGGCTTTCATTGTGCCCCAGAGCACTCTTACCTTATTCACTGCCATCTTGGATGTCTCCATTCTGTCGCTCATCCCCTGAGGACATCTGTACATTGCTGGGACACCTTCTTGAGTTTTGCATTGTGTCCCAGAGCTGCCTTCTGTCTTTCACTCTCAGCACCCTTCTTCTCCCATCATCATGCCTCCCGAGGCCATCCTTGTGCCCCACAGCCCTCTTTTGGCTCTGTTGTGCACTTTGCACCCTTCTCCCTCCCTGAGAACCTTTCCTGATGCCATCTTTCATCTCCAGAATGCTCACGTTGTCCTCTATGCTAGCTAGCATACCTCTGTTCAGTCCCTAGTCCCCTGAGGACACCTGTAGTCTATTCAAATCCCTTCTGGACTTCTTCATCATGGCCTCGAGCCTTCTTTTGCCTGTCCCTCTCAGAAGCCCTCTGCTACTGTCACAATGTCTCCCGAGGTCTTAGATTTTCCCTGCAGCACACTTTTAGCTCTGTAAGCCCCCTTTGGACTCATTTTGTTGCAATTGCACCTCTCTGATACTGAAAAGCCGGTCAAAGAAACTCTCTAAGACTTGTTTTGGAGTTTTAGAAAGCAGGCATTCTTTATTGCAGCGCTGGATGCACGGGGGATATTTCCACCTAGTGTGCATACCACAGCTTTAGCACAAACAGGTTATATAGAATAACTAATTGCATATTAATCAGATTAGTATACATATACATAACAATGATTGCAACTGATTATCTTAGTACTGCCTACATCCTATCATACGCAATGAAGGATCCATTTGAGGCAAAGGGCTGCTTTTACGACCACCGACCCATTTGAAGTTCCTGTTGGCTGTCCTTGAAGTCTTTATTCTTGTCCTTGTTCTTTGATCTTGAAGCTTAAGGCAGTTTCAATCACATGTGGTCAGTTTCAGCATTGTTCTCATCTAGTGTACAGGACCATCTAGTCATAAGAGCAAAGAACTGCAAAACTTATGAATAATTACTAGTTAATCACTTGACTACACTTTTGTAACTATGTCCCCAGCTACCCGTTGTCTACTGTTTCAACCATAATGTTAATATATGATCATTTATCAAATCTCACTTATACAGTTATCTAGCAGCAAACCAGTTTTCATCAGTCTACCTTCTAAAGGATGTGTCGTATTGTGAGCTGACCTGTTTAGCTCGAGTCCTAATTAGGGCACCTGCTAGCCTCTCCCTTTGCTGGAATTCTTCTACTCATTTGGTGTTACTTTTTTAATATGCTGAAATACAATTTGTGATTTTAATTTTTCAGATGTGTTGTCGTAAGGGTGTGGTGATGCTCAGCAGATGCCCCATCCTGTGGGAAGCACCCCCTCCATGGGGCAGGCAGTGTGGATTATCTGGCGTTGGGTCAAGAACCCAGAGAGGAATTGCTGTTGGAGATTATCCCAGACGAGTTTACCTACTGTGGATTACGTGGGTGGAGCCCCTGGTGAAGGTAAACCTCATGCATGCCCCCCCCAGCCTGTGCATGTTCTTGCGCACGTATCTTTCCACCCCAAACTATCCATCTAACCCACCTTCCATGCGAGTTTTTTCCCATGTCGATTGGTGGGGGCGTCACCCCCTTCCCCCCACCCACCGGGTATCCCTGAAGTTCCATGTTTTCTTGGTGTCATTTGTGGCTGCTGTCCCCACGTAAACTGCGGGGGGCGTGGCTGCTGCCGACCCTTTGCTGCATGACTGCAGGGGGCGTTGTTGCCCCACGCCCCCAGCCTGTCCCTGTGGGGCATGGCTGCTGCCTGGTCCCCCCTGTGTATTTCCATGTTTTTTTGGTGTCTTTTGCGCTTTGGGACTCTTGTACCTCTGTTAAGGGAGTCAGTTGGAGACACGCTCAGGGGGACTCTGAATCATTGGCTATTCACAGTAAATAATTTATTTTGCAACCAGAGATATTTTGGAGATGGAATTCTTAAGGGATCTAATTCTGCTTTTTGATTCATTCCTGTCCAGAAGGTAGTTCTGGTAGAAGTTAGGTGGTATGCACAGTCTTGCTAGAAATGAAGCATAACCCCAGAGTGTTTTGGCTTTTTTATAGGAAACTAAAGCACATCAATTTTGATAACAACATTGTCATTGCATTTAATGAGCTAGTTTCTTACATAGTTTAGAAGGACATATATTGTTTTCTATCTACACCCCAGAAAAATTAAGTTTAATTCTCTACCCGGTCACATTGCTGATGCAATAGGTGTAGCTGTAGTACAGGAGCAAGTAGTGTCATTTCCTGCAGGGGTTACTTTCTCTGTTCAGGGCTTTGCTTGCTGTAAATTTAAGGCAGGTGAGAACAGTGCTGCTGCTCCTCCAGCTGACTTCATACCTTCTGGTGGTTTGCCCTTCCCCTTTCCCAAGGGATTGTGCTAAGGGTGGTGGGTGGAGGGTTAGGGTATTTGAGCCACAGCCTCTGCTGAGGGAGCTCATTGTGCTCCTGGGTTTCTCTGGTGTTGGTGCTCAGCTCTTCCTTGGGTCCTTTGCAGCTTTTGAGCTGGCTCAGCCCTTTGGGAAGAGGTGTCTGCCTGAGGTAAGAGCTTCAGGACCACTCAAGGTTCGGCAGCATGTGTAGTAGAAAGTAACACTTGTATGCAGCTTTTTTTTTTCCTCTCTTTTTTTCAGGTCAGTAATTTTGTTTTGAGTGTTCAGGGGTAGAAAGAGGGTTTAATAGTATGCTTTTTTTTTTTTTTTTAATTCTTCATGCATTGTGTTTTCCTGGAATTCCCAACTTTATTGAAAACGGAACCTTGTTTTTTTCACCAGTTCTGCTGTATGCTGTGTAAGTTGCTGATATCTCTCTTAACGGGACCGATGATGACGTTGTTTAGCAGGGGTTAGAGTGAACATCTTATATGCATCTGTATATGGAGTTTTAGTATTTCTGAAGAAAGCAGAAGGGCCAGGAGGCACAGTGCCTTTCAGGCCCTGGGATGCCTCGTCACCTTTCCTCATTGCCCACAGAATGCCATGTTGTCCCTAGAACCTTTGCAGCTTGTGGCAAGCCCCTCGTGGATTATAAGCCTTAGGACTTAACTTTATTTTGTGGACGTGTGGCAGAGCTCAGAGTCTCTGGGAAGTTGTAGGTTAGGAGGTGCCCCCAGAATTTGGGATGTGGCTCAGAAGAGCGGCTCCTGAGGAGTAGCCACTGAAGGGGGTTCAGGGGTGCAAATGGAGGGCAGGAGGTGTCAGGAAGCAGTGGGGTTGCTTTCCTGACAGTTGAGAAGAAGAAAAGGGGTTTCTAAAGTTTTGGGACTGATGGGGAAAGGGAGGAGGGTTCACCAGCCTTTCTCAGATGAGTTTTGCAGTTGAATTTGGATGTCATAGAATGGTTTGGGTTGGAAGGGACCATAAAGATCCTCTGGTTCCAACCCCCCCAGCAATGGGTAGGGACACCTTCCGCAAGACCAGGTTGCTCAAAGCCCCATCTGACCTGGTCTCGAATGCTTCCAGGGAGGGTGCATCCGCAGGTTCTCTGGGCAACCCGTTCCAGTGCCTCGCCACCCATAGTGAGAAACTTCTTCCTAACACCTAAACTAAATGTACCCTCTTTAGGACTAAAGTTGTTACCACCTTGTCCTATTGCTGTACACCCTTGTAAAAAGAGCCTCTGCAGGTTTCTTATAGGCACCCTTTACATACCATGAAGTCTGCTATAAGGTCTCCTGCAAAGCTGCATGCCAGTGAGCGGTCCGAGAAGGTGAGGCGGTTGTCGGTCGGGTCAGTGTTGAACAGCAAAGTATTATGCGGCTGCTCGGTTAAGCATTTACCTTCTGTTTTGGAGGCGCTGTGTGGGCTATCTTTGAATTGGATGAGCGTTTGAGGAGAGCTGTGGATTAGCGAGGAGGAGCGTGGGGCCGATGACTTCTCATGAGCGCCATGCTAATTTGGTGTGTCTTGGTACCTTAGGTACCACGAGTGACGATGGCTGCAGGGTCTGATTCTGGAATGAGCGGGGAAGTGAACACGGTGGCGCTTGTGAGGAGGGGGGAGTTGGGGAAGTAGTTGGCGTTGGCTGGCGGGATGCTTACTCCCTTTTCTGGTTTATTTTTTTTCTGTGCTTGTTCTATTGCAGATGTTGAAGACCAATGTGTCACCTTGAGGAACATCCCAGTTAGCCTGTGTGGTTTTTGTGGAGGATGGACTCAGCCCCTCGGCCCTCTGAAAGCTACGTTGAGGGACCAGGGCTGGGGAGAGGCTGGGAGGAAGGGACGAAGCTGGGAATTGCAGGGAGGGAGGGGTTTTAAAGTTAGCGCAGGAGAGAGGGCTGTCCCAAAGCAGTCCCCTTTAGGCAGGCAAAGGGAGCGGGTTGCTTTTCAGCGCGAGACCTGCGTGTGCCGGGCAGGGCAGTTCCGACCTGTGTCCGCAGTGGTGTGTAGTTTGCGTAGTCTGTCTTCTGTGCCTTCGACCTTCCTCGGGTCTCGATGTCCTCGTCGCGCTTTGCGCCGGAGGAGCGTGGCATGCGCTTTGGGCGCCGTCCCTAGGGTCTCGAATGCCCGTACTCATCGGCCCGGTGCTAATCGGGTGCTTCTTTTCTTGCGCTCGGAGCTCTAAAGCGTGGATCGGTCTCGGCGGGTTCCGGTCGGTCCTCTTCTGCGTCGGCAGCCCCGCTCTCTAGCCATCCGTTTTCTCGGACTGGGACTTCTTCCCCGCATCCTGACGTCCTTAGGTCTTGACGCCAGGCTTCTGGCACATCCGTCATCTGGGTTTTGACAGTGCCGTCTTGTAATGGGGTGTTACGTTCGACTCCTCTCCTCGGGGTCTGCCGTAGAGCCTCCTGGCCTCACGGTGGCGGCCCCGTAGGTCATCTTGCCCGACGGCGCCTCCCGTCCGGGGGTCATTCTTTTTGCTGAGAGTTTTCTCTCTCTTTGAATCGCCTCGTTGGTAGCGTTCCACGTGGCGAGGTTCTGCGCATGGGTGTGTTTGGCTTGGAGCTGCTCTGCCCGGGGATGTAGAGTCAGGGGTAGGTGGAACAGCGATAAGAGTCTATAGGTGAAACGATGTGCCTAGACTGTTTAGGTGAGGGTCGTACAGTCATCTCAGCTCAAGTAGGCGTCGGTGGGCTGTGTGGACAGCCGTGCCGATAGTGTTTTACGGAGACGATTGGAGCCGTGTGGCAGGGGCTGTTGAGGGGTAGTGAAGTGGATTTGAATCTCTAAGGTGTTAAGTCTTGCACGTGATGGGCTTAAAGTTTTGCCCTGGTTTTTTTTTGGTTGGCGTGGTTTTTTTTTTTGTTTTGTTTTCATTTTAAGATGGCAGGCTGTAGTTGGACTCCAGATGGTCTTTGTAGATGGAATCAAGACCTCTGGAGTTGTTAAGCTCTTGCTCTGCATCCAGGTGACTTGTTCAATATGGTTTTTTTTTTAGGTGCGAAGGGACAAGATGCGTGCCAGAGAGCGACGGGGAAAGGCAGCGGAGCGCTGTAAGGAGGTGGGTCTGTGAGTGGAGTCAGAGGGAAGATGCGGCCGGTGGCTCTATGATTAGGTGATAGGGTTTTTACTTTTTTTATATTTTGAAGGTGCGAAGGAATGAGCGGAGCGGGCTGTCAGCACCGGAGGTGACTTGGCAAGTTGAGCCATGACTACTGGGTTGAAGCAACGGTTCCTTTGGAGGTGGTGTATTGTTGGTGAAGTTGGCAGCATCCCTTGTTATTTGTTTTTTGCAGGTGGTATGGAGGCTTCAACGTGGCAAGCTGTCGATGGCAGGGGTGGGGTGGTTGAGCGGCCAAGGTAAAGGAGAGGGAGTTGGGAATCGGTGCGGGCGGGCTGAGGTTTCGGGCGATGTCTCGGCATGCGTCTTCTGCTTTGCTTTTTGCAGGTGGCGCACGCAGCCTTGGAGGGGCGAAGCCGCAGGCCGATGAGCAGTCTGAGAAGGTGAGGTGGTTGTGGGCTGGGTTGGTGTTGTATATCGAAGTATGATGGGGCAGTTTGGTTCAAGCTTTTCCCTTTTGTTTTGGATGCGCTGTGCGGGCCACCTTTGGAATTGGATGAGCGTTTGAGGTGAGCTGTGGATTAGGGAGGAAGAGTATGGGGCTGGTGACTTCTCACGAGTGCTATGCTAATTTTGTGTGTCTTGCTATCTCAGGTACCATGAGTGATGATGATCGTAGGTTCTGACTCTGGAATGAGCGGGTAAGCATAACACTGTGGTATGTGTCATTAAGTGGGGGGTTGGGAAAGTAGTTCGTGTTGTAGAGGAACGTGTCTGTTGTAGAGGAACGTGTTGTGAAGCTTTAGGGTTGCTACTGTAAAGCTGAGTTGTTGTTGTGTAAAGCTATTGTAAAACTTCAGGGTTGCTACTCTAAAACCCGTGTTGCGAAAACCATTATAAAACTTTGAAGTTGCTGTTGTAAAACCGTGTTGTAAAAAACCGTGTTGTGAAGGTTTAGGGGTGCTACTGTAAAACTGAATTGTAAAACTATTGTAAAACTTTGAAGTTGCTGTTGTAAAAACAATGTGTTGGAAATAACTGCGTTGTAAAAAGAACCGCGCGTTGTAAAAAGAAGCGCGCGTTGTAAAAACGACGTGTTGGAAATAACTGCGTTGTAAAAAGAAGCGCGCGTTGTAAAAACGACGTGCTGGAAATAACTGCGTTGTAAAAAGAAGCGCGCGTTGTAAAAACGACGTGCTGGAAATAACTGCGTTGTAAAAAGAAGCGCGCGTTGTAAAAACGACGTGCTGGAAATAACTGCGTTGTAAAAAGAAGCGCGCGTTGTAAAAACGACGTGCTGGAAATAACTGCGTTGTAAAAAGAAGCGCGCGTTGTAAAAACGACGTGCTGGAAATAACTGCGTTGTAAAAAGAAGCGCGCGTTGTAAAAACGACGTGCTGGAAATAACTGCGTTGTAAAAAGAAGCGCGCGTTGTAAAAACGACGTGCTGGAAATAACTGCGTTGTAAAAAGAAGCGCGCGTTGTAAAAACGACGTGCTGGAAATAACTGCGTTGTAAAAAGAAGCGCGCGTTGTAAAAACGACGTGCTGGAAATAACTGCGTTGTAAAAAGAAGCGCGCGTTGTAAAAACGACGTGCTGGAAATAACTGCGTTGTAAAAAGAAGCGCGCGTTGTAAAAACAAGTGTTGTGAAGCTTTATGGTAGCTACCGTAAAACTGTATTGAAACACGGTATTGTAAAACTTTAGTTGCTACTCTAAAACTGTGTTGTAGAAAAACGCGTTGTAGAAGAACGCGTTGGAAACAACAACCAACTGCGTTGTGAAGCTTTAGGGTAGCTACTGTAAAACAGTATTGTAAAACCGTGTTGCAAACCTATTGTAAAACCTTGAAGTTGCTGGTGCAAAACCGCGTTGTGCAAAACCGCGTTGTGCAAAACCGCGTTGGAAACAACAACCAACTGTGTTGTGAAGCTTTAGGGTAGCTACTGTAAAACAGTATTGTAAAACCGTGTTGCAAACCTATTGTAAAACCTTGAAGTTGCTGTTGCAAAACTGTGTTGTAAAAACCGTGTTGTAAAAAAACTGCGTTGCAAAAAAACGTGTTGTAAAAAAACGTGAAACTTTAGGGTTGCTACTCTAAAACTGTATTGAGAAATGGTATTGTAAAACTTTGAAGTTGCTCTTGTAAAACTGTGTTGACAAAAAACTGCGTTGTGGAAAACGTGTTGACAAAAAACGGCGTTGTGGAAAACGTGTTGACAAAATGGTGTTGTAAATAACTGTGTTTTAAAAACACGTGGTGTAAAAACAAGTGTTGTGAAGCTTTATGGTAGCTACTCTAAAACTGTATTGAAACACGGTATTGTAAAACTTTAGGGTTGCTACTGTAAAACTGTATTGTAAAACCGAGTTGTAAAACTGTATTGTAAAAGTATTGTAAAACATTGGAGTTGCTGTTGTAAAACTGAGTCGTAAATAATTGTGTTGTGAAGAAACGGCGTGGTGAAGAAACGGCGTGGTGAAGAAACGGCGTGGTGAAGCTTTAGGGTTGCTACCTTAAAATGGTATTGTAAAGCTGAGTTGTAAAACCGTGTTGTAAAACTGCATTGTAAAACTTTGTAGTTGCTGGTGTAAAACCGCGTGGTGTAAAACTGCGTTGTGAAGCTTTGTAGTTGCTGGTGTAAAACCGCGTGGTGTAAAACTGCGTTGTGAAGCTTTGTAGTTGCTGGTGTAAAACCGCGTGGTGTAAAACTGCGTTGTGAAGCTTTAGGGTTGCTACCTTAAAACGGTATTGTAAAACCGCGTTGTGAAGCTTTAGGGTTGCTACCTTAAAACGGTATTGTAAAACCGCGTTGTGAAGCTTTAGGGTTGCTACCTTAAAACGGTATTGTAAAACCGCGTTGTGAAGCTTTAGGGTTGCTACCTTAAAACGGTATTGTAAAACCGCGTTGTGAAGCTTTAGGGTTGCTACCTTAAAACGGTATTGTAAAACCGCGTTGTGAAGCTGTATTGTAAAACTATTGTAAAACATTGAAGTTGCTGTTGTAAAACCGTGTTGTAAAAAACGTGTTGTAAAAAAACGTGTTGTGAAGGTTTAGGGTTGCTACTCTAAAACTGTACTGTAAGACTATTGTAAAGCTTTGAAGTTGCTGTTGTAAACCTGTGGTGTAAAAACACGTGTTGAAAAACCTGTGGTGTAAAAACACGTGTTGAAAAACCTGTGGTGTAAAAACACGTGTTGTGAAGCTTTAGGGTTGCTACTGTAAAACTGTATTGTAAAAGTATTGTAAAACTTTAAAGTTGCTGTTTGAAAAGACGTGTCGTGTAAAAGACGTGTCGTGTAAAAGACGTGTCGTGTAAAAGACGTGTCGTGTAAAAGACGTGTCGTGTAAAAGACGTGTCGTGTAAAAGACGTGTCGTGTAAAAGACGTGTCGTGTAAAAGACGTGTCGTGAAATATTGAAGTTGCTGCTGTAAAACTGTGTTGTAAAACCCTGTTGTAAAAAACGTGTTGGAAAACTGTGTTGGAAAAAATGGTTGAAAAATCTGTCTTGGGAAAAAACTGTGTTGGAAAAACTGTGTGGTAAAAAACTGTGTTTTTAAAACACGTGGTATAAAACTACATGTTGTGAAGCTTTAGGGTTGCTACTGTAAAACTGTATTGTAAAAGTACTGTAAAACTTTAAAGTTGCTGTTTGAAAGCTGTGTTGTGTAAAACTGTGTTGTAAAAAAAAGTGTTGTGAAGCTTTAGGGTTGCTACCTTAAAACTGTATTGTAAAACGGTATTGTAAAACTTTAGGGTTGCTACTGTAAAACCGAGTTGTAAAACTGTATTGTAAAACTATTGTAAAACTTTGGAGTTGCTGTTGTAAAACTGTGTTGTGTAAAACTGTGTTGTGTAAAACTGTGTTGTGAAGCTTTAGGGTTGCTACTGTAAAACCATGTTGTAAAACCATGTTGTAAAACTGTATTGTAAAACAATTGTAAAACATTGAAGTTGCTGTTGTAAAACTGTGTTGTAAAAAACTGTGTTGTAAAAAACGTGTTGTAAAAAAACGTGTCGTGAAGGTTTAGGGTTGCTACTCTAAAACTGTATTGTGAGACTGTTGTAAAGCTTTGAAGTTGCTGTTGTAAAGCTGTGTGGTAAAAAACGTGTTGAAAAAACTGTGGGGTAAAACACGTGTTGTGAAGCTTTAGGGTTGCTACTGTAAAAATGTATTGTAAATTATTGTAAAACTTTAAATTTGCTGTTTGAAAACTGTGTTGTGTAAAACTGTGTTGTAAAAAACTTGTAAAAAACGTGAAACTTTAGGGCTGCTACTCTAAAACTATATTGTAAACCTATTGTAAAACTTTGAAGTTGCTGTTGTAAAACTGTGGTGTAAAAAAAGTGTTGGAAAAACTGTGTGGTAAAAAACTGTGTTGGAAAAATATGTGGTGTAAATACACGTGTTGTGAAGCTTTAGGGTTGCTACTGTAAAACTCTATTGTAAAACCGAGTTGTAAAACTGTATTGTAAAAGTATTGTAAAACTTTAAAGTTGCTGTTTCAAAACTGTGTTGTGTAAAAGTTTGTTGTGTAAAAGTTTGTTGTGTAAAACTGTGTTGTAAAAAGACGTGTTGTGAAGCTTTAGGGTTGCTACTGTAAAACCGTGTTGTAAAACCGTGTTGTAAAACTGTGTTGTGTAACACTGAGTTGTAAATAATTATCTTGTAAAAAACTGTGTTGTAAATAATAGGTTGTAAAGAAACGTGTTGTGGAAAAAGAGTGTTGGAAAAACCGTGTTGGAAAAACGGCGTTGGAGAAAACGGCGTGGTGGAAAAACGGCGTTGGAGAAAACGGCGTGGTGGAAAAACGGCGTTGGAGAAAACGGCGTGGTGGAAAAACGGCGTTGGAGAAAACGGCGTGGTGGAAAAACGGCGTTGGAGAAAACGGCGTGGTGGAAAAACGGCGTTGGAGAAAACGGCGTGGTGGAAAAATACGTGCTGTGAAGCTTTAGGGTAGCTACTGTAAAACAGTATTGTAAATCAGAGTTGTAAAACTGTTTTGTAAAACGTTAAAGTTGCTGTTTTAAAACTGTGTTTTGTAAAACTGTGTTGTAAAAAAGAGCCGTTGTGAAGCTTTAGGGTTGCTACCTTAAAACGGTATTGTAAACTTTAGTTGCTACTGTAAAACTGTATTGAAACGCTGTATTGTAAAATGTTAGGGTGGCTACTGTAAAACTGTATTGTAAAACCGCGTTTTAAAACTATTGTAAAACCTTGAAGTTGCTGTTGTAAAACTGTGTTGCGAAAAAGTTTGTTGCGAAAAAGTGTGTTGCGAAAAAACTGTCACAAAAAACTGTTGTAAATAATGTGTTGTAAAAAATCGTATTGTAAAAAACTGTTGTAAATAATGTGTTGTAAAAAATCGTATTGTAAAAAACGTGTTGTGGAAAAACGTGTTGCGAAACTTTAGGGTTGCTACTCTAAAACTGTATTGGAAAATGTTATTGTAAAATTTTAGAGTTGCTACTGTAAAACTGTATTGTAAAACCGTGTTTTAAAACTGTATTGTAAAACTATTGTAAAACTTTGAAGTTGCTGTTGTAAAACTGTGTTGTGTAAAACTTGTGTAAAAACGTCTTGTGAAAAAACTGTTGTAAAACAACTGTGTTGTAAAAAACCGTGGTGTAAAACCGCGTTGTAAAAAACCGTGTTGGAAAAACCGTGTTGGAAAACTGTGTTGGAAAAAATGTGTTGGAAAAAACGTGTTGAAATAACTGTGTGGGGAAAAACTGTGGGGTAAAAAACTGTGTTTTTAAAACACGTGGTATAAAAACACGTGTTGTGAAGCTTTAGGGTTGCTACTATAAAACTGTATTGTAAAAGTACTGTAAAACTTTAAAGTTGCTGTTTGAAAACTGTGTTGTGTAAAACTGTGTTGTAAAAAAACGTGTTGTGAAGCTTTAGGGTTGCTACCTTAAAAACGTATTGTAAAACTTCAGTTGCTACTCTAAAACTGTATTGAAACACGGTATTGTAAAACTTTAGGGTTGCTACTGTAAAACTGTGTTGTAAAACCGTGTTGTAAAACTATATTGTAAAACTATTGTAAAACTTTGAAGTTGCTGTTGTAAAACTGTGTTGTGTAACACTGTGGTGTGAAAAAACGTGTTGTGAAAAACGTGTTGCAAAAAACGTGTTGTGAAAAAACCGTGTTGCGAAAAACCCCTGTTGCTAAAAAGTCTTGTTGCAAAAATAGTGTTGTAAATAACTGTGTTGTAAAAAAGTATGGTAAAAAAACGTGTTGTGAAAAAACATGTTGTGAAACTTTAGGGTTGCTACTCTAAAAGCGTATTGTGAAACTGTATTGAAAAACTTCAGAGTTGCTACTGTAAAACTGTATTGTAAAACCGTTTTGTAAAACTATTGTAAAACTTTGAAGTTGCTGTTGTAAAACCGTGTTGTAAAAAACCGTGTTGTAAAAAACGTGTTCTGAAGGTTTAGGGTTGCTACTGTAAAAGTGAATTGTAAAACTATTGTAAAACTTTGAAGTTGCTGTTGTAAAACTGTGTTGTAAAAACCAGTGTTGTAAAAAACGTGTTGAAAAAACATTGTTGGAAATAACTGTTTTGTAAAAACAGTGTTGGAAATAACTGTGTTGTAAAATAAATGTGTTTTAAAAACACGTGGTGTAAAAACGCGTGTTGTGAAGCTTTAGGGTAGCTACTGTAAAACTGAATTGTAAAACTGTATTGTAAACCTATTGTAAACCTGGAAGTTGCTGTTGTAAAACTGTGTTGTAAAAAACGTGTTGTAGAAAAATGTGTTGTAAAAAACTGTACTGTAAAAAAACTGTACTGTAAAAAAACGGTGTTGCCAAAAAATGGTGTTGCCAAATAATGTGTTGCAAAAAAACGTGTTGTAAAAAAAGTGTGAAACTTTAGGGTTGCTACTGTAAAACTGTATTGTAAAACTATTGTAAAACTTTGAAGTTGCTGTTGTGAAAAAACATGTTGTGAAAAAACATGTTGTGAAAAACTGTTGTGAAAAAACGTGTTGTGAAAAACCCTTGCTGAGTCCATATCTGGTACCCCGGTGGGTCTTTCTGTCCTGTCATCCGTTTGGTGCACCTCCATTTGGTCCCCGATCCCCTGAGGACACCTGTTCTTTGTTCAATTCCCTTTTGAGCTCCTTGCACCCCCAAGGCTTCTTTGGTCTCTCTGGCCCCTTCCGGATCTCTCTAATCCCTGCGACGATGCCTCTTGCTCTACTGGAGCCTTTTCCAAAGCCATCTTTGTGGTCCAAAGCAGTCTTTTTTTTTTTTTTTCCCACCTTACAGTATGTTTCTGTTTGGTGTCTGGTACCCCAAAGATGTCTATGGTCAGCTTAGATCTTCTCTTGAGTTTTTCAGAGGAGGCAATAGCCTTCATCTATTTTTATCGACACATCTCCCGTGGTGGTGTTTATTGTGTTTTGCAATTTAGTTTTGCTTTAGCTAGTAAGGTATTAATTAGGCTGCTTCATACAGTTCCTGGTACGTATCTTGAATTTCCCTGTTTTTTTGGTGGTTTCTGTCCTTTGGGAATCATCTAGTTCTCTTAAGGGAGTCAGTCAGAGAGACAATCATAGCGACTCTGAAATGTCAGCGATTTACCGTAAATAACTTACTTTGCAACCAGAGATATTTTTGAGAAGGGATTCTTAAGGAATGTAATTCTGGTTTGTGATTCAGTCCTATCCACAAGGTAGTTCTGGTAGAAGTTAGGCGGTACGTGCAGCCTTGCTAGAAATGAAGCGTAACCCTACAGCATTTTGGCTTTTTTTATAGGAAACTCAAGCACTTCAATTTTGATAACAGCTTTGTTATTGCATTTAATGAGCTAGTTTCTTACATCGTTTAGAGGGACATCTATCTTTTTCTATCTACGCCCCAGAAAAATTAAGTTTAATTCCCTACCCAGTCACGTTGCCGATGCCATAGTTGTAGCTGTAGTACAAAAGCAGGTATCGTTTTTGCTAGTAAGGATTGCTTTCTCTGTTCAGGGCTTTGCTTGCTCTAAATTTAAGGCAGGCGAGAACACTGCTGCTGCTCCTCCAGCTGACATTGTAAGTTCTGGTGGTTTGCCCTTCCCCTTTCCCAGGTGAATGTGGGAAGGGTGGTGGGCAGGGCCACAGGGTATATGAACCACAGCCTCTGCTGAGGGAGTTCATTGTGCTCCTGGGTTTTTGTGGTGTTGGTGCTCAGCTCTTGAGTCCTTTACAGCTTTTGAGCTGGCTCAGCTCTTTGGGAAGAGGTGTCTGCCTGAGGTAAGAGCTTCAGGACCAGTCAAGGTTCAGCAGCATGTGTGGTAGAAAGTAACGCTTGTATGTAGCTTTTATTTCTTTTTTTTTCAGGTCAGTAATTTTGTTTTGAGCGTTCAGGGGTGGTGAGATGGTTTAATAGTATGCATTGTTTTGGTTTTTTTTTTAGTTCTCGATGCATTGTGTTTTCCTGGAATTCCTGACTTTATTGAAAATGGAACCTTGTTTTTTTCACCAGCTTTGCTGTATTCTGTGTAAGTTGCTGATACTATCTCTCTTAATAGGACCGACGGTGACATTATTTAGTAGGGGTTAGGGTGAGCGTCTTGTATGCATGTGTCTATGGAGCTTTAGTAGTTCTCAAGAAGGCAGCAGGGCCTTAAGGCATAGTGTCTTTTAGGGTCTGGGATGCATCGTCGCCTTTCCTCATTGCCCACAGAATGCCATGTTGTCCCTAGAAACTTTGCAGCTTGTGGCAGGCCCCTCGTAGGTTATAAGCCTTGGGACTTGACTTTGTGGGCACGTAGCAGAGCTCAGATTCTCTGGGAAGTTGTGAGTTAGGAGTGTCCCCAGAATTTGGCATGTGGCTCAGAAGAGCGGCTCCTGAGGAGCAGCCACTGAAGGGGGTTCCGGGGTGCAAATGGAGGGCAGGAGGTGTCAGGAAGCACCCCAATTTATGTGGACAGTCTTGCCTCAAGGCTTTAAGAACAGCCCTACCATTTTTGGAAGTCAATTGGCTTGAGAATTAGAGATTTGGAAGAAAGACAATAATCAAGGAATCTTGTTGCAATATGTGGGTGATCTATTACTTGCAGCCGAGACAGAAGAACCATGCACCAAGTTAACTCTTAGCCTTTTGAAGTTTTTGGGAATCGGTGGCTATCGAGTGTCAAAAGAAAAAGCCCAAATAACCCAGAGAGAAGTAACTTATTTGGGTTTGGAAATCCTGAAAGGACAGAGACAATTAGGAACCGAGAGAAAGAAGACAATTTATCATGTCCCCGAGGCCAAGACTCTGAAAGAATTGCGAGCGTTTCTGGGAACGGTCGGGTGGTGTCGCCTGTGGATTGCAAATTACAGCTTGCTGGTCCGACCTTTATAGGAGCAGCTCAAAACCTCAAACAACGGATTTATAGATTGGACTGGTGCCAGGAAAGCTGCTTTCAAACAACTAAAACGGGCTTTAATGGAGGCGCCAGCCCAAGGCCTGCCAGATCTCACAAAGACATTTGAACTTTTTACTCATGAAAGAAAAGGTATAGCTCTGGGTGTGCCGGCCCAATATCTGGGACCAAGTCGGCGAGCTGTGGCCTACTTCTCAAAGCAATTAGACAATGTGAGTCTGGGATGGCCCGGTCGTCCGAGTGCCGTCGCTACAACTGCGCTATTGATCCAAGAAGCTCGTAAGTTCACCCTAGGACAGAATTGCAGCGTATGTTCCCCACATGCTGATCGCTGTGCTCGAACAGAAAGGGGGGCGTTGGTTATCCCCTAGTAGAATGCCGAAATACCAAGTGGTGTTGCTGGAGCAAGATGATGTTTCCTTAAAAAGTACTCCTATCGTTGACCCTGCTGTGTTTTTAACAACCGATCAGGTTGAAGGAGAACTGGAACATGACTGCCTGCAGACAATTGAAGAAGTCTACTCCGGCCGACCGGATCTCCGAGATGCGCCACCTGAAGAAACGGATTGGGAAGTATATACCGACGGAAGCGGTTTCATCCGTGAAGGAAAACGTTTATCAGGATACGCGGTAACCGCTACCGAGAAGGTAATTGAATCGCGAGCTTTGCCTTCAAATGCATCTGCCCAAAAGGCTGAATTGATAGCTCTTACTCGAGCACTGGAACTAAGTCAAAGAAAGCAAGTCAACATTTGGACAGACTCAAAGTATGCTTTTGGAGTAGTACATGCGCGTGGAGCAATATGGAAAGAAAGAGGACTGTTATCTCCACAAGGAATCACCATTCAGCATGCAGAACAAATGCTGAAATTGTTTGAAGCCATTCCAAAGCCAACAGCAGTCGTGATAATGCACCGTAAAGCACATCAGTCGGGTAGGACCGTCCCTGAAACAGGTAACCAGTTGACTGCTAGAGCTGCTAAAGAAGCTGCAGAAAAAGGCATCCTAGCACTAGTTCCAGAGCAAGTGTAAATTTACCTAAAGGTGTTCCAAGTTATAATGAAAAAGGTGAAGAACTAATTATTAAATTGCAGGCTAACAAAAATGAAACAGGATGGGCCGTTAACACCAACAGGTTAAATAAGCGTCCCACCCGCAACAATGAGAGAAATTGCCCCGGCTGAACATAGCAAAGTACACTGGGGAACAGAAAACCTTGTTAAACATTTACAAACGTGTATTTTGAATAGAGATATGATAAAAAGTATCCGAATAATTACAAGTAGGTTTGTATATGTAATAATCCCCAAACCAATAATAAAATCCTTTTTGGAATGACTAAGCGAGGAAAGTCTCCAGGAAAATATTGGCAAATTGATTTTACAGAATTGCTTCAAAAAGAGGGATACTGATATATCCCAGTTCTAGTCGATACCTTTACCGGGTAGCCTGAAGCTTTCCCTTGTCGCCCCAACGAAGCAAGAGAAGTAGTTATCATCATTGTTATAATCTGTGTCGCTTTTAGCTGTCTTAAACGAGCTGCGGCACGATCTCTGTTCAAGCGAGACTACTAAAAGAATTAGTAGCCTCAGGCGGGAAGGGGGGGGGAATTGGTAGCATATTTCCATACGTTCTGTATGGTATGTCTAAATATTTTGATGGTTTTAATATTTTGTACCAGCCATGGAGACTGGTTTGCTGCTAGGTGACTGTAAAAGTGAGATTTGGTAAATAATGATTGGAAATCTTCTACTAACACTATGATTGAAACAATAGACAAAAGTATAGCTGAGCAATTAACTAGTAGAAGTAGTTACTCCTAAGTTTCGCCGTTCTTTGCACTTAGGAGTAGATGTTCCTGTGCGCTAGATGAGAACAATGTTGAAACAGACCGCATGCGATTGAAACTGCGTTAAGCTTCAAGATGAAAGAACAAGGACAAGAATAAAGACTTGGAGGACAGCCAACGAGAACTTCAAATGGGTCGGTGGTTGTAAAAGCAGCCCTTCGACTCAAATGGATCCTTCGTTACGTGTGATCGGATGTAGGCAGCGCTATGATAATCACTTACAATCATTTCTATGAATATGTATACTAATCTGGTTAATATGCAATTAGTTATTCCATATAACCTGTTTGTGCTAAAGCTGTGGTATGCACGCTAGGTGGAATTATCCCCCGTGTATCCAGCGCTGCAATAAAGAATGCCTGCTTTCTAGCAGTCCAAAACGAGTCTTGGAGAGTTTCTTTGACCGGCTTTTCGGTATCACTTGTCCGTGGGTTGGTGTCTTTCCTCCCCCATGCGTCTGTGGGTGAGTGTCTTTCCTCTCCCCCGGTGTTTCTGTCAGTGGTTTTCTCTCGATCCCCGCTCCGTGTGTCCGTCAGTCAGTGTCTCACCCCACCTCGCGTGTCCATCGGTGAGCATTTTGCCCTGCCTTGCTTGTCCATCGGTCAGTGTCTCGCCCCGTCCCGCCTGTCTGTCGGTCTGTGTCTCCCCATTTCTTGTGTTTCCATCAGTCAGTGTCTCTCCTCTGTCTTTTTGTGTCCGTCAGTTGTTAACTCCCCCCCCCCCCTTGCTTGTCCGTCAGTCGGTGTCTCCCCCTGCCTCGCCTGTCCCTTGGTCCATATGTCCCCCCACCGTGCTCCGGCGTGTCCGTCGGTCGGTGTCTGATCCCCGCTCCGGCGTGTCCGTCGGTCGGTGTCTGATCCCCGCTCCGGCGTGTCTGTCGGTCGGTGTCTCCTCTCTTCTGCTCCTCCTGCCTGTCTGCAGTGGTTTATATTCACCCATAGCCCCCCAAGTCGGTGGGTGTGGGCATTTCCTCCCTGAACCCCTGTTTGGCGAGCGCTGGCCATTCTTCCCTGCCCCCTGCGTGTGAGTAGGCATGTGTGTTTGGCTTGGAGTTGCTCCGCCTGGGGATGTAGAGTCATGTAGGTGGAATAGAAATAAGTGTCTACGGGTGAAATGTTGATGTGCCTAGACCGTCCAGGTGAGGGTTGCATAGTCATCTCGGCTCGAGTAGCCGTCGGCGGGCTGTGTGGGCAGCCGTGCCGATAGTGTTTTACAGAGATGATTGGAACCGTGTGGCAGGGGCTGTTGAGGGGCAGTGAAGCGGATTTGAATCTCTAAGGTGTTAAGTCTTGCACGTGATGAGCGTAAAGTTTGGCGCTGGTCTTCTTTTGGTTGGGTTTCTTTTTCTTTTCTTTTTTTTTTTTTTTTTTTTTTTTTTTAAATGGCAGGCTGTAGTTGGACTCCAGATGGTCTTCGTAGATGGAATCAAGACCTCTGGAGTGGTGAAGCTCTTGCTCTGCATCCAGGTGACTTGTTCAATATGGGGTTTTTTTTCAGATGCGGAGGGACAAGATGTGTGCCACAGAGCAACGGGGGAAGGCAGCGGAGCACCGTAAGGAGGTGGGTCCGGGAGTGGAGTTGGAGGGAAGATGCAGCCGGTGGCTTTATGAGATTGCTTTGCTTTGCTGTGCTTTGTGGGTTTTTTTGCTTTGCATTGATCTGTATTTGCCTTTGTCTTGCGTTGTTTTGCTCTGTATTTGTATTGACTGTCACGTGAGACTTGTCTCGCATTGTATGACCTTTATTGTGTTTTTTTCTGACATTGTAGTGCTCTGTGCTTGTATTGACTGTCATCTGAGACTATCTTGCATTGTATTGCTCGATATTGGTTTGCGTTGTAGTGTTCTGTACTTGCATTGTTTCCCATCTGAGACTGTCTCGCTTTCATGGCCCTGCATTGTGTTTTGTATTGCAGTGCTCCGTACTTGTATTGAGTGCCATCTGAGACTGCCTTGCATTCTATGGGTCTGTATTGGTTTTGTATTGTTTTGGTCTGCACTCGTATTGACTGTCATCTGAGAGTCTCTTGCATTGGCCCTGTCCTGTTTTGTCTGGTATGGCAGTGCTCTGAGTTTTTTTGTCTTGACTGAGATAAGAGTACTGCCTTGTATGGCATTATATTTGCACGCGAATTGCATGGCTCTATGTTTGTGTGTGTATCGTATGTCATTGCAGAGTCAGCATAGAAAGCTTAATGACTTTGGGTTCTTTGCAAGCAAGGAGTTGAGTGGATCGCAATTGGACTGTGAACTAGCATAGAGTAAGGCAGTAACTGGGCAACGGTTCATATTGTTTATGCGGATGCTTTGTGGCAAGCCTCTAGAAACGGTCAAGGCCTCGAGGTCCGAGTAGCAGCGTGACGGGCCTCGGAGCGATCGGTAACTTTGGGACAGCTCTGTGTTTGTGATGCTCTGTTTTTTCAAGTGCCATGGAGGACACTGACTGTGAGAATGTGTTATTTTTGGAATAGGTGGGAAGCAGGGGAGGGGAGCGGTGGAGGACTTCTCTCTCAAGGATGAAGTGTCTTAATAAAAAGCTTTGTGTGTTGTTTTTGCAGGCGATGACAGGGCACGAGGTGCTTGAAGGAACCTTGTGTTTAGGTGACATGGCTGCTACGGAGATTGGACTGTGACATGTGGCACTGTGAAAGCTAAGTATCGGGTTGAAAATGCACGGATGGTGGAGATGATGGTGTGTGTTGAAACATTGGTGTAACAGAAGGGTAGTTTGGAAGGGGAGTGGGCTCGGGCCAGGGTTTTTGCAGGTAGGGCGATTTTTGAGTCCCCCGGTGCCGCAGGCACGGGGTGATGGCCCTTTGATGGTGGTGGGCAGTTGCATGGATGATTTGAGAGTGAGGGCTGGCATGTATGCGATCTGAATGAGTGGTGTGTTGCGAACATGTGTAACCTTGTAGGGTTATGTGGTTTAGCCTTTTTATGTTTTTTCTTTTCAGGTTGGACGTAGAGTTGAGATGTTTTTCAGGGAGTTAGAGAGAAAAAAAAATTAGAATAAAAAAACCCCAGCTGCGATATAGGTTGGTTTTTGGTGTCGTCCCATCCCGTTCCGTGCCCCCCCCCCCCTTTTTTTTTTTTTATCCCCTGGTCCTAGCCGCTCCATGAGGCGATGCTGATCCCCAATGTTCGGACCGGGGTCCGGCTCGGGCCAGGGTTTTCACAGGCAGGGCGATTTTTTTCAAGGCTCCCGGGAATAGTGTTCCCATGGAGCGCTGCCCTGGAATGTGGTAATTGCCACTTAGCACAGGGAATTATTTTGTTCAGCGGATGGTCTTTGGAAGACAGTTGAGGATTTTGCGGGGGGGGTGGGGTGGGGGGTGTGGAGTTGGAGTAGATAGCCAGCATTGAGTATGCCAGGGTTGTGAAGTGGGTGAGTGTAACTGTATTTTTCCGTGGTGGGTTTCTCAAATCTTTGGGTGGTCTTTGTAGTTTGTGATGTAATGATATTTTTCAATTTTTATTTTTGTGCCTAGGTGTGGAAGTGGACAGTCTGTCAAGATGAGCAGAGCTCACTCGTTTTCAGCTTGGGAACAGGGATCGTGGAAGTAACGTCACCTCGGGGAGGAAAACCTCTGGACGTGAAGCGACAGACGTAACGGGAGCGAGGAATGTGGAAAAGACCACTCCGTAGAGAATTGCAGGCACTATATAGTGGCAATTCTTGTTAAGGTAATGCTAAAGTTTTGGAGTTTAAATGTATTTGTAGAAATAATGATTAAAAGAGGAATGAAACTAACAGTGGCAAATATTTGACCAATGCGGCCATAACTCTTTTCTATACATTGTAGTAAAAGTACATTGTAGAATTGGACTGTAAATACTGACACAGCTGAATGTACGTGGAGTCAGTAATGGACCAAATGAAACAAAAATAAAATGAAAAAAAGGCAGGTAATTAGGTCTCCTTGTGAGAGTCACAGTACTAATGGCAATCCCAAAAGCAAGTGCAGAGCGAAGCATGTGTGTTTAGTGCCCATAGGTCAACTTAGCTGTTTAAGTAAGTGAAAGTTCATTAGAATTAGGCATCCAAGGGAGAGTTGTAGATACCTCGAGGTAAATGTAGCTGCAGATGGGTTAATAGAAAGGGTGCACGTTACTGGCTCTAGTAATTGCACAACTTTGAAGGGGGTGCTGTAGCTATGTAACTGTGACATGGGCTCGGGTACTGTGTAACTTTGAAATTTGCTCGGGTACGGTGCGCTGCCGAAATGGGCTCGGCTACAGTGTAACTTTGAAATGGGCTCGGGTAGTGTGCGTCGCCGAAATGGGCTCGGGCGCGGTGCGTCGCCGAAATGGGCTCGGGTGCGGTGCGTTGCCGAAATGGGCTCGGCTACAGTGTAACTTTGAAATGGGCTCGGGTAGTGTGCGGCGCCGAAATGGGCTCGGGTGCGGTGCGCTGCCGAAATGGGCTCGGCTACAGTGTAACTTTGAAATGGGCTCGGGCACGGTGCGGCGCCGAAATGGGCTCGGGTGCGGTGCGGCGCCGAAATGGGCTCGGGTGCGGTGCGGTGCGGCGCCGAAATGGGCTCGGGCGCGGTGCGGTGCGGCGCCGAAATGGGCTCGGGTGCGGTGCGCTGCCGAAATGGGCTCGGCTACAGTGTAACTTTGAAATGGGCTCGGGTAGTGTGCGTCGCCGAAATGGGCTCGGGCTCGGGCGCGGTGCGGCGCCGAAATGGGCTCGGGCGCGGTGCGGCGCCGAAATGGGCTCGGGCGCAGTGCGGCGCCGAAATGGGCTCGGGCGCGGTGCGGTGCCGAAATGGGCTCGGCTACAGTGTAACTTTGAAATGGGCTCGGGCACGGTGCGTTGCCGAAATGGGCTCGGGTGCGGTGCGGCGCCGAAATGGGCTCGGGCGCGGTGCGGTGCGGTGCCGAAATGGGCTCGGCTACAGTGTAACTTTGAAATGGGCTCGGGTAGTGTGCGGTGCTGAAATGGGCTCGGGCGCGGTGCGCTGCCGAAATGGGCTCGGCTACAGTGTAACTTTGAAATGGGCTCGGGTAGTGTGTGGCGCCAAAATGGGCTCGGGCAGTGTGTAACTTTGAAATGGGCTCGGGCGCGGCACTGAAATGGGCTCAGATAGCGTGTAACTCTGAAATGGGCTTGGTTACTGGATAATATGTGTATAATATCTGGGGTTTTTTTTCATTCTGTATCTCCCTGTCCCCGTTCTTCTTCCTGCTCTTCTCTTTCTCTGACCCTTTGTGGTGCTCCCTACTCTTTCTATTTACGTCTTCTATTTCTCTGCAGGGGTCCTAATACCTCTCTTTCTCCGACCTCCTGTGTTTCTCAGTCTCTCTCTATCTCTTGTCATTATTCTCATCTGTCACTCTGTCTTACTTCCTGTCCCATCATATCATGTTGTATCTGTTCCTCCTGCTTTTTTCTCTCCATCTGTCCAGATCCCTGTCCCTTTTTTCTTCTACTGCTGTCCCTCTGCCCTGCTTCCTCTTGCTATCTTTTCTGTATTTCTCTGTTCTATTCCCTCTTACATCCTTGCTAGCTGTCCCTTCTCTTTTCTCTCTTCCTCTATATCTCTCTCTCACTGCCTATCAAACACAGTTGTTTTTTCCTCCAGTGCTGTCCTGCTCTCTGTCCCTTTTTTCTCACTCTCGTTCTGTCATGTTCCCTGTGTCTTTTTTTTAACTTCTCCATCTCTGTCCTGCTGCCTATCACTATTTTTTTCCTCTTCCATCCCTTTGTCCTTCTTCCAGTCCTTGTCTCTCTCTCCCTTTGTTCTCCTTCCCTTCCTTTCTTGCTACATCTCTGTTCTGCTCCCTAGAATAGAATCAAATCGAATCAAATCATGAAATTTGGAAAAGACCTCTAAGATCATTAAGTCCAACCATCAACCCAACATGACCACGCCCACTAAATCATGTCCCAAAATGCCACGTCTACCTGTTTTTTGAACACCTCCAGGGATAGTGACTCCATCACTACCCTAGGCAGCCTGTTCTAATGCCTGACAACCATCTCAGTAAAGAAATTTTTTCTGATATCCAATCTAAACCTCCCCAGCGCAACTTCAGCCCATTTTCTCTCGTCCTATCTCTAGTTACTTGATAGAAAAGACCAGCACCGCCTCACTTCAACCCCCCTTTAGGTAGTTGTAGAGAGCAATAAGGTTTCCCTTCAGCCTCTTTCTCCAGACTAAACCATCCCAGTTCCCTCAGCCGCTCCTCATAAGACTTATGCTCCAGGCCCCTCACCAACTCAGTTGCCCTTCTCTGGACACGTTCCAGCACCTCAATGTCTTTCCCATAGCGAGGGCCCCAAAACCGAACGCAGTACTCGAGGTGCGGCCTCACCAGTGCCGAACACAGGGGAACAATCGCTTTTCTGCTCCTGCTGGCCACACTGTTTCTGGCTCATATTCTGCCAGCTATTAACCAGCACCCCCAGGTCTTTTTCCGCCGGGCAGCTTTCCAGCCGCTCTTCCCCAAGCCCGTAGCGCTGCACGGGGTCGTTGCGACTGAAGCATGGGAACGGGTACTTGGCCTCGCTGAACGTCATGCGATTAGCCTTGGCCCATCGATCCAGCCTGTCCAGATCCCTCTGTAGAGCCTTCCTACCCTCAAGTAGAGCAGCCCTCCCTCCCAACTTGGTGTCATCTGCAAACTTACTGAGGGTACACTCAAGCCCCTTATCTAGATCATTGATGATAAAGATACTAAAGAGAACTGGCCCAACACCGAGCCCTGGGGAACACCACTTGTGACCGTTAGTCAACCAGATTTAACCCTGTTCACCACAACTGTCTAGACTCAGTCATCCAGCTAGTTTTTTTTACCCAGCGAAGAGTACACCTGTCTAAGCCATGAGCTGCCAGCCTCTCAAGGAGTATGCCATGAGAGACAGCGTCAAAGGCCTTGCCGAAGTCAAGGTAGGTAACATCCACAACCTTTCCCTCATCCACTAGGCGTGTCGCCTGGTCATAGAAGGAGATCAGGTTGGTCAAGCAGGACCCGCTTTTCATGAACCCACGCCGGCTGGGCCCGATCCCCTGGTTGTCCCGCACGTGCCATGTGAGCGCACTCAAGACGAACCGCTCCATAATCTTCCCCGGTACTGAGGTCAGGCTGACAGGCCTGTAGTTCCCTGGATCCTACCCACCCTGGCCCTTTTCTGTGTCCTTCTCCTTGCCTCCCTTCTCCATTTCTCTATCTTATTCCCTCTGCAGTTTTTCTTATTCTTTGATGATCTGTCCTGTTCCTTGTCGCTATCTTTTCTCACTCTGTCTCTGTCCTGCTCCATGTCTTTTAATTTTGCCTGTCTTTCACTTTGTCCTGTTTCCCTGGCCCTTTTTTTCCTCTCTGTATCACCTTGTCTCGCTCACTGTTCCTGTCTGATACTGTGTCCTGCTCCTTGTCCTTCTTTCCCCCTCACCCCATCCCGCATTCTGCTTTCTGTCTTTCTTTTTTCTCTTTCTAGCCTTCTGCCCCAATGCTGCTTTCTCCACCGCTGTCCTGCTGCCTGCCCCTTGTTTCCTCTCACTGTTCCTCTGTCCCGCTTCCTGTCCCCATCTTTTTCCATCTTTATTTCTCTATCCTGCTGCCTGCCCAGTTGTTTCTTGCTATATCTCCCTGTCCACCTGGTTCTCCCTTTTCTCCTTTCTCTCCTCCTCTGTCCCGCTCCCTGGCCTTTTTTTCTCCTCCTCACCTCTCTCTGCTCTAGCCCGTTGCTTTCCCCCCCCCCACTTCTTAATCTCTTTGTACAGATCTGAACCTTTCTTTCTTTCTCATTCCCTGTCCTTTTTCTGTCTCTGTCTGTATGCCCTGTGCTCTGTCATAGTTGTCACTCCTCCTTTGTTTGTTCTCTCTTTCTACCCCCATCTCTGTCCTGTTTACCGACCCTACATCTTCTTGTTCCATCTCTCTCTTTCTTGATTTCCCTACCTATCTGACCTTTTCTTTTGACCTTTCCTCTCTCTTTGCTCCTCGGTCTTCTCCCTTGTCTTATTTTTCTCTTTCTACTCCTCTGTCTCGCTCCCCATCACTGTATTTTCTTTCTCCATTTCTCTGCCCCACTCCCCCTGCCTCTCTTTCTCCATCCCACCGTGCTGCTGCCCGTCCCTCCTTCCCTCTCTCCCTCCCTCTTTCTCTGTTGTTATCCTCGAGTCCTTTGCTGTCTCTCCACCCCTCTGTCCCGCTCCCCAACCCTAATTTTCCTCATTTTCTGTTTCCATTTCTCTGTCCTGATTTTGGTCCCTGTTTTTCCTCTGGCTCCATCTCCCTATCATTCTTCCTGTCGTTCTTTCTCTATCCTAGTGTCCTTCTCCCCATCCCTCTCTTTTTCTCTGTATCCATTTTCTTGCACCCTGTCCCTCGCTTGTCTGTCCCTCGCTTGTTTTCGGTATCCCTATCTCCTTCCTCTTGTCCTTCCTTCCCTGTGCCACCTCTGCCTCTGGCCTGCTGCTCGTCACTGGTATTTCTTTCTCCCACTCTTTGTCCAAGTTCTGTCGTTCTCTTTTGCTCTCTGTCCTTCCTCCAACCTGCCTTTTCCTCCCTCTGCCCCTAATGCTTCCTTCTCCATTTCTCAGTGCTGCTCCCTGCCCCTTTTTTTGTTTCACTGTCCATCCTGCTTCCTCTCACAGTTTTTTCTGCCTTTATCCCTCTGTCCCGCTGCCTGTCTCCTTGTTTCTAGTTATAGCTGCCTGTCCAGCTAGGTGTCCCTTTTTTCTTTTCTCTTTTCCCTACTCTGCCCCTACTTTTTCTTCCTCCATCTCTGTCTGTTTTCCCCCCCCCTCCATCTCTTTCTTAATCTGCATCTGGTTCCCTCCACTGCCGCCAGTCCCGTTGCTTGTCCTGCTTTTTGTCTCTCTGTGTATCGCGCTTTCTATCCCCATTACTTTCTCCCTTCCCCCTTCCTTTTTTCCTCCTTTTGCTCTATATCCTTTGTCCTGTTGCTCATTAGTATTTTTTCTTTCCATTCCTCTATCCTGTTCCCTGTCCCTCATTTCTCTGTCCTGGTGCGTATCATTATTTTTGCTGTCTGCATCCCACTGCCCTGTTTCCCATTCATCTCTTTTGGCTCCATTCTCCCATCCTGCTCCCCATCAGTATTTTGTCTTTCTCCAGCTCTCTGACCTGGTCCCCATCCCCCTTGTTTCTTCTCTGTCATTCTTTCTGCTTCCTTGTACCTCTCGCTCTGCTATCTTGCGTACCACATGCCGTTCCTCTCTGTTTACACCCCGCTGTCTCCGTCCCCTCCCTCTCTTTGCCTCTCCATCCCTCTGTCCTTGTCTCTGTTTTTTCTTTCTCCATGTCTCTGTTCTGCTGCCCAAGTCTGTCCAGTTCCCTTTTCCCCCCCTTCTCTGTTGATTACTCAGCTTTTCTTCCTCTCCCTATTTTTTCTTTCTTCATCCCTGCGTCCTGCTGCGTGTTGCCTTGCTCTCACTCCCCCAGTATCTTGCTGTGTGTTATTCATCCTTCTGCCCGTTGATTTTTCCTCTTGCTTTGTCCTTTTGTCCTGCTCCCTATAAGCATTTTTTAATTTTTTATATTTCTGTTCTTCTGCACGTTGCCATTTTTTCGTTCTCCATCTCTCCTGCTCCCTATCCCTCACTTTCTCTCGTGTCATTCTTTCTTCTTCCCTGTGCCTGTGTTGTGCCGTATCCTCGCATCCCTCTCCCTCCCTATCACGCTGTCTTGCTCCCCATCCCTCTTTTTTTCTTTCTACCCTTATGACGTGCCCTGGTCTTTCTCTCTACATCTTTCTGTCATAGTCCTTATTTTGCTCTTCTTGCTCTTTTCCTCTCTCTTCCTCTATCCTGCTGCCCATCGCTATTTCTTCATTTTCCATCCCTTTATCCCGCTCCCTGTCGTTGTCAATCTTTCCCTTTGTTCTGCCTCCAGTCTTTGTTTTCTCTGTCTCCGTCCTTTTTCTCTCTGCTGCTCAGTCCTTCTCCCTCATCTTATTTTTTCCTTTTTGCTCTCTCTCTCTTTTTCTCTGTGACCCTCTGTGCTGTTCCTTTCATTTTCTTTCTCTAATGATCTGTTGTCTTACCTGTCCCCCCCTCACTGTCTCTCTCCCTCTGTCCTGCTCCCCGGCCCTATTATTTGTTGCTTCGCTTTCCGTCCCACTCTCCGTCCCCATTTTCTCTGTTGCTCTCGTTGCCTCCCTATGCCAGCGTCCCAATCCCCATCCCGCTCTCTTTTGCAGTATCCCACTTTCTGGCTCTCTGTCTCTTACCTATTTTCTATATCCAGCTGTCCTTCCTCCTGTCTTTCCTTGTCCCTCTGGCCTGCTGCCCATCACCAATTTTTTTCTTTCTCCATCTCTCTGCCTCGGTCCTGTCCCTCTCCGCCTCTCTCTGTCTCTAATATTCCTCTCTCCATCTATGCCCCGTCCCTTTTCTCTTATTCTCTCTGTCTTCCATCCTCCCCCTAACTTTTTGTCTGTACATGCCCATACTGCCTGTTCCATCGTTTCTCGCTATATGCCCCTGCCCAGCTCGCTGTTGCATTATACCCCTCTGTCCCGCTCCCTGGCTTTTTTTCTCATCCCGGAACTGGTTTTTATCTCTCCATCCCTTTGTCATGATTGCCGTCTCGTTTTTCCTCAGTCTTTCTGGCTTGTTTCCTGCCTTCTTTCTCTCTCTCCCTCCGTCCTACTCCTGCGCGTACCGCACGAGGGAGCGAGACTACGCGTCTAGGAAGCTTTGTCTTGTAACAGCTGTGAGACACCCGTGTATTCTCTTAGGTGGAGGATAGCCAAGCGACTGGAGTTAACAGAAGAGGAAGGGAGGAGAGGAGGAGAAAGAAGCAGCTGAACTGGCAAATTCTCCCGGCAGCGTCAAGAGCGAAAGCTGCGGTGAGCCCTGGGCCCTCAGGGCCCTGTCACCCCTCTTGGGCGTCCCGGGCCCTCCCTTACCCCATTTTTTCCTCCCCTGTACCTCCTTTTTCCATTTTTCTCTGAGCAGTTCCCTGTCCCTATCTTTTAGGTCTTCTCTGTCTCTGACCTGTAGCCCATAGCTAACTCTTTCCTTCTCTGTCTTGCTCCTAGCCACTATTTTTGCATTCTTTCCTCTCTGTCCTGCAGCTCATCGGTATTTTTGCTGTTTCTGGCTCACTCTGTCTGGCTCCCTGTCGTTCAAGGTCTCCCTTCTTGGCTCTGCAGCACATCACGCATCTTTTTCTTTCTCCATCTGTCTTTATCCTGCTCCCAGCCCCTCATTTTGAATTCCCTCCTCTTTGTCTTGTTACCCATCAGTATTTTTTCCTTTCTCCATGTCACTCTCTCTTGCTTCCTGTTCCTGGTTTTCTAAGTCTTCTCTTTCTGCCCCCTAGACCGTCACTATATTTTTCTATCCCCATCTCGGTTTGTCTGGCTCCCCATTCCTCTTTCTTCATTCCGCCCTATCTGCCACATCGCCCGTCGCTTCTTTCCTTTCTGTCCATCTTACTGTCCCCATTTCTAAACTCTTCTCCTCTGCCTGATACACGCCTGATAGCTCGTTGTAGCCTTTTTTCTTTCTCTGTCTCTCTCTGTCTAACTCTCCTCTTTCTCATTTTTATTTCACCCCCCCCTCTCTCTCTAGAAGCCTGTCAGGACTTTTGCCCCTTTCAGTCTCTCCATCTGCCTCCCTGCCCCTGTTTTTTGTTTCCCCCACCTCTGCCCTGGTACCCATCAACATTTTAATTTTCTCTGTCTCTCTCGGTCCAGCTCAAGATCCTGATTTCTTTTTTAAAATCCCCCCCCCTCTGCCCTGCAGAGCACCGCTTTCCAAGTTGTCTTTCTTTGTCTCTCTCTCTCTCTCTCTGGCTCCCTGCCCCTGTTTTTTCATTCCTCCCTCTCTGCCCTAGAGCAGCTCCCCCCCCCCCCCCCGGCTCTCTCTTTCCAGTTCCCAGGCCCTGTTTTTCAATTTTCTCTTTCTTTGCCCTGTGCCACATTGCAATTTCATTTCTTTTGCGTGCTCTCTCTCTCTCTCTGGCTCACTACCAGGATTTTTTAATTCCTCCCTGTCTGTCTTGTAGCCCATTGCTGTTTTTTCTTTCTCGGTGTCTCTCTGTCCAGCTCCCTGTCCTTACTTAAAAAAACAAAATTTCTTCCTTCTTTGCCCTGTACACATCGCTCTTTAAAGTTCTCCTTCTCTGCCCTGTGGCCTACTGTGATTTGTTCTTTCTCTGCCTCTCCTTTTTCTGGCTCTCGGTCCCTATTTTTCAGTTTCTCCCTCTTGGCTTGTAGCACAATGTTGTTATTGATCTTTCCTCATTTCTCTCTTGTGCAGCTCCCCGCCCCTGTTTTGTAATTCCTCCCTCTCTGCCCTGCGGCCCGTTGCTATTTTTGCATTCTCTATCCTGCTCCCTGGCTTGAGTCTTTAATCGCTCCCTCTCTGCCCTGTAGCCTGTTGCAGGGTGGTTTGGGGTTTTTTTCTTTCTTTCTCCGTTGCTCTCTGTCCAGCTCCCTGTACCTACTTTTTAATTCTTCCCTCGCTGCCCTGCAGCCTGCCGCTATCTTCCCTTTCTCTGTCTCTCTCTGCATGGCTCCCGGTCCCTTCTGTTTTGAAATCCCTCCCTCTCTGTCTTGGTGCTCATCGCATTTTTGTCCTTTCTCTGTATCTCTAGCTGGCTCCCTCTTACTATTTTTTAATTTTTTTCTTTTTCTGTGTCTCTGTCCAGCTTTGGATACCAATTTTTTTAATTCCTCCTTCTCTTCCCCGCAGCCTGTCTTTCTTCCTCCTCCCCCTTATTTGTCTCACCACCACTACCTCTGCTTCCCTGTCGCCATTTTAATTCCTCCCTCTCCACTCTCTGGCTGTTGCTATACATCCCGTGTGTGTCGCCCTGCATCTGGCCCCCTGTCCCTATCTTTTCATTCCTCTCTCCTCCCTGTAGCCCGTCGCTATAACTTTCTTGTTCTGTCTCTCTCTGTGTTTGGCTCTGGATCCCTGTTTTTTCCTTCCTCCCTCCCCTCTCTCTGCCCTGTTGCCCCTGGCTATTTTCTCTTTCTCCATCTCTCTCTGCCCAACCCCCGATCTCTATTTTTTCATTCCTCCCTCTCTGTCCTGTAGCCCATCGCTATTCTTTCTTTCTCTGGCTCCCCGTCCCCGTTGTTCAGTTTCTTCCTTCTCGGTTCTGCAGCACGTTGCGATTCTGTTTCTTTTGTTGATTCTCCTTTCGCAGTCCCTCACTTTTAATTCCTCCCTCTCTTGTCCTGTTGCCCCTCGGGTTCCCCCTCGCCTTTCTCCACCGTGCTCTCCACCTTGCTTTTTCTTGCTTCCCGGCCCTGTTTTTTAATTCTTCCCTCTCTTCTGCATAGCTCGTCGCTTTTTTTTTTTTCTCCATCTCTCTACGTCAGTCTCACTGCCCCCATTTTTAAATTCTTCCTTTCTGTCCTGTACCATGCCGATATTTTTGCCTTTCTCCAACCCTCTCTGTCCAGCTCCCTGTCCCTATTTGTTAATTCCTCCTCCTTCCTGCGCCCAGAGCTATTCCCCGCGATTTCCATCTCCCTCTGTCTGGCTCCTTGTCCCCAGTTCTTAATTCCTCCCTCTGGCCCCCATAGCATGTCTGGACTTCCCCCTGGCTCCCCCTGTCTCGGTTGGGCTCCCCCTCTCTCTGTTGCCCCCCTCCCCGTTGCCCCCCGCCTCCTGTTGGCCCCCCCTTCCCTGTTGCCCCCCCCCCGGGCTCCCCCTCTCTCTGTTGGGCTCCCTCTCTGCATTTTAACTCCACAGTCTCTGTCTCATAGCCCCACAGTATTTGTCTTTTCCCATCTCTCTTGCCTGGCTCCCTGACACTAGTTTTTACTTCCTCCCTACATGTCTTTTAGCCCATTGCTTCCCCCTCTGCTTTCTCTATGCCTCTGTCCGGCTCCCACTCCCTGTTCTTTAATTCCTTCCTCCTCCCTGTAGCCCACTGCTGGTTTTTTCTGTTCTCTATCATGCTCTGTCTGGTCCCCTGTCCTTTATTTATCAATTCCTCTCTCTCTGCCCTGTGGCCTGTTGCTTTTTCCCGTTTTATTTCTTCCTCTCTTTCTGTCCAGCTCCCTGTCCCTGGTTTCTCAATTCCTCCCTGTCTGCCCTGTCACACGTACGATCTTTTGCCTTTCTTCACCTCTCTCTGGCAAGCTCTCTGTCCCTCTTCCTTAATTCCTCCCTGTTACCCCTTCTTAATTCTTCCCTCTCTGCCCTGTAGCGTGTGTAGCTATGTTGTTTGTTTTGTGTTGTTTCCCACCCCCCTGCCCCTTCCCTCCATCATTTGCTGTCCTGACTCCCTGTTATTTCATTCCTCTGTCTGTGCCCTGTTTCTTGTCACTTTTTTCTTTCCTCATCTCTCTCAGTCCAGCTCTGCGCCCTTATTCTTTTTAACTCCCTCTCTGTCATGCTGCCTACACCAGTTTTTTTCTGCATCTCCATCCTGCTCCCCATCCTTCCTTGTCAGTCACTGTCCCGTTCTCTCTTCCTCCTCTCCCTGCTGCGACTTTCTCCATCCCTGTCAGGCTCACTGTCCCGTTCTCTGCCTCATGCTTTCTGATTACACCCCCACTCTCCAGCAGGCTGCCACTTTTCTCCTCTCTTCTAGCGTGCAGCACCCTGGTCATTTTTGGCAGCCTCCACCTCTGCCCACCAGCTCATCAGCCCAGGAGCCAACCAACTGACTGCCAAGGAGTCCCAGGGGCAGGGGGAGCTTTGGGGGCCCTGAGCCCCTGAGCAGACTCGCTCCCAGAACTTATTACACGCATGACTGCATAAACACTCGCCGTCTCCTTTGTGCTCTCTTTGCACAGAGCGAGGGGCTGTGAGGGAGTCCAGGGGAGGAGGTGATGCATTGTGGGGGTCGGGTGATGGCCCCCTGGTGGTCCTGCTGGGCTCTAGCTGTGGGCCAGGGCTGGAGGAGCCTCAGGTGCAGGCAGTGAGGATGATGGTGACAGTCCCTGCCTCTAATGGGGTGGCTGCCTGCAGAGGGGCCAGCACTGCCCTGCCCTGGCTGGCTGCAGAGAGGTCGAGGGAGGAGCGGAGCAGTTGCCGAGCTCTGCCGGGCCGCGACTGCGCCGAGGGTGAAGTCGAGCGGGGCTGCGTGATGCTCCCCGACCCTGTGTTTCTTCTGCCACGTCCCTGCGGGGCTCCTCATCCCTTTTTTATTGATTTCTCAATCTCACTGTCCTCTTCCCTGTACTTTTCCTTCTCTGCTCCTCAGCCTTTCTCCCTCATTTTATTTTTCTCTTTCTGTTCCTCTCTCTTGCTCCCCATCGCTGTATTTTCATTCTCTGTATCTGCTGCCGCAGTAACGACTGCCGAGTTGTCCCAGGGGAAGGGCGAGCGTACGGGCACCGAGCCCCGGAGCAGACTCACTCCCAGGACTTACACGCATTAACGAATAAACATTTGCTCACCACCCACCGACCGGTGCCCAGCCAATCCCCTGCCTGCGGCATCCCCTGGCCAGCTTCCCCAGTTGATATACTGGGCAGGACATCATATGCTATGGAATACCCTTTTCGCTCATTTGGGTCAGCTGTCCCAGCTGTGTGGACTCCCAGCCTCCACTGGCAGGGCAGTATGAGAAGCTGAAACATCCTTGACTTAGTATAAACACTGCTTAGCGACAACTAAAACATCAGTGTGTTATCAACATTGTTGTCCTCAATCCAAACCACAGCACTATACCAGCTACTAGGAAGAAAATTAACTTTATTCTGCCCGAAACCAGGAAAGTCCCTCTGCTCTTTACTGCATTTCTTGTCAAACTTCCTTTCTATGCCTCCCTCTATCTGGCTCCCTTTTCCTCTTCTTTATTTCTTCTCGGTTTTTCCTTTACCCCGTCGGTTTTAAAATTTTCTTTATACATATGTCTCTCCCCAGCTCCCCGGCCTTATTTTTTAATTTGCATCCGTGTGAATCGTACCCTGTCGTGCTTTGATTTTTTTCCTGTTTCTCCCTCTCTCTTCCTCCCTGTCCCTAGTTTTAAATTGTTTCCTGTGTTTCCTGTACCCTGCTGCTTTCTAGTTTGTTTCTATGTATCCCCCATCCCTCTCCCTGTCTTCATATTTGAATGTTTTCTTATCTGCCCTGTACGCTGTTGCTTTTAAAGTTTTATTTCTGTGTCTCCCTCTATCCACCTCTTTCTATGTCTACATTTATCAAGCTCCCTATCCGTATATTCTGTTTTTTTCCTGTCTGTCACGTACCGTGTCGCTTTTAAAATGTACTTGCTATGTCTCCGTTTACTTAGTTTGCTGTCCCTATTTTTTAATTTTTTCCTTTCTTAGTCCCATTGCTTTTAAAATTTTTGTATGTTTACTGTTATTGAGTTTTCTGTCTCTGTTTCTTAATATCTTCCTCTCTTAATCCCCATCACTTTAAAAATTTACTTTCTATGTTTCTCTTTATTTAGTTTTAATTTTTTCCTTTCATTCCCTCATCCCTGTTGCTTTTAATATTTTCTGTTTCCTTTTATCCAGTTCGCTGTCTGTATTTTTAATTTTTTTTCTTGTCTGTCCTATACACCTTTGCTTTTAAAATTTTCTTTCTTTGTCTGTGTTTTAGTTCATTGCCCTTATTTTCTAATTTTTCTCTTCATTTTCTTAATCCTTTTTTTAAAATGCCCTTTTTACGTCTATTTTTATCCCCTTCACTGTCTTTATTTTTTAATTGTTCCTTGTCTTTCTTTAGCACTGTCGCTTTTAAAATTTTCTTTCCATGTCTACTTTTCTCAAGCTCCCATCTCTATTGTCTAAGTCTTTCTCGTCTGTCGTGTACCCTGTCGGTTTTTAAATTCACTTTGCATGTCTCCGGTTTAGTTCACTGTCCCTATTTTTTAAATTTTTCCCTTTCTTCCTTAATCGTGTTGCTTTTAAAATGTTCTTTCTATGTCTACTTCTATGCAGTCCCTGTTTCTATTTTTTAACTCTTTCCTATCTGTCACAAACTGCATTGCTTTTTAAATTTTCTTTCTACGTCTACTTGTATCTAGTTAACTGTCCCCATTGCTCTAATTTTTACTGTCATAATTCCTTTCGTTGTGATATTTTGTTTCTGGGTGTACCTTTATCTCCTTTTCTCTCCCTATTTGTTAATTTTTTCCCATTTATTGTATCCTGTTGCTTATAAATTTTTTGCTCTATGTCTCCTTTCATCGAGTTCTCTCTTCCTGTTTGTTAATTGTTGCCTGTCTGTCCCGTACCCCATCGCTTTTAAATTTTCTTTGTCTATTTTTACCCAGTTCGCCATCTTTATTTTTTAATGCGTTCTAGCCTGTCCTGTACCTGGTTGCTTTTAAAATTTTCTCTCTGTGTCTCTGTCTATTTAGGTTTTGTCACTATTTTTTTTTTTTCCCGTTTTCACTTTTGAATTTTTGTTTCTGTGTTCACTTTTATGTGGTTTTGCTGCTATTATTTCCTTTTTGGCCCCGTCTTCTACGCTGTCACCTTAAAAATTTTCTTTCTCTGTCTGCTTTTATCAAGGTGTCTATTTTTTTTATTATTTCCTGTCTGTCCTGTGTCAGGTCACTTTTAATTTTTTTCCTTTATCTACTCTTATCCAGTTCATTGTCTTTAGTTTTTATTTCATTCTAGTTTTTGCCGTACCCTGTCGCTTTTTAAAAGTCTTTTCTATGTCTTTACGTTGGCTGTTCCTGTTTCCTAATTTTTCCCTTTATTTCCTTTATCGTGTTGCTTTTTAAAGTTGTGTTTTCTACATCGCTTTCTATCTAGTTCCTGTCTCTATCTAATTCTTTCTTGTCTGTTGGATGATCTCTCCATTTTTCAATTTTCTTTCTAGGTCTCTGTTTCTTTAGTTTGTTGTCCCTATTTTAATTTTTTGTTTTCCTCCTTTAATGCCTTCATTTTTCCATTTTTTTCCAATGTCTACTTTTATCTAGTTTTCTGTCCCTATTTTTAATTTTTTTTCTCCTCTGCCTTGTACCCCTTTTCTTTTAAAGTTTTCTTTCTGTGTCTGCTTTTATCAAGCTGTCTATCCCTATTTTTTAATTCTTCCTTGTTTGTCACATACCCTGTTGCTTTGTAACTTTTCTTTGTGTGTTTCATTTTTTTCTCTCTTCTCTTAGTTCATCCCCTGGCTTTAGAGGGTCTCCTCGGCACACTGTTATCTCTGGAGCATAATTTGTACCCCTCTCGGCTTGTCAGAACATCTCGGGTCACCCTTGTTCCTCGGAGCAGTCTTTCCTCTCCTCCGTCTCGCTTGCCTCCAGTGGGTTCAAATCCCCTCCCGAGTACCTTTGTGCCCTCGAGCCGTCCTCTGTCTCTCTGGCCACCTCAGCACCCCTCTCTTTCTATCACGACGCTTCCCACGAGCGTCTTTGTGTTCCATCCCCCTCCTAGAGTTCTGCAGCAGGCTTTGTACCCTTCTTCTTCAGAAAAAGCTCTTTCTCAGGCTTTCATTGTGCTGCAGAGCACTCTTACCTTCCCCTCTGCCACGTCGGATGCCTTCGTTTGGTTCCCGGTCCCCTCAGGACATCTGTACTCTGTTCAGATCCCTTCCGGAGTACCTCATTGTGTCAGCAATCCTTTGTTTGTCTCTATGGCCACATTCCTCCTGCCCCCCGGAGCCCTCTCATTCCCGTCATGATGCTTCCTGAGACCGTCCGTGCCCCGTGGCACCCTTTGAGCTCTGCAGGCCTCCTTGTATCTCTCTTACTCAGACAGGACCCTTCCTCGGGCTTCCCCAATGCCCCAGAGCTCTAATATTACCTTATACACCGCCATCTAGGATGTCTCCGTTCAGTCGCTCATCCCCTGAGGACATCTATACATGGCTGGGACACCTTCTTGAGTATTGCGTCGTGTCCCAGAGCCGCCTTCTGTCTCTCTTTTGCTTTCGGCACCCTTCTCCTGCCATCGTCGTGACTCCTGAGGCCGTCCTCGTGCCCCACAGCCCTCTTTTGGCTCTGTAGCATGCTTTGTGCCCTTCTCCCTCCCCGAGAACCTTTCCCGATGCCATCTGTCAACTCCAGAACGTTCCTGCTGTCCTCTATGCTAGCTAGGATACCTCTGTTGAGTCCCTGGTCTCCTGAGGACCTCCGTAGTCTGTTCAAATCCCCTCTGGACATCTCATTGTGTCCTCGAGCCTTCTTTTGCCTGTTCCTCTCGGAAGCCCTCTGCTACTGTCACGATGTCTCCCAAGGTCTTAGATGTTCCCTGTGGCACACTTTTAGCCGAGGAAGTCCCCCTTTGGACTAGTTTTGTCGCAACCGCCCCTGTCCTAAGATCTCCCTTTCCAAGAAAGAGCGTTCTTTTTCTTCTCTATGTCATCTAGGATGCCTCCCGAGACCTTCCTTACGCTGCACAGCATTTTGGTAGCACTTCCCTTTCAATCTCTCTTACCCCTTTGAGCCCTTCCCAACCCCCCTGTGTGGGGGCAGCTCGGAACACCCGGCATTTGTTTTCAAGAGTGACCGTTAGAATTTGTTGTGCTGCATGTTTGCCAAGCCTTTGAAGAACTAGTTTTACAAGGTCAGGTTGGAGGATGGCCTTGTGTAGGTCTGGGAAGATGTGGCTGAAGACAGTCACGAGTATGTGTATGGAACGTTTTTATCTTTAACTGTTCTGAGGACTGGCAAACATCCCAGCTGGGCCAGATATGCCCTCCTGTGTCGGTAGTATTGGCTGTATGCCGTTAGTTCTTCCTAGATCTTTGTTGAAACATATATAAGTTTGATCTTTTAGTGAAATAAAGGGAATCTTGCACAGAGAGCTCGAGCGCTTGATTCGGTCGCCGCACTCTGCTCCCAGTCACCGTGCATCCCGAGACCGTCTTGGTGTACCACAGCCTTGTTTTAGCTCTGTAGCGGACTTTGATCCTCTCTCATTCCCTCAGAAACCCGTCTGTGGGTTTGCTTGTGCCTCAGAGCGCTCTTATCATCATCTCTGCTCTCTAGGGTGCCTCCATTTGGTCCCCAGCCTCCCGAGGACGCCTGTACTCTGTTCGCATCTCCTCTGCGCTTCCTCCTCGTGTCCCTGAGCTGCCTTTGGCGTCTTTCGCCCAATCACGGCCCCCGTAACGGTGTCACGATGCCTATCGATGCCTTTGAGGTTGCCTTAGCACACTTTTAGTGTTGTAGCGGACGTCACGTCCCTCTCGTTCCTTCAGAGGACCTCCTGAGTCCGTATCTGTGACCTGGTCCAGACACACTGTCCTCTCTTCCCTCTAGCCATGCCTCTATTCGTTCCCTGGTCTTCTGATGATATGTTTACTGGGTTTGGATCCCCTCTGGATTTAATTGTTGTGTCCCCAATCCTTTTTCTGTCTCTCTGGCTCCCTCGGGACATTTCTTCTCCGAGTCACGATGCCTCCCGAGACCTTTGTCGTGCTCCACGTCCATCTCGTAGCACTTTAGGTGAGGCCATCTTTGAGCCCTAGAGCACTCATTTGTTCCTCTGCGCCGTCTAGAATCCCCGTGTTCGGTCCCCGGCCGCCCGAGACCATCTGTACTCTGCTCAGATGATCCCCCGAGTTCCTCCTTGTCGTCCCTAAGCCTTCTTTTGTCCATTGGCGTGTGATCCCGGAGTCGTCGGTGCCGAATGCAGAGATCGCCGTGAGCCGACGGGGAGTAGCGGGGTTTGCTTACCTGGTGAGATAAGATGGCGTGGTCTAAAGCTGCCGAGCGACACCTGAGGTGAGGCGAAACTCTAGCTTTGGTAAAGCTAGAAAGACTCTCGTAAATAGGCACAGAATTCCTCGGCTCCCATAGCGACTCACCACGCCCCACCGACCTTGCAAGCTGCGAGCCTCGCTGAGGGCCAATCGGCACATGATAATTGACTTAGTCGCACCTCACGAGAGCATAAATTTGGCCTTTAGAATCCTTCATTTGAAGGATGAGAACTTCAACTACCGGCCAGGTCGACAGGCCCGGACCTCTCTCCTCCCCAGGCAGGAACACCTCTTTGGTAAGATTTGAGCCTTCAGCTATGTCGGAAGTTACCTGCGAAAGCGTCTCTAGCAACAGCACTGAACTATTAACTCGAGCTTGATTTTTGCAGTAAGTGTTTTTCTCAACAGCGATTCTGAACTTGTTATATCTGTCACCTTAATAACTTCTCTATCTTTTCAACTTTGCAAAGCTGTTTCAGTGAAAGACTCTGAGAAGGCTCTGACAGGCAAACGTTGACTCTGGTAAGTGCCTATACACACGATCCTTTAGACACGAACTGTTTACCAAGTCTGAGGCTAAGACTGAACCTAGCTGCACCTAGACTCCTCTCTGAGAAGGAGTTTAGAAAGCAAGCACGTCCTTTCTGAACCTCGTGACTCAACGGGACGGCCCCCCCAGCCACGCATCAGACTCATACCACTAGTGCGACAGGCAGCCCTCCTCGACGCTCCTCGCCTCGCAGTTACGATGCCTCCCGAGACCTTCCTTGATCTCCCCGGCACTTCGTAGCACTTGATCTCCCTTTGTATCTCTCTCGTTCCATCGGAGCCTCCCTTCTTTCTTTGTTGAAATCCCCTTTGGGGTTCCTCATTGTTTCCTATGAGGCTGCTCTGGTCTCTCAGGGCCCCTCGGGACTCCTCCTCTCCCTTTGCCAAGCTCTCACAAAACATCCCCTATGCCCTAGAGCCCCATTTTAGATGGGGAGGGTGCTCTGCACCCCTCTTTTGTCCTTGGAACCCTTGCTGAGTCCATATCTGTTACCCGGTGGGTCTTTCTGTCCTGTCATCCGTTTGGTGCACCTTCATTTGGTCCCCGATCCCCTGAGGATGCCTGTTCTTTGTTCAATTCCCTTTTGAGCTCCTTGCACCCCCAAGGCTTCTTCAGTGTCTCTGGCCCCTTCTGGATCTCTCTAATCCCTGTGACAATGCCTCTTGCTCTATTGGAGCCTTTTCCAAAGCCATCTTTGTGGTCCAAAGCAGTCTTTTTTTTTTTTCCACCTTACAGTATATTTCTGTTTGGTGTCTGGTACCCCAAAGATGTCTATCGTCAGCTTAGATCTGCTCTTGAGTTTTTCAGAGGAGGCAATAGCCTTCATCTATTTTTATCGACACATCTCCCGTGGTGGTGTTTATTGTGTTTTGCAGTTTAGTTTTGCTTTAGCTAGTTAGGTGTTAATTAGGCGGCTTCATACAGCTCCTGGTACGTATCTTGTATTTCCATGGTTTTTTGGTGGTTTCTGTCCTTTGGGAATCATCTAGTTCTCTTAAGGGAGTCAGTCAGAGAGACAATCATAGCGACTCTGAAATATCAGCGATTTACCGTAAATAACTTACTTTGCAACCAGGGATATTTTTGAGAAGGGATTCTTAAGGAATCTAATTCTGCTTTGTGATTCAGTCCTATCCAGAAGGTAGTTCTGGTAGAAGTTAGGCGGTACGTGCAGCCTTGCTAGAAATTGGTATGCACAGCCTTGCTAGAAATGAAGCGTAACCCTACAGCATTTTGGCTTTTTTTATAGGAAACTCAAGCACTTCAATTTCGATAACAGCATTGTTATTGCATTTAATGAGCTAGTTTCTTATATAGTTTAGAGGGACATCTATCTTTTTCTATCTACGCCCCAGAAAAATTAAGTTTAATTCCCTACCCGGTCACGTTGCCGATGCCATAGTTGTAGCTGTAGTACAAAAGCAGGTATCGTTTTTGCTAGTAAGGATTGCTTTCTCTGTTCAGGGCTTTGCTTGCTCTAAATTTAAGGCAGGTGAGAACACTGCTGCTGCTCCTCCAGCTGACATTGTAAGTTCTGGTGGTTTGCCCTTCCCCTTTCCCAGGTGATTGTGGGAAGGGTGGTGGGCAGGGCCACGGGGTATATGAGCCACAGCCTCTGCTGGGGGAGTTCATTGTGCTCCTGGGTTTTTGTGGTGTTGGTGCTCAGCTCTTGAGTCCTTTGCAGCTTTTGAGCTGGCTCAGCTCTTTGGGAAGAGGTGTCTGCCTGAGGTAAGAGCTTGAGGACCAGTCAAGGTCCAGCAGCATGTGTGGTAGAAAGTAACACTTGTATGTAGCTTTTTTTTCTTTTTTTTTCAGGTCAGTAATTTTGTTTTGAGTGTTCAGGGGTGGTGAGATGGTTTAATAGTATGCATTGTTTTGTTTCTTTTTTTAATTCTCGATGCATTGTGTTTTCCTGGAATTCCCGACTTTATTGAAAATGGAACCTTGTTTTTTTCACCAGTCTTGCTGTATTCTGTGTAAGTTGCTGATACTATCTTTCTTAACAGGACTGATGGTGACATTATTTCGTAGGGGTTAGGGTGAACATCTTGTATGCGTGTGTCTATGGAGTTTTAGTAGTTCTTAAGAAGGCAGCAGTGTCTTTTAGGGTCTGGGATGCCTTGTCGCCTTTCCTCATTGCCCACAGTATGCCATGTTGTCCCTAGAAACTTTGCAGCTTGTGGCAGGCCCCTCGTAGGTTATAAGCCTTGGGACTTGACTTTGTGGGCACGTAGCAGAGCTCAGAGTCTCTGGGAAGTTGTGAGTTAGGAGTGTCCCCAGAATTTGGCATGTGGCTCAGAAGAGCGGCTCCTGAGGAGCAGCCACTGAAGGGGGTTCCGGGGTGCAAATGGAGGGCAGGAGGTGTCAGGAAGCACCCCAGTATATGTGGACAGTCTTGCCTCAAGGCTTTAAGAACAGCCCTACCATTTTTGGAAGTCAATTGGCATGAGAATTAGAGATTTGGAAGAAAGAAAAGAATCAGGGAATCTTGTTGCAATATGTGGGTGATCTATTACTTGCAGCCGAGACAGAAGAACCATGCACCAAGTTAACTCTTAGCCTTTTGAAGTGTTTGGGAATCGGTGGCTATCGAGTGTCAAAAGAAAAAGCCCAGATAACCCAGAGAGAAGTAACTTATTTGGGTTTGGAAATCCTGAAAGGACAGAGACAATTAGGAACCGAGAGAAAGGAGACAATTTGTCATGTCCCCGAGGCCAAGACTCTGAAAGAGTTGCGAGCGTTTCTGGGAACGGTCGGGTGGTGTCGCCTGTGGATTGCAAATTACAGCTTGCTGGTCCGACCTTTATAGGAGCAGCTCAAAACCTCAAACAACGGATTTATAGATTGGACTGGTGCCAGGAAAGCTGCTTTCAAACAACTAAAACGGGCTTTAATGGAGGCGCCAGCCCAAGGCCTGCCAGATCTCACAAAGACATTTGAACTTTTTACTCATGAAAGAAAAGGTATAGCTCTGGGTGTGCCGGCCCAACATCTGGGACCAAGTCGGCGAGCTGTGGCCTACTTCTCAAAGCAATTAGACAACGTGAGTCTGGGATGGCCCGGTCGTCTGAGAGCCGTCGCTGCAACTGCGCTATTGATCCAAGAAACTCGTAAGTTCACCCCAGGACAGAGAATTGCAGTGTATGTTCCCCACATAGTGATCGCTGTGCTCAAACAGAAAGGTGGGCGTTGGTTATCCCCTAGTAGAATGCCGAAATACCAAGTGGTGTTGCTGGAGCAAGATGATGTTTCCTTAAAAAGTACTCCTATCGTTGACCCTGCTGTGTTTTTAACAACCGATCAGGTTGAAGGAGAACCGGAACATGACTGCCTGCAGACAATTGAAGAAGTCTACTCCGGCCGACCGGATCTCCGAGATGCACCACCTGAAGAAACGGATTGGGAAGTATATACCGACGGAAGCGGTTTCATCCGTGAAGGAAAACGTTTATCAGGATACGCGGTAACCGCTACTGAGAAGGTAGTTAAATCGCAAGCTTTGCCTTCAAATGTATCTGCCTAAAAGGCTGAATTGATAGCTCTTACTCGAGCACTGGAACTCAGTCAAGGAAAGCAAATCAACATTGGGACAGACTCAAAGTATGCTTCTGGAGTAGTACGTGCGTGTGGAGCAGCGTGGAAAGAAAGAGGACTGCTATCTGCACAAGGAATCACCATTCAGCATGCAGAACAAATGCTGAAATTGTTCGAAGCCATTCCAAAGCCAACAGCCGTCGTGATAATGCTCTGTAAAGCACGTCAGTCGGGTAGGACTGTCCCTGTGACAGGTAACCAGTTGACTGCTAGAGCTGCTAAAGAGGCTGCAGAAAAAGGCATCCTAGCACTAGTTCCAGAGCAAGCATAAATTTACCTAAAGATGCTCCAAGTTATAATGAAAAAGATGAAGAACTAATTCTTAAATTGCAGGCTAACAAAAATGAAACAGGATGGGCCGTTAACACCAACAGGTTAAATAAGCGTCCCACCCGCAACAATGAGAGAAATTGCCCGGGCTGAACATAGCAAAGTACACTGGGGAACAGAAAACCTTGTTAAACATTTACAAACGTGTATTTTGAATAGAGATATGATAAAAAGTATTCGAATAATTACAAGTAGGTTTGTATATGCAATAATCCCCAAACCAATAATAAAATCCTTTTTGGAATGACTAAGCGAGGAAATTCTCCAGGACAATATTGGCAAATTGATTTCACAGAATTCCTTCAAAAAGAGGGATACTGATATATCCCATTTCTAGTCGATACCTTTACCGGGTAGCCTGAAGCTTTCCCTTGTCGCCCCAACGAAGCAAGAGAAGTAGTTATCATCATTGTTATAATCTGTGTCGCTTTTAGCTGTCTTAAACGAGCTGCGGCACGATCTCTGTTCAAGCGAGACTACTAAAAGAATTAGCCTCAAGCAGGAAGGGGGGGGGAATTGGTAGCATATTTCCGTACCTTCTGTATGGTATGTCTAAATATTTTGATGGTTTTAATATTTTGTACCAGCCATGGAGACTGGTTTGCTGCTAGGTGACTGTAAAAGTGAGATTTGGTAAATAATGATTGGAAATCTTCTACTAACACTATGATTGAAACAATAGACAAAAGTATAGCTGAGCAATTAACTAGTAGAAGTAGTTACTCCTAAGTTTCGCCGTTCTTTGCACTTAGGAGTAGATGTTCCTGTGCGCTAGATGAGAACAATGTTGAAACAGACCGCATGTGATTGAAACTGCGTTAAGCTTCAAGATGAAAGAACAAGAACAAGAATAAAGACTTGGAGGACAGCCAACGAGAACTTCAAATGGGTCGGTGGTTGTAAAAGCAGCCCTTCGACTCAAATGGATCCTTCGTTACGTGTGATCGGATGTAGGCAGCGCTATGATAATCACTTACAATCATTTCTATGAATATGTATACTAATCTGGTTAATATGCAATTAGTTATTCCATATAACCTGTTTGTGCTAAAGCTGTGGTATGCACGCTAGGTGGAATTATCCCCCGTGTATCCAGCGCTGCAATAAAGAATGCCTGCTTTCTAGCAGTCCAAAACGAGTCTTGGAGAGTTTCTTTGACCGGCTTTTCGGTATCACTTGTCCGTGGGTTGGTGTCTTTCCTCCCCCATGCGTCTGTGGGTGAGTGTCTTTCCTCTCTCCCGGTGTTTCTGTCGGTGGTTTTCTCTCGATCCCTGCTCCGTGTGTCTGTCAGTCGGTGTCTCACCAAACCTTGCGTGTCCATCGGTGAGCGTTTTGCCCTGCCTTGCTTGTCCATCGGTCAGTGTCTCGTCCCGTCCTGCCTGTCTGTCGGTCTGTGTCTCCGTATTCCTTGTGTCTCCGTCAGTCAGTGTCTCTCCTCTCTCTTTTTGTGTCCGTCAGTTGTTAACTCCCCCCCACCCCCCCCCTTGCTTGTCTGTCAGTTGTTAACTTCCCCCCCCCCCCCCCCCCTTGCTTGTCCATCAGTCGGTGTCTCCCCCTGCCTCGCCTGTCCCTTGGTCCATACGCCCCCCCACCCCGCTCCGGCGTGTTCGTCGGTCGGTGTCTGATCCCCGCTCTGTTGTGTCCATCGGTTGGTGTCTCCTCTCTTCTGCTCCTCCTGCCTGTCTGCAGTGGTTTATATTCACCCATACCCCCCCAAGTCAGTGGGTGTGGGCATTTCCTCCCTGAACCCCTGTTTGGCGAGCGCTGGCCATTCTTCCCTGCCCCCTGCGTGTGAGTAGGCATGTGTGTTTGGCTTGGAGTTGCTCTGCCTGGGGATGTAGAGTCATGTAGGTGGAATAGAAACAAGTGTTTACGGGTGAAATGTTGATGTGCCTAGACCGTTTAGGCACGGATTGTACAGTCATCTCGGCTCGAGTAGCCGTCGGCGGGCTGTGTGGACAGCCACGTCGATAGTGTTTTACGGAGACGATTGGAGCCATGTGGCAGGGGTTGTTGAGGAGCAGTGAAGCGGATTTGAATCTCTAAAGGTGTTAAGTCTTGCATGTGGTGGGCTTAAAGTTTGGCCTTTTTTTTTTTATGGTAGGCTGTAGTTGGATTCCAGGTGGTATTCCTAGATGGAATCAAGACCTCTGGAATCGTTAAGCTCTTGCTTTGCATCTAGGTGACTTGTTCAGTAATTTTCTTTTTCAGATGAGGAGGGACAAGATGCGTGCCAAAGAGTGACAGAGGAGGGAAGCAGAGCACTGCAAGAAGGTGGGTCTGTGAGTGGAGTTGCAGGGAAGATGTGGCCGGTGGCTCTATGACTAGTTTATAGGTTTGGGGTTTTTTTCTTTTATTTTGAAGGTGCGAAGCGGGATCTCGGCACCAGAGGTGACTTGGACAAGCTGAGCCATGACTGAAGGGGTGAAGCAACAGTTCCTTTTGAGGTGTGGTATCGTTGGCAGAGTTGGAAGAGTCCCTTGTCGTTTGCCTTTTGCAGGCGGTACGCAGGCCTCGACGTGGCAAGCTGTCGATGGCAGAGGCGGGGCAGGAGAGGGAAAGGAGAGGGAGATGGGAATCGGTGCGGGCGGGCTGAGGTTTCGGGCGGTGTCTCGGCATGCGTCTTCTGCTTTGGTTTTTGCAGGTGGCGCACGCAGCCTCGGAGGGGCGAAGGCGCAGGCCGACGAGCGGTCCGAGAAGGTGAGGCGGTCGTCGGCCGGGTCGGTGTTGAATAGCAAAGTATTACGTGGCCCCTCGGTTAAGCCTTTCCTTTTTGTTTTGGAGGCGCTGTGCAGGCCGCCTTTGCAATGGGATGAGCGTTTGAGGTGAGCTGTGGATTAGCGAGGAGGAGCGTGGGGCTGGTGACTCTTCACGTTCGCGTCTCTCTGTATCTTTGGTACCACGAGCGACGACGGCCGCAGGGTCCGACTCCGCAATGAGCGAGTAAGCGTAACGCGGTGGCACTTGTGAGGAGCGGGAAGTCGGGGAAGCAGTTGGCGTTGGCCGATGGGATGCTTACTACATTTTCTGGTTTGGTTTGGGTGGGTGGGTTGGTTGGTTTGTTTGTTTGGTTTTTTTTTTTACCTGCAGATGACGAAGAGGAGCCTGGCGACTGCAGGAATATCCCAGTTAGCCCGTGTGGTTTTTCTGGATAATGGATTCAGACCGTCGGCCCTCTGCAAGCTAAGTTGAGGGACCAGGGCTGGGGAGAGGCTGGGAGGAAGGGACGAAGCTGGGAATTGCAGGGAGGGGTTTTAAAGTTAGTGCAGGAGAGAGGGCTGTCCCAAAGCAGTCCCCTTTGCGCAGGCGAAGGGAGCGGGTTGCTTTTCAGCGCGAGACCTGCGTGTGCCGGGCAGGGCAGTTCCGGCCTGCATCCGCGGTGGTGTGTAGTTTGTGTAGTCTGTCTTCTGTGCTTAGACCTTCCTCGGGTCTCGATGTCCTCGTCACGCTTGGCGCCGGAGGAGCGTGGCATGCGCTTCGGGCGCCGTCCCTGGGGTCTCGAATGCTCGTACTCATCAGCCCGGTGCCAATCAGGTGCTTCTTTTCTTGCGTTCGGAGCTCTAAAGCGTGGATTGGTCTCGGCAGCTTCCGGTCGGTCCTCTCTTGCGGCGTTCTTCCGGGCTGCGTCGGCAGCTCCGCTCTCTTGCCGTCCGTTTTCTCGGACTGGGACTTCTTCCCCGCATCCTGACGTCCTTAGGTCTCAGACGCCAGGCTTCTGGCGCATCCGTCATCTGGGTTTTGACAGTGCCATGTTGTAAGGGCCGTTACGTTCAACTCCTCGGGGTCTGCCGTATTGCTTCCCAGCCTCACGGTTGCGGGCCCCATAGGTCGTCTTGCCCGACGGCGCCTCCTGTCCAGAGGTCATTCTTCTTGCTGAGAGTTTTCTCTCTCTTTGAATCGCCTCGTTGGTAGCGTTCCACGTGGCAAGGTTCTGCGCACAGGCGTGTTTGGCTTGGAGCTGCTCTGCCCAGGGATGTAGAGTCAGGGGTAGGTGGAACAGCGATAAGAGTCTATGGGTGAAATGTTGATGTGCCTAGACCGTCCAGGTGAGGGTTGTACAGTCATCTCGGCTCGAGTAGCCGTTGGCAGGCTGTGTGGGCAGCCGTGCCGATAGTGTTTTACGGAGACGATTGGAGCCGTGTGGCAGGGGTTGTTGAGGGGTAGTGAAGCGGATTTGAATCTCTAAGGTGTTAAGTCTCGCATGTGATGGGCTTAATGTTTCGCCCTGGTTTTTTTTTGGTTGGTGTTTTGGGTTTTTGTTTGTTTGTTTGTTTTCTTTTTAAATGGCAGGCTGTAGTTGGACTCCAGATGGTCTTCGTAGATGGAATCAAGACCTCTGGAGTTGTTAAGGTCTTGCTCTGCATCCAGGTGACTCGTTGAATATGTTTTTTTTTTTTTTAGATGCGGAGGAACAAGATGTGTGCCACAGAGCAACGGGGGAAGGCAGCGGAGTGCCGTAAGGAGGTGGGTCCGGGAGTGGAGTCGGAGGGAAGATGCGGCCGGTGGCTCTATGAGATTGCTGTGCTTTGCGGGTTTTTTTGCTTTGCATTGATCTGTATTTGCCTTTGTCTTGCGTTGTTTTGCTCTGTATTTGTATTGACTGCCACGTGAGACTTGTCTCGCATTGTATGACCTTTATTGTGTTTTTTTCTGACATTGTAGTGCTCTGTGCTTGTATTGACTGTCATCTGAGACTATCTTGCATTGTATTGCTCGATATTGGTTTGCGTTGTAGTGTTTTGTACTTGCATTGTTTCCCATCTGAGACTGTCTCGCTTTGCATGGCCCTGCATTGTGTTTTGTATTGCAGTGCTCTGTACTTGTATTGAGCGCCATCTGAGACTGCCTTGCATTCTATGGGTCTGTATTGGTTTTGTATTGTTTTGGTCTGCACTCGTATTGACTGTCATCTGAGAGTCTCTTGCATTGGCCCTGTCCTGTTTTGTCTGGTATGGCAGTGCTCTGAGATTTTTGTCTTGACTGAGATAAGAGTACTGCCTTGTATGGCATTATATTTGCACGCGAATTGCATGGCTCTATGTTTGTGTGTGTATTGTATGTCATTGCAGAGACAGCATAGAAAGCTTAATGACTTTGGGTTCTTTGCATGCAAGGAGTTGAGTGGATCGCAATTGGACTGTGAACTAGCATAGAGTAAGGCAGTAACTGGGCAATGGTGTTGTTTATGCGGATGCTTTGTGGCAAGCCTCTAGAAATGGTCAAGGCCTCGAGGTCCGAGTAGCAGCGTGACGGGCCTCGGAGCGATCGGTAACTTTGGGACAGCTCTGTGTTTGTGATGCTCTGTTTTTTCAAGTGCCATGGAGGACACTGACTGTGAGAATGTGTTATTTTTGGAATAGGTGGGAAGCAGGGGAGGGGAGCGGTGGAGGACTTCTCTCTCAAGGATGAAGTGTCTAATAAAAAGCTTTGTGTGTTGTTTTTGCAGGCGATGACAGGGCACGAGGTGCTTGAAGGAACCTTGTGTTTAGGTGACATGGCTGCTATGGAGATTGGACTGTGACATGTGGCACTGTGAAAGCTAAGTATCGGGTTGAAAATGCACGGATGGTGGAGATGATGGTGTGTGTTGAAACATTGGTGTAACGGAAGGGTAGTTTGGAAGGGGAGTGGGCTCGGGCCAGGGTTTTTGCAGGTAGGGCGATTTTTGAGTCCCCCGGTGCCGCAGGCACGGGGTGATGGCCCTTTGATGGTGGTGGGCAGTTGCATGGATGATTTGAGAGTGAGGGCTGGCATGTATGCGATCTGAATGAGTGGTGTGTTGCAAACATGTGTAACCTTGTAGGGTTATGTGGTTTAGCCTTTTTATGTTTTTTCCTTTCAGGTTGGATGTAGAGTTGAGATGTTTTTCAGGGAATTAGAGAGAAAAAAAAATTAGAATAAAAAAACCCCAGCTGCGATATAGGTTGGTTTTTGGTGTCGTCCCATCCCGTTCCGTGCCCCCCCCCCCCCCCCTTTTTTTTTTTTTATCCCCTGGTCCTAGCCGCTCCATGAGGCGATGCTGATCCCCAATGTTCGGACCGGGGTCCGGCTCGGGCCAGGGTTTTCACAGGCAGGGCGATTTTTTTCAAGGCTCCCGGGAATGGTGTTCCCATGGAGCGCTGCCCTGGAATGTGGTAATTGCCACTTAGCACAGGGAATTATTTTGTTCAGCGGATGGTCTTTGGAAGACAGTTGAGGATTTTGCGGGGGGGCGGGGGTTGGAGTAGATAGCCAGCATTGAGTAGGCCAGGGTTGTGAAGCGGGTGAGTGTAACTGTATTTTTCCGTGGTGGGTTTCTCAAATCTTTGGGTGGTCTTCGTAGTTTGTGATGTAATGATATTTTTCAATTTTTATTTTTGTGCCTAGGTGTGGAAGTGGACAGTCTGTCAAGATGAGCAGAGCTCACTCGTTTTCAGCTTGGGAACAGGGATCGTGGAGGTAACGTCACCTCGGGGAGGAAAACCCCTGGACGTGAAGCGACAGACGTAACGGGAGCGAGGAATGTGGAAAAGACCACTCCGTAGAGAATTGCAGGCACTATATAGTGGCAATTCTTGTTAAGGTAATGCTAAAGTTTTGGAGTTTAAATGTATTTGTAAAAATAATGATTAAAAGAGGAATGAAACTAACAGTGGCAAATATTTGACCAATGCGGCCATAACTCTTTTCTATACATTGTAGTAAAAGTACATTGTAGAATTGGACTGTAAATACTGACACAGCTGAATGTACGTGGAGTCAGTAATGGACCAAATGAAACAAAAATAAAATGAAAAAAAGGCAGGTAATCAGGTCTCCTTGTGAGAGTCACAGTACTAATGGCAATCACAGGCAAGTGCAGAGCGAAGCATGTGTGTTTAGTGCCCATAGGTCAACTTAGCTGTTTAAGTAAGTGAAAGTGTTCATTAGAATTAGGCATCCAAGGGAGAGTTGTAGATACCTCGAGGTAAATGTAGCTGCGGATGGGTTAATAGAAAGGGTGTGCATTACTGGCTCTAGTAATTGCACAACTTTGAAATTGGTGCTGTAGCTACGTAACTGTGAAATGGGCTCGGGTACTGTGTAACTTTGAAATTTGCTAGTGCGTGGTGTGCTGCTGAAATGGGCTCGGCTACAGTGTAACTTTGAAATGGGCTCGGCACTGTGCGGCGCCAAAATTGGCTCGGGAGCGGAGCTGAAATGGGCTCGGGTAGTGTGTAACTCTGAAATGGGCTTGGTTACTGGATAATATGGGTATAATATCTGGGGTTTTTTTCATTCTGTATCTCACTGTTCCCGTTCTTCTTCCTGTTCTTCTCTTTCTCTGACCCTTTGTGGTGCTCCCTACTCTTTTTATTCATGTCTTCTATTTCTCTGCAGGGGTCCTAATACCTCTCTCTATGCAACCTCCTGTGTTTCTCACAGTCCCTCTCTATCTCTTGTCATTAATCTCATCTGTCACTCTGTCTTACTTCCTGTCCCATTGTATCATGTTGTATCTGTTCCTCCTGCTTTTTTCTCTCCATCTGTCCAGATCCCTGTTCCTTTTTTCTTCTGCTGCTGTCCCTCTGCACTGCTTCCTCTTGCTATCTTTTGTTGGAAAAACTGTGTGGTAAAAAACGTGTTGGAAAAACTGTGTGGTAAAAAAAATTGTAAAAAAACTGTGTTGTAAAAAACATGTTGGAAAAACACGTGGTGTAAAAAAACATATGAAACTTTAGGGTTGCTACTCTAAAACTGTATTGAAAAATGGTATTGTAAAACTTTAAGGTTGCTACTGTAAAACTGTATTGTAAAACTATTGTAAAACTTTGAAGTTGCTGTTGTAAAAAACGTGTTGTAAAAAACGTGTTGTAAAAAACGTGTTGTAAAAAACGTGTTGTAAAAAACGTGTTGTAAAAAACGTGTTGTAAAAAACGTGTTGTAAAAAACGTGTTGTAAAAAACGTGTTGTAAAAAACGTGTTGTAAAAAACGTGTTGTAAAAAACGTGTTGTAAAAAACGTGTTGTAAAAAACGTGTTGTAAAAAACGTGTTGTAAAAAACGTGTTGTAAAAAACGTGTTGTAAAAAACGTGTTGTAAAAAACGTGTTGTAAAAAACGTGTTGTAAAAAACGTGTTGTAAAAAACGTGTTGTAAAAAACGTGTTGTAAAAAACGTGTTGTAAAAAACGTGTTGTAAAAAACGTGTTGTAAAAAACGTGTTGTAAAAAACGTGTTGTAAAAAACGTGTTGTAAAAAACGTGTTGTAAAAAACGTGTTGTAAAAAACGTGTTGTAAAAAACGTGTTGTAAAAAACGTGTTGTAAAAAACGTGTTGTAAAAAACGTGTTGTAAAAAACGTGTTGTAAAAAACGTGTTGTAAAAAACGTGTTGTAAAAAACGTGTTGTAAAAAACGTGTTGTAAAAAACGTGTTGTAAAAAACGTGTTGTAAAAAACGTGTTGTAAAAAACGTGTTGTAAAAAACGTGTTGTAAAAAACGTGTTGTAAAAAACGTGTTGTAAAAAACGTGTTGTAAAAAACGTGTTGTAAAAAACGTGTTGTAAAAAACGTGTTGTAAAAAACGTGTTGTAAAAAACGTGTTGTAAAAAACGTGTTGTAAAAAACGTGTTGTAAAAAACGTGTTGTAAAAAACGTGTTGTAAAAAACGTGTTGTAAAAAACGTGTTGTAAAAAACGTGTTGTAAAAAACGTGTTGTAAAAAACGTGTTGTAAAAAACGTGTTGTAAAAAACGTGTTGTAAAAAACGTGTTGTAAAAAACGTGTTGTAAAAAACGTGTTGTAAAAAACGTGTTGTAAAAAACGTGTTGTAAAAAACGTGTTGTAAAAAACGTGTTGTAAAAAACGTGTTGTAAAAAACGTGTTGTAAAAAACGTGTTGTAAAAAACGTGTTGTAAAAAACGTGTTGTAAAAAACGTGTTGTAAAAAACGTGTTGTAAAAAACGTGTTGTAAAAAACGTGTTGTAAAAAACGTGTTGTAAAAAACGTGTTGTAAAAAACGTGTTGTAAAAAACGTGTTGTAAAAAACGTGTTGTAAAAAACGTGTTGTAAAAAACGTGTTGTAAAAAACGTGTTGTAAAAAACGTGTTGTAAAAAACGTGTTGTAAAAAACGTGTTGTAAAAAACGTGTTGTAAAAAACGTGTTGTAAAAAACGTGTTGTAAAAAACGTGTTGTAAAAAACGTGTTGTAAAAAACGTGTTGTAAAAAACGTGTTGTAAAAAACGTGTTGTAAAAAACGTGTTGTAAAAAACGTGTTGTAAAAAACGTGTTGTAAAAAACGTGTTGTAAAAAACGTGTTGTAAAAAACGTGTTGTAAAAAACGTGTTGTAAAAAACGTGTTGTAAAAAACGTGTTGTAAAAAACGTGTTGTAAAAAACGTGTTGTAAAAAACGTGTTGTAAAAAACGTGTTGTAAAAAACGTGTTGTAAAAAACGTGTTGTAAAAAACGTGTTGTAAAAAACGTGTTGTAAAAAACGTGTTGTAAAAAACGTGTTGTAAAAAACGTGTTGTAAAAAACGTGTTGTAAAAAACGTGTTGTAAAAAACGTGTTGTAAAAAACGTGTTGTAAAAAACGTGTTGTAAAAAACGTGTTGTAAAAAACGTGTTGTAAAAAACGTGTTGTAAAAAACGTGTTGTAAAAAACGTGTTGTAAAAAACGTGTTGTAAAAAACGTGTTGTAAAAAACGTGTTGTAAAAAACGTGTTGTAAAAAACGTGTTGTAAAAAACGTGTTGTAAAAAACGTGTTGTAAAAAACGTGTTGTAAAAAACGTGTTGTAAAAAACGTGTTGTAAAAAACGTGTTGTAAAAAACGTGTTGTAAAAAACGTGTTGTAAAAAACGTGTTGTAAAAAACGTGTTGTAAAAAACGTGTTGTAAAAAACGTGTTGTAAAAAACGTGTTGTAAAAAACGTGTTGTAAAAAACGTGTTGTAAAAAACGTGTTGTAAAAAACGTGTTGTAAAAAACGTGTTGTAAAAAACGTGTTGTAAAAAACGTGTTGTAAAAAACGTGTTGTAAAAAACGTGTTGTAAAAAACGTGTTGTAAAAAACGTGTTGTAAAAAACGTGTTGTAAAAAACGTGTTGTAAAAAACGTGTTGTAAAAAACGTGTTGTAAAAAACGTGTTGTAAAAAACGTGTTGTAAAAAACGTGTTGTAAAAAACGTGTTGTAAAAAACGTGTTGTAAAAAACGTGTTGTAAAAAACGTGTTGTAAAAAACGTGTTGTAAAAAACGTGTTGTAAAAAACGTGTTGTAAAAAACGTGTTGTAAAAAACGTGTTGTAAAAAACGTGTTGTAAAAAACGTGTTGTAAAAAACGTGTTGTAAAAAACGTGTTGTAAAAAACGTGTTGTAAAAAACGTGTTGTAAAAAACGTGTTGTAAAAAACGTGTTGTAAAAAACGTGTTGTAAAAAACGTGTTGTAAAAAACGTGTTGTAAAAAACGTGTTGTAAAAAACGTGTTGTAAAAAACGTGTTGTAAAAAACGTGTTGTAAAAAACGTGTTGTAAAAAACGTGTTGTAAAAAACGTGTTGTAAAAAACGTGTTGTAAAAAACGTGTTGTAAAAAACGTGTTGTAAAAAACGTGTTGTAAAAAACGTGTTGTAAAAAACGTGTTGTGAAGCTTTAGGGTAGCTACTGTAAAACTGAGTTGTAAAACTGTATTGTAAGCCTATTGTTTAACCTGGAAGTTGCTGTTGTAAAACTGTGTTGTGAAAAAAACATGTTGTGAAAACCTGTTGTAAAAAAACGTGAAAAACTGTTGTAAAAAACTGTTGTAAAACAGTGTTGTAAAAAAACCGTGTTGTAAAAAAACGTGTTGTAAAAAACCCTTGCTGAGTCCATATCCGGTACCCCGGTGGGTCTTTCTGTCCCGTCATCCGTTTGGTGCACCTCCATTTGGTCCCCGATCCCCTGAGGACACCTGTTCTTTGTTCAATTCCCTTTTGAGCTCCTTGCACCCCCAAGGCTTCTTTGGTCTCTCTGGCCCCTTCTGGATCTCTCTAATCCCTGCGACGATGCCTCTTGCTCTACTGGAGCCTTTTCCAAAGCCATCTTTGTGGTCCAAAGCAGTCTTTTTTTTTTTCCCACCTTACAGTATGTTTCTGTTTGGTGTCTGGTACCCCAAAGATGTCTATCGTCAGCTTAGATCTTCTCTTGAGTTTTTCAGAGGAGGCAATAGCCTTCATCTATTTTTATCGACACATCTCCCGTGGTGGTGTTTATTGTGTTTTGCAATTTAGTTTTGCTTTAGCTAGTAAGGTATTAATTAGGCTGCTTCATACAGTTCCTGGTACGTATCTTGTATTTCCATGGTTTTTTGGTGGTTTCTGTCCTTTGGGAATCATCTAGTTCTCTTAAGGGAGTCAGTCAGAGAGACGATCATAGCGACCCTGAAATGTCAGCGATTTACCGTAAATAACTTTGCAACCAGAGATATTTTTGAGAAGGGATTCTTAAGGAATGTAATTCTGGTTTGTGATTCAGTCCTATCCAGAAGGTAGTTCTGGTAGAAGTTAGGCGGTGCGTGCAGCCTTGCTAGAAATTGGTATGCACAGCCTTGCTAGAAATGAAGCGTAACCCTACAGCATTTTGGCTTTTTTTATAGGAAACTCAAGCACTTCAATTTTGGTAACAGCTTTGTTATTGCATTTAATGAGCTAGTTTCTTACATCGTTTAGAAGGACATCTATCTTTTTCTATCTACGCCCCAGAAAAATTAAGTTTAATTCCCTACCCGGTCACGTTGCCGATGCTATAGTTGTAGCTGTAGTACAAAAGCAGGTATCGTTTTTGCTAGTAAGGATCGCTTTCTCTGTTCAGGGCTTTGCTTGCTCTAAATTTAAGGCAGGTGAGAACACTGCTGCTGCTCCTCCAGCTGACATTGTAAGTTCTGGTGGTTTGCCCTTCCCCTTTCCCAGGTGAATGTGGGAAGGGTGGTGGGCAGGGCCACGGGGTATATGAACCACAGCCTCTGCTGAGGGAGTTCATTGTGCTCCTGGGTTTTTGTGGTGTTGGTGCTCAGCTCTTGAGTCCTTTGCAGCTTTTGAGCTGGCTCAGCTCTCTGGGAAGAGGTGTCTGCCTGAGGTAAGAGCTTCAGGACCAGTCAAGGTCCAGCAGCATGTGTGGTAGAAAGTAACACTTGTATGTAGCTTTTATTTCTTTTTTTTTCAGGTCAGTAATTTTGTTTTGAGCGTTCAGGGGTGGTGAGATGGTTTAATAGTATGCATTGTTTTGGTTTTTTTTTTAGTTCTCGATGCATTGTGTTTTCCTGGAATTCCCGACTTTATTGAAAATGGAACCTTGTTTTTTTCACCAGCTTTGCTGTATTCTGTGTAAGTTGCTGATACTATCTCTCTTAATAGGACCGATGGTGACATTATTTAGTAGGGGTTAGGGTGAGCGTCTCGTATGCATGTGTCTATGGAGCTTTAGTAGTTCTCAAGAAGGCAGCAGGGCCATAAGGCATAGTGTCTTTTAGGGTCTGGGATGCCTCATTGCCTTTCCTCATTGCCCACAGAATGCCATGTTGTCCCTAGAAACTTTGCAGCTTGTGGCAGGCCCCTCGTAGGTTATAAGCCTCGGGACTTGACTTTGTGGGCACGTAGCAGAGCTCAGAGTCTCTGGGAAGTTGTGAGTTAGGAGGTGTCCCCAGAATTTGGCATGTGGCTCAGAAGAGCGGCTCCTGAGGAGCAGCCACTGAAGGGGGTTCCGGGGTGCAAATGGAGGGCAGGAGGTGTCAGGAAGCACCCCAGTATATGTGGACAGTCTTGCCTCAAGGCTTTAAGAACAGCCCTACCATTTTTGGAAGTCAATTGGCATGAGAATTAGAGATTTGGAAGAAAGAAAATAATCAAGGAATCTTGTTGCAATATGCGGGTGATCTAATAATTGCAGCCGAGACAGAAGAACCATGCACCAAGTTAACTCTTAGCCTTTTGAAGTTTTTGGGAATCGGTGGCTATCGAGTGTCAAAAGAAAAAGCCCAAATAACCCAGAGAGAAGTAACTTATTTGGGTTTGGAAATCCTGAAAGGACAGAGACAATTAGGAACCGAGAGAAAGAAGACAATATGTCATGTCCCCGAGGCCAAGACTCTGAAAGAATTGCGAGCGTTTCTGGGAACGGTCGGGTGGTGTCGCCTGTGGATTGCAAATTACAGCTTGCTGGTCCGACCTTTATAGGAGCAGCTCAAAACCTCAAACAACGGATTTATAGATTGGACTGGTGCCAGGAAAGCTGCTTTCAAACAACTAAAACGGGCTTTAATGGAGGCGCCAGCCCAAGGCCTGCCAGATCTCACAAAGACATTTGAACTTTTTACTCATGAAAGAAAAGGTATAGCTCTGGGTGTGCCGGCCCAATATCTGGGACCAAGTCGGCGAGCTGTGGCCTACTTCTCAAAGCAATTAGACAATGTGAGTCTGGGATGGCCCGGTCGTCCGAGTGCCGTCGCTACAACTGCGCTATTGATCCAAGAAGCTCGTAAGTTCACCCTAGGACAGAATTGCAGCGTATGTTCCCCACATGCTGATCGCTGTGCTCGAACAGAAAGGGGGGCGTTGGTTATCCCCTAGTAGAATGCCGAAATACCAAGTGGTGTTGCTGGAGCAAGATGATGTTTCCTTAAAAAGTACTCCTATCGTTGACCCTGCTGTGTTTTTAACAACCGATCAGGTTGAAGGAGAACTGGAACATGACTGCCTGCAGACAATTGAAGAAGTCTACTCCGGCCGACCGGATCTCCGAGATGCGCCACCTGAAGAAACGGATTGGGAAGTATATACCGACGGAAGCGGTTTCATCCGTGAAGGAAAACGTTTATCAGGATACGCGGTAACTGCTACCGAGAAGGTAATTGAATCGCGAGCTTTGCCTTCAAATGCATCTGCCCAAAAGGCTGAATTGATAGCTCTTACTCGAGCACTGGAACTAAGTCAAGGAAAGCAAGTCAACATTTGGACAGACTCAAAGTATGCTTTTGGAGTAGTACATGCACGTGGAGCAATATGGAAAGAAAGAGGACTGTTATCTCCACAAGGAATCACCATTCAGCATGCAGAACAAATGCTGAAATTGTTTGAAGCCATTCCAAAGCCAACAGCAGTCGTGATAATGCACCGTAAAGCACATCAGTCGGGTAGGACCGTCCCTGAAACAGGTAACCAGTTGACTGCTAGAGCTGCTAAAGAAGCTGCAGAAAAAGGCATCCTAGCACTAGTTCCAGAGCAAGCATAAATTTACCTAAAGGTGCTCCAAGTTATAATGAAAAAGGTGAAGAACTAATTCTTAAATTGCAGGCTAACAAAAATGAAACAGGATGGGCCGTTAACACCAACAGGTTAAATAAGCGTCCCACCCGCAACAATGAGAGAAATTGCCCCGGCTGAACATAGCAAAGTACACTGGGGAACAGAAAACCTTGTTAAACATTTACAAACGTGTATTTTGAATAGAGATATGATAAAAAGTATCCGAATAATTACAAGTAGGTTTGTATATGTAATAATCCCCAAACCAATAATAAAATCCTTTTTGGAATGACTAAGCGAGGAAAGTCTCCAGGAAAATATTAGCAAATTGATTTTACAGAATTGCTTCAAAAAGAGGGATACTGATATATCCCAGTTCTAGTCGATACCTTTACCGGGTAGCCTGAAGCTTTCCCTTGTCGCCCCAACGAAGCAAGAGAAGTAGTTATCATCATTGTTATAATCTGTGTCGCTTTTAGCTGTCTTAAACGAGCTGCGGCACGATCTCTGTTCAAGCGAGACTACTAAAAGAATTAGTAGCCTCAAGCGGGAAGGGGGGGGGAATTGGTAGCATATTTCCGTACGTTCTGTATGGTATGTCTAAATATTTTGATGGTTTTAATATTTTGTACCAGCCATGGAGACTGGTTTGCTGCTAGGTGACTGTAAAAGTGAGATTTGGTAAATAATGATTGGAAATCTTCTACTAACACTATGATTGAAACAATAGACGAAAGTATAGCTGAGCAATTAACTAGTAGAAGTAGTTACTCCTAAGTTTCGCCGTTCTTTGCACTTAGGAGTAGATGTTCCTGTGCGCTAGATGAGAACAATGTTGAAAGAACAAGGACAAGAATAAAGACTTGGAGGACAGCCAACGAGAACTTCAAATGGGTCGGTGGTTGTAAAAGCAGCCCTTCGACTCAAATGGATCCTTCGTTACGCGTGATCGGATGTAGGCAGTGCTATGATAATCAGTTATAATCATTTCTATGAATATGTATATTAATCTGGTTAATATGCAATTAGTTATTCTATATAACCTGTTTGTGCTAAAGCTGTGGTATGCACGCTAGGTGGAATTATCCCCCGTGTATCCAGCGCTGCAATAAAGAATGCCTGCTTTCTAGCAGTCCAAAACGAGTCTTGGAGAGTTTCGTTGACCGGCTTTTCGGTATCACTTGTCCGTGGGTTGGTGTCTTTCCTCCCCCATGCGTCTGTGGGTGAGTGTCTTTCCTCTCCCCCGGTGTTTCTGTCGGTGGTTTTCTCTCGATCCCTGCTCCATGTGTCCGTCAGTCGGTGTCTCACCCCACCTCGCGTGTCCATCGGTGAGCGTTTTGCCCTGCCTTGCTTGTCCATCAGTCAGTGTCTCGCCCCGTCCCGCCTGTCTGTCGGTCTGTGTCTCCCCATTCCTTGTGTTCCATCAGTCAGTGTCTCTCCTCTCTCTTTTTGTGTCTGTCAGTTGTTAAATTCCCCCCCCCTTGCTTGTCCATCAGTCGGTGTCTCCCCCTGCCTCGCCTGTCCCTTGGTCCATATGTCCCCCCACCGTGCTCCGGCGTGTCCGTCGGTCGGTGTCTGACCCCCGCTCCAGCGTGTCCATCGGTCAGTGTCTGACCCACGCTCCGGCGTGTCCGTCGGGCGGTGTCTCCTCTCTTCTGCTCCTCCTGCCTGTCTGCAGTGGTTTATATTCACCCATACCCCCCCAAGTCGGTGGGTGTGGGCATTTCCTCCCTGAACCCGTTTGGCGAGCACTGGCCATTCTTCCCTGCCCCCTGCGTGTGAGTAGGCAAGTGTGTTTGGCTTGGAGTTGCTCTGCCTGGGGATGTAGAGTCATGTAGGTGGAATAGAAATAAGTGTCTACGGGTGAAATGTTGATGTGCCTAGACCGTTTAGGCATGGATTGTACAGTCATCTCGGCTCGAGTAGCCATCGGCGGGCTGTGTGGACAGCCACGTCGATAGTGTTTTACAGAGACGATTGGAGCCGTGTGGCAGGGGTTGTTGAGGGGTAGTGAAGCGGATTTGAATCTCTAAGGTGTTAAGTCTTGCACGTGATGGGCTTAAAGTTTGGCGCTGGTCTTTTTTTGGTTGGGTTTCTTTTTTTTTTTTTTTTTTTTTTTTTTTTTTAAATGGCAGGCTGTAGTTGGACTCCAGATGGTCTTCGTAGATGGAATCAAGACCTCTGGAGTGGTGAAGCTCTTGCTCTGCATCCAGGTGACTTGTTCAATATGGGGTTTTTTTTCACACGCGGAGGGACAAGATGTGTGCCACAGAGCAACGGGGGAAGGCAGCGGAGCACCGTAAGGAGGTGGGTCCGGGAGTGGAGTCGGAGGGAAGATGCGGCCGGTGGCTCTATGAGATTGCTTTGCTTTGCTGTGCTTTGCGGGTTTTTTTGCTTTGTATTGATCTGTATTTGCCTTTGTCTTGCGTTGTTTTGCTCTGTATTTGTATTGACTGTCACGTGAGACTTGTCTCGCATTGTATGACCTTTATTGTGGTTTTTTCTGATATTGTAGTGCTCTGTGCTTGTATTGACTATCATCTGAGACTATCTTGCATTGTATTGCTCGATATTGGTTTGCGTTGTAGTGTTCTGTACTTGCATTGTTTGCCATCTGAGACTGTCTCGCTTTGCATGGCCCTGCATAGTGTTTTGTATTGCAGTGCTCCGTACTTGTATTGAGCGCCATCTGAGACTGCCTTGCATTCTATGGGTCTGTATTGGTTTTGTATTGTTTTGGTCTGCACTCGTATTGACTGTCATCTGAGAGTCTCTTGCATTGGCCCTGTCCTGTTTTGTCTGGTATGGCAGTGCTCTGAGTTTTTTTGTCTTGACTGAGATAAGAGTACTGCCTTGTATGGCATTATATTTGCACGCGAATTGCATGGCTCTATGTTTGTGTGTGTATTGTATGTCATTGCAGAGACAGCATAGAAAGCTTAATGACTTTGGGTTCTTTGCAAGCAAGGAGTTGAGTGGATCGCAATTGGACTGTGAACTAGCATAGAGTAAGGCAGTAACTGGGCAATGGTGTTCATATTGTTTATGCGGATGCTTTGTGGCAAGCCTCTAGAAACGGTCAAGGCCTCGAGGTCCGAGTAGCAGCGTGACGGGCCTCGGAGCGATCGGTAACTTTGGGACAGCTCTGTGTTTGTGATGCTCTGTTTTTTCAAGTGCCATGGAGGACACTGACTGTGAGAATGTGTTATTTTTGGAATAGGTGGGAAGCAGGGGAGGGGAGCGGTGGAGGACTTCTCTCTCAAGGATGAAGTGTCTTAATAAAAAGCTTTGTGTGTTGTTTTTGCAGGCGATGACAGGGCACGAGGTGCTTGAAGGAACCTTGTGTTTAGGTGACATGGCTGCTACGGAGATTGGACTGTGACATGTGGCACTGTGAAAGCTAAGTATCGGGTTGAAAATGCACGGATGGTGGAGATGATGGTGTGTGTTGAAACATTGGTGTAACGGAAGGGTAGTTTGGAAGGGGAGTGGGCTCGGGCCAGGGTTTTTGCAGGTAGGGCGATTTTTGAGTCCCCCGGTGCCGCAGGCACGGGGTGATGGCCCTTTGATGGTGGTGGGCAGTTGCATGGATGATTTGAGAGTTGAGGGCTGGCATGTATGCGATCTGAATGAGTGGTGTGTTGCAAACATGTGTAACCTTGTAGGGTTATGTGGTTTAGCCTTTTTATGTTTTTTCCTTTCAGGTTGGATGTAGAGTTGAGATGTTTTTCAGGGAATTAGAGAGAAAAAAAAATTAGAATAAAAAAACCCCAGCTGCGATATAGGTTGGTTTTTGGTGTCGTCCCATCCTGTTCCGTGCCCCCCCCCCCCCTTTTTTTTTTTTTATCCCCTGGTCCTAGCCGCTCCATGAGGCGATGCTGATCCCCAATGTTCGGACCGGGGTCCGGCTCGGGCCAGGGTTTTCACAGGCAGGGCGATTTTTTTCAAGGCTCCCGGGAATGGTGTTCCCATGGAGCGCTGCCCTGGAATGTGGTAATTGCCACTTAGCACAGGGAATTATTTTGTTCAGCGGATGGTCTTTGGAAGACAGTTGAGGATTTTGCGGGGGGGCGGGGGTTGGAGTAGATAGCCAGCATTGAGTAGGCCAGGGTTGTGAAGCGGGTGAGTGTAACTGTATTTTTCCGTGGTGGGTTTCTCAAATCTTTGGGTGGTCTTCGTAGTTTGTGATGTAATGATATTTTTCAATTTTTATTTTTGTGCCTAGGTGTGGAAGTGGACAGTCTGTCAAGATGAGCAGAGCTCACTCGTTTTCAGCTTGGGAACAGGGATCGTGGAGGTAACGTCACCTCGGGGAGGAAAACCCCTGGACGTGAAGCGACAGACGTAACGGGAGCGAGGAATGTGGAAAAGACCACTCCGTAGAGAATTGCAGGCACTATATAGTGGCAATTCTTGTTAAGGTAATGCTAAAGTTTTGGAGTTTAAATGTATTTGTAAAAATAATGATTAAAAGAGGAATGAAACTAACAGTGGCAAATATTTGACCAATGCGGCCATAACTCTTTTCTATACATTGTAGTAAAAGTACATTGTAGAATTGGACTGTAAATACTGACACAGCTGAATGTACGTGGAGTCAGTAATGGACCAAATGAAACAAAAATAAAATGAAAAAAAGGCAGGTAATCAGGTCTCCTTGTGAGAGTCACAGTACTAATGGCAATCACAGGCAAGTGCAGAGCGAAGCATGTGTGTTTAGTGCCCATAGGTCAACTTAGCTGTTTAAGTAAGTGAAAGTGTTCATTAGAATTAGGCATCCAAGGGAGAGTTGTAGATACCTCGAGGTAAATGTAGCTGCGGATGGGTTAATAGAAAGGGTGTGCATTACTGGCTCTAGTAATTGCACAACTTTGAAATTGGTGCTGTAGCTACGTAACTGTGAAATGGGCTCGGGTACTGTGTAACTTTGAAATTTGCTAGTGCGTGGTGTGCTGCTGAAATGGGCTCGGCTACAGTGTAACTTTGAAATGGGCTCGGCACTGTGCGGCGCCAAAATTGGCTCGGGAGCGGAGCTGAAATGGGCTCGGGTAGTGTGTAACTCTGAAATGGGCTTGGTTACTGGATAATATGGGTATAATATCTGGGGTTTTTTTCATTCTGTATCTCACTGTTCCCGTTCTTCTTCCTGTTCTTCTCTTTCTCTGACCCTTTGTGGTGCTCCCTACTCTTTTTATTCATGTCTTCTATTTCTCTGCAGGGGTCCTAATACCTCTCTCTATGCAACCTCCTGTGTTTCTCACAGTCCCTCTCTATCTCTTGTCATTAATCTCATCTGTCACTCTGTCTTACTTCCTGTCCCATTGTATCATGTTGTATCTGTTCCTCCTGCTTTTTTCTCTCCATCTGTCCAGATCCCTGTTCCTTTTTTCTTCTGCTGCTGTCCCTCTGCACTGCTTCCTCTTGCTATCTTTTGTTGGAAAAACTGTGTGGTAAAAAACGTGTTGGAAAAACTGTGTGGTAAAAAAAATTGTAAAAAAACTGTGTTGTAAAAAACATGTTGGAAAAACACGTGGTGTAAAAAAACATATGAAACTTTAGGGTTGCTACTCTAAAACTGTATTGAAAAATGGTATTGTAAAACTTTAAGGTTGCTACTGTAAAACTGTATTGTAAAACTATTGTAAAACTTTGAAGTTGCTGTTGTAAAAAACGTGTTGTAAAAAACGTGTTGTAAAAAACGTGTTGTAAAAAACGTGTTGTAAAAAACGTGTTGTAAAAAACGTGTGTGGTGAAAAAAATTGTAAACAAACAGCGGCGTAAAAACGTGTTGTGAAACTTTAGGGTTGCTACTGTAAAACTGTGCTGTAAAAGTATTGTAAAACTTTGAAGTTGCTGTTGTAAAACTGTGTTGTAAAAAAACTGTGTTGTGGAAAACGTGTTATGAAACTTTAGGGTTGCTGTTGTAAAACTGTGTTGTAAAAGTATTGTAAAACTTTGAAGTTGCTGTTGTAAAACTGTGTTGTAAAAAACGTGTTGAAAAAACAGTGTTGGAAATAACTTTTGTAAAAACAGTGTTGGAAACAACTGCGTTGTAGAAACAAATGTGTTGGAAACAACTGCGTTGTAGAAACAAATGTGTTGGAAACAACTGCGTTGTAGAAACAAATGTGTTGGAAACAACTGCGTTGTAGAAACAAATGTGTTGGAAACAACTGCGTTGTAGAAACAAATGTGTTGGAAACAACTGCGTTGTAGAAACGTGTTGTGAAGCTTTAGGGTAGCTACTGTAAAACTGAGTTGTAAAACTGTATTGTAAGCCTATTGTTTAACCTGGAAGTTGCTGTTGTAAAACTGTGTTGTGAAAAAAACATGTTGTGAAAACCTGTTGTAAAAAAACGTGAAAAACTGTTGTAAAAAACTGTTGTAAAACAGTGTTGTAAAAAAACCGTGTTGTAAAAAAACGTGTTGTAAAAAACCCTTGCTGAGTCCATATCCGGTACCCCGGTGGGTCTTTCTGTCCCGTCATCCGTTTGGTGCACCTCCATTTGGTCCCCGATCCCCTGAGGACACCTGTTCTTTGTTCAATTCCCTTTTGAGCTCCTTGCACCCCCAAGGCTTCTTTGGTCTCTCTGGCCCCTTCTGGATCTCTCTAATCCCTGCGACGATGCCTCTTGCTCTACTGGAGCCTTTTCCAAAGCCATCTTTGTGGTCCAAAGCAGTCTTTTTTTTTTTCCCACCTTACAGTATGTTTCTGTTTGGTGTCTGGTACCCCAAAGATGTCTATCGTCAGCTTAGATCTTCTCTTGAGTTTTTCAGAGGAGGCAATAGCCTTCATCTATTTTTATCGACACATCTCCCGTGGTGGTGTTTATTGTGTTTTGCAATTTAGTTTTGCTTTAGCTAGTAAGGTATTAATTAGGCTGCTTCATACAGTTCCTGGTACGTATCTTGTATTTCCATGGTTTTTTGGTGGTTTCTGTCCTTTGGGAATCATCTAGTTCTCTTAAGGGAGTCAGTCAGAGAGACGATCATAGCGACCCTGAAATGTCAGCGATTTACCGTAAATAACTTTGCAACCAGAGATATTTTTGAGAAGGGATTCTTAAGGAATGTAATTCTGGTTTGTGATTCAGTCCTATCCAGAAGGTAGTTCTGGTAGAAGTTAGGCGGTGCGTGCAGCCTTGCTAGAAATTGGTATGCACAGCCTTGCTAGAAATGAAGCGTAACCCTACAGCATTTTGGCTTTTTTTATAGGAAACTCAAGCACTTCAATTTTGGTAACAGCTTTGTTATTGCATTTAATGAGCTAGTTTCTTACATCGTTTAGAAGGACATCTATCTTTTTCTATCTACGCCCCAGAAAAATTAAGTTTAATTCCCTACCCGGTCACGTTGCCGATGCTATAGTTGTAGCTGTAGTACAAAAGCAGGTATCGTTTTTGCTAGTAAGGATCGCTTTCTCTGTTCAGGGCTTTGCTTGCTCTAAATTTAAGGCAGGTGAGAACACTGCTGCTGCTCCTCCAGCTGACATTGTAAGTTCTGGTGGTTTGCCCTTCCCCTTTCCCAGGTGAATGTGGGAAGGGTGGTGGGCAGGGCCACGGGGTATATGAACCACAGCCTCTGCTGGGGGAGTTCATTGTGCTCCTGGGTTTTTGTGGTGTTGGTGCTCAGCTCTTGAGTCCTTTGCAGCTTTTGAGCTGGCTCAGCTCTCTGGGAAGAGGTGTCTGCCTGAGGTAAGAGCTTCAGGACCAGTCAAGGTCCAGCAGCATGTGTGGTAGAAAGTAACACTTGTATGTAGCTTTTATTTCTTTTTTTTTCAGGTCAGTAATTTTGTTTTGAGCGTTCAGGGGTGGTGAGATGGTTTAATAGTATGCATTGTTTTGGTTTTTTTTTTAGTTCTCGATGCATTGTGTTTTCCTGGAATTCCCGACTTTATTGAAAATGGAACCTTGTTTTTTTCACCAGCTTTGCTGTATTCTGTGTAAGTTGCTGATACTATCTCTCTTAATAGGACCGATGGTGACATTATTTAGTAGGGGTTAGGGTGAGCGTCTCGTATGCATGTGTCTATGGAGCTTTAGTAGTTCTCAAGAAGGCAGCAGGGCCATAAGGCATAGTGTCTTTTAGGGTCTGGGATGCCTCATTGCCTTTCCTCATTGCCCACAGAATGCCATGTTGTCCCTAGAAACTTTGCAGCTTGTGGCAGGCCCCTCGTAGGTTATAAGCCTCGGGACTTGACTTTGTGGGCACGTAGCAGAGCTCAGAGTCTCTGGGAAGTTGTGAGTTAGGAGGTGTCCCCAGAATTTGGCATGTGGCTCAGAAGAGCGGCTCCTGAGGAGCAGCCACTGAAGGGGGTTCCGGGGTGCAAATGGAGGGCAGGAGGTGTCAGGAAGCACCCCAGTATATGTGGACAGTCTTGCCTCAAGGCTTTAAGAACAGCCCTACCATTTTTGGAAGTCAATTGGCATGAGAATTAGAGATTTGGAAGAAAGAAAATAATCAAGGAATCTTGTTGCAATATGCGGGTGATCTAATAATTGCAGCCGAGACAGAAGAACCATGCACCAAGTTAACTCTTAGCCTTTTGAAGTTTTTGGGAATCGGTGGCTATCGAGTGTCAAAAGAAAAAGCCCAAATAACCCAGAGAGAAGTAACTTATTTGGGTTTGGAAATCCTGAAAGGACAGAGACAATTAGGAACCGAGAGAAAGAAGACAATATGTCATGTCCCCGAGGCCAAGACTCTGAAAGAATTGCGAGCGTTTCTGGGAACGGTCGGGTGGTGTCGCCTGTGGATTGCAAATTACAGCTTGCTGGTCCGACCTTTATAGGAGCAGCTCAAAACCTCAAACAACGGATTTATAGATTGGACTGGTGCCAGGAAAGCTGCTTTCAAACAACTAAAACGGGCTTTAATGGAGGCGCCAGCCCAAGGCCTGCCAGATCTCACAAAGACATTTGAACTTTTTACTCATGAAAGAAAAGGTATAGCTCTGGGTGTGCCGGCCCAATATCTGGGACCAAGTCGGCGAGCTGTGGCCTACTTCTCAAAGCAATTAGACAATGTGAGTCTGGGATGGCCCGGTCGTCCGAGTGCCGTCGCTACAACTGCGCTATTGATCCAAGAAGCTCGTAAGTTCACCCTAGGACAGAATTGCAGCGTATGTTCCCCACATGCTGATCGCTGTGCTCGAACAGAAAGGGGGGCGTTGGTTATCCCCTAGTAGAATGCCGAAATACCAAGTGGTGTTGCTGGAGCAAGATGATGTTTCCTTAAAAAGTACTCCTATCGTTGACCCTGCTGTGTTTTTAACAACCGATCAGGTTGAAGGAGAACTGGAACATGACTGCCTGCAGACAATTGAAGAAGTCTACTCCGGCCGACCGGATCTCCGAGATGCGCCACCTGAAGAAACGGATTGGGAAGTATATACCGACGGAAGCGGTTTCATCCGTGAAGGAAAACGTTTATCAGGATACGCGGTAACTGCTACCGAGAAGGTAATTGAATCGCGAGCTTTGCCTTCAAATGCATCTGCCCAAAAGGCTGAATTGATAGCTCTTACTCGAGCACTGGAACTAAGTCAAGGAAAGCAAGTCAACATTTGGACAGACTCAAAGTATGCTTTTGGAGTAGTACATGCACGTGGAGCAATATGGAAAGAAAGAGGACTGTTATCTCCACAAGGAATCACCATTCAGCATGCAGAACAAATGCTGAAATTGTTTGAAGCCATTCCAAAGCCAACAGCAGTCGTGATAATGCACCGTAAAGCACATCAGTCGGGTAGGACCGTCCCTGAAACAGGTAACCAGTTGACTGCTAGAGCTGCTAAAGAAGCTGCAGAAAAAGGCATCCTAGCACTAGTTCCAGAGCAAGCATAAATTTACCTAAAGGTGCTCCAAGTTATAATGAAAAAGGTGAAGAACTAATTCTTAAATTGCAGGCTAACAAAAATGAAACAGGATGGGCCGTTAACACCAACAGGTTAAATAAGCGTCCCACCCGCAACAATGAGAGAAATTGCCCCGGCTGAACATAGCAAAGTACACTGGGGAACAGAAAACCTTGTTAAACATTTACAAACGTGTATTTTGAATAGAGATATGATAAAAAGTATCCGAATAATTACAAGTAGGTTTGTATATGTAATAATCCCCAAACCAATAATAAAATCCTTTTTGGAATGACTAAGCGAGGAAAGTCTCCAGGAAAATATTAGCAAATTGATTTTACAGAATTGCTTCAAAAAGAGGGATACTGATATATCCCAGTTCTAGTCGATACCTTTACCGGGTAGCCTGAAGCTTTCCCTTGTCGCCCCAACGAAGCAAGAGAAGTAGTTATCATCATTGTTATAATCTGTGTCGCTTTTAGCTGTCTTAAACGAGCTGCGGCACGATCTCTGTTCAAGCGAGACTACTAAAAGAATTAGTAGCCTCAAGCGGGAAGGGGGGGGGAATTGGTAGCATATTTCCGTACGTTCTGTATGGTATGTCTAAATATTTTGATGGTTTTAATATTTTGTACCAGCCATGGAGACTGGTTTGCTGCTAGGTGACTGTAAAAGTGAGATTTGGTAAATAATGATTGGAAATCTTCTACTAACACTATGATTGAAACAATAGACGAAAGTATAGCTGAGCAATTAACTAGTAGAAGTAGTTACTCCTAAGTTTCGCCGTTCTTTGCACTTAGGAGTAGATGTTCCTGTGCGCTAGATGAGAACAATGTTGAAAGAACAAGGACAAGAATAAAGACTTGGAGGACAGCCAACGAGAACTTCAAATGGGTCGGTGGTTGTAAAAGCAGCCCTTCGACTCAAATGGATCCTTCGTTACGCGTGATCGGATGTAGGCAGTGCTATGATAATCAGTTATAATCATTTCTATGAATATGTATATTAATCTGGTTAATATGCAATTAGTTATTCTATATAACCTGTTTGTGCTAAAGCTGTGGTATGCACGCTAGGTGGAATTATCCCCCGTGTATCCAGCGCTGCAATAAAGAATGCCTGCTTTCTAGCAGTCCAAAACGAGTCTTGGAGAGTTTCGTTGACCGGCTTTTCGGTATCACTTGTCCGTGGGTTGGTGTCTTTCCTCCCCCATGCGTCTGTGGGTGAGTGTCTTTCCTCTCCCCCGGTGTTTCTGTCGGTGGTTTTCTCTCGATCCCTGCTCCATGTGTCCGTCAGTCGGTGTCTCACCCCACCTCGCGTGTCCATCGGTGAGCGTTTTGCCCTGCCTTGCTTGTCCATCAGTCAGTGTCTCGCCCCGTCCCGCCTGTCTGTCGGTCTGTGTCTCCCCATTCCTTGTGTTCCATCAGTCAGTGTCTCTCCTCTCTCTTTTTGTGTCTGTCAGTTGTTAAATTCCCCCCCCCTTGCTTGTCCATCAGTCGGTGTCTCCCCCTGCCTCGCCTGTCCCTTGGTCCATATGTCCCCCCACCGTGCTCCGGCGTGTCCGTCGGTCGGTGTCTGACCCCCGCTCCAGCGTGTCCATCGGTCAGTGTCTGACCCACGCTCCGGCGTGTCCGTCGGGCGGTGTCTCCTCTCTTCTGCTCCTCCTGCCTGTCTGCAGTGGTTTATATTCACCCATACCCCCCCAAGTCGGTGGGTGTGGGCATTTCCTCCCTGAACCCGTTTGGCGAGCACTGGCCATTCTTCCCTGCCCCCTGCGTGTGAGTAGGCAAGTGTGTTTGGCTTGGAGTTGCTCTGCCTGGGGATGTAGAGTCATGTAGGTGGAATAGAAATAAGTGTCTACGGGTGAAATGTTGATGTGCCTAGACCGTTTAGGCATGGATTGTACAGTCATCTCGGCTCGAGTAGCCATCGGCGGGCTGTGTGGACAGCCACGTCGATAGTGTTTTACAGAGACGATTGGAGCCGTGTGGCAGGGGTTGTTGAGGGGTAGTGAAGCGGATTTGAATCTCTAAGGTGTTAAGTCTTGCACGTGATGGGCTTAAAGTTTGGCGCTGGTCTTTTTTTGGTTGGGTTTCTTTTTTTTTTTTTTTTTTTTTTTTTTTTTTTAAATGGCAGGCTGTAGTTGGACTCCAGATGGTCTTCGTAGATGGAATCAAGACCTCTGGAGTGGTGAAGCTCTTGCTCTGCATCCAGGTGACTTGTTCAATATGGGGGTTTTTTTCACACGCGGAGGGACAAGATGTGTGCCACAGAGCAACGGGGGAAGGCAGCGGAGCACCGTAAGGAGGTGGGTCCGGGAGTGGAGTCGGAGGGAAGATGCGGCCGGTGGCTCTATGAGATTGCTTTGCTTTGCTGTGCTTTGCGGGTTTTTTTGCTTTGTATTGATCTGTATTTGCCTTTGTCTTGCGTTGTTTTGCTCTGTATTTGTATTGACTGTCACGTGAGACTTGTCTCGCATTGTATGACCTTTATTGTGGTTTTTTCTGATATTGTAGTGCTCTGTGCTTGTATTGACTATCATCTGAGACTATCTTGCATTGTATTGCTCGATATTGGTTTGCATTGTAGTGTTCTGTACTTGCATTGTTTGCCATCTGAGACTGTCTCGCTTTGCATGGCCCTGCATAGTGTTTTGTATTGCAGTGCTCCGTACTTGTATTGAGCGCCATCTGAGACTGCCTTGCATTCTATGGGTCTGTATTGGTTTTGTATTGTTTTGGTCTGCACTCGTATTGACTGTCATCTGAGAGTCTCTTGCATTGGCCCTGTCCTGTTTTGTCTGGTATGGCAGTGCTCTGAGTTTTTTTGTCTTGACTGAGATAAGAGTACTGCCTTGTATGGCATTATATTTGCACGCGAATTGCATGGCTCTATGTTTGTGTGTGTATTGTATGTCATTGCAGAGACAGCATAGAAAGCTTAATGACTTTGGGTTCTTTGCAAGCAAGGAGTTGAGTGGATCGCAATTGGACTGTGAACTAGCATAGAGTAAGGCAGTAACTGGGCAATGGTGTTCATATTGTTTATGCGGATGCTTTGTGGCAAGCCTCTAGAAACGGTCAAGGCCTCGAGGTCCGAGTAGCAGCGTGACGGGCCTCGGAGCGATCGGTAACTTTGGGACAGCTCTGTGTTTGTGATGCTCTGTTTTTTCAAGTGCCATGGAGGACACTGACTGTGAGAATGTGTTATTTTTGGAATAGGTGGGAAGCAGGGGAGGGGAGCGGTGGAGGACTTCTCTCTCAAGGATGAAGTGTCTTAATAAAAAGCTTTGTGTGTTGTTTTTGCAGGCGATGACAGGGCACGAGGTGCTTGAAGGAACCTTGTGTTTAGGTGACATGGCTGCTACGGAGATTGGACTGTGACATGTGGCACTGTGAAAGCTAAGTATCGGGTTGAAAATGCACGGATGGTGGAGATGATGGTGTGTGTTGAAACATTGGTGTAACGGAAGGGTAGTTTGGAAGGGGAGTGGGCTCGGGCCAGGGTTTTTGCAGGTAGGGCGATTTTTGAGTCCCCCGGTGCCGCAGGCACGGGGTGATGGCCCTTTGATGGTGGTGGGCAGTTGCATGGATGATTTGAGAGTTGAGGGCTGGCATGTATGCGATCTGAATGAGTGGTGTGTTGCGAACATGTGTAACCTTGTAGGGTTATGTGGTTTAGCCTTTTTATGTTTTTTCCTTTCAGGTTGGATGTAGAGTTGAGATGTTTTTCAGGGAATTAGAGAAAAAAAAAATTAGAATTAAAAAAACCCAGCTGCGATATAGGTTGGTTTTTGGTGTCGTCCCATCCCGTTCCGGCCCCCCCTCCCACTTTTTTTTTCCCCTGGTCCTAGCCGCTCCATGAGGCGATGCTGATCCCCAATGTTCGGACCGGGGTCCGGCTCGGGCCAGGGTTTTCACAGGCAGGGCGATTTTTTTCAAGGCTCCCGGGAATAGCGTTCCCATGGAGCGCTGCCCTGGAATGTGGTAATTGCCACTTAGCACAGGGAATTATTTTGTTCAGTGGATGGTCTTTGGAACACAGTTGAGGATTTTGCGGGGGGGGGGCGGGGGGTGTGGAGTTGGAGTAGATAGCCAGCATTGAGTAGGCCAGGGTTGTGAAGTGGGTGAGTGTAACTGTATTTTTCCGTGGTGGGTTTCTCAAATCTTTGGGTGGTCTTTGTAGTTTGTGATGTAATGATATTTTTCAATTTTTATTTTTGTGCCTAGGTGTGGAAGTGGACAGTCTGTCAAGATGAGCAGAGCTCACTCGTTTTCAGCTTGGGAACAGGGATCGTGGAGGTAACGTCACCTCGGGGAGGAAAACCTCTGGACGTGAAGCGACAGACGTAACGGGAGCGAGGAATGTGGAAAAGACCACTCCGTAGAGAATTGCAGGCACTATATAGTGGCAATTCTTCTTAAGGTAATGCTAAAGTTTTGGAGTTTAAATGTATTTGTAAAAATAATGATTAAAAGAGGAATGAAACTAACAGTGGCAAATATTTGACCAATGCGGCCATAACTCTTTTCTATACATTGTAGTAAAAGTACATTGTAGAATTGGACTGTAAATACTGACACAGCTGAATGTACGTGGAGTCAGTAATGGACCAAATGAAACAAAAATAAAATGAAAAAAAGGCAGGTAATCAGGTCTCCTTGTGAGAGTCACAGTACTAACGGCAGTCACAAAAGCAAGTGCAGAGCGAAGCATGTGTGTTTAGTGCCCATAGGTCAACTTAGCTGTTTAAGTAAGTGAAAGTGTTCATTAGAATTAGGCATCCAAGGGAGAGTTGTAGATACCTCGAGGAAAATGTAGCTGCAGATGGGTTAATAGAAAGGGTGCGCATTACTGGCTCTAGTAATTGCACAACTTTGAAGGTGGTGCTGTAGCTATGTAACTGTGACATGGGCTCGGGTACTGTGTAACTTTGAAATTTGCTCGGGCACGGTGCGCTGCCGAAATGGGCTCGGCTACAGTGTAACTTTGAAATGGGCTTGGGCAGTGTGCGGCGCCGAAATGGGCTCGGGCTCGGGTGCGGTGCGCTGCCGAAATGGGCTCGGCTACAGTGTAGTTTTGAAATGGGCTCGGGTAGTGTGCGGCGCCGAAATGGGCTCGGGCGCGGTGCGCTGCCGAAATGGGCTCGGCTACAGTGTAACTTTGAAATTGGCTCGGGTAGTGTGCGGCGCCGAAATGGGCTCGGGCTCGGGCGCGGTGCGGCGCCGAAATGGGCTCGGGCTCGGGCGCGGTGCGGCGCCGAAATGGGCTCGGGCTCGGGCGCGGTGCGGCGCCGAAATGGGCTCGGGCGCGGTGCGGTGCGTCGCCGAAATGGGCTCGGGCGCGGTGCGGTGCGTCGCCGAAATGCGCTCGGGCGCGGTGCGCTGCCGAAATGGGCTCGGGTAGTGTGCGGCGCCGAAATGGGCTCGGGCGCGGTGCGGTGCGGCGCCGAAACGGGCTCGGGCGCGGTGCGGCGCCGAAATGGGCTCGGCTACAGTGTAACTTTGAAATGGGCTCGGGCGCTGTGCGTCGCCGAAATGGGCTCGGGCGCTGTGCGTCGCCGAAATGGGCTCGGGCAGTGTGCGGCGCCGAAATGGGCTCGGGCAGTGTGCGGCGCCGAAATGGGCTCGGGTAGTGTGCGGCGCCGAAATTGGCTCGGGTGCGGTGCGTTGCCGAAATGGGCTCGGCTACAGTGTAACTTTGAAATGGGCTCGGGTAGTGTGCGGCGCCGAAATGGGCTCGGGCGCGGTGCGTCGCCGAAATGGGCTCGGGTAGTGTGCGTTGCCGAAATGGGCTCGGGCGCGGTGCAGCGCCGAAATGGGCTCGGGTGCGGTGCATCGCCGAAATGGGCTCGGGCGTGGTGCGGTGCCAAAATGGGCTCGGCTACAGTGTAACTTTGAAATGGGCTCGGGTAGTGTGCGGCGCCGAAATGGGCTCGGGCGCGGTGCGGCTCCGAAATGGGCTCGGGCGCGGTGCGGTGCGTCGCCGAAATGGGCTCGGCTACAGTGCAACTTTGAAATGGGCTCGGGTAGTGTGCGTTGCCGAAGTGGGCTCGGGCGCGGTGCGGTGCCGAAATGGGCTCGGGCAGTGTGTAACTTTGAAATGGGCTCGGGCGCGGCACTGAAATGGGCTCAGATAGTGTGTACCTCTGAAATGGGCTTGGTTACTGGATAATATGTGTATAATATCTGGGTTTTTTTTCATTCTGTATCTCCCTGTCCCCGTTCTTCTTCCTGCTCTTCTCTTTCTCTGACCCTTTGTGGTGCTCCCTACTCTTTCTATTTACGTCTTCTATTTCTCTGCAGGGGTCCTAATACCTCTCTTTCTCCGACCTCCTGTGTTTCTCACAGTCTCTCTCTATCTCTTGTCATTATTCTCATCTGTCACTCTGTCTTACTTCCTGTCCCATCATATCATGTTGTATCTGTTCCTCCTGCTTTTTTCTCTCCATCTGTCCAGATCCCTGTCCCTTTTTTCTTCTACTGCTGTCCCTCTGCCCTGCTTCCTCTTGCTATCTTTTCTGTATTTCTCTGTTCTATTCCCTCTTACATCCTTGCTAGCTGTCCCTTCTCTCTTTTCTCTCTTCCTCTATATCTCTCTCTCACTGCCTATCAAACACAGTTGTTTTTTCCTCCAGTGCTGTCCTGCTCTCTGTCCCTTTTTTCTCACTCTCGTTCTGTCATGTTCCCTGTGTCTTTTTTTTAACTTCTCCATCTCTGTCCTGCAGCCTATCACTATTTTTTTCCTCTTCCATCCCTTTGTCCTTCTTCCAGTCCTTGTCTCTCTCTCCCTTTGTTCTCCTTCCCTTCCTTTTTTCCTTTCTTGCTACATCTCTGTTCTGCTCCCTAGAATAGAATCAAATCGAATCAAATCACGAAATTTGGAAAAGACCTCTAAGATCATTAAGTCCAACCATCAACCCAACATGACCACGCCCACCAATCATGTCCCAAAATGCCACGTCTACCTGTTTTTTGAACACCTCCAGGGATAGTGACTCCATCACTACCCTAGGAAGCCTGTTCTAATGCCTGACAACCATCTCAGTAAAGAAATTTTTTCTGATATCCAATCTAAACCTCCCCAGCGCAACTTCAGCCCATTTTCTCTCGTCCTATCTCTAGTTACTTGATAGAAAAGACCAGCACCGCCTCACTTCAACCCCCCTTTAGGTAGTTGTAGAGAGCGATAAGGTTTCCCTTCAGCCTCTTTTTCTCCAGACTAAACCATCCCAGTTCCCTTAGCCGCTCCTCATAAGACTTATGCTCCAGGCCCCTCACCAACTCAGTTGCCCTTCTCTGGACACGTTCCAGCACCTCAATGTCTTTCCCATAGCGAGGGCCCCAAAACCGAACGCAGTACTCGAGGTGCGGCCTCACCAGTGCCGAACACAGGGGAACAATCGCTTTTCTGCTCCTGCTGGCCACACTGTTTCTGGCTCATATTCTGCCAGCTATTAACCAGCACCCCCAGGTCTTTTTCCGCCGGGCAGCTTTCCAGCCGCTCTTCCCCAAGCCCGTAGCGCTGCACGGGGTCGTTGCGACTGAAGCATGGGAACGGGTACTTGGCCTCGCTGAACGTCATGCGATTAGCCTTGGCCCATCGATCCAGCCTGTCCAGATCCCTCTGTAGAGCCTTCCTACCCTCAAGTAGAGCAGCCCTCCCTCCCAACTTGGTGTCATCTGCAAACTTACTGAGGGTACACTCAAGCCCCTTATCTAGATCATTGATGATAAAGATACTAAAGAGAACTGGCCCAACACCGAGCCCTGGGGAACACCACTTGTGACCGTTAGTCAACCAGATTTAACCCTGTTCACCACAACTGTCTAGGCTCAGTCATCCAGCTAGTTTTTTTTACCCAGCGAAGAGTACACCTGTCTAAGCCATGAGCTGCCAGCCTCTCAAGGAGTATGCCACGAGAGACAGCGTCAAAGGCCTTGCAAGGTAGGTAACATCCACAACCTTTCCCTCATCCACTAGGCGCGTCGCCTGGTCATAGAAGAGATCAGGTTGGTCAAGCAGGACCCGCTTTTCATGAACCCACGCCGGCTGGGCCCGATCCCCTGGTTGTCCCGCATGTGCCATGTGAGCGCACTCAAGACGAACCGCTCCATAATCTTCCCCGGTACTGAGGTCAGGCTGACAGGGCTGTAGTTCCCTGGATCCTACCCACCCTGGCCCTTTTCTGTGTCCTTCTCCTTGTCTCCCCTCTCCATTTCTCTATCTTATTCCCTCTGCAGTTTTTCTTATTCTTTGATGCTCTGTCCTGTTCCTTGTCGCTATCTTTTCTCACTCTGTCTCTGTCCTGCTCCATGTCTTTTAATTTTGCCTGTCTTTCACTTTGTCCTGTTTCCCTGGCCCTTTTTTTCCTCTCTGTATCACCTTGTCTCGCTCACTGTTCCTGTCTGATACTGTGTCCTGCTCCTTGTCCTTCTTTCCCCCTCACCCCATCCCGCATTCTGCTTTCTGTCTTTCTTTTTTCTCTTTCTAGCCTTCTGCCCCAATGCTGCTTTCTCCACCGCTGTCCTGCTGCCTGCCCCTTGTTTCCTCTCACTGTTCCTCTGTCCCGCTTCCTGTCCCCATCTTTTTCCATCTTTATTTCTCTATCCTGCTGCCTGCCCAGTTGTTTCTTGCTATATCTCCCTGTCCACCTGGTTCTCCCTTTTCTCCTTTCTCTCCTCCTCTGTCCCGCTCCCTGGCCCTTTTTTTCTCCTCTTAACCTCTCTCTGCTCTAGCCCATTGCTCCCCCCCCCCCCCTTCTTGATCTCTTTGTACAGATCTGAACCTTTCTTTGTTTCCCATTCCCTGTCCTTTTTCTGTCTCTGTCTGTATGCCCTGTGCTCTGTCATAGTTGTCATTCCTCCTTTGTTTGTTCTCTCTTTCTACCCCCATCTCTGTCCTGTTTACTGACCCTACATCTTCTTGTTCCATCTCTCTCTTTCTTGATTTCTCTACTTCTCTGACCTTTTCTTTTGACCTTTCCTCTCTCTTTGCTCCTCGGTCTTCTCCCTTGTCTTATTTTTCTCTTTCTACTCCTCTGTCTCGCTCCCCATCACTGTATTTTCTTTCTCCATTTCTCTGCCCCACTCCCCCTGCCTCTCTTTCTCCATCCCACCGTGCTGCTGCCCGTCCTTCCTTCCCTCTCTCCCTCCCTCTTTCTCTGTTGTTATCCTCGAGTCCTTTGTTGTCTCTCCGCCCCTCTGTCCCGCTCCCCAACCCTAATTTTCCTCATTTTCTGTTTCCATTTCTCTGTCCTGGTTTGGTCCCTGTTTTTCCTCTGGCTCCATCTCCCTATCATTCTTTCTGTCGTTCTTTCTCTATCCTAGTGTCCTTCTCCCCATCCCTCTCTTTTTCTCTGTATCCATTTTCTTGCACCCTGTCCCTCGCTTGTCTGTCCCTCGCTTGTTTTCGGTATCCCTATCTCCTTCCTCTTGTCCTTCCTTCCCTGTGCCACCTCTGCCTCTGGCCTGCTGCTCGTCACTGGTTTTTCTTTCTCCCACTCTTTGTCCAAGTTCTGTCGTTCTCTTTTGCTCTCTGTCCTTCCTCCAACCTGCCTTTTCCTCCCTCTGCCCCTAATGCTTCCTTCTCCAATTCTTAGTGCTGCTTCATGCCCCTTTTTTTGTCTCACTGTCCGTCCTGCTTCCTCTCACAGTTTATTCTGCCTTTATCCCTCTGTCCCGCTGCCTGTCTCCTTGTTTCTAGTTATAGCTGCCTGTCCAGCCAGGTGTCCCTTTTTTCTTTTCTCTTTTCCCTACTCTGCCCCTACTTTTTCTTCCTCCATCTCTGTCCATTTTTTTTCCCCCTCCACCTCTTTGTCTTAATCTGCATCTGGTTCCCTCCACTGCCGCCAGTCCCATTCCTTGTCCTGCTTTTTTTGTCTCTCCGTGTCTCACGCTTTCTATCCCTATTACTTTCTCTCTTCCCCCTTCCTTTTTTCCTCCTTTTTCTCTATATCTTTTGTCCTGTTGCTCGTTAGTATTTTTTCTTTCCATTCCTCTATCCTGTTCCCTGTCCCTCATTTCTCTGTCAATTTCTCTGTCCTGTTGCCTATTGTTATTTTTGCTGTCTGTATCCCACTGCCCTGTTTCCCATTCATCTCTTTTGGCTCCATTCTCCCATCCTGCTCCCCATTAGCATTTTGTCTTTCTCCAGCTCTCTGACCTGGTCCCCATCCCCCTTGTTTCTTCTCTGTCATTCTTTCTGCTTCCTTGTACCTCTCGCTCTGCTATCTTGCGTACCACATACCGTTCCTCTCTGTTTACACCCCGCTGTCTCCGTCCCCTCCCTCTCTTTGCCTCTCTATCCCTCTGTCCTTGTCTCTGTTTTTTCTTTCTCCATGTCTCTGTCCTGCTGCCCAAGTCTGTCCAGTTCCCTTTTTCCCCCCTTCTCTGTTGATTACTCAGCTTTTCTTCCTCTCCCTATTTTTTCTTTCTTCATCCCTGTGTCCTGCTGCGTGTTCCCTCGCTCTCACTCCCCCAGTATCTTGCTGTGTGTTATTCATCCTTCTGCCCGTTGATTTTTCCTCTTGCTTTGTCCTTTTGTCCTGCTCCCTATAAGCATTTTTTAATTTTTTATATTTCTGTTCTTCTGCACGTTGCCATTTTTTCGTTCTCCATCTCTCCTGCTCCCTATCCCCCACTTTCTCTCATCTCATTCTTTCTTCTTCCCCGTGCCTGTGTCGTGCCGTATCCTCGCATCCCTCTCCCTCCCTATCACGCTGTCTTGCTCCCCATCCCTCTTTTTTTCTTTCTACCCTTATGACGTGCCCTGGTCTTTCTCTCTACATCTTTCTGTCATAGTCCTTATTTTGCTCTTCTTGCTCTTTTCCTCTCTCTTCCTCTATCCTGCTGCCCATCGCTATTTCTTCATTTTCCATCCCTTTATCCCGCTCCCTGTCCTTGTCAATCTTTCCCTTTGTTCTGCCTCCAGTCTTTGTTTTCTCTGTCTCCGTCCTTTTTCTCTCTGCTGCTCAGTCCTTCTCCCTCATCTTATTTTTTCCTTTTTGCTCTCCCTCTCTTTTTCTCTGTGACCCTCTGTGCTGTTCCTTTCATTTTCTTTAATGATCTGTTGTCTTACCTGTCCCCCCTTCACTGTCTCTTGCCCTCTATCCTGCTCCCCGGCCCTATTATTTGTTGCTTCACTTTCCATCCCACTCTCCATCCCCATTTTCTCTGTTGCTCTCGTTGCCTCCCTATGCCAGCGTCCCAATCCCCATCCCGCTCTCTTTTGCAGTATCCCACTTTCTGGCTCTCTGTCTCTTACCTGTTTTCTATATCCAGCTGTCCTTCCTCCTGTCTTTCCTTGTCCCTCTGGCCTGCTGCCCATCACCAATTTTTTTCTTTCTCCATCTCTCTGCCTCGGTCCTGTCCCTCTCCGCCTCTCTCTGTCTCTAATATTCCTCTCTCCATCTATGCCCCGTCCCTTTTCTCTTATTCTCTCTGTCTTCCATCCTCCCCCTAACTTTTTGTCTGTACATGCCCATACTGCCTGTTCCATCGTTTCTCGCTATATGCCCCTGCCCAGCTCGCTGTTGCATTATACCCCTCTGTCCCGCTCCCTGGCTTTTTTTCTCATCCCGGAACTGGTTTTTATCTCTCCATCCCTTTGTCATGATTGCCGTCTCGTTTTTCCTCAGTCTTTCTGGCTTGTTTCCTGCCTTCTTTCTCTCTCTCCCTCCGTCCTACTCCTGCGTGTACCGCACGAGGGAGCGAGACTACGCGTCTAGGAAGCTTTGTCTCGTAACAGCTGTGAGACACCCGTGTATTCTCTTAGGTGGAGGATAGCCAAGCGACCGGAGTTAACAGAAGAGGAAGGGAGGAGAGGAGGAGAAAGAAGTAGCTGAACTGGCAAATTCTCCCGGCAGCGTCAAGAGCGAAAGCTGCGGTGAGCCCTGGGCCCTCAGGGCCCTGTCACTCCTCTTGGGCGTCCCGGGCCCTCCCTTACCCCATTTTTTCCTCCCCTGTACCTCCTTTTTCCATTTTTCTCTGCGCAGTTCCCTGTCCATATCTTTTAGGTCTTCGCTGTCTCTGACCTGTAGCCCATAGCTAACTCTTTCCTTCTCTGTCTTGCTCCTAGCCACTATTTTTGCATTCTTTCCTCTCTGTCCTGCAGCTCATCGGTATTTTTGCTGTGTCTGGCTCCCTGTCGTTCAAGGTCTCCCTTCTTGGCTCTGCAGCACATCACGCATCTTTTTCTTTCTCCATCTGTCTTTATCCTGCTCCCAGCCCCTCATTTTGAATTCCCTCCTCTTTGTCTTGTTACCCATCAGTATTTTTTCCTTTCTCCATGTCACTCTCTCTTGCTTCCTGTTCCTGGTTTTCTAAGTCTTCTCTTTCTGCCTCCTAGACCGTCACTATATTTTTCTATCCCCATCTCTGTTTGTCTGGCTCCCCATTCCTCTTTCTTCATTCCGCCCTATCTGCCACATCGCCCGTCGCTTCTTTCCTTTCTGTCCATCTTACTGTCCCCATTTCTAAACTCTTCTCCTCTGCCTGATACACGCCTGATAGCTCGTTGTAGCCTTTTTTCTTTCTCTGTCTCTCTCTGTCTAACTCTCCTCTTTCTCATTTTTATTTCACCCCCCCCTCTCTCTCTAGAAGCCTGTCAGGACTTTTGCCCCTTTCAGTCTCTCCATCTGCCTCCCTGCCCCTGTTTTTTGTTTCCCCCACCTCTGCCCTGGTACCCATCAACATTTTAATTTTCTCTGTCTCTCTCGGTCCAGCTCAAGATCCTGATTTCTTTTTTAAAATCCCCCCCCCTCTGCCCTGCAGAGCACCGCTTTCCAAGTTGTCTTTCTTTGTCTCTCTCTCTCTCTCTCTGGCTCCCTGCCCCTGTTTTTTCATTCCTCCCTCTCTGCCCTAGAGCAGCTCCCCCCCCCCCCCCCGGCTCTCTCTTTCCAGTTCCCAGGCCCTGTTTTTCAATTTTCTCTTTCTTTGCCCTGTGCCACATTGCAATTTCATTTCTTTTGCGTGCTCTCTCTCTCTCTCTGGCTCACTACCAGGATTTTTTAATTCCTCCCTGTCTGTCTTGTAGCCCATTGCTGTTTTTTCTTTCTCGGTGTCTCTCTGTCCAGCTCCCTGTCCTTACTTAAAAAAACAAAATTTCTTCCTTCTTTGCCCTGTACACATCGCTCTTTAAAGTTCTCCTTCTCTGCCCTGTGGCCTACTGTGATTTGTTCTTTCTCTGCCTCTCCTTTTTCTGGCTCTCGGTCCCTATTTTTCAGTTTCTCCCTCTTGGCTTGTAGCACAATGTTGTTATTGATCTTTCCTCATTTCTCTCTTGTGCAGCTCCCCGCCCCTGTTTTGTAATTCCTCCCTCTCTGCCCTGCGGCCCGTTGCTATTTTTGCATTCTCTATCCTGCTCCCTGGCTTGAGTCTTTAATCGCTCCCTCTCTGCCCTGTAGCCTGTTGCAGGGTGGTTTGGGGTTTTTTTCTTTCTTTCTCCGTTGCTCTCTGTCCAGCTCCCTGTACCTACTTTTTAATTCTTCCCTCGCTGCCCTGCAGCCTGCCGCTATCTTCCCTTTGTCTCTCTCTGCATGGCTCCCGGTCCCTTCCGTTTTGAAATCCCTCCTTCTGTGTCTTGGTGCTCATCGCGTTTTTGTCCTTTCTCTGTATCTCTAGCTGGCTCCCTCTTACTATTTTTCAATTTTTTTCTTTCTCTGTCTCTCTGTCCAGCCTTGGATACCAATTTTTTTAATTCCTCCTTCTCTTCCCCGCAGCCTGTCTTTCTTCCCCCTGCCCCTTATTTGTCCCACCACCACCACCTCTGCTTCCCTGTCGCCATTTTAATTCCTCCCTCTCCACCCTCTGGCTCTTGCTATACATCCCGTGTGTGTCGCCCTGCATCTGGCCCCCTGTCCCTATCTTTTCATTCCTCTCTCCTCCCTGTAGCCCGTCGCTATAACTTTCTTGTGCCGTCTCTCTCTGTGTTTGGCTCTGGATCCCTGTTTTTTCCTTCCTCCCTCCCCTCTCTCTGCCCTGTTGCCCCTGGCTATTTTCTCTTTCTCCATCTCTCTCTGTCCAACCCCCGATCTCTATTTTTTCATTCCTCCCTCTCTGTCCTGTAGCCCATCGCTATTCTTTCTTTCTCTGGCTCCCCGTCCCCGTTGTTCAGTTTCTTCCTTCTCGGTTCTGCAGCACGTTGTGATTCTGTTTCTTTCGTTGACTCTCCTTTCCCAGTCCCTCACTTTTAATTCCTCCCACTCTGTCCTGTTGACCCTCGGGTTCCCCCTCGCCTTTCTCCACCTTGCTCTCCACCTTGCTCTTTCTTGCTTCCCGGCCCTGTTTTTTAATTCCTCCCTCTCTTCCGCATAGCTCGTCGCTTTTTTCTTTTCTCCATCTCTCTACGTCAGTCTCACTGCCCCCATTTTTAAATTCTTCCTTTCTGCCCTGTACCATGCCGATATTTTTGCCTTTCTCCAACCCTCTCTGTCCAGCTCCCTGTCCCTATTTATTAATTCCTCCTCCTTCCTGCGCCCAGAGCTATTCCCCGCTGTCCTGGTTTCAGCTGGGATAGAGTTAACTGTCTTCCTAGTAGCTGGTACAGTGCTATGTTTTGAGTTCAGAGCGAAGAATGTTGATAACACTGATGTTTTCAGTTGTTGCTCAGTAGTGTTTAGACTAATGTCAAGGATTTTTCAGCTTCTCATGCCCAGCCAGTGAGAAAGCTGGAGGGGCACAAGAAGTTGGCACAGGACACAGCCAGGGCACCTGACCCAAACTGGCCAACGGTGTATTCCATACCATGTGACGTCCCATCCAGTACAGAAACGGGGAAGTGGGGGGCAGGGATTCGCCGCTCGGGGGACTGGCTGGGTGTCAGTCGGCGGGTGGTGAGCAATTGCACTGCGTATCATTTGTACATTCCAATCCTTTCATTATTGCTGTTGTCATTTTATTAGTGTTATCATTATCATTATTAGTTTCTTCTTTTCTGTTCTATTAAACCGTTCTTATCTCAACCCACGGGTTTTGCTTCTTCTCCCGATTTTCTCCCCCATCCCACTGGGTGGGGGGGAGTGAGTGAGCGGCTGCGTGGTGTTTAGTTGCTGGCTGGGGTTAAACCACGACAGTCCTTTTTGGCGCCCAACGTGGGGCACGAAGGGTTGAGATAACGACAAACCTGACCAGAGCTTGTTAAAACAAATTTGTTATAAGCATTCATTATATCGGTCTAATAGTTGCTGGTCATTATGTTGATTTATGTGTTCTTAGAGTTGTTGCTCTGGTTTTTAAAGTTCTGTTATGTATCACCTCGCTTGCTGTATGTAGTCCCTCTTCTGCTGCTTATCATCCGTGGGAGGTGGATTAAGGTTTTCGCTTTGATGTATTGTATAACACTGGTTTATGGTATGATAAAGTCGTCGGCTGTGGGATTAATCCGGTACTTGCACCCAGCATTGTCACCTTTATACTGTGGAAGCCACCTGTGGGAAACTATTAATAATTATACCATTTACCTTTCCTCCTTGGAAAACCAGTCTATGGGTGGGATACCTTTCTTCCCCTCTCCTTTCTCCTTCAGTCCAGTTACAATGGTGTTTGAGAATTTTGAAAAATTTGAATACTCTTGGGATGTTGGGACCAGCACGGTCCTAGCCCTACTGCTAGGAATTAGCATGCTTCTGAATGTGGTTCAGCTCTCATTTAAGGTTAAACAACTATTTAAGAAAATCACCCAGAGATCTGCCCCAAGGCTGGATAATTATGAGTGGCAGGGTGTGTGGGGTAGTATGGGCAAGTACCTAGAAAAGTGGGCACCTCCAGTGTTTTGGAAATTCACCCCTGAACAAGTGCAGAATCCAGAAGAACTAGTAAAATATTTGGAAAAGGTATGCTGTCACCCCGGCAGCTCCAGAGAGATACAAATTACTGCAACGTGCTGGGGCCTGGCCCATGCCTATCGAGCCCTGTTCGACACCACTCAGTACCCTCAAGGGGAAGAGAAGGTCTCTGGACCTAACAACAAAACGATGAGCACTGTGGCTATCCAAACCTCAGCGACAGGCACTGCAGCCCCTCCAGCCTCGGCAATGAGCACGGCAGCTACCCAAACCTCGGCAACGGGCACTGAGGTCCCTCCAGCCCCAGCAACGAGCACAGCAGCTACCCAAACCTTGGCAACAGACACTGCGGTTATCCAAGACCCGGCGAGCGGTACTGCAACTGAACCAGTGGACCAACCTGCACCAGTATCAGTTGCCCCCGTACAGAAAAAGAAATATACAAAAAAATCAGTTCGCTTAGCGAAGGATGAAGGCGAACCAGGGTCATCACGGGAACAGGAGGAAGAGGCAGAACCAGAGGTAATAACCTGGTCCCTATCCTTGAGTGAGCTGCGGGATATGCGAAAAGATTTTGGCCGCCGTATAGGTGAGCATATTATCACCTGGCTCCTCCGATGCTGGGACAATGGGGCTAATAGCTTGGAATTAGAAGGTAGGGAAGCCAAGCAGCTGGGATCGCTTGCCAGGGAAGGTGGCATTGACAAGGCAATTGGAAGAGGGACACAAGCCATCAGCCTCTGGAGGCGACTCCTGTCAAGTGTGAAGGAAAGGTACCCCTTTAAGGAAGATGTTATATGTCAATCAAGCAAGTGGACAACCATGGAAAAAGGTATCCAATATCTGAGGGAATTAGCTGTGCTAGAGACAATTCATCATGATCCGGACAACCCACAATTACCCAAAGATCCAGACGAAGTCCAATGCACACGACCCATGTGGCGGAAGTTTGTACGGAGCGCACCATCGTCCTATGCCAACTCACTGGCAATAATGACCTGGAAAGACGAAGAGGCACCGACAGTGGATGAAGTGGCTCGCCAACTCCGTCAATACGAAGAAAATCTCTCCTCCTCCCTACAAGCCTGCATTTCGGCTGTGGAGAAGCTGTCCGAGGATTTCCAGCAATTCAAAGAGGAGATGTCCTGTTGCCCACCTGTAAGGACCAATGTCTCAGCTATTAGGAGTGAGCGCTCCTCTGCCCAAGAGAAAGAATATAGAAGGTACACACCGCGAGGTGCCCTGTGGTTTTACTTATGTGATCATGGAGAGGACATGAGGAAATGGGATGGAAAACCTACCTCGGTCCTAAATGCACGGGTACGTGAGCTGCGAGGAAAAAACACCACAAAAGGGGATTCTACCAGGAAAAATGCCGCTCCGGTTTCCAAACAGAGTAGAAGGGCTGATCTTATTTCTGATCCTCTTGAAGGGACTTCTGAGCCAATTTTACGAGAAGTGAATACTGGATACTCTGACCAGAATTAGAGGGGCCCTGCCTCCAGCCAGGTGGAGGAAAGGGATAACCGGGTCTATTGGACTGTGTGGATTCGATGGCCTGGCACGTTAGACCCACAGGAGTATAAGGCTCTAGTAGACACCGGCGCACAGTGTACTTTAATGCCATCAAGTTATGAAGGGGCAGAACCCATTTCTATTTCTGGTGTGACAGGGGGATCCCAAGAGTTAACTGTATTGGAAGCTGAAGTAAGCCTAACTGGGAATGAATGGCAGAAACACCCCATTGTGACTGGTCCAGAGGCTCCGTGCATCCTTGGCATAGACTATCTCAGGAGAGGGTATTTTAAGGACCCAAAGGGGTATCGATGGGCTTTTGGTATAGCTGCCTTGGAGACGGAGGGCACGGAACAGCTGTCTACCCTGCCTGGTCTCTCTCAAGACCCTTCGATTGTGGGGTTGCTGAGGGTTGAAGAACAACAAGTACCAATTGCTACCACGACGGTGCACCGGCGGCAATATCGCACCAACCGAGACTCTCTGATTCCCATCCACAAGTTGATTCGCCAACTGGAGAGCCAAGGAGTGATCAGCAAAACTCGCTCACCTTTTAATAGTCCCATATGGCCCGTGCGAAAGTCTAATGGGGAGTGGAGACTAACAGTTGACTATCGCGGCCTGAATGAAGTTACGCCACCGCTGAGTGCTGCCGTTCCAGATATGCTAGAACTTCAATACGAACTAGAGTCAAAGGCAGCCAAGTGGTATGCTACAATTGACATTGCTAATGCGTTTTTCTCAATCCCTCTGGCAGCAGAGTGTCGTCCACAATTTGCCTTTACTTGGAGGGGTGTCCAGTACACTTGGAATCGACTGCCCCAGGGGTGGAAACACAGCCCCACCATTTGCCATGGACTAATCCAGACTGCACTGGAAAAAGGTGAAGCTCCGGAACACCTGCAATACATTGATGACATCATCGTATGGGGCAACACAGCAGAAGAAGTCTTTGAGAAAGGGAAGAAAATAATCCAAATCCTTCTGAAAGCCGGTTTTGCCATAAAAGAAGGTAAGGTCAAGGGACCTGCACGGGAGATCCAGTTTTTAGGAATAAAATGGCAAGATGGGCGTCGTCAGATCCCAATGGATGTGATTAACAAAATAGCAGCTATGTCTCCACCAACTAATAAAAAGGAAACACAGGCCTTCTTAGGTGTCGTGGGGTTTTGGAGAATGCATATTCCAAATTACAGTCTGATTGTAAGCCCTCTCTATCAAGTGACCCGAAAGAAGAATGATTTTCAATGGGGCCCTGAGCAACAACAAGCCTTTGAACAAATTAAACGGGAGATTGTTCACGCAGTAGCCCTTGGACCAGTCCGGACAGGACAAGATGTTAAAAATGTGCTCTATACTGCAGCTGGGGAGAATGGCCCTACCTGGAGCCTCTGGCAGAAAGCACCTGGGGAGACCCGAGGCCGACCCCTGGGGTTTTGGAGTCGGGGATACAGAGGATCCGAGGCTCGCTATACTCCAACTGAAAAGGAGATATTGGCAGCATATGAAGGAGTTCAAGCTGCCTCAGAAGTTGTTGGTACTGAAACACAGCTCCTCTTAGCACCCCGACTGCCAGTGCTGGGCTGGATGTTCAAAGGGAGGGTCTCCTCTACACATCACGCGACTGATGCCACGTGGAGTAAGTGGATTGCACTGATCACACAACGGGCTCGCATAGGAAACCCCAGTCGCCCAGGAATTTTGGAAGTGATCACGGACTGGCCAGAAGGCAAAGATTTTGGAATGTCGCCAGAGGAGGAGGTGGCACGTGCTGAAGAGGCCCCGCTGTATAATAAACTGCCAGAAAATGAGAGGCAATATGCCCTGTTCACTGACGGATCCTGTCGCATCGTGGGAAAGCATCGGAGGTGGAAAGCTGCCGTATGGAGTCCTACACGACAAGTTGCAGAAACTGCTGAAGGAGAAGGTGAATCGAGTCAGTTTGCAGAGGTGAAAGCCATCCAGCTAGCATTAGATATTGCTGAAAGAGAAAAGTGGCCAGTGCTCTATCTCTATACTGACTCATGGATGGTGGCAAATGCCCTGTGGGGCTGGCTACAGCAATGGAAGCAGAGCAACTGGCAGCGCAGAGGTAAACCCATCTGGGCTGCCGCACTGTGGCAAGATATTGCATCCCAGCTAGAGAATCTGGTTGTAAAAGTACGTCACGTAGATGCTCACATACCCAAGAGTCGGGCCACTGAAGAACATCAAAACAACCAACAGGTGGATCAGGCTGCCAAGATTGAAGTGGCTCAGGTGGACCTGGACTGGCAACATAAGGGTGAGCTATTTATGGCTCGGTGGGCCCATGATGCTTCAGGCCATCAGGGAAGAGATGCAACATATAGATGGGCTCGTGACCGAGGGGTGGACTTGACCATGGACACTATTGCACAGGTTATCCATGAATGTGAAACATGTGCTGCAATTAAGCAAGCCAAGCGGTTAAAGCCCCTGTGGTATGGAGGGCGATGGCTGAAATATAAATATGGAGAAGCCTGGCAGATTGACTATATCACACTCCCACAAACTCGCCAAGGCAAGCGCTATGTGCTCACGATGGTGGAAGCAACCACTGGATGGCTGGAAACATATTCTGTGCCCCATGCCACCGCCCGGAACACTATCCTGGGCCTAGAAAAGCAAGTCTTGTGGCGACATGGCACCCCAGAACGAATTGAGTCAGACAACGGGACTCATTTCCGAAACAACCTCATAGACACCTGGGCCAAAGAGCATGGCATTGAGTGGGTGTATCATATCCCCTATCATGCACCAGCCTCTGGGAAAATTGAGCGATACAATGGACTGTTAAAGACTACATTGAGAGCAATGGGGGGTGGAACTTTCAAACATTGGGATACACATTTAGCAAAAGCCACCTGGTTAGTCAACACCAGAGGATCTGCCAATCGGGGTGGCCCTGCCCAGTCGGAATTTTTACATACTGTAGAAGGGGATAAAGTCCCTGTAGTGCACATAAAAAATATGTTAGGGAAGACAGTCTGGGTTACTCCTGCCTCAGGCAAAGGTAAACCCATTCGTGGGATTGCTTTTGCTCAAGGGCCTGGGTGCACTTGGTGGGTGATGCGAAAAGATGGGGAAGTCCGATGTGTGCCTCAAGGGGATTTAATTTTAGGTGAGAACAGCCAGAATTAAACTGTATATTAGTTGCTATATAACCCTGCTACTGTATATTATCCTTACTATAATTATGTGCTATATCCATAGTACTATAGTAAGAATCACTTAGATCAAGCAAGAAAAGAACTGTGATAAAACTGAGCAAAGCGCAGTAGTGATGGAACCAGAACTGACTCCAGCATGCAACAATCCAACGGTGCACACCATCCTCCTGCTGCGCCAAATGTCACCTGCTTGTCACACTGCACTGAAGCCCAGTTCTGCTCTACCGACTGAGAGGACTTTGCACCATCCCTCCTGCCCAGAAAAACTGGTATGACAGATGGAGCCCAGAGTCGGAAACTAAATGAACTCAATGAACATTTTATGAACATGACCCATGAACTAAAGGAATGATATCTCTGTGTGTGTATACATATATATATATCATTGCTCATATGTCTTAAAGGGATGGAAAGGTGATGATTGATCAGAATGTAACTAAAGGTATGGGAACTGTGCATGACGTCAATGGTATAGAATAAGGGGTGGATACTGTCCTGGTTTCAGCTGGGATAGAGTTAACTGTCTTCCTAGTAGCTGGTACAGTGCTATGTTTTGAGTTCAGAGCGAAGAATGTTGATAACACTGATGTTTTCAGTTGTTGCTCAGTAGTGTTTAGACTAATGTCAAGGATTTTTCAGCTTCTCATGCCCAGCCAGTGAGAAAGCTGGAGGGGCACAAGAAGTTGGCACAGGACACAGCCAGGGCACCTGACCCAAACTGGCCAACGGTGTATTCCATACCATGTGACGTCCCATCCAGTACAGAAACGGGGAAGTGGGGGGCAGGGATTCGCCGCTCGGGGGACTGGCTGGGTGTCGGTCGGCGGGTGGTGAGCAATTGCACTGCGTATCATTTGTACATTCCAATCCTTTCATTATTGCTGTTGTCATTTTATTAGTGTTATTATCATTATTAGTTTCTTCTTTTCTGTTCTATTAAACCGTTCTTATCTCAACCCACGGGTTTTGCTTCTTCTCCCGATTTTCTCCCCCATCCCACTGGGTGGGGGGGGAGTGAGTGAGCGGCTGCGTGGTGTTTAGTTGCTGGCTGGGGTTAAACCACAACACCCGCGATTTCCATCTCTCTCTGTCTGGCTCCTTGTCCCCAGTTCTTAATTCCTCCCTCTGGCCCCCATAGCATGTCTGGACTTCCCCCTGGCTCCCCCTGTCTCGGCTGGGCTCCCCCTCTCTCTGCTGCCCCCCTCCCCGTTGCCCCCCGCCTCCTGTTGGTCCCCCCTTCCCTGTTGCCCCCCCCCCCCCGTTGGGCTCCCCCTCTCTCTGTTGGGCTCCCTCTCTGCATTTTAACTCCACAGTCTCTGTCTCGTAGCCCCACAGTATTTGTCTTTTCCCATCTCTCTTGCCTGGCTCCCTGACACTAGTTTTTACTTCCTCCCTACATGTCTTTTAGCCCATTGCTTCCCCCTCTGCTTTCTCTATGTCTCTGTCCGGCTCCCACTCCCTGTTCTTTAATTCCTTCCTCCTCCCTGTAGCCCACTGCTGGTTTTTTCTGTTCTCTATCATGCTCTGTCTGGTCCCCTGTCCTTTATTTATCAATTCCTCTCTCTCTGCCCTGTGGCCTGTTGCTTTTTCCCGTTTTATTTCTTCCTCTCTTTCTGTCCAGCTCCCTGTCCCTGGTTTCTCAATTCCTCCCTGTCTGCCCTGTCACACGTACGATCTTTTGCCTTTCTTCACCTCCCTCTGGCAAGCTCTCTGTCCCTCTTCCTTAATTCCTCCCTGTTACCCCTTCTTAATTCTTCCCTGTAGTGTGTGTAGCTATGTTGTTTGTTTTGTGTTGTTTCCCACCCTCCTGCCCCTTCCCTCCATCATTTGCTGTCCTGAGTCCCTGTTGTTTCATTCCTCTGTCTGTGCCCTGTTTCTTGTCACTTTTTCTTCCCTCATCTCTCTCAGTCCAGCTGCGCACCCTTGTTCTTTTTAACTCCCTCTCTGTCATGCTGCCTACACCAGTTTTTTTCTGCATCTCCATCCTGCTCCCCATCCTTCCTTGTCAGTCACTGTCCCGTTATCTCTTCCTCCTCTCCCTGCTGCGTCTTTCTCCATCCCTGTCGGGCTCGCTGTCCCGTTCTCTGCCTCATGCTTTCTGATTACACCCGCACTCTCCAGCAGGCTGCCACTTTTATCCTCTCATCTAGCGTGCAGCACCCTGGTCATTTTTGGCAGCCTCCACCTCTGCCCACCAGCTCATCAGCCCAGAAGCCAACCAACTGACTGCCAAGGAGTCCCAGGGGCAGGGGGAGCTTTGGCGGCCCTGAGCAGACTCGCTCCCAGAACTTATTACACGCATGACTGCATAAACACTCGCCGTCTCCTTTGTGCTCCCTTTGCACAGAGCGAGGGGCTGCGAGGGAGTCCAGGGGAGGAGGTGATGCATTGTGGGGGTCGGGTGATGGCCCCCTGGTGGTCCTGCTGGGCTCCAGCTGTGGGCCAGGGCTGGAGGAGCCTCAGGTGCAGGCAGTGAGGATGATGGTGACAGCCCCTCCCTCTAATGGGGTGGCTGCCTGCAGAGGGGCCAGCACTGCCCTGCCCTGGCTGGCTGCAGAGAGGCCAAGGGAGGAGCGGAGCAGTTGCCGAGCTCTGCCGGGCCGCGACTGCGCCGAGGGAGAAGGCGAGCGGGGCTGCGTGATGCTCCCCGACCCTGTGTTTCTTCTGCCACGTCCCTGCGGGGCTCCTCATCCCTTTTTTATTGATTTCTCCATCTCACTGTCCTTTTCCCTGTACTTTTCCTTCTCTGCTCCTCAGCCTTTCTCCCTCGTTTTATTTTTCTGTTTCTGTTCCTCTCTCTTGCTCCCCAACGCTGTATTTTCATTCTCTGTATCTGCTGCCGCAGTAACAACTGCCAAGTTGTCCCAGGGGAAGGGCGAGCGTATGGGCACCGAGCCCCGGAGCAGACTCACTCCCAGGACTTACACGCATTAACAAATAAACATTTGCTCACCACCCACCGACCGGTGCCCAGCCAATCCCCTGGCTGCGGCATCCCCTGGCCAGCTTCCCCAGTTGATATACTGGGCAGGACATCATATGCTATGGAATACCCTTTTGGCTCGTTTGGGTCAGCTGTCCCAGCTGTGTGGACTCCCAGCCTCCACTGGCAGGGCAGTATGAGAAGCTGAAACATCCTCAACTTAGTATAAACACTGCCTCGTGACAACTAAAACATCACTGTTTTATCAACATTATTGTCATGCTAAATGCAAACTACAGCACTATACCAGCTACTAGGAAGAAAATTATCTCTATTCTAGCCAAAACCAGGAAACTCCCTCTGCTCTTTACCTCATTTCTTGTCAAACTTTCTTTCTATGCCTCCCTCTATCTAGCTCCCTCTTCCTCCTCTTTATTTCTTCTCACTCTTTCCTTTACCCTGTCAGTTTTAAAAGTTTCTTTATACATATGTCTCTCCCCAGCTCCCCGGCCTTATTTTTTAATTTGCACCCATGTGAATCGTACCCCGTCGCTTTTTGAATTTTTTTTCTATTTCTCCCTCTCTCTTCCTCCCTGTCCCTGGTTTTAAATTGTTTCTTGTTTCCTGTACCCTGCTGCTTTCTTGTTTGTTTCTATGTATCCCCCAGTCCGTCTCCCTGCCTTTATTTCTTAATGTTTTCCTATCTGCCTCATACCCTATTGCTTTTTAAGTTTTATTTCTATGTCCCCCTCGATCCAGCTCACTGTCCCTATTTTTGAATCCCTCCCTTTAGCTGGGGAAGGGTCTGCCCAGGCACACCCACCTGAGGGAGCTGACGAAGGTGAACCATCCGAGGAGGGAATCCAAGGGGGTCCCGCAGGCAGCCACGTCCAGCAAGGAACAGCCAGCCCCCGCGGCGAGGAAGTATCCCTCCGAGCCATCCCCGGCAGAGCGCGCCAGCAGCGCACGGCGCCTCCGTCAGCCGCGCGCACAAGCCACCGGGAAGCCTCACGGGAGAGGAGCGTCGAGGCACCTGCCGCCGAGGCGGAGAGAAAAGCATCGGGGCGGTGAATGTCTCCCACCGGCGTCGGGAGCTGCGGAGAGTCACGCATTCTGTCGCGTGCATCCCGCTCCGTCTCTGCCGCCCTTCTCCAGATCTCTGTCCGCCTCCCTGCCTGTCCCTCCTTCCGCCTCTCCCTCCACCAGCCCACCTGCCTGCCTGGCTCTCCAAAACTTGTTACTCTTCTGCCAACTCTGCCCTGTACCACTTCATCTATACATTTTTTTTCCTACGTTTCCCTCTCTGTGGCTCCTATTTTTTACTGCTTTCCCATGTTTCTTGTACCCAGTTGCATTTTAATTTCTCTTTCTATGTTTCCCTCCCTCTGATGCCCCAACCCTTTTTAAAATTCCTCTCTCTCTCCTGTACCCCATCACTTTTTGCTTTTTATGGCTCCTTCTATCCATCTCCCTGTCCCTATTTTTAAATTATTATCCATCTTTTGCTTCTTGTACCCAATCGCCGTTTAAGTTTCCTGTCTACATTGTCCTCTATCCATCTCCTCGTCCTTGTGTTTTTATTCTTGTCTGTGTTTCTTGTACTCAGCTGCTTTTTAAAATTCCTTCTATGTCTCCCTCTATCTGGCTCCCTTTCTTGATTTTTTATTTCTTCCCTATATTTCTTATACCCCTTTGCTATTTAATTTATCTTTCAACAATTCCCTTTATCTCGCTCCCTTTCCCTAGATTTTAATTCCTCCCTTGCTTCCATATACCCCGTCACTTTTAAAATTGTCTTTCAATGTTTCCTTCTACTCTGATCCCTGTTCCTGGTTTTCAGTTCTTTCCTGTCTGTCATGAATTACGTTGCTTTCTAAATTTTGTTTCTATGTCTACTTTTATCTAGTTAACTGTCCCTAATTTTCAATTTTGTACTCTCATAATTCTTTTTGTTGTGAAATTTTGTTTCTAGGTGTACTTTTATCACGTTTTCTCTCCCTATTTCCTAATTTTTTTCCCGTTTCCTGTATCCTCTCGCTTATACATTTTTCAGTCTATGTCTACTTTAATCATGATCTCTCTCCCTGTTTATTAATTATTTCCCGTCTGTCCTGTGCTCTGTCGCTTTTAAATTTTCTTTCCTCATCTACTTGTAGCCAGTTCGCCGTCTTTATTTTTGAATTCCTTCTAGTCTGTCCTGTATCCCATTGCTTTTAAAATTTTCTCTCTCTGTCTCTGTCTATTTAGGGGGTTTTGCTATTTTTTCATTTTTTCCTGTTTTCACTTTTGAATTTTTGTTTGTGTTCACTTCTACATGCTTTTGTCTCTATTATTTACTTTTTTCCTGTATTCTATCTGGTCGCTTTTAAAATTTTCTTTGCGTGTCTACTTTTATCAAGCTGTCTATCCCTTGTTTTTAATTCTTTCTTGTTTGTCACATACCTTGATGCTTTTTAAATTTTCTTTATGCCTTTTTTTTTTTTTCCCTTCTCTTAGTTCATCCCCTGGCTTTAGAGGGTCTCCTCGGCATGTAGAATCATAGAATCATTGAGGTTGGAAAAGACCTTCAAGATCATCGAGTCCCACCATCATCCATGCCCACTAAACCATGTTCTGGAGTACCTCGTCTACACACTTTTTTAATACCTCCAGGGACCTCCATTTCCTCTCGTCCTATCTCCAGCCACCTGCTAGAGGAGACCAGCACCCACCTCGCTACACCCCCCCTTTAGGTAGTTGTAGAGAGCGATAAGGTCTCCCCTCAGCCTCCTTTTCTCCAGACGAAACCGCCCCAGCTCCCTTAGCCGCTCCTCATAAGACTTACGCTCCAGGCCCCTCACCAACTCGGTTGCCCTTTTCTGGACACGTTCCAGCACCTCAACGTCTTTCCCGTAGCAAGGGGCCCAAAACTGAACGCAGTACTCGAGGTGCGGCCTCACCAGTGCCGAATACAGGGGAACAATTACCTCCCTGCTCCCGCCGGCCACACTATTTCTGGTACAGGCCAGGATGCCGTTGGCCTTCCCGGCCACCTGGGCACACTGCTGGCTCATATTCAGCCGGCTGTCAACCAGCACACCCGGGTCTTTCTCTGCCAGGCAGCTTTCCAGCCGCTCTTCCCCAAGCCCGTAGCGCCGCACGGGGTCGCCGTGACCGAAGCGGAGGACCCGGCACTCGGCCTCGTTGAACCTCATACAATTGGCCTCGGCCCATCGATCCAGCCTGTCCAGATCTCTCTATAGAGCCTTCCTACCCTCAAGCAGATCGACCCTGCCTCCCAACTTGGTGTCGTCTGCAAACTTGCTGAGGGTGCACTCGATCTCCTCATCCAAATCATCGATAAAGATATTAAACAGAACCGGGCCCAACACCGAGCCCTGGGGAACACCACTAGCGACCCGCCGCCAACCGGATTTAATCCCATTCACCACAACCCTCTGGGCTCGTCCATCCAGACACTTTTTCACCCAGCAAAGAGTACACTTGTCCAAGCCACGAGACGCCAGCTTCTCAAGGAGTATGCCATGAGAGACAGCGTCAAAGGCCTTGCTGAAGTCAAGGTAGGTAGCATCCACAGCCTTTCCCTCATCCGCTAGGCGGGTCGCCTGGTCATAGAAGGAGATCATGTTGGTCAAGCAGGACCTGCCTTTCGTAAACCCACGCTGACCGGGCCCGATCCCCTGCTCGTCCCGGACTTGCCACGCGAGCGCTCTCAGGACAAGCCATTCCATAATCTTCCCCGGTACCGAGGTCGGGCTGACAGGCCCGTAGTTCCCCGGATCCTCCCTCCGACCCTTCTTGTTAATGGGCGTCACGCCGGCAAGCCTCCAGTCCTCTGGGACCTCCCCCGTTGACCAGGATCGCCCATAGATGATGGAGAGCGGCTTGGCAAGCACCTCCGCCAGTTCCCTCAGTACTCTTGGATGGATTCCATCTGGTCCCACAGATTTGTGAGCGTCCAGAGGGCGTAGTAGGTCACTAACTATTTCCTCTTGGATTAAGGGGGGTTATATTCTGCTCTTCATCCTCATCTTCCAGCTCAGGAGGCAGAGTACCCTGAGGATAACTGGTCTCCCTATTAAAGACTGAGGCCAAGAAGGCATTAAGTACCTCAGCCTTTTCCTCATCTCTGGTGGCAACGTTCCCTTCTGTATCCATTAAAGGATAGATATTCTCCTTGGGATTTTTTTTACTGTTACCGTATTTGTAAAAACATTTTTTGTTGTCTCTTACAACAGCAGCCAGATTTAGTCCTAGCTGAGCTTTTGCCTTTCTAATTTCCTCTGCGCATGACCTAACAAGATCCCTGTACTCCCAAGTTGCTCGCCCTTTCTTCCAGAGTTGATAAACTCTCCTTTTTGTCCTGACTCCTAGCAAAAGCTCCCCGTTCAGCCAGGCCGGTCGTTTTCCTCGGCGGTTTGACTCGCGGCACGGGGGAATAGCCTGGTCCTGAGCTGTTAAGATTGCCTTCTTAAAGAACGTCCATCCCTCCTGGACCCCTTTTGCCCTTCAGGACCGTCTCCCAAGGGACTCTCTCAACCGGTGCCTCAAAGAGGCCAAAGTTTGCCCTCCGGAAGTCCATAGCGGTGGTTTTGCTGACCCCCTTCCTTGCCTCACCAAGAATTGAGAATTCTATCATTTCACAGTCGCTAAGCCCAAGACGGCCTCCGACCATCGCACCTCCCACCAGTCCTTCCCTGTTCGTAAACAATAGATCTAGCAAGGCTCCTCCCCTGGTGGGCTCACCTACCGGCTGCGTCGGGAAGTTATCTTCCACGCACTCCAGGAACCTCCTAGACTGTTTACTCTCTGCTGTGGCGTATTTCCAGCGGACGTCTGGAAAGTTGAAGTCCCCCACGAGAACAAGGGCACACGATTCTAAGACTACCGCCAGCTGCTTGTAGAACGATTCATCCGTCTCTTCAACGTGGTCGGGCGGTCTATAACAGACTCCCAGCACGATATCTGCCTTATCGGCCTTCCCTCTCATCCTCACCCATAAGCACTCCACCTTGTCATCACAATCGTGTAGCTCCGTGCAGTCCAAACCCTCCCTAACAGAGAGAGCCACCCCACCACCGTTTCTACCTCGCCTATCCCTTCTGAAGAGCTTATAGCCATCCATCGCAGCGCTCCGGTCACGGGAGTCGTCCCACCGTGTTTCCGTGATGGCGACTAAGTCGTATCTATCCGGCCGCACGATGGCTTCCAGCTCCTCCTGTTTATCGCCCGTGCCGCGTGCATCGGCATAGATGCATTTGAGCTGGCCTATCGAATCCACCCCTAATATTGGCACGCTGCCCCCAGGCTCATCTCTGGTGCACCTAGCCTTATCCCTTACCCCCTTCAAACCTAGTTTAAAGCCCTCTCTATGAGCCCCGCCATCTCACGAGCGAGGATTCTTTTACCCCTTTGAGATAGCTGGATACCATCTGTCACTAGCAAGCCCGGTGCCACGTAAAACTCCCCATGATCAAAAAACCCAAAACACCACCGACGGCACCAGCCTCTGAGCCACATATTAACCAGGTGTGTTTTCCTGTTCCTTTCAGTATATTTCCCTGCCACTAAGGGATTGAGGAAAACACTCCCTGTGCTCCTCCCACCAATCGCCCCAGTGCCCTGAAGTCCCTTTCGATTGCCTTTGGATTTCTCCCTGCAATCTCATCACTGCCAACCTGCACAACCAGCAATGGGTAATAATCAGAGGTCCTAACCAGACCCGGGAGTTCCCTGGTAATGTCTTTTACCCGGGCCCCAGGGAGGCAGCAGACTTCCCTGTGGGACGGGTCAGGACTGCATATTGGGCCCTCTGTCCCCCTCAGAAGGGAGTCGCCTATGACAATTACCCTCCTTTTTCTTTTTTCACAGGCTGCGAGAATGCGTGGGGCTGCCCGACTGAGCCTAGGCACCTCCCTGGATAGGGCTTCACCTACACCCTGATCTTCACAGACCCGGTCCTCAAGTTCCAGAGCCCCATACCTGTTGCGTAGGGGCAACCGGGAAGGTGAGGGAGACCGGGAGGGGACTCGCCTGCCTCCCCGAGCAGGGACCTGTATCCATTCCCCTCCAACTCTTAGGTCCCCTACTGCCTGGTGGCAAGGGGGCAGGGGAACCTCCGCTTCTCGCGGAGCCTCCGTCTGCTGCGTCTGCCTCAGGGACGGTAGGGTGTGGGTCCACCAATCTATCTCCCTCTCACACTCCCTGATACTCCTCAACCTTTCCACTTCTTCCTTCAGTTCTACCACCAGGCTGAGCAAATCACTCACCTGGTCACAGCTCACACAAGAGGCGTCCCCACTGACCTCCATCATTTCTGATAGACTCAGGCACTCCCTGCAGCCAGAGACCTGGACAGCTGCACATTTACACGGGAGCTCTGTCTGCATCGCCACGTTTTTCCTAGCAATGGCTTTCACCCGAGCGGCAGCCATATCGGGGTCTCCTTCTGAGGCCGACGTCCACCGCTTCAGTAGCCTTCTCGAGCGGGGAAGGGGGGGGCTGCGCCCTACCTGCCCGAACTGCCGCGCAAACTGCCGCACCACACCCTGACACGCCACGCCCTGTTTGCCACGCTCTTGGTCGCTGGCGCTCCTCAGGGCCATTTAAATCTCCCGCAGTCGCCCCTGGCAATGCCCACGCCGCATCAGCCTCTCTTACCAGAGCTGCCAGCTCTGCACCGTCCCTCTGCTCTTCCCCGGGGCTCCCGGGCCTCGGGAACCTCCCGGTCCGCCTCAATGTAGCGCTTAGCCGCCGACTTACCATTGCGTCTGCTGGCCTCGCCGCTGACTGATGTGATTTTAATAACTACATTGTTATTGCATTTAATGAGCTAGTTTCCTACCTAGTTTAGAGGCACATCTATCTTTTTCTGTCTACGCCTCAGAAAAATTAAGTTTAACTCCTTACCCGGTCACATTGCCGATGCAATAGTTGTAGCTGTAGTACAGGAGCAGGTAGCGTCATTGCCAGTAAAGGTCGCTTTCTCTGTTCAGGGTCTCGCTTACTGTAAATTTAAGGCAGGTAAGAACACTCCTGCTGCTCCTCCAGCTGACTTTATACCTTCTGGTGGTTTGCCCTTCCCCTTTCCCAGGGGATTGTGGGAAGGGTGGTGGGCGGAGGCTCGGGGTATTTGAGCCACAGCCTCTGCTGAGGGAGCTCATTGTGCTCCTGGGTTTCTCTGGTGTTGGTGCTCAGCTCATCCTTGAGTCCTTTGCAGCTTTTGAGCTGGCTCAGCTCTTTGGGAAGAGGTGTCTGCTCGAGGTAAGAACTTCAGGACCGGTTAAGGTTTGGCAGCATGTGTAGTAGAAAGTAACACTTGTGTGCAGCTTTTTTTTCTTTTTTTCCTTTCTTTTTTTCAGGTCAGTAATTTTGTTTTGAGTGTTCAGGGGTAGAAAGTTGGTTTAATAGTATGCATTGTTTGTTTGGGTTTTTTTTAATTCTTCATGCATTGTGTTTTCCTGGAATCCCCAACTTTATTGAAAACGGAACCTTGTTTTATTTCACCAGTTCTGCTGTATGCTGTGTAAGTTGCTGATATCTCTCTTAACGGGACCAATGATGACGTTGTTTAGCAGGGGTTAGAGTGAACATCTTGTATGCATCCATATATGGAGTTTTAGTACTTCTGAAGAAAGCAGAAGGGCCAGGAGGCACAGCGCCTTTCAGGCTCTGGGATGCCTCGTCACCTTTCCTCATTGCCCACAGAACGCCGTGTTGTCCCTAGAACCTTTGCAGCTTGTGGCAGGCCCCTCGTAGATTACAAGCCTTGGGGCTTGACTTTATTTTGTGGGCAAGTAGCGGAGCTGGAACGAGCGGGGAAGCAAACACGGTGGTGCTTATGAGGAGGGGGGAGTTGGGCAAGTAGTTGGCGTTGGCCGGCGGGATGCTTACTCCCTTTTCTGATTTTTTTGTTTGTTTGTTTCATTGCAGATGTTGAAGACCAATGTGTCACCTTGAGGAACATCCCAGTTAGCCTGTGTGGTTTTTGTGGAGGATGGTTTGAGACCCACGGCCCCCTGAAAGTTAAGTTGAGGGACCAGGGCTGGGCAGAGGCTGGGAGGGAGGAACGAAGCTGAGAATTGCAGGGAGGGGTTTTAAAGGTAGCGCAGGAGAGAGGCCCGTCCAGGAGCAGTGCCGTTTGGGCAGGCGAAGGGAGCGGGTTGCTTTTCAGCACGAGAGCAGCGTGTGCCGGGCAGGGCAGTTCCAGCCTTTGTCTGCGGTGGTGTGCAGTTTGTGTAGTCTGTCTTCTGTCCCTTAGACCTTTTGCGGGTCTCAATGTCCTCATTGCGCTTTGCGCCAGGGGAGCGTGGCATGCGCTTTAGGCGCCGTCCCTAGGGTCTCGAATGCCCGAACTCATCGGCACAGTGCCATTGGAGCGTTTCTTTTTTTGCATTTGCAGCTCTAAAGCACGGATCGGTCTCGGCAGATTCCGGTCGGTCCTCTCTCGTGGCATTCTTCCGGGCTGCGTCGGCAGCTCCGCTCTCTAGCCATCCATTTTCTTGGACTGGGAGTTCTTCCCCGCATCTTGATGTTCCTAGGTCTTGATGACAGGCTTCTTGTACATCCATCCTCTTGGTTTTGACAGTGCTGTCTTTTAACAGGCCGTTACGTTGGACTCCTCGGGGTCTGCCGTAGAGCCTCCTTGCCTCAGTGTTTTGGACGCCGTAGGTCATCTTGCCGGATGGCACCTCCCGTCCGGGAGTCCTTCTTGCTGAGAGTTTTCTCTCTCTTTGAATCACCTTGTCTGTACCGTTCTGTGTTGTGTTGGTCTGTGCACAGGTGTGTTTGGCTTGGAGCTGCTCTGCCCGGGGATGTAGAGTCAGGGGTAGGTGGAACAGCAATAAGAGTCTAAGGGTGAAATGTTGATTTGCCTTAATTGTTTAGGCAAGGGTTGTACGGTCATCTGGGATTGAGTAGGCATTGGTGGGCTGTGTGGACAGCAATGTTGAGAGTTTTTTATGGAATTGATTGTAGCCATGTGGCAGAGGCTCTTGAGGGGTGGCGAAGCAGATTTGAGTCTGTAAGGTGTTGAGGCTTGCATGTGATGGGCTTAAAGTTTGGCTCTGGTTTTTTTTTTTTGTTTTGTTTTTTTAAAATGGCTTGCTGTAGCTGGAGTTGTTAAGCTCTTGCTCTGCATCCAGGCTGACTCGTTCAATATGGGTTTCTCTTTCAGATGCGGAGAGACAAGATGCGTGCACCAGAGCTACGGAGGAGGGGAGCGGAGCGCCGTGAGGAGGTGGGTCTGTGAGTGGAGTCAGAAGGAAGATGCAGCTGGTGGCTCTATGACTAGGTCATAAGGGTTCTTTTTTTTCTTTTATTCTGAAGGTGCAAAGCAAGGAGCGAAGTGGGCTATCAGCAGCGGAGGCGACTCGGGCAAGGTGAGCTGTGACTAATGGGTTGAAGCAATCATTTCTTTGGTAGCGTTGTATTGTTAGCAGAGTTGGAAGCATCCCTTGTCATTTGTGTTTTGCAGGTGGTACACAGGCCTCGATGTGGCAAGCTGTTGACGGCACAGGTGGGGCATGTGAGCGGCTGAGGTAAAGGAGAGCAAGTTGGGAATCGGTCCGGGCGGGCTGAGGTTTCGGGCGGTGTCTCAGCATGCGTCTTGTGCTTTGGTTTTTGCAGGTGGTGCACGCAGCGTCGGAGGAGCCAAGCCGCAGGCCGATGAGGAGTTTGAGAAGGTGAGGTGGTTGTTGGCTGGGTAGGTCTTGATTAGCTAATTGGGTGGTTAATTAAACATTTACCTTTTTCTTTTGCAGGTGCTGTGTGGGCTACCTTTGGAATGGGATGAGCATTTGAGGTGAGTTGTGGATGAGGGAGGAGGAGCATGGGGCTGGTGACTTCTCATGACTGCTATGCTAATTTGGTGTGTCTTGCTGTCTCAGGTACCATGAGTGATGATGGCCGCAGGGTCTGACTCTGGAATGAGCAGGTAGGCGTAACCCTGTGGTGTGTGTGATTAAGTGGGGGGTTGGGAAAGTAGTTGGTGTTGGCCGATGGGTTACTTATTGCCTCTCCTGACTTTGGCTTTTTTTTTTTTTTGTCTTCACTGCAGGTGATGAAGAGGAACCTGGCGACTGCCGGATCATCCCAGTTAGGCCGTGTGACTTTTGTTGGAGGATGGATTCGTACCCTTGGCCCTCTGAAAGTTAAGTTGAGGGACCCGGGCTGGGGAGAGGCTGGGAGGGAGGGACACAGCTGGGAATTGCAGGGAGGGGTTTGAAAGTTAGCGTAGGAGGGCAGGGCTGTCCAGGAGCAGTCCCCTTTAGGCAGGCAAAGGGAGCGGGTTGCTTTTCAGCACGAGAGCAGCGTGTGCCGGGCAGGGCAGTTCCAGCCTGTGTCTGTGGTGGTGTGTGGTTTGTGTAGTCTGTCTTCTGTGCCTTAGACCTTCGTTGGCTCTCAATGCCATCATCAGTCTTTGCGCTCAGTGAGCACGGCAGGCGCTTCGGGCGCCATCCCTAGGGTCTCGAATGCCCGTACTCATCGGCCCGGTGCCAATCGGGTGCTTTTTTTCTTGCACTTGGAGCTCTAAAGCGTGGATCGGTTTTGGAAGGAACCAGCTGGTTCTCCTCTGCGGCACTCTTCCAGGCTGCTTTGGCGGCTCTGCTGCCTAGCCGCGTGTCATCTTGGACTGGGAGTTCTTCCCTGCATCTTGATGTTCCTAGGTCTTGATGACGGGCTTCTTACACATCCATCACCTTGGTTTAGACAGTACCATCTTGTAAGGGGCCGTTAGTTTTGCCTCTTCTTCTTTGGGGCTGTCGTAGAGCCTCCTCGCTTCGTGGTTTTGGACGCCGTAGGTCATCTTGCCGGATGGCACCTCCCGTCCGGGTGTCCTTCTTGCTGAGAGTTTTCTCTCACTTTGAATCACCTTGTTGTTAGTGGTGTGTGTTGTGTGCATGGGTGTGTTTGGCTTGGAGCTGCTCTGCCCGGGGATGTAGAGTCAGGGGTAGGTGGAACAGCAGTAGGAGTCTATGGGTGAAATGTTGATTTGCCTTAATTGTTTAGGCAAGGGTTGTAAAGTCATCTGAGATTGTGTAGCCATTGGTGGGCTGTGTGGACAGCCACATTGATGGTGTTTTATGGAGATAATTGGAGCTGTGTGGCATGGGCTGTTGAGGGGCAGTGAAGCAGATTTGAGTCTGTAAGGTGTTGAGGCTTGCATGTGATGGGCTTAAAGTTTGGCCTTTTTTTTTTTTTTTAAGATGGCGATGGCAGACTGTAGTTGGACTCCAGATGGTCTTCCTAGATGGAATCAAGACCTCTGGAATTGTGAAACTCTTGCTCTGCATCCAGGTGACTTGTTGTTGAATATATCTGGGGTTTTTTTTTCAGATGCAGAGGGACAAGTTGTGTGCCACAGAGCAATGGAGGAGGGGAGCGGAGCCCTGTAAGAAGGTGGGTCTGTGAGTGGAATCAGAGGGAAGGTGTGGCCGGTGGCTCTATGAGTAGCTGATAGGGTTCTTTTTTTCTTTTATTTTGAAGGTATGAAGCAAGGAGCAAAGCGGGGTATTGGTACCAGAGGTGTCCCGGGCAAGGTGAGTCGTGACTACTGGGTTAAAGGAACTGTTCCTTTGGAGGTGTCGTATTGTTGGCAAAGTTGGAAACATCCCTTGTCACTTGTCTTTTGCAGGTGGTATGCAGGCCTTGACGTGGCAAGCTCTTGATGACAGAGCGGGGTGGTCGAGCGCCCAAGGTAAAGGAGAGCAAGTTGGGAATCGGTCCGGGCGGGCTGAGGTTTCGGGCGGTGTCTCAGCATGCGTCTTGTGCTTTGGTTTTTGCAGGTGGTGCACACAGCCTCGGAGGAGCCAAGCCGCAGGCCGATGAGGAGTTTGAGAAGGTGAGGTGGTTGTGGGCTGGGTTGCTGTTGAATATCAAAGTATTAGGTGGCTGCTCGGTTAAGGATTTACCTTTTGTTTTGCAGGCGCTGTGCGGGCCACCTTTGGAATGGGATGAGCATTTGAGGTGAGTTGTGGATTAGTGAGGAGAGAATGGGGCTGGTGACTTCTCATGACTGCTATGCTAATTTGGTGTGTCTTGCTGTCTCAGGTACCATGAGTGATGATGGCTGCAGGGTCTGACGCTGGAATGAGCAGGTAGGCGTAACCCTGTGGTGTGTGTGATTAAGTGGGGGGTTGGGAAAGTAGTTGGTGTTGGCCGATGGGTTACTTACTGCCTCTTCTGACTTTGTTGGCTTTTTTTTTTTTTTTGTCTTCACTGCAGGTGATGAAGAGGAACCTGGCGACTGCCGGATCATCCCAGTTAGGCCGTGTGACTTTTGGGGAGGATGGATTCGTACCCTTGGCCCTCTGAAAGTTAAGTTGAGGGACCCGGGCTGGGGAGAGGCTGGGAGGGAGGGACACAGCTGGGAATTGCAGGGAGGGGTTTGAAAGTTAGCGTAGGAGGGCAGGGCTGTCCAGGAGCAGTCCCCTTTAGGCAGGCAAAGGGAGCGGGTTGCTTTTCAGCACGAGAGCAGCGTGTGCCGGGCAGGGCAGTTCCAGCCTGTGTCTGTGGTGGTGTGTGGTTTGTGTAGTCTGTCTTCTGTGCCTTAGACCTTCGTTGGCTCTCAATGCCGTCATCAGTCTTTGCGCTCAGTGAGCGCGGCAGGCGCTTCGGGCGCCATCCCTAGGGTCTCGAATGCCCGTACTCATCGGCCCGGTGCCAATCGGGTGCATTTTTTCTTGCGCTCGGAGCTCTAAAGCGTGGATCGGTTTTGGAAGGAACCAGCTGGTTCTCCTCTGCGGCGCTCTTCCAGGCTGCTTTGGCGGCTCTGCTGCCTAGCCGCCTGTCGTCTTGGACTGGGAGTTCTTCCCTGCATCTTGATGTTCCTAGGTCTTGATGACGGGCTTCTTACGCATCCATCACCTTGGTTTAGACAGTACCATCTTGTAAGGGGCCGTTAGTTTTGCCCCTTCTTCTCTGGGGCTGTCGTAGAGCCTCCTCGCTTCGTGGTTTTGGACGCCGTAGGTCATCTTGCCGGATGGCACCTCCCGTCCGGGAGTCCTTCTTCTTGCTGAGAGTTTTCTCTCACTTTGAATCACCTTGTTGTTAGTGTTCTGTGTTGTGTGCATGGGTGTGTTTGGCTTGGAGCTGCTCTGCCCGGGGTTGTAGAGTCAGGGGTAGGTGGAACAGCAGTAGGAGTCTATGGGTGAAATGTTGATTTGCCTTAATTCTTTAGGTGAGGGTTGTACAGTTATCTTGGGTCTAGTAGCCGTGGGCGGGCTTTGCGGACAGCCATGCCAATAGTGTTTTAGGGAGATGATTGGAGCTGTGTGGCATGGGCTGTTGAGGGGCACTGAAGCAGATTTGAGCCTCTGAAGTGTTGAGGCTTGCATATGATGGGCTTAAAGTTTGGCCCTTTTTTTTTTTTTTTTTTTTTAAGATGGCAGGCTGTAGTTGGACTCCAGATGGTCTTCCCAGATGGCATCAAGACCTCTGGAATTGTGAAGCTCTTGCTGTGCATCGAGGTGACACGAATATGGTTTTTTTTCAGATGCAGAGGGACAAGTTGTGTGCCACAGAGCGACGGAGGAGGGGAGCGAAGCAGCACAAGAAGGTGGGTCCGTGAGTGGAATCAGAGGGAAGATGTGGCCGGTGGCTCTATGAGTAGCTGATAGGGTTCTTTTTTTCTTTTTATTTTGAAGGTATGAAGCAAGGGGCAAAGCGGGGTATTGGTACCAGAGGTGTCCCGGGCAAGGTGAGTCGTGACTACTGGGTTAAAGGAACTGTTCCTTTGGAGGTGTCATGTTGTTGGCAAAGTTGGAAGCATCCCTTGTCATTTGTCTTTTGCAGGTGGAGCACGCAGCCTCGGAGGGGCGAAGTCGCAGGCCAATGAGGAGTTTGAGAAGGTGAGGTGGTTGTGGGCCGGGTTGCTGTTGAATATCAAAGTATTATGTGGTTGCTCAGTTAAGCATTTGCCTTTTGTTTTGCAGGCGCTGTGCGGGCCACCTTTGGAATGGGATGAGCGTTTGAGGTGAGCTGTGGATGAGGGAGGAGGAGCATGGGGCTGGTGACTTCTCATGACTGCTATGCTAATTTGGTGTGTTTTGCTGTCTCAGGTACCAGGAGTGATGGTGGCTGCAGGGTCTGACGCTGGAATGAGCAGGTAGGCGTAACCCTGTGGTGTGTGTAATTAAGTGGGGGGTTGGGAAAGTAGTTGGTGTTGGCCGATGGGTTACTTACTGCCTCTTCTGACTTTGTTGGCTTTTTTTTTTTTTTGTCTTCATTGCAGGTGATGAAGAGGAACCTGGCGACTGCCGGATCATCCCAGTTAGGCCGTGTGACTTTCGGTGGAGGATGGATTCATACCCTTGGCCTTCTGAAAGTTAAGTTGAGGGACCCGGGCTGGGGAGAGGCTGGGAGGGAGGGACACAGCTGGGAATTGCAGGGAGGGGTTTGAAAGTTAGGGTAGGAGGGCAGGGCTGTCCAGGAGCAGTCCCGTTCGGGCAGGCAAAGGGAGCGGGTTGCTTTTCAGCACGAGAGCAGCGTGTGCCGGGCAGGGCAGTTCCAGCCTGTGTCTGTGGTGGTGTGTGGTTTGTGTAGTCTGTCTTCTGTGCCTTAGACCTTCGTTGGCTCTCAATGCCATCATCAGTCTTTGCGCTCAGGGAGCGCGGCAGGCGCTTTGGGCGCCACCCTTAGGGTTTCGAATGCCCGTACTCATCGGCCCGGTGCCAATCGGGCGCTTCTTGTCTTGCGCTCGGAGCTCTAAAGCGTGGATCGGTTTTTGGAAGGAACCAGCTGGTTCTCCTCTGCGGCGCTCTTCCAGGCTGCTTTGGCGGCTCTGCTGCCTAGCCGCGTGTCATCTTGGACTGGGAGTTCTTCCCTGCATCTTGATGTTCCTAGGTCTTGATGACGGGCTTCTTACGCATCCATCACCTTGGTTTAGACAGTACCATCTTGTAAGGGGCCGTTAGTTTTGCCTCTTCTTCTTTGGGGCTGTCGTAGAGCCTCCTCGCTTCGTGGTTTTGGACGCCGTAGGTCATCTTGCCGGATGGCACCTCCCGTCCGGGAGTCCTTCTTGCTGAGAGTTTTCTCTCGCTTTGAATCCCCTTGTTGTTAGTGTTCTGTGTTGTGTGTGTTGTGTGCATGGGTGTGTTTGGCTTGGAGCTGCTCTGCCCGGGGTTGTAGAGTCAGGGGTAGGTGGAACAGCAGTAGGAGTCTATGGGTGAAATGTTGATTTGCCTTAATTCTTTAGGTGAGGGTTGTACAGTTATCTTGGGTCTAGTAGCCGTGGGCGGGCTTTGCGGACAGCCATGCCAATAGTGTTTTAGGGAGATGATTGGAGCTGTGTGGCATGGGCTGTTGAGGGGCACTGAAGCAGATTTGAGCCTCTGAAGTGTTGAGGCTTGCATATGATGGGCTTAAAGTTTGGCCTTTTTTTTTTTTTTAAGATGGCAGGCTGTAGTTGGACTCCAGATGGTCTTCCTAGATGGCATCAAGACCTCTGGAATTGTGAAGCTCTTGCTCTGCATCCAGGTTACTCGTTGAATATGTTTTTTTTTCAGATGCAGAGGGACAAGTTGTGTGCCACAGAGCGACGGAGGAGGGGAGCGAAGCAGCACAAGAAGGTGGGTCCGTGAGTGGAATCAGAGGGAAGATGTGGCCGGTGGCTCTATGAGTAGCTGATAGGGTTCTTTTTTTCTTTTTATTTTGAAGGTACGAAGCAAGGGGCAAAGCGGGGTATTGGTACCAGAGGTGTCCCGGGCAAGGTGAGTCGTGACTACTGGGTTAAAGGAACTGTTCCTTTGGAGGTGTCGTATTGTTGGCAAAGTTGGAAGCATCCCTTGTCGTTGTTTGTTTTTTGCAGGTGGAGCACGCAGCCTCGGAGGGGCGAAGTCGCAGGCCAATGAGGAGTTTGAGAAGGTGAGGTGGTTGTGGGCCGGGTTGCTGTTGAATATCAAAGTATTATGTGGTTGCTCAGTTAAGCATTTGCCTTTTGTTTTGCAGGCGCTGTGCGGGCCACCTTTGGAATGGGATGAGCGTTTGAGGTGAGCTGTGGATGAGGGAGGAGGAGCATGGGGCTGGTGACTTCTCATGACTGCTATGCTAATTTGGTGTGTTTTGCTGTCTCAGGTACCAGGAGTGATGGTGGCTGCAGGGTCTGACGCTGGAATGAGCAGGTAGGCGTAACCCTGTGGTGTGTGTGATTAAGTGGGGGGTTGGGAAAGTAGTTGGTGTTGGCTGATGGGTTACTTACCGCCTCTTCTGACTTTGTTGGCTTTTTTTTTTTTTTTGTCTTCACTGCAGGTGATGAAGAGGAACCTGGCGACTGCCGGATCATCCCAGTTAGGCCGTGTGATTTTTGGGGAGGATGGATTCGTACCCTTGGCCCTCTGAAAGTTAAGTTGAGGGACCCGGGCTGGGGAGAGGCTGGGAGGGAGGGACACAGCTGGGAATTGCAGGGAGGGGTTTGAAAGTTAGTGTAGGAGGGCAGGGCTGTCCAGGAGCAGTCCCGTTCGGGCAGACGAAGGGAGCGGGTTGCTTTTCAGCACGAGAGCAGCGTGTGCCGGGCAGGGCAGTTCCAGCCTGTGTCTGTGGTGGTGTGTGGTTTGTGTAGTCTGTCTTCTGTGCCTTAGACCTTCGTTGGCTCTCAATGCCGTCATCAGTCTTTGCGCTCAGGGAGCGCGGCAGGCGCTTCGGGCGCCATCCCTAGGGTCTCGAATGCCCGTACTCATCGGCCCGGTGCCAATTGGGCGCTTCTTGTCTTGCGCTCGGAGCTCTAAAGCGTGGATCGGTTTTGGAAGGAACCAGCCGGTTCTCCTCTGCGGCGCTCTTCCAGGCTGCTTTGGCGGCTCTGCTGCCTAGCCGCGTGTCATCTTGGACTGGGAGTTCTTCCCTGCATCTTGATGTTCCTAGGTCTTGATGACGGGCTTCTTACGCATCCATCACCTTGGTTTAGACAGTACCATCTTGTAAGGGGCCGTTAGTTTTGCCTCTTCTTCTTTGGGGCTGTCGTAGAGCCTCCTCACTTCGTGGTTTTGGACGCCGTAGGTCATCTTGCCGGATGGCACCTCCCGTCTGGGAGTCCTTCTTCTTGCTGAGAGTTTTCTCTCGCTTTGAATCACCTTGTTGTTAGTGGTGTGTGTTGTGTGCATGGGTGTGTTTGGCTTGGAGCTGCTCTGCCCGGGGATGTAGAGTCAGGGGTAGGTGGAACAGCAGTAGGAGTCTATGGGTGATATCCTGATATGTCTAGATTGTTAGCATTGAGGGTTAAATGATTTTTCAGTCATTGCATGTCAGTAGTGGAGTGGATTGCAAGTGGTTTGTGGGGTAGAATATAGTAAGGCAGTAAGTGGGCATGGGTGTTAATATTGTGTAGGTCGACACTTTGTGGTAAGGTTCTAGAAATGGTTAAGGCACTGAGGTTTTTGCTTTTGGAATAGGTGGGAAGTAGGAGTTTGGAGCTGTGCAGGATTTTTTTATGCTGAGGGTGAAGTGTCTATTCAACAGTTTTGTGTGTTGGTTTTGCAGGTGATCACGGGGCACGAGGCGATTGAAGGAACCTCGCATTTAGGCGATGCGGCTCCTACGGAGGTTGGACTGTGACTTGTGCCGCTATGAAAGCTAAGTATCGGGTTGAAAAATCTATGTATGGTGCATATGGTGTGTGTTGAAGCGTTGGTGTAATGGAAGTATAGTTTGTGGGGAGTTTGGAAGGAGGTTGGGCTGGGGCTGGGGGTTGATTTTTGAGACCCCGGGTGCTGCGGGTAAGGGGTGATGGCCCCTTGATGCCCTTTGGCGGCAGGATGGGTTAGTTGTGTGTGAGGGCTAGCGTGCCTGTGATCTGAATGAGTGGTGTGTTGTGAATGTGTGTTACCTTGTAGGGTTAAGTGGTTTAGGTTTTTAATGTTTTTTCCTTTCAGGTTGTACAGTTGAGATGTTTTTCAGGCAATTAGAATTTTAAAAAAATACAAGTAGAATAAAAAAACCCCAGCCGGGGGTTTTTTTTTTTTTTTCCCCCCGGCTGGGTTTTTTTTTTCCCCGGTCCCGGCCGCTCTGTGAGGCGATGTTCATCGCCAATGTTTGGACGGGGGTCAGGCTCGGGCCGGGGTTTTGGCAGGCAGGGTGATTTTTGAGGCCCCCGGTGCCGCAGGCACGGGGCGATGGCCCCTTGAGGGTGGCAGGCAGTTGGATGAATGAGTTGAGAGCGAGGGCTGGTGTGAATGTGATGTTAATGCGTAGTGTCTTGTGAATGTCTTGTCACCTTGTAGGGTTAAGTGGTTTAGGTTTTTAATGGTTTTTTTTCCCTTCAGGTTGTACAGTTGAGATGTTTTTCAGGGAATTAAAAAAAATACAAGTAGAATAAAAAAACCCCAGCCGGGGGGTTTTTTTTTTTTTCCCCCCGGCTGGGTTTTTTTTTTCCCCGGTCCCGGCCGCTCTGTGAGGCGATGTTCATTGCCAATGTTCGGACGGGGGTCAGGCTCGGGCCGGGGTTTTGGCAGGCAGGGCGATTTTTGAGGCCCCCGGTGCCACAGGCACGGGGCGATGGCCCCTTGAGGGTGGCAGGCAGTTGGATGAGTTGAGAGCGAGGGCTGGTGTGAATGTGATGTTAATGCGTAGTGTGTTGTGAATGTGTGTCACGTTGTAGGGTTAAGTGGTTTAGGTTTTTAATGTTTTTTCCTTTCAGGTTGTACAGTTGAGATGTTTTTCAGGCAATTAGAATTTTAAAAAAATACAAGTAGAATAAAAAAACCCCAGCCGGGGGGGTTTTTTTTTTTCCCCCCGGCTGGGTTTTTTTTTTCCCCGGTCCCGGCCGCTCTGTGAGGCGATGTTCATCGCCAATGTTCGGACGGGGGTCAGGCTCGGGCCGGGGTTTTGGCAGGCAGGGTGAATTTTTCAATGCTCCGGGGAATGGCGTTCCCGTGGAGCGCGCTCCCCTGGAACGTGGTAATTGCCACTTAGCACAGGGAATTATGTTGTTTAGCGGATGGTCTTTGGAAGACAGTAGAGGATTTTGTCGGCGAAGGGTGTGGGGGGAGTTGGACTAGATGGCCAGCATTGTGTAGGCCAGGGTTGTGAAGTGTGTGAATGTAACTGTATTATTCTGTGTTGTGTTTGTAAAATATTGGGGTGCTCTTTGTAGTTTGTGATGTAATTATATTTTTCAATTTTTATTTTTGTGTCTAGGTGCGGAAGCGGACAGTGTGTGAAGAGGAGCACAGCTTACTCGTTTTCTGCTTGAGAACAGGGATTGTGGAGGTAATGTCGCCTCGGGGAGGAAAACTTCTGGACGTGCAGCGACGGACGTAATGGCAGTGAGGAATGTGGAAAAGACTGATAAGTTTGGAAAATGCTCTGTAAACTTGGAAAATGCTCTGTAAACTTTGTAATTTAATGCAATGTGAAACAAATAAAAAATTTAGTACTATGGTGGAAGTCATTTTGTATTGCAATTTTTGAAGTTGCTATTGTAAAACTGTGTTGTGAAACTGTATAGTTGCTATTGTAAAACTGTGTTGTGAAACTGTATTGTAAAATTTTAAGGTTGCTATTGTGAAATGCTGTTGTAAAACTGTGTTGTGAAACTGTATTGTAAAATTTTAAGGTTGCTATTGTGAAATGCTGTTGTAAAACTGTGTTGTGAAACTGTATTGTAAAATTTTAAGGTTGCTATTGTGAAATGCTGTTGTAAAACTGTGTTGTGAAACTGTATTGTAAAATTTTAAGGTTGCTATTGTGAAATGCTGTTGTAAAACTGTGTTGTGAAACTGTATTGTAAAATTTTAAGGTTGCTATTGTGAAATGCTGTTGTAAAACTGTGTTGTGAAACTGTATTGTAAAATTTTAAGGTTGCTATTGTGAAATGCTGTTGTAAAACTTTAAAGTTGGTGTTGTGAAACTGTAAAGTTGCTATTGTAAAACTGTATTGTAAAATTTTAAGGTTGCTATTGTGAAATGCTGTTGTGAAACTGTAAAGTTGCTATTGTAAAACTGTGTTGTGAAACTGTAAAGTTGCTATTGTAAAACTGTGTTGTGAAACTGTAAAGTTGCTATTGTAAAACTTTAAAGTTGGTGTTGTGAAACTGTATTGTAAAATTTTAAGGTTGCTATTGTGAAATGCTATTGTAAAACTTAAGTTGGTGTTGTGAAACTGTAAAGTTGCTATTGTAAAACTAAAGTTGCTATTGTGAAACTTTGAAGTTGCTATTGTAAAACTTTAAAGTTGGTGTTGTGAAACTGTATTGTAAAATTTTAAGGTTGCTATTGTGAAACTGTAAAGTTGCTATTGTAAAACTTTAAAGTTGTTATTGTGAAACTGTATTGTAAAATTTTAAGGTTGCTATTGTGAAACTGTAAAGTTGGTATTGTAAAACTTTAAAGTTGTTATTGTGAAACTGTATTGTAAAATTTTAAGGTTGCTATTGTGAAATGCTGTTGTGAAACTTTGAAGTTGCTGTTGTGAAACTTTGAAGTTGCTGTTGTGAAACTTTGAAGTTGCTATTGTGAAACTTTGAAGTTGCTATTGTGAAACTTTGAAGTTGCTATTGTGAAACTTTGAAGTTGCTATTGTGAAACTTTGAAGTTGCTATTGTGAAACTTTGAAGTTGCTATTGTAAAGCTGTATTGTGTAACTTTGAAGTTGCTGTTGTGAAATGCTTTTGTAAAACTTTAAAGTTGCTTTTGTAAAACTTTAAAGTTGCTTTTGTAAAACTTTAAAGTTGCTTTTGTAAAACTTTAAAGTTGCTTTTGTAAAACTTAGATTTTGCAGTCCTGCAGTGCTTTAAAATGTGCAGTACTGCAGCGCTTAACTTAGATTTTGCAGTACTGCAGCACTTTAAAATTTGCAGTACTGCAGCGCTTAACTTAGATTTTGC